>NC_141693.1:84668518-85868518 GCF_964263255.1 Lissotriton vulgaris
TCTTCAAGGCATCATGACGGAATGTTTATTCCATCTAGGTGCATGACATAGCATTGCACTGAAAGCGTCTTTGATAAGCCATGCTGGAATGTTTATTGCACAAATCTGCATAACGCTGCTTAGATATAGGAGTGATGCATGTACATTTTTAATTTAACATAGAGTGACCGACTTCCCAGTACAGTGACAACGTAAATGCAACACATGCCTAGAATGTGTCAATGGTGCTACGCAAGCTACAAACCTCTGTCGCGGTACCTTGTGGTGTGTCCTCCGTGAAAGTTGCAACTGGACTTTAGCCTGCTTCCTCTAGGTTTTCATATCCTGAAATGGACCATCAATTCTGCAAGCCTCTGCCTTATCCTGACAAAAGTCGACACAGTTGGGATGGAAAGTCCTGGGTGGCCTAGAAGAACCTGCTTAAATATGCATCTCATGATCTTTGGAAATTATTTCATATTCTTATTACTTAAAAAAAAAACTCTGAGAGGGTATTTAGAAGATCTTTTTATAGAATATTTCTAGCCAGATGTATCAGTCAGTTGATCCAGACACATCTGGCATTCTCCAGTGCTGACCGCCTGTAAGATGTCTCAATAGCCGTATCCATGAGATAGGTAAAAATTTACTTTTATTCCATGTCTAAATCTAAACCAGAACAGATGTTATAAAAAATTTGTGGAAGTCAAGAATTAGCAACATGTAATCGTTGTGTTACATTTATCCTTTAGGGAAGAGGGTTTCTGTCACCCAGCGTCAGTGTGGTTACTCCTTGACATAGTGAGGGAGTACAGGGGTGAGCAGATTCAACCCTGTAGTGAATACAACCTGCAGATGCATGTAGTGTCCAACCATCAGAGCAGTAGGGAAACCCTGACTCAAGTTGTAAGAGTTTGGATATTCTTTTGAAACCCACAATTTACTTTCAAAACAGCAAGTTCCTATTGGATGTTAATGTCACCACATGGAAATCTGTTCAGGCTGATCTAACCCTGTTGAACTTCTACTCCCTTGCACCCTTGATGTAAAGATGAGTAGAAGGTGAAGTGAAAATCAAATCCTGCACTTGTATAGTGATTTGCAATAATAATGACGACCCTATGTCGGATTTATGTTCTGAGGATAGCATGCAAAACTTAGATAAATGAAGGTCCAATGGTGTTCTCAATGTACTGAGATGTTATTAAGGAGAATACAAGATAAATGTTGAGACACTGGCTGACAAAACTTCACCTACACTGGTGACGTGTTTTTGCTTAAAGCCTGTTGTCCTACTCAAACTTCCACAGTGCAATGCCACTAATTTTGCATTTAATTCTATGGTTATTTATGCCACAAGAACCTGTGGTGTGCCCTATGAATCTTAAACGTTTTAGTTATGTCTGTCACCTCATTGCAAAGAGAGTACAATTTAGAACATTTTGAAGTTTCATGCATGAGGGGTTTTCAGCAAATTTGTTAGGAAGTTAGAAGTATTGTCTCTCCTTACATCAGATTAAATGTTCGGATTTTTTCCAGTCCTTATAACCAATGTAGACCGTAGAGGAGGTTAGTATGAGCAGGACATCATGGATGTGATACAGCAAAAAGGGGTGAGTGTGTTTATGTTCAGGTTTGTAGTAAACCGGTAGTTGTAGAATTGATCTAACATACAACAGTTTATCAAAACTGTGCCTTCAAAGAACAGCTCTGCTATCAGAGCACCAAAGGTTTTTACCACCCAGCTGCTAAGAAAAGGATGTGTTGTCCTGCTGCGGGCAACTTTTCGTCTGAATATGTCTAGGAAGTTTCAAGATACCACATTGAAGGATATACTTAATGCTTTGATACATGTTTCTATGTACACACATAAATCCTAAATTAGGAGTGACATTGCCTCTCTGTCACATAAAGGTGAATAGAGCACCAACACAATGGTTAGTAGAAGAACCATTTTATCAACAAGACAGTAAGAGCCAGTTTGTCTCTTATGGCAGTGCATCACTAGATAATTTTACACCAGGTTTACCTATCCTTTCTTCTCAACAATACGAAGACATGTCCCTGGTGCCATATATAGACAGCATCTGGAACATTAATAAGGAAATGGTGAAATATAACTATATTGTTTAGTGATTCTGAGACACAGGTTGGATTCAGATGTCCTGTATAGTGGTACAGATTAATTGTTCTATTGTACAATGTAATATTACAAGTTTTCCACTCGTTCAATGAGTTACATTGGCTAAGTCGATAATGGAACAATTCATTATGTTTTTTGCCAATGCACCTTCTGCAAGATGTCTATGTAAAGTTAGTGGTATTCTTTAACCCTGTCATCTCCAGGTTATACCATTTCTAAGATACTGTATATACAAACATATTAAAATTATGTTACCTATAAACATTATGTAAGATGCCTTACAAGCTATTTACAATCAAAGACATCCATCAAATTTTACAATGTTGCACATGCACTCTAGGGAAAGACCAACATACAGTACATTTACATTGACCTCATGATGGCAGACTCTATGCATAATGTCAAGCTCTCAAAAAGCTACTCATACATGTATGGCTAAGAGCGGATAACAGTAGAAACTTTAAAAATCCTTTGGCTTGAAGTGAATGTTCAGCAAATTGTTGACATTTTCCATGCTCGTAAACAAAGTGGCCACAAAGAAGCAGATGTTATGACCACTATCTAAACTGTATTACATAACATGCTTAGATCGATTTAGTACAGACACTTGAGGGAGTCTAGCTTTGCTTGCAAATGAGAAGGAGCTGTTTCATATCTCACAGTTTTTTTCTGGGAATAAGTGTTATTGTTTAATTATCTCTTACTGTTTCTAATCTACATAGAACTTTTGCCATAAATGATAATGGAATACGCATTTACTTCGATACCATGTCTGGAAAGGCTTTTATAAAGCTAACATATGTGAGTCTTTGTAAAGGAAACATATTTGAGCACTGCCTTTGCAAAGAAAACATATTTGAGGGCTGATAACTATCCAAAATGTTAGTTGTTAGAGATTTGATATAAATTTGCTTTAAATTTGGTGATTGAAGTAAGACACAAATCGTGAACAGTTAAGACAATTTTAAAATAATCGATTGCTGCCCACATTTCCTCACGGTGTCTGAAATGTTGGTATCTCTTTTGATTATTTGATCACAATTTAAAAGCTCAAGGAATGTGATGGTGTCATTTAGACAATATATTAGCTGCTCAAAGCGATTACATAAATTTGTTGACTGAAAAAAGAAACAAAACCTTTCTTTTTAAAGCAATTCCAATGTACCATTACATTGAGAAACTGAGAAGGCCAGTGCCATGCAACACTATACGATTGCCTGAAATTTGACAGCAATTTCAATAGACAGCAATTTAATTTCAACAATACATTGTGGCATTGAAAAGAAGCCTCCTCTGCTATCTAGGGCAGCCATTTCTTTTTAAAAAGACACGTTATCAACCACTTCTTGGTGCTATGGAAATGACATTGCTAATTCACTGGTCCGGGAACACTCTTAGCTGTGTATAACATTCATCGCTGTGCCTTCAGGGTACAATTTAAACATGCAAGTATGCGCCTCTCAATCTCAACGTTCATTGATCTTTCTTGAGGTTTCTCATATTGTTTGTTACACACTTAGTGAGTATTATATCTTATATGTCTAGGCGTTTGAGTATCTTCCTTAGTGTATAAAGTCATATATGACAGTTTTTTTTTAGTAATAGCTTCTCATCTTATACACAGTGGCGGCTGGCACAAGTAAAAGCGATGGGGCAGGGTGGGGGAGAAGTCGACAAATGACAGGATAGGTAAAAAAAAAAACACTTACCTTGCACTCGCTGCATCGCCGACTCTGCGCTGCAGCGAGCACAAGGTAAATGGTTTTATCTATTTATGTATTTAATTTTACCTATCCCGTTGTCTGTCGACTTTCCCACCCACCCCGCCCACCACTCTTACCTGTGCGGGCTGTCTCTGCTCATTCAGCAAATGTGTAGACATGAAGCTGTCTAATCACGCTTGTGGAATGATCTCCTAGACACAGTTTGAGACATTTAACTATAGTTCTTTTAGGGATGAACGAGCCCTTCAAAAAAGTATTTTTTAATTATCTACAGAAATATTTTAATAATGCCTTCAATGATATTTCAGATGAAAACCCACACACACCTTTTTATTGCTCTTCCCAACATCAAACTTCCCAAATGGATGATACACACCATTAGGGAATATTTATTCTGCCAGCTCTCAAAGGTTTGCTATTTAGAAAATATACCAACTTAGTTGGCATTATTTTGCCACATGATCTTTGAGGTTGGAGACTTTTTCAAAGTTAATTTGAAGGCAGAAAAGCACCTCCACTATTGATGGAATCACTAGCTTCCCATGCCAGCATTACTGCAACCATCAACCTTTGCTGAAAGAATGTAAGTCATATTAACTGCACTAAGGTTATGTATAGTTGAGTCTATGTAGTGTTAACATTTTGGTGATAGTGTTGAAAAGTATCTGTAAAAGAAGCCTTTATTTTCCTTTCCAAGAGTGCTTATCATATTTTCAGCATTTTCTTTTTTAAATTTCAACAATTTTTTGCATGAAACTGGAGTGTTTAAAAAGAAAGCATTGCGTGCCAGACTGATTTCCATACCTGTAAAGTATAAAGTGATAAACCTTTGAGCAGTGAAAGAAAACCCATAAAGGTCTAATTCTTTCATGGGTGGGCATCATAAGGGAGAGTTCATATTTGCATGATAGTCACACAAGCTACATTTCAGTACTGTTTATGTAAATAGAAGTCAGTTACCTAGTTAGAGGCGATCCTAAAATGTTTACTTGACCTAATTGGACGCGCTTCTCCTTATGTGTCCAAGTCGTACATCTCCCCCCGATGAAGGCTAATTCTTAACCAAAATGCATAAAGGAAATGAAGCATAAGCATGAGGGCTGAAGAACTAAATATTGTTGAAATACTTGGTGAGATTTGCACACAAAGAATTGCTCATGTAATGTAAATTATGTGTACAACAAAGATATATTTAACTGAATCAAATACATAAGGAGAGGCATGTATGCTTATTAATCAATACCCATAAGGATGAAATATTGAACCAAAGAAATTAATTTACAAATAAGGATTGCAATCACTGATCTGCTCAGGGTATTGCAGTGAATTGGTTTGCACTGTCAGGTTACTAGAACTGTATGTACGCGGACTTTGAGCTGGTGTGCTCAATCCTAGAGTACGGTCAACCTGCCTAAATCATTCTCCTGAAGTAAATAATGGGCTTTTTTGGAGATTAAATATCCTAAAAGCGTGGCAAGGATCTGGGACCCTGGAAGCTATGTTGAACACTCTTACCTTAATACTATTGTTAAATATATGGAAAATGTCAACTCATTCTAAGATTGGAGACAATACAAGTTGGAGGGTTAGCTGATGCAACTCAAGAAATGAGTTTACATTTTGACTTGCACCAACTGTAGTGTGATGTGTCCCTTTAACATGGTCTCTTCTGCAGCCAACATGTTGCCATGTACAACTCCTCTCGGGTAGTGAATGCATACACAGAAATAACGTTTGGTGAAAATGTGGCTTCGTATAAATCAAAACACACCTATATTCCTACGACTTCTGGATAAAATTAATTTCACGCTGTTGCTATCCGACAGCACAGACCATCAGTATATACGTCAGCCCATCGTCTGTTTAACAGTAGTATTGCCCAATTGCGGCATTGACTGCGGGCAGGAATAGTGAATGGTGATGAAAATGCCATAATACGTTTTAACTAGCAGAAAACAGTTTGTAAAGGCAGAGATGTTATCCATACACCCAGAACTAAAAGTTCCTCTTCTGGTATTTATCTGATTGGAAGAGAAATGAAAGCAGACAAAGTAATCCTTCACTTCGGGGTACGGGGGATTGTTCTCCACGTAGAATTTGCAGACTTGAATGGATATTGTCCAACTAGATTCTGTTTGTGGGAGTTGTGACAGGGGAAGCAAAAATTCCCTAGGAGAGAAAGCCAAGACAGTGGAGGTTGCAAGCTCATGCTTTAAGCTTGGTTAACAGTATGCCCAGACGCTTTTTGTCACCAGCCATTCTGTTCTTTTACAATGAAATAAATTGGGCACCTCCACAATTTCCCACATCAAGCATGTTTCCACTTCCTATAGACCCAAGGACACCAGTGGAATACTTTGTTGGTTCTCATTGTGTGTGGTGTTGGAATAAAAGTGCTTGTTCATGTAGGGCCCGCCCCATAGTTACACACTTGAGAGGTACGATCAGGCGACAAAGTTAATTTTGTACGTCAGCTGGTGTCCATTATCCCAGGCGTACAGTACCTTCTCCTTGGGATTGTAATCTATCTGGGTGGTGAAAGAATACTCATTGGTGAAGGGGAGTTTGGGATCTGCCTCCGTGTCTGTGTGAGTGTCATAGGCGTATGAGATCTGCCCTTCCTGTTGGTTGTAGACGTCCACTGCGTAAAGGATCCCGCAGATGATGAAACAGTTCCCGTATGAGTTACGCTTGAGGCCGGTCCTCCAAGTGGTCTCCTTCTTCACAGAGAGATCGTTGGGATCGAGTTTGCTGATGACGATGACTTCGTTCTGAGAGTAGTCGTAGTCCATGGAGGGATATATCACCCACAGCCCACTTTCGTCCACGGCAAAGTCGATGTCAGAGTGACCTCTCCACTTCCATGGCGTTGTGTCCTCATAGACGACGTCATGTAGGAGAGACCAGGCGGATACAAACCTTTGCTTGAGGTCATATTTGATGATGTTCTTGGTGAAAGCTCTGTTGTAGAAAAACGCCCCTTGGTACACCACATGGCCGGTCCCAATCCAGTTGTAAGGGACCTTATACAAATTACTCCAGCGCCCTGCAAAACACAATGGAAGATCTTTTTAATGAACAATATTTTGTCCAATGAATATACATTTTCAATACTTCTTTTAAAGTATATTTGATCTTCAAAGGCTAGGCAACACAGTGTTGTTGATGTCTCGGTTCACGATATTGTGGAAAGATTTTATGCTAAGACTCAAACCAAAGACTCGAGGAAGGGGAAGCAGCTTAAATATTATGGGGAATTAAAGATTGTCTGCTGCTGAACAAGAACTAGCCTTCAAGAGGGTCTTCCGGGAGTATGATGAGATTTTAAATAAAAAAACACCACAACACCAATGAACTTCAAATCTCATGTCAGGTCCAGTCCAAACTACACATTAAGACTAACCTCAAAGCTGGGAAATGTTTTACAGCATAACCAAGACATGTAGGTACGTGAAATGCAATAATTCATTCACAGGGCCACTGCAGAAGAGTTTGGAAGTCCCCATGACAGGGATTACTTCTATTTTTTATTTTAGATTTGTAAAATACTCACACACCCAATGCTCCTAATCAATTGGAGAAAAGAATTGAGAATGTAACAAAAATATATATTTTGAGCCTTTTTTGGAAGGCATGAAAGTTCCAATGTTTAGGATCAAGTACGCACAGCGGGGAGGCTTAGCCACGTGCACATTTTTTAGTAGGATGTTGGAACTCAGAGGAATTATTATTTGTATGGGTATAAATTTGTATTGAAGAAAGGACAAAAGGTGATAAAAAGCATGGTGATGAAGGCATAGCACTTTAAAAAGATGCGTTGATCAATAGGACACCTGCAGGAGTGCCTGTGGTCTTTAAAATAAGATCATATTTTCTTAGATCACAGAATGAGTCAATGAAATGCAGGCACTATGAGCCTATGAGCATGTACAGATCAGACCGAAAATAAGCATTCGCAAAGCCAATAAGTCTCCCCTTCAAAGCAAATTACCAGGATACCTGATTTGCCAATATTTGGTTCCATTGGCAAAAACAAGCAAACATATTTTTTTCACTCTGGCTATTGTGTTATGATGCATGTGCACACAAAAGCACTGGCAGCCATCTCGGGATGTTTTTATTTTAGAAAATAACTATTCAAAGATGGCCTTTGGTGCATTGGGAGGCACATGCATGCTTGGGTGGCCATCTTGGAATGGTTTTCTAATACAAAGAAAGCATTTCAAGATAACCAGCAATGTGCGGGAATGTGTGTACTTGTGTCCTGATACACCGGCTGCCATTTCATAATTTTTTAAGTTTAGTTTAGCATTCTAAGATGACTAATGTGTATTCCAGATATTTACCTTTTGAAAACGTAAGTGTGTGATGCAATGCAAGCAATATAAGACCAATATAAGCGAGCACCCTAGTAGCAGTGTGGTCAGCTGCCAGGCCTTTAAAAATAATTTTTAAAAAGTAAATAAAACAAAAATTAAGCACAGGTGGGAAGGACATTGAAGGGAAGAAAGGGGGGGGGGCAAGGAAGTGGCGCAGTAGTACTCTTGCACCTGCCAGGTCCTCGCATAATCAAATATGAAGAAATAATAAGTAAATGAAGTGAGGGGAGGGGAGAGCTGGGGAATCAAAGAATAAGTATGGGAGGAGAGTGAAGGGATGCGCTCCCATAGATTGCTAAAGGATACAAATGAAAAAGTACTTCCATCATGTCAGCAGGGGAAGGTTACAACTCCTAAATCAAAAGGATGGTAAAGAATCCATACACCAGGGGGCAGTGATTAATTTGTAAAAGAAAAGTGCCAGGGCTCTCGTTAGGGGGCCTCTTGAGCTTGCACAACCCATAGGCCCTACCTGCGCTGCCAATGACAATACAAACACAACTACTAACTATCACACCCCTACAAGCGTGACAATTCATGCTATTCCAGGCCACCAAAGCTATTAGAATGGCTTGGACAGCAAGTATTAGTCATTTTTTATGTATATTAAATTTATAAACAACTGTTTTTGTGCTCATCTCTAAATAAAATAAAGAGCGCCATCATGTGGCACACTGTCATAGGTGCCAGTGTTGACAATTAGGTGCTGATGCCGACCACCAGAAATCACCAGCTCAAATTAAGCACTGCTAGAGGTGCACGGCAAAGACAT
Organism: Lissotriton vulgaris; assembly: GCF_964263255.1. Lineage (NCBI taxonomy): Eukaryota > Metazoa > Chordata > Amphibia > Caudata > Salamandridae > Lissotriton > Lissotriton vulgaris. The sequence goes on from NC_141693.1 coordinate 84,677,516, forward strand.
TGAGTCAAGAGAAGGACCCTGAGATAGACATGAAATAGCACAATCATGAGTGAAAGGCTGACCCAAAGGCCCCTCTATGTATTGTGTTGTTCACAATAGGTCTAAGAAAAAAAACAGCTAATGCTGTCGCTAAGCGATACCCAATAAAGGGAACATTTACTTGACCAATCTCAACTGAAGTAAACAAGAAACAATCATCATCTTCTTACCAATTACTAATCCCAAATGCTTTGTGACTAAACAGATGGGGGAAGGAGAGAGTGACACCCCAGAGCAAAGCACAACTTTCCTTGGTTAGACCTTCCCCTTGTCTGATTTCAGCTTCACAGTGATGGTTGACCAGAAGGTAGGTGCCTGGCTCAGTGATGCTAGCATCTATAAGTGCTCTGACTTTATATACATAGAGTGACACTTATCAATGGTATGCAGCCAGCTGCTGAAAAATAGGAATATTTTAGGATTGTGTTCTGATTTGTGGATCTGGTCACCAAACATTATGAAATGTGGGCAAACTGCAGAGGTTCAACATATCTGATATTGTTGGTGTTGTGAGCTGTTTACCTCGTGGTTCTACAAGTCCAAGCTTAACTTCTGCTGGTGAATGTTTATTGTAAATCTGTATCATGAGTTAGGATGTTTCAGCCCAACTAACTGTGGGAGGGCTATGTCTGAGTGTGGATCACTGCACACCACACAACAAAAAAATCAACTAGTTTGTGTCCTAATGAAGGAGTTTAGCAATCCTGGTTCAACTCTCTGCTCTAAGGAGGTCCATCCAATACCTGGCCTTTGAGTTTGAAGCAAGTCTAAAAACATGTGATGGTGAGCATTGGAAGGGTCGCTTGCCATTGCCACACCGCGGGAGAAGGAAAAGTCATAACACCATTTAGGGAGGTGCAATAGTTCCATTTCATCGTTGTCTGGCACAGGAATCTCACACAAAACTCTTCAAAACATTTTTAAATATAGTGCGGCACTAAATAGCTACCAGAGGGATCTGTCACTCAACTATCACATAACCTGTTGCGGAGCCTTATATATATATATTTTGTGTTTTCGTGAAGTTTGCTGAAAACTTGGATCTCTTTTCTGTCACTGTCTCACTTTGTGGTATCTCATTTGTACATTTAGCATCACTCTTCCTTTGTTTCATTTTCCATCTCTCACATTTGGCAAGTTATTGTCTGCTACTAGCAGCTACATACACTTCCCTTTACCCAGCTGATCCATCATTTAAATTCTGACTTCCAGTCATGCACTCAGAAATCTACCAGCCACACTGCTGATGTCAGTGGAGAAGTGTGGCTCAATGGGTCGAGCGGCAGACCCTGATGCAGAGGTCTAGCCCGGGACCGGGGTTCAATTCCCCGCCTCGGCGGGTCTTGGGCTCAAAATTCCACGGACCTGATAATTCTCGCCTCGGTGCCTATTTAAATCATGGAGTCCCACTCTGCAACTCTGGGCAATAGCTTGCTTAATCTCCACAACAGCCCCCACAACGCTTAGGATGCCTGGCCTCCACCTTGGGGGTGCCCAGGAGTGGACGCCTCACAGGGAAAGCCAGGATGGGTTCCACAGCGGTATTTGTACAAGCGCCTTGAGACCCTTACGGGTGAGTAGTGCGCTATACAAGTATCAATTTACACCTGGCATTTAATACACACCGTGCTGTATATAATTGTATAGTGCCAGCACACAAGGTGAATCATTCAACTAAGTAAAGATTATTTTGTAAAAAGAGAGGAGACTCACACCACAGCTAGAATGGGATGCCCAACTAGTTTACAACAGCGATGTAAATATTTAAAAGAAGCCAGAGGCGTTGAACACTGCCCCTCGCGAAACAAGAGAGATAATGCATTCATTGAATGCATTAATGACATTATTCTGACTAGCAGTCTGAAGAAATTGTTCTTACATTAGGCCTGATTCATAAAGGCCACACAAATCCAAACTTTTCTCCCCTAGGTTTCCTAGTGTAGCTGGGACTAATTTCCACCTTATTGGGGATTATTTTACAAAAATTCCGGATGGCCTCCTAGAAATCTATGCCATTTTGACACCTCCACAAGATTAGAATTTACACCTGGTAGAAAATCCTACATGAGTAAATCATGCGGACAAGCGTATTTGTAGTTTTCTTTTTTTTTCTTTCCTGAAAGTAGATATTTTTTCCACCTTGAAAACCCCTTCCAATAGACCTATTAATACGGGGCGTTACCCCTCTTTGTTATGTTATGTTATGTTATGTTATTTGCATTTTAATGCGCACAGCTGCTCCAGCGAAGGAGCGTCCTGGCGCAGGGAAAGGTAAACACAACACAACACTAAGTCCAGTAACAAAAGCAAAACATTAAAAACAAGGAGCATTTAAAACAGGAAGGTTTTCAGAGCCCTACGAAAAGATATTAAGTCATCCGAAAGGCGGATTTCCAAGGGGAGCGCATTCCAGAGGGTTGCAGCTTTCACGCGGAAGGAGCGACCCCCCATCCGACTAAGTCTAAAACGGGGGACGACCACCAAGGACTGTCCAAGAGAACGGAGTGAGCGGGTAGGAACGTAGGAAGAGATCAGTGTGTTGAGTATCACGGGTGCCAACTCTCTCAGAATTTTAAAAACCAGGCAAAGAGCCTTAAATTGGATACGCTTGCTTATCGGGAGCCAGTGTAGGGACCGCAGAGTGTTAGAGGTGGGGCAGGTTCGAGGCAGACCAACCACCGCCCTAGCCGCCGCGTTCTGGACTCGCTGTAAGCGGAGAATCTCGGCTTGGTTCGCTCCTAACAGGAGTGAACTAGCGTAGTCCAGCCGAGAGATAATCGTTGCTTGAATGACCAGCTGTCTTGTAGGAGCATCAAAGAATCTCAGCAGGGGTCTTAGCCCGCGTAATACTCCAAAACAGCAGGCCGCCACTCTCTTCGTGTGAGTCAGAAAGCTTAGCGTGTGGTCAAGCCACACTCCCAAATTCCTGAGTTCCAGGACAGGGGACCGGCGCGGATCCCAGCTCCGGAGGCCACCATTCGTCCCCCCAGTGGTCCGCTTCCCTTCCAACGATCATCACCTCTGTTTTTGTCGCGTTCAGCTGGAGACAGTTGTTATTCATCCAGCTGGCCACCTCTCTCAGTCCACTTCGGAACCTGAGGGCATCCTGCTTGGCATCCCCGCTGATCGTAAACGCCAGCTGAGTGTCATCAGCATAGGAGACCATGGTAAGGCCCCATTGCCTGGCGACCTCAGCCAGCGGCTGCACGTACAGATTAAAAAGCGTGGGACTCAGCGAGGAGCCCTGAGGGACCCCCAGGTCCAAAGGATGGTACTTGGACTGAAAAGGAGGGGTGGCAACGCAGAAGGAGCGATCATTGAGGAAGGAGCGGAACCACTGCAGAGCTGAACCACAAATGCCAATGTCCTGCAGGCGGTGTAGCAAGATGCGATGGGAAACAGTGTCAAAGGCAGCGCTCAGGTCTAATAAAATAAGCGCTGCCGTTTGACCTGCATCGAGCACAATCCGCAAATGCTCAACCATTGCCAGAAGGGCCGTCTCAGTGCTGTGGCCAGCACGAAACCCATTCTGCGTGGGATCCAGGACATTCACTAGGGTCATATGCTCCGTGAGGGCCAGATTTACATGGGCCTCCATGACCTTGGCCGGCCAAGGGAGCAAGGATATTGGGCGGTAGTTTTCTGGTCTCAACGGATCCAAAGATGGTTTTTTTAGGATCGGGGAAACCACCGCTTGCTTCCATTTGGCAGGGACCAGGCCAGAAGTCAGGGAGAGGTTAATCAGAGAGCATACTGCTGTGCGTCCCTGAAAAGCAACGTCCCTGAAAAGAGCAGATCTTACCGGGTCTGCAGGCGAGCCAGACTTGACTTGCAGAATGAGTTCATGACTTTAACAAGAGCAAACATGCTTTGTTTCCAGGTTGCAACGGCCCTGTGGATACCCAGAATGACCAACAGAATGAGTTCATGACTTTAACAAGAGCAAACATGCTTTGTTTCCAGGTTGCAACGGCCCTGTGGATACCCAGAAACCTCCTAGAATGTGTGTGCCCAGCATCCCACAGACTGCCCCTCCCAGGAGCGCCCCACTGCCGCCGCCCTACTGACCCTACAAATGGTCAAATGCAGGAACCCACCAATGCAGATGGCACGTATCATGATTCTGTAAGCGGGATGCAGAATGTATACTTGCAAATAAGTATTTTTATTCACTCTGCAAAAACCTTAGTAAGCCAGGGCCTTAGTGTTGGTAAAAGGGACACTGACGCCGAAGGAAATGTGCTGAGCTGGCGAAAGCGGATCCTCGGGCTAGAAGAGCTCCCTTGGGCAAGAATTGGAATCTTGGCCTCCAGTGGGCTTACTGCTTTTTAAAAAGCCGGCCTTGCCTTTTATGTCGGAAGAACATGCTGAGTGTATTAAAATGCATGTGATCTCAGTTCATAATCCACAGGCAAACAGCATTAATCCTGCAAGGGGGCGACAGGACCTTTATAAACACATGCTCACCGTGGGGAGAAGGCGAGGCCGGCGGCAGGTGTCTCCTGGAAAACAAACAACCGGCTCTCAGCGCAGGCAGAGCAATGTGTGGTCCTCGGCACCGGGGACATTAGCAGCTCAGTATCTCGTTTCACTCTTAATCATGTTTATTTACCACTTTGTGCGCCACATTCCTTGCAATTTGCTTTGGAATCACATTTCTACAACAACGTGAGCCTCTTTCTGTGGGAAGAAGGTGCATCTTGGGTTCCATCACGCCTGGAGATGTTGCCCAGTGGCTCAATTGTTGTCTTGGGAACCAGAACAACCGAGCCTTAATCCTGGCTGAGCCCCTTAACTGCATTGTGTGATTCTGGGCAAATCATGTTAGTTTGTTTCCTTGCCTGCTAATGATGGAAAAGGCCAACACTCAGCGCTGCGGACGGAAAGTCTGGACATTACATGTCGAGCTTGAGACCTCAAAGGCGCCCACTTAGCATCAAATGATGAGTCCATGCCCCAGCATGGACAACACTGAGCTACAGATGAAATCCCTGATTGAATCTCAGCTGCTGGTAACCACTGTGGCTGCATTCCAGTGCATCAGTTGCAGCTCATCTGTGCATTAGAGCCAAGGACCAGGCATTTACAAACCAGCCTGGTGCCGCCATGTATGACAAGCTCTTGAGCATGTGTGTCATCTCCTCACACACTGAGCCCCATCTCCTCGCACCCGCTGCCCACGGACCCCAAGCTTCAATCAGTCTATATTCCAGCAGTCCCAAACTTCTCACACCCCTGGTGTGCCACAATGCCCACACTCTTGCTGTGCCCACGCTCCACATGCTGCTGGTCGGGGGGTCCCAAACTCCTCAGATTGTTTGTTTATGTTCTACAAATACTCCAACACATTATAAGACAATTGTTTATTGCCCAAAGAAAATGGCCTGCTCTGTACATAGAGTAAGAAACCTGCTCTATGTACTAGGAATGAGAACCCTACTCTCAACACAGTGTGAGAAACCTGCTCTATATACACAGTGTGAGAAACCTTCTCTCTGCACAGTGGTGTAAGTGACCTTCTTTCTGCACATTGTGAGAAATCTGCTCTGGGTGCAGTGTGAGAAACCTTCTCTCTGCACATTGTGAAAAATCTGCTCTGGATGCAGTGTGAGAAACCTGCGCTTTACTCAGTGAGAGAAATCTTTGCTATATACACAGTGTGAGAAACTGGCTCTGTAAATAGTGTGAGAAACCTGCTGTTTACAGAGTGAGAAAACTTCTCTATATACACATTGTGAGAAACCTGCTCTCTGCACAATGTGAGAAACCTGTTCTCTGCACAGTGTGAGCAACCTTCTCTCTGCACACTGTGAGAAATCTGCTCTGGATGCAGAGTGAGAAACCTTCTCTCTGCACAGTGTGAGAAATCTGCTCTGGATGCAGTGTGAGAAATCTGCTCTGGATGCAGTGTGAGAAACCTGCTCTCTACGCAGTGTGAGAAACCGGCTCTGTAAACAGTGTGAGAAACCTGCTGTCTACACACAGTGTGAGAAACCTACTCTCTGCACAGTGTGGGAGATCTGCTCTGGATGCAGTGTGAGTGCAGTGTGAGAAACCTTTTCTATATTCGTAGTGTGAGAAACTGGCTCTGTAAACACTGTGAGAAAGCTGCTCACTACTCAGTGTGAGAAATCTTCTCTATATACGCGTGTGAGAAATCTGTTCTGTAAACAGTGTGAGAAACCTGCTCTCTATGCAGTGTGAGAAACCTGCTCTCTACGTAGTGTGAGAAATGTGCTCTCTGCACAGTATGAGAAACCTTCCCTCTGCACATTGTTAGAAATCTGCTCTGAATGCAGTGTGAGAAACCTTCACTCTCCACAGTGTGAGAAATCTTCTATATATATGCAGTGTGAGAAACCGGCTCTGTAAACAGTGTGAGAAACCTGCTCTGTACACACTGTGAGAAACCAGCTCTGGATGCAGTGTGAGAAACCTTCTCTCTGCACAGTGTGAGAAACCTTCTCTCTGCACATTGCGAGAAATCTGCTTTGGATGCAGTGTGAGAAACCTTCTCTCTGCACATTGTGAAAAATCTGCTCTGGATGCAGTGTGAGAAACCTGTGCTTTACTCAGTGAGAGAAATCTTTGCTATATACACAGTGTGAGAAACTGGCTCTGTAAATAGTGTGAGAAACCTGCTGTTTACACAGAGTGAGAAATATCTCTATATACACAGTGTGAGAAACCTGCTCTCTGCACAATGTGAGAAACCTGTTCTCGCCACAGTGTGAGCAACCTTCTCTCTGCACACTGTGAGAAATCTGCTCTGGATGCAGAGTGAGAAACCTTCTCTCTGCACAGTGTGAGAAATCTGCTCTGGATGCAGTGTGAGAAACCTGCTCTCTACGCAGTGTGAGAAACCGGCTCTGTAAACCTGCTGTCTACACACAGTGTTAGAAACCTACTCTCTGCACAGTGTGGGAAATCTGCTCTGGATGCAGTGTGAGTGCAGTGTGAGAAACCTTTTCTATATTCGTAGTGTGAGAAACTAGCTCTGTAAACACTGTGAGAAAGCTGCTCACTGCTCAGTGTGAGAAATCTTCTCTATATACGCGTGTGAGAAATCTGTTCTGTAAACAGTGTGAGAAACCTGCTCTCTATGCAGTGTGAGAAACCTGCTCTCTACGTAGTGTGAGAAATGTGCTCTCTGCACAGTATGAGAAACCTTCCCTCTGCACATTGTTAGAAATCTGCTCTGAATGCAGTGTGAGAAACCTTCACTCTCCACAGTGTGAGAAATCTTCTATATATATGCAGTGTGAGAAACCGGCTCTGTAAACAGTGTGAGAAACCTGTGCTGCAAAACCTGGTCTCTGCACAGTGTGAGAAACCTGTTCTGTACGCACTGTGAGAAACCTATTCTGGATGCAGTGTGAGAACCCTGCTTTGTACACACTGTGAGAAACCAGCTCTGGATGCAGTGTGAGAAACCTGCTCTCCACACATAGTGAGAAATTTGAAATGAATGCAGTGTGAGAAACATGCTCTGTTCACAGCATAAGAACCTTCTCTCTAAATAGCGTGAGAAACCTTCCTCTCTACAGAGAGTGAAAAACCTGCTCTCTACACAGGGTGAGAAACCTGCTCTGTACGCAGTGAGAAACCTGTTCAATATGCAGTGTGAGAAACCTGCTCTCTGCACTGAATGAGAAATCTGCTCTGAATGCAGTGTCAGAATCCTCTTCTCTACGCAGTGTGAGAAACCTGCTCTCTGCACAGTGTGAGAAACTTGCTTTGAATGCAGTGAGAGAAACCTGCTCTGTTCAGAGCATAAGAACATGCTCTCTACATAGCATGAAAAACCTTCCTCTCTACACAGAGTGAAAAACCTGCTCTCTACGCAGCGTGAGATACCTGCTCTGTATGCATTGTGAGAAACAGGGTTAGTATCCTGCTGTGTACACAGGGTGAGAATTCTGCTGTGTACACAGGGTTAGTATCCTGCTGTGTACACAGGGTGAGAATTCTGCTGTGTACACAGGGTGAGAATTCTGCTGTGTACACAGGGTTAGTATCCTGCTGTGTACACAGGGTGAGAATTCTGCTGTGTACACAGGGTGAGAATTCTGCTCTGTACACAGGGTGAGAATTCTGCTCTGTACACAGGGTGAGTATCCTGCTCTGTACATAGGGTGAGAATCCTGCTGTGTACACAGGGTGAGAATACTGCTGTGTACACAGGGTGAGCATTCTGTTCTGTACACAGGCTGAGTATCCTGCTCTGTACATAGGGTAAGAATCCTGCTGTGTACACAGGGTGAGAATACTGCTGTGTACACAGGGTGAGCATTCTGTTCTGTACACAGGCTGAGTATCCTGCTCTGCTCACCGGGTGAGAAACCTGTTCTGAACACAGGATGATGAACCTGCTCCATACACAGCGTGAGAATGGTGCTCAGAACACAGGATGAGAACCCCGCTCCCTAGCCAGGGTAAGGACAAGACACCAGCTCTGTACACAGGGCAGAAACTTGCTCCCTATGCAGGATGTGACACCAACTCTGTACAAAGCCTATGAAATCTGCTTTGTATTCAGGGTGAGAAACCTGCTATGTACATAAAGAGACACGTGTTCTGTACACAGGGCAAAAAACATGTTCTGGACCCAGTGTGCCATATCTGCTCTGTACTGTACATGGGGACAGAAAGCTGCTCCATACACAGGGTGAGAACTCTGCTTCATACACAGGATGAGACACCAGCCCTGTGCACAGGGTGAGAAGTCTGTTTTGAACCCAGACCGACATGTCTGCTCTTTACTGTACAAAACCTGAGAAACCTGCTCCACACACAGAGCCCCGAGCGCTGCCGGAGTGGCCCTGTGTGCTGGCCCATACTTACTGTGTGGCTTTTCATGACCTTGTAAATATGACCCCTTTTTTGCATGCTTCTGTGATTGCGGATGTTAGGGTTTTGCTCACATGATGCCAATTAACCAGCAGGAAAAGGGCCACAGGGCCCTCGAAAGTTGCCCGAAGCCCTGGGTAGCTCCCCACACACGGGTGCTGCACTATATAAGAAAAAAGACAAAGCCCCCCACGCAGCTCCCATGCCGGGTTTCCAGAGCTAACCAGGGCAGGTTTTCTCCTTGCAGGACCTCAGATGAGCAGCTCGTTTTCTCCCGGGGACCTTCACTTCTGAAAGAGGCTTTTCCCCTTCAATCCAGAACTCCTCGCTTTCGGCACAGACTACATTTTATTTTGCTTTTTCTAGGCAACTGTTTTTTTTTTTATTTCAGTTGTGGCCAACCTCAGATATTTACTGTTTTTTAACATCTTCTCTGTCCATCTTTCATTTTGTTAGAGTGCTTTCCATTTTTGCTGAAGTTTTCTGTTCAAAATTATCACATATTTCTCAAGAACACATGCTATTTGCCCTTTTATTACCTTCCCTTGGGTACACCGTTCCCTCTTTCCTATGTCTCTGCTTTCGGTTTTACTATCAGCCTGAACTCAGCGGTATATCTCATAAACAGGACTTCAAATATTTCCCTTACATACAACAGAGCGAGCTCTGTAAACCACCTGGCTTCATTGCCTGACTGTGTGTCTCATAAAGTTCTCATGATTTGCAGCTGAAGATGCTTGTAAAAGTGAAGCCCTTTGTTGTGGCAGACTTTGTATTGTTATCAATACACCCATTCTATCTGCACAATCAGCACAGCATTATGGGAACCAATAATTAATTATCACACTGTGGGGATATCAAGCATAAGGTGTGATATCTTTTCTCAAGCATGTGATAATCTGGAGTTCTGGCCTCCACTGAGTCCTCGTTGGCAGCTTTTAAGGCCGGTGTTGTGTGGCCCTTTGAGGTCACGTCTGGCCACAGCGCATGTGCTGTCCCCTGGGAGAGATGTTACTTATTATAAAGGGCTTGGGGCCGGCCCGATGTAGGTAATTCTAATTTACCACTTCTAAAATACCGAATCATACCGATTCGGTATTTAAGAAGTGGAAAATTAGAGGGGGGGAAATGTAGGTAATTCAGAATCGGTAAATACCGAATCGGTAAGATTCTGTATTTACCGATTCTGTAAATACCGAATCGGTATCCCCCATTGATGCCCATAGGAATCAATGTGGAATACCGAATCGGTATTTACCGATTCGGTAAATTCCGAATTTTGCAAGGGTGCAGGGGGTGTCACTTTGACACCCTCTAGCCCCCCAATTCCGGACTTGTGTGCCATGTGGCACACAGACATGCCCTAAGAGCATGTCTGTGTGTCACATAGCACAGGTGTGCATGCACAGATGGGCATGCACACCTGTATTCGGTATTTTACCACCCAATAGGATTGGGTGGTAAAATACCGAATCTGACTGGCCTTTGGGACTCAGAAGAGTCCCACCTACATATGGAAGTTACCGAATTGGTAAAAATACAGATTCGGTATTTTACTGATTCGGTAAATTTACCGAATCGGTAAAATAGGCCCCCTACATCAGGAATGACCATTTACCGGTTGGTAACGGCCGAAATCGGCCGTTACCGGTCGGTAAATGGCCACCTACATCTGGCCCCTGGAGCTTACTTATTAGTTACCATTCATTGGCAGCATTGTCACTCTTCTTTGCTGCCTCCTAATTGGCCAGAGTGTGTCAGGCATCACTTCCTTTTCTTTGTGTGGAGAATGGACCAAGCACAGATTGATTCATCTTAATTAGTGTCCATCCGCTGCTGACGCTGTGATTCGGATACTATTTCTATCATTGTTGCACTATTTATATAGGACTTTCTAAAATAGTTTTATACTGCTTATCACTGCAAACATTTGCATTTTAGGACACTTCCTCTGTTTCAAGTTCTCATGCTGCTTTCTCCATTTGTTCTGTTTTCAAACAATTTTTTTGACATTGTTTATCTGCACCTGTATCTTTTGGCTTGCTTGCACTACTAAAATGAAATTACAGTTTGCATAAATTGGACTAAGCCTTTCTAATGTACAAATGCCACACTAACAACACATTTCTGTCTTCATTATGCTTGCCGCCACACACCTATTTTCATTGATTTTCAGCCCCTCATCCCTATATGCCTCATATCTTTGTGTTCATTTTAACTTTGGTTCCTTGTTTAAGTTACTTACACCCAAAACTGTATCACTATATGCCACTCTACTCTACATCACTCCACTCTACTCTAGGCCATGCATCTCTGTTCTATACTAAGCCACTCCACTCTACACTACCCGACTTAACTCTATGCCACTCCACTCTATAGCGCTCCACGAAATGCCACTCTATCCCACTGTATGCCACTCTATGTTACATCACTCCATGCCACTCTACACTACTCCACTCCATGCCACATCACTCTACACCACGCCATGCCACTCTGCACCACTTCCCTCCACTCTATGCCACTTTACTCTATACCACTCTACTCTATGTCATGCCACTCTACTCCTCAACACTTTATTCTACTCTACTCTATGCCCCTCTACTCTACGTCACTACACTCCATTCTATGTCTCTCAACTCAATGCTACTTTACTCTATGCTTTTCTACTCTACCCCATAACAATCTATTCCACTCCACATAATGGCACTCTACCCCACTCTACTCTACTTTACTCTATGCCACTCTACCCCACTCTACTCTACTCTATGCCACTCTACTCCACTTTACTCTATGGCACTCTACTCTACGCCACTCTCCTTTATGCCACTCCACGCCATTCTACTATGCGCCCCTCGTCTCTAATCCCGGTCACTCTACTCTATGCTACTCTACGTCACTCCACTCTGCGCCACTACACTCTATGCCACTCCACTCTACTCCCCTTCATGCTACTCCATTCAACAACACTCGACTCCAGTCTGTGCCACACTACACCACTCTACTCTATGTCACCCCACTCTACGCCACTCCAGTCCATGCAATGCCACTCTTCTCTATGCCATGCTATTCTACTCTAAGCCACTCTACATCACTTCACTATACTCCACACCTCTCCCCTCCTCGTCACTGCACTCTACCCAACTCCACTCTATGCAACTCTACTCTACACCATGCTTCTCCACTCTATGCTACTCTACACCACTCTACACCATGCCACTCTCCTCTACATCACTCCAGTCTACTCTACGCAACTTCACTCTAAATCACTCTATTCTACACCACTCAATTCCACTCTATACCACTCTGTACCACACAACGCCACTCCACTCAACGCCACTCTACTCTAGGTCACCCATATCACTCCACAGCACTCTACTTTAAACCATTACTCTATGCCACTGAATTCCAGTCTATGCCACCTAACGGCTAGGGCGCTCGACCTCGGACCTGGAGAACACTGGATTTGAGTCTCAGTAATGACGCCAAAAAACATCCTGTGATTCTGGGCAACTCACTTAATCTCCCCGTGCCTAACAAAAATGAATGTGTGTCCTCATGTAAAGTAACGTAACTGGTGCTATGTAAAGCGCTCCGATACCCAATTCGGGTCAAGTTTGCGCTATGTAAAACTCTTAAACTAAAACTTCTACACACTCTATGCCACTGTATTCCACTAACATCGACGCCATTCTACTCTAAGCCACTCCATGCCACTCTACACCACTCTGCACCATTCCACGCCACCCTATGCCACTCTACTCTAGGTCACTCCACTCTACTCTACTCTATGCCACTCCACTCTACGCCACGTTACTCTATGGCAGTCCACTCTATGACACTCCACAGCACTCTACGCCACTCTGTTTTGTGGTGGAACTGGGTCAGGCCCCAATGTTAACGCTGCTGTGTTGAAAATGCCTATCCTCTACCTCACTGCTAAATTCCCTGCTTTGGAGCCATTTGAGAAAAAGTAACAGAAGTAACTCTCCTTCATCCAGGATTGTACACTCTGTCGATCAGCACACAGGACTTAGACAGTTAGGGCATGAGTCACATAGATAAGTTAAACTTTTGAGTAAGTTTACACTTTGTAGTACGTTTACTACTTTCAGTATTGACATACTCCGACTGTAAATGTCCTACAATAGTGTAAGTTACATGTCTCCACCCCCAGAGTATGGCAAATAGCCTACTCTTGTGTGAGTTGTGATAGCCTCTGGACACCCTTCCCTGACTCTCCTGAAACCCTGACTACTCATCGCTTGTCTGATCCCTTTTAGTAGTAAGTCTACCCCTTCTCCCACCCACTCTCCTGTGTCCCTCCCACATTTACTATAAAATCAGTAGTACATGTGCGGAGACTCCCCAGTCAGGGCAGGGAACTCTGCACACATAAGTATAGGCAAAACTTACATTTTGTAGGACATTTTGTAGTTATACAAAATATACTACAAAGTGCATTTTGCGAAGCAGGCCCTTAGTGATGTTGTCTTGACAGTCTGGTCCATTTCCCAGGCAGATGTTGTTCTGAAGCCCATGTGCATGGAACAGAACTGAAGGTTGCAGTGCTTGGTAATCTGATCAAATAGCCCATTTAGATGTTGAACAGCAGGGTGCCACACAGGACTTTGCTGTCTGCAGCTTCAACTCATTTAATTTGCATTTGTTTGATCTAGACATCAAGGAATAATTGGGTACACTCCAGATCTATCCCAGACATTCCTCCCCAGTCTTTGAATTAGCATTTCATGGTCAGGAGTATCATGAATCAGACGAGAGGTCAAGAAGCATCAGACGTGCAAGACTGTCTTCACGTAGCCCAACACTGTGCAAGTTCTCCTAGGCACTCTACATCTTGTTTGGTAGTTATTGATGAGGTTGTTGTGACCCTTCCTATCCTTCTGGAGCAGTCGCAAATTTCTAGGGTTTTGCTTGGATATAAAAGGTTCAAAGTTTGTCTACCATTTGATGTCACTCTTGGGCATGCATAGGGGCTTTTACAAAAGGGAGGTAATTAAATGATACTTCGTGGGTCTTAGAACTGTTCCTTTCATGACGGAGGCACTCCCTGAGTGTGGAGGGTGGGTGCAATTCATATATATCTTCAAAGTGACTGGAAGTGGAGCTAGTAAGTCTTTCCTATATCCATACTAATATAATAAAGAGAGGGCCCAAACCTTTGAGGCGGGTAATCTCAGGAATCACAGCGTCAATCACAACACCCAATACAGTGTTGGAAAGGGCAGTTGCAGCAGAAGGACATAGGCTATGCAGATGGCCACCATATACATTTACAAGGTAAAAGAACCGTGCCAGCAAAGTAGTCCCTTGTGGGCGTGTCTGCGTTGTGCTGTGGGCGTGTGCTGGGGGCGTGACAAACGCTGGGGGCGTGTGGTACGTTCCGCCCTTCATGCCATGTCTCACATCGTGTGCTGTGGGCGTGTGCTGTGGGCATGTGCGGGGCGCGGGATTACGGGAAAAAAAAGCGAGCGTTGTGCCCAATATTTCACTGTTTTTTCTTCCCAGGTTCTGTACATTCCTGCTCTGGGTGTCGACCCTGCTCCCTTTAAATACCCCTGCACCCCATAATCATAACCCACCCTTACTCCTTAAAATACCCCAACACCCTTAAACACTAACCCATCTTAACCCTATAAATATACCCTGTACCCCAAAACCCAAACCTATCCCTAAACCCTAAAAATACCCCTGTACCCCAAACCCTAAACCTAGCCCTGAACCCTATAAATACCCCTGTACCTCAAAATCCAATCCTACCCCTGAACCCTAAAAATACCCCTGCACCCCAAAACCCAAACCTAGCCCTGAACCCTAAAAATACCCCTGTACCCCAAAACCCAAACCTACCCCTGAACCCTAAAATACCCCTGTACCCCAAAACCCAAACCTACCCCTGAACCCTAAAAATACCTCTGTACCCCAAAACCCAAACCTAGCCCTGAACCATAAAAATAACTCTGTACCCCAAAACCCAAACCTACTCCTGAACCCTAAAAATACCCCTGTACCCCAAAACCCAAACCTAGCCCTGAACAATAAAAATAACCCTGCACCCCAAAACCCAAACCTAGCCCTGACCCCTAAAAATACCCCTGTACCCCTAAACCCAAACCTAGCCCTGAACCCTTAAAATACCCCTGTACCCCAAAACCCAAACCTACCCCTGAACCCTAAAAATACCCCTATACCCCAAAATCCAAACCTAGCCCTGAACCCTAAAAATACCCCTGTACCCCAAAACCCATACCTATCCCAAAACTCTAAAACTACCCCTGTACCCCATAACCAAAAACTATATCTGAACCTTTAAAATACCCAAACACCCCAAAACATATACCTCAGTACCCCAAAACATATACCCCTATACCCATACTTACCTTATCCAAACATTACAAAAAAAACATGCTTTTACCATTCATGCATTTACAACGAATTTCGTTGTAAATGTATGCGTGGTAAAAGCATATAAAATGTAATGCCATGCGTTATAATGGCATTGCGGAGTCATGCCCCTTTGTAATGAAAGTATGCGGAGTGATGGTATGCGGAAAGAAAGTTGCAGAATAATGAGTGTTTACCCTCCCCCGGTAAGTACATTGGTGTCACGGCAGCCCACATCTCCAGCAACATACTCATATTTTTTCACCACCGATTTGAAAAATGCACAGGTCTCTCTCATTGATGGCCAGCACCGACATACACTTTTAGACACACCTCCCGCCACAAGTTCTAGAATTGCGAACTTTAGAGCTGGGGAGCTACGTTCGAATCTCGGCATCAGCTCAGCATCCTGTGATTCCAGGCAAATCGCTTTGTCTCCCCATGCCTACCACAAATGAATGTGTTCTTCTGTAATGTAAATTGTGCTCATGCCATGTTGTCGAGTTTGTGCTATATAATATTGCAAGGAAAAATAAAGTATGGAAACTCGAGTTCACACACTACTGAACGCACACTCTTAAGTGCATCAGCAGTGCACTGTGAATCGGAGCGTTTCACAGGCCTGTCACAGATAAGAAATGCTATCAAAACGAAATCCTACAAAACAATATACTACTGGCCGGCAGCAATTCATACCCGGACAACGTCGGTACGGGCTGCTAGTGTACTGATAAAAATGCAATGTTCAGGACACAATACTATGCAGTTCAGTAATATAAACCTTGCTAGTTTAGTAGAACATTTCGTTATTAACTCATTTGATAGTAAATACATCTGTCTTAACACTTCAAGCCACCTTGCAATAAATTCTTACCTTGCTTGAAGTTGTCCAGGTTTCTGAACTCCACAAGGTTGTTTCCATAGTAATAATTGGTCACATAGATTCGATCGTCCTTGGCCACTGGATCCTTCATCCAGGCTCCCTCGTTGCGACCATAGCTATGATGCCTCTCGGGATGGGCCACAGAGGCGATGGTTCCTTCACAGTCAACCTCCTTAACTGCAGAAGCATACAAACAAGAGTACAGTTCATTTTGGGAACATTCTCCTCAGTCATCAGATTTCTTTCCTTCTACGGAAGAGCGACAATTAACAGTGTATGATGTAAATCATCCACATCCTTTTTGGAACTTCAGAATTTTTTTTTTAAGTAGGAGTCATAAAGTTACATGCATATCCTTTTGGAACTTGTAAGAAATCAAGTGTGAGCACCCCAGACTTTTCACCGTTTTCTGGACGCTATTTTTCCTGGCTTCAGAACTCTGGGTTCTTTACCCATGCTAACCAGGAGTAAAGTACCTATGCTCCCCCTGTAAACAAGATGAAATTGACTTATTCTCATTGGTACATTTAACTTGCCTGTAAGTGCCTAGTATATGGTGTAAAAAGTGCACCCAGGGCCTCCAGGATAAATGCAACTTGTGGACTGCAACACTTATTGTGCAATCCTCTACCGTGGCAGTGCAAACATGCCTACATGCCTACCCTGTATGGCCTGACGGCTGGAGGTTAAACCCTGCAGTGCGACCTGTCAAATTAACCCTTTTTGATTGGTAAAGACCTAACTTTTAAATATAATGAAGTCACCCCTATGTAGGTCTTATGGCCCACTAAGCAGGGTGCATGGCAGTGGGAGATGTAGAAAAGTTATGTTACAATGTCCTAAAGTGGCAACGCCCAAAATGTTATTTTCACTGTGGCAGGTCTAGTTGTCCTACGTAGATGACAAGAGTACAGAATATTTAAAGTACGAATACTGCTAACTTGGGTATGACCATCTAGAAAAATAATTAAACCATTATCTTTAATACTTATTAAAAATTTCATTAAATTGTGAAGTTTGATTTTTATTAAATTTTAAGGAAAAGGGAAAAGAAACTTTTAGAAAATTACCCTTTACCTTCCTAGGCTTTCAGAAGACTAATTAGAAATAGCCTCTGCCAACTCCTAGCCTGTCCTCATCCATGAATAAGGTGAGAACGAGGTGTGAAATTCCTCTCAGGAGCTACACAATAGGTCTGAATGGGCACGGATGGCTCCTCTAAGTTCAACAGAACATTTTGGAGGAGGGCCGTTATCATCCTGTTGACACCATAGTAACAAATCCTGCATTGTAGGTCTGTTTGAACCACATGTAACACTCTGGTGCATTGAAAGGAAGAAAACAGGACTTCAGGACAATTCTTGGATATCCTCTGCCTGGTTGCTGTACGACCCTGCCTTTGTCCTACCAGACGTCTGTCTCCTAGGGACAGTCTTCAAACTGGACTAAGTGTAAGATGCAGAAAGACACTATTAATTACCATAGTGCACTCCTCTACAAACCCACAACCCTCAGAGCCCATGTTAAATGTTGCCGAAGACTTTTGTCATCTTGAAATTGTCCTGAAACATGCAATTTGGGCAAGGGAATTTACTGAAAAAGGGTGCAGGTTTGTCCCCGGGAACTTTTACCTCATTGGTTAGGGACTGCCAAGCAATGATTTGTAAGTGACTAATTCAGGACTAGAGACAGTGTCCGTAATGATAAGGGTTGAGGTTGCATTCCTACCTTTACACTCTACTGACTCTCTGTCAGCTATCCCTTTAAGTGTAGTACCTGTTACAGCACCCAAATAAAAATGTTGTCCAACTGCATAACTTTAGGCACTGTTGTATTTGTTGCCTATACTCTAATTAAATACTCTGGTCATACAGAACTCCAAGCTATGTCACACCATTAAAAGCATGAACAGCTTGTATGATAGATAAAACATGAGGGCGGAAAGGTGTAATGATGCAAAAGCATATTTTTGTCAGGCAGAAATAATCACTATTTTCTCAAAGTTCTCTTGGAATGCAGGAATGGACGGAGGTGAAGTTCCTCCACTCAACATATTTAGATTAATGCTGATGGGGTTGAATTACTCTGGCTGAAACAAGTACTAGAGTTTTATTATTTATCAAATATCATTAATAAGTGTATTTCGAGTAATAATATCCGCACACTGGGGACTACCAATCCAAACACCTTCTTGCCGTATTGGAATCCCTGCACCAATCACCAGGCTATGAGACCAGCCACGGGTATTGTGTCCAATCACATACAAACCAATTTGCATTGGAAATTTCAAGGACAAAATGGCCTGACTCTGGAAAGAGCTTTCAAACGCAGTCATAGCATGTAGGCCTTCAGGCCAGCTTGTCCCAGTCTTCAATATCAAGGGCACCATGGTCTAATTTGGGGAATAGGCTACAAAGGGTACCAGGACTGACAGGCGGTGTTTATACTCTACCCCCCCAGTGACAGATAAGATGCTATGTAAGACAGCCTAAACACGCCATTGCTGGAGACAGGTGGTAACATAGCATGTTCTACCCTGAGCCGTGTAGCCTTGTCACCATGACAAGGTCCACCAACAGACCTTAGGAGAAGTAGGACATATATGAACATGGTCCAACTCCTCATTGTTGAATGGTTCAGGTCTTGCTGGGGGATGTAGGTGAATAGGAGCCCATCCTTCCACCTCGGTGTCTACAAGCATGGTTAAGGAAGGCAATAGGTGTAGGCGGCATGCCCTACCCTTTGATGTGGAGGATGCTGAGGAGGATGTGAAATGTCTCTGTCCCATCCCTCAATGTCCAAGGGTCTACGGTTTTACCTGAGGTTCACCAAAGGAGGCAAGAGGTAAAGCCACAATGGTCCATTGCAAGATGTGGTGAAGACCACACTCTTAAAGGGCTTTTACTAGTGTCATTGGGGGAAATAATGAGGTGAGATAACCAGGTTATATTTTCTGACCTGAGAAGAACCTACTCTGGTGATTGTGAAAACAGTAGACAAATCATATCCCAGCATGCGATGGTAAGAAGACGACTGACTGAGTAGAGAAGGTGCATTTCCCCATCAGGGGCAGTAGATGGAGTGGGACCACTTTATCTGAAGGACACCTCAGTCCTGAGAGGGGAAGAGAGACAAAAAAGAAGAGGCAACCAGAGGGATGTGATAACAAGAAATCAGGTCAGGACAGTGATGTTAGGTGGATCATGTTAAAACTTCCAGAAGCGCCCACAAGGACCATTAAGAGAAGCCAGTAACAAAAAAGGCACTATTCCTCAAAAATTGGTGTGGAGAGGACCATGGTGTGACCAGGGAGCAACACGTTAACTGAGAGATGATACAAGTGAAGACACCATGCCCAATTGCTTGATATAAACAGGTACAAGGTCTAACAAAAGGACAAACTTGCTAAGGTCACCGTTGAAGGCAGGTTAGGCACTGTGGGGCCTTTCAAGTGAAGAATGCAGGTGTTCTGCACCCTTTATCTCAATCCCTACCTGCATCCTGCTTGTATATTCTTTACCTTTGACCTCTGTTCCTCCTACGTTGAGTTCTGCTGGTGACAGCTGAAAGACACTGATTCCCCCAGCTGCCGATGTCTCTCTCTCGCTGTCTCTTACTCTCTCACTCTCAGTATAGCTACTGTAGTCATGTGAAACCGCTTTCTGCAGATATGGGTCATACACTTGAAGCACCTAGCTTGGTATGGGACTAAGATACCTTTTGTGTTCCAGCAGCCTTGCTCAGAATCGGTTTCTAAAATATCTTAACTTGCACTGCCTACGCAACACTTCCATCATCTTGGATGCAGGTATTGGTGTCATGTTAGGTGTCATTCATAAGAAGAACCGTTCTTTACCTCATGTCTATTTTTTTAACCCATTTTCCGCTGCGGCAATTCCGCCGTGATCGGGGCCGCGTCAGCCAACGGACATGCGCAGCACTACCGAGGTAGTGCTTGTGACGGTTGTTGGCCAACGAGCGCACTTAAAGGGTTAATAAGTCAATAAATAATGAAACCGCAATCCTAGTTTGTGCAAGTTTATTTCAAAACAAATGCTGATGCAGCAGACATACCTCGGTTGGCAGCTCCAGGGACATCAGTAGCCGAAGCCCCATCGCCAATGGAGAGGACGGTCACTCGCGGGCTCTCTGTGGTCGTTGTGGGTTCACTCGTAGTGGTAGCAATCGTTGTTGTGCTGGTAGTGGTGGCAGCGGTAGTGGTGGTGGCGGTAGTGGTGGTGGTGGTTGGCTCCGTCGGCTCGGGGGTTGGTATGACCTCTTCTTCCTCAACCACAGACGCTTCCTTATTGGTTTCTTCTGGCCTGCTCTCCTGCCGTTCCATTCGGGTAGCAGCCTTTCCAATGCTTTCTAAGGACAAGAAGGGAGCATTTCTGAAATATACACCTGGAATTACACAGCCTAGAATTTCTCAGCCTTGGAAGTTTAAAATAATTGTATGGCTACAAAAATCATGTTTATAAATACATGCTTGTACTTGGTTACTTTTTTCATGGCTACATACACCACATCACTAACGTATGCACTTAGCATTAAAATACGCCCCGCCATCACAGAAAGAAAACACCTCTACTGAATGTTCACGTTTCTTATATTTTTGTCTTTTAAACCACATCAGAAATATTTTTCCACAGAAGGACCTATACGTTCCTTTATTAAGGTATATTTCACAAGTTATGTAGTGCCATCTATAGAAGGAGAATATTTTCTCAGCATAAATGTAGGCAATAGTGTAAGCTGAAACACCCTACTCGTCACCCGTAAAACCAATTGACATATCTGCTTGACGAGCCTTCGTGAAGATAAAACCGGCCAACTTCTTTATAGATGTAGCAATATATTTGAAAAATCTAAAATATCAAAGCACTTTGACCACCAGGTAAAGGTTTTCAAATATATATATATTTTTTTACACAAACAAATTTTGTTAACAAAGAATAGATTTAAGTCTAAATTACCAGTGGCCCTGTAATCTGTAATTTAGCTAAGTGGGATGTATGAAAGGAAAACAGCCTCGCAAACTGAGGAATAGCAAAATTTGCGATTCCTATTTTGAGATTGCATTTAAGGAATCGCAAATTGCGATTCCTTAAATGCAATGTAAGAAGCCCAGAAAAAGTGCAATTTGGCCTTAAGGAATCGCAAATTACCACCAACTTCAAGTTCGTGGTAACTTGCAATTTCTTTGAAAAATTTACTTTTTGCATTTTTCAAAGTGCCATGTGGCACACATACATGCCGCTTAGGGCATGCATGTGTGCCACATCTGCACACATGTACATTTAAGGGGTGAAACAGGGTGTCCTTTTGAAACCCTGGCACCCTTGAAATTGCATTCTCAATATATGATTCTCTAATTGAGAATCACAAATTGAGAATGTCTTCCCATTAATTCCTATGGGCCTCTAGGCCCATTGAGGTTCCGTGACGGTTCCGTGACGACTTGAACCCGTGTTTTCAAGTTTGTCGGAAATACATAAAATTAGTATCAGCGAACCGCAAATGATCCATTTAGTATATCCTAGTGTTTTCGCTACGCTAAGAGCAAGAGCACTCCTTCCACTGACACATTTCTGATATACCCACGGCATCCATCTTAGATCATGGCCGCCATTTTGTGTTTCCTTGCCCTCACATATGCAATAGCCTCTGATCATTTCATTTACTTCACTTTGATTAAGGACACGTAGCCTTAGCCGGAGATTCACCTCTTACATGACACGTGCACCTTAAACCAGATCACGCTGAAGCTGCATGACTCGACAAAGGCTGCCTCCTCTGCCCGAGGCCAGCCCACCTGAACTGGTTTTCCTGTCCATTGTACCTGATCATGATTAGGCGGCCGAAGCCGGTAGCCTTGCCCATTTACAACCCACAAACATCTCTTATCCCGCTTTTCTATCTTCTGCACCTGGCTCTGCTCCTTTCCTTCTGGGCCTTTATTAGGGGGAGGTAACGAACTTTACGATGAGGCGGTCCGGGTCTTGAATGCAATATTGACAAGGGATTGTGATGGACTGGTGGGAACCCCTCTTCGTGATGTTTGGTATCAGATATTATCGACAGTTCCTGTGTAACGCCAAATATTTATTGTTTAGAGACACAAAGGTTTGGGAATGTACCGACATGTGAAATATTTGCCTAGAGCACAATTTTTAGTATATAAGGAGCAACCCACTTTGTACAAATCGAACAGTCTCCTAGATTCTGCCCGTGTGTAGATTCTGTGACTTCTGTGTCCCTGCAGTAATAAACCTTTGGTCTTTGACGCCACCATCGAGAAGCCCGTGTTTCTGTTCATTTGTGCACCAAGGCAGGTGGGACTCCGGGGTCTTTGGGTGTTGTACCCTGACACCTCTGGACGGAACCAAAAAGTCCAGAACTCCAATTGGCGCCCAACGTGGGGCCACGTCATTCGGTACCGGTCCAAAAGCCTGAAGAGTTCGAGAAGCTTCGTGTGAAGATTCCTGAGGGAGGCGCCCCACTTCATCGATCCCGGCATATCGCAAAAGTGGCCCTGAAGTTCTCTTCCACGAGGGTTCCCGTTCAGGACGGCTGCAGTGGGCCGTTGCCTTGACCGTCGCCCTGTCTTGGACCCGAAGTGGTGCAGTCCTTAGTACGGCGAAACGTGACGGGTTTCTCCTTGGTGACGTCTTCAGTGCCTCAGTTAAGTATTTAGTGATAGCTAGCTGGTTACTTTTGTGAGGATTGTTAAAAATCCTTGATCGGTTCTTGGTTTGGTTTGGTTTTGTAAGATTATCACTAGTTGTTCTGGTTACGATAATCTATTTGGTTCAGTTTTGGGTATCGATACATCAGTTCGTTTTGGTAGGCCTAAGTTCTTGGTTCAAGTGCACAATTTGTTTCGTGTTTTGTTTGTTTTGTGTTCCGGACCGAGAATGGTAAGTCGGAAAATGTTGTCTTGTTTTAGTTGCAACAGTGACTCACAATTAGAGGATTCCTGTCTGGTTCCTCCGATTGGGACTCCCCTATATGACCTATATTGTAAGTATGGTGTGGGTCCTATAACTTATAATGAGATATGGGTCCGTTATTGTAAGAAGGATGGTGTCCTTAGTTGGCCACTGCATGGTAGTTTTGAACAAGAGATTCTCGACAATTTAGAAGCGAAATTGTTTAGGAAGAAAGCCCGGCCGGCAATGTTTGACTCTTTTCGTTATTGGCGGAAAGAATCCAAACAGAGAGAAATGAAAAGGTTGAAAAAAGAGCAAAAAGAACTAGAAGAGTTAACTCTAGAGCAAGCGACTAAGCAGTTGCAGGCTGACGAGTGTGAGAAAGCCATAGATGTAGCCATTAGAGAGCGTAACTTAGCGATTGACAAGTGCTATCCTGCCTTGCCATCGAAAATGGCTAAGATACTGGAGGATTCCGAAAACGATCCTCTGCTATCTTATCTGTTACGGTCGCCTCCACCGTACGCACAAGGTGCTGCGGCTCCACTTATACCGGATGTTCAATTGCCGGTTGCTGGACAACCTGGTGTTCTTGTTCCTCAGAATCAAGTTCCTGTACCTCCTGTGGTGAATGTAAATGTTCCTACAGCTCCTCCTCTTCCTGCACTGCCCGCTCCTATACCTACCACTGTAACTATTGGTCCTCAAACTATTTTCCTCGATACTCCTACTGTTTCGTCATCTATTCCTACCTCTACTGCGTTCTCTATGTCTGCGAGTGTACTAACTCCACTTTCTGTTCGTCGAAGAATTACTGATTCTGTTACTAATATGCTGTCTCCTATATATAAAACTTTGATTAAGACTCCTACTCCTGACTCTGTTCAGAGACGGAGTCAGCTTCCAAGTACTGAGGAACGGGGAGTTTTAGACTCCACGGCTCTCAGATGGATTACAAAAGTTAGAAGATATAGTACGAAAGATGTGTTAGAGACATTTATGCAATGGGGAGAGCCAACACAGCGATACGTCTTCGACGAGATGTGCTCGTTGTTGCGTGAGGGAATAGAAGAAGACGATGTCGAATCAGATTTGGAAGATTTAATTAAGATTCAAAAAGAGTTTGCTGCTGGAATGATAGTGGGTGATAATATAAAGGAAGCGATGGAACTCATTTTGAGTTTTAGGAATGATCCATCTCTTCGTTCGCCGAGAGATTTAGAGAAAGGTAGAATGAAGCTAAGTCGCCAATATCCTATGAGGGAAGTTCCTCCAATTTGGCGCGAAGCAGTACAACGTGATGATAATGCGGGTATTGCAGCTGCTCCAGCACAGTTCCAAAGAGTATGGATACATATTCCGTGGAAGCGAGCAGAAGTGTTAGCAGTGAAACAGGCCTTGCCAGATCCACGTAAGAATCCAGCCGGATATTACAAGGAATTGACACAGACAGTTGAGGCTTGTATAATGAACTTAGCCGACATTGATATGTTGTTTGGTAATGTAGTTCCACAACCAGTGTGGGCTAAAATTCGTAGAGAGGATCATCAGGCTGCTTTAGGTGGTGATTGGGCAGCTATCACTGCAGCAGATGCTCAACAAATAGGTGGTGCGAAACCCGAACCCCTAATTGCTAATCTTCCTGGCAGAATAATAGATTTAATGAAGACTCTGATGCCAGCATTGCGTGTTAATTGGGATAAATTATCCGCATGCAAGCAGAAGAAAGACGAAAGTGTCTCCGACTTCTTCACGAGGTTCGAAGAGACTTTTGTAGACCATAGTGGACAGGATATGAGCACTGAAGGAGGACAGAGATTGTTTGTCGATAAATTTGTGCATAATTTGTTACCCGAATTATGCAATAAATTGAAAGACTCAGAAAGTGCGTGGGCTGTATCTACGACAGCGCAAATACTTGCGACTGCACAGTACTATGAAAATAGGGATAAAGAGGAAAAGGAGAAATCAGAGAAGAAAACGAAAGATTTAAAGACTAAAGTTCTTTTACAGCAGGCGTATCCGCCTCGCACGAATCAGACTAATATGCAACAGAATTCGTATCAAAAGACAGATTATAATTCGACCAGGCCTCAATACCAGTGGAATCAGTGCGCGTACTGTAAGAAAGAGGGTCACTATAAAAATGATTGTCAGATTTTAGCGCAAAATAATGCGGCAGCAGCTCAGAGAGGTCGTGGTGGTTTTGCACAGAATTCTAGAGGTCGGGGACGAGGTGCTATGCCTCCACAAACTAATGATCGTCCTTCTAATCACTTTGATCAGCGAAATGTACAGTCAGCTCAACAGAATAGATCTCAGCAATATCTTGTTGAGGATTATTGTGAAGTTGAAGAGGGATTTCAACAAAATGGGTACTAGGACAGCCATAGACAGAGAGAGGGAGTAGTATCAGTTCCAGTGGATCAGAGTGGGCCTTATGTCGCAGTAGCAACATCAGGTGTAGTCGAACCGTTTCTGTTGGATACTGGTGCCGCAAAAAGTTCTATCATGCATGCGAAACTCCCTGGCGCACCTTTGTCTGGCTCAACAAATGTTTCCGTAGGTTTTTCAGGCGCCCCTGTGTACAACCCGATATCTGGTCCTTTGTCTATTTCTGTTGGACCGTGTCAATTGAAAGCACCCTTAATTTTGACGACAGGTTGTAATGAAAATCTGCTTGGTTTAGATTTGTTAAAACGACTATATGCGACATTGTACTGTTCTCCGGAAGGAGTACAGCTTACTTTGGGTAAAAGACTCACCTCTCCGATGTACTTGTCAATGGACAAACTCCCGCCGGAGCTACGTTCACTCCCTGATTCTCTTTGGGCGACTGGTCCCAATGATGTAGGTCTGCTAGAGATTCCACCGTATGTAGTAACTTTGAAAGCGAATGTGAAATTTCCAAGAATTCCTCAATATAAAATATCGAATGAAGGTGAGCGTGCACTCTTATTGATTGTGCAAGATTTGATTAAAAAAGGTGTGGTTGAAGAAACGCGAGGAAATGTTTGTAATAGTCCTGTATTGCCGATTTTGAAACGAACAGATCCTACAAAGCCTCCAGTCTATAGGTTTGTCATAGACCTTAGAGAAGTTAATAAGATTGTAATTCCGCAGTTTCCTGTAGTGCCAGACATTACTGCTTTGTTAACATTGATTCCTGCTACAGCTACATGGTTCTCAGTCATCGACTTGAAGAATGCCTTTTTCAGCATTCCGATAGCCGAGGAAAGCAGAGATATTTTTGGCTTCTGTTTAGGAGGTCGCAGTTTCAGATTTAAACGCGCTCCACAAGGCTATTGTGAAAGTCCATCTATTTACAGTCAAGCTTTAAAAAGTCAGTTAGATTCTTTTGTCCTTCCTCCAGGTTCTGCCCTAGTACAGTACGTAGACGATCTTTTGGTGGCTGCCGATGACAAGGAAACTTGCAAAGCAGCTACAATTTCACTATTGCATCATTTGTCTAATTTGAATCATAAGGTGTCACCTTCCAAAATGCAATATTGCTGCCAAGAAGTAACCTACTTAGGTCATCTCTTGTCAAAGGAGGGAAGGAAGTTGACCCCAGAAAGAATAAAAGCAATTATGCAAATGAGTGTTCCACGCACACAGAGGGAAGTACGTGCCTTTCTAGGTATTACCTCTTACTGTAGGCAATGGATCCCAAATTTTTCACTTTTAGCAAAGCCATTGGTAGCTTTGACTGGGAAAAATGTTCCGAGTCCGGTGCCATGGTCTGATGAATGTCAAGAGAGTTTTGCTGAATTACGAAAAGCTTTGTGTTCAGCTCCTGTATTGGGCACACCTGATTACAGTAAGCCATTCACGCTCTACGTTCACGAAAGAGAAGGTTGCGCGTTGAGTGTCTTGACACAGAAGTTTGGTGATAAACAACGCCCTTGTGCGTATTTCTCATCAACATTAGATCCGGTAGCTAGAGCATTGCCTAGTTGTTTGAGGGCTACAGCGGCAGCTGCAGCTTCCATTCGACAATCTGCTGGTTTGGTGATGAACAATATGCTAGTGGTCATGGTTCCTCATGCAGTGGACACACTCATGAACCGAACGAAGACTCAACATCTTACTAGTGCGAGATTATCTGGTTACGAGCTGACGTTATTAGCGAGTCATATTCAGATCAAAAGATGCAATGTATTGAACCCAGCAACATTGTTGCCGACTGATCAAGAGTCGAGTGATTCTGAGCCACATGACTGTTATTTCAAAACGGAAGAAGAGACAAAAGGTCGTATCGACTTGAGAGATACTCCTCTATCCGACCCAGATGGTACGCTGTATGTGGACGGGTCATGTTTTAAATTGGAGAATGGTGATGTGACTGCTGCCTACGCGGTAACGACTTTGAAGACGATTGTGGAGACTGCAAGAGTGAGTCAGAATTCTGCCCAAGCTGCAGAGTTAATAGCTCTTACGAGAGCGTGTGTTTTAGCTGAGGGAAAGAGAGTGAATGTGTTTACAGATAGTCAGTACGCATTTGGCGTGGCCCATAGTTTTGGCCGGTTGTGGAGAGAAAGGGGTTTCATTACGTCCCATGGGACTAAGATTCAACATGGTCAGCTAGTTAACGACTTGTTAGAATCTCTAACCTTACCGACTGAAGTTGCGATTGTGAAGTGCAGTGCTCATAAAGCAATCACGGATGATGTTGGTCGGGGAAATGCCTTTGCTGATGAAACCGCTAAACAGACAGCTAGAGACATGATGAGTAGAATGTATGTTGCTACGTCTGCAAGATGGATTGCTGAGTCTGGAATGTGTGAGGACACAATGGAAAGTGTGAAAGAGATTCAGAAAGAAGCGACTGAGGAAGAGAAACGCGTATGGAGAGAAAGTACGGGCAAATTGGACTCGAATGGATGTTGGATCGATTTGACAGAACAGCAGCGTTGGATGTTGCCTGATGCGTATGTGCTTGCAGTAGTGACGATGGCGCATGGAGTGGCGCACATAAGTTCTAAAGGGATATGTAAGATGTTAGCTCCGGTTTGGAAGAATGAGGGAATCAGTAAGTGTGCAGAGAGAGTGGTGAAAAATTGTATGGTGTGCTTGATGCATAATCCTGGCAAGGGAACTCCAACTCCAGCTGGTCATTTTGCTCCTCCTTCCTGTCCCTTTGAAGTAATACAGTTAGACTTCATTCACATGGAACGCTGCAACAATTTAAAATACGTCCTGGTGGTGGTTTGTGCTTTTTCCAGGTGGATAGAAGCATACCCACTAAAGGACAACACTGCTTTATCAACTGCCAAAATTCTTCTCAAAGAATTTTTCCCTAGGTTTGGAATGCCACGGATTGTATGGTCAGATAACGGAAGTGAGTTTATAGGGAAAGTTATGCAGAGTGTGTGTGCTGGTCTAGGATTGAAACAAAAATTTCATAGTGCGAACCATCCCCAGTCTGCTGGTTTAGTCGAGGGTTACAATGGCACCCTCAAGCTTAAAATAGCCAAAATTCAAGCATCCACAGGTTTGGCTTGGCCAGACGCACTTCCTTTGGCCTTGTTATCAACGAGAGCAACAGTGCATTCTAGAATAGGGCTTTCTCCATATGAGATTGTATTTGGCCGCCCGGCAAATGTCTGGGGTGTGCCAAGGCCTAAACAATTCTGCTCCATTGAATATCCTATGTTGATAGACTATCTTTACGACTTGACTGCTAAATTAAGTCTTATTCATCAACAGGTCTTTGATGCTTTGCCAAAACCTCCGGAGAGTCCAGGGCATCAGCTGAAACCCGGCGACCACGTGGTGGTCAGAAATTTTGCGAGGACAAAGAATCTTCAGCCTCGCTACATCGGCCCCTTCCAAATCCTGCTGGCGACGAGGACAGCTGTACGTGTTGCTGGTCGCAAGCACTGGATCCACGCTTCTCACGTAAAGCGTGTTCCACTGCCGCTGCCCTACGACGACTGGGTGAAGAAGGGAATTGGTGCCTCCGAATCTGAAATAACTCCAAAATTTGTCCCTTTCAGCGATGCCGATTTGATTTCTGACACTTTGAAACGTGACTCTCCTCTTGAAAAGACTGCTTTGAACATTGAAAATTTGTCTCCAGCATCAGAAGAAACTTTGCCATCTGCGAACGTAAACTCTGCAACAGCTGCTAGTGATACACTATTTTCCGATCAGACAGTACCAGCGAAGCAGAAATACAACCTTAGAAGCCATAAAAAGGACTAATAAAGCAGGCAACTGCATACTGTGATTTTGATATATATATATATATTTTGAACTTTTGCCTTCAGCCAGGAAGTTTGTTATTGTTTATTGTTTTTAAAATTGCCTTGCCGTCTGGGTAGCCGTAGGGTCGTGGCTGTGTGCCTAGTTTGAATTTGCAGGGGTCTGACACAAGGTCGATCTTTCTGTTAGTACTGGGAACTCCCAGGGCTGACAGAGGCATTTTCATCTACGTACACATCATCAGTGGTCGCGAGCGGATTGTAGAAGATGGAACTTCCTGCGCTGCAACGAGAAAATGTGATTTACGTTCGCAGAAACAGACTAAATAGAATTCTTCATAGCAAATGTTTCTTGATGCAATGTGCCATTACATTTTTGATTGTTTTAGCAACACTGGTGGGTGGAATTGTCTTTAGCATAAATTTGATTTTTGTGCCAGTATCTACAGTACCTCCCCTTGATCCTGCTATTTCTACTGTTTCTTCTATACACTCTTTTCACTCGTTTCCGGAACATGAGCAAGCTCGACGCTCAGAATTCATTAATAATACTTTTGTACAGCTCTTGCACCAACACCAACTGGTAGTTAACACGACAGACTGTTGGGTGTGTGGCTTGATACCCCACACTATGGATAAAGGTATTCCCTATCTGGTTTTGCCTTTCAGCTACAATGGATCATTTCAGGCCCTTCAAACCATCTTTGCTTATGCTCTTGAGACCTATCCTCCACGTCCACCACGTTCCACTAAATATAACTCTGCCAACAAAGCTTTAGTCCAGGGAATTATTGACATGGTCAAAGACGTCAATAATACTCCATCATACCCTAGAGACGAATTGCGAGTATATTTAAGTTGGAATACTTCAGAGTATCGCCTTAGTTTAGGAGAAAGCAAGCGTAAAAGCTCAACTCCAATCTGGGTCGTACCTCACCGAGGTCAGGTCTGTTTGCAAGGTAATGGGAGAAATCCGAGAGCTCAGCTAGGGAGGAGTGAGTGCGTAGAGACTTATGTGTTTCCGGCTAACTCTTCCCCTGCCTTTCTTACTGCTAGGGGTACCTATTTCATTTGTCAAGACAGAGCTTATACATGGTTGCCTGCCGACTTCTCAGGATCATGTTATATTGCTCGATTATTGCCTCCGACATACACTGCTTCACCTGATTACCACAGAACAAGAGTAGCGAGAGGTGTCTTCAGCAAGGAAGATACAGCTGGTCAGGAAGCTGGAGACTTCTTCAAAGGCTTCCTTCCGTTCTGGGGGCCTATGGCCAATAGTAGAAACATACGTCAGCTAACACGGGTAGTTGAATCTACTATTACCGAAACTGCTGGTGCCCTTAGCAATCTGACAGCTGAGCTTCAGGCGGATAGGCTCATGACATTGCAGAACCGTATGGTTCTAGATGTTATACTTGCAGATCGAGGTGGGGTATGCAGAATGATCCAATCGAGCTGCTGTGTCTTTATTCCTAATAATGCTCCAACAGTTTACGAGGCGATCTCTAAGTTGCACAAGATTTCGGACTCCATACATGTAGATGAGGGAAACTGGTCCTTTATGGAGTGGGTTTGGACTCTGATCTCAGCGTGGGGATGGAAGGTTCTAATGGTCATTGGTGTCATCTTAATATTACTATTCTCATGTTGTCTGATTATCCAGTGTGGTCCTGCTCTGTGTAGTCTTTGTGCTACAACCTGTTTTAGGAAACCACCTGCATTTGGAGAAAAGACACGAGAAAGGATGATGATACAACAGCATGTCACTGACCTGATGAGCATAGAACTAGATTCAGACATAGATTGAGTAATTGCCTATGTAAGGGCAAAAGGAGGGTCTGAGGTTCCGTGACGGTTCCGTGACGACTTGAACCCGTGTTTTCAAGTTTGTCGGAAATACATAAAATTAGTATCAGCGAACCGCAAATGATCCATTTAGTATATCCTAGTGTTTTCGCTACGCTAAGAGCAAGAGCACTCCTTCCACTGACACATTTCTGATATACCCACGGCATCCATCTTAGATCATGGCCGCCATTTTGTGTTTCCTTGCCCTCACATATGCAATAGCCTCTGATCATTTCATTTACTTCACTTTGATTAAGGACACGTAGCCTTAGCCGGAGATTCACCTCTTACATGACACGTGCACCTTAAACCAGATCACGCTGAAGCTGCATGACTCGACAAAGGCTGCCTCCTCTGCCCGAGGCCAGCCCACCTGAACTGGTTTTCCTGTCCATTGTACCTGATCATGATTAGGCGGCCGAAGCCGGTAGCCTTGCCCATTTACAACCCACAAACATCTCTTATCCCGCTTTTCTATCTTCTGCACCTGGCTCTGCTCCTTTCCTTCTGGGCCTTTATTAGGGGGAGGTAACGAACTTTACGATGAGGCGGTCCGGGTCTTGAATGCAATATTGACAAGGGATTGTGATGGACTGGTGGGAACCCCTCTTCGTGATGTTTGGTATCAGATATTATCGACAGTTCCTGTGTAACGCCAAATATTTATTGTTTAGAGACACAAAGGTTTGGGAATGTACCGACATGTGAAATATTTGCCTAGAGCACAATTTTTAGTATATAAGGAGCAACCCACTTTGTACAAATCGAACAGTCTCCTAGATTCTGCCCGTGTGTAGATTCTGTGACTTCTGTGTCCCTGCAGTAATAAACCTTTGGTCTTTGACGCCACCATCGAGAAGCCCGTGTTTCTGTTCATTTGTGCACCAAGGCAGGTGGGACTCCGGGGTCTTTGGGTGTTGTACCCTGACACCTCTGGACGGAACCAAAAAGTCCAGAACTCCACCATAGGAATGAATGGGGAGATATTCCTTAATTGCGAATTGCAATTTGCGATTCGCAATTAAGAAATAAGTAGGATTCGCAAAATTATTTGCAAATCCTACATATATTGCATTTTGCGATTCTCAAATAGCGATTCTCTAAAAATCGCTATTTGAGAATCACAAAACCAAAGTTTCATACATATGGCCCATGCTAATTACTACACATATCACCAATACAGAGGACGCTCTTACTGAGGGCCTTATCGCTGCCCAAAAATTGATTAGTGTTTCAATGAATCGATTTGCATACTAAGGGGAAAGGGAGCACACTGCCCGCATCCAGCACTCAGTTCGCACAGGTGCCATATGGTAAATGCAGTGTATGGTAACACTTACTTCAGTAAATGTTTTTAATTTTTGCCAGTGCGGTGGATCTTAACTTGGGCTCCCGGTTTTATGGTATTTATTTTTATGACATTGCCGTCTGTATTTATCGATATTTATTTCTGTTAATTTTATCTGTATTGATCCATATTTATTTTGGGTTTGGTAGAAAATGTAACCTGAAATAAGTATATTTCCACATTTATGCAATTGATAAATATGCGCTCATGCTTGAATCTCTGCCAGGTTTCAATGCTGTGAACACCTGCAGAAGATAAATTAATGCACTTACATGAAAATATGCACATTTCAGAATCAACCTTTTGCATATCTACTGGTGGTAAAGCCTCTTTACTAAAATTCCTTTCTTTTTTAATCCCCTTAGCTGTCAATTCACACAGCTATTGGCCAGGCAGTCAAGGCAGACAGTATTAAGAATTACTCACTACTCTTCGCTCTCGCTCAAGCTATCCAGGCTGAAGAAGGCTGATAGCCAGAAACCGGTCCTAGGATGCTTGATTCCGGTCCAGGGAAGACATGACTTGGCAGTTCGGGCTGGACTGTTCCCATGAGGCACAGGGTCAAGGCTGATTTGCATATGGCCATGTCTGAACTGCGGTGGTGTGGTGAGCAAAAAAACGATGGATTTAGGCCTAGATCTCTGTACTGGGGTGAATGTATGACATTGGTCTGCATTCTGTCCATCAACTGTTGTTTTCGCATTTGTCACCCCGAGTGGGACAGGTATGCTCAGACGTGAGTACCATGCTCTCCAAGTCACTGGAATCAAGCTATCCTGGCTGAAGACGGCTGATAGCCAGAAACCGGTCCTAGGATACTTGATTCCGGTTCGGGGAAGACATGACTTGGCAGTTCGAGCTGGATTGTTCCCATGAGGCACAGGGTCATGGCTGATTTGCATATGGCCATGTCTGAACTGCGGTGGCGTGGTGAGTAAAAAAACGATGGATTTAGGCCCAGATCTCTGTACTGGGGTGAATGTATGACATTAGTCTGCATTCTGTCCATCAACTGTTGTTTTTGCATTTGGAACCTCTGCGGCATGGGTTAGATGGGACCGGTCAATACGAGGCCTGCGGTGGACACTATAGTGGGAGGATAACATCTCACTGTATGCAGATGATATCCTACTTTACCTCACCAACCCCAGGGACTCTTTGATGAATTTTCTAGATGTGCTGGCTGTATTCGGAAGGTATTCCAGATTTGCAATTAACTGGTCGAAATCGTTGTTCTTCGTCCTTAGGGGCGAGCCGCCAGTGCTCCCGCAGTCATGCCCTATACAGATTGAGCCGGTAGGGTTTAAATATCTAGGTATATATGTTACACTGGACCCGAAGCTACATCATATCAATAATCTGAGACCCCCCGGACCGGCTCAAGAGGGATGTGGAGCGCTGGAAGGCTTTTCCACTCTCCCTGTTGGGTATACCGTTCTGTTTAAGATGATGTCCCTTCCTTGATTTCTATATGTATTACAGAATACAATGGACCCAATACCGGCATCCTATTTCAAAGATATTGAGGCTCTCCAGAGGAAGCTTCTATAGGATGGAAGACCCCGCATAG
Organism: Lissotriton vulgaris; assembly: GCF_964263255.1. Classification (NCBI taxonomy): domain Eukaryota; kingdom Metazoa; phylum Chordata; class Amphibia; order Caudata; family Salamandridae; genus Lissotriton; species Lissotriton vulgaris. Next base: position 84,711,597 of record NC_141693.1, read on the forward strand.
CATTCTCTAAGCTCACTCTCCCGTGGTACAGTGGTGGGATTGGACTGCCAGACCTGCGGAAATACTATTGGGTTTCTCAGCTTGCGGCGGTGAACCATGTTATGTACGGACCTCCAGGCGATCCAGGATATGCCATGGACCGTGGGATGGCGCCAGGTGGTGATTTCACCAGGGCGCTGAATGCCAGACCTAGGCAGTTTTCCCTAGCGGGTCCAAAGACACATGCCGTCCACGTGTGGCACGCGGCCAATAGATATCTTGCCTGGGAGGGGAAACTTACCTTGTCCACCCCCCTATGGAATTTGGAGAGACCAGGAAGCTTGTGCAAGACCAAGGGATTCGACAAGTGGGATCTTATTGGGTTCACGCAGATTAAAGATATGTGGAGAGTGGACTCAGTGCATACATTCACCTCTCTCAAGCAGGAATACAGCCTACATAATAGCGAGTTCTATCGATACCTCCAGAGCAAACACGCCCTCCTCACGCACATACCTAGAGACACTGCACTTCCCGAGACCTCCCCTCGGGAAGATCGAGTGTAAGACGGATACCTCCCCGAGAAGACAATTTCTTTAATATATAAAAAGCTTATTAATAGCATGGAGGACCCGCTGGGACGCATTGGAACACAGTGGAGTGCAGATGGGTTGGAGCTAGATGATGAAGACTGGACAGAGGCGATCTCATCTCCGAAAGTGGATGTGATCCAGATGCGACTTCGATTGGTACAATTAAAGATATTGCATAGGTCATTCGTCACAGGGCCTCGTCTGGTACGAATGGGTAGAATGGAGAGTGGTGAGTGCTGAAGGGGGTTTAGAGAACTTGGCACCTTTATGCATATTTTTTGGCATTGCGTGGAAGTGCAGGAGTATTGGACAAAGATTCATGACGAGAATGGAGATGCTTTGGGTGTGGAGCTACGGTTGGAGTCCCAGAGATGTATACTTAATGTGTGGGAACCCACAGACTTGAATGCATACAGGAAACAATGGGTAACACTGGCGTGTATTGTAGTGAAGCGAAACATCGCTCAGTTGTGGGGAGCCAGTCAGCTGCCCCGGGTTTCCAAATGGGTGGAGGACTTGGATTGGTGTATGTTTAGGAAGAAGTCGATATATGTGGCCAGGGGTTGTCCCGAGAAAAGGGGAAAGGTTTGGGGAGCCTGGAATAGTTACCGTGGAGAGATTTGTGCGCCCCCGGCGAGGCGAGTAGAGGTGGAAGTGCAAGAATCCCCGTAACCTGTAACTCTTATACTGTTTTTATACTTTTGTGCAAACTAAACTGTATCTTTGACCACTGAAGAAACTGTAATTCACCTGATGCTTTTATTTTTTGTTTTGTGTATTTATTTATTTGATGATTGTTAATAAAAAGATATCTTAAAAAACAATAAAATAAAATAAATTTTAAAAAATTACTCAAAAAGCTACCCAATTTCTGTTTTGATCCACATTTAACAATAAATACAGACAAGAAAATAAATGTTTTCTGCCTGTATTTATCTGTAATAATCAGTAAAAACGGATAACAGGGAGCCTTAATCTTAAAACATGTTTCAGGATAATTGTCCTTCACCAGTAGAAAGTTTCAAGTTGTTTCAGAGTTACTGGAAAGGCTGCTCACCGCCTTCTCAGGTCTCTGAACCTGCACTCTGTGAGTGGTTTTGAAAGTCTGCCAAGTGCCACTATGACCCCATCAGCCATTTTCAGCTAACAGCAGGTTGCATTGTGGGGCTTGTAGTTTTAATTTTAACCCTGCCTCTGTGGCCTTAGAATAGATCTTCAGCATGCAAAGTACTGTTGGCAAAAATACTAGAACTGGTTGCTGGTGCTATACATGACCTCGAGTCACTTGCCAGATGTATATAAAATGTTACATTGCTGCCTACTTAATAAACACAATGCTTGTTTCACCTGTAAAACCAAAACGTAACACTTCTCACATATTTTATGACGTTTGCGTCATGCCTTAAAGCAAGCACTGATAATACAAATTGATTATTGTTTGTAGAGTGGGATGTTTTATACCGAGCACAACAATTGCCCAGCAGCATCTCAATCTTCTTTAACACACTGGCTAAGAAAAGGACAGGTGGCAGCATCAGGAGAAGCATCACACAATTCTCTCACTAACACAGCACTTGCACAACATAGGTAGTTAACACAAGGTGGAGAGGTGTGGTGCAGCGGCCAGGGCAGCTGACTTCGGAGCGCAGGGCTCATGGTTTGATCCCCGGCTCCAACAGCAGCTCAGCTCAGCACCATGTGACTCTGGGCAATAGCTCACTTAGGGCCAGATGTAGGTAAATTTTATTTTCCGACCTCTTAAATACCGAGTCATACCGACTCGGTATTTCAGAGGTCGGAAAATAAAAGTACCGAGATGTAGGTAAATGCAGATGTGCAATTACCGAATCGGAAACAGTCGGTATTTTCCGATGCGGGAAATACCGACCAGCTAATGCCCATTCATTCCTATGGGCTTTGAAGCCCATAGGATTGATTGGGTATTTACCGGTCGGTATTTACCACATCGGAAAATACCGACTGTCACAAGGGTGCAGGGGGTGTCACTTTGACACCCTCTGGCACCCCCAAAAGAGGCTCGGGTGCCATGTGGCAGGCATACCTGCCCTAAGGGCAGGTCTGCCTGTCATATGGCATAGGTGTGCATGCACACATGTGCATGCACACCAGAAACGGTATTTTACCATCAAGTAGTATTTGATGGTAAAATACCGATTTTGTACTGCTTGTGGGACTCAGAAGAGTCCCACCTACATACCAATTTACCGGAATCCGTAATGATACCGACTCGGTATTTTACATACTCGGTAAATTTACCTATCGGTAAATTTACCGAGTCTGTAAAATACAGGGACCTACATGTCAAATTGCTCTTACCGGTCGGTAACGGCCGAATTCGACCGTTACCACCCGGTAAACGCCTACCTACATCTGGCCCTTAGAGCCAGATGTAGGAAGGCAAATACCGGTCGGTAACGGCCGATTTCGGCCGTTACCGACCGGTATTTGAAGATGGAGATGTAGGGGCATGTTAAAATACAGATTCGGTAATTTTACCGAATCAGTAATTTTAACCTACATTTTAACCCATGAGACTCTCGAGTGATATGTGCGCTAAATAAATATCCCATGATTTGATTTGATTTGATCCCTGCAACACTTGTGCTGGGGAAAGGGACCGGGTCCGCCAGAGGAATTAGAGCAGATTCCCTTCAAGCATAATAGTCAAGGTGATACATTTAACCTTTTAATCTCAGAATTAAACCTTTTTAATCTCTCACTTAGAGAAGAGTATGTCTCTGCCACAGCAGTCCGGACTTTTAAGGGAAGAGAAAAAACTCAACTATGGATTATATTTTGGTAACAACTCACCCGCTACAGTATTTTGTAGATTTTAAAATAGTGTGGAATGATTTCAGTGATCACAACTTAATAGCTGCAAAGTTTAGCCGGATTGATCCTGAAACAAAGACGCCCAATATCCATAGAGACCTGTATATTACTAAAACTCAAGGGAGGCGTATTAGTGAGGGAAAAGCACTACCGGAGGAAATTTTAAGGAATCTGGTCCAGAGGTGCAGTAGTGATTTTGGGGTCTGTCTTAATGAAGACGCATATAAGTTGGCCATTTTAGACTTTTTTCCACCATCTGCAAAGAGATTCACGAGCCTTGACCAGAGATAATGTTAAGGTTATTAGCTCAGGACCTAAATTGTTCGACAAGAACTGCTCAAAGGCCCATAAAGATTTAATTATATCATTAAAGTCTAAACCAAGGCATTGATGCAAACTTAAGGCAGCCAGGCATGCATATGCGCTAGCTCATAAGGTAAGTTTGGATGCTCTGAAGAGAAAAGCGTGGGCTAAGCTTAAAGAGCCCTGCGACACAAGGAATTTATTTAATGAGGGCACAGCAGAAGACTTAAGTGTTACTATTATAAACACATTTTGTTCACTGCAAAGGAGGAATCTTCAGTGGAATTGTTGTTTGTAGTGTATACTTTATTTATTTCATCAAGCTTTTCTCCAATAAAAACAGATCGTAGCCGTAGCCAACGCGTTTCATCCTACATGTACTTCTTCAGGGCGAAGAGTATATTGTTCCTTAGTTCCAAACTGCGATGGATGCCATGCCACGGAGCCGGCTGAGACCTCGATAATACAAACTGGAGAAAAGAACAGTTTACTTGGACTGTCTAATGAATGATTCACCCAGCTTCATGATATAGAAGAATAACAATCAAAATAACAAAAAGAGTTTAAACCTGGTGCTAATTTGGATATATATAAAAGGATATACATTCGATCTATAATGAACTAAGGAACAATATACTCTTCCCCCCGAAGAAGTCCTTGTAGGACGAAAAGCGTTGGCTACGGCTACGATCTGTTTTTATTGGAGAAAAACTTGATGAAATAAATAAAGAATACGCTACAAACAACAATTCCACTGAAGATTCATCATTTGCACTGAACAAAATGTGTTTATAACTGAAATGTTTATTGTTACATAGATTGTGATTACTGTGAAGAGTGCTGGACTAACGGATATTTGTTTCTAAGAATAAGACACGATTGTCTTAGGAGGTTTAGGGGTTCTGAATCTCTAGTCCGCTGTACCTAAAGTTTGAGACAAAGAAATCACTAAAGGATAGGTGCAACTGTGTGTAGCCCCAAACCCCATGTTCTTGGGTGCTGCAAACTTAAGTTTTACTATACCTGCGCAGAAATGGGAAGAGCATTTTGGTCACATATTTGCTGGAGATGCGAATACACTTCAACCACCTGCCCTATACTGCTCACTTTGAATTAGAAGAGGTGAGGGAAAGTATAATGGAATTGTCGCAGGGAAGGCTCCGGGCCCTTATGGGGTTTCTGGTGACCTTTTTAAATCATGTATAGATCTTTGGGCACCCCTGGTTACACAACATTTGACTGCAGCAGCCCAAGATCATATTCCAGTTTAGTGGAATCGATCATAATACCAATTTTTAAAAAGCGGTATTGAGCGGACCCAGCGTGCTTCCGTCCGATCTCTCTGATAGATGCTGAAGTAAAGGTATTGGGTAGGGTTTTTTTTTAGGCGTCTATTAGATTGGGCAACTGACAACAATATACTATCTGATATACAATAAGGATTCAGGCTGGGATGATGCATGATTGAACAGAATTTAAATCTATATTTGATAGTTAACAAGTATACTGTGGCCAAAAAGGAAAGTATACACTTAGCCTTCATGGACCTCAGCACAGCATTTGACCCGGTGGTAAGATCTAAGCTATGGGCTGCGCAGAGCGACATATGGATGGATGAAGCTATAGTTGCACTTTGCACAACCTGCATATGGGGCTCGAGGCAAGGGTAAGATTTGGCCCGTCAGGAGAATCCACTAAGCACTTTAAGCTGGGAGAGGGGTGCGCGGGGTTACATTTTAGCTCCTTTTCTTTTTATTTTATATATAAATCAATTAGATCAGTTTTTAAGGGATAGCTGTAAAGACGTCCCAAGGATAGGACGCAGAACGGGGACCCCCCTTGCTGCACGCGGCTGATACCGTCCTTATTTCCCAGACAGCTATTGGCTTGCAATCATTACTATCTATGAATTTATGGAAATACTTTAGGACCTAGAGGCACTAAGACTAGAACATCTGTGGTAAAAGGATAACAATATAGGTAAGGTGGATAGGTTTAGCTATCTAGGCATATTGCTGGATGATAGACTGCCCTGGGCGCCCTTATTGAAATCACACACTTCTAGGCGATTAGGTCACAGTCACATAAAGTCCATATTACACCTTTACAATGCTAAGTGTGTCCCGGCTGTAACCTATGGGGAAGAAATCTGGGGCTATAAATCTCCATGAAGAGATAGGGGCAGGTCACATATCTGAAGATATACGCTGGCACCCGATACTACTTTGGTGTTTAATATGGACTAAAAAAGTGGATTTTAATAGAGTAATAGTAAGAGATTGCCTGAACTTGAATTTCAGTTGTTGTATACCGTGGCTGAGTTATATAAAAACTACCCTGTCTAATTTGGATTTATTGCATGTTTTTAACTCACCAGAGAAAAAACGTAACCAGTTATTGCAGAAGTTAAGAAAGTGTTTTTAGAGCAAACTCAACAACCTAGACCACAAGACTCACTGCGTAAACCCTGTTGCATACATCATAAAATGGTCTAAAGAAGTGAAAGAATGGCAACTTTATCTAACACTGGATATGCCGGTGAACAATAGAAGACTTTTAACATACTTTAGACTGAATATGTTCCACCAGCGTGTGGTAGGATGACATAGGCAGCAAGACCCTCATGTATGTTCTTGCGATGAGTCTTCTGCACTAAACACTTTACACTTTGTATTAATTTGCCCTAAATGGGCCAATTTGCGCCAAAAATATATACGACTTTTATTTGCACATTTGAATTTTAAACAGTTGAGACCTGCCATTTTATATTTACAATTTTTAGAAAATTCTACTGTCTGTTGCTATGTGGCGAGATTTTTAATAGCTGTGTATTATACTTATGCTTGACATTGAATTGGAGTGTATTTACTTAATGACATTTTTTGCTGCTTTCACCGATTTTTTTAATGTTTTATTGTACTTTTATGATTGTTAAATACAATCGAATAAAGTAATTATTGATGGATAGATACCGTCTATATTAGGGTGCTGACATGCTTTTTAAATATTCTGGAGTGTAATAATGTCCCTCAATTGTGGCCAGTGAGTGAAGCAGTTGAGTCAGACCTCGTCAAAGAGGGTTCAGAGGGCTCCGGCACCAGAGAAAATGTTTGCATTAATAGGTAAAAAATTTAAAGCACAGATTTTCCATATTTTTTTTAAAAAGTTGTAGACTTTGAAAGAGAACTCCTTAAATATTCACGTCCCTTCATGGTGCACCAAGCCAATGAAACTGGACACTCCCAGGAGTTCACCTCATTTTTCAAAATGTACCCCATGTTCCAGTGGCAGCATTTTGTCATGGGTGCCCATCTAGGCCAATAATTGCTTCCAATATGCTAGAGCTAGAATGTTGCCACTATTACTATTTATATACCATGGGTAACCATTAGGTCAAACATTACCTCAGTGTGTCAGGGCCAGCATTTTGTCATGGCTTTCCCTATAGTATGCCACGGTTGACTTCCCTCATTACAATAATTACCTCCAATGTGCTAGTGCCAGCTGTTTGCCATGGATGCCTCATGCCAAGAATTTTCTCAAATATGCCAGCTTCAGATTTTTTCCACAGGTACCCCACAGGCGAAGGATTACCTCTTTACCAGTATGTTACCATTAACCCAAGTACTGCTTCCAGGGTATGCAGACTTTTGCCCACAACTTATTATGCCAACAGGCACATTGTCACCTTCACTAGTGCTTAATTAAATTGTGCTGCAGTGGGTAGTGAAAAGCCTGTGGGCACAGTGTGGAGGGCACAGAAGCACGGGAGCCACCAGTAAAAAGAAAAAAGAAAACAAAATAACAATCACCGTCCAGAGTGTGTCGGTGGTGGTGCCACAGTGAAATATCCATAGATCTGCCTCCAGTACTAATTACCTCTCATAGGCCAGTGCCAATATCTTGCTTTTATGCCAAAACAGACCTCCAGTCTGCCTGTATATTGACACTAGTGCCTGTCATGCCAAGAATTGCCAATGCCAGTGTTTTGCCATCTGTGCCTCCCAAGACAAGAATTACCTTCACTATGCCAGGGCAAGCGGTAGACACACAAGTATGATACCTCATTCCCACTCACACTCACTTACATTCACTTACTCATCTCACTCACTCACTCTCACTTATTCATTCTCACTAACCTGTATCCACTCATTCATTGTCACTCACTCTTCTGCACTCAATTATACTTTCATTCCATAACTCACTGTCACATATTATCACTAGGCCTGGGCGGCAAATTCCATTCCGCTCGCGGAATTTGGGTAATTTCGCGTTACGCGGAGAACGCAAAATTGCCCAAAATTTTGCGTTCCGTAACTTCGCAATATTTTTGGCTTCTTCGCGTTCTCAAAATGAGTGTTCGCGAGATATTTCCCCCGAGCACGCAAATAGCGATTGCGAATAGTAAAAAAGCATTGCGAACAAGCAATTCCATGTGTTCGCTGAATTTCTGCGTGTTCGCAGAGATTTTTTACCGTTTTGCAGAGTTTTTTGTAACGCAATTACGCAAACTCTGCCCAACTCTTATTATCACTCAATGGCTCAGTCATACTCACGCTCACTCAAATTCACTCTTAACCTGACTCAATCATACTTTGTCACTCACACTCACTTGCACTGAGAATCATTCAAACTCTTTATTCCCAATCACTTCCTATCACCCTCACTTATTCTCACTCACAGTGATTCTCACACTCTCCGTCACTCCCTCACATTCACTCACTTGCAATCACTCTTACTCGCACTCACTCTCACTCACTCTGAGTAACTCATACACACATATTATTACTGATCACCTGTCATGACCTCACTCACTTTCACTCATGTACTCAAGCATAAAAAGATACACACACTCTCCCTCACATAAACACACTCTCTCATGCAATCATGCACACAACATGCTTTTTTCTCTTGCCTCAGTTGCCAGGGATGGACCCATTACTGCTAAGCGTGCTCCATTTCACTAATAGTGAATAATGTAATATTACCCAATATTAGTGTAATAAAAATTGGAAGAAAACAACGATGGTAGAGCCAGACCCCACACTCATAAGGGTGAGCTGCTTCTACGCTCCTGGAACAGATTTTGCAACCTTTTTTTTGCTTACAGAGTTTTATATAAGCCCATACTTGACCCGAATCGGGTATCAGAGCGCTTTACATAGCACCAGTTGCATTACATGAGGACACATTCATTTTTGTTTGGCACAGGGAGGTTAAGTGATTTGCCCAGAATCACAGGATGTTCAGCGTCGCTGCCGAGACTCGAACCCAGTGCCCCAGATTGAGCGCCCTAACCTGTAGGCCTACTCCTCCCTGGCTAAGACAGTACTAGGGTCCTCAAGGGGCATGCTAGGGGTCCCTTGCCACCCCAGAATGACCCCATGATAGCTCTGAGTTCACTAGCATGAACGGGGTTATGTGCAGTGTGCTGACATTATTATCTGCCTTTGTGAAACTGTCAGAGCTATATTAAATTGTATGTGGGTGAGCTAAAAGTAGCTGTTAATGGTTTTTCCTTGACACAAGATTAAAAACAGAAGAACTGTTATTTGCAGGAATTTAACCGTTCTTGTGTATTACAAAATAACTTTTAAATTCATGTAAATGAACTGTAAAAATATTTCAAAATGTATCACTTAGGAAAACATCAATAAAGCCCATTTCTGTAATTCTGAAGTGTGATAGAAACAAAGATTTTAATAGGATCAAAAAATCTGAAATACCACAGCATTTCCTTTCACCCCAACTTTATCATCAGATATTTAATTTTACAAAATCTCCTAGCTTTGGAGTCAGAGATAGAAATGTAAAAGAATAATCAACAATTTGAGAGAAGACAGAGCCTGACATTTGACCTCTGTCTTTAAACGAATAGCAGATGTGACAAGATAAAAACAGAATGTAAGTGCGTCTTTATTACTCATTTCCTTTCTGAACTCCAGCACATTTACACTGGGGGTCCCGCACCCCGACTTACAGCGCCTATGGACCTTAGATTCCAAGTGATACTTGTGCGTGCTTGTGTTTGGCTGCAAGGCTGGAGGAGAGGAGGAGTTGTGATAAGAGTAAAATCAGTTCACGACGCGTGTGTCAATTACACATGATCTGGTTACCGTAATTACGAATCCGCACAGGATGCTGGTTTTAGTTTCATTTCAGATTCCGGCACGGAGGTCTATTTCAAACCTATTATTACTTTTAAATGACCCTTTAATTTTCCCCAACTATGTTAAAACTCTGTAATCACATTCAAAATGGACACATTTCTATACAGTTTCTGGGAGGTCTGTCATTAACACTGCTAGGATGCTCTTACTTGTAAAGCATGCATGAATGTATGGATTGTGGGGAAATGTCTCAGTGGGTTAAGCATCCGCTGCAGAGATCACTTGGTAGCCTGCATGTCCCACAATTGAAACCTAATAAGGTGGATTCGCCTTTCATCCTTCCAATGCAGATTAAAACAGGTGCTTTTGAAAAGGACATTTTTTTTTAAATATTAATATTATGGATAGTGTTTTACTGGCCCCAAGCAATCCTGATATTTGGAGGGTTCAAGGAAGAATGTGGGGGGCTGGGGGGGGGTCCGCTGGCTGGACTGGAACGCACTGCTTAATTTGAGCCGCTGTGGGGTCACACATTGTGCTCTGTTCTTGGTATTTGTGCAGGGTCTTAGAATGGTCTCTTTCTGCTGGCAGTCTGGATTGAGCAGTGAGGAAAGATTCCGGGCTGTCCTAATTATTCACAGCCGCACTGTTTTGTGTTGTGTGGTTGTACATTGACACGCGGCATTGTGAATTGTGGGTTGCACGAGTTTCAATACTGCCCTAAATTGACTGGATTACTTATCGTTTCACGGTTCTAGATTGTGCATTACAAGTTGACACACAACTCTGTGTTGTCTGATTGTGTATGCTCATTTGGCTCTCTGTTGCCAAAGTAGGGGTGTTTATTGACACTAAACTGTGGATTGTGCATTGGCCCCTGGCTCTATGCTGTCTGTGTTGTCCATTCATACACGGCTACATGTTGCCTGCGTTGTCCTTTGACACACGGCTCTAGATTGTGCATTGATACAATGTGCTGTCTGGTTGTGCATTGTCATAAGACTGGATTGTGCATTGATACATGGCTCTTTGTTGTCTGTGTTGTGCATTGACACACAACTCAAGCTTGTGCAGTGACACATGGTTCTGCAGTGTCTAGGTTGCACATGACATATGGCTCTGTGTTGTGTGGGTTGTCTATTGAAAACACGGGTAAAGTGTTGTGTACTCTCATCTGTAAGAATTATAACATTTGTTAAGGTCGTACTTAGACACACGGCTAGGAGTTGTCTGAGTTGCGCATTGACACAAAGCTCTAATTGTGCATTAACACTTGGATCTGTGTTGTATGACATTTGTTAAGGGTGTACTTAGACACACGGCTATGAGTTCTCTGAATTGTGCATTGCCCTGCAGCTCTGATCTGATGTAATTGTACATTCTTGCACTGCTCTGTTCACTGTGCATTGTGTTGTCTTCATTGTGTTTTGTCACATGGATCAGTGTTGACGTGCCTTGGCTGACTGTGCTTTTCCACATAGAATGTGTGCTATTGTCTGGATTGTGTCTTGGTGCAGGCCTCAGTGTTGTCTGGATTGTGCATTGCTGCAGGGCTCTATGTTGTCTGGATTATGCATTGTTGGGGAGTTCTGTGTTGTCTGGATTGTGCGTTGCTGTAGGGTTCTGTGTTGTCTGGACTGTGTTTGCTGGAGGGTTCTGTGTTGCCTAAATTGTGCATTGATGAAGGGCTCTGTGTTTATGGATTGCTGCTGGGTTCTGTGTTGTCTGGATTATGTATTGTCGAGGGGTTCTGTGTTGTCTGGATTGTGCGTTTCTGCAGGGCTCTGTATTGTCTGGATTGTGCACTGCTACAGGTCTCTATGTTGTCTGGATTGTGTGTTTCTGCAGGGTTCTGTGTTGTCTGGACTGTGCAGTGCTGCAGCGCTCTGTGCTATCTGGATTATGCATTGCTGTAGGGCTCTGTATTGTCTGGGTTATGCCTTGCTGCAGGGCTCTATGTTGTCTGCATTATGTATTGTCGAGGGGTTCTGTATTGCCTGGATTGTGCATTGCTTCAGGGTGCGTGCTGGTTGGATTATGCGCTGCTGCACAACGTTTTTTGTGCTGCTCTCCCATTCCCTCAAAGTGAATTGAAGCATCTCCTGATCTCTGTGTGCTAAATAAAACAAATAAAATCATGAATAACAGTCATTAGCCATGCTGCCAGGAGAAATGAGGTATTACACACCTCCCATAATTGGCTTTATTCAAGAGCCAGGTACCCTGACTACCATCGATCTAGAAGTATATCTAGAAGAATGTTCAGAAGTAATATGCACAGTAAAAAATATGCATTGGCAAAGCCAATAGATTTGCTTAATAATGTGAAAATAATTAACAAAGGCAACAGGAGGGTGGGTGTGGAAGTGAGTGAACAACAGAGAAAGCGAGAGGGTGGAGAGAAGAAGCAGAAAAAAAGAAAAATAGTTCCTGAAACACAGCTGCAGCAGTGGAAGAACCCAAATCAAGATAAAGCAATCAGCACATGCTCCATGTGCTGCACGAAAGAAGAGGAAGTGATGCCAGGACGCACTGGCCAAAAGCAAGGTAGCAAATAAGAGTGACAGTGAAGCCAATGAATTGTAAGGAATGGGCTGGCTCCAAGCCCATTTTAGAACACAATATCTCTTGCAAGCGAGAGCGCATGCGCTGCACAGGTGAGACCTAAAATATCAAGAATCTCTGGGAAACATTCATTGCAATAAAAGACCTTACGCAGAAGTCGGGGGCTTCTGCACTTAAATACACTGTTCTCTTTACAAGCCTTCCACTTCGCAGTTTCAGTCTTGTATTTCTAATATTCGACTAAAGAAAAGTCCTGATATAAATGAGGAGTAATCATCTGACTCAAAGTGGGCAAGCGCTGGCGGTACGTATTGCATCAGTGAAGAAGTCAGCTGGAGGCTCCCTGAAGCCTGGCAGGGGTAGGCTGGAGGGATGTTCTGATTCTACACTGACTGTGAATAAGTCTCTGAACTCGGACTGTAAGTCACTGTAAAGATCCTTCCAGCAGCTTTTTTCGGTCCCCTGTTTTCCTTCTTGGCATGGTCATTTAGATGCCTCCTCGGAAAGTTAAGAGGTCGGTAGACAAGCACCAAAAGCAGCCATTTGGTGGCCAATATTCAGGTAATGAAGGCTCTGTCTTACCAACCTGAGCTGAGAAATCCCATCTTTCTGGGTTAGTTTACCTGTGGAATGAGTACAGAGGAGGCGTTGAAGTGGAGGTCTACCTGAGTCGTCTCACCTGGAAGCGCTTAGTCTGTGCTTACAGTATGACGGTTTTCCAAGATCATACCTAAGAGGCCTTATACAATTTACCGCAATCTTCCTTTTAGTTTCGTTTTTTTAATTCATTTTACCGACTGGAGATTCTCAAATTAGAGAAAGTAATGGATGAAAAAACATCAACAATGTAGTAAATAAATAAAAATGTCATAGTAACTTCTCACATTTTCACAGCTAATCCATCTTTGATATTCCTTCAAGCAAAAAGGCATCTTCCCTGACTTTAACCCCTCATTGGCTTTTATTGTAAGATATCTCAATAAGGCTGTCTTTGCAAACTTTAAGCAGGCAGGCGGATATCAAATCTGTGTCCACACGCGTGACCTAAATTCCATGACTGCTGAACATATTTTTTAGCCGACTGAGATCAGCAGCAAATGTTCTTGAACCCTTTGTCCGGTTGATGAGCCGTACCTCAATCCAAGGAAAGCAATCCTGTGGGTCTCTGTTTGTTTCTAATGGCAGAACTCAACATTCTAAGCCACCACGCAAACGCCTGATATTCAAACAATTTGCTGCGGCAGGCGAAAAGGAAACAGACTCCCCATAGACTCACAATCAAAATTAAAGATATGCTTTATCCCTCTGGGACAATCTGTCGGCATTGCATCCCCTCCAACAATGCGGTTTCCTGAGACGTTGTGCTTAGAATAGACAGAACGCGGAGTGTAGCAGATTCGAACTCCATGAATCTGAGCTTGAGAAGCCAAAAAGTGGCCCTCCAGACAGATGAAATTACAAAAAAAGACTGCATACAAACACTCTCCACTGGGACTAGTGCATTTTAAGACCTACTGGATATTAGAGCCTTTGGCTGACCGGTGGACATGGACATTTGCATTTAAGAAAGATTAAATTCCTCACTTGTAGATAAATATCAAGAATTGGATGCGTTCCCCGTGGTCTAGTTTTCAAAGGTCTCCTTTTCGATCCAGAGGCATGCATTGGTTCACTGTGCCTCTGTTGTTAAATACTTCCCTGGACAGCTGAAGTGCCTAAAAGCTTCAGGCAGAGACACAACATCCCTCGTAGGTTTTATTAGCAAAGCATAAGTCACGGAAATGATGGAAAATTGAAAAGGGAGATGATCTTGGATCTACACAGTTAAGGAGACTCTTCCCACTGAAGCACGCCCAGGCATCAACAATGCTCCAATTTGCCAAGAAATGATACGCTTTCTAATTTTCACGGTTTTCTTAAGTGAAATCCCATCGATTTCCAGCCAGAAAATGACTGAAGAATTTAGCGTTCCAGACAATGGATTACATCATTTGGATCCAATATCATCAAACCTCTCTTCGAATGAAACAAAGTTATGGCAGGCATCTGCGGTTGAAATATAACTTTTTCTCTAGGGATGCTAATCTAGGAGTTTCCCACAACTCCCTTTCCTATTATGAACTGACCCATTTCTCTGGCAAAGAGGGCGCAGCTCCGTGTGCAGCTCCGCGTGCAGCTCAGCGGTACTTGTGTTGTAGCTGTCGAGATATACATTCAAGTTATGTGATGGGTTTTCTCCTCTCAGATACTTTACCTTCCACCTTTTCTTCAACTTCATTTTCATGCTATCAAACAATTTCTTAGTTTTTAGACTAAGATATTTCCATAACATAGCAATTTGTATTGAGAAAGTGTAATATGTCTACTAAATTTTCTGTAACATTATATTTACAATTCTTTTTTTTACAAAACATGATATTCTTCTTCTTGTTTTTATTACTATTACATTATAACTAATAAATTGATAAAATATCAAAGGAAATAAAGGTGATTGGGAGCATGACCAAGGGAGCATCAACTAGTAATGAGATGTAAATTATCGAGGTGTAGGTAACCGATCAACCATTAATACATGCCATACCAAATCGCAGTCTGGAGGGGATGCCCATTTCACGCCCTTCCTGTTTAGATTCGGTATGCGTCACCAAGCACATTTTGCAAATCAGAAAGGCCCCTCTGTTTGTTACTGTTTACTCCCACTACTGGCTCAACCAGGGCTACCCCTCCACATCATGGTAGACCTTTTTTTAATTATATTTTTATTTATTTCGAGGCGACCCGGATGCTGTAATTTGCTACCATTCTGCAATTTTCGAGGAAAAAATGGTCTTTGGTGAACTTTTTAATATTTTTTAATTTACTGCTCCAAAAAAGCAATCTGTTTACTTGGAATGGTAAATTGAAACAACATTCTGCATCATGATGACTGTTTACATGCGTGGTGGCAGGCACCTGAATCCTCGTGCTGTGGATGCCATAGAATCATAAAGCATACATGCGTGGGCATGATGATGGGCACATGTCCACAATCACTTTTTTCTTTTCCTTTTACAGCATTGCCCAAAGGCACTGACAGAGCCAGTGGGCCTGTGCTAGCAAAGTCAAAAGTGGAGCACTACGTCCTTTGCCAATGCTTGTTTTATAAAAGGTTCCTGATGGCAAAAAGAGGCTAAAGGGCAAAAAGATGTGGTTGGCACAAGCAAGGGTCAGAGTAAATTGGCAATCTAGATGGGGGGGGAAAGCAAGGAAGGCTATATTTGGAAGAAGATGGATTCTAAAGAGCCAGGTGCTAGCCGCAGGTTCATCATGTGACTAAACAAGCTTTGACAAAGCCAGCAGATCTGGGTTTAATGTGCTCACATATGCTGCTTTAGCACATAGAGAGTAACAATCAATCAATCAATCAGGACACTTATAAAATGCACAACATACCCGTTAGGGTCTGAAGGCGCTGGAGGGGGGGGGGGGTGAGGGAGTGTTGCTACTGATAGAGGATTCAGGTCTGGAGGAGTCTTCTGAGGGCCAGTAGGTCTTGGATCTGCCGTAGGTTGGTTGGAGAGTGTTCGAGGTCTTGGCGACGAGGTGGGAGAAGGATCTGCCTCAGGCGGACGTTCTTCGGATGCGAGGGGCTGTGGCGAGGGCGAGGCCGGCGGAGCGGAGCTGGCGGGTGGGGTTGTAGAAGCTGAGTCGTCTGTTGAGGTATTCTGGGCCGGTGTTGTGGAAAGCTTTGTGCGCGTGGAGGAGGAGCTTGAAGGTTACCCTCTTGTTAACGGGGAGCCAGTGCAGTTCTCTCAGATGGGGTGTGATGTGGCTGCGGTGGGGGATGTCGAGGATCAGGCCTGCCGAGGCGTTCTGGATGCTTTGCAGCCGTGTCAGGTGCTAGGCCACGGTCGTGCATAGAGGGCATTTCCGTAGTCCAGCCAGCTGGTGAAGAGGGCCTGGGTGACTGTTTTTCTCGTTTCGGTGGGGATCCACTTGAAGCTCCTGCGGAGCATTCGGAGGGTGTTGAAGCAGGAAGAGGAGACGACGTTGACCGCTTAGACATGGAGAGGGTGGCTTCGAGGATGGTGTTGGTGCTGTTCCCAGTGTTGTCGGCCACCAGGAGTTTTCCCAGACTCAAGACGTGGGGCCGAGGATGAGGACCTCCGTCTTGTCTGAGTTCTTCATCCATTTGGCAACGTCCTTCATTCCTTTGTGGAGGTTGGTTTTGGCGGTGTGGGGGTCTTTAGTGAGGGAGATGATCAGTTGGGTGTAGTCGGCGTAGGAGATGAAGTTGAGGTCGTGGTGTCGGGCGACGGGGGCAAGGGGTGCCATGTAGATGTTGAACAGCGTCGGACTGAGGGATGACCCTGGGGTATGCTGCAGATGATCTCAGTGGCCTTGAAGAGGAAGGGGGAAGAGGACGCTCTGAGTTCTGCCGGAGAGGAACGATGTGGTCCAGTCCAGGGCCTTCTCTTGGATTCCGGCGTCGTGTAAGCGTGTTCGTAGTGTGTTGTGGCAGACCATGTTGAAGGCGGCTGATAGGTCCAGGAGGATGAGGGCCGCTGTTTCTCCGTTGTCAAGCAGGGTCCTGATGTCATCGGTGCTGGCGATGAGGGCAGTTTCGCTGCTGTGGTTGCTGCGGAAACCGGACTGGGATGGGTCCAGGATGTTGTTCTCCTCGAGTTAGCGGGTCAGTTGTTTGTTGACGATTTTCTCTGTGACCTTCGCCGGGAACGGAAGCAGGGAGATGGGTCAGACGTTCTTGAGGTCCTTGGGATCTGCCTTGGGTTTCTTGAATAAGGCGTTGATCTCGCCGTGCTTCCAGCTCTCCAGAAAGGTTGCTGTCTCGAAGGAGATGTTGATTACTCTCCGGAGATGGGGTGAGATGGCTGTGCTGGCTTTGTTGAAGATGTGGTGAGGGCATGGGTCTAATGGTGATCCGGAGTGGATGGTGTTCCTGATCTTGCTGGTGTCCTCGTTGTTGACGCTGGTCCAGGAGAGCAGGTGGTTTGGGCAGGGAGGTGGTCGTGGGGGTGGTGGTTGTCGGGGTGGTGGTGGCACTGAAGCTGTCATAGATGTCGGCGATCTTGCGGTGGAAGAAGGTGGCCAGTGAGTAGCACAGGTCTTGCGAAGGCGGGATGTCGTTGGTGTTGGAGCTGGGGTTGGAGAGTTCCTTCATGATGTTGAAGAGCTCCTTGCTGTTGTGTGTGTTGTTATCTAGGCGGTCCTTGATTGAGACCCTCTTGGCGACTCTGATGAGTTGATTGTGTCTACGGGTGGCATTTTTGTGGGCTGTGTAGCTGTCCGGTGATTGCTCGCGGAGCCAGTTCTTCTCCAATTTTCCGCATGTTCAGCAAAAATGAGAGTCAGCAAAAAGGGCTTTAGTTGTACAGTAGTTGCTCGTGCAGCTCAGTGCATGCAAATTGACTGGAGACAGAATGATACAGTCAGCCAATACATTAGGAGGGAGATGACTACTCCCTTGGGCTGGACCAGGATGTAACTGACAAAGAATCCAGCCAATGGCTGTACGAGACTGGTTGAAGAAAGTCAATGGTTTAAAGGAGCGCACACAAAGCTAACTCTAAGCATATTGTAAGCAATCAGTCTGTTTGGCAGCTGGGCTGTCTACACCCAGACCTTAAAAAAATGAATTCTGGGCATATCAACATACTTACTTGAGCCTGGAAATCCTAAAACTTAATTAGAAAATATTTCTTCTACATATACCAAACAATAAAGCCACCCAGCCTTCTGCGCACTTTTGTTTATTTGTTCAACCTGTGATCGAACATTATGTGCCGTAATAAATCATCAGTTTCCGAACATCTGGGAAAAGACGGGAAATGATATAATAAGCTTAACATCAATTTGAGTTGAAATGTTGGCATTGCTTCAAAGTTGCTGCCCTAGGGATACATCAGCGAATGCCAAAAACCAATAAAAGAAATAATTGCGAAACTCCAAATATGTCCCATAACTAAAGGCATCTTGTGCATCGAAACATGCGAGATTGGTAGCTCGCCCGCGCCCTTCAGTACAAACAGAAGACAAGCATGAGATGTCTGAGCGCTCAGACGTCCTGCAGGACGTTCTACCAGCCCATCCGAGATACAAATCTACCTTTAGAATGCCTGTGAGAACCATGAGACGAGCAGCACTCCCTGGACTAGAGCTTAATTTCAGCCGGTGGTTGCCATCGGGGGGTACCGGCACTTATTTTTGGGGACCGGCATTTATTTTTTGCAACAGATATTTTATGGGCCCAAGACAGGGAAAAAAACACACAGATCGGAACTGTGGAGCAAGAGAAATACGTCAAAACCGTCTCAAAAGGAGGAAGTGGGAACCTGCAAGTGTGAGATAAAGAGGCGCGGAGTGTCTGGTAGTGGATTAAATGGGCATGCGCTGGGTTTAAGACCACCCGCCTTGATATTTGCACACCAATGTTGAATTGAACTAGTCATAGGCTTCTGAGCAGAACATTGGGCACCAGCAGACTTTCTTTTACAAATCAAGCACTTCCCTGGAGCATCTCCTGGATCCCGTACTGGACTTGGGGAACAGGCAGGTGTCTGGTACCCAAGCCCACAGAACCCCGCTCTCCACTTTATCTGTATATTTCATGCAAATTGGTCAAAAGTGCTAATGTTATTAGAAAATCACAAAAAGACATTTCCTTCGGAGAATACAATGTAACCACAGGTATTATTGCCCACTTTGTTTTGAAACTGCAATGCCTATGACACAGTCATTCTTTCACTTGAAGAATGCTACAGGGTTACAGTTCATTGTTGGACTCTGAAACAATTCTCCAGAGTCGAAGCACAGTCAGTTGATGACCGAAAACTGAGTGTCAGGTCTTAAATGCCAAAGCACAATAATATTTGAGCTTTAGCTGAACTTAATCTTAAAAGTGTTAGCCAAGAAGCGATATTAGCATAAAGTTGGATAAATTCTCTAATGCTTCGGTGCCGCCGGCTATATGGGTGGTTACACAATAGGTAATGTGTGTTGTCTAGTCCACAGTGCAGGGCAGTCACTCACTGGCATCATGTGCCCACTGCGGTACAGTGGTCCTGTCTCAGGGGCCGTCCCAACTGGCACTAGCTCTTTGATGAGGAAAAGAAAATGATGGTGGGAAAAGCCAGCGAGCCAGAGGAGGACTGCCCCAGCCTGACGGCGGGGGAGTGCGAAAGGCCTTGGTCAGCATCCACTGGTGGGTCCAGGATTACCACAGCTGGAAAGCAGTGCTGTAGCAGTTATCTCTAGCACTGCATCACCATTGTTCGCTCCTTCCCCCAGGGAACTGTACCCAGGATCCCCAGTGCCACCTTTAACGGCGTCTCTTGTGCACCCGTCCCTCCCTTGTAGAGAGTAGCCGGACTAATCTTCAACAGCCAGACTAATCCTCGACATCCCATGGCACAACCACATCACCCAAGACCTCCACGACCTCCACTGCCTCCCCGTCGAACAAAGGATAACTTTCAAGCTGCTCACGAACACATACAAGGCACTCCACAACATCGGACCCCAATACCTCAACAACCGCCTCGCCTTCCACGCACCCAAGAGAAACCTACGATCAGCCGACCTCTCCCTAGCCACAATCCCACGCTTCTACAGGAATAGAGCGGGTGGTAGATCCTTCTCCTACTTTGCAGCCAAGACATGGAACGAGCTCTATCTCCACCTCCAGCGAAACCCGACATTGCACCAATTCAGAAAGAACCTAAAAACCTGCCTGCAACTCATGCGCCTAAGACACGACGCTAGCACAAAGCCCTTAACATATGGCCCATAACACACGCCCATTAATGCCCACACCGACAGCTGTACTCTTTAGCAAAGGGTCTCTTACACCTGGACTTTAATACATTGCTCCCATCCTATGTCACTTAATAGCAGGGACCTCAGAAATAACTTCCAACACAGATGATGGATGGAGTGCTTAAACTTTTCAACCACTCACCCTCATCAACAGATCAGGGATGAATCCATTGTTGTTTTGCTCACTATGCCAGCCCAGTTCAAACCTAGCCATATGCAAATCAGTTGCGAACCTGCTCCTAATGGGAACAGTCCAGCCCAAACTGCCAGGCCAGGTCCTCCCTGGACCGGAAACAAGCATCCTGGGGCCAGTTTCGGGGTTTCACCCCTCATCAGCCAGGATTTGAATCAAGTGGCATAGCGAACACAGGACCCACGTCGGGAATACCCTTGGCCACTAGGGCGAACAAAGCAAACACAACAAGATGATGGACGGAGTGCTAAAACTTTTCATGCACTCACTCCCAGTCAAGACAAAGCAACAGCATCCATGTCTATCACGTAGTGGTCCATAGTTACCCTCAAGTCGTGAGTGTGGCTGTTACTTTTGGACCGAAACCCCTGTTCCTCATATCATTCATTCATTAGCACCTTCCGTCATGATTCTCCAGACTGGAGAGGGATGAACCCTACCACTCATCATTAATAATATTGGGAGATTATGCTAAACTAAACTAAAGAGTAAATACAGACGTCTCCATCATCACAGCCTTGGACATTCAGGCGGCCATTTTGGATCGGTCTGGAAGAAGAGCTGCTGAAGGTCGGGGTCGCCATGGACTCGCCCTGGAGCATGAAACGAGGCTCCTCTCGGTAACAAAGCTAAGCCTTCTCTTTCAAGCAGAGTTCGCTCCTCTGTAAACACAGCCCTGCAGACATTGTCCTGATGCAGCAGCCTGGCTAGTGTTACACGGCAGAAACAAATATTGGTTTTCCTGTGTGGACTCTGGCAAGCCTCCCATAACCGTCCGCTGATACCTGTTTGCTCGAACAGAGGGAAGGCCCGAGAGGAATGGCGGCTGGCTCAGAGCAGATCCTGGCAGGAAAAAGTGCCTTCCTGCACCCTTTGATTTGAATGAATGCAGATTTAGGAAACAAAATGGCACACGGGTTGTGTTTTTTGTCTGGCTTTCTCACTAGGCTCGGCCCGACAAGAAATGGAAGATGAGTCTTAAGGACAAGATTTGAAACCGACGTAGGGCTGGTGAACTTTTGTCGTTAATACTATAATTCCACGATAGGCCACCACGTATTCAAAGTTTCCATATTTCTAAGGCAGAAGGTAGTCAGCAATTAAAACATACATTTAATACAGGGAATGATTCACGAGGAAGAGTTTTTATACCTTTTCCATCTTCATTTTCCTTCTGTAACTTACAATAACAACAATAGAAGTAGTAGGATTAGGGCCAAGTTTGAAGTTTCTAAGTACTCTTAATAAATAGCGTCACAATGATCAAATTTAGCGGCAACCATGAGTATCAAAGTTAGAAGTATTATTGGCTGAGTTGGCATTTTCAGATTGAAACTTGTGACCTGTAGACCACAGCGCTTGTCAGCAGGGAGCAGTTAACTCACTGCGGCATGTTACTAGAAGAAGACTAATCTGTATTAGGTTGCCCTTTTCTGTGTGATGAGCAAACATGATGGAATGGAATGCGACCCAGTTCTCGTTTCAAACTTTTTCATCTACCCCTATTTATGCAAAGTTAGTAGCCTAAGTGTCCAGAGGATGGCCAAACATGGCACCAAGTTCACTGTGGTCCTGTGATTCTACAAAATCCACCTCATCCAATCAGAATCAAGAAGACCGAAATGTGTCTTGGTTCCTTAGGCTGAACACTTTAGAGTGGTATGATCTCTACACTGTTACTGCTGTCAGGAAACTGCCTTCTCTGCTCTCTGGCAGCGCCTCTTTCCTGGCAAGACATTGAAAGCGGACTTCCTGTAGGCGCACTCAAGTTTAGTCAATGTGGACGTTCTGTAGGCGCACTCAAGTTTAGTCAATGTGGACGCCCTGTAGGCGCACTCAAGTTTAGTCAATGTGGACGTCCTGTAGGGGCACTCAAGTTTAGTTGATGTGGACGTCCTGTAGGCGCACTCATGTTTAGTCAATGTGGACGTCCTGTAGGCGCACTCAAGTTTAGTCAATGTGGACGTTCTGTAGGCGCACTCAAGTTTAGTCAATGTGGACGTCCTGTAGGCGCACTCAAGTTTAGTCAATGTGGACGTGCTGTAGGGGCACGCAAGTTTAGTCAAAGTGAACTTCCTGTAGGCGCACTCAAGTTTAGTCAAAGTGAACTTCCTGTAGGCACACACAAGTTTAGTCAAAGTGAACTTCCTGTAGGCGCACTCAAGTTTAGTCAATGTTTCACCTGACCTACAGAGGGAGCTGTCGATGGCTGTAATTGGTGCAAGGTCTTGTTTTATATTTACTAGGGCACTGGTGTTAACCCCTTCATTGCTTTGGGACCCAACTGCTGTGTAGATAGTACATCAACACCTACGGCCATGAACAATACTTTGTGATGCAGAAAAATGCTCCACGGCCAATGAATACCGCTAACAACTGGGAGCCCCACAAGGGATGAGTTGTGGTAAAATGTGCAGGTACCTCTTTGGAGATTGGCATTCTCTAAGACCGCCCCAGGGCCTCTGCGAAGATGCCCCCTCCGCCCCCGACTGAACAGGATAGCACCATAAGGGCCCCACATTATCACCAGCCCCAGGTAACTACGAAATCCTCACTCTCGAAGAAATACATTATTTCATCCATTCTTTAAGCTACATTCAAAATGCTTACTCTAAATATATTTTACGGTGCTGAGGAGTACCGCTGTACATTTTATATGGGAATTTCAATGCATTTATTTTTTATTTTTTAAAAGCTCTTCCTAATCAATCATATGTTGAACATCTAAGCGGCCTGACAAGCTGATACTTAATAGATAGACTAAAAGTGTGTTGAATGAGCTTCATGTGGTTCCCAATATCCCATTTCTCTGTAACCATCTCGTGATACCCCATCACGCGTAGTCCAGGCCACATTCATAACACTGTTTTCGATGCATCTGTAACTGATTTGTTGCATTCCGCGACCATGTTGCGCGTGGCACTCCATTATTCACCATAAATTACTAAATTAAGAATTAATTAATTGATGAACTGTTTTTAGTAAATTTAACAATTACACACGAGGAAACTTACTTAAATAATACAATGATGGGAGAGCATTGCTTTGCAACAACCAACCCTTCTTTGTCCCTTGTTCAGCGCTCCGCGTAACTTCGGAAAAGCCTTACAACTTGGGCACAGTGTCTTTGTTGGAGAAGAGAAAGAGCCATTGACCGGCTCAGTGACTCACAAAAGCTGGAGGTCAACCTTCCTCCCCATGGAAATTGACGTCCCAGCATGGGGGATTTTAAAGCGGGGAAGAGACCCCCACTCTCCCAGCTCTCAGCTCACCACTGGCATCTCATGGGCCTCCACCCTGGGGATTAAGGTCATGGTCGGAAGGAAAGCCGCGGCTTTAAATAACTTCTAAAACTAATCCACTTCTGACCATCACAGAGTCAAGTCCATCCTGGAATAGCTGCCCGCTCGTCCGTCCGGTGGGAACGCGGCCATGTGAAAAGGAATAGTTTGCGCCGGCCAATGGCCACAGCAGGGCTATTAAGAAGATGATGCAGGAGTCAGTCTGGAAAAGTGAAATCCCCATTCGGAACAGTTTAAAGATCTTAAGGGGATTAGCGTGGCAGGGAGCCAGCATTTCATGTGCCCCTTAATCTGATTGTGGTTTGAAGGTTTTAAGTTTTAGAAAATTGAAGGGATTAAAAATTTGTGATTTGGGTCAGTTAGCGGAAAATCGTTTCATCGGCGCAGGGCCCCCTGGGACTTCTGCACCACAGCAGACATCTTGCACGTCCAGATTTTGAGAAATTGTTCTGTCATCGCAGGGACGCTGGGAACTTTTCAGACAGAACCAAAGCCTTGCAGATCAGGAGTTGTCCACAATAGCCGGCAAACTCCTACACTTCATCAACATCTGTGGGGCATATTTACAAGCCCCTATTGCCACAGCAACATTGTAAAAAGTGATGTCCCTGTGGCGATAGAAGCTTCACCTTATTTACAAGGCGGCGTTAAGCCACCCTTTCACACTACACTTACCATAAAATTGGTGGGCAATCGGTGTTGTGGTGGGCGTCCCGCCGCAACACCCATTACATTTGACTCTGTCTCCAATTTAGATGGGTGGTATAAATAGAAGGCAGCACCAAAATGAAGACCAGGTAAACCCTGGTCCTAACCTGGCGAAACGAGGAGAAATGCTTTATTTCTTCCTGTTTTTGCTGTTTCTATGTGTGCTGCGTTGTGCAGCACACATAGAAACAGCAAAATGCCATGAATGATTGTTTATGTGCAGGAAGGTGTCACTTCCTGTACATAAACAATCATTAAAAAGTTACCTTTTGCAACGTTTATGTGTGCTGCACAATGCACCACACATAGAAGTTACAAATCACCGTTTGTGGTTGTTTATGTGCAGGAAGGGACACCTTCCTGCACATAAACAATCATTCTCTCAACGCAGGCACCCTTGCACTGGCGTTGACAGCAGGGAGAAATGCTGGGGT
Source organism: Lissotriton vulgaris (assembly GCF_964263255.1). Taxonomy (NCBI): domain Eukaryota; kingdom Metazoa; phylum Chordata; class Amphibia; order Caudata; family Salamandridae; genus Lissotriton; species Lissotriton vulgaris. Next base: position 84,736,452 of record NC_141693.1, read on the forward strand.
GTACCATATTATTGCAAATATGGCGTATCCCTGCGTTTTTTAAAAGTGACAGAGCATGGTGTTAGCAATTTTGGAACTAACCCCCGCTCCGCCACTTTCTTGTAAATATGCCCCTAGGTGTATTAGGTGTAGTTTACCAGAATGAACCATTGATGGAGCGTCAGACTGTATTATGCAAAGTCAGAGGAGTGTATGTTCTGTAGATTTTTTATTCATTGTTGTATAATATTTCTGTGTGAATTTGTAGTGCCTGTAATAAACAAGCCCCAGCTGTAGCAAAGCACGCCCCCTCTCAGCTCTTCAAATGTCCCTCATCTCTCTGACCCTCAATATCTCAGTAAATTAAAGAACGTTAGCAGTTTTACTTTGAATACAGTGACTTGTAGGTCACTCAGGCTTGTAGTCACTCATCGAGTGTGAATAATGACTACAAGTCTGAGAGTGCAAGTGACTGCTGGGTGACAATCCAGGAATGGCTGCCATTGCATAGTGTCGCTAGCCAGCCCTGGGAACGTGCTTTGATTCAAGTCTAAAAGGAGATCAAAGTAAGTAACCATAGAGCACTAAATCCTGCTGTACCATAGACTTACCTCGACTGATGGGCAGAGCGTCCACAGCATCCTCGATCCCGGCTTTGTAGTAGGTGATGCCCCTTATCATGACGACGGGCGGCTTTGGTTTGGCCGTCGCGGGGATGCCGGCGAGTTTGACTTTCGCAGTGTCTTTCTTAGACTTCTCTGGCCTGGGCACCCGCTCCCTGGGCACCTTCGGCAGGGTCCTGTCACCAAGGTTCTTTTTGGGGTTCACATACTTGATTGCCTCTTTGCTTCTTTCGCCTGTTGTGTCCTACAAAGAGATGAAAAAGGGTTTCAAGAAAGCTTGCAAGGACGCAGGCAATGAGGTCTTTACAATCCTTCCTCCATACTTTCAGCGCACGCAGTAAATTGTGGAATGCTGGCTCAGCCAATCAGGTCTCACAAACTCAAGCCACTTTCCATCATAAACCAACTAAACCAATCAGCGAGACAATCTGTGGAGAGGAGTACTGCACATTGGGTAGAGCAAGGAATTCAGAAGACTGCTCGCAGCTTGCTATACAGTTTATTCCTATTCATTAAAGATATAATGTTGATGCAACATTTATTGATAATAACCATCGCCTTCCAATCGGACCACTTGGCTCGAGAGTCGTCTTTTGATTGCACTCCTTCCCTCCCTCCACAGATTGTAGGCCTAGCTGGCTAATCTTCATGCGTGTCCCTGTTCATCAGTTCTAGACAGGCTTAGGCTGTGAGTGGTATTTGTTCTGGAGGTTAACCCATCCTTTTCTTCTCCAGTTGGCCCTGGCAGCCCAAAGCCTGCTGTGTTAAGGGTTGGCACCCTTCGGGCCAGTTGGCGTCTGCGGGGTCCTTATTCGGGAGCATCTGATTGCTCTTTACCACTGCCCTTGTGCGAGTTCTTACTTTGATCTGATCATGCCCTGCTATGTATCTGTTTGCTTTAGTGGAAGTTGGTGGTTCTATTGTGGTAAAGTTAGGATTCTTGTCCACCCTGGGGAGGCGAGCATCTTTTATATGCAGTTTTTCATCGTTTACGGTTAGCTGATTGACCCGTATGAGCCAAACTGATCCGCTGACCAATCCCTAAGGAACTTTTGGTACTCTTCCATCTTGGCGTACAGGGACCCTCTTCCCACTTCTGGTGCTCATTTAGTGCAAATTTGGCATGCTTTGCTCTTCTCTTTATGCTTGGACCATGCAGAATTCATTTTGTGTACCTCTGTGCACTTTTGTTTCAGGGGCCTTGCTCAGGGTTATTGTTCTGGCCCCTGATACTCGCTTCACAGCTGGGTCTTGGCTTATCTACATCTACTTGTGCCTGAGCACAATGGTTCAGGTAAATCTGGGTAACTTAACTCTGTCAACAGGGCCCACTGACTCATGCATAATTTGCACTTTTTTGCTAATTCAAATATTTCTCCTTGACTTACTTGCATGCATTATGCATGCTGTTGATTGCTAAAGCAAGTCAGGGCAGAGAAGGAAGGAGTAATGTAGGCACAGGCAATGGCACAAGTCCACACTGGGAACATACAAAGTGAAAATGATCCAGTTCTAGCTTTGCTTCTGATAGTGTATTTTAAGGCCGAGCCTACCAGACAGCGAAAGACCTATTGTGGCCCAAACAAGAGCATACAAGGCTTAGACCCACCCACTGCTTACCATTGGTTGACTTTAATGTCACTCTCATTTCCCTGCTTCGCATCAATGGCTTGCCTTGTCTATCTTGTGTCAGTTCCACCACTGGACCATTGCCAATTTAATAGTGTCCTTCCACTGCTCAATTTTAAGGAACTTTTTTTTTTGTTTTGTCTTAAGCACTCCACAAGAATGAATGTGTTTTCCAGCTGCCACCTTAGTGTGTTCCTCTTCCCCCCTCTACACTTCATGTTGTTGTCTTTCGTGAACTTATCCCGGACCTTCTGTGATGTGCTCGCCCTTGTGTGCTTCTCCCCAACGTTCATTTCTCGCCAATGTACTGTCTCTCTCTCTTTACTGTTGGCTTTACCCCCAATGCTTCATGTTGCTCTCGCTCTCAATCTGTTTGCCTTTCTGCACCCCCACCCATGCCTTAAGTGTTGGTTTCCCACCCATGCCCTCCATGGTACCTTTCCCTAAATGTGCCCCCATGTTGCTTTCAATCCCTCACCATATTCCTGTGTTGCTTCCCCCACCAGATTAAAAAAAAAAAGGTTTTTGCACTTTTCTCTCCTTTTTATTCACCGATTCAACTTTGATCGGTAAATAAAAATTTAAAAAGAGCCTCTGTCATTTCATACGTGAACGCATGTAAGATGAACACGTTTACGAAATGACGTGGTGGCCGCGTCTAATGCTTTAAAAAAAATCTTCTTTATTCCTGCTGCACAGCAATAGTAATGCTGAACGGCATTGCTAAAAACCATTGGCAATGCCAAAAAGTTCCCAAGACGTGTGTTTCAAGAGAGGCAGGGTTCATCTGGTAAGTAATAGAAACAGAAAGTTTGTTAATCAAAACTTAAAAAGGTAAACTAATCTTAAAACAAATTGAGATTGTATGAGTGTAACTGGTGTTTGCTTTAAAAAAAAGTATTTCTTGGAAGGAAAAGTTACTTTTATCATTAATAGAAAGTTTACAGCAAACTTCAGTTTCCGTAGAAAAATGTTGGAGGCAGGAATGAGTCTTAAACTTAAAAAATGTTTGCAGCTTCACATTTTTTTTGAGTTTTCAATTATTCAAAACAATTTTTTTTTTGTTTTCAGCTTATCACCTACCCTGTCTGGGGAAATAGGTTTGGCCACGTCTCACTTTCATACTACATGTAAGTGTTAAAAATTCTCAAAGTCTCTGGATGTCCAATTACACATAACGTGGCCACTTCGAAAATAGTGCACGTATTGGAGACTGCAAGCACAAAGCAGCAAGTCGACCATTGTCCTTTCTTGATTTTTAGCTTACATTTGTCTTAAATGCACCACAGCATAAAACAAACATTGGCAAAGTCAATAGGTCTAGACTAGGCAAGCATGCACTATTTTATTTATTCATTGTTTGCAAGCAGATGCAATCAGCAAAAACCAATTTGACAAAAATATAAAAATGAAGGAGTGGCCCAGCAGCCCATGCGCACCAGTCCTGGCACTGGCGTGTACTTCTTTTATGGTGGCTGTTGACGTGATCAGGCAACAAGCTATCACTCAAAGTGCAAGAGAGCCAATGAATGAAGTGGACTGACCGGCTACCCAAGCTGTATACTGAGGTGGGCAGAAGCAAAATATAACTGAACAGCCCCTGAAGTAAATCAATGATGTTATAATATGAATTTGTATATATATATATATATATGTGTATTATGAATTATTTTGTAAACATGAGGCTGGTGGCACAGCTAAAGCTATCATGAGGCCAGACCTAACCATTCAAGTTCTGCAATGCTTGCCCACTCTGACCAACCACACATGAGCCGCCACTCATCTCTCTGATTGGGGGGTACCCGTACCTGGACCTTGGTCTCCTGCACCGCGGCCGCGTCCTTCTGCAGCAGTTGGTAGCCCAGGCTGGTGATCTCCTTCTTGATGCCGATCATGATGTCGGTGTAGTTCTCGTAGCGCTTCATCTGATTGGACAGGTTCATGACGCTTTCCTTCATGAAGTCGTTCTCTCGGGTTAGGTTTGTTTTAATAGTCTAGAGGTAGGAAAAGAAAGCCTGTTGGATTGTGCACCGGTGGCATGTCCTGGGTGGTCAGGCGCTCACACAATTCTCAGTTTTTATTAAATATTCACATTTTCACTATTCTAACTAAAAATAGAAACTGGGAGCAGAGTTCAGAAAAATGAGCTTTAATTTTGGGGTGGAAGCATTGAAAAATAGGGAGTACGTTGACTCTTTAAACGTGCATTAGACTATCTTAAAGCTCACATTATAAGTTTGCGTAACTGGTGTGCAAGGTCCCACCCACCATGACCTCATCAGTAAGATAACTCTTCTGTTATTGGCTGGGAGGCGATACAGTGGGAGGTAGTAACATTAAGAGCATCCTATGTCGTGGTCATGAGACGTTTGCTGGAAAGATAACATTTTGTCAAAAAGGACCAGTTTGGAGCCAGATCTAATGATAATTGGTAGGTGTAGGAGATATCATGAACTCCTTGGAGGTCAGGCAGAATCATTTTCAGAAGATTACTTTCTGGACAAAAATGTCTTCAGCAATGATGGCACTGGGGGAACTCCAACTGAGGAAAGAGGCATTTAACCGTTCAATGGCTTTGAAGCATTGTTTGAGCTTCAGGCATCAGAGAGTTTATATGAGCTCCTGGCACTGGGAGCATTTCATAGTTAATGGCACTGAGCCATCTTATGAACCAGGATTGAGGAAGGAGATTAATGAGCAGGACACCATCAGCCTGGAGCTTGACCAACAGGCTATGCCCTGTAGCATTAGACCACTAGTGCCCAGCAGGAGCAGGTGTCCGAATAATTATTCTCTGTTACTAATTAACAAAGTTAATTTGCTGAGGATTCGCAGAACATTGGTATATATATGTATTTACAGGAAGTGTGCCCCAGTTCGGATGTCTGCGTGCAGGATGTGAATAAAATAAGAAGCTAAGAATCTCTCGTGTGGTCTCCTTCCGAATGGGTCCCTGAAATGATTTTATATATATATATACTGAAATGCTACATCTCATGCGTGATCTCGGAGGAGATCCGACTCTAATTGAAGATCCCATCATGAACCTCATGAATGAAAACTTGAGACTGGACCTCAATGAGAAAAGCGGGTTCAGACCCAAGTCCATTTTTCTTCCCCAGATCAATAATGACGCAATCGACACCTTTGAAAAAGGTGTTGTTAAAGAATTGAAAAACTGTCTTATAAATCTAAGTTTGTTAAGAATAATCTGTCTAAATTGCAGATAGCGGCCATTGAGAGTCTTAAAAATTATAAAAAGCATTATCATTAAGAAATCCGACAAGTGGGGTAACATCGTGGTGTTACCACGTGAAATGTACATTAACGAAGGGCTGGCCCAGATGAATGACAAAGATAAATATGAGATCAGTAAGAAACAGATTTATGATGCCAAAAACATAGAGTATCAGGAACGAATGAATGAATGGTTGAATAGATGCCTACTAGAGACCGAAGAATTTAATTTCCTAAAGTGCAAATACCCCAAAATGCCAGCTCTATACCTACTACCTAAGCTCCACAAAAGCATGACCCAACCCCCAGGAAGACCGATTGTATCCTCTAGGGGTAGTAACCTGGAAAACACATCAAGGTATGTGGATTATTTTCTGCAACCACTAGTGCAGGATCTACCGACATACCTCAAGGACTTAGGGGACTTCATGCGTAAGATCAAGGGGGTTGAGTTTAACACAGGGTGTTTACTAATGACGCTTGATGTCAATAGCTTGTACCCGAGCATTCCGCATGAAATGGGAATCAGAGCCTGTAGGCACTTCCTGAGGAATAGGTCAATATCCTACCTTTTTCACACCGAGATGATTCTCGACATGGCATATACCTGTCTTACCCAGAATTTTTTTCTTTTCAATGGCTCTATATATTATCAGAAACTTGGGACGGCGATAGGCACCTGCTTCGCCCCCAGCTTTGCCGGGTTATATCTGGGCTGGTGGGAGGAGGAGGTGGTCAGAACCTTACCACAGTACCAGACGGGGGTCAGAACCAGGCTGCGGTACATAGATGATATTTTTATTGTGTGGGAGGGAAGCAAAGATGAAGCCACTGAGTTTGTCAAATGCTTAAATGTTAATGAGCTGAACCTCTCATTTACCAGCCATATTGAAAAAGAAACCATTGACTTCCTGGATCTTAAAGTCAAAGTGGAGAAAGATAAACTGATCACAACTCTGCACAGGAAGGAAACGGCTGGAAACAGCCTGCTCCATGTGCAGAGCTGTCATCCCAGCAGCCGTATTAATTCAATCCCTTTGTGTGAATTACTTCGAGCCAAAAGAAACTGTACAGGAAAGGAAGATTTCTAAATTGAGGCTACTATAATGTGTGAAAGATTTAGACAAAGAGGATACAGTAATAAGTGCATTAATACTGCAAGAGACCTAGTTAACAAAAAAGAAAGATGTGATCTGATTACTGAGAAAACCAATGACAAAACTGAGGAAACGGTCACCTCTAGGTTTATTACTGATTATAACCTACAGTCCAGAGATGTAAGGGTAGCTATCACTAAATTCTGGGATGTCTTGAAAATTGACAAAGATGTGGCGAAAGGTATCCTTGATTACCCACAGGTAACATACTGCAGAAACAAATCACTTAAAGACATGATCTGCAAGACACTCGTCCCAATCCCCAGCAGGATAAATCCTGTACATGGATTTTACATTTGTGGGAAATGTAAGGCCTGCAAATACAGCACCAATCTTAAAGAAGTTAAATTGTCAACCCACTGCAAGCCCTTTAAGATTCAGAAACACTTCTCATGTCTCACCAAATACGCGGTATATGCACTTAAATGTCCCTGCAATAAGTTTTACATAGGGAGCACTATCCACCCCGCTAAGAAAAGAGTACTGGAGCATTTGCGGGCAATCAAAAATCTTGACAAACAGTACCCAGTGGCAAGACACTTTGCCAGCTACCACAAAAGTAACAACTGCCTCATCTCCTACTTTGTCCTTGACCATGTACCAGTTAGGGAGAGAGGGGGTGATAGATTACAGGAGCTGAGAAGGTTGGAGTCCCGATTAATCATCAAATATCACACACTACAACCCAATGGCTATAATTGTGACAAAGTTTTACCAGTGCACTTAGGTTGAAATGCATTTAGACCTTGGATGTTAAACCAGAAGGTTTTCTTTTAATGTTTTTCACTGTTATATTGTTTATGCTGCAGTATTTATACTCTAGGCTTTTAACAGGTATTATGTATGAGCTATCATCATGTATGAATGAATTTGGCACTCACTTAATTTTATTTTCACCTTATTCCAGGCCACATTGGAGTCTCTATAGGAGAGTTTTAGACACAGCGAGGAGTGACACTCACTGTACGATGGAACACTGAATGAATCATGAGGATGCCTGACGATTGACGCTCTTTTGAGCGATGCACCATCAGGCCCACTTGGGCCTCAAGTATGACCTATGCACGGCCCACTGGGGCTTAACGATTAAATATAATCAAATTAATGTTGTACCCAACTGAATGCCAGTTCAGGCTGAGATCATTAAAAAGCATTAATATGCATATGACACGCTAAGGGGCGAGACTGAGCACAGACTGAATGTTGAGACCAGAGAATTTGAATTTGAATTTGAAGGGATTTGTATAGCGCTCGTACACCTGGCGGTTTCTTGGCGCTAACTGGCAACTGCTACTCAGCGGGTCGGAAAGGGGAAAAGGTGAGCATTCAGGATGGGAAGGCTTGGGTGAAGAGGAAAGTCTTGAGGTCTCTACGGAAGAGGGGGTACTGGGTGCAGGTTCTGAGGGACAATGGGAGAGAGTTCCAGAAGGCTGGACCCGTGGTAGCAAATTTTGAACCACCCCACTTCTTCCGTTTGAAGCGGGGAACCAAGAGAAGGTGGTGAGAAGAGGATCGGAGGTCTTGTGAGGGAGTGTAAGATTGAATGGCCGAGTTAATGAAGGAAGGGGCAGAGCCTGTCCGGGCTTTAAAAATGGTGCAGCCGAGCTTGAATAAGACGCGTTGCCGGACAGGGAGCCAGTGCAGGGAAAAGAGAAGGGGGGTTACATGGTGTGATTTAGAAAGGTTAAAAACCAGCCGAGCGGCCTGGTTTTGAACAAGCTGGAGACGTCTCATAAGGTAGTCGGGCATGCCATGGTAGAGGATATTGCCATAATCTAGGCGAGATGTTACCATGGCTAGAAGAATTAGTTTGAGCGCTTCTGGGGCGAAAAATCGAGAGACTCTGCGGATAGTCCTGAGTGAAAGAAAGGCTGAGGAAACCACAGCGGAAACTTGAGAATGTAGGGAGAGTTGGTTATTGATTTTGAATCCGAGGGTTTTGACAGAGGACACAGGAGTGGGAGGGGAACCTAGTGAGGGGGGCCAGAAGGAAAAGGTCCAGGGACTGGAGCAACCACCTGTCAACACCAACTCCGTTTTATCGGGGTTGAGCTTCAGGTGGTTGAAGTTCATCCAGTCCTGGATGAAGGTCATAATGGACTGAACTTTGGACATAGACTCGGGGGTAGAGGAAAGGGAAAAAATGAGCTGGAGATCGTCTGCGTAATTATACACAGAGACCTCCAGTTGCTGTAAAGCAAAGATGTGGGGGGCAATGTAAAGGTTAAATAAAAGGGGGGACAAAGAGGAGCCCTGGGGGACACCACACTGGATGGGTTGAAATTCCGCAGAGAACTCTCCCAGACGAACCGCTTGAGTACGGCCGCTCAAAAAGGAGTCTAACCATAGTAGGGCTGTTCCTCTGATTCCCGCCGCTTCGACACGTGAAAGTAAGATGGTATGATCCACCGTGTCGAATGCGGCGGAGAGATCTAAAAGGATCAGGGCCTGATGTTGATTGGTATCCATTCCTTGTCGGAGGTTGTCCAGAACCGATGTTATAACGGACTCAGTTGAGTGGGCCGGGCGGAAGCCGGCCTGTCTTGGAACCAACACACCATGACTTTCCACGAACTCGCTCAGGGTTTTTACCACGTGCCGTTCCAATACCTTAGCCAGGTAAGGCAAGAGGGAGATTGGGCGGAAGTTGACTGGATCGGAGGGTTCCGCTCCGGGTTTTTTTAGGATCGGAACGATCACTGCCGATTTGAGTGCAGGGGTAACGATGCCCTGAGCCAGCGAGCTGTTTAGGAGCACTAAAGGTGGTGAGGGGCAGTGAGTGTAAATCTGCTTTAGGATGTAGGCGGGGCAGGGGTCCAGCGGGGAGCCGGACTTGACCAGCGGGAGAATGGAGAGGAATGAGTCGGTCAAGAGGGGAGGAATTGAGTCCAGATGTGCAGTGACTGGAGGACGGCGGGGGTCAGTGAAGGTCTGGGATGGAGAGGGAATTTTACTTTTGATTTTATTGATTTTGTCCAGGAAAAAGTGATTGAGCGAGTCGCATAGTGTTTGAGAAGGTGAAGGTTTGAGTGACGCTCTGTCGGAAAAGGCAAGATCCTGGATGATAGAAAAAATTTCTCTTGGCCGATTCTCCGCGAGTTGGATTTTAGAGGAGAAATAGCTTTTCTTTGTGTCTAGTATGGCTTTCTTGTACTGAATGTGAAGTTCAGTATAACGTTTTTTAGCAGTAGGGCAGTAGTTCCGTCTCCATTGTCGTTCAGCTTGGCGGAGAGTAAGTTTTTGGTTCTTTAGGTCGTCTGAGAACCAGCGGATTGCATCTTTGGGGCATTTGGTTGCGATGCGTTTTAAAGGAGCGATGGCATCGCACCCGACCCGCAGCCAGTTGGTGATAGCTTCTGCCTGCCCAGAGGAAGGCAGCGCGGTCAGGTCAGGGCTGGAGGAAGAAAGGAGAGTCGATAGGGCTTCGATGTCAACACGATTCCATGAGCGCGCCCAGACATTTCTAGCAGAGGTGGGCTTAAGCGGTGGAACAGGGGATAGGGAAAAGGTGATTAGTGAATGATCTGACCATGAACACAGGGAAATCAAAAGGGAATTGACCGGGCAATGGCGTTGCCAGATTTGGTCCAGGATGTGTCCCAACCTGTGCGTGGGAGTATTGACAGCTGATGTGAAGTTGAGCGACAGAAGAGAGTCTGAGAACTCCTTGGACGTAGCGCATTCCGCGGGGTTGGAGGGCCAGAAGTTAAAATCTCCCAGAACTATTATGGAGGCGTGGTTAACAACCAAAGTCGCCATTAGGTCTTGAAAAGAGGGGAGGAAGGTTTGGGGGGAGGACGGGGGTCTGTACACAAGGACACAAGTTAGCGGGGGGGTAAAGGAAAGAGAGCGAACCACTAGGCAGTCTGAGATTCCCATGGAGGGGGAGACCAGAGGCTGGAAAGTGAGTTCCTTGCGGTCGATCAGAGAACTTCCACCCATAAACTTTTAGTGATATTGATAGTACATTTAGCATGAATTTTAATGCTTTGTAGCTGTAATATCATTTATCGAATGCATATCGCTCTAATCGAATTGTATATCTCTTCATGAAATTTATGTTCCGACATGCTTGATTGACAGCCACGAGTCTGTCTTCTAGCTCCTACAATGATGCCAAAATGGGAATATGTTGTTTATGTCCACTAAGGGTGAGAGTCACATGTTTTGTATATGTAACTTTATTTGTTCTCATACTCGCACTCGTAACAAAGGAGACTTGATCTCTGAAACGGGTCGAGTTTTGCTGCTGACATTAAAGCACGCTTAACCAAAGGATTGTGGCCTGGACTTCGTTTTCTTTTATATGCTGGTAAAACGATTTTTGTTGGATATATCTATATATATATATATATATACATATATTTATGCTCCAAGCTATATACCGAAATGCGTAGATCTTTAACATCTGCCCTTTACCACAATCAAAGAGAATGTAAGATAAATAAAAGAAAAATTGCAAAATACGACCTTGGGAGTGCGACCCGGTTGCTTCTCCGATTGTTTCCAGCAGGAAAGCAAAGTGGAATGCGGTCCGTTCCCACCTCTACCCACATGGGATATAAACTGTGTTAATGTTTTTTAATGAATTGAGCACCCACTGGGGAAATAATTTTTTCTGCACTACAACACCCAGGAGGCCGAGGTGCGGCCACGCCCCTTTGAGGGCAGGTGTTCGGCATATATTTGAAACTGCAACAATTCAATTTTTTTGCACAAACACGCCACAGAAGAAGGGATTGGGTATTCTCAAAACGCGTTTGGCGATCTGAATATGAGATGTGGTGCATGGGATCGTCTGCCACCAGCATGCTGAAAATAAACCCTGTGTGTTTTACTGAACTTCCAGTGTGGCCTTCTTCAATGGGGTTTCTGGTTTGATGGATGTAAATCGGCTGCTCCCGGTCGCGAAGAAGGCCCCCCGTGGAACTACGGGTCTGAGTCGGCACCAACCGGTGCCATGACGGCAAGAATGGAAGGGAATGAGCACTATTCCAGTGCGTGCTCACGCCGACACCGTTTCCAGCAGGAAAGCAAAGTGGCATGCGGCCCGTTCCCTCCTCTACCCACATGGGATATAAACTGTGTTAATTTTTTTAAATGAATTGAGCACCCACTGGGGAACTAATTTTTTCTGCACTACAACACCCAGGAGGCCGAGGTGCGGCCACGCCCCTTTGAGGGCAGGTGTTCGGCATATATTTGAAACTGCAACAATTCAATTTTTTTGCACAAACACGCCACAGAAGAAGGGATTGGGTATTCCCGAAACGCGTTTGGCGATCTGAATATGAGATGTGGTGCATGGGATCGTCTGCCACCAGCATGCTGAAAATAAACCCTGTATGTTTTACTGAACTTCCAGTGTGGCCTTCTTCAATGGGGTTTCTGGTTTGATGGATATATATATATATATATATATATATATATATATATATATATATATATATATATATATATATATATATATATATATATATGACTCCTACGAATCTCTCGGCGTCTCAAGCTTGCACGCCAGCAAACAGAAGGAAGACGGACCACGGTAATTCAGCATCAGAAAGATTTTATTCGATACACAGAAAGCAGCTACGCGTTTCTGGCAAATTATGCCCTTGATCACGCTCCCACCTCTACTCACATGGGATACATACATACCCAGTGGCCAGACATTTCGAAATTGCACACAACAAGAACCCAGAAGGCCTTACATACTTTGTCATAGATAGGGTCCCTCCCCAACGAAGAGGTGGTGACAGGGAAGGGCTCCTCCATAAACTTGAGACCCGTTATATCATCTTGCTGGACAGCAAGATGCCCGACGGGCTCAATAAGAGTGAAGATTGCCATACTTACCTTTAACCCGGTCTGATTATTAGTAATTCCATTCTGAACCAATTCTGCATTAACTAACTACTATTCTTCTTTGCAACTAATTTTTTAAGTAAACTTCCTTTTCCTCCACACAGACTACTTTTGAATTATGAAATATTTTATCACTTTTTTATGTCATTGGGCACACTTTTTTTATTCCACACTGGTAGCACTTTATGAGTATATATGCGTGATGTTGCAATTACAACCAATATGCACTGAACCTCTAGCGATTTGTGCACAAGTGAATGAATTGCCCACATGGGCATTATCAATAACATGTATTTTTATCATTATGAATTGATTTTAGAAAACATTGTATTTGATCAACATGTTTTTAATTGATTTTATTGTTGTTTTTATTTATAAAACATACGGTTAACAATTTTAACATGTTTACAACCTCAGCCAATTTTACCGTAAAATGAGCTGTACACACTACGTGCATAACCAAAAGCTGTTATTGTAAGTTCGGTGCCAACAAAATCAATTCTGTGTATTTATACAGCTAAACTGCACTTTAATGTATTTTACTGTCAGTATATCATGTTGGTTTTAATGATTTTGCCAATATCGTAATGCATTTGTCATAGTATGTTTACTATTTCCATCACGCACTTTGCACTTTAAAAATGGTGGCCAGGCCCCATGACTGCGTCATGTGATCAAGGCTTTTGGTAGCCGAAACGCGTCATGGCAGACTGGTGTTGGGCGCAATAAAACTTTAACACCAAGATTTGGGTCTCGTCTCGTCACTACGTCGATTTGACTGCATGTTCTGTGGTTGAGAAAGTTGAGGACGATTCATACCGCATATATATATATATATATATATATTACCTACTGGCGGTCGCCAGTAGGTAGTTATAGTTAGGATAATTTTCAATGTTAAATCTCAACATTCTATTTTGAATAACTTTGGCGCCGGTTGACGAATCTGCCTGAAATTTTCAGGAAAATGGTCTCATGGCGGTCCGGTCCTTCCCTGAAAGTTTGGGGGGGATTCGTCAAGCGGGGGCCGAGATAAAAGGGGGGTCCCAAAACGCGTTTTCCCCATGTTAATTTCCATAGGGCGGTCGATTTCACTTTTAGCCCGAACGGCTGAATGGATTTCCACCAAACTTGGCAAAATTGTAGGGACTGGTAGCCCGATGTGCCTTTGCTATGTCTCAAGATATGTGCTCCAGTGGATTTTGAGTAATTTAGGTTCAAAAAAATATATATATCTATAGCCGCGCTCCCGTGCGCGCACGGGAGTGCGCTCCAGGCGCGACACGCGACTTGCGCGCAGGAAGCTGATTGGATCTCAGTTGTCTGTAAACATTCTAAACAGTGCGGAGCGGCCGCCATCTTGTGTCTCGGTAAAATCGAGACACAAGGGGTTTGAAAAAAAAAGGGGCAAATGACCATAAGGGGGAAGAGTAGACCCCCTCTGACCCCCTAGGTTTGATGTAGGGACTAAAATAGGGTCCTGCAGGGCATTAAAATTTTTTTTTCGTTTTGCGCGGGGATATGCGCTCTCCCGTGCGCGCACGGGAGTGCGCTCCAGGCGCGACACGCGACTTGCGCGCAGGAAGCTGATTGGATCATAAGGGGGAAGAGTAGACCCCCTCTGACCCCCTAAATCCAGGACTATATTTATGAAGGCCTTGCGCTGTTAGTTTTGCGCTTCCTGTGCGTCAATTTTTGTGACGCATCAGCGGTGTAAAAAAATGCGCATTGTTATGCAATATTTAAAAAGTGACGCATCTATCTAGATGCGTCACTTTTTAAATATAGTGCAACGAGGTACATTTTATTACACTGCTGGTGTTATGCGTCACTTTTCTGTGCGCACTCCTTATGACGTTCCAGATGTGTCATATTTAATGTATGACGAATCATGTTGCAGATACAATATGGCGCAGAGTTTTAAAAAGTGACCCATGTACCTAGATGCGTCACTTTTTAAAAATAGCGTCAGGTATAATGTATGCAGAGGGGGTGTTCTCCCGCAAAAAGCTTTGTAATAGCGACGCAGTGAAATCTTTGAGATTTCACTGCGTCAGTTTTAGGATGCTGTTGCGTCAAAATCTTGTGCCTGCTTTACAGCAGGTGTTAGACTGAGGCAAGACCTTTCATATGCTGCTTTCCCCATTTGAAAGGACACATTACTGGAGTTGCGTCACTTTTGTGACGCACTCCAGCAATGCGTTACTTGGAATGTCATAAGGAGTGCGCACAGAAAAGTGACGCATTGCACCAGTAGTGTAAAAAAATGTGTTGCGTTGCGTTATATTTAAAAAGTGAGGTATCTAGGTAGATGGGTCACTTTTTAAAATCAAGCGCCACATTATATCTGCGTGAGGTATAATGCATGCAGAGGGGGTGTTCCCCCACAAAAAGCTTTGTAATAGCGACGCAGTGAAATGTTTGAGATTTCACTGCGTCACTTTTAGGATGCTGTTGCATCCTTTAAATATAGTGCAACGAGGCACATTTTATTACACTGCTGGTGTGATGCGTCACTTTTCTGTACACAGTCCTTATGACATTCCAGATGTGTCATATTTAATGTATGACGAATCATGTTGCAAGGAGTTACAGATACGTCAGTATTTCTGACATATGTGTAAACATAAAAGTGATGCGAGGCCGGCGCAAAATTTTGACGCAATAGCATCCTAAAAGTGACGCAGGGAAATCTCATAGATTTCAGTACGTTGTTATTACCAAGCTTTTTGCGAGGGATTGCCCCCTCTGCATACATTATACCTGATGCAGATACAATATGGCGCAGAGTTTTAAAAAGTGACCCATGTACCTAGATGCGTCACTTTTTAAAAAATAGTGTCAGGTATAATGCATGCAGAGGGGGTGTTCCTTGCAAAAAGCTTGGTAATAATGACGCAGTGCGTCACTTTTAGGATGCAGTTGCGCCAAAATCTTGCGCCTGCTTCACAGCAAACCTTTCACATGGTGCTTTTTCCATGTGAAAGGACACATTACTGGAGTTGCGTCACTTTTGTGACGCACTCCTGCAATGCGTTACTTTTGTGTTTAGAGATATGTCAGAAATACTGACATATCTGTAACTCCTTGCGAATTGATTAGTCATATATTAAATATGACATATGTGGAATGTCATAAGGAGTGCGTCCAGATAAGTGACGCATCGCTATTTTCACGTAGCGATGCGTCACTTTTCAGAAATGAGGCCTCCAGTTTATTCACTGTGTCATAAATTTCTTTTCTAACACTCACCTTCTTTCAGTCCTCCTACTTCACTTCCTTTCACCTCTCATACCTTTCTGTTCTTTCTTACTCATTCTCCTTTCAATTATCAATGCACTATATTTCACTTACTCTTCATTTTTTAAGATTATAGCTCTTTGATGAGAATTGGAGGTAGTTCTGAAAAGAACTTTTGGTTTTCTTCTTTTAACTGAAGAGGAACAAAAACAGGGAATAGAAACTGCTCAACAGGAGCAAAAAGAAAAGAAAAAAATTAGGGGTGGGAAGGGCAGTGATGGTTCTCTAATGCCCGAACCATGAGCAGGACACTTTGCTCCCCATAGGTGAGGAGTTGATTGCAGTATCTGCATCTGACGACCCCATGGTTGAATGCAGGTTGGATGTTTGCTACCTGCCCCTGAGATTGTTCTCTTCCAGAAGAAGTTGCTCCTCCTGTTGATGTAGAGGCCCCACCTCTGGGAACCTCCTGTGCCAGAGCCCTGACACTTTCTCGGGCAAAATTCTGGGGGTGCCTGGTCTCCACATGGCGAATCATGGTGAAGTTGCCAAAAGAGTATTTTTTTTGGGGGTTACCCCGTGACAGGACCTTTTTGCAGATCCTGCACTCTACTTTTGGTGCATTCACCTTCTTCTGGTCTGCTGGAAATTTAAAGAATTTCCAGATGAAATGTCCCTTCACCTTTGGGGTAGGTGGCTCTTCATCAATGAAGTCATCTTCACTGCTGGATGATCTGGCAGCCATGATGAATCCAGGAATATGGAGCAGCAAAAAAGGCAGGTCTTTCAGTCACAAAAGTGAAAGAAGAAGTGAAGGAAATGGGTGGGGATTTCATTCATTGTAAAAAAAAACTGTTAGCAACCAATGAAAAGTGTTATTTTAGGGTCACATGACCTGACGCGCTTACGATGCGCGCTCGGGTGCACTTCCGGGTGCGTTTACGCAGCGCGATCGTAGGCGCTTCCGGGGCGCACACGTGGCGCGATCGTAGGCGCTTTTGCGTGCGTTTAGGCGCCGCGCACGTATGCGCTTCCGAGGGCACGTACGTTGCGCGCCGAAGTGACGTCATCAATCTTTAATAGAAATGCATAATCATTTTCCATATTAAAAAAAACAAATTTTATTTGTATGGTACGAAATGTTTTGCATTATTATTAACTTTTCATTCATATTTTTTTTTCACGAACGACAGTTGCGCTCTGGGTGCGCTTTCAGATGAGCTCTCGGAGAAGCTTACAGGAGAGCTTAGCTGAAAGCTTCCCGGAGCGCGCACCCAGAGCGCAAAAAAAAAAAATTATAAAAAAAATGAATACTTAAAAAAAACAGCAAATTGTAAAAAAAAAAAAGGTTAGAAACTCGATATACAAAGGAATTAGCATTTAAAAAACCTATGAAATACAATGAAAAAACCATAGGTTTCACACCAGTTATAGTTAGGAATTAGCATTTAAAAAACCTTTGAAATTCACTGAAAAAACCATAGGTTTCACACCAGTTATAGTTAGGAATTAGCATTTAAAAAACCTATTAAATTCACTGAAAAAACCATAGGTTTCACACCAGTTATAGTTAGCTGGAAATTTTACTGATATAAAACCATTGAAATTCCCACGTTATAGTTAGTCGGACTCACTATAACTTGCGCGTGCAATGCACTGCTGATGACGTCACATATTACATCACTCATGACATGGTCAGTGACATCACTCATGACATCACTGATGACACCATCCAGTGAATATGTGTCTTTCTGAAAAATAAATATTAGTGAGTTATGTTTAAATATTTAAATACATATATTAGTGTTTCACTTTGTGTATAAGTGGCTACATGTGTTGATAAGTAGCTACATGCGTATGTATATGGGTTATTTGATATTTTTATTAGTATTAGTATGAGTGTCTATATGGTTTGGTGGAGGTATTACTTAGCACATAGATGCATGAGTGACTGACTCTTTGTTTGTATGTGTTTTGAAGACAGCATATGTACAGGACTGTATGGGTGGATGAGTGTCTATATGTGTTTGTTAGTGAGTGAATGACTGTCTCACTAGTGTCTTTATCAGTAACTACATATGTTTTAATCTAGTATATATGAATATTGATGTATATAAGTGAGTATATGTGAGAGTAAGAGATTGTAAGATTTCCTGTTTAAATAAGTATGTGTTTCTATAAGTGATTGTTTAAGAGAATAAATATGTGTAATTTTCAATAGAAGTAAGGTGGAAGTGTGTGTATAACTCTATTTTCAAATAAATGGTTGTTCAATAGTTTATTTGCACGTGTGAATATGTGTGTGAGTAACTTTTGGATGAATGTCGGTGTGTAACAGAATGTATAGGTGTATCTCTTCATATGATGAGTGAGTATATGTATGAGTGACTATATAGAACTGTTGGTGAATGAGTGGATGAGTATATAGATAGTGGAAGTACAGAATTGCTTGTTGTAACTGATATAGGTATGTCCATTTTTTAAAAATTTCAGTTTCTATTTTTGAATATGTGTCTCAAGGGTTACTTTACACTGAGAGGAGGTCTGTCACTGTGTCACAAGGATGGTGTCATCAGTGATGTCATGAGTGATGTCACTGACCATGTCATGAGTGATGTAATATGTGACGTCATCAGCAGTGCATTGCACGCGCAAGTTATAGTGAGTCCGACTAACTATAACGTGGGAATTTCAATGGTTTTATATCAGTAAAATTTCCAGCTAACTATAACTGGTGTGAAACCTATGGTTTTTTCAGTGAATTTAATAGGTTTTTTAAATGCTAATTCCTAACTATAACTGGTGTGAAACCTATGGTTTTTTCAGTGAATATATATATATGTATATATATATATATATATATATATATATATATATATATGTATATATATATATATATATATACATATATATATATATATATATATATATATATATGCGGTATATATATATATACACACATATATATATATATATATATATACATATATATATATACACACACACACATATATATATATATATATATATATATATATATATATACACACACACACATATATATATATATATATATATATATATATATATATATATATATATATATATATATATATATATATATATATATATATATATATATATATATATATATATATATATATATATATATATATATATATATATATGCAAAACGCAATCCCACCTCGCCACATCCAAAGGCAAGGAAAACAGGTACCGACCACCAGGTGAAATTTTCAAATATTGCAGTGCTTTTTTTCATGATTCAAAGTTCAGAGCAACCAGTCGATAAATGGCTAGTGCCCAGCATGACGCGTTTCGACCATTTCCTCACGGTCTTGGTCACATGACGCGCCGTTGACTTGAATAAATTTAAATAGTGACCATCTACCACACCCTCAATTAGCAGAGCAAAAACACACCAGGTAGCAATGAACGTAAGCAACAGACAACATAGACTCCATGGATACCCTGAATACAGTGATTCAAGTAAAACCAAAGTTGATAAGCTTTCAAAAATACAAAATGCAATAAAATCATACCATATTGTTTGATTCTTATGCCTAATCCTTGATGTACAAAACATTCCATAGTCAAGGAAAAACCTCTCCATCAATGAGTATAAAGTGCTGGTACTAAAGTGTTGCATACTACCTAAAGTGCTGATGCTAAAGTGCTAGTGCAAAAAGTACAAGTAAAGACATACCTTAAATTCAATTACACATATTTGGTCAAATATGGATAAAAAGCGCTTCAAGGCTGATTCAGATGGGGATTGGTTTGGCATAATGCCTCAAGGTGCACCTCTGCATTTGCCCACTTCTTGTGTAGGTGTACACCACTTGGTGCCAGAAAAATACCATGTTAGCTATTGTTGTCATTTCTTTTATACAAATGACACGCGTTCCTCTCAATCACACATCTCCGTGCCAGGCAGATAAAACCAGTACAGACTTTTAAAGAGTGAGGCCCTTAAATCATGTTTCCTCTTGTGAACTATCTGAACTTTTTGTGTTTTTTAATCAACAGTGAGCCATGGGATATTCACATGACCTGAACAAAACCAACAGACTGTCCGTGACAGAGCATGGACTTGCAGTATGTAACAGTATAGAATATATGTCAAGAACTTTTCACGATAACTCCTAGCCTTTGTTACACAGCGCTGGTAAATTTGCTCAATGAGTCAGTAAATGTTCTGCATAGACCTGTGGATGCTCTAGAAGTCACGAGATCACATCCTGGCAGTAGCTGGGATAACAGCAACATCTGCATCAGTCAGAGATTTGCTATTAATATCAGATGTGGCACCAGTTGCATTGCCAACCCCTCCCATGTATATCTTCCTGTTTTCCCCAAAAACATCTTTTCATCAGCGAAAGATCTGGGTTGTAACCGGCCAACGGTGGACCCTTCCAAAGAGGCATTCCACCCACTAGGACGGAATGTATCAAACCTTATTATGAGCGAGAGTTCCGCTGTCACGCTGCAAGGAGACGGCAATCCTCCATCCTTTCAGTCACATGAGCCGCTCTTTGAAGCTTTGCCACAATTAGGACATTTTTAAGGCGCATCTCATTGAGAGTCAAAACCACGTACGCCACAGTATTATACGGAGGGTGAGTGGAAGGAAATGAAAGGATTAGCGTGCTTCCCGGACAGTGTTTTTCTAGCTGCGACTTAAGAGCGAAGAGAGGAGACGAGGACACCGAGAGTGACTTCGCTGGCTGCTAAACACTTCCAGATAGTTTCCAGGGATACCAAACCAGTTAGAGAAGTGCTAACCTTTAAACAGAAGCCGGATTGTTGATGCACCTGAATCTACAAAATTATTTGATAAACTAAGGCATAAATTTGCAAATGGTACAATTGGTCTTGCCTACCAGGTCAGGTCTTTATATACTAGCTTGAGATTGCTAAGCTGGTACTCACTGGGCTAAGGTTTTTAGCATTCCTCGAATCTAGAAAGGTAATTCACTGTATTTCCTGACTCCACATATACTACATAAGCCTTGTTTCTTTGTAAGAGGTGTTGCGATAAGTGAATTATGATAGCAGGAAAGGTCATCAATTTTGAACTCTTGAGGGAGAAGGAGTTATCTTTTAAAGCATGGTTGACGACAATGACAACAGTCCCTCAGTTTCAAACTAACCAGCAATTTGTTCCAGAGGATGGATCAATCCTGGCTGGGGCCAAAATGTAAAAAAGAAATAGCAAGATGTCATATAGCGATATTAGCAGGTTATAGGAAGTGATATTTAGGCTTGTTTGGCATAGTCTTGCCTAGTTACCCAAGCCAGGGGTTCAAGGGAGATACGGAATAAGATTGATGAAAGGGGCAGCCCTGCCTGGTACCTCTAGTTACTGGGATGGAGTGGGGTGGAAGTCTGTTGATTGTGACGTCCTGGTCAGGAGACTGCTCTCCCCTCGCGCAGCTCCGTCCTTGAGTCTCTGCCCCCTGTGCCTTTCTGGTTCCAGGTAGGCGTTCGAGGCCCTCCTCCACCCGCAGGCTCCTGCCTGAGCCTCATCCCTGGTGGTCCAGTGGGAGCCTTGCTCTTCCTCTGGTCCTCTCTGGCTGCCTTTTATATCTTTTTATATCTATATTTCCTTTTTTCCTGTCTGTGCCTTTTTGCCTAATTTTGCCATTTTCTTCCTCCTGTCTTGTGTTTTTGCTGTTTGTTTTTACTGTTTGCCTTTTTCCTTTTATGCCTTCCCTGCCGCTGCTGCCCCTGTGGCCCCTCCCCCCTGCATGTTCCCACTCCTCCCTACCAGCTGCTCTCCCTCCCCCTCCTACTTAATGGCGGACGCTGTGCAGCAGCGCCGCTGGTGTGCCAAAGGCAATCCTGTCTGTGCCCGTACGTGACCCAACCGCTACCTGCGCCATGGACCCTGGTCCTTCGACACCCTGCTGCTATGACATCAGCACTCTCCACACACTCAACCCTGGGCACAACAACAACTGCCAGCTCTCGACGTCGAGCAACTCCCAAGGCGCATTCTCCTGTCGACACGGCCACCGCACCTTCACTCACCTCCGGGCCCAGACAGCTACCACTAACCCACGGACGCCAATGCACCCAAACACCTCAGCTGCATCCTCCTTAATGTATGCTCCCTACACAGACATGCACTAGAAATATGGGACCTCCTCAACACCCTCAAACCCAACGTCTCCTTCTTCACAGAGACCTGGACCAATGCCAGCTCCACTCCCAACATCGCAACAGCCATCCCTGACAGGTACAAGATCCTGAGGAAAGACCGCCTTAACCACACTGAAGGAGGCCTTGCCATCGTCCACAAAATCGCCCTCCGACTGACAACCTCCATCTCGAATGACGCCTCGCCCACCATGGAACACATACATTTCCAGATCCAGCCCAACCCCAGAACAACTCTATGCGGAAGCCATGCCCACAGACCACACGGACCTCGCTCCCGATTCACAAACACCATCGCAGACTACATCACACCCCACGCCCTAGCCTCCATGAACTATGCACTGCTCGTAGACCTGAATTTCCACCTCGATAACCTCAGTGACCCCCAACTCCACCGCCCTCCTAGAGAACCTTTCCAACATCGGACTGAAGCAACTCGTCACTACCCCCACCCACACGGCGGGACACACCCTCGACTCTATCTTCACCAGAGGAAACAACATTTGCTTGAGCCACACCACGCAACCTCTCTGGACGGACCACCACTGCGTCCATTTCTCCTACTACAAACCCACTGCACACATGCCAATGCCACGCCCCTGCACAGAAACTGGAGCAAGATCACCGAAAAACACCTCACCTCCGCCTTCAGCGGCACTCCTCCCCGAACAACGACCAACGCCAACTCTTCAGCCAACAACCTCCACCAATGGATCGCAGGCTGCGCAAACATGCTCACCCCCTTCCAGGACTCCGGCAGACAACACAACACGAAAGCCACCTGGTTCACCGTGGACCTATGAGAATCCAAGAACTTGTGTCGACGACTAGAGAAAGCATGAAGGAATGCGCAAAACCTCAAAAGCATGTACCGCCTACTGGGCTGCCAGAAGGCACACTAGCAACTCATCAGATCTACGAAGAGTAACTTCATTCAGGACAAAATCTTCTCCAACTCCCACAATGCCAAGGAACTCTTGAGCATCATACAGGACTTCACCACAGGATGTGGAGAAGTGTGGCTCACTGGTTAGAAGCGGCAGACCCTGAAGCAGTGGTCAGGCCCGGGACCAGGGTTCAATTCCCGACGCGGCAGGGTCTTGGGCTCAATGTCCGCGGACTCGATGATTCTCGCCTCGGTGCCTACTCTAATCATGGGTCCCACTTTGCAACTCTGGGCAATAGCTTGCTTAATCTCCACAACGGCGCCAACAGTGCTGGGATGCCTGGCTTCACCTTGGGGGTGCCCAGGAGAGGGCATCCCACATGGAAAGCCAGGAAGGGTTCCACAGCGGTATACAGTGCCAGGATGCCCCGAGATGGGGCGGCAGTGCGCTTTACAAGTATACACACACACCAGACCCCACAGAGAAACCTCTGATGTCCCTCCTTCCCATGACCTCTGCAACAAACTCAGATCCTTCTTCCACCACAAGATCAAGACACTCTACGACAACTTTGACGGCCAAGATCAAGGATTCGACCCAACACCATCCACCAGAGACGCCACCTAGCCGACCCTCCTCACCTAGACCCATGCCACCACTGAAGACACTGCAAAGACATTGAAGAGCATCCACTCCGGAGCACCCACTGACCCCTGCCCGCCGCACATCTTCCACAGAGCTGTCTCCACCATCGCTCCGGAACTACGAAAGACAATCAAATGCACCCTCGACACAGGCACGTTCCCCGATGACTGGAAAGGCACCGAAGTCAAACCTTTCCTCAAGAAGCCCTACCCTGACCCAATGGACCTCAAGAACTACAGGCC
Organism: Lissotriton vulgaris; assembly: GCF_964263255.1. NCBI lineage: Eukaryota > Metazoa > Chordata > Amphibia > Caudata > Salamandridae > Lissotriton > Lissotriton vulgaris. The sequence continues at coordinate 84,760,139 of NC_141693.1, forward strand.
CAGCTCTCTCCTCCCCTTCGCCAGAAAAGTCACTGAGAAAATCATCAACACCCAGCTAATGCACTTCATTGAATCCAACAACATCCTCGACTCAACCCAATATAGATTCTGCAGCAACCAGAGAACCGAGATTGCCCTCCTAGCCGCCACAGACGGCATCTGTGCACTCCTCGATCAAGGCCATACTGCAGCCATCATCCTACTCGACTTCTCGGCAGCTTTCAACACCATCTCCCACAGCACACTAGCAGCCAGACTATACGGTGTCGGCATACAGGGAACTGTCTTAGACTTGATCCGCTCCTCCCTCTCCAGCAGAACACAAAGAATAAGACTCCCGCCCTTCCTGTCTGAACCCACAGAGATCAGATATGGAGTACCCCATGGATCTGCCCTCAGCCCCATGCTCTTCAATATATACATGGCCCCCCTTACATTTATCGTCAGAAAACATGAACTCAGCATAGTATCCTACAACGATGACACCCAGCTCATCCTCTCCCTCACCAAGGAACCCAACACCACCAGGCACAGTTTCCAGGAAGGAATGAGGGACGTCGCATCCTGGATGAGCAGTTGCTGCCTCAAGCTCAACTCAGAGAAAACAGAAGTCCTCATCCTCAGATCAACCCTCAGCTCGTGGGACGACACCTGGTGGCCCTTGGAAACCCTCCCACCCCCACGGATCACACCAGCAACCTCTGCACTATACTAGACTCCTATCTCACCATGAACCGACGTATCCTCCAAATGTTTCAACACCCTCTGCATACTCCGCAAGACCTTCAAATGGATTCCCACCGAATCCAGGAAGACCGTCACTCACACACTCATCATCCGCAGGCTGGACTACGGGAACACCTTGTATACCGGCATCAACAAATCTCTCCTTCACAAACTCCAGACCGTTCATAACACCGCAGCCAGACTTGCCATCAGTCTCCCACATCACAAACACATCACCCAGCACCTCCGAGTCCTCTACTGGCTCCCTGTCAGAAAAAGAGTGACTTTCAAGCTGCTCACAAAAGCCTATAAAGCCCTAGAGAACACCGTACCTCAACGAAAGAATCTCCTTCCACGCCCCCAAGAGAAACCTCAGCTCCGCTGACCTAGCCCTGGCCAAAATCCCACGCATCCGCAGAGCCAGAATGGGAGGCAGATACTTCTCCTACATCGCGGCCAAGACCTGGAACAAACTCCCGTTCAGCATCAGATGAAGCCCAACACTGCAAGCCTTCAGAAAGGACCTCAAGACCTGGCTCTTCGGATGACCTCAGAGCTGCCCGAACTTCTTCCCTCCAGCGCCTTGAGACCCTCACTGGTGATAGATGCACTATATAAATCCCTAATTGATTGATTGATTGATTCTCATCAATGGTCTCGGGTTCAAAAAAAGGACCCAATATAGGAAGCCCAATAGTATCCCAATTCTGGCTAGTGCGACAAAGAAGAAGTCTCATACCAACAAATCACATACTTTAGTAGCATCTGGGAACACTGCCACAACATCTTGTAGTGGATCCAGCTGTTGTATAAGGGACAAATGAGTGAGTAGGTTGTGGGCAGTGGGTCTACCAGGCATAAACTCTGATTAGTTTGACAAAGCAATGTCAGGCATTAATTGTAGTAGTCTATCTCCAAGGACCTTATTTTGTTGCCAACATTAATAAGCGAGAGTGGTCCTTATCAGGCACAGTGCTCCTGAGTGTTCAAAAGAGTTAACAGGAAGGCTCTTGAAGTAACGTGGGAGGACACCAGTGGCTTGCCCTTCCTCGTACAGGATGTGCAGTACTGCCAGTAGCTATCACTTCTTACAAATAGTTTCCGAAATAACGTATAAGTCTGAGCCTCGCAGTGCTTTTCTTCGGCCTCATTGGACCAACCTCCATTTGCAGGAGATGGATCCCGATCTTCCTGATGGTTGTACTACAGAATATCAACCCCAGAATATCCTAGTACAGGAATATCGAGGATGAAATACCATGTTAAAAAATATGTCAAAATATGAAAAGGTAAGTGCACATATGGAAGCGTAGATTTACTATTCCTAAATCTACATCTCTGTACCTTAAAGATATATGTCTATCCCCAAGGTACATGTATGTGGAGTTAGATACAGAAAATCTTGACACAGTATCCCATTAATAATCTGGTGTTGATATTCAGTGTTCACACCCTTCCTGACAGCTTCTGCATGTTGGACTTTGCGGTCATTAATAGGAAGCACCTCCAAGAGGTAGCATTAAAATCCAATCAGATTGTTGAGTGGTGGCCAGCCTCGTGGTACCTGGAGCACGCTCCCCATCCTCCTACGGCAGACCCAAGACCTACTTACCTTCAGGAGACTACTCAAGACCTGGCTCTTCGAGCAGTAGCAGCACCCTCCCCCTAGCATCCTGAGACCCTCACGGTAGTGCGCTTTACAAATTTCATGATTGATTGATGATTTATTGATGGTACAGCATCAAGCCTGAACAACGATATTATACTTCTAGTGCAAATCTTTGGCCTCTAGAGAATGTTCTGTCACCTGAGTGCAGAATATTGGGCCATGAAGCAGGCCATATCTGATATATCTGATGTGGACCATCTCTCTCACTCGCTGTCACTCTAACACCCTCCACCGCCTCCACTATTTCTCATTCTGGCTAGGCCTATCTCTCTTTCGCACCCTCACTCCTTCTCTCTCATTTATTTCTCTATAGCTTTCTATTCCTGTATTTAACCAGCTCTGTCCCAGTATATCCCTCTCTGAACTGCGAGTCCACAACACTGACAGAAGCACACACTACTAAAACTAAGTGAATTAACACAGCACAACACCAAACCACAGCAGCACAACACCACTGCCTGAGTCACTCACAGACTGAGAGGAACCTCAGCCTTCTCATCTCTTCTAAGTTGTTTATCTGAGATGCCACCTTGTTGATTTCAAGCTCAAGGGGAGCCTTGACCGCTTCACCTCTTCTAAGTTTATCTCTGAGATGCCACCTTGTTGATTTCAAGCATCAGGGGAACCTTGGCCTTCTTACCTCTTCTATCTGAAATGCCTCCTTGTTGATTTCAAGCTCAAGGGGAGCCTTGACCTCTTCACCTCTTCTAAGTTGGCCACCTTAGATGCCACCTTGTTGATTTCAAGCATCAGGGGGAGCATTGACCTCCTTACCTCTTCTAAGTTGGTCATCTGAGATGACACCTTATTGATGTATGCGTGCACCTTCATTAAGTCCATACTGTACAGGGTCCCTTCCAGCAGGTCGACCATGGACTGCAGCTGCAAAGCACAAAGAACAGAGTTAAGTTTACAAAGAATACCTCCCATCCGGGTCAGCAGTCAGCTAAAATGAATGACTTAGAGACAGCTGCAAAGAAAAACAAGGTCTGAGGATGAAGGCCTGAGACATCTTATGTTTGTCCGAATTGGGAAAATAAACATATTGTTTACATACATGTCACATGCCTGTCCTATGCATTAGAACCTACAGCTCTGCATCTGTTAGCAAATGTGTTCTGAATCTAACAGTGCAAGATGCACACTTGCTTTGTACACTATAAAGTAGGCAAGTGTGAGAATAGAAATGCAGTGCCTTGTTTCCATATATTTAAACAGACTCCCTATATTTATTATAATAAGGGATCCTACCTGATGCGATTGTGCACCTGGTGGTGGACGTCAGTGAAGGCAGGAGCCTGTTATTGGAGCATGGTCGGGGAAAGCTTGAAATGTGTGTACAACAGAAACTCTGGGCAGTTGGAATACGTTCTAATGATTTAGGGAAACGTGTAAAGTCAAGAGAGAATTGCTACCCTTTGCAGAATTACTCATTCTTGCTGGATGTATGAGCAGAGTGTCAAGACCGAGTCACCCTTCCTGGCCGGCGGAATACTCGGTGGAACCCTTTAGTGAAGAACGTTTATGTCCACTATGGGAAGAAGGCTTCCGGAGTGACTGAAACTTACTTCTCCTGAAATATATGAAATAGTATACCAGTCTCTGATGAAATAGAGAAGAACATGTCTTCTATTGCCCTCCTGGTGTGTTATACACGTATCTAAATGCAATTCGGTCCTGAAGAAGGTGGTGACATAAGGTGAAATACCACCGATAACGCGCGTCGACTGTCAGAGAGTCCGGTCTACAAATATAGAGACTTCGCTGGTGCATTTAGGTCGTCTTGGTTTTTTTCCGGATTGGTGTATGATGACTGTATGGTTTGTAGTGTGAGATGCTAGTAGAGAGTGTGATATAGTAGGTCAAATGGAGTTGAGATGTTTTGAGGAATAAGTATTTTAAATCTGAAAATTAATTTGTATAATGCTATAATTGAAAAATGTGCAATTCAGTGTATGGTATGAAGAAATTAATAAATATCTGTTTTGTAATAAATATCGAATAATTAAGTCTGGGTGGTAAACTCCGCTCCGCTCGCAGAGTTGGCTGAGTTTTCCGCACTCTAAGTTACGCAGCCTCTGGGAGTTCTGAAAAACTCTGCTTCAAGTTGCGGAGCGGCGTATTTTTTCTCACTCGCATTCGTCAACGTCAGGTTGGCCAGCGTGCGCAAGGACAAACCACCTCCGGGCGAGATTTTTCCTCGTTCACGATCGTCAACATCAAGTTGGCGAGCGCGAGGGTGGAAAATCAACCTCCCGGCGAAATTTCTCAACGTGGCGGTCAGATTTCTCATTGCAAGTGGTCGCGTATGCTCGCGACCGCTCGCGTTGAGAAACTGCACGCTCGCGTTGAGAAAGCTGCAGCTCGAGTACAAATCTATTTGAGCAGCAGAAATGAAGATGCGCCCGCTTGCGCTGTGCATAATGCCGTTCGCGATGATTGCACAGTGCAGAAAAGCACCTGGCACTGACAATCACCGCAAGCTACATTTATCCAAAGAAACTCCATCGCTTGTGGAGTTCTGCGTAGCGCAGCGGTGTTCCGCTAACTCCGTCCAGGGATACAAATAATGGATCTTCCAAAGAATGATAAAAAGAACAAAGACATAAACAAAATATGGCAAAGTAATATACTATATATGAACACAAAAACATAGTGTGGTCTGGGTTTGTGGAGTTTGCTCCTTTGTGAAAGAGATTGAGGCAGGTAGGACCACATATTATAATTCTTTATGTGTTTTCCTCCCTACTCCTATGCCTTTAGTGGAGGGGAAGATGTATTTTATGGCAGACTCCCAATATGCAATTTTTGTTTTCCCCCTCCTCTGAGAGACAGCTGGAAGACTGATTAGACAGCCACTTTCTTACACTATTTCTCTTGGGGGTGGTGACATCAGGCAGGCGGGAGTCTCAGTGACGTCATCACCGTCATTGACTGGAGACATCACTGCCGAGGCTCTTTGTGAGGGCCACACGTTCCAGAGTGATCTTCCTGATACTGTTGGTCCCCTATAAACGGGTGACATCAGGAAAGCTGGGTTGAGAACAAGGAGGTGTTCCAAGGTCCGCACATCAGGGGTAAGGGACTGTTTTTGGACGTGTGTAGGCCGCTGAGGGAGTAACTAATAGTGCCTCTGTCACCTAGTGCTGCCTAGAGCCTCTTCCTGCGCATACAAAAAGGACAGGGCATTATGTGGGCCGGGTCTCACCGGTGCTGAGCACCAGCAGTTTTTTAAAGGGGACCTTGAAACGGGTCTCTATCGGGCTCTGTTTTGTGCCTTGGCACAGGCGGTCCGTTTTTTTTTCCCGACTGCGGTGACAGCAGGCGCATCGATGTGCGGGCGCTCACACTGCTCACTTCTCACTAGTGGAGAAGTTATGGCATGACGTCTTGCCGGGTGAGCGTTGTAGGCGGAAGGTAAATCCTTTAAAGAGAGTCCTTTCCTCTCTGGAATTCCCTTCTCTATTTGAAACTCAGGAGCAGCAGCATTGTCGTGGTGTCACCAGGGCTTTAAGTGGAAGCTTTTTCAACATAATATAAAAGCCATAGTTGCTGCTTATTTATCTTATACAACTAACAACCATTGACAAAGCCAATAGTCCTGCATTGTTGTAGGTATGATGTTACTTGTTGTATCATATATCTGGATGCAATGACAGAAACAGCAAAATACGAGTTGGGCGGCACACTATGCGAAGGACAGATTTTTAGCTTAAGTGTTTTTAAGCCACACCCTTAGTTACATTGGCTACGCCCCTTTGAGAGACCCCCCAGTTTTTTCATCCACTTAAAGCAATGGAAAAGGACAAAGCCTTGGTTAAGCCATCACCCTGACGACAACATTATTTTATGTTTTCAGATATTGCTCATACGTGACTTATTCCAAACTCTGCACGCATGAGCGTGATGTACACAATTGGGCTGTCTCCCAACTAGTTCCTCACTTCAATCAGATCGCCTTTCACCGTCCCTGTCTTCAGTCCCCTCAATGGCTCCATCATGTGCTCTGAGGTACGTCAGGCTTCTCTAAATATTTATTTACATATAATCATGAATGTAAATGTAAATGTCAAGGTATTTGTAGAGCGCACTGTCACCAAGCGGATTCCTGGCGCTATTACTCATACCACTGTGGAACCCTTCCTGGCTTTCCCTGTGAAGTGTCCACTCCTGGGCACCCCCAGGGTGAAGCCAGGCATCCTAGCGCTGTTAGGGCCGGTGTGGAGGTTAAGCAAGCTATTGCCCAGAGTTGCAGCGTGGGGCCCATGATTAGAATATTTCAGAAAAGGGGGTGGTGATGGACAGAGTATCTGAATTAAACAGAACACTCATACCCAGTCAACAGATCAGGGCTTGATCCATCACTGTTTTTTTTAGCTCACTGCACCATCCCAGCTCAGAACCCAGCTACATGCAAATTAGTCTGTCCCTGCCCCAGTGCATCATGGGAACAGGGCAGACCAAACTACCAAGCCAATTCTTATACTGGGAAGGAAACAAGCTTTCGGGGACCAGTTCTGGCATTACAGCTGTCTTCGGCCCGGCTTGCTTGAATCCTGATGGTGCAATGAGCAAGGGACTCACATCTGAGTATACCCTTCCACGCTTATGGTGGACAAAACGATTCAGAAAAGGGGGTGGTGATGGACAGAGTATCTGAATTAAACAGAACACTCACACCCAGTCAACAGATCAGGGCTTGATCCATCACCGTTTTTTAGCTTACTGCACCATCCCAGCTCAGAACCCAGCTACATGCAAATTAGTCTGTCCCTGGCCCAGTGCATCATGGGAACAGGACAGACCAAACTACCAAGCCAATTCTTATACTGGGATGGAAACAAGCTTCCGGGGACCGGTTTCTAGCATTACAGCCGTCTTCGGCTCGGCTTGCTTGAATCCTGATGGTGCAATGAGCAAGGGACTCACATCTGAGTATACCCTTCCACGCTTATGGTGGACAAAACGATTCAGAAAAGGGGGTGGTGATGGACAGAGTATCTGAATTAAACAGAACACTCATACCCAGTCAACAGATCAGGGCTTGATCCATCACCGTTTTTTAGCTCACTGCACAATCCCAGCTCAGAACCCGGCTACATGCAAATTTGTCTGTCCCTGGCCCAGTGCATCATGGGAACAGGGCAGACCAAACTACCAAGCCAATTCTTATACTGGGAAGGAAACAAGTTTCCGGGGACCGGTTTCTGGCATTACAGCCGTCTTCGGCCCGGCTTGCTTGAATCCTGATGGTGCAATGAGCAAGAGACTCACATCTGAGTATACCCTTCCACGCTTATGGTAGACAAAACGATTCAGAAAAGGGGGTGGTGATGGACAGAGTATCTGAATTAAACAGAACACTCATACCCAGTCAACAGATCAGGGCTTGATCCATCACCGTTTTTTAGCTCACTGCACCATCCCAGCTCAGAACCCGGCTACATGCAAATTAGTCTGTCCCTGGCCCAGTGCATCATGGGAACAGGGCAGACCAAACTACCAAGCCAATTCTTATACTGGGTAGGAAACAAGCTTCCCGGGACCGGTTTCTGGCATTACAGCCGTCTTCAGCCCGGCTTGCTTGAATCCTGATGGTGCAATGAGCAAGGGACTCACATCTGAGTATACCCTTCCACGCTAATGGTGGACAAAACTATTCAGAAAAGGGGGTGGTGATGGACAGAGTATCTGAATTAAACAAAACACTCATACCCAGTCAACAGATCAGGGCTTGATCCATCACCGTTTTTTAGCTCACTGCACCATCCCAGCTCAGAACCCGGCAACATGCAAATTAAAATGTCCCTGGCCCAGTGCATCATGGGAACAGGGCAGACCAAACTACCAAGCCAATTCTTATACTGGGAAGGAAACAAGCTTCCGGGGACCGGTTTCTGGCATTACAGCCGTCTTCGGCCCGGCTTGCTTGAATCCTGATGGTGCAATGAGCAAGGGACTCACATCTGAGTACACCCTTCCACGCTAATGGTGGACAAAACGATTCAGAAAAGGGGGTGGTGATGGACAGAGTATCTGAATTAAACAGAACACTCATACCCAGTCAACAGATCAGGGCTTGATCCATCACCGTTTTTTAGCTCACTGCACCATCCCAGCTCAGAACCCAGCTACATGCAAATTAGTCTGTCCCTGGCCCAGTGCATCATGAGAACAGGGCAGACCAAACTACCAAGCCAATTCTTATACTGGGAAGGAAACAAGCTTCCGGGGACCGGTTTCTGGCATTACAGCCGTCTTCGGCCCGGCTTGCTTGAATCCTGATGGTGCAATGAGCAAGGGACTCACATCTGAGTATACCCTTCCACGCTTATGGTGGACAAAACGATTCAGAAAAGGGGGTGGTGATGGACAGAGTATCTGAATTAAACAGAACACTCATACCCAGTCAACAGATCAGGGCTTGATCCATCAACGTTTTTTAGCTCACTGCACCATCCCTGCTCAGAACCCGGCTACATGCAAATTAGTCTGTCCCTGGCCCAGTGCATCATGGGAACAGGGCAGACCAAACTACCAAGCCAATTCCTATACTGGGAAGGAAACAAGCTTCCGGGGACCGGTTTCTGGCATTACAGCCGTCTTCGGCCCGGCTTGCTTGAATCCTGATGGTGCAATGAGCAAGGGACTCACATCTGAGTATACCCTTCCACGCTTATGGTGGACAAAACGATTCAGAAAAGGGGGTGGTGATGGACAGAGTATCTGAATTAAACAGAACACTCATACCCAGTCAACAGATCAGGGCTTGATCCATCACCGTTTTTTAGCTCACTGCACCATCCCAGCTCAGAACCCGGCTACATGCAAATTAGTCTGTCCCTGGCCCAGTGCATCATGGGAACAGGGCAGACCAAACTACCAAGCCAATTCTTATACTGGGAAGGAAACAAGCTTCCGGGGACCGGTTTCTGGCATTACAGCCGTCTTCGGCCCGGCTTGCTTGAATCCTGATGGTGCAATGAGCAAGGAACTCACATCTGAGTATACCCTTCCACGCTAATGGTGGACAAAACGATTCAGAAAAGGGGGTGGTGATGGACAGAGTATCTGAATTAAACAGAACACTCATACCCAGTCAACAGATCAGGGCTTGATCCATCACCGTTTTTTAGCTCACTGCACCATCCCAGCTCAGAACCCGGCTACATGCAAATTAGTCTGTCCCTGGCCCAGTGCATCATGGGAACAGGGCAGACCAAACTACCAAGCCAATTCTTATACTGGGAAGGAAACAAGCTTCCGGGGACCGGTTTCTGGCATTACAGCCGTCTTCGGCCCGGCTTGCTTGAATCCTGATGGTGCAATGAGCAAGGGACTCACATCTGAGTATACCCTTCCACGCTTATGGTGGACAAAACGATTCAGAAAAGGGGGTGGTGATGGACAGAGTATCTGAATTAAACAGAACACTCATACCCAGTCAACAGATCAGGGCTTGATCCATCACCGTTTTTTAGCTCACTGCACCATCCCAGCTCAGAACCCGGCTACATGCAAATTAGTCTGTCCCTGGCCCAGTGCATCATGGGAACAGGGCAGATCAAACTACCAAGCCAATTCTTATACTGGGAAGGAAACAAGCTTCCGGGGACCGGTTTCTGGCATAACAGCCGTCTTTGGCCCGGCTTGCTTGAAGCCTGATGGTGCAATGAGCAAGGGACTCACATCTGAGTATACCCTTCCACGCTCATGGTGGACAAAACGATTCAGAAAAGGGGGTGGGATGGACAGAGTATCCGAATTAAACAGAACACTCATACCCAGTCAACAGATCAGGGCTTGATCCATCACCGTTTTTTAGCTCACTGCACCATCCCAGCTCAGAACCCGGCTACATGCAAATTAGTCTGTCCCCCTATATTTTGATTTTGTCTGAAACTGTTTACAATGTGGCTCAGAATAAGTTTGCAACAAGTCCACTGTACTTTATTCACCAAAATGCAGGCAGAAAAAACGGTTGAGCCAGATAACCCAGGAAATAAATCAATCTATCTATCTATCTATCTATCTATCTATCTATCTATCTATCTATCTATCTATCTATCTATCTATCTATCTATCTATCTATCTATCTATCTATCGATCTATCGATCTATCGATCTATCCATCGATCTATCTATCTATCTATCGATCTATCTATCTATCTATCTATCGATCTATCTATCTATCGATCTATCTATCCATCGATCTATCTATCTATCTATCGATCTAGCAATCTATCTATCTTTCTATCTGTCTGCCCATCAGTCCCTCTCTGTCTGTCTAACCTTGCACCTCAAGGTCACCAAGGGGCAGCTGTTGCTCATACACTACAGATGAACCATTCCTGCAGTGTTATTTTTGCAGAGAAGGTCATCCGCCCATTCCGTTTCCACCTTCCCAAGTAAAGGGGCCTGATTGGTTCCTGCACACCATCTCCACTCCCAGCTGGAATCACAAGGTCACAGCCAGACATGTTTTTACTCAGAGCCATTAATCTCCTGCCGTCAGCTGCAGTGCAGGCAGTGCAAGAAAATGCTCAAACCAGTTACACCCCCTATATCTCCTCCCACTCCCCTGACTCCCTTTCTTCCCTCCTGTTCTCTCCTCCCTCCCTGATTGCATTCTCTCTCCCCCCCTCTCTCTCTTGAAACCTTCTTATGTCTGCAGCAATAAATCTCGAGGAGCTGGGAAAGTAACAGAAGCACCAGGGCCACCCAGCCCACCAAGGAAATGGTCCATGCCCAGCCTTGGCCACCTTAATTGTGACAGTGCTTAATTTGTAAAATATTTAGTGCCGGTACCCAAAGCCCTGCTCAAAAGGCAGCGGCTGCCAATATTAAATGTCCCCACGCCCAGAATCCACCTCATGCCTCCTAAATCCACCACCAGACACCCCCGGCCCTTTTATCTCACTCATGCGAATTTCGTAGCGCATCCTGCATCACATTTTGCGATGCAGGGCGCGCTACGAAATTCGTTTTATTAATTAAACTGTTTACTTACCTTCAATTATTCATACTCCGGTTTTTAGCACCCCCCACACTCCCCCTCCCCCGCCCCGCCTCTCCACCCCACCGAAACTCCCTCCACGGGCCGTGGCTGCACAAATGTCACTTTTACCTCATGTAACGTAACGTCTGCTTTTGTAATCTGTTCACGTGTAATGTTCTCCTCATGTATCAGTTCTGTTCCTATTGTGAAGAGCTCTGACGCCTTCGGGTAAAGTCTGCGCTATATAAAAACGCATAAATAAATGAATTAATAAATGCAGGCTCCTGGTGTCCCCCTTGCTGATGGTGTTTCTGTCTTCCCTTCCTTCTTCTTTCCCGTACGTGTGCTTTCCTTCTCTTGCTCTTGGGGAATGTCTGATAAGGAAAAATAAGTGCCAATGGCCCCCAACAAAAGCAAAATAAGAGCCATTTGGCCCAATAACCAAATATGAGTGCCAGTGGGCCCCACCAACCGAACATAAGGGCCGGTGGGCCTCACCAATCACAAAATAAGTGCCATTGGGCCCCAGTAGCCAAATATGAGTGCCGGTGGGCCCCACCAACCGAATATATGCGCTGTTGGGCCTCACTAATATAAGTTACAGTGGTCACCACTAACCCGAATATAAGTGCTGGTGGGCCCCACTAACCTAAAAATAAGTGCTGGGGGGGCAACACTAACCCAAATATAAGTGCTGGTGGGCCCCACCAATCCAAACATAAGTGCCAGTGGGCCCCACTAACCACATATAGGTGTAGGTGGGCCCCACTAACCAAATATAAGTGCCAGTGGGCCCCACCAACGGCAAAATAAGTGCTGGTGGGCCCCACTAACCAAATATAAGTGCTGGTGGGCTCCGCTAATTCAAAAATAAAGGCTGGTGGGCCCCACTAACCGAATATAAGTGCCGGTGAGGCCCACTAACCCGAAAATAAGTTCCAGTGGACCCCATTAACCTACATATAAGTGCCGGCAGGCACCACTAACCAAAATATAAGTGCCGGTTGGCCCCGCTAACCCAAATATAAGTGCCGATGGGCAACAATAACCAAATATAAATACCAGTGAGGCTCACTAACCGGATATAAGTGCCGGTGGGCCCCACTAACCCAAGTATAAGTGCCGATGGGCCCCTCTAACCAAATATAAGTGCCGATGGGCCCCAGTACCTAACCCAAATCACTGGCTCAAATTACGAAAGCACCACATACAATAGTAACTACAAATGTGTCATGATGGCAAGCTTGAAGGGCGAGGAGGGGGTGACCTGGTGCCACAAAGTGCTTTTACACACCTAGCTCACGATTTGTCTCCCTGGATGATCTTTGACAAAAATCGCTTTCCTGGCGTTTATATTTGGAATCTGAAGAATGGTTGTGAATTTCTATCTCTAATTCAGTGATGTGTCTACATTTCAAAGCAACACCAGCAGACCAGACCCCCAGTGCTCCACAGTGATTGCTGGGACGCAAAGTTATGAGCTAAGAGAGAGAGCGAGTTTAGGACACCAAGAAAGGAGTCAAAAAGAAGTGCGTTTATGAGCATTTGAGAGAATCAAAAGAGGGCCCAGCTTTAGGCGCAGTGGGGCAAGAGGAGCTGATCACTACACCAAGATTAAGACCACTGGAGACAAGAAAGAGCCAAAAATAATAGCCAGTTTATGAGCATTGGGTGCAATAAAAAGACACCAACTTTACAAGCACCAAAGACATGAGGAAGTCAAAATATAAACCAAATTTACGAGCTTTGGAGAGAGTGAGGTGGGAAAGGAAGGCTATGAGCATTAGAGACAGGAGCAGTGCTGTCTTAAAGATTTCTGGGGCCCTGGGCAAGGCATATTTTGAGGCCTCTGTTGGGAACAATTTTGAATTTATTAACCATTCTGTGCACACATAATGCAGAAACATCTTAAACTATGGTAGACGTTCATAAACTAAGTCACACAAACCAGCTGACATGTCTTGCACTGGGCCAAGAAATATAATCGAGATTGCTTTTTAGAGAGGAAGGGGCTGAGATAAAGAAATAGATAGGGGTGAGATATAGCAAGATACCACCTTCTTAGCGGGGCCTTAAAAAATGGGGACCTTGGACAATTGCCCACTCTGCCCATGCCTTAAAACGTCTCTGGACGGTCAGCAAGTTTGCTTATGGGAAGCAGTGGACTTTGAAAGGGTCAGATCTACTGTTCACACTCCAACCGGAGCAACAGTAAAGAAAGTATTGGGGTTTTGAGGGGTCAGATGTACAATTCCCGACTCAGTCTAAGCAACAGCGGGGAAAGTGTGGAACTTCGGAGGGGTCGGATTTACTATTCCCCATCCTACCAGAACAACAACAGTGGGAGTGCTGCGCTTTTGTAGGCACAGGTTTACTATTCGCACTCCAAACTAAGCCTCAAAAGGAGGTATCAGGCAGGACACAGAGACAACGAGAGCACGACAATGGAGACGAGACAGAGACAAAACACACGGGATAAAGACCCTCAGAGAGAATAATAAGACAAAAGCGATAGCAAGTTTACAAGAATGGGAGACAGGAGAGAACTGAAAGAGATGGCTGGTTTATGTGCATTGGAGAAGGCAAAGAGCCAATTGAAACACCCAGACTACAGCCATCAAGAGCAGAGGGAGCCAAACAATACACCAAGTGTCTGACCGACAGACAGACGCAGGGAGAAGCGATGGGGAGTTTATGAGCATCGCAGCTAGGAGAGAGCAAAGAGGGAGTAACTTCATGAAGACAGGAGGAGGAAGGGAGCCAATAAACACAAGGCGCACATGACCATTGGGTGTAAGAAGGAGTCAAAGGCAATAACCCGTTTATGAGGACAAGACAGGATCACAGGTTTCAGCAAGTGCACGACCTTCGAGACAAGAGAGAGCCAAGAAAGACAAGATTAAAGCCATAGACAAGAGAGAGTCAAAAGCAAAGTGAAGTTTATGAGCAAAGGGCAGACCACACAACCATAAGACAGCAAGTTTGAGAGCATTGGAGGAAGGATAGAGTCAATAAAGACAGAAAGTAGATCAGCATTGGAGGAAGCAGAAAGTGAGACCCAGTTTACGCGCCATCAGAGGCCATGGAGAACCAAAAGAGACAGCAAATGTATGAGAAGGGAAGGAGAGACGGTGACCCTTGAGTAGCTGGAAACCTTTCCTTGGGTGCTGGGAGGGGAGTCAAAACAACATTGTTGGCGAGTGGAAGAGAAATAGAGGATGCACTTTGGGACAAAAAGGTAAACAAGGCACCAGAGCCCATTGCAAGCAGTGGAGACGGGAGGGACAAACTAGACCCTAAGGGGCAGATTTACAAGCCCCCTGTGCCACCAGTGCGTCACTTTTTGTGCCGTACTGGTGGCGCAGGGGGCTCCTCCATATTTACAAGGAGAGGAAAAGCCAGGCAGGGTGGCTTTTCCTCTCCTTGTAAATACAGCCCCTTCATACGCAGCACTTTGCGTTGAAGGGGCGTTCCATGGGTGTTGCTGTGGGTGTTCCCACGCAACACCCATGGAGAAAGACACATCTCCAGATTTACAAGAAATCGTAACTCTGGAGATGCCTGTGAATGCTACGCCACCCTATAGGTGGCGTAGCGAGGCGCAACGAGGAGCAATGTTTTCATTTCTCCTCGTTTTTTCCTCTTTCAATGCTTGCTGTATTCTACAGCGCTCACTGAAAGAGGAAATTGCCTGTAGTGATTCTTTTTGTACAGGAAGGCGCCCCTTCCTGCACAAAAGCAATCTCCCCATGACGCAGGCATCCTTGCACCATGGTGCAAGGGTGCCTGCGATGACTGCAGTTTGTGTGCCAGCGCAGGGGGAAGCACAGAGATGCAACTTATTCTTGTAAATATTTCGCATCCCTGTGCTTCGGAAATAACGCAGTGTGGCGCAGCCAGAGGGCTTATGGTGCCGCGCTGCGGCACTTCCTCGTAGATCTGCACCACGGTTTGTAAGCGTGGGAGACGGGGAAGAAACCAAGGGAGCAAGACAGCAAGGCTATGGTATTGGAGACAGGAGAATGCCAGGAGAGACACTAAGGTTATGACCATCAGAGACAGGAGAGAGCTGCAAGAGACACTAGGATTACAGCGTTGGAAATGGGAGACAGCAAGAAGAGACATCAAGGTTATGACCATAGTAGAGTGTCCAAAGAGACAGCCAGACTAGCAGAATCAGAGGCAGAGACTGACAAAAGACACACCTATCTTACTAGCATCGAAGATGAAAGACAGACAAGAGATACACAGGAACTGAGCCCTGGGGATGGGAGACAGCCAAAAGAAACACCAAAGTTACGAGCATCAGTGGCAGAAGGAGCCAAAAGAGACACCACAGTAATGAACACCAGAGGCAGGCAGCCACAAACTGATTCTAAGCCTAAGAGATAAGAGACAGCCAAAAGACACACAGGGGAAGATCAGTAAAAGCAGGAGAGAGCCAAAAGAGACAGGAAGGTGGAAGCATCTGAGACAGGCGAGAGACACTAGAAACACTAATATTAGGAACATCAGAGACGAGCATAAAATGTATAGAATGAAAGGAACTGACAGCTTGCATAGAGACACTGCGCCTATCCTGAGTTAAAAACATTGCCAGTAGCAGGACAAGGCAAGGCTAAGTAGCTGCCAGTTGAAGGTCACCAACAAGGGGGGGAGGGGACTCGGCAGCCGCCAGGTAAATGTAACCAGCAGGTGTAATTCTAGGCAGCTTTCTGTTAAATGTAACCAGCTGGAGGCAGGACTAGGTAGCTACCTGAAAAATGGCACCAGCAGCGGGCAGGGCTAAGTAGTCAACTGGTACATGTAAGCAGCAAGGGGCAGGACTAGGCAGATCCTGAGGGAGGCTCCAGGTAAGCCTGGGCTGGCCTTAGACACTGGGCTGGCAGATACTGGTTTCATGCCCAAGATGGTAAGGTTCAGAAAAGGGGGTGTAAACAAGATGGTAAGGTGGCACGTGTCCACGCGGTGGGTGAATATACGTGTATTCTTGTTCCTGATGAACTTGGTTAATGAATGGTAATAAATGTCTGTTGCTTACTTTTAATGGTTATGAAAAATGTTTTGGTTTGCATGTTACTGTTCCCTTCCTCTGGGTTGGAGTGTAGCTTCTGTGATGATGCTTTTTTACAGGGGTATTAGATCACTTCATAAAAGTGATCTGATCCCCTTATGTTCTTCTTTGTGTATCAAGTAGCATTAAATGTCATGGGTCTGGTCCCTACCTCTGTCCCCCTTTCTAGCGCCACCAGAAGGACCCTGTGGGACACTCCAGCAGCTGCTTCCAAGACTCTGACTGCTGCAGCTCAGCTCACATCACTGCAGGCATTAACCTCTGTGGAGTAGCGGCAAACCCTAAACATAAATAGAGTTTCATATGTCCACTATGTTCTCTGGAACGCGCAGGTCAACACATGATGTGTCCAAGCAAAACAGTTCTTCGTGTAAAACAAACTGGGGATGTGTAGAGGAGTTAGGAGGGGGCGATGTAACGTCCTGAGGTACATACTAGTTCAGTGCATTGACCCAGCTGCGGATGTGAATACTGAACTTATTCCCTTTTACCACAGTGGTGGTTCAATGCTTTTCAGTGGCGGCTGCCACCGAGTAGTACAGGTGAGGCGGGGAAGATATAAAAAATAAATTACAACTTACTTACCTTGCTGCTGGCCACCACTTCGCCTCTGTCCTCTTCTGTTCCTGCCAGAAGCAGGAAGCACACAGGCTCCCCTAAGCCAATCACAATGCTGCTGTCACCATGACAGCAGCATCATGATTGGTCTGAGCGCCATGGCTTGGTGCTCAGATGGGAAGTCTGACCCATTCATGTTCTCCAGCCTGGCAATAATACAGCCTAGCTGGAGAACATGCAAAGTGCGCATGACTGTTTGGCCGGCACAAGACGTTCGGCCAAACCGACATGCGCACTTAAGTGCCCCAACCACTCCTCCTCTGCTGCTTGTGATGACAGCACAGCCCCTCCCCACCCTGTAAACCTGCCTGACAACAGGAACATTAAATGATAATAACATAGTGATATTATCATTTTATTTTTCCTTTTTCCACTGTTCAAAGAGTAGTGGGGCAGTGCTCCTCTGCCTTAGCGGAGGAGCCGCCGTTGCCAGTGTCGGCTGGCACAGATCAGTGCTGGAGAGGCAGGGGCTGGGGGGGTAAGGCGTAGTAATCTTTTTTTTAAACGTACCTTAATGACACTTCTCTCGTTGTTCCTCCTCGTCATCCCTCTGCTCTCTCAGGAAGCACCCAGGCTCCCCATAGCCAATCACAACGCTGCAATGCAGCGTTGTGATTGATAAGCACTGAGGCTCCCGTAAGCCAATCACGATGCTGCAATGCAGTGCTCTGATTGGTCTGAGTGCTGTTTTTCTACGCTCAGCCAGGGACTGGGGGTCTGGGCATATTCCCCACCGAGGCTGTAATACAGCCTGGGTGGGGATCAGGCAAAGTGCGCATGACTGTTTGACTGGCCCCAGAGGGCTGGCCAAACAGTCATGAAGACTGATAACAGTGCATACCACTCTTCGTGGGTGCCTGTTATCCCCCTGCCCCCGCTCCCAAGACCCCGGGGCACGAAATAAAAGTTTATTATTGTTTTATTTTTATTTTATTTTTCGCTGATGGAAGAAGGGGGCTATGCTCCTCCACCATAGCGGAAGAGCCGCTACTGGCCGCTGGTGCTTTTCCCATGCTTGTTCGGATGTACAAACACAATTTAGTTGTCAACATCTGTCTCGTAGCAGAGTCCCCAACTTCTATAATGTGAACTAAATTTGGAGCAAAGAAAATCAATCTAAACACCTAACAAGCATAGCAACTCTTACAGAAGATCCCACATCAGACATGGCCATCAGGTTATTCTTGTTGTGTCTGCATGACTCCAACATTCAACACAAGTGGAGCTGCTCCCAGGGAAGTGACCAAAAGGTGCTCAAAGTTAAATTGTGAGTATGGAGACCTCACAAAAAGTGATGGACTGGCCTCGCACATCCCCTGCGGTCATGCTTCATCATCAGCAGTCCTTGCCCTCCAAAAACTCGGTTTGATAGAGGGCGGGCATACACCTGACGCCAGGGATGCACTTCAAAACTAAGTGGGGGCCTGTGAAGAGTGAGTGAGATTTAAAAACCATTATGTTGTATTCTCTGCACTTATGTTTTATGTATCCCTTTAAGTCCTACATTCCATTTTCCCTGATGTCATTTTCTCCTCTGTTCTGTCCTGTCAGTTAGCTCCTGCTTTCTGATGGGAACACCAGCTTTTCTCTATGGTGCTTAATAAATAAGTCTTAAGCCTTACATCTGCCTGCTGACTTCATTTACAACACATGGCGACGATGAACAGAAGGAGCTAAACAACCATAGAGGGAGAAGAACTCCACTGGTGAAAAGAACCACGCGAATTTTTGATGAAACAGAGAAAAGAATTTTGAAGAACCACGCAAGTTCAGAAACTAACAAAATTATACTGCTACACATCTCTTGAAACAGACTGAAAGAAAAATTGCTATCCTAAGAAACGCTTGAGTCTGTAGCCTGCATCAAGATACGTTTTTAATTGAGAAGTGAGGCCTGCAAGTTTCCAAACCGACCGGTGAGTTGGAGAGACTGTCGTATGCCTGTTTGTGACTGTCCTAAACGTTAATCTAAAAGACTACGTTCAGCCAAAGAAACGCCACGTTTGGGAAACTGCCCTTTTTAAAAAAAAGGTGAAACTCCTTAGATTTTATGGGGATGTAAACTGCATCGTACTGTTTTATTTTTCGTACTGTTTTATTTGGCCACATCAGACTGTAATAGCCGAAATTCAAACGGCAGAAACAAGTTTCATTTTTGTGCCCCGGCATCACACATTGTGATCAAAAGCATCTTTTGAAACTCACCGGCAAGTCTTGACATCGCGCTGCATCTTTTAAATCCGGCGCGCGTAAAGAAACACGAGCCTACTCACCCGCAGAATCCCGTGACTTCTTGCCGAACGGAGCCATTCTTACTGTAACTTACGTCAGGCAGGAAGGAGAATATCGGAGAAGAAAAGAAAATAAACGTCAAGAGAAGTGACGTAATGACGCGACGTAGCGGCCATTTTGGAAGCCGTGTGAGGTAACTAGGCAACCTCACTAAGCAACACGCATCAAACTGCAGAATATTACGGAAACAGACAAAGACACTGAATATATTGCGGAAACAGACAAAGACACTCTCCGCTACGGTTCTTTCTGCAGACGAGTGAATTAAACAGTGATTCAGAGGTGAGGTGATTCAAACGGTGAGGAAATCATTTATTAACCAAAGTAACCAGAAGATCGACTATAGACTAGCACACATTTGGTAGATGTTAAGTGGTGACATTTCTTTTTATCCAGTTTGACTATCTCTCCATTTTAAAAAAAAAGAAAGGAAGATACTGTTTAAAAAAAAAAAAATGGAGAATTTAAATATTATTGCACCCCCTTTGTTCCTACAAGCCACAGGAGATCCACCCATCGAGTGGGATGAATGGATAGACATTTTTGAGAACTACATCGAAGCGCTTGATGGGAAAGATTTTAGTGCAATTAGGAAGAAAGCCCTCTTGTTAAGTGCTTTGGGCAAGGAGGGTCAACATTCTTTTAAATACCTTCCTGTGGCAGTCAACCAAGATGGTAGGGCAATAACTAATGTATACACAGAAGCTAAAGCTCGGATGAAAAAACAATATGCAAAAGAAGTAAATATTGTTATGGCGCGACACAAATTTTACACCCAACCTCAAAGGAATGAAGAGTCTGTAGATCAGTTTGTGGCTAGGCTACGTGAGTTGTCGATAAAATGTTGTTTTGGTGAAATAAGGGATGAAATGATAAGAGACCAGCTAATAGTACAGTGTCGAAACAAAAAGATGCAAGAAAAATTGTGGGCAGCAAAAAACCCAACCCTACAAATAGCCATTGATATAGCAAAAGTAGTTGAGGAATCGAATGCGTGCATGAAAGAGATGGAAAAGAAAGATAACGCAAAAGGGAATACTCAAGGCAATGATGTTTCATGTGTTGATCATGATGAAGTTGCTGTTGTGAACAAGAGGAGTGTGGACCTGGGAGGAGGCAGTCAGAAAAGGTTTAACAATACATTTTCAGGTAATGATAAGAACAGATTCCAAGGAAGAATGTGCAGTAGATGTGGGAGTACTTTTCACAACTCGGACTTTAGGAGATGCTTTGCGATTGACAAAATGTGTAGGAAATGTGGGCGGAAAGGACATTTTTCAAAAATGTGTAGAAGTACAAACGTTGACAAGGTTGCTTTTGTTGAAAACAAGGATGAAGTAAGAGACTTCATTAGTGTTGAGGGTGCGAACAAAATATTGGGGCAGATTTATGAAGGGCTTGCGCCACGTTTACGCCGCTGTTGCGTGACGCAATGGCACGGAAACGTGGCGCATCCCTGCGCCCTATTTACAACGTGACGCATCTAGGAGATGCGTCACGTTGTACAGCACTGCGCCATGAGGAGGCGTTCCTGCGCAGGGGGGGCGTTCCTGCGCCGGAACGCCTCCTGAAAGTGGCTGAGTGAAATCTATGAGATTTCACTCAGTCACTTTCAGGGCAATGCTGCGTCAAAACCCTGTGCCTGCTTGAAGCAGGCGTAGGTCTTGAGGCAGCATTGAGAGAATAGGCCCCCCCAGAGCATTGCTGGAGCTGCGTCGCGCTTGCGACGCAACTCCAGCAATGCGCCACATTTCCGGCACAGATGCGTCACGCATCTGTGCCGTTTTTGCCCCATGGTGCGCCGCATCATAAATGTGGCGCACCATGGGTGGCGTAGCTGTGGCGCACTGTGGCGCATGTTAACTGGCGCATCCCTCGGGATGCGCCAGTTAACATAAATCTGCCCCATTGTGTTTAGGTGGAGACGGTGCGAATGAGGGTGAGCCTGGGAGAAGATTCAGACCAAAAGCATTGTTTCTTATTGATGAAATCGAGGTCCAGCTGATGGTTGACCCTGGGTCTTTATGGACCATTATTCCTAAGGATATGTTCCTGGCAAATTGGAAGGATGTGCACTTGTCCCCTAGCGACATTAATGCCTGTGGTTTTCAGGGTGAAAGCATAGATGTGATTGGGTTCATGGTGTGTGTAATAACGTTCAAAGATCGTTCAGCTGAAGGGAAGGTGTATGTAGCTAAGTCTGGTCCTGCAATTTTAGGATGGGGGCAACAGTATGACCTTGGAATAATAATAAACCCCAGAGCAGCACAACAAGTGATGGTGGTAGACAGCATAACCACTGATTCGATAGTGGAAGGGATGAATGGTCTGTTTGAGGAGCATATAGGAGAGTTAAGGGGCTATGTGCATAAGATCGTGTTGAGGGATGATGCCATACCTATGCAACACAAAGTCAGAAAGGTTCCATTCATCGCACGTGAGGAGGTGAAGAAGATGTTAGAGGAAATGCTAGACCAGGGTGTGATAGAGCAGATAGAAACATCACCTTGGATTTCCCCTGTAGTTATTACAACCAAATCTGATGGAAAATTTTGTTTCTGTGTGGACCTTCGCACCCTGAACCAAAACATTGTGGTGGACAACTTTCCCTTACCGAACATCAATGAGTTGGTTCTATCATTAAAAGGGGGGAAGTTCTTTTCCAAGTTAGACCTTCGCAGCGCCTATCATCAAATAAAACTACACCAAGACTCTAAAGCACTTACGGCGTTCATAACAACCGAAGGAATATATCAGTTCACACGAATGCCTTTTGGACTTGCCTCTGCTGCTGGAGTATTCCAAAGGATGATGGGTGTTGTACTAAAAGGTGTGCACAATGTTGTGTATTTTCAGGACGATGTTCTGATTTTTGGAGCGACCATCGAAGAGCACAATGTGATCTTGAAAACTGTTTTAGAAAGGATGGAACAGGCAGGTCTGACTCTCAAGAAAGAGAAATGCAAATTTGCAGTGGAAGAGGTTGAATACCTTGGGTATACATTGTCTGTGGATGGAGTAAAACCCAAGAGAGACTTATTAGACTCCATTAGAAATGCACCATCTCCGTGTGATAAGGATCAGTTGAGGTCTTTCCTCGGCCTCATCGAGTACTACGCTAAGTTTGTAAGGGATTTTGCAGAGAAAACCGAAAAGATCAAAGTACTGTTGAGGAGTGGATGTAAGTTTGTGTGGGGTGTGGAACAAGATGAGTGCTTCAAAAGAATCAAGGTGGAAATTTGCGAGGCGGGCATTTTGACACCGTTTGACACCAACCGTAAGTCAGTCCTGACAGTGGATGCAAGTGCTGTGGGTGTTGGTGCGGTCCTTGCTCAAGTACACGATTCTGGCCTCAAAACTGTAGCGTTTGCCTCAAGGACACTCACTACAGCTGAGAGGAATTACTCTATAATCGAGCGTGAGGCTTTGGCTGCGGCATGGGGTTGCGAGTATTATAGAATGTACCTGTGGGGGTTTAAATTCACATTATTGACAGATCACAAACCCCTGGTTAAAATACTTTCGCCTGGCGGTGCCGGCAAAGGCTCTGCCAGGTTAGCTAGACTCGCTGCCAGGATCCAGGAGTACTTATACACTGTAGAATACATTCCCGGTTGGAAGAATTGCCAAGCGGATGGACTCTCTAGACTTCCACTACCTTGGGAGAGGGTAGACAAGTTAGGGGTTGAATCTCTCAACTCAGAGGGTTCTGTTGCCGCTGTAGATGAGGTTGTTGATATGTGCGCTGGGGCAATCAGCAAAAGTTTGTGGAATACTTCAATGGCTAAAGATGTGGTGTTGTGTGAAGTCAAAGATTTGATAGCAAAGGGTCCAAGGAGAGAGAGTTGTCTATCCCCTGCACTTCGTCCTTATTTGAAGGTTCTGGATCAATTGTCTATCTTGGACAATGAGGGATTCATGATTTTAATGGATGACAAATTCATTCCTCCACAAGATGTGCGATTTACTTTGTTTAAGCTGGGTCATGAGGGTCATTTAGGGCAGTCCCTTACTAAGAGGAGAATTAGAGACAATTTTTGGTGGCCCGGTATGGACTCCGAAATCTCACAGTGGGTAGAGAGATGTACGGAGTGTTTGGAAAGTGAAAAGAGACTTAAGGTGGGTAGTCATACTGGTTGTGGCTCAATAACTGATCCCAAGTGTCCCTGGCACACCATATGTCTCGATTTCATTGGCCCATTTCACCAGTTGAATCAGGACATGAGGTTTGGGTTGGTGGTAGTTGACGTCTCTTCCAAGTGGTTAGTGGTCAAATTCATGAGGGAGATCACCACGAGCAGCACTATAGCCGTGTTGGGTGAGATCTTTAGAGAGGAAGGTTTTCCCACGAGGATCATTACTGACAATGGGACACAACTCACCTCCCTGGAGATGACTAATTTCTTGGGAAAATGTGGCATTATTCACTCAAGGACCTCACTTTACAACCCCCAGGGAAATGGCATAGTGGAGAGGGCCAACCGAATGGTTAAAGGTGCCATTCAAATGGCAATTTCTTCCCGCATGGATGTGAAGAGTTTGGTTAATGACCTAGTGTGGGCCTACAGGACTACTGAGAATGGGGTGACTGGCTTAGTCCCGTTTTCCGTCATGAGGGGACGTCCTGCGGGTACTAAACTAGTGGCTGCTTGGATGAAAGAACTTCTGAACGTTGATCCTCCTGCTGGTCCTGGTGAGTCTGACACTGTTCGCGAATCTGGTGGCGCGTGTAAATTCGCTGTGAATGATTGGGTTAAGGTCAAACCTGGTCGTGTGGGTGTCGGTCTGACGAAGTTCAGGGGCCCATTTAAGATCAAGTCTGTACACAAGAGATTTGTCACCTTATTTAACGGTGAGTGTTGGAACCTGAGGCGTGTGGCACTGTATAAGAAAGCCGAGCGAGAACCGGTGAGGACCAGCGAGCCCAGAGAACCGGTTAATGAGTTTAGTGCAAGTAGAATCCAGAGAGTGAGAAGACCTCCAGTTCATTTACGTGACTTTGTTTGCAAGTAAGGTCTCTCTCTGCAACGAAGGGCATGGTCTTACCATGTTTTTTGTTTGACTCGCTTTTGTTTTTTTTGCTTGTTGTTTCTCCATATGAAGGGAAGAGGATATGTTGTATTCTCTGCACTTATGTTTTATGTATCCCTTTAAGTCCTACATTCCATTTTCCCTGATGTCATTTTCTCCTCTGTTCTGTCCTGTCAGTTAGCTCCTGCTTTCTGATGGGAACACCAGCTTTTCTCTATGGTGCTTAATAAATAAGTCTTAAGCCTTACATCTGCCTGCTGACTTCATTTACAACACATTACAGTTGTCAAAATAATTTTAATGGGGTTGGCAACTATATGGTATTAAAAAAATAAACGGTGACATGGGAAAATATATTGTCTCCTCACCGTAGGGCTGTGGTTCCCAAACTGTGCGCCGCGGCGCCCCGGTGCGCCGTAATGAGGTGCCAGGGGCGCCGCACACACTATCTGTTATTTTGGCCATCACAGGGAGCAGCGCTGCTCCCCTGTGAGAGGCCTCAACCCTGCTGCTGGAGGCGCCTCGCACTCCTCCAGGAGCATGAGAGCAGCCCCTCACGCCCATTGTCATTCAGTATGCCGCTGATTGCCACTTACTGAATGACAATGGGGCAGTCTGGGCTGTTGTGGTGGCCTCCTCCTGCCTCAGTGTACAGCAGAGCATTCTGTACGATAAAAAGTAAAACGCCCCCGCTGCAACATTAGAAAACACTTCATTCAAGAAGCCTATAAATTAAGTTTGAAAGAACAGGTTATCGTTCTCTCACTGTCCTGTCATTTTAGAACTGAAGTATTTTCAATATTGTATTCCACAAAGCCTTGGTTGCTCCATTTTTTTAAGGAACTAGCAACCATTGACAAAGCCAATAGTCCTGGCTTGTTGATGTGTAATGATACTTGCTGCATTATATATCTGGATGCAATGACAGAGACAACATAATACCAATGAGCGCAGATTTTTAGCCTAGGTGTTTTAAGCTGCGCTCTTAATTACATCAAACACCCCCTTTGAAGAGACCCCCCAGTTTTTTTACACCGCTTAAAGCCCTGGAAACAACACCATGTTACAGTAACCTCACATCCTGGCACTGTGCATCATGCATGATTTCTACGTTTTCAGTCTGCCTATGTGCAGGGGCATAGTGAACTCTCCACCAGCCCACCCCTTGCTGTAGTTCATTCTTGATGGGACTCTTCTGCCTGCAACTCTGCAAACAAAGGCTCCGCTCATAATGTGAAAAGGTGGGTGAGTAAATAAGTGAAGGAATGTCTGAATGGCTGGATGGATTACTGAAAGGATGATGCATGAATGAAAGGGGGAATGAATAGATAATGAAAGAAAGGATGGATGGATGAGTGAATGAACGGAAGTATGGATGAGAGAAAAGGTAAATAGATGGATGTATGGGTGGAAGGGTAGATGGATGGGTAAAAGTGTGGATGGGTGTGTGAAAGGATGGATAATGAGTGAAAGGGCAGCTGATGGGCGAGTGAATTGGTGGATGGGTGTGTGAAAGGATGGATGGGTGGATGAATGAAAGGGTAGATGATGGGCAAGTAAATGGGTGGATGGATGAATTGATAAGTGAAATGGTGAATGGATGGACGAGTGAAAGGGTGGATGTAAGAATTGATGAGTTAGTGAAAGGGGGTAGATGGACAAAAGGATGGATACATGAGTGAAGTGAAAGGGTGGATGGATGAGAGAACGGAGGGCTGGATAAGTGAACAGATGGTTGGATGAGTGAAAGAATGGATGAGTAATAGGATCAATGGATGGATTCATGAATGGATGAGTAAATGGGTGGGTAGAAGGATGGATAAGTGAAAGGGGGATGGAGAGAGAAAGGGAGGATGAATTACTGAAAGGGTGAATGGGTGGAAGGATAAATGACTGGGTGAATGGATGAGTAAGTGAATGGGTGGATGGATGAGTAAGTGAATGGATGGCTGGGTGGAAGAGTGGATGCATGGATGATTTTACAGATGGATGGGGTGAAAGGGTGGGTAGATGAATAATGGATGGATGAGTGAAAGGGTGGATGGAGGGATGGATGAGTGAAATGATGGATGGAAGGATATATGGTGGATAGGTGTGCAAATGGTTGAATATGTTTGGATATAGATGGGCACACAGATGGAAGGACAGACCTTTTTAGTGTAAAAATAAGGCTGGGGATACTGATTACGACAGACCAAACTCAATGTTCAATTTTCTCAGAGCGGGTCTCAGTACCAAAAGGTACTGAACGCAGCTGCTGGCATAAATAAGGGTTTGGGACCAGGCACTCTGTTGGGGAAAAAAAACTATGGATTGGGATGCAGCCAAAGTGATTGCCAGTGGATGAGATTAATAATTCAAGCATTCCAACCAATATAATACCTTCATTGCGTCCCAAATACTTTAAGGAAGATAACAGGAGGTACACACCACCCACTCATCCACCGGTAAAAAAATGGCGGGGAGCCACGGCCAACTGCCGATTAGGTCAGGGGAGCTACAGGTCAAAAAAGTTTGGGAACCACTGCCGTAGGGAATAGGGTCAACATGTTTCTGCCCTGTGTCCCATAGGGGTTCGCAGCTTTCATCAGGACCTGTATTAAACCGGTTCCGTCCTTACCAATCTCGTGCTAAGGAGATACCACTGGGTGGGGTGACCTTTGTCACTCTCTACTTCAAAGGGCTCACAATCCCCCCAAGGGAGGAGAGATGGACACAGTTAGGTGCTGCGGCGGAAGGCGCACCTTGATGCAAGTCTGACTAAAGGGGCCTTCTCTTTATTCCTCCTCTCATGAAGCACGTATGTTAGCCTCTTCGAGGCTATTGACAGAACGGTTCCGTCATGGCTCGCGGGTGAGCTGTGCTCATGACGGAACGGTTCCGTCACGGCCCGGCCGCCGCGCCTGCGCGGCGCGTTTAATTGAGCGGGCGAGGCCGTGACGGAACCGTTCCGTCATGAGCACAGCTCACCCGCGAGCCGTGACGGAACGGTTCTGTCACCCGCGCAGCTCACCCGCGCGCCCCCAGCGACCGTTAGCGCTGCGGCGGAATAGCCGCCGCAGCGAAAGAGTTAAGGTTCTTGGGCTGATTGTGAGCCCTTTGACTCACCACCCCTACAGTTGTGTTGTCGTAGGGTCTGCTCCTCTTTTTTGTTCCAGCTTTGGATAGTTTTTCAACAACTTGTTAGGCTACTCTTAGGTTAGGCGTGAACTCTGCAGCACCATTTTGTATGCAATATGCAGTGTAAAATTTTAAAAATAAATATTTACTTGCAGAGCTTTGGTCATCGACATGTTTCGGCCACTGCTGTAGCTGCACTGCGGGCTAGACTATTGACACTTATGCAGAAGAAGCCCTAGAGAATTGCACACTTGATTTTGTGCTGTTTTCGTTACATTATGTAATGTGACATTGTGCAATGTGGTGCTGGGTAACTTAATGTGTCGTCATTACCTTGAACAGTTCCGGGGCCTGCTTCTTGAGTTTCTCCATTTTCCACTCATTTTCACAGGGGTTGAGAGACGAGGGTGGGGCAGTGCAGGAACACTTGCAGTCTGTCCCAGAGCTTACTGTTTCGACAGTGTAGAAGTCTTCCACCCTCAAGCTGCCATCTCTGATCCTGCTGCAGGCGTCTTTAGTGAGTGGGCGCAGAATGCACTTGCAGCGGCAGTCCGACCCTTCCGAAGTCATTCGAACCTGGTCAGTATCGCCAAAAACCTGTTAAGATAAATAATGGAAATACTAACTTAAGAAAGACTGAAAGAAGTCCACAAAGAGACCTAAAATGCAAAATAACATACAACTCTATGACTTGACCAGCGTCCATCTCAGCCAGCAGTGCATACTTTACTGCTAGCAAATGTTTGGACTGTGGCTGCACCAATGAATTCCAGTTGGGAATAACAAGGCAGAGGAAACATACTTGGCAAGAGCCTGACTGTCTGTTCAAAACCAGGTCCAAGAATCACTCTTCAGTTTTAACGTAATTTATGCGCTTCCTCTTTCATATTCTTCTTTATAACTTCTTAAATAAACTGAGGTTGTGGTTTATCTGGATCAAATACAAAGCCCGTTCTCATCTTATTTAATTTATGGGTTGGACGTTGTTCCCACATAAGGTTCCAATCACTAGCAATAGAACAACAACATTCAGATTAACAAGTCTATTGTGAGCTGTGAGAGCTGACTTTTAGCAAGTGAAGCGTTATAAGAACATTGGGCATTATTAGAACATCGAGCGTTATTAGAACATTAAAAGTTGAGCGCTCCATTGAAGACAATCGAGTAGCTCCGGGCGTATAATGGCTGATATAAGCCTGGAGCTCAAACATTCCAACGTTTGTATTTATACTTCTCCCTTTTTAATTTTGAACATTCTACCCTTGGTAGGTGGAATGTTCCAATAGCCTTATATCCCTTCTGCTTCTGGCTATACTGGTTGTTAAAGGCCCTCTCCCTCATTATGGGCCTTCGTCTGTGGGTTAAAGCCTATAACCCGGGTTCAGGACCTTTATCAACTGCTATAGCCCTAGGCAGCGGGCTATAAGGCTATATTGACCTCCACTCAGGGTGTTAACAGTGGTGAACATTCTCTGCAGACTGCTGTTAATTGCCCACTCCACTATCATGGACCAGAGCTGAAGGAAAGGGATTATATGAGGATAGGCAATTAATAGCTATTAATGTTCTGCAGCATGTCGACAATATGACATTTAGTATCTGTCCCTCTAACCTTATCAATCACAGGAAGATAAGAATGCCCATCGCCTCTCTCTGTTTCATTTTTTTCCACAGAACCACGGATGCAGGCAAATAGGGTATGTAGTCTTTACCCAGCAGTTTTTAAGCCGCAAGACGTAATCACACAGATAAGTACCAACCAAATCCCTTTTTGGTACTTTACCCCAAAGTCCTTTACCATGTGGGTAAGTATTTTTTTTAAATGTCAAATTATTATCTCATTTAAAGAGGGGGAGGGGGTATAAGGGGTAAGGGGTGGGTAAGGATTCTAGATGGAAATGGTAAAGGACAGTAGAGGTAAAGGAAGGTAAATGCTTTTAGGTTTATGGAGGAGGTTGTGGTAAAGGAAGGTGGGGGATTTTTAGGGTTTTCGGGTGGGTAGAGGTAAAGGGAGCATTACAAAAGAGGGTGGTGATGGACGGAGCATCTGAATCAATCAGACACTCACACCCAGTCAAAAGATCTGGGTTTAATCCATCACCGTTCTTTAGCCCACTCTGCCACCCCAATTCAGACATGGCTATATGCAAATCAGTCTGACCCTGTGCCTCATGGGAACAGTCCAGCCCGAACTGCCAAGCCATGTCTTCAATGGACCGGAAACAAGCTTCTGAGGACCGGTTTCTGGCATTCCAGCCGTCTTCAGCCCAGCTTGCTTAAATCCAGTGGCAAAGTGAGCAAGGGACTCACGTCTGAGCATACCCTGCCACACTTATGGCGGCCAAAAGCGGTACAAAAAGGGGTGGTGATGGACGGAGCATCGGAATCAATCGAACACTCAAACCAAGTCAAAAGATCTGGGTTTAATCCATCACCGTTCTTTAGCCCACTCTGCCACCCCAGTTCAGACATGGCTATATGCAAATCAGTCTGACCCTGTGCCTCATGGGAACAGTCCAGCCCGAACTGCCAAGCCATGTCTTCCCTGGACCGGAAACAAGCTTCTGAGGACCGGTTTCTGGCATTCCAGCCGTCTTCAGCCCGACTTGCTTGAATCCGGTGGCAAAGTGAGCAAGGGACTCACGTCTGAGCATACCCTGCCACACTTATGGCGGCCAAAAGCGGTACAAAAAGGGGTGGTGATGGACGGAGCATCGGAATCAATCGAACACTCACACCAAGTCAAAAGATCTGGGTTTAATCCATCACCGTTCTTTAGCCCACTCTGCCACCCCAGTTCAGACATGGCTATATGCAAATCAGTCTGACCCTGTGCCTCATGGGAACAGTCCAGCCCGAACTGCCAAGCCATGTCTTTCCTGGACCGGAAACAAGCTTCCGAGGACCGGTTTCTGGCATTCCAGCCGTCTTCAGCCCGGCTTGCTTGAATCCAGTGGCAAAGTGAGCAAGGGACTCACGTCTGAGCATACCCTGCCACAATTATGGTGGCCAAAAGCGGTACAAAAGGAGGTGGTGATGGACGGAGCATCTGAATCAATCAAACACTCACACCCAGTCAAAAGATCTGGGTTTATTCCATCACTGTTCTTTAGCCCACTCTGCCACCCCAGTTCAGACATGGCAATATGCAAATCAGTCTTACCCTGTGCCTCATGGGAACAGTCCAGCCCGAACTGCCAAGCCATGTCTTCCCTGGACCGGAAACAAGCTTCCAAGGACCGGTTTCTGGCATTCCAGCTGTCTTCAGCCCGGCTTGCTTGAATCCAGTGGCAAAGTGAGCAAGGGACTCACGTCTGAGCATACCCTGCCACACTTATGGCGGCCAAAAGCAGTACAAAAGGGGGTGGTGATGGACGGAACTGAACTGGGGTGTGTGGAGTGCAAAAAAACGATGAATTTAGACCCAGATCTCTGTACTGGGGTGAATGTATGACACTGTTCTTCATTCTGTCCATCAACTGTGGTTTTTGCATTTGTCACCCCGAGTGGGATGGGTGTGCTCAGACGTAAGTCCCATGCTCTCCACACCACACACAGTGTCTAACCTGTAATCTGCTGACTGCCGAAGGAAGAATCCATCACTAATCACCATCCAGTGCATCTTTAACCCCAGCCTCCCCATCGCAGCGGACTCTCTGGTGTGAGCGCGTCCTGCAATCGGCAGGACCCGACATCGCTCCCAGCTCGAGCCCCCAGGGTTGAGGCCAGAGGCGAGTTTTCCAGCTAGGGCACCGACCGGGGGACTGCGAGGACCAGTATTCCACACGCAGCCCAGCTGGGTCCTCTTCCCCCGGCGGCCACGCCCACTGCCTCCCGGGTCTTAACCTTTCGCGACACCCGCTTCGCGGGTGCCGCTCACAGTGTCTAACCTGTAATCTGCTGACTGCCGAAGGAAGAATCCATCACTAATCACTATCCAGTGCATCTTTAACCCCAGCCTCCCCATCGCAGCGGACTCGCTGGTGTGAGCGCGTCCTGCAATCGGCAGGACCCGACATCGCTCCCAGCTCGAGTCCCCAGGGTTGAGGCCAGAGGCGAGTTTTCCAGCTAGGGCACCGACCGGGGGACTGCGAGGACCAGCATTCCACACGCAGCCCAGCTGGTTCCTCTTCCCCCGGCGGCCACGCCCACTGCCAATACGTATTTCACTGACACAACCCCTGCCGCGACGCGGGACGCGCGCGGGGCGGAGCTCGGGGCGAAGACCGGGCAAAGAGCGGGCCGTTTGAGGTCGTTCGAGAACGTGAGGAGACCGGACCGGGCCCTTGCTCTAAGCTCTGCTTAAACGGGCCACAACTGTACGTTCCACTCTAAGTTTCAGATATTGACATCGTTCACTCATTTTCTAGCCACTCACCTAGACTTTGCAAAATTCTTCCACCAAAAATGAATACCAGGGGCAGCAAATCAAAAAAGGTAAAAGAAGTTGGGGTCGGCGAACAGCTGTTAGGGCCCATGGACGACTTTATCACTAAGGCAAATACTTTTATTGATCAAAGTATTAGCCTGATTGAGGGCAGAGTATCTACTGACCTCGCCATTGCAAGGCGATCCTCAATGGGGCTATTGGCCATAGCAAGATCCCCCGAGACAGAGGGTACTTTACCACAATCACCACAAGGTAACAACAGACTCAGTCTCCCGAATGTCGTAGACCTTTCAGCTTCCCAACTTTCCCTATCACTTTCAAACTCTGACCTAGAAAAAACTCCTGAAATTTTACGCGATCACACCCCAGAGGAAGTAAGACAAGCAAGAGGGAGGAGGGAGGGGGATGTTAAGAAAAGAAAGGAAAAGGAAAAAGTAGATAAAACTGCAGTCATTGACATGGCTGATTCAACTGATCCTACTGTAACTTCAAACCCGGTAGGGTCAACCCTCCAAACGGTTGATATTACTGACCATCACGCACTGGTACATCATTCCCCACATAATAATATTCCAAGCACCATTACCTCAGGTTCACCTGTTCTTCTATCTCTCAGTAATGAACCTGATACCTTGGAGCTGGTAAATAAAATAACCTCACTATTACATTCTTTCTTTCTTCCTTTAGAAACTAGATTATTAAATATTGAGACCCAATTGTCTAAAATTGCAAATTCTATCAAATCTAGGCCAATTCAAGAACCTCAAAAAAAGGGAACAGATAACTTGGCTGCACCTGTCACACAAAAGAAAAAAACAACCTTAGTCTGCCCATCTCCCAAACAACAAACAGTGGTAAAAGTTCCCACAGTGGTGAAACCCCCCCCGAAAGCTACAATACCTATATCTCAGACCAGCATAGTCCCGAAAACCCCAGCAACAAAAACCACAGTTCCAAAAACGCCAGCCCCAATAACTCCTGCTCCAAAAAAAACAAATCTTATAGTGAATAAAGGAAGCACGAGAGGAGCTCATGAGGGCAGACTTCCTGCTAATCTGCCACCTGAAGCCTCCCCATTCGTGGTTGTGATGACTGGGGTACCAGAACTAACGGGGGAGACCGTAGAACCTAATTGGTCCTTAAAAAATAAGGTCCAATATTGGTTAAATACAAATCGACCCATTCCCCCCAATTGGTCAAGTAGGATATCAACGGTATGCAGGACCATATGGGTGGGACATAGCAAGAAAGTAAAACAGGGAGATTGCATTGTGATCACTTTCGAGGATCCAAGAGTAGTCGAGTATATATGCTCCTGGGAACATCACAATACAAGTGGTGGGATTGACACAAAGCGTCTTTCCTTTTTTTACCCTAAAAAACATCATAATAGTAGGCATGGGCGTAAAATCCGTTCCGCTCGCGGATTTTGCGGATTTTCGGTAAATCCGCAATCCGCGAGATTCGCGGATTTCCCGCAAAATCCGCAAATCCGCGCGCTGCGGATTTTTTGCTTGTGTTCGCACTGCTCGCGGCCCGCGGCGCGGGCAGCAACAATCTCGCACTCGCGAAATTACAAAAAAAAAAAATGGCGGAGGAGTGAAGGAAGGAAGTGGCCCAGTCTCCAACTTCCTGTTCCTGTCCAGCAAGTTCCTCCATTGGGGAGGGGTGAAGGAAGTGCCCCAGTCTCCAACTTCCTGTTCCTGTTTCCTTTCCTGGCCATTTTGGATTCGATCTTGACTGGGAAGGATTACTTTTTGTGGATGCTGCTGGATATTTGGATTTGAGGCCTTTTGGATTCAAAATTTGATTTCACAAGTAAGTTGATAAGTTGATGTTGTTTGTGGTGATTTTTGTGTGTGTTTTTCGACTTTTGGGGTGGTGTTGGGGGCTGGCTATGTTGCAAAAGGAAAAGCTATGAGCAGGTGCAAAAGTTCAACCTCATCATTTGTAACCATTCCCTGTAGTGCTTCCTGAAGGGGCCCTCCAGAATTCGGTTAGGTTCCTGTTAAAAAAAAAAATTACGTTGCAACAAACAGGAAAAGGAAAGGAAAGGGAGCAGACAAGCAGGTGCCAGCCTTCATTAATGTCAGTTGGGGCAGGGCAGGTGTTGTTGTAATTTAATTATGCAGAACTTAAGGCACTTAGCAGGTGTGCTTTGCTTTGCCACAATAATGTACACTCACTGGTCAACCAGAGGGTGCTGTGATGACACCGAGGGTGGCATGGGTGTGACAGCCAGAGGGTGGCATGGGTGAACCAGAGTGCCAGTGTTGACAGAGGATGGCAGTGCTTTGTTTGCCCCAATAATGTACACTGGTGAACCAGAGGGTGCTGTGATGACACAGAGGGTGACATGGGTGAGCCAGAGGGTGGCATGGGTGAACAAAGAGAGTGCCAGTGGTGACAGAGGGTGGCAGTGATGAAGAAAGGCTTGCAAACAGGCTGGGCACGTAGAAACAACAAGTTCGCAAAACTGGCGACCTGACAAGTAAGTTCGGAATTTGCGAAATTGCACAAAACCCTCGCGAACTTGCAGAAACCCGTGCGAACACCCAAAAAAAAAATCCGCAAAATTCGCGAGGATTCGCGGATTTTGCGGATTTTCGCAATCCGCAAATCCGCAAATTCGCGGATTGCGAATCCGCAAAATCCGCCCATGCCTACATAATAGCCACCTTAATGAATTTGATAACATCTGGCGCAAAGCAGTCCCACAGCCCTGGGAATTTGCCATCCCTAGATCAAAAATGGTCCCGCGACAAAATGACCATGATAGCCCCTGGTGGCCAGTAGACCCCAATTATCAGCATCATGAGGGTCCATGGCAGATTGTGGGACCACGGAACAGAGGAAGAGAATGGGAGCAATGGGGTGGACCTCTGCAGCGACCATATAGACCCATTTATAGAGAAACGCCACATTGGGAAAATTGGTCGGGCATACCGACCACGAATCGGTTCAGTGGCCTAGAAATGGTCGACTGACCATCAGCTGAAACTTCAACTCTTCAACAACTCACCTCACCCCCAGATCCCCTACGGAGGATGACCGCAGTGCAAGAGAATAAGACACAATCC
Organism: Lissotriton vulgaris; assembly: GCF_964263255.1. NCBI lineage: Eukaryota > Metazoa > Chordata > Amphibia > Caudata > Salamandridae > Lissotriton > Lissotriton vulgaris. The sequence goes on from NC_141693.1 coordinate 84,795,136, forward strand.
CTGTCTGTTATTTTCTGGAATATTGCGGGTCTCCGCCCCAAAATAGAGGATGGCTCCGCTGCTCATTTTCTCGAAGAAGGCAAGATAATATGCTTACAAGAGACATGGGCCACGAAGGAGTTACATCTTGTGGGCTACAAAACGTATTTCTCCCCAGCCCTTTCAAGTAATGCGGGTAGGCCTAAGGGGGGCTTGGTTATTTACATAGCCAACACAACACCAAACCTGAAGTTACTAAAAACAGAATCTGCCCCAAACTTCCAATTGCTTTCCCTCTCGGTAGGGAAAGAAGTCATTATCATTTTAATAAATTTCTACAATAATTTAGAGGACGACCATTTTCTCAACAATTCAGGAAAAAATCTCCAACTATAGACAACTGTACGAAAAAAAGGGTACCGTCCATCTATTATGGGGAGGGGACTTTAATCTACACCCCTGTCCGCGCTCGGGCAATCAGAGTTGCGGGATAGTGGACGAGTACGATAACCCTCTCGTGCACTTTCACCATGAACGAACGGGGGCAGCTATGAATAATCTTCTTACAGAGCTTGAACTCTCAATAGTAAACAAGAAAGACCCTGTTAAGAACGTATTAGAACCTACATACCTAGGGAGGGGGCACGAGACCACCGTCGATTACATTCTTTCGACGGAAGGATTGAGACACATAATTAGGGATTTCACACTTCTGATAAATACTCTAAGCGATCACTCTGCACTTAGACTGGACCTAGACCTGCATAATCTAGTAACGCACACAACAATAATTGCACACACCCTATCCCAAAATAGGCTTGAATTGGGCAAAATAAATGGATTTACGATAAAATGGGAAAAGATTGATCCCATCCAACTAACCAGTAAATTAATAAAGATAACATACCCCAACATAATAAAAATGTCTAGATATCTCAACAGACGATAGGACGGTCCTCGAAAATTTTATGACTATCTTGGAGAAAATAAAAGTAATGCTGACTAGAAAAATTAAGCAAACTAAGCCAACACCAACAGGTTGGTTCAATCATGACTGCACTATGATGCAAACCAAGTTAAAAAAGGCCCTTAGACAACCGAATAGAGATCAGCAACAGATACAGCATCTCAGGCTCCAGTACAATAAGGTTAGGAAGCTGAGAAAACAAGAGCTGAAACAGGCTCTATGGGACGACCTTCATAAAAGTGCACTTATGAGAAACAGTGAGTCTTTCTGGCGAATAGTCAAAACCCCCTTCTTATCCGATTCTAACAGACCTCAGATCGATGTGGCCATAGAAGAGGAAACTTGGGTAAACCATTTTTCTAATATTTTTAAACTAACATCCCCAACAGAAGAATTGTATCATTCCCTTCCACCTGTCGATTTCCCAATCAGCCTACAATTCGACATACTCGATGTAGTGCAGGCACTAAAACTAAGTAAAGGGGGTAAGGCACCTGGACCAGATGGGGTGCCCGTAGATCTCTTTAAACATCTCCCAGATCTCTGGGCCCCCATACTCACAAGAGTATGTATTGCAGCAGCGAAACTGGGACTGATGGAGTCTTGGCCCAACTCCATCATGGTGCCAATTTTAAAAAAGGGGGACCACCAGGACGTCAAATGTTATCGTCCCATTTCACTGTTAGATTCTCTAGGAAAAGTAGTCGGCAGAGTAGTCTTAGAACAACTTCAGCAATGGGCAGACGATAGGAAGATCCTATCGGACCTACAATTTGGGTTCAGGGAAGGTTTTGGAACCGTAGAACAGGCCCTCAATTTAAGCATGATTGTGTCCAAGTATATTCACGCAAAGCAGGGGACAATGTACATGGTATACGTGGACTTGTCCTCTGCGTTTGATTGCGTATCTCATGCGAAGCTATGGACCCTTTTGAGAAATATGGGGGTGGATCTCCCACTCCTTGATTTTTTAAGAGAGTTATACGCGGAAGCTTCTGCAAGAGTGCGCTATGGGACAAAAGGGGAGCTCACTGCGTCTTTCAGAGTAGAGCGAGGAGTCAGGCAGGGGTGTGTCCTGGCCCCCTTCCTCTTCTCCCTGTATACTAACGGACTGGAGGAGAGGATGTTGAGGGGGGGGCAGGACCTCCCCAGACTAAGACAACGCCTGATTCCCGCACTGCTCTACGCGGACGACGCGGTCATCCTGGCCCGTACACCAATAGAACTCCAGAAATCCCTGACCAAATACGCTGAATTCATGAGCGCCTTAGACTTACATATAAATGTTAAAAAAACATTTGTCATGGTGGCTGGTGGAGGGCGAAAACGTACAAAGAGCATCTATTTAAACGAACAAAAACTCGAGAGGACTCCCCAGTACCCTTACCTGGGCATAATGATAGACGAAAGACTAAACTGGAAAGCAGCCATTGAGTCCAGGAGACATCTTTTTAAGAGAGCTATTGTAGCATTGATGAACTTTTCACAACGACTCGGAAGGAGACCACCAGTCGAACTGCTAAAAATCTATGCTGCAAAATGTCAAGCCATTGCTCTGTATGGGGCCGGGGTATGGGGGCATGCTGATGTCGGCTCTCTTCAAATAGCTGAGAACTCCTTTATGAGATTCCTTCTATCTGCTCCAAAGTGCTCTTCCATCTACGCCTGCCACGCGGAATTGGGAATCCCTTATATAGAAGATCTGATAAAGGTTCAGCCACTGTTACTCTGGAGACGCATTTGGCTATCGGACAAGAACATGCTGACCAAAAACATCTTAGAGGACTCAATGGCACTGGATCGCGTGGACAAAATAGCCTGGCTTACCTATGTCAGGCACTTTTTCACAGACTTGGGACTAGAAAGGTACTATATCACAACAGCAACCCTAACTGAAATAACTAAGAAAGAGTTGAAGCAAATAGCTATGAACCATCTAGAGACTCTTAGAATTACTTTACTATCAACCAAACTATCTGTACTACATGCAAACATGGTACAGCTCACACCACAAATCCAGCCCTACCTTACACTAGAAATCAGCACATACGATAAGATGCTCCTGACAAGATTCAGACTCAACCTTTTCCATAGACTAGTGGCCTTTCCAAAAAAAAATACTTGGGACTTAAATTTGGCTCACTGTCCATGCGACGATATTTCCCCACAGTCATGTATGCACACGATACTGTTTTGTAAATATTTTCATCCCCACAGAAAGATTTGGTTACTTCCACTGTTAAAGTCCTGGGGTTTTAGACAATGCCGTCCGACTATGTTATCTCTACAGATGTTAGATTCTGCACGCACCTGTTACCATGTACTAAACTTTTTAAAATGCATTATCAGGCACAGGAACAACCTTTAAACATTGAACTATTTGTATGAACGTATTCTCCTCCTTTTTAAATTTTGGAATTTTTCTAATGTATAGTATCATAACATACCTGATAATTTTTTTTAAACATATATATGTATGAATTTTGCTGTTGCTTTTATGGTTTTGCAATGTCAAAAACCGAATAAAGAAAATTTATTATTAATTATTTAATAAGTGAAGGAGCTCAAAGTTTTTCTGAGCTGCCAGTGTTGTTTAAATGCCAGGGTTTGTGACTACCCGCCTTACCCAGTCTTGTTAGCATATCTCTACCAGCACCCTGCAATTCCATTCTCTTACGACACTCTTGCAAGTTATTTTTCACCCCTTCTTCCTCTCTTTCTTACTGTTTGCCTACTCTTAACTTTCTCCTTCAGCCTTCCTTTTCTCCCTTTCTCTTCTTTTGGGTCAAAGTCTGATAGTGAAAAATAAATCCTGCTCTTCCAAAGTAAGTGCCACTGCCCACCTGACATCACTGTGCACATTACCCAAGAGGAACCTCCGCCCCGCCGACCTCTCCCTGGCAAAGATCCCCTGCATCCGTAGAAACAAGATAGGCGGGAGTGACTTCTCCTACATCGCAGCCAAGACCTGGAACAAGCTCCCCGTGAACATCAGACGCTCCCCAACCCTGCACACTTTCAGGAAGCACCTCAAGACCTGGCTCTTCGACTGATCCGGAGCTGCACCCCCTCCCCCAGCGCCTTGGGACTCTCACAGGTGACCCACAGGAAGTGATGGAATGAGGCTGATACTCTGAGGCACCAAGAGTCCCTTTTATTAATAACCGCAGTTAACAGGCAAATGTCAATCTAGGGTTGCTGTGGTTGAATGTGATAGGCATGGTCCAGAGATGAAATAGTCCAAGTGCTATGGGGGGAGAGGGGGGAGGGTGAGGTGTATGGCTTCCCCATGACTCCTCTTTCCCTGCACAGCTGATACAAGGGCATCAGCTATGAGGGACCAGGAGATGCTCATGGGGGCAATTCACAGAATAAAATTCTAGATGGGTAATTATCAATAAGAGAGCTCCCCACGTTGTGCCTCCAAGTGCCATCAGAGCCAACTTGAGTGTCACTCATACTATCAAGTGGATGTGACTTGGAACCCATGGTAGAAAGTAACCTGGTTAATCGCGGTCACTCATATAGGTCCACTCATTAATCGTTAATCATTTATATAGGAGTAGGTGCTGTTAGGGTTTTCAGACTTCTGAGTCTTCTAGTCCCTGGGCATAACAAGGATGATCATAGAGACAAGAAGCAGACGCAAAGCCTGTACATCTCCAGTAGGGCCATGCTCAGCATCAGAGTGAAGGAATGCATCAACACTGAAGTGCACAGATGCTGCAGCCCTATTCATCACCCAGCAGGGTTTGCTTTTGTTTGACTCATACAATATCTCAAACTCATGCATCTCTTGGAGAACCTATACGCAAGTCAGAAGCACCCCAAGATATATCAGCCCATCTCTCACCTCTCATCTCCCGAAAAGGACCTGCCGCTCCAGGGGCGCATAAAATCCAATAACCATCTCCAAGATCACAATGTGGAGTCATAGCTTCAAGTGGGAGAGAATCTTCTCTTGGCAATCTATGAAAAGAGCTCCTCTGCCCATGACATGGTGTACTGGTCAGCTCTAGCGATCCCAGACCGCGCCACTGCTGTTCACACAATCTGCCATGGAACTCTATCCAGCGTCAGTGAAATGATGAGGGCCTTCTGGCTCTTTCCTGAATTCAATCAAATCAAGTGGAGTTTTCTACTTATTCGACCATGAAAAGCATTCCTTGCCGGGTGGCCAGGGGTCCCCTCTGTCCCCATTCCTGAGTAATCGCTACATTGTCCATCTTGTCCAAGATATCAAAGAATAGTCCAAGTATACGCAGAAGACAGGCAGGGCAACTCTTTACTGTGCAAGATCTCTGAGGGACACAGTTACACTTGAATGCAGCAAAGCGAAGAGCACCAGAATATAGCTAAGTCGTAGCCCTGTTGATGAAAGTGTAATACGGACGGCCCTTTGGGCTCCAGTGCTTCTGTATTGATGAAACAGGACTATGGGGCATATTTACAATGAAATGGTGCAGTGCGGCGCCACAAGGAGTTTTGCTGCCCCGAGCTGCGTCATATACAAAACACAAAGGGATTTGCCGTATTTACAAGAAGACGAGGCAGCTCTATGCTTTCCCCTGCACCGGTGCTAAAACAGCAGGCGCGCGCCAATGCAGGCACCCTTGCAGCATGGTTCAAAGGTATGCACGTTGGAGGGATGATTGATGTTGTGCAGGAAGGGACAGAATGCAGCACTCATAGAAAGAGCAGAAAAAAAGGAGAAATAACATTATTTCTCCTCGTTGCACCATTTTATTGCCGCCCCTGGAAAAGCATTTGTTTTTTGGCCCTGCCTTAGATTTACGAATGCTTATAAATCTGGGGCAGTCTCAAAAAGTCATTGGTGTTGCGTGGGAATACAGACAGCAACACCCATGACACACCCCTTCGACACAGAGTACCGCATGAAAGACGGCCATGTTAATAAGGTTTTTCATAAACATGGGCCAGCACACAATGCAACAGGAGCTCCGGTGGCGCAAAGGCTTGTAAATATTCCCCAATGTTCCCTGTGTACCTCATGGGACTGTGGTTTGTTAGTTCTGATGGTGGCACCAAGGGAACGTTGAACATTATGAAGCGCTCTACCATAGCAGCATTGTGCAGAGTTCCTCCATCTCTTGTCTGATCCTTCACTGCCTAAGTAGAAGCAAAGGGCCCGATTCACAGAACTAACTTAAGACAAAATCCTAAACTTACTACCATTTTGGTATTCACAGAAGGCACTTACTCATTTTGGTATTCACAGAAGGCACTTACTCATTTTGTGTAACTTACTCATTTTGTGTAACTTACTCATTTTGTGTAACTTACTCATTCTGGTATTCACAAAAGGCACTTACTCATCAATGAGCGCACACCAAATAGCCAAGCTCGGAACCTGCAAAGCCAAGTTATTCAGGCCACCAGGATTGGCCTCATCTGGACTGCCAACTGGTCTGCTTGAGCAGGGTCCAGTGAGTCAACGGTGGGACAGTTCAATGGATGGGGCGCCTGACGTCTACCTGATCTAGAATGTTCTGAGCATAAGTGCAAAGGCTTCCATGAAATGCTCTCATTGCAGATGTTGATGGCTAGGGATCAGTTTTAGAAGGATTTTGGCAACATCTTCCATTTTTGTGGAATTTCACTATAGTCCCCTATAATGATGACACCATGTGCTGCACCTTTTCTAATTGTATGGTTCAATAGGAAGAAGTGCATTTACTTTAAGTAGAAACAGCTAGTCGTGCGCACTCTAGTTGCTGGAAACATAAAAAACATTCAAAACTCCATTGATGGCTCCCGGAATCCTTGCAAACTTCTCGATTAAAAAATTTTCATTGCTAGGCATTGAACGGATTTGCAAAACAATCCTACCTAGATGTTTATTAAAGAGGGCCTGTGATGTCCGGCTCTTCCTGCCAATAGTCGGTTTGCTTGCTATGATGCTAAAGGTCTGGAGACCACTTCTCTTCCATTCATCTCTCTCTGCTCTTTCTACACGTTCTTTTGGTGTTGAAAATTAAGGGGTGATAATGTCTTAAACAGAAAAGTGTTTGTAAATCTTCCAGACCCGTTTAATCTCGCATTTTGATTGACACCAGATAGAACCGTGATCAGGACGCTATTGGTGATGGTGAAAAATTTTGACCAGGGTGGATTTGGTGTATTTTCACATATGATCAGTGGGTCCTGGAAGTCCTTGGATTCAGCCGGAACCAAGAGTCGATGCCAAAAATGTTTGCAAAGGACCGCAGTCCAGCCGACCATTCTTCACATGCTGCTGGGCATTAACAGCGGTCATTTTACCTTCAGCCTCGTAATGCACTCTTGTACATTGACTTCTAATCTAAGGGTGGTCAATTACCAGCTGTTAACACCCTCAGCAGAGGGCAATAAAGCTTGATCTCAGTATTACAGTCTTGGTGAAAGTGTCTTCTCTTCCTGGCACGTTCACCACGGATTCCAAACAATTCAACCATGAATGCCCAAAGCCCTCTTCTTGGGAGGTTAAGGATTCAGCGCTTCCTCAGGTTTATAAAACTTTGTAAATCTGGGGCAATGTCAAATTCCATGGGTGTTGCATGGAAAACCCAGTGCAACGCACATGGGATGCCTCCTGGGCGCAGAGTAAAGTGACACAGTGATTTGCAATGTGGTGCCTTATTCAAGATTTATAAGGCACTCAAAGCCATGCTGGGGGGCTTTGCACTTTACATGGTGAAAAAGTGACCAAGGGCTCTATAAATTGGCCCCCATATGTTTAAGTCACAACAGCTATAAATAAATGTTTTCCTGGGTATTGAGAGAGGTGAAACCTAGCATCAAGCGGTAACAGAGAGATGTGTATGGAAAGGGAGATTTGAGTAAAAATGTAAGAGCACTGCTCAGGGTGCCCCTTCAAAAAGTGGGGGTTCTGCTCTTCACTGCATTGCAAGAGGGAGGGCATGCCTTGGATTGGCTGGGGCAGCATGTCTAGAGCCAGAGGCCAGTGTTCCCTCTCTTGCAGGTTAAGCTTCTATTCTGGCCCCATCTGGGCTTCTGTTGTTACACAAGCTGCTTGATAAAGCCAGCTTCTGTGTCAGGAAGTAGGTGAAATTGTCGTCATTTCCTTCTGGGCATGGCTAAGAATTATTTATGCGATAAAACAATTACACAACAAGGCAGCGTGCCTGACATAAAGTGCTTCAAAGCCTGCCCAGAGGTAGCAAGTGCTATATAAATGCAATCACAATAAAATGCATTCCCACCAATGGTGTGGTCCCGAAGAGCGCTTTTGGAATGTGGCGTCCTTTCTTTGACAGTTGGCCTGCTGATCCTGTGAGGCTTACTAAAGGCCTACAGGCGGGTTGGCTCCTAAACCTATAGTGCTGTCATTCATAGCCTTGGAGGTGGCCAGCTGGACGCGCTTAGGCTGCCAGTCGGATGGTCATGTGAAAGGATGCGGTGAAGAAGGACATGTCCGCCATCCCTTGGCATCAGGTGGATGCTATGGAACAAGCATCCTTGTCCGAGTGTGACTCTGATGCTGGCCGAGTGTGCACCTGGGTCTGGGAGGTTAAAGGTGAGATCACCAGGATGTTTAGCATGTGTGCTGCTGAGAGGATGTGTTTGTGTCGAATGTATGAAGTTACAACGCAGCTAAGATCCTGGAGTCCCATATAAACCGTCATCTATCTGTTTTCATCGAGAGTTCCAACCTTTTAGACATCTCTCAGCATGGGTTTCGATCATCCCATAGCACTGAGTCGGCTCTCACTGTCGTGATTAATACAATCCGAGCTGAGGTTGACAGGGGACACCCATCGCTGCTAGTGTTATTAGATCTCACAGCAGCGTTTGACACCTTGTCCCTGTCAATCTTGAGCTCTAGGCTCAGGGTCATCGGAGTAGGGGGCTCGGCCCTTAGTTTACTCTCTTCCTTTCCCCATCATAGGGAGCAGAGAGTTAAAATGGGCAGCTTCCTCTCCGATTCTCAAGAAGTGCAATGTGGGGTACCTCAGGGCTCTTCATTGAGTCCCTTACTATTAATCATCTATGTTACCCCACTTGCCAAGGTGATAAGATCCTTTGGTCTGGATGTGATATCGTACGCCCATGACACCCAGATCCTGGTATCTATCACCCAGCCGGCCAGTGAGTTTGCCCCTAAGTTTAGAGCCTGTATGGAAGCAGTTTCAACTTGGATGGTTCGTAATTTTTTTAAACTTAACGGCGATAAGACCGAAATCATGGTCTTTAGTGGGAGCCAGGATCTTTGGTCTAAGGATGGGTGGCCTCTGTCCCTGGTAGAATGTCCTCGTCCTACTCCTGTTGCTAGGAACCTGGGTGTCCTAATTGACCCGGCCTTATCTTTTGACTCTCAGGTAAACAGGCCGGTGTCAGCCTGTCGCAGCATCATCAGAATTTTCAGGAAGATTGCCCCCTATCTGTCCCTGGCAGCTCGGAAACAAGCTACAGCTGCCTTGGTTTTATCGAGGCTTGATTACTGCAATGCCCTCTACGGTGGCATTAGCAAAGCCTCCATTTATCGTCTCCAAATGGTACAGAATGCCGCGGCTAGAATGGTTTTAACTCTCCCTAGGAGATCTTCTGCTACTACGGCAAGAAAGGACCTTCACTGGCTTCCGATCCCCTCTAGGATTAGCTTTAAACTCCTCTGCTTAGCCCATGGTGCTATTCACGGCGCAGGCTCAGAAGGTATCAGGGCCCTTCTGTGTGTGTATTCCCCTAGCAGAACCCTCCGGTCTTCTTCCAAGAATATGCTTGTGGTTCCCAAGTTCACAAAGGCTAGGTGGGGAGGCAGAGCTTTTTCTGTCCTAGCCCCCAAACTCTGGAACTCTCTTCCTTTGTAACTCACTAGCCAATCTTCCCTAGCGGTCTTCAAGAAACACCTGAAGACCTGGCTTTTCTCCCAGGCATATTAGGGGCTGCGCCGTTGACGGCTTCCTGGTTCATCTATCTGGTAATGTGGACTCTCTGTTTGTTTGTTGGTGCCTTGATGCCCCTTGGGGCTAAGTTTTGCGCGGTATAAAAATGCTATTCATTCATTCATTCATTTACGGTGCATGCCTTTACAATGCAGTTTTTACATCGCAACATCCTTTACAAAGCATTACTTTACATAGCAGACCATTACATCGCATTTTCAGAAACTACCTTTACAACGCTTTCCATTACATTGCTTTAAGGTAAGTGTTGGATAGTGTAGGGGTAAAAATTACTATTCTAACTCCAGTGAGTGCAACAGTAGGGTAAGTGTCAGATAGTGTTAGTGTACTATGCGTTGTAATTGTATGCGTTGTAATGATTTGCGATGTAATGCCTGCGTTGTAGTGACATGCATTGTAATGACATGCTTTGTAGTGTCATGCAATGTAATGGCTGCGTTGTAATGACATGCGATGTAAAGGATGTTGCGATGTAATAACTGCTATGTAAAGGTAGTGCGTTGTAATGACTGCGTTGTAAAGGTTGTTCCCCGTTTGTGTCATTTGAACGGATGTGCCACTGTGGTGTTCAGGTCTTACCTAACCTTGGAGCTGGCAGCGATGTCGTGCATGCGTTGGTGTCAGGGTTGCGCCCGATGTACACTGTGGTGTAGTGTGAGGCGAGTGTACAGTGACCCATATATGCCTTTGCAGTGACTAACACTTAGCGCCTAGATGGCTGCAGCCCTGGAGCGCACATGGCAAAGGCAAGTGCATGGCACGGGTCGGGGTGCCAGGGTTTTATTGTCAGGATGACTTAGAGCTGTGCTGTGTGCATATTTTTGGCCAGAGGCTGCGCCTTACAGGACATATATTTGCGGCAAACCAAAGCCACATTTTGTGACAAGAAAATGCAAATGACGTGGTATACTATGCGGTTAAAAGTAGTGCACGTGCTACATTCTCTGGCGTTACAAGTTACCTATTTTGGCTTTTTAACGCACACACAGGGAAAAGGAATCTTAATATTAGAGAACATAAACAGGACTGCATATTGAGTGGAATCCACCCAGCATCGATGTTGCTTTGCGTGGGACAGCAGGTACCACATTCTCGTTTTTTAAGCCCCATAGCATGTGAATTAATTCTAGCATTACCACCCATCTTCTAGACCCCACCCCCTACAGGCCGACCCACACCGACTCCAGAAGTCTGCTGCAGACAAACCTGAACCTAGAATGCAGGTGAACACCCCCAGTCCATGCCAACAGCACTCATTACCCAAAGGCACCAATAAATCGTGCTGTTTATGGCATGCCCTGCTACCGCCTTCATCTGCTGATGCCAAGATGCTGAGTTTCATGGCTTTGCAACCTCCTGAAGACTGCACACGCCCTCTGCGTTTGCCCTGTGCACCCCACTACTCCCGACAGATTGCAAACCTTGCTTGGCATCCGCAGAATGCAAGGCTGCCCCCGGAGGGCATGTACGTGCCACCCGAGGGTGATGATACCAACCTCCGCGCGTGCCTCCTGGCCCGGCTCGTGCGCCCTCAGTGGGGCAGCGCAGGCGCATCAGTGCCATGGTTCTGTGAAAGTCGATGCCAGGGGTGAGCTGCAAGGCCTGGCACTGGCCAGGAACCTGAATATGTTGTATTACGCAACAGAACAAACGTCTGGCGCGCATAGTTCACGGACTGCGAAGCTGCCTGTGCGCGCTCGCACCCGCTTGGCTCGTGAGTCGTGAGGGGTGTGAATGATTTGTTGGCGGACAAGTCGATGCTGTCACTGCAGCACCAGGGGGGCCGCCAAGGCCTCTGGGACATGTCTTCTGCATGCGCACGTGTGTATGTTCCTTTTCCGTCAAAGGGCTAAGAAACAAGGCTGCCCCAGTGTGTGAGGAGGTTGTTGTGTGTGTGTGTGTGGGGGGGGGGGGGGGGGGAGGGGGGGGAGGGTAGTGGGGGGGGGGGGGGGATGCCTCACGGACTGCCAAGGTAGGTGATACCTGCGTATGAAGGCGGGTGCTCTGGAACCGGGGCAGTGAGAGCTCTGAGACATTCAAGGCATAACTTTGTGCCTAGTGCAAAGGAGGCGGAAACAGACTCAGCCCAACAATGGTGGCACGGCCTGCGCCCCCGAACCCCCGGCCTGGTCATCTAACCGAGAGCATCCTACATGGCAGGCGCCCCCTCACCCCTCAATGGACACACCGCAGGCTATGCCATCCGGTGTGCCAAGGTGCCATGGCAGCAGAACCACTGCCTCACCCACACTGGCAGACCATGCGTCATGCTTCGAGGGATCTGCCAAGGCTGCACGGGGGTCTCCGGAGGGGACCATCCAAAAGGGCGGCCGCCTTAGTGCCACAGGAAGGCACAGAGGTTGGCGCCTCAGGCGCTCAGGGCGATAGACCACAAGGGTCTGTCGGCCGTGTCACTACCGGTTATGGGCGGGGGTCAGGGGTACAAAACCTGTCCCCCGCCCACTGGAAAGTCTCTCGTCCGCTGCCCGTCGTGTTATCTCCCGCCCTACCGCTTACCCTGCGGACGGTCAGGAAGGGGTAAGGGGAAGGGGAAAATCTAACTTATTATTTTGTGTTGCAGGAGGAGGTACAGGGCGACCCAGAGTCTGCAAGGTACAGAAGGGCACTAGACTGCAGCAGCACAACAAGCATTTACAATGCAATGGTTTCGCCTTTGGAAAAGTTAGAGCTATTGGCATTGTAAATGACAAAATTTGTATTTACGTGTTGGTTTTGAAAACAGATAAATGGCATGGTCATTTACATTGCTGTTGGCTTAATCTATTGCAAATCCGAGACCTATTGTACCCTACGGACGACAGCAGACAGCAATTACTACCACACACACACCCAGAGCCACACACACACACACCCAGAGCCAGCCACACACACCCAGAGCCAGCCACACACACCCAGAGCCAGCCACACACACACACACACACCCACACCCACACCCACACAGCCAGAGCCACACCCAGAGCCACACACACCCAGAGCCACATACACTCACCCAGAGCCACATACACTCACCCAGAGCCACATACACTCACCCAGAGCCACATACACTCACCCAGAGCCACATACACTCACCCAAAGCCACAAACAACCACCCAGAGCCACAAACAACCACCCAGAGCCACAAACAACCACCCAGAGCCACAAACAACCACCCAGAGCCACAAACAACCACCCAGAGCCACAAACAACCACCCAGAGCCACAAACAACCACCCAGAACCACACACACCCACCCAGAGCCACACACACTCAGGAGAGCAAGCACAGCGAGGGGGCAGGGAAGCAAGCACAGCGAGGGGGCAGGGAACTAAAAGTAAAATACTAAAAATAAAATATTCCATGTCGCAATTAAAGTTACCATCACCCAGTCACTCGTTAATGACTGTAAAAACAGCATCATCGCCTATGTACTAAAGGGAGGAGTAAAGAACCTCAGGATGCCCTTCAGTGTAAAAGTCTTCATTGGCTTAGGGTGCAGGTGAGCCTTACTTTTGTTTGAGAAAATGATTTGAGCAGGCCCTGTCCCGTCCTGATGCTCTATTCATTAGGTAAAGACAGGCACCAAGAAACAAGTTAAAATAATACAATAAGATGCACACATGCCACATCAAAATGTTGCTATGATATTTTTCATCTTGGGGTACATGATTCATAAGCTGGACTTTAGTGCACCCAATAAGTTATTAAGTACCATAAAGAGAGAGATAAGGGGCCTAAGATAGAACGTCAAAGGCTTCATTAAACTGGAAGGTTTAAAAAATGTTGCTAAAATGTATGTGTTCTTGCTGTTTTCTGCAATCCTGTGGTAGGCATGCCACAGAACAACTGTTGTACTAAAACTGTTTTGCCCCCAAAGCTGCAACGTGCTCTGCCAGAGTCCTTGGATTTGGAGTGTGCATATCTTTTCATCCCTTTGTTGTCCAAAATATACTGGGGTGCGGGGGGTTGCAAAGATTGTGTATAAGGGAATAGCGAGCAAGGAAAGAGGACTTTCTCTCTGAGATAAATAACAGGGCAAGTCTTATGAAAAGCTTCCTGTTTATGGCAAAGTTGAAGTTCATCACAATTCCAATGTTCTTCACCTTGGAGGCCATATAAAATCCCCAAGAGGTACACACCATGTAAATAGTAATAACTGGGAAAGTTCTGAGGAGTTTGTATGCCGCTGGCAGCATTCTTGTATCCACCATAAAGGAGTCATGGATGGTCAGAGACTCAAACAGTTGCATAAGCACCTGTTGGCACATCAGCCTCAAATTCCAGACAACATGAACTAAATGTTAAGTTGCTCTGAGAACCAGAACATTTAACAGACCCTGATATCAAACAAAACAACCTAGGTCTGGACTATAGTCTCTATTAACATTAGGAAATTCCTTCCTGGATTGCAACTAGTAGCAACCTGCATGAGTCTCAATCTGAGACCTTAGCTCTCAAATCTCCTAAAAAGGCATCAGTACTTGCATGAGCATTGAAATGATTCTCTACAATTAACATATTTTGGGGCTGAGCAGCATGTAGGGGCATAAAAATTCACTTTCATCTTAGCTGACGGACAGCACCACCACAGTAGAAATATTTCCTACAAAGTTTAGAATGGACTCCAACCGTCATCAACAACTGATGGAATGCAAAAGCGCACAGCAGAATGCACCCAACATACGAATCCTCAAGGCAGCCATTGCCAGGCTCACACGTTCACCAGGTGAACATCCAGGGTGAATTAAGAGATCACAATAAATAGTACAAAGAAACAGCACAATGACATTAAGAACAGTTCGCTGTGGTCCTGCAATGAGCAATTTCCACTGCCAGCTGGCAGAAATAAGACCTGGGCAAAGGGGGGGGGTGACTTCCAGCTTTCAGGACTCTCTCCAATAGGAGAAGGCATTTAAATACACAAGTAGGGCTTTCCTCAACTACACAAAGCTGAGCTTCTCCCACTCCACCATCAGTACCGCCAGCGTATGCAGCTGCCAGACTCATTCCTCCAATAAATATTACTTTTTATGTCAAACTTAAACACTGTAAATACATCTTTCTCTGTACTTTAACAGACATGCACGAAGCCCGGGGTCAAGCATCTGAAAGTAGTTGTGCAAACATCTGCACTCGACTGGCACAAAGCCACGTCCTACTTCTGGACTGAAGGATTATTAAGGCAGCTTTGTGTTGTTGGATCTGTAATCTAACAGGCTGCGACAGGGGTCTACAGTGGAAGTCTGGACTGTCCCGATATAGCAATATGTACATGGACTGTGAGCATCTATACCTGTCTGGTCAAATACAGACTCTCTTACATGTCCGTACAATTGCACCATCACTATGCACACGTACACAAAACTTTTTAGACCAGGCAGAGTAACAAAACGGACAACTGACTTGTGTACTAGCAATTCTGCCACGGACTCAAAAACAGAACCCGAGCCCACGAGCGTCTGCCCAACTAGATCCGAAACCCTATGGTCTAGTATAATAAAGAGTAGTTTCAGGCTTTTTTTAGGATTATTGAAGGAGTAAAGCTCAATTACATGTTCCTCTGCCCACAGAGGCACGCCAATGAAACAATGAAACTCACAAGAAAACCTCACAGACTTCTAATGATTGCAACTTATTTACACTTAAAGGATAAAAATCAAATACATGCTGGAGCGTCAACAGAGCCGGTAAAAAGTGAAGAGGTTTGAAACTTTATTTCACTCTGCACTGCTTTGTTTCTAGACTGTCAAACGTAGGGCTCGGCGCCACATAACCAGCAAGGAAGGTTCGGGGTCGAAATGGCTTTTTTTCAGAAGGCACGTTAAGCACTTCGTGCGTCTTGATTTGGCTTAATCAGTTAGACTTTTTTTGACAAACGTAAAAAAAGTATGTAAAACTTCCAACGAGACAGCATGACACGAGAAATGCTTTAAAAAAAAACAAGTAACTGATTTAATTTGATGATTTTAAAGCTTCTGCATTTACAGAACGTTGTTACTGGTTCGAGACCCATATGAGCAAATTCAAAAGATTGAACTTAAAAGCAGTTCACTCGCTTCATTCACTCCCCTAACTTTTCTGCTGAACAAAACAAAGAACTGGAAACGGGCAAACCAGTGCCCCCACAGTAGATTCCCATGGTAGATTCCTGATCTCCCCTGCCTGCCTCAAGCCTTTGTTCACTGAAAGCAGTGCCTGGAAACCTGAAAGAAACTTAAGTAGACAAAAACAGCAGTCAAACAAAAAAAAAGTGCAAAACAGCATCTTGCCATCCAGGCTTATTATAGCAGGCTGTGGCTTCATTTAGGCTCTCGCTTATAAGCCTTACATTTTTGTGTGTTTGAATGGCAATAGTTTTCTTCATGCAGTGAGCGTGTAAGCCTTGGATGCGGCTAGCACACCGGCGTGCAGACGGAGTTTAGCCAGCCACGCAGCTCAATAGAGTGAAACGCAAAGAGCAGAAACTTACAGGATGGTAGTCTGAGGCGAGACGACAGGCAGGGTTTCCAGCATGAGATGCATGCAGCGCACCTTGGTGCGGAAGCACAGGCAGCGGCTGGGGCAGGAGGCTGCTTGCTGCAGGAGGGCGAGCAGCAACGCGGCAAAGAGTTGCCAAAGGACAAACCGCCCTGCCATGGCGAGCGGAGCTGGGGGCAGGAGGGTCCGGAACCAGTGGCTGAAGTCTGCTGAGCGGTGCGACGGGGGCAGCAGCAGCACCTCCGCTCGCGCCCCTCGCGGCTCCTCTGGTCGCTCCAACTGCAGAGGCTTTCCCAGCCTCGGGGCAGGGGCCGTGACGTGCAGGACTGCGGCGGGATGGGTGGAGCTGGGCCAGTCAAAGTGCAACGTTGGGAATCCATGGTGGGTCGCGAGAATTAGGCCATAACACTCAAGCTGCTCTAGGCACCTACGAGGACACGGGGGGGGCGGGAGAGGAACGGACGGCGGGAGAGGACACAGGCACGAAAATTGGCACAAGTGCGGCGTGGGCAGCCGCGGATTAAAAAAAAATTTTAAAAAATGGCGGCAGCACCTACGAGGACACGGGGGGGGGGCGGGAGAGGAACGGACGGCGGGAGGGGGCGGGAGAAGACACAGGGGGCGGGAGGGGGGCGGGAAAGGACACGAGAGGAACGGACGGCGGGAGGGAGGCGGGAAACGGCGGGAGGAGGGACACAAGGCAGGACAGCAGCAAACACGGCCGGACCAGACACGGGGGCGTTCCCGGCGTCGCGTGACGTCGGCAAAAGCCAAAGAATCTCGGGAACGCCCCCGTGTCTGGTCCAGCATTGACGGACGCCTCTCTGTTCCAATGGCTAGCCTCCATTTATGGAGCTAGCCAATGAAGCAGAGAGGCGGGGTAAAGTCACCCATACTAGAAACTACAGATTTCGCTGGAGGAGGAGCCTAACGGCTCCGCCCCCCAGCGAAACCTAAAAAGGGTGCTAAGCCAAGGATACCCAGGGATGTCTTAGCATTTCCCCTGGAAGAACTACGGCGCCCCGCTAGTCCTACGGGCGGTTGTGGGCCTGAGCAACCGGGGGCTGCCTGGAAGGCTCCGCCCACCTTTGGGGGCGGGAGCAAGGGAGTGGACTGGCGGTCCACTGATTGGTAATCACCGTTTGGCGATGGCCACGGTGCAATTTGGCTCATCAGGCGGGCAGGCGGCATAGGAGCGGGCCTGCCCTGGGATCGCCCGTAAGATAACCCACCATGCTGGCATATTGGTATACAAATAAACCTGCAGCAAATTTCTCCACTGAGAAGGTGTTGTGTGGTTTATTCATGGATGTTGCTGTATGAGAACGGGTGAATGTTGACGATATTGGCACTAAGCACTGTGCAAGGCTGCCAAGGAATCTGTACCCCACTTTCATGAACAGGAAGCATTGCGCCCGATATGTTGAGAAAGGTCCCCCAGCATGTTAGATATTCAAGATTTGTGGGGTACTGACACTGCGCCCCTATCATCAGGGCTCTGCAGGGGTCTCGGTAGGTGCCATGTGCACATAGGATACAGCCAGAGGGGTGAGAGACCCTAGCTGCAGTGAGTGAACCACACATGTGCAACACCTTACAGCATTGGTGTGAGGGAGAGCCACACTGGCAGACAGACGTTATGCCACAAAAACTCTTAAGTCCACTCCCTTCGTGTCCTCTGACTGTGTCTTCTATCCATGCTGCTCCTTTTGTGTCCTCAGACTACCCTTCTCTTCGTGCCTGCTCCCTTAGCGCACTTAGTCTGCTCCTAGTGTCCATGCCTACTTCTGTCGTGCCCTCAGACTACCCTTCTGTCCGTGCCTGCCCCATACCCCTATCCATGCCTGGGGGGGAGGGGGGAGCTAGGGCCGGAGTTCGACGGGAGATGGGCCAAGCTTCCTAAACACTTTTCTGGCTTTCCTGACGAGAGCAGCGCTCCTGGGGTCAGCCGGTGTGCGCCGGCAAAGCTGCCCTGTTCTCCCGCGCACACAGCCCAAGCTAGCCATCTGCTGTGCAAGCAGTAACCAATAAAGTCTTTTAAAAAAGCGTGGCCTTCTAGAAGTTCTGGACGTGGCCTAAGCACCAGACCAGACACAGCATGCCTCGCAGAGCAGCGCATGCGCGCTGCTAGGCTTGACCTAAAATCAATACAGCACTCAGAATGCATTAGGTCCTAACATGAAAGGGCAGACATAGAAAGGGTCGGTGTCTGCAATGAAATGGAGCACGGTGGCCTACCTATCAGGTGCACACCTGTAGCCTCCTATCAGGGCCTGGTTGGCAATTGCAGGAATGGATGAGTATTCTTTCTCA
The DNA here is from genome assembly GCF_964263255.1 of Lissotriton vulgaris. Lineage (NCBI taxonomy): Eukaryota > Metazoa > Chordata > Amphibia > Caudata > Salamandridae > Lissotriton > Lissotriton vulgaris. Next base: position 84,813,792 of record NC_141693.1, read on the forward strand.
CTAGGGCAGGTGCAGTCTTTTAAGCTTTCATGGCAGCCATCCTTGAAGGAACTCTCTTGTTTGCTACAAACTCTGGGATTCAGGGATCACCGGTGCAGCATACCTAAACACAGTGATAAGTACAGGGCTGTCTGGGGCGCCTTCAGCATCAGCAGCGCTGTCTGTATCTATCTGGGGTAACCTCAGCATCGACTGCACTGTCTGCATCTTTGTGGGGGTGCCCCCAGCATTGACTGTGCTGCCTGTATCTATCTTGGGTGCTCTCAGGATCGACTGCGCTATCTGTATGCGTCTGGGGATCCTTCAGCATCAACTGCGCTGTCTGCATCTGTCTGGGGTGACCTCAGCATCGACTGCCCTGCCTGTATCTGCTTCGGGGTGCCCTCAGCATTGACTGCACTGTTTGTACCTGTCTGGGGATCCACTAGTGTCAACTGCGGTGTCTGTATGTATCTGGGGTAACCTCGGCATCGACTGCCTGTTGGAATCAGCTCTGGGGAGCCTTCATAGGGCGAGTACAGCGAGTCAAACTACCTCCTTTCCTCTTCAAAACCACAGAGTTCAGCTGCAGGGCTCCTCCCTGAGCCCCACCCTCTTGAACGTCTACATGGCCCCTCTTGTGACTATCATCAGGAACCACGTACTCAACATCATCTCCCACGCCACACAACTGATCCTCTCCCTCATCAACGAGCCAACATCCGCCAGAAACAACTTCCACAGCGAAATGAAGATTGTCGCCACCCGGATGAAGCAGCTTCATCAAACTCAATTCGGACAAGAACGAAGTCCTCATCCTAGGGCACTCACCCTCAATATGGAATGTCACCTAGTGGCCCTCCACACTGGGAACCCCACTCACCCTCACAGACCACGCACGTATCCTCGGCATCATACTGGACTCCTCACTCAGAATGAACCATCAGATCAGCTCTGTCACCTCATCGTGCTTCCACATGCTCCGCCTGCTTTGAAAGACATTCAGATCGATCCCCACGGAATCCAAAAAAACAGTCACCCACGCACTTATCAGCAGCAGACTCAACTACGGCAACGCACTGTACGCCGGCATTATCCAGACAATGACATCCCTCACTGCAGTCACATCTTCAAACACGTCTGAGTACTCCTCTGACTCCCAGTCAACAAAAGAATCACTTTCAAGCTCCTCACTCACGCCTACAAAGCCCTCCATGATGCAGGACTTGCATGCCTGAACCACTGCCTCTCAGTCCATGTCCCCACTAGACACCTTCGCTCCGCCTCGCTGTTTCTGCTCACCGTCCCTCGGATCCACAAGACTAGAACCAGAAGAAAATCCTTCTCCTACCTCGCCGCCAAGACCTGGAACGCCCTGCCTACCCACCCCGGACAATCCCCGTAGCCGAGTCAGTTCAGGAAGGACCTCAAGACCTGGCTCTTCGACTGAACACCTAAGTGTCGACGGACCAGCACCCCCCCCCCCGTGTCTTGAAACACTCACGGGTGAGTAGCTGCACTTTACGAACCCTGATTGATTGATTGCATTGTCTGTACCTGCCCTGGGGTGCCAGCATCGATTGCGCTGTCTGTACCTGCCCTCGGGTGCCAGCATCGATTGCGCTGTTCGTACCTGCCCTGGGGGTTACCCTCAGCATCTCCATCCTGTCTGTATCTGTTCATAGGTGCCCCCAGCATCGTCTGCCCGGTCTGTCTCTGCTCTGGAGGTACCCTCAGCATCTCCTGCCCTGTCTGTCTCTGCTCTGGAGGTGCCCTCAACCTTCCTTTGGCAGATTTCTAGGTTCCTCACCCAGGGAGTTGTAGTCTTTCACCCCCTCAAAGTCCCCATCAAGGGAAGGTACACATCGAAGGCTGGACATATGGGAGATTGGAGAATATGTTTTACTGACATACAACTGTAGAGAATCCGCTATGAATAACTCTCAAAAACAAACATTTCAAAGAACATTTGATCGAAGACAAAAACAAACTTCCTACAGAAAAATCTTTTTTGAAATAAATGTTTTTATCCACCCTGACCCATGCTTATCCTAACACTGAACCTATTGAAATCCCAAAATGATAACCTTCCCCTTACATTACCCCTAATTCTGACCCTTAACTGGACCCTAAATTGATGTCAGACCTCTACCCTAGCCCTTTATAAAATAGTAAACCATACTCTGCTATTTTCATTATAGTCGCATTTCCTTTTAAATACATCTTCATATTGATGCAACCTCTACCCTGGTGGGGCTTGATGATGCTATACAAAACTGCACATAAAGAAATACATCAATTAATAGTCCAGCTGAGGCAGCTCCTCCGTTAAGGCCTAGGAGCTTCACCCCACTAAGTGTAAAAAGAAACAATAATAACGCAACGTTAATATCGTTAAGTTATTAGAATTTTCTTCTTCTGTAAGGAGCCAGCCAGGTTGGGACGGGGTAGGGCTGGGCTTGTCACAGCCTGGGAGAGGGAGGAGCAGTGGTTGCTGCAGCACCGTAAGTGAGCAAGACGATTTAGCCGGCAGTCTTGAGCCGGACAAACTGTCATGCGCACTTTGCATGTTCTCCACCTGCTGTATAGAACAACATGGGTGAAGAACATGCATAGCCTCCCAGTCCATCAGTCTTGTTCATTAGATATTCATTGATACAGCCGATAGTCGACACTGGTATCGCAGAACGATTGGAGAGCGTTGATTTTCGTGTTATAACACACTGTTACTATTGGCTCTCAGCCGGGTGCATAATCACTGTCCCGGATAGAGGTTAGAGCTACTGCTCAAACACTATAGCATATGCTTATAGATGTTGGCTGTTATGATCATTGCTGATTATAGATTCTTTCTCCTTACAGCCCAGTATGATTGGAGGAAGATACTTCATAAATCATGGGTGTCTGGCGATGGGTACAGCTATTTGATAAACGGGCACCAATGAGTAAATACCTGGATTTTTAAGGAACTTATGTCTGTTTGATATATAAGAGACGCTTGCTTTGGGCAGCGGCCCAAGTCAACACATTTTGGGTGTTGCGGGTAAGCTTATCCTGAATTCAATTTAATTCCTTTCTTGATGTAGTGGCAATTGAAGTGAGACAAAGGCGTTTCATGTATACTATTGTACTCATAATGTGGGATGTTGACTTTATGCCTTCCATATGTTTTTTATATTTGTTTACAAAATAAACTGTTGCATGAGTTTCCATCACGTGTTGACCTTTGCCTCACAACGTGTATGCCATTTTGGATTTGTAAATTACAGTATTGTTATATTCCAGCCCTGAAGAATTCGTGGGGTGAATTTTCCCAGTGACGAAACACGTGTTGGCTGGCTGAGGGCATTGAACAAATAAAGAAAGAACCTGAGGAATACATGGTCTTCTGGATTAATTATGCTATTATGGTTTGGACAGATTTGCGTGGGCTTGGCGGCTTGTTTCAAATGACCGTGTGAAGGGAGCTGATATCATGTGACCATTTGAGATCAAAGTTCTGCTTCTCAAACGGTCTGCTTCTGATGTCTTCTCAACATCTGCACACACCATATTCCATTTTAACTTCAAAAACTCCTTTCAAAATGACAGCGTGCCCAGGCAGCTTTGCTGATAAGCTGTTGTTTTCTGCAGAAATAAGCCAACGCCCAGAAAGGCAGACAGTTCTGAACACGAGGCGGGGGTATCAACCAAGGGCTGTAGTCGCAGGGGAGTAATGCATCAGCTCAGAGGGTCTCCCAACCCTCAAGGGGGGGACTAATCTTAAAGCCGCCTCATGCAGCCAAGATCAATGAATATCTGTGAGACATGGGAGACCCTTTGGCCCCTCATCACATTCTGCAGCGGGCCCCCATCCTATTGCATTACGCCACTGTGCGTTTATAGGCAATATTTGGTGGTGGGGGGGGGGGGGTTGTCTAGTGGATTGGGTGGTTAACTATGTGGTCTAGCTGCTGCTTGCTGGCCACTAGGGGAGGGGGCCTGGGGCTTGCATATTGGGCTGGTGAAAGGTAGGTTGAAACTGAAGGGTTGGTGAAAGTACATCCTGGTGTGGTCTTCTAAGGGGTGTTGTTACTAGTGCAAATCAGGGGTTGCCGTGCACCCCTTTTCCATCAGTTAGGTGCACTAGCTTGACGACGCTTGCGGGGCCCCCGGCAAACTACATGCAGGGCCCCCCTATGGACTCAGTCACAAGCTCTGAGGCCAGGGTACTGTGCTGAGGGGGCCCATGAAGCTCGGGCCCCCACACAAGTGGGCTGCAGGAGCCTACGCTACACACTGGTTAGGTGGTACCATCTTGGGGACCAGGGAGGAATGGGGAAAGAATAGACCCAAAAGAGGCACCTCAGACTGGGTACTTCCCAAAGTCCTCCGTCAGTTTCCAGCCACCCTGGATGCTCATTGATGCCAGACCATAGACGGAGGCAACAAGCTGAGAGCCGCCGCCCTTCAGGGGGGCAGGGCTCTGAGAACCTTGTATGGTAGGTTCATCCCTCAAGTTGTGTTTCTTTGCCTCCTCTAGCATGCACATCTGCCTCTTAATGTAAACATCCACTATTTACTCTGTTTATCTTCGATAGTTAAGGCTACCAGTACCATCCCATGAGGTGCACCACAGCCAGGTGCGTCCAACGACAGCCTTAGAACGAACTTAACAGTGGGCCCTGGAGTAATGTTTATTGTGCGATTGAACGCTAGAAACTTTGAGCTACACAAATTTTGTTAATTTATTTGCCATTACAGCAGCCGGACTATTTTGCAGGAGACAAGGTTGAGCAGGGCATGCTTTCCAGAAACAGTAAAACCCGCAGCAGAGAGACTCTGTGCAATATTATTATCAAAATTACACATACTGTAACACAAATTACAAATCTATATATATAAAAACGAAAGTATGTCTGTTTGTCCTTTATGCATTACTACACCATTCATCCAATCGCCATGAAACTTTGGGAAGTTGTTGAGTACACTCCCGCGAAGGTTTCTGGCAAAAGAAAAAAAATTGTTAAATATCGTCCCTCGGCCTCTCAGGGCCATCATAATCTTTCCAATACTGAACCTTTACAGTTTACGGTGCGACTCGCTTTTGCAATGACCATCAACAAAGCACAAGGACAATCGCTGCAAGTGTGTGGACTAGATTTGGAGAATCCGTGTTTCTCACATGGACAACTGTATGTGGCCAGCTCACGCGTCGGAAAACCTTCAGATTTATTCATGTACACACCAGACGAAAAAACACAAAATACCGTGTATCCACAAGCACTCGAATAAATAAACAGAATTAAAACAACACTTTAAAATGTTTTCCATATTAAAATGAATAAGTTTCAATAACAAGCACTGGCGTTGCCAATAGGTCTCGCAGTAGGAAAGTTGGAGCTATTGGTTTTGTAAATGACAAAGCCCTTTATGTATTTAAAATGATAACCAAAGTGAAAGGCATTGTTATTTGCAATTGTAATGGCTCCAACTGTCGTACTGCGAGACCTATTGGCAACGTGAGTGGTTTTTCGTGTGTGAGTGGCGTTGTGTGTGTGAGTGGCGTTGTGTGTGTGAGTGGCGTTGCGTGTGTGAGTGGCGTTGCGTGTGTGAGTGGCGTTGCGTGTGTGAGTAGCGTTGCGTGTGTGAGTGGCGTTGCGTGTGTGAGTGGCGTTGCGTGTGTGAGTGGCGTTGCATGTGTGAGTGGCGTTGCATGTGTGCGTAGTTGAGTGGCGTTGCGTAGTTGAGTGGCGTTGCGTAGTTGAGTGGCGTTGCGTAGTTGAGTGGCGTTGCGTAGTTGAGTGGCGTTGCGTAGTTGAGTGGCGTTGCGTAGTTGAGTGGCGTTGCGTGTGTGAGTGGCGTTGCATGTGTGAGTGGCGTTGCATGTGTGCGTAGTTGAGTGGCGTTGCGTAGTTGAGTGGCGTTGCGTAGTTGAGTGGCGTTGCGTAGTTGAGTGGCGTTGCGTAGTTGAGTGGCGTTGCGTAGTTGAGTGGCGTTGCGTAGTTGAGTGGCGTTGCGTAGTTGAGTGGCGTTGCGTAGTTGAGTGGCGTTACGTTGTTGCGTGGCGTTGCGTAGTTGCGCGGCGTTGCGTAGTTGAGCGGCGTTGCGTGTAGTTGCGTGGCGTTGTGAAGTTGCGTGGCATTGCGTAGTTGCGTGGCGTTGCGTAGTTGCGTGGCGTTGCGTAGTTGCGTGGCGTTGCGTAGTTGCGTGGCGTTGCGTAGTTGAGTGGCGTTGCGTAGTTGAGTGGCGTTGCGTAGTTGCGTGGCATTGCGGCGTTGCGTAGTTGCGCGGCGTTGCGTAGTTGAGTGGCGTGGCGTAGTTGATTGGCGTTGCGTAGTTGAGTGGCGTTGCGTAGTTGAGTGGCGTTGCGTAGTTGAGTGGTGTTGCGTAGTTGAGTGGCGTTGGGTAGTTGAGTGGCGTTGCGTTGTTGCGTGGCGTTGCGTTGTTGCGTGGCGTTGCGTAGTTGCGTGGCGTTGCGTAGTTGCGTGGCGTTGCGTAGTTGCGTGGCGTTGCATGTGTGAGTGGCGTTGCGTAGTTGCGTGGCGTTGCGTAGTTGCGTGGCGTTGCGTAGTTGCGTGGCGTTGCGGCGTTGCGTAGTTGAGTGGCGTTGCGTAGTTGAGTGGCGTTGCGTAGTTGAGTGGCGTTGCGTAGTTGAGTGGCGTTGCGTAGTTGAGTGGCGTTGCGTAGTTGCGTGGCGTTGCATGTGTGAGTGGCGTTGCGTTGTTGCGTGGCGTTGCGTAGTTGCGTGGCATTGCGTAGTTGCGCGGTGTTGCGTAGTTGAGCGGCGTTGCGTAGTTGAGTGGCGTTGCGTAGTTGAGTGGCGTTGCGTAGTTGCGTGGCATTGCGTAGTTGTGTGGCGTTGCGTAGTTGCGTGGCGTTGCGTAGTTGCGTGGCGTTGCGTGGTTGAGTGGCGTTGCGTGGTTGAGTGGCGTTGCGTGGTTGAGTGGTGTTGCGTGGTTGAGTGGCGTTGCGTGGTTGCGTGGCGTTGCATGTGTGAGTGGCGTTGCGTTGTTGCGTGGCATTGCGTAGTTGCGTGGCATTGCGTAGTTGAGCGGCGTTGCGTAGTTGAGTGGCGTTGCGTAGTTGAGTGGCGTTGCGTAGTTGAGTGGCGTTGCGTAGTTGCGTGGCGTTGCGTAGTTGCGTGGCGTTGCGTAGTTGCGTGGCGTTGCGTAGTTGCGTGGCGTTGCGTAGTTGAGTGGCGTTGCGTGGTTGAGTGGCGTTGCGTGGTTGAGTGGTGTTGCGTGGTTGAGTGGCGTTGCGTGGTTGAGTGGCGTTGCATGTGTCAGAGGCTAAATGTAGCACAGGGAGACCTCCAGTGGTAAGACAATCCAAAACAACTTAGAAAACATTTGACAGTATGAAGAGATCAAACTCATGAACAAGCGTGATACACCTAAGCTAAAAATCATGATAAATAACAACACACATTAGAAGTGAAACTGCAAGTACAGAAGGACCAGCTTTGCTTGTTTAAAACTCCCACTTCAGGCAGATGAGTGTAATGTGTAAAGCGTCTTGTGCACATGAGCAGATCGGAGTCTGGAAGCAAATACAAAGAAGAGGAATGACTGAGGCGCATTGGTGTGAAGCACATCAAAGGGCTTCTCCTCCCCTAATTAGCCGTTCTGGGGAAACTGAAAGTACGGCCGGCCTGCGGCCGGCCATGAATAATTAGGGGAGGAGAAGCCCTTTGATGTGCTGGGCTGGCTGGCCCTGAATGCGCGTGCATGTTATCACGTGGTTCACGGGCACTGCAAGAAAACCGCGGCTGAAAGCCCTTTGGTTTGACGAGAAAATAGCCGACTTGAATTCTCCCCATTTCCCATTCCTGCGGAATGGTAAAGGCTCGACCTAAAAATGACACAATGTAAATTGAATGTTATCATAACAAGTTTCCTTAAATTTCCTTTCTTCTGAGATCGCAGCAACGCGCGATGGGTAAGCTAGTTCTGCATAAAAAAGTACACCTACTGCATAAAAGGAAAATTGTATGTGAAGCATGCACACCACACAGATCACATATGTTTTAAATGGCTGCTGTGGGCCCCACCAGCACTCAACACTCATCTCTTACAGAACACAACAGTAACAATTCAGTACAAACACACAGCACTGGAAAGATATGCCACATGCTTGTAACTGTGCGTCCACACAATAGCAGCACACTCAGACTTCCAACACAACATACTAGACAGAACCCCTCACACGCATCCAGGACTGTAAGACTCATCAAACTCATCTCTTAGGTGGATAACAACATGCGGTATGGTGGCTCACAATTGTGTTTTGTAGGACTAAGCCTTGCAAAGGCCAGCACTGCTGTGGAAGACGCACTGGCTGGAGAAGTTATTCTTTCAGGAACTGGTAGGTTTTAATAAACTTGACGTGACTGTGCTAATCTGGAGTGGCGTTGAGAGAGATGAGAACTATTACATTCCAAGTGAGAGTAGATGCATTTATCAACCTATCCTCATTTAGGGGGATCTCACCAGCATCCAGGGTGGATGGAGTTGACTATCTCACTGCATAGCGCCTAAAGGTGGTACAGGTTAGAATTGTGTCTGGGACCTGTTACCACTTGGGTAGGTGACAGAACAGAGTCACGTGCTGTCAGAATCCAGCATTTTGTGAGGGGTAAAGATATATCTCAATCCTGTATATGTCTGTCGGTAGTTCGGTTATTATTTACGATTCCACGATAATGTTAAATCAAAGATCTCTGGACAGTGAGAAGCAGGGATCGCCTTTTCTGATGTTTGCTTGTTACACTTCCAGAGGTAAAAGAGAAGGAAACTCACATCTATGTACTGGGTGTGAGGGCTTCCACAGCACCTAGAGGCGTGAAGCGCCAGCTCAACACTAGAATGCTGCACGGGTGGTGGTCTGCAGTGGTTAACACAGTGGGAGGCACTTGTGACCTACATCCTGCTGCATCATTCATGCTCATGTACTCTGTTGTAGTACTAATCACCATGTATATAATAAAGAATGTACACATTTAGAATGTAACATTTTACATTTTTAAATATGGATGTTATTTTATAGTACTTTGGAGTTTCATGTGGCATTAAACATGTATGTTAGTTTTCAGAGCTCAAGTGGGCCTTGAAGCCAGAAGCTCAGGGTTGTGCATTTGCATATTTCTGAGACGTGCAACCTCACTATTGAACTAGGACCGTGAAAGCCGGATTTAGGACAACAATGAGCCTAGTATTGTATGCGTGAATGGTAGCTTTTCCTCAAAGATGTCCAGCCCTTCCCCAGGGAGAAAATCTTGACACTTGCTCATTAAATGTGTTTCCTCTGAGAGAAATAAGTTGCTGTCACATGATTAAGCTCCGTTGACTTGCATTGGAAAAAACATGTGTAGAAATTGGCAAATTTTTGAGGATCTTTAGCTCCATGCTCCCACTGACCCTTTTCCAGGAGTCCTGGTTAGTTGAAATTACATTTGTCTCTGATCTGTTGCTGTGAAGCCTGATATTTAGCCTCAGTCTCTTGAGTTCGGCCTTATGCTTTCCAGCTTTTTCTGTTTTATTTTTCATGCTAAAACCAGGGGCGGCTCTAGGTTCATGGTGGCCCTGGACAGGGAGCGTAGGTAGGGGGCCCCGGAAGAGGGGGTCCGGGTGGGGCAGAGCGCGGAGGCCAGTGAAGAGGGGGGGGTCATGGTGTTTGGAAATTGTATAGAGCCAGAGGCCATCAAATCCCTGCCAGGGGCCCCACACAAATATGTATCCATCCTCAGAGGATTATTATATTTAGGATATATATTGATGTGGTGGCCCCTGGGATTTGGTGGCCCTGTGCAGGTGCACAGCTTGCACATGCCTAAGGCCGACCCTGCTAAAACACTGTCCATAAAACAGATTAAATTATGAACAACAAAACACCAAAAATCCTCCTAGTTCCTACTACTTAATAAAACAAACAACACCAGACTCTGATATACAATGGAATCCTCTGGGTGAGAATGTGCTGGACTGAATAGCAGAGTGAGGACACAGCAGTGGCAGAATGCAAGGATTTGGGTCAACAATATTTTAGTAACAGCACCTCAATGACAACAAAGCATATTCCACCCCCCCCCCCATTCCCGCCGCCCGATGTCAATTTCAGAGCATGTACACAAGGAGAATCTTGCTGCTGACTCAAATATTCATAAGTACAACCAGCTTTGTGAATTCTGTCTGGAAAGAGAGTTAGCTTCCCCAGAGAGTCCAGTGGCAAGGTCCTCATGGGCAGAGGAATTGAGAGGCACTCCACCACATGGCAAGAGGTTCTTATTGGTTAGACGCCAAAGACCAGCATGCATCCTATACCATTAGCTTCCAGGCCTATGTCATTTTAAGGCTTTGGCATGTTTTGGGACATATACGGGGACGGGCGTTCCATGTATACCTGATCATTACCATAAGACCGGACTGTTTGTTTCATCATATTTTTACCCTTGCATATATTTATATGATCCTACACCAACAGCCTCTAAGGCCACTAGTGAGTGGTTAGTAGGGCTTAACAAAAACCCAAAGAAAAGAAAATACATTTGCCAAAGGCCATGATGCAACATGATAGAAGTGCCAGACGTTTACCGCCAGGTCTGGGCTTTTGCCTTCACAGCATATAATGAAAAGAGTGTAGTGCACCTGCCTTCTATCAGTACGCTAAAATACTGCTATGTTTACTGACTGCCTGCCTATCCGGAGTACAGTGTAATGTTTTTGACCTGTTTGCCCACCCACACTCTCCACATTACTAATAGAGTAGTGTTTGCCATGTGTGTTCATACCTTTTCTCAGCAAACTCCAAATAATGCTGTGTGCACGCCCTGTCTGTGTGTTCGTCTACACTACACCCAGGGCGGATAGCAGATTGTTTAGAATCTGTTCCTGCACTGTCTGTCTGCACTAAACACACAATACTAATGGTGATGTGTTTACAGTCTATAGGCATGTCTTTACATTAAAGAGGTGACAGAAATAGGGCAGTATTTAAACAGTCTGTGTCTGACTACATCAACAATATACAAACACTGCAGAATGTAATGGTAAGTGTGTTTGGCTGCAATAAGAATATGATATAAGAACAGCAGTGTGTACAGTTTTTGGATTCAGCTGCTTTATGTATATGTTGCAAATTATGCAGTGTCTGCAGTCTCCTGTTTGGCTGTACGTGATTCAAATACTGCAGTGTTTACGGTCTGTGTATCTGTCGATAAGAAGTATGTACTACAGACACTGCAATACTGGCTGCAAACGGTGTAGAGTTTGTGTACCTTACTAAAACAAGGATATGATACAAATATTGCAGCGTATACAGTCTGTGTGTTTAACTACAATATGTATATGATACAAATGCTACAGTACTTACACTCTGTGTATCTGTCTACAAGTAATATGTAATACAAATACTGCAATGGTGGTTGTGGGTGGCGTAGTATTGGTGTATCTTACAGAAACAAAGATATGATACATCACTGCAGTGTTTACGGTCTGTCTATCTGTCTACAAGTAGTATGTAATACAAACACTGCAATTCTGGTTGTGGACGGCATAGTGTTTGTGTATCTTACTGAAACACGGATATGATACAAATAATGCAGAATTTATGGTCCTTGTATCTGTCTACAAGAAGTATGTAATACAAACACTGCAATGCTAGTAATACAAACACTGCAAGTCTGGTTGCGGACGGCGTAGAGTTTGAGTTTCTTACTGAAAGAAGGATATTTTATAAATACTGCAGTTTTTATGGTCTGTGTACCTGTCTACAAGAAGTATGTAATACACACACTGCAATGCTGGCTGCAAATGGCATAGTGTTATTGTGTATCTTACTGAAAGAAGGATATGGTATTAACAGTGCAGTGTTTTTCGGACTGTGCATTTGTCTCCAAGAATGTAATACAAACACTGCAATGCTGGCTGCAAATGGATAGTGTTTGTGTATCTTACTGAAACAAGGATATGATACAATAGTGCAGTATTTACAGACTGTGTGTTTGACAACAATCTATATATGATACAAATACTGCAGTATTTATGCTCTGTGTCTCTGTCTACAAGTAGTATGTAATATAAACACTACAATGTCGGCTGGGAACAGCATAGTGTTTGCGTATCTTACTGAATCACAGATGTGATAAAAATACTTCATTGTTTACAGTCTATTTGTCTACAAGAGGTATGTATTACAAACACTGCAATGCTAGCTGTAAACGGAGTAGTGTTTGTGTATCTTACTGAAACACGGATGTGATAAAAAATACTGCAGTGTTTACAGTCTGTCTATTTGTCTACAAGAAGTATGTATTACAAACACTGCATTGCTGGCTGCAAACGGACTAGTGTTTGTGCATCTTATTGAAACAAAGATATGATACAAATAATGCAGTGTTTACAGTCTGTCTATTTTTATACAAGAAGTATGTATTACAAACACTGCAATGCTGGCTGCAAACAGAGTAGTGTTTGTATATCTCATTGAAACAAAGATATGATACAAATAATGCAGAGTTTACAGTCTGTGTATCTGTCTACAAGAAGTATGTATTACAAACATTGCAATGCTGGCTGCAAACAGAGTAGTGTTTGTGTATCTTCCTGAAACATGGACATGATAGAAATAGTGCATTGTTTATGGTATGTGTATATGTCTACAAGAAGTATCTAATACAAGCACTGCTACGATAGCCGCAAATGGCTTAGCGTTTGAGTATCTTACACAAACAAAGATATGATACAAATACTTCAGAGTTCATTTTCTGTGTATCCCTCTTCGAGCAGTATGCAATACAAACTGCAATGCTGGCTGCAAACCATGTTATGTTTGCGCTTCTTACTGAATTACGAATATGATACAAATACTGCATTGTTTACGGTCTGTCTATCTGTCTACGAGAAGTATGCAATACAAACTGCAATGCTGGCTGCAAACCACGTCGTGTTTGCGCTTCTTACTGAAACACGGATATGATACAAATGCTGCATTGTTTACGGTCTGTGTACCTGTCTACGAGAAGTATGCAATACAAACACTGCAATGTAGGCTGCAAACGACGTATTGTTTGCACTTCTTTCTGAAACATGTATATGATACAAATACTGCATTGTTTACGGTCTGTCTATCTGTCTAGGCGAAGTATGTAATACAAACACTAAAATGCTGGTTGTGGATGGCGTTGTGTTTGTGCGTCTTACTGAAATACAGATATGATACACATACTGCAGTATTTAAGGTCTGTGTATCTGTCTACAAGAAGCATATAATACAACCACTGCAATGCTGGCTGCAAACAACGTAATGTTTTCGCTTCTCACTGAAACATGGATATGATACAAATACTGCATTGTTTATGGTCTGTGTATCTGTCTCCACGAAGTATGTAAGACAACCACTGCGATGCTGGCTGCAAACAATGTAGTGTTTGCACTTCTTACTGAAAGACGGATATGATACAAATACTGGATTGTTTACAAACTTCATGTCTGGCCATAATATGTTAACAGTCTATATGGTTGGCTCCATTAACTTCATGAAACAAGTGGTCCAGTGCTTACAGACTTCACATCTGGCTACAATATGTATGTGATAAGAATACTGCAGTTTTTACTGATTGTGTAGTTGCCTCCATTGAATTTATGATACAAAGGGTGCATTATTTACAGCCTTTGTGTATAGCTACAATATGCATATGATATAACCATTGTAATGTTCTCCATCTGTGTATATGTTTACTAGAAGTATATAAAACAAACACTGCAATGTTTGCCCTCATGTGTTGGCTGTACTTGGCGTGGTGTTTGTGCACTTTACTGAACATAAATGTGATACATATACTGCACTGCTTATGGTCTGAGTGTTTGACTCCAATAAGTACATTAAATAAATAGTGCATTGTTTACATTCTTCATGTCTGGCCATAATATGTTTATGATCTACGAATTTAGCTCTAATGAGTATGCGAAACAAATAGTTCAGTGTTTAAACTCTTTGTGTCGGCCGACAAAATGCTTATGATACAAACATTACAGTGTTTATCGTCTGTATTTTTTTCTCCAATAAGTGCATAAAAAAAATAGTGCACTGTTTACATTCTTCATGGCTGGCCACAATATGTTGCTGATACAAATCCTGCTGTGTTTATGGTCTGTGTGTTTGGCCCCATTAAATATATGAAATAAATAGTGCATTGTTTAATGTCTTCATGTCTGGCAACAACGCCTATATTATGCAACTACTGCAGCGTTTACACTCTGTGTGTTTGCTCCAATATATGAAATAAATAGTACATTGATTACAGTCTGTGCCTGGCCACAACATGCTTATGATACAAATACTGCAGTGTTCACGGTCTGTGAGTTTGACTCCAATAAATACATGAAATAAATAGTTCATTGTTTACATTCTTCATGTCTGGCCATAATATGTTTATGATCTGTATATGAGTATGTGAAATAATAGTGCAGTGTTTACACTCTTTGTGTCTACCCACAATACATCTTTGAAACACATACTGCAGTATTTACGGTCTGTGTATTTGGCTGCAATTATCATATTTGAAATAAATAGTACATTGTATACATTCTTCGTGTCTGGCCATGATATGTTTATGATCTGTATATGAGTATGTGAAACAAATAGTGGAGTGTTTACACTCTTTTTGTCTGGCCACAATACAACTATGATACAAATACTGCAGGGTTTACGGTCTGTGTTTTTGGTTCCAATAAGTACATTTAACAAACAGTTTATTGCTTACATTGTTCATGTCTGGCCACGGTATGTATATGATACAAACACTACAGTGTTTACGGTCTGTGTTTTCGGTTCCAATAAGTACATGTAACAAACCGTGTATTGTTTACATTGTTCATGTCTGGCCACGGTATGTATATGATACAAATACTGCAGTGTTTACGACCTGGGTATTTAGCTCGAACACGTATAAGGAACAAATTGCAGAGTATTTACACTCTTTGTGTCTGGCTGCAATAACTATAGCGCGCAATTAAAATACTACAGTTGTTCCAGTCGTTGTCTGGCTACAATGAGCATATGACACAAATAATGCAGCACTTACAGTCTGAGGTTGTGGCTTCGGACCTTATTATTAACATGCTCAGCCTGGCATCAGTAGGTTTTTGATTTAGGTACTCAGATTCCAAAGTCTTAATGTCCCAGTGTAACACCTGCCAAATAAGATACAAACACTGCAGTGTTTACAGTCTGATGGCTGGAGTAAGTATATGAAATAATGCGGCAGTGCTACCATTGTGTGTCCCACTGCAACCGGTGCATGATACAAGCACTGCAGTGTTTACAGTCTGGTGGCTGCAATAAGTTAATGAGATAATACAGCAGCGCCTCCAGTGTGTGTCCTACTGCAACTGGTCCATGATACAACTACTGCAGTGTTTACAGTCTGTTGGCTGCAGTACGTTTATGGGAAAATGCGGCATTGTTTCCATTGCTAGAGTCCACAATCTCCTCCTGTACCTCGACCTCCAATTTCATCTTGCTTGGAGATTTAAATCTCCATTTCGAGGACAGCACAGACAAAATCGCAAGTGACCTCATTTCAGAATTAAAGGCATTCGACCTTCACTTGCAAAACTCAGAGGCAACGCATGCCAATGGTCACCTTTTTGACCCCCTCTTCGCCAACTTCCCTAAAATAGAAATTCTACCCTCACTCCCTCTTCCCTGGTCAGATCACTCCCTCATCCCATTCACTTGGCAAACCATTCTAGACACCCCCCAAACTCCAATTTCCAGAGAGCAGGACAGAATTTGGTCCAAACTCTCATTCGAGAACTGGACCCAGGAATTAACACTCTCTGCCCCTCCCGCAGACCCTGACCCCGTGAAAGCAGACAAAAATTTTTCTAGATGGATCACCTCCACCCTGGATTTAGTCGCTCCCAAGAAAAATCTCAAGAAAAAAAGCAATACTTTCAAATCTCCATGGTATACCCAAGAATTGAGGAACCTAAGAAAAATTTGTAAAATCCAAGAGCGGAAATGGAGGAAAGAATGGGACCCCCTCAGCAAAGAAGAATACAAAAAAGCAATGAGGACTTATAAATCAGCCCGAAAATCAGCCCAAGCTTCCTTCTTTGAAGAGAAAATTAAATCTGCTTCTAACTCGTCCCGGGAGACCTATAAAATAGTCAAAGAGCTACTTAAAATTCCCAACCACCCCCAACTCTGGAACCTACAGTTGCTAGATGCAACCAAGTAGCAACCTTCTTCCGGAATAAAATTACAAATATCCTACAAACCCTCCCACCAAAATCTGATAACAATCCCCTTGCTGCCTTGCTACCCTCCACAACCGGCCCGACTCTGGACAGTTTTAACCAGCTGTCCAATGAAGACTTCCTCAAAGCTCTATCAGGCATGAAAAGTGGCTCACCAAATGACCCAGCCCCCATTCACATCCTCAAACAAGTCGGACCTACCATCTCACACTTGGCCACCAACCTTATTAATGCTTCTCTTAGCCAAGGAGTGGTCCCCACCAATTGGAAACACGCAATAGTTAAAGCTTTACAGAAAAAAACAGGTCTTGACCCACTAGACCTTTCCAACCTTCGCCCAATTTCTCTTTTGCCCGGCATAAGTAAAATCGCAGAGAAGGCTGTCAATCAGCAATTGTCGGCTTTCCTTGAATCCAACAATCTCCTTTGCCCTTCACAAACAGGTTTCCGCCCAGGCCAGGGGACCGAGACCGCTCTTCTGAAAGTGGTTGAGGAAGCCAGATGCATCTTGGATTCAGGAGGATCAGTCTTACTGATCCTCCTGGATCTAAGCGCTGCATTTGACACGGTGGACCATAAGATCCTGATCCAGCGACTACTTAACCTAGGAGTGAGGGACACAGCACTTTGCTGGCTTTCATCCTTCCTTAAGGACAGAACCTTCCAGGTCTGTGAAGGGAGTGTGCGATCCGATTTTTTCCCCCTCCAGTGTGGGGTTCCTCAGGGCTCTTCATTGAGCCCTACTCTATTTAACATATACATGGCCCCCCTGGAGGATGTGGTCACTCCCTTTGGGATAAAAGCCGTCACATACGCTGATGACACCCAAATGGTTGTCTCATTCTCCTCAGAAAGTGACAAACTTAAAAACCTCCATGACTGCCTAGAAGGAATCCATAACTGGATGTGCGACTCAAGGCTTAGACTAAATGGCTCTAAAACCGAGCTCATGCTGTTTGGACACCAAACATCATCCCTTCCCATCGCTATGTGGCCATCATGCTTAGGAACCCTTCCGCAACCCAAGACTGAACTCAAAAGTTTGGGTTTCTGGTTAGAACAAGACCTCTCTCTGAAAACGCAGGCCAAAAAAACAGCTGGTACCTGTGTGGGCCTACTTCGTTCTGCCAGGAAGATTCTCCCACTAGTCACCGAAATTGCTTATTCAAGGTCTAATCTTATCCAGATTAGACTATAGCAACGCCCTCTTCTTGGCGGCCCCAGAATCCACTATGAATATTCTTCAGAGAACACAAAACGCTGCTGCAAGGCTTCTGACAGGCACCCCCCGGAGAGCATCAGCCAAACCCGCCCTAAAGGCACTCCATTGGCTGCCGATCCGCGAAAGGGTCAAATTCAAAGCCCTATTGCCGACCCACAGAGCTTTGCAAGACCAAGGGCCCCCGATGCTTAAGACCATGCTCTACCCATATAAACCTAACAGGTCCCTGCGTTCCTCCCAAGGTAACCTGGCTACGGTCCACAGAGTCAAGAAGGCCCGCACTGGAGGGCGTCGCTTTCAGTGGCAGCCGCAACTCTATGGAACGCCCTGCCAACCCAGCTACGTGATGAACCTAACCACATGAAATTCCGGAAGCTACTTAAAACCCACCTTTTCCCGCAAAAACCTTGACCCCCCTTCTTACCCCTCTGCTTCTCCTCTCAGTTGTCAATGCAATCTCAGCGCTGGGACGCTCTTGGGCAGCCATGCGCTATAGAAATCCCTTTTCATTTCATTTCATTTCATTCAGTGTGCGTCCCACTGGAACCGTTGCATGATACAAGTCCTGCAGTGTTTACAGTCTGGTGGCTGCAGTAAGTATATGAGAAAATGCAGCAGTGCTTCCAATGTGTGTCCTACTGCAACCTGTACATGATACAACTACTGCAGTGTTTACAGTCTGTGGCTGCAGTAAGTGTATGAGAAAATGCAGCAGTGCTTGCAGTGTGTGTCCCACTACAACCGGTATATGATACTAGTACTGCAGTGTTTACAGTCTGATGCCTGCAGTGAGTACATGAAGAAAGGTAGCAGTGCTTGCAGTGTGTCTCGCTAAAACAGATACATGATACAAGCACTGCAGTGTTTACAGTCTGGTGGCTGCAGTAAGTGCATGAAAAAAAGGCAGCAGTGCTTGCAGTATGTCTCACTGCAACCGGTACATGATACAAGTCCTGCAGTGTTTACAGTCTGATGGCTGCAGTAAGTATATGAGAAAATGCTGCAGTGCTTCCAGTGTATGTCCCTCAGCAACTGGTGCATGATACAAGTACTGCAGTGTTTACAGTCTGATGACTGCAGTAAGTATATGAGAAAATGCTGCAGTGTTTCCAGTGTATGTCCCTCAGCAACCGGTACATGATACAAGTCCTGCAGTGTTTACAGTCTGGTGGCTGAAGTAAGTATATGAGAAAATGCAGCAGTGCTTCCAGTGTTTGTCCTACTGTAACCTGTACATGATACAACTACTGCAGGGTTTACAGTCTGTGGCTGCAGTAAGTGTATGAGAAAACGCGGCAGTGCTTGCAGTGTGTGTCCGACTACAACCGGTATATGATACAAGTACTGGTAAAAGGATGCCTGGTATCGTTAACTGCTTGAGGGTAGGTTAATAGCCCTGCATACCGGGACCTCGTAATGAGGCCCTCTTGGTCTGCCTGTGCCTGACAGGCTGGGTCCTTTTGATGGGCGCCCAGTGCTCCAGGATAAGGGAGCATTGATTGCCCCCTTAACAAGCATTGAAAATGCAATAGGTCTCGCAATGATTTGATTTAGAGCTATTGGCGTTGTAAATATTAATGAATATGTGGGGGGAGTGAAAGGCAAGGACAGCGGGAGGGAGGTAGGGCGGGCAGGGGAAAGAAGGCACCAAAGCAATGGAAAGGAACAGAGCCCAGAATGTTGGTGCTGAAATTTATATACTTTAACCCCATGCAAACAATAAACACCATGCTGAATCCCACCAGAAGAACAACCAAATTGAGAATTCAAGAAACATAAACCAAAACGAACAGTGCTCCCAAACTTTTACATTTTACACTGCGAAAATAGGGAGCATCCAAGCATTTTTAATCACAATAAAGCCAAGACAATAGTGCTCTAAGCCCACTCTTCGTTCATATACCCATTTTGGCTCGTGCAGGTGAAATTGATCCATTTAAACACCCTGTGTAGTTTCACAACATTTGACTGTGAAAGCTAATCCTGAATAAACATAAAATAAATATGTGAACACCCACCGCATAACCTACCTCGCAATTATGTGAAATTTTGAAACACGTTGATGCCTATCTTATATCCTAATTAATTAGACAACTTATGAAAAAAGATTTTAAACAATAAAATACCATCCCTAGGGCCAGATGTAGGTATTCAAAAACCGGTCGGAAACGGCCGAAAATACCGATTTTCGGCCGTTTCCGACCGGTATTTGGATATTGAGATGTAGGGGCATGTTAAATTACAGAATTGTTAATTTGACTGAATTTGTAATTTTTCCGATTCGGTACAATACCGAATTGGTAAAATTACCGATTCTGTAATTCAACATGAAGGTAGCACTGTAATCAGTGCTACAAGGGTTTAAGAATTCGTTATTCACCACCAACTAGAAGTTGGTGGTAAATAATGAAAACCCTTCAAAAAGCATTTTTTTTTGCTTTAAAAAACGTGCCATGTTGCAGACATACATGCCCTAAGGGCATGTATGTCAGCAACATGGGCACCCATGTACAATTGAGGGGTGCAACAGGGTGTCAAAGTGACACCCAGTCCCCCTTGCAAATTCAGTAATTTTGGTAATTGATTCCTATTGGCCTCAAGGCCCATAGGATTCAATGGCAATTACCAAATCGGTAAATACTGATTCGGTAATTACAGAATCATTCCGATTCGGTAATTTCAAAAGTGAAATTACCTACATCCCATTTACCTACTCTTAAATACCGAATCGGTATGATTCGGTATTTAAGAGTAGGTAAATCGAGATTACCTACATCTGGCCCATAATCTTTGCGAACTATGGACTGTTGTGTAGACTTAATATGAAATAAGTAGTGTGCAGGAAAACAATTGTCACCGACTAATAAGCCGGTATATAGACGTAAAAAAGTGAAATCACTTCCAAAAAAGTAAATATGGTTTGTATCACTTCCACTGAAAAAAATGTGAACTGAAGCTTTAGGCATGCTTATCATTGTGGGTTTGCCTATGTAAGCTCTATGGCTAAAAACAAGCAACTGACTTACACAGGAGTTTTCCTAAAAATATCAGCCGGTATATATACGTCAAAAAGTGAAATCACTTCAAAAAAAGTAGATATGGTTTGTATCACTTCCACTGAAAACAAGCATTGGCATAGCTAATAGGTCTCACCTTTGGGACCTTATATGTGTTTAGTTAGAGATATTGACTTTGCTTATGTTTTTAAACTGTGCTGTACGTGAGTTTGTAGAATGCTGAAAAGTTATAATAAAGAAGTGTTGATAGCATTTTTGTTACCTTATATATGACCAAGAAAGCATTGCGTCCAAGTGAAAGACCATATTAAAAAGATATTACTTTTGAATAATGATTTCATCTAATTTTGTCTTATAAATGTTGGCAACCTGGTTTTGCTTGTGCCAATGCTTGTTATCTGCATTTTTGTTATGGGGGGCATAAATAACAGGAGGCTGACGCTTGGGAAATAGTACCTGTGTAACAGTTAGTGTGATAGTTAGTGAGTTAGTTAGTTTGTTAATGAGAGAGTTAGTTAGTTAGTTAGTTAGTGAGAGAGTGAGAGAGTACGTTAATGAGTGAGTGAGAGAGTGAGTTAGTGAGGAAGAAGGTTAGTTAGTGAGAGAGAGAGATAGAGAGTTAGTTAGTGAGAGAGAATGAGTTATTTAGTGAGAGATAGTTAGAGAGTTAGTTATTAAGAGAGAGAGTGTATGAGAGAGAGAAATTAGAGAGTTCGTTTAGAGAGAGAGAGTCCATGAGAGAGAGATAGTTTAAATTAGTGTTTTTAAAGAGAGTTAGATAGTGAGAGAGTTAGTGAGAGGGATTGAGATAGTTTGTTAGTTAGTGAGAGAGCGAGTTAGTGAGAGAGAGATGAGAGAGTTAGTGAGTTAGTGAGAGGGAGGTTGAGAGAGTGAGTTAGTTAGTTAATGAGTGAGAGAGTTAGAGTGAGTGATGCAGCGTGGCCTTGCAGTGTGTGGAGAAGCCCCACCCCCACCATTCAGGAAGGCCCTAACATCCAAGGGTCAGCAGTGTGATCTAACAATACATATTGACTACTGTGCTGGGAGGATATAATGTATGCTGGAGTCAGGTCCTGCTAGGGTGGATAAGCCCCTTTAAACAACTCAACTCACTGTTGCAAGCATCTGAGGAACCCTGCAGCAAGGCCGCCATTTTTATCTACACTGTTGCCGCCTGTACTAAAGTGCACAAGTTACTGAAACTTCAGTGGAACTGATGAAAGAGAGAAGGGGTTAGGCAACCCAAAACAAAGAATGTGATGACGTGATTAGTGAGTGAAACCTCAATGGAAGTAGGAAGTAGGAAAGACAGAGAGAGTTGGCAAATCTAAAACAGATAACTTGATAAAGTGCATAGTGATTTAAAACTCAATCAATAATTAAATACATTGCAATCATGTTCAATAGAAACCACTGATAGCCAAATGTATGCATCTTACGTCTCTTAATGGGACGAGTTAATGGGCCATTCCTTTAAGGGTTATTACGTTACATTAGACTACTATGCTTGCACAGTTACACTTACTGCTAAATAAACACACAGAAACAAAAAGATAATATCACACCAAAGGGCCCGAGTCATGCACAACTTCAAAAGTAGTAATAGAAATTTAACAAGCAGAATTTGGAGGCGGCTCTTCAACTCTTGCTATAACGCCTCTTGTGTTAAAAAGACGAGCACCAGCCATAGCGTTTGGCTCGCATGAAAAGTCTGTGACACAACATGGTTGAGTCAAGACTAGCGACATGGTAACTAGTTGTTTCTGTGCGCCCCGCGGCATCACTAGTCCTACAGAGTTACCCTAGAAACTGCAGCTCTTTGCGGCTCACCGTAAACAAAACCACAGACAGGAAGAAATGTGTAAATGGGAATCTCTCACTTCCAGATATCAACATAAACAAAGTCACCGAGAGCGCCGTGAAACAGATGTAAGCATTATAAGAGAGAAAGTGACCTGCTGAGCGGACAGAGTTGCGGGCTAAAGAAACACAGGGAGGTCCATGGACAGCCTTTACCTTGCAGGAGAGAGCAGCGATAAGCGCAATAATTGAAAACAGATGGTGCCGCTGCTCACTCCCGCAAGGTAAAAACTATACATGCACGTGTACGTATTGGAAACAGTGCATTACATGCACAAGTTTCCAAGAAAGTCCGGAGCAATTTCAAGAGGTCACTCCAAAGCAGCGCTTGCGCGCTGCGTAGGCGAGACCTAACAATCTTAACTGAAGCTGTAGGCATGCTTATTATTGTGGATTTGCCAAAGTAAACTCTGTGGCTAAAAACATCTTTCAGGGTACATTTGCAATGTAGTAGCGATGGTCTCATAACAACACAATGCAACACGTGCCTTTAATTCTTAATAAGTCATAAATTCCAGTTCGGAAGTCTAGTCCGTAGGGAAGGTTACACTTTAGCACAGCAGTAAAAGCACAAACTGTCTGCACAAGATACACGCCCCGTGAAGCTTGTTTACCAGAACTCTTGAGATTACATCATATATCTTCAACACCCTGCAGCCAAGTACGGGGAGGCATGTCACTGTTAAGAGGAAGGACGGCGGAAGCCACCTTCAGTGTAACGCTGCGTCACGCACCATTAATGAGAGCCGTTATTGCATGACAGTCCCAAAGCACCACATCCCTGAGCTACATGGTTAAAACATTTCAATTTGGCATAACTTTGTTTTGAAAAAGCTTGTCTTACAAACTAAAGTTTTTCAAAAAATACTTTTCATTGCGTGACAATATATTATTAAGCAGAGAATCCATCTTTGAGCTAAAAAGAGAGAAAAATGTAATCCCTCCACTTTATTAAAAAAGGCAGCCAGTGAAAAAGACAAAGACTCAAAGCCACTTAGACATGGCGGACGTGGTCGTGAGACTCTGTGCTTCTTCCCTGTCATTGACTATTGTCACCCGTACTTGATTAAAGTAGACAGTATCACGTCACAAGTAAAGGATCCAATCCGGGTGGGCGGAGCCAAAAGTGGACAGGGCGGTTACAAGGAGGGACTAAAAAGCCTCCTTCACAATAGAAAGCCAGCGTTTAGCCTGAACTATGACGCAAGCAAATGGGAAGAAGGGGCGAGGCTTCAAGTCCCCTTCTGAAATGATATAGATGACAATTAGCCTCGCAGAGCGAGGAGCGCATGCGCGTTCCAGCGCTAGGTCTGCGAAACCTAAATAGTAAACATAATTTATCGCTCTCACAGAGATCCTCTGTTGTTTACACCAGATTCTAAATCTGGTAACTCACTGCTATGAGTAGCAAAAGTTGATAAAACTCATTCCCCACTGTCGCTGTCATGAAGGCCTTCCTGGCCAGGCTTACAGGGCTCTCTGAGAGCCTGTTGTGAATGAATTGAAATGAAATGAAAAGAAGATTTATAAAGCGTGGTAGCTGCCCTGAGGTGTCCTAGCGCTAGAAAAGCTGTGCCTTCTGGTCAAACTGTTAACAGGAAAGATTATCAGATTTTTGTGAAGAGGAAGGTTTTTAAGTGTTTGCGGAACAGGAGTAGGTTGGGCTGAGATCTCAGATGGAGGGGGAGAGAATTCCACAGTTTAGCCTCATTGTAGGAAAAAGATTGACCCCTGCATCTTGATCTTTTAATCCTAGGGACTGTAGCAAGGAAGGACTGAGCAGAACGGAGCTGTTTAGTACGGTAGTAGGGGGTAATTAAGGAGTGATTAATAGCAGCTCCTGTTCTCCAGAACACTTGGTGGGAAATGCAAAGGGTCTTGAAATTGATGCCAGTGAAGACTTCTGAAGCCAGATTTAACTGAGACGGCGGGGAAGCTGCAGCAGAGTACGTGCTGCACAGTTTTGTATTATTTGAAGCTTTCGTAGGGTATTTTCAGGGGCTCCTAAGTAGAGGACATTACCAAAATCCAGGCGGGACTGAATTAGGCCTTGGACTACAATCTGTCTTGCCCCAAAGGGCAGCAGGGGGGGAATCTTCTGAATGAGCCCGAGAATCCCAAAGCAGGTAGCTGATAGTTTGGTTGCCTGACAATTGAAGCTGAGTGATTTGTCCAGCCAGATACATAGGCATTTTACTGTGTCCTTAGGTGTAGGGGAGGGGCCAATGCAGACAGGCCAGATTGAATTGATTTAGCACGCAGGGGAGCTCCCGAGGAGCATCAGCTCCCGAGGAGCCTCAGCTCCGTCTTGTCTCCATTCAGTTTCAGGCAAGACGAGGTCATCCAGGTGTTGACTTCTTCTAAGCAACCCTTTAGATTGACCTGTGTATTATGAGAATCGAACTGGTTGAGAGATACCACTAGCTGAGTGTCGTCAGCATATATTATGATCTTTATCCCGAATGGATGGACGATCTCAGCTAGTGGGCTCATATACACATTAAAAAATGTCGGGCTCAAAGAAGAGCCGTGCGGCACCCCACAGCCCAGGGGTGTGCTGGGGGAGATGGTGTCACCCTCGAATACTTGAAATGACCGGTTGCCTAGAAAGGATTGAAGCCGAGCAATGGCTGTCCCTGAGACTCGCAGACTAAGGAGTCGATGTAATAGTATTCTGTGGTTCACTGTGTCAAAGGCGGCGCTTAGATCGAGGAGGATGACTGCCACCGATCCTCCCCGATCCAAGATCCCCCTTGCTTCTTCTGTCACAGCAACCAAAGCGGTCTCCGTCCCATGCTTGAGGCGGAAACCCGTCTGAGAGGGATCGAGTAGGTGATTAGTCTTGAGAAACTCAGTCAAGACCTTATTGACGTGTTTCTCCAAGATTTTACTTATCCAGGGAAGCAGAGAGATGGGGCGATAGTTACTGGGATTGTTAGGGTCCAGATTTGGTTTCTTATTAAGTGCTCTGACCATTGCCTGTTTCAAGGAGTTGGAACAATGCCTGTGGAGAGCGAAGCATTGAGCATGTCCAAAATGATGGGGAGGATGCTATGAGTGGCAGACACCAAGGTGAGTGGGGTGCTGGGTCACAGGGGGAGCCGGACTTTACTTATTGCATAATGAGGTCGAGCGTCTCTGAGTCCAGAGGTGGGAAGTTCTCCATAGTGTTTGGAGAATGCCGCTCGTGTTCCGGTAGGCACGTAGGTGTACAGTCGGGATAAGTGTCAGTGGGGGAAAAGGAAGTGTAAATCTTTTGAATTTTCTGAAAAAAGAATTCCATTAGGTCGTTGCAATGGCTTTGTGCATTATGAGTGGGAGGAGAATTGTGAGGGAGCTTAGTAAGGGTTTTAACAATCTGATACATTTCTTTTGACTTGGAAGAGGCTGTGCTGATTTTTTCTGTGTAGAAGGTGGATTGTGTGGTTTTGATCTCGTTTTTAGGGCTCGGGCCTCGGCGTCCACGAAGTGGAGGCGGAGCTTCCGAGATCCTAATGTAAAAGAAAAAAAAAGGATATCTAGGGCTCTGGCCAGACAAATTCCTTACATTCCTTAGTGTTTTATGGCATCTGCCTAGTGATTCGTCTTCGCTGTGCTGTCTATGTAGTAGCCTTGACGTGATAGGCTATATTTACTTTTCGTCCGTCATTGATGTTAGTTTCATGGCATATTCTGTGCGCGAACGAGCTTGGAGAGTGATTAATCTTAATTAGGAGCTGCCACAGTGGCCGTGTAATGTAATCCAGATGGTGCGAGCGCGTTCACATTGCATGCTTGGGCATACGACCGTATAAACCAAGCCACACGGGGAGTTACCGTTCGGGTGTACTGTCTTTTTGTTTGGATCCCAAAAGCTGTTTATAAGGCCACCGTTATTCACGCGGGGTCTGTCCTTCTCTGCTTAGTTTATACTCGGAATAAGAAGCGCACGCTGCCCTGGACTCAGCAGCTTTGCAACCAGTGCGAGCATTGATGGTGGGGAAGTGCGCTCCTGTGTGTGCATTGACTGCCGCGCTCCCGTGGGCTCGTCTATGTTTACGAGATGAGTCATTTGACTCTATTTAGAACCGAGCGAGACGATAAAAAAAGAACTTGTAAAAACCACGTTTCCCCATACAAAGCACTTTGTCTCCTTCAGCGGAAGCGTGCATTGTCATCCCCAGGGGGGCTGTGCGGGCAATTACTGAAATAACCCCCACGCCTTGAATGCGATCCTACCAACCGTGATTGGTTGTAAGAAAACATGGGTGCATTTGTATACATTGAGGAGGAGGAGTAGTCATAGTACAGGCGCCGAGCTTAGGATTTGCAGTTTATTCTTTAAACGGAGTGGTTTTCCGCCCAGTGTCATCCACGTGGAAGGTCGGAGCTGAGAGCAGGGCATGTTTTGTCGCTCCATGGCGGGGGCTTGGATGCGTTTTCGTAGTATTGGCTCCCAAAGGCCGGTTGCTTTGTTGTGCAGCCACCAGCAGTTCCCTACTCCGGCTGCTGCTGGTTGCCTTGTGCATGGGAGGGGCTGAGGCCGTTCACGGGATTGGCAAACAGTAATCGGTTTTGCATGTCGCATGATACGAAACTATAACAATATCTCGTGCTCATTTACATCGCTGACGCAACTTCTTAGAGTAGCACCAGAGAGGGGGGGTGGAGAATGAAGACATTACCTTAGTTCTTGTAAAGCACATAGCCTGCATCTGCTATACTTTGCAACTAGGAAAGAGCTGCCTCCCCATTGGCCGTGCCCTCGTGTGTTTTATGAATTGCATATAAATGATGTGTGTAGTTCCCTCATGCTCGGTATTCTAAGGTCAAGCAGACGAGAGAGTAATGCGCAGAGCTTGCAAATAAATGGGTCTACCGGTTTAATTTTTCATTGTACACACTTCTAATTGCGAAGCACACCGAGCTTGGTAGATGCTGGTCGTGTCTGTTTGCATTTCACTGTATTGCCTGTGATGTGCTCTCTCATCCAAGCAGCAGCACACGATGCTCCAATGCGTGTATACACATTTTAAAGTAAATATCCAAATACACCCACTATGGAACATCTGCTCCCTGCAATCATGCTATTGCTATGCCTTTAGGTGACTGACAGACAATAACATGAAAAATAACATTTCATGGACAATTTAACATTCTACCTGCACATAATTTTCATTTTTCAAACAACTACAGCTTGTGAACATACTTTAAACACACAACACAGCATATACTACAAGACAATGAGCCCTAGTGGCAATAATACCTTCTACAACTCAGTGGCGGTGAGTGCAGAGTGGCGGTGAGTGCAGAGTGGCGGTGAGTGCAGAGTGGCGGTGACTGCAGAGTGGCGGTGAGTGCAGAGTGGCGGTGACTGCAGAGTGGCGGTGACTGCAAAGTGGCGGTGAGCGCAGAGTGGCGGTGACTGCAGAGTGGCGGTGAGCGCAGAGTGGCGGTGAGTGCAGAGTGGGGGTGAGTGCAGAGTGGCGAGTGGCGGTGAGTGCAGAGTGGCGGTGAGTGCAGAGTGGCGGTGAGTGCAGAGTGGCGTTCACTGCAGAGTGGCGGTGAGTGCAGAGTGGCAGTGACTGCAGAGTGGCGGTGACTGCAAAGTGGCTGTGAGCGCAGAGTGGCGGTGACTGCAGAGTGGCGGTGAGCGCAGAGTGGCGGTGAGTGCAGAGTGGGGGTGAGTGCAGAGTGGCGAGTGGCGGTGAGTGCAGAGTGGCGGTGAGTGCAGAGTGGCGGTGAGTGCAGAGTGGCGGTGAGTGCTGAGTGGCGGTGAGTGCAGAGTGGCAGTGTGCAGAGTGGCGGTGAGTGCAGAGTGGCGGTGAGTGGAGAGTGGCGGTGAGTGCAGAGTGGCGGTGAGTGCAGAGTGGAGGTGACTGCAGAGTGGCGGTGAGTGCAGAGTGGCGGTGAGTGCAGAGTGGCGGTGAGTGCAGAGTGGCGGTGAGTGCGGAGTGGGCAGTACTACCAGTACTACCACCATCAGTACTACCAGTACTACCAGTTCTACCACTACTACAGCCACCAGTACTACCAGTACTACAGCCACCAGTACTACCAGTACCACCACCAACAGTACTACCACCACCACCAGTACTACCAGTAGCAGTACTACCGCAACCAGTACCACTACCACCACTGGACTACCACCACCAGTACCACTACCACCACCAGTACTACCACTAACAGTATTACAGGCAGCAGTAACACCACCACCAATGCTACTGCTACCAGTACCACCACCACCAGTACTCCCGCTACCAGTACCACCACCACCAGTACCACCACTACCAGTACTACCACCACCAGTACTACCACCAACATTACTACCACTACCAGTACCACCACCTCCAGTACTACCACTACTACCACTACCAGTACCACCACCAGTACTACCAGTACCACCACCACCAGTACTACCACTACCAGTACCACCACCACCAGTACTACCACTACTAGTACCACCACCATCACCAGTACTACCACCATCAGTACTACCAGTACTACCACTACTACAGCCACCAGTACTACCACTACTACACCCACCAGTACTACCACTACCGCCACCAGTACCACCACCAACAGTACTACCACTACCAGTACTACGGGCAGCAGTACCACCACCACTAGCACTACCACTACCGGTACCACCACCAGTACTACCACTACCAGTACCACCACCACCAGTACCACCACCACCAGTACCACCACTACCAGTACTACCACCAGCAGTACTACCACCAACAGTACTACCACTACCAGTACCACCACCTCCAGTACTACCAGTACCACCACCACCACCAGTACTACCAGTAACACCACCACCAGTACTACCACTACCAGTACCACCATCACCACCAGTACTTCCAGTACTACCACCATCAGTACTACCATTTCTACCACCACCAGTACTACCACTACTACAGCCACCAGTACTACCACTACTACAGCCACCAGTACTACCACTACCACCACCACCAGTACTACCACTACCACTACCACCAGTAATACCAGTACTACCACCATCAATACTACCAGTACTACCACCACCAGTACTACCACTACTACAGCCACCAGTACTACCACTACTACAGCCACCAGTACTACCACCACCACCAGTACTACCAGTACTACCAGTACTACCAGTACTACCACTACCAGTACTACCACTACCAGTACTAGCAGTACCACAACCACCACCACTACTACCAGTACTACCACCATCAGTACTACCAGTACTAACACCACCAGAGTAGTGAGTAGAGTAGTGAGTAGAGTAGTGAGTAGAGTAGTGAGTGCAGAGTAGTGAGTAGAGTAGTGAGTAGTGAGTAGAGTAGTGAGTAGAGTAGTGAGTAGTGAGTGCAGAGTAGTGAGTAGTGAGTAGAGTAGTGAGTAGAGTAGTGAGTGCAGAGTAGTGAGTAGAGTAGTGAGTAGTGAGTAGAGTAGTGAGTAGAGTAGTGAGTAGTGAGTGCAGAGTAGTGAGTAGAGTAGTGAGTAGTGAGTAGAGTAGTGAGTAGTGTAGTGAGTAGTGTAGTGAGTAGTGGGTAGAGTAGTGAGTGCAGAGTAGTGAGTAGAGTAGTGAGTAGTGAGTAGTGAGTAGTGAGTAGAGTAGTGAGTAGAGTAGTGAGTGCAGAGTAGTGAGTAGAGTAGTGAGTAGTGAGTAGAGTAGTGAGTAGAGTAGTGAGTGCAGAGTAGTGAGTAGAGTAGTGAGTAGTGAGTAGAGTAGTGAGTGCAGAGTAGTGAGTGCAGAGTAGTGAGTAGTGAGTAGAGTAGTGAGTAGAGTAGTGAGGTGAGTAGTGAGTAGTGAGTGCAGAGTAATGAGTGCAGAGTAGTGAGTAGTGAGTAGAGTAGTGAGTAGAGTAGTGAGGTCAGTAGAGTAGTGAGTAAAGTAGTGAGTGCAGAGTAGTGAGTAGAGAAGTGAGGAGTGAGTAGTGAGTAGTGAGTAGTGAGTAGTGAGGAGTAGAGTAGTGAGTAGTGAGTGGCAAGTAGTGAGTAGTGAGTAGAGTAGTGAGTAGAGTAATGAGTAGAGTAGTTAGTAGTGAGTAGAGTAGTGAGTAGAGTAGTGAGTAGAGTAGTGAGGTGAGTAGAGTAGTGAGTAAAGTAGTGAGTGCAGAGTAGTGAGTAGAGAAGTGAGTAGTGAGTAGTGAGTAGTGAGTAGAGTAGTGAGTGGAGTAGTGAGTGCAGAGTAGTGAGTAGTGAGTAGAGTAGTGAGTAGTGAGTAGAGTAGTGAGTAGAGTAGTGAGTAGAAAGTAGAGTAGTGAGTAGTGAGTAGAGTAGTGAGTGCAGAGTAGTGAGTAGTGAGTGCAGAGTAGTGAGTAGAGTAGTGAGTAGTGAGTAGTGAGTAGAGTAGTGAGTAGAGTAGTGAGTAGTGAGTGCAGAGTAGTGAGTAGAGTAGTGAGTAGAGTAGTGAGTAGTGAGTGCAGAGTAGTGAGTAGTGAGTAGAGTAGTGAGTAGAGTAGTGAGTAGTGAGTGCAGAGTAGTGAGTGCAGAGTAGTGAGTAGAGTAGTGAGTAGAGTAGTGAGTAGTGAGTGCAGAGTAGTGAGTAGAGCAGTGAGTAGAGTAGTGAGTAGTGAGTGCAGAGTAGTGAGTAGAGTAGTGAGTAGTGAGTGCAGAGTAGTGAGTAGAGTAGTGAGTAGAGTAGAGTAGTGAGTAGAGTAGTGAGTAGAGTAGTGAGTAGTGAGTGCAGAGTAGTGAGTAGAGTAGTGAGTAGAGTAGTGAGTAGTGAGTAGTGAGTGCAGAGTAGTGAGTAGTGAGTAGAGTAGTGAGTAGAGTAGTGAGTAGAGTAGTGAGTGCAGAGTAGTGAGTGCAGAGTAGTGAGTGCAGAGTAGTGAGTAGAGTAGTGAGTAGAGTAGTGAGTAGTGAGTGCAGAGTAGTGAGTAGAGTAGTGAGTAGTGAGTGCAGAGTAGTAGTAGAGTAGTGAGTAGAGTAGAGTAGTGAGTAGGACATCACAGGCAGCAGCTGTGCAAGCTTCTTACGCTCAAAAGGAGACCACAGGCAGCAGAGGTGCAAGCTTCTCACACTCACAAGAAGGACATCACAGGCAGTAACGGTGCAATATTCTCACACTCACAAAGAGATCACTGGCAGTACGCACCACATGAACACACTCCATAACACATAGCAACAATACATTGGCATTTACAATGCCATTAACTCAAACTCAAATAAATCCGAGCCCGATTGCATTTCTAATGCTTGTTATAAGACCTTATCGCTTCCCTATAAATGATTTTGTTTGAAGGGGAATAGTCTAATCGCAACTTCCTTTCCAGTTTTTTGCACTGGCGTTTCCTTTCCCGAAGTTCGGGGGAGTACCATGGTGCAGTTTTTGAATGTCGTTTGGATTTAGTACAGCGTATAGGAAGTGTAGAGTCCAATGAGTTTGAGATCCAGTTGTTATAGCTTTCGTTAGCTAAGGTGGGGTTCTGAATTTTCGGGGGTCTGGAGGTCTCTAAAGCTGTTATCCAGTCCTCCAGGGGAAGTTTTGACCAGTTGCGCAATTTTCGTGAGGTTGTGTTTGATAGAGGGGGGATATGAGTGTTCCAGATGAGGGGGATCAGGAAATGATCGGTCCAAGGGAGCGGGGAAGGGGAGCCCACCGTAAGGTTTGTGCATTTACTAAAGACAGGGTCAAGAAGATGACCTTTGGAATGGGTGGGGGAGAGAACAAGTTGTTTTAATTGTAGGGCGGAAAGACTGGCTGTTAATTCCGATGCGGGATGATCTAAGTTATCATCAAAATGAATGTTGAGGTCCCTCAGTGGAGTGTAATTGGCTGGACTGGTGGCTAAGTCAGCAACGATGTAAGGTTGTGGAATTGTTTTAATGTTGTTGCAGTGTTGCTTGTCTGCTTTGACTGAAAGCACAAAGCACATCTGCAGGAGGCGGGAGGAAGGCAGGGAAGGTAATGGGGGCTAGTTAAGGATAGCAGGTTATGTATTTCTTTTTCAAATTTGTGTCAGACAGGAGAGGCCATGTTATGTATGGCTCACCCATCACACCTCTGGCTCTGCATAGCAGTTGGATGTAGGGGAAGATGATTTGGGGGCCAAGCATAACATGACATTATATAAGAGTAATAAGTGAATCACAGGGCTGTTTTTCACCGCGGGTGAGTGACGTCATAGACAGCTCCAGCGTTGCTCTTGTTGTCTATTTGATGTGACTCATGACCCCTTCATAAAAACATCCCGTATTCACTGTTGCCTTCTATAGTTCTATATATTGACGGCAGATGAAAACCTTTTGCTTCCGTGGAGTGTTTTTCAGTCACCCTGCCCATGTGTCTATCAGCATTTCACACAGCCTACAAAGAGTGCAGTGTTTACAACCTGCCTCCGTGCCTTGCTGCACTAAATATAAATAGTGCTCTGTGTTCACACTAACAACGTCCCTGGCTGCACCGAGCACTCCAGCAGGGCCGGCTCTAGGCTCATGGTGGCCCTGGGCAAGGAGCGTAGGTAGGGGGCCCGGAAGAGGTGGTCCGGGTGGGGCGGAGCGCGCAGGCCAGTAAAGAGGGGAGGGGGTCAGGGTGTTTAGTAGTGGAACAGAGCCGGAGGCCGCCAAATCCCTGCCAGGGGCCACCACGCAAATATGTGTCCATCCTCAGAGGATTAATATATTAAGGATATATATTGGCGTGGTGGCCCCTGGGGTTTGGTGGCCCTGTGCAGGTGTACAGCTTGCACATGCCTAGAGCCGGCCCTGACTCCAGCAAACCGTGCTCATAAAAACGGTACAGACATGTAAAGTCAGGCCGATTGACTTTGTCAAGTCATAGCTTGAGCGGGCTCACAGAAGAAACAACAGCAGGCAGGGGGTTTGAGCGAAGCTGAGTAAGGAGAGACGTCAGTGGTCCCCAGAAAGCTCATGAAACACATTCCCCTTCCTGTAGCTTCAGCACTCAGTGCACTGTGGTTAACCAAACTCAGGAAGTGGCTAATTTAAACCACTTCAACCATTTCAGAGAAAACCGCTGGACGGCCTTCCTGCCAAAATACTACTTTTAAGGAACATTGAAAAAAAATGCGAGTTGAATTGCTTTATGCCATCAATGCAATGCCATCGGATACAAAGTATATATATTTTTTTCGAACACCCCTCAAACTGAACAGTCTGATGATGCTCAGATAACAGGTGTTATCTTGCAACCTGAAGGTACTCTTTTATCCACTTAGGATGGATGCATGTGTGAGTAAACTCTGACGGGATTTACTTTGGATGGGGTAGTTTTGTTTTAAGATGGCAGGCTGCCATGGGATGGGCGTGGTGTGTACATTAACACCCCCTCTCTGGCACGCTGGGACACGTGTTGGCTGTTTAGGGTCGAGGGTCGCGTGTCTGCTCGGACACTCTTCTCTTACTGAGGATTGTAATATTTGTGTAGGGACCATCTTGAGTGCAGCACAAGGAACCTTCCAGAGGGTTCCAGCTCTGAGAAGAGTGAAATATACCATAGATTTATACGCACACACATTAATTCAGCTCACTCGCGGTATAGAGAGCAAGGGCACTCCGGTGTGGTTATGGTGAACAGCCGGGCTGTTCATAATACGTGTTAATATGAATAAAAGCTGTAATGAATACTAACTCAATGGGGCAGATTCACAAGGACTGGCGCATCCCTGCATATCAGCAGGGATGCGCCAGATAAGATGTGTCACGCAAGTTTACCCTTGCGCCACCACAGATGCGCAGCATCGTGGCACAAGGATTAACAGATGCGTGACGCATCTGATGGCGTAAGTGCGGCGGATTGTTGGAGTCGTGTCGCAAGCGCAATGCAACTCCAGCAATGCTCAGAGGCTGCCCATACCTAACATGCTGCGTCACGCCTTACGCCTGCTTCAAGCAGGCGCCGTGTTTTGACGCAGCGGCGTCGGAAAAGTGACTCAGTGAAATCTTGTAGATTTCACTGCGTCACTTTTCTGAGGCTTTTTCCGACGGAACACCCACCCTGCATACATTAAACCTGGCGCAGGTTTAATGTGGCGCAGGGCTTTACAACGTGACGCATCTCCCTAGATGTGTCACGTTGTAAATGAGGTGCAACATGGCGCATAGTTTACGCCGCCACTGCGTCACAAAAGTGACGCAACGGCGGGGTAAAAGTGTCACAAGGGGCTTGTAAATCTGCCCCATAGTATGTAAGGATTAAGCCATTTAAAGATGTCGCTAACATGTGCCAAAGATAAGAGCGATGTGGAGAGGGGCGTGGGCAGCCCCCCTTAACTCTTCCTAGCAGAAGGCCTCTGTCCAAGCCTGACCACTGCCCCCCTTTGCAGACAAAGCCAACAAGGCTGAGAAGAGGTCACCATCCCAGGGAAGGCGCAGCGCCTCTCGTGCTTAAAGAAAGCGCCATCTTGGGAAAGCTCGGCGCTACATTACAGGTGAAACTATGCAGGGCACAAGTCCTAAAAAAAGAAGTGGGGGGACTCTCCAAGGTAGGCGTGGTCACAGGAAGTGACATCACGACAAGAAGTGACATCACGACAGGAAGTGACATCACACCAGGAAGTGACATCACAGCAGGAAGTGCATCACATGTAAGGCAGATCTATAATTTGCATTTAATGCAAGATTTAACAATTGAAGCTGTTTGGTACTTAAGCCTGTGACTCAAGGTCCCTGCCTGGAGGAATTAGCAGCCCAAATGTGGATGAAGTTTGGCGAAGGTGACATGAACACATTTTCAAAACGCTACAGGAAAGTTTGACTGCAAGATTTTGTATACATTACAGGTTCCCAGAGAGGCTGCTTCCCACACTCGACAATGACTATTACACACATTAGGGCTCCATATTCACGTTATTCTATCGATGAGTGTTATGTTATCTCCCCACCTATTGTAAACTAGCGACTCTGTATTAAATAGTTTTGTCTCAGCTGCCTCTCTCTAGCTGTGGCTAGATTTATTTATTTTATTAGAATTAGGGTGACCAACTGGCATTGGTGCAAATTCAGGATGGTGAGTGTAAAAATTCAGGACAAAGGGTCAAAATTCAGGACACAAATTCTGGACAGGAGGTCAAAATTCAGGACAAAACTTCAGGACAATAGGTACGTTTTACAGACACATCAGAGGTCGCGCAATAGTATATAAGTAAGCCCAGCCATTTCCAAAAGTATTCAACCATTTGCAAACCTATCCATCATGTATCCTTCCATCTATCATTTCACTCATCCATCCCCTCATCCATCCTTTCACTCATCCTCCATTATCCATCCATCCTTCCACCCTATCCATCTGTACACTTATCCATCCACTCTTCATCCCATCCATCCATTCACTCATCCATTCAGCTATTTACCCTTTCACCAATCCAGCCATCCTTTCACTTACTAATCCTTCCACCCATCCACTCTTTTAGTCATCCATCCATCCTCCCTTTCTCTCTCCATCGACCCTTTCACTTAGCCTTCCTTCCATCCATCCATCCACCCACCCATCCATCCATCTGCTCATCCACTCATGAATCCATCCATTGCTCCTATCACTCATCCATCTATCATTTCACTCCTTCACACATCTATTCATCCTTTTGTCCATCTACCCTCCCTTTCACTCACTCATCCATACTTGCACCAACCCTTTCACTCATATGTCCATTCATTCACCCTTGCACTTATCAATCCATCCATCATTTCACTCATCCACCTACCCCCCATCATCCACCCACCATCCACACACCCACTCATCCATCCTTTCACCCACCCACCATCCAATCCACTGATCCATCCTTTCACCCATCCACCATCCACCCACCCACTCATCCATCCATCCTTTCACCCACCCACTCCTTATCCATCCATCCATCCTTTCACCCACCCACTCATCATCCATCCATCTATCCTTTCACCCACCCACTTATCCATCCATCCATCCATCCCTTCACCCACTCTCCATCCATCCATCCTTTCACCCACCCATCCATCCATCCCTTCACCCACTCTCCATCCATCCATCCTTTCACCCACCCATCATCCATCCATCCATCCATCCATCCATCTGTCTGTCCTTCCCCTCATCATCCATCCATCCATCCCCTCATCATCCATTTATCCTTCCCCTCATCATCCATCCATCCTTTCCCCTCATCATCCATCCATCCATCCTTCCCCTCATCATCCATCCATCCTTCCCCTCATCATCCATCCATCCATCCTTTCACCCACCCCCTCATCATCCATCCATTCCCTCATCATCCTTCCATCCATCCCCTCATCATCCATCCATCCACCCTTCCCCTCATCATCCATCCTTTCACCCACCCCCTCATCATCCATCCATCCATCCTTCCCCTCATCATCCATCCATCCATCCTTCCCCTCATCATCCATCCTTCCCCTCATCCATCCTTCCTTTCATCCATCCTTCCCTTCACCCATCCATCCATCCCATCCCATCCATTTATCCTGCCCCTCATCCATCCATCCTTCCCCTCCATCCATCCATCCATCCATCCATCCTTCTCCTCATCTATCATCCTTCCCCTCACCCATCTATCCATCCCATCCATTTATCCTGCCCCTCATCCATCCATCCTTCATCCTTCCCCTCATCCATCCTTCCTTTCATCCATCCTTCCCCTCACCCATCCCATCCATTTATCCTGCCCTTCATCCATCCATCCTTCCCCTCCATCCATCCATCCTTCCCCTCATCCATTTATCCTTCCCCTCATCCATCCTTCCCCTCCATCCCTCATCCTTCCCCTCATCCATCTTTCCCCTCATCAATCATCCAGCTACCCTTCCACCCATATATCCAGCTATTTACATTTTCTCTCCGTCCTTCCCCTCACTCATCAATCCATCTATCCTCTCTCATTATCCATTTATTCAATCTTTCATTCATCCATTCACCCTTTCACTAATTCATCCAGCCATTCACACATCCCTTCACTTACTTACACGCCCACCTTTCCATATTTATTTTGAGCTGAGCCCTTTTGAGAAGAGGCCCATCAAGAACTTCACCCTCGCTGCAGGGGCCGTTCCAGGAATGGGACAGAAGCCACCCAAAGCGGAGACAGGATCCACCGCAGGGGGGGGGGGGGACAAGAGCCATCACAGGCGGGGGTGGACTGGAGCCACAACATGGGGGGACAGGAGCCATCACTGTGGGGGGTGGACTGGAGCCACAACATGGGGGGACAGGAGCAGGAGTCATCACAGGAGAGGGAACGTGATCCACCAGGGTGGGCACAGGGGTGGGCATGCAGTATTCTAGTATCATCTTGGGCTTCTCGCCCCCTCCTGCAAAAGATAACGAGAAGACAGGCTCTGTGTCCAAAATGCCATCCCCCATTGTGATGTACAGTACTTACAGGAGATACTCCGAGAGAACTGATGGAACTGATTGTCCTCCATGCTTTGTTAATCAGTGTGGGTGCGATTGTGCCATTTCTTTATTGTATTACATTATGCATGTTGGAAGAACCGAGGTTTGCTTACAAATTAGTGACAGTAATTAAGCTCGGTGAAGAGAAGCAGGTGCTGCCTCGGTGTAATCTGGGGTGTAATCTGGCCGAGTCTAGGATGTTTGGGGCCCTGGGTAGAAATGGAATGTGTGAGCCCCCCTCTAAATAGCAGATACAAGACGCATTCAGGGTTGTTTGCGTGTGAATGGATGCCTCCTGCTCCGAAGCTGCCCCCCCCCCTCCCCCCTCTGTCACCTTCAAGCACCTCTTAACAGCTCATCAAGGGCTGGAGGTGTGAGGGTTGCCATCCCGCTGTGCCTCTACAGTGCTGCTGGGGGTCTGAGCTTTCATACAGCATCGGAGTCAAGTAGGGAGGTGGGGGCAAGCTGTGCCCGGTTAAAATTACGGACAAATGGCAGGGGCGTGGTGACCACCGGCGTGCTTGGTAACTTCAGGATTCAGCCAGCCACTCGCCCAACCGGAAATACTTTATTTACTTTGTGCGCGCCGCGCTCCCGTTTTTTAATGGTGGACGCGGTTTTGATTTAGCAGGGTGGACGGCGTCCACCCTGAAAAACCCTCGAAAATAAGTGGGGGGATGCCGTCCACCCGCGTGGTACCCCGACTCGTGCCCTGAAACTATGGCTGTATAAGGTGTGTGGGAAGCTGCAAAAACTATGCAGGAAAATGTACTCCGAGTTAACTCCTCGGACCCCTGACCTGCCGCCCGCTCAGGCCGGATTTACAACTCGAGCGCCAAGAAACGGGTGCTTTCCTTGATGTGAACTTTGCAGCAAGTTTTCTCTAAATCATCCTGTGACACAAACATTATTTGACTTATTCGGGCGAGAACACGGTTCCTTATGCAGAACAAATCTTGCAATCAGCAGGTGCACCATTGTAGGCCTTGTCAGGCTCAAGACACTGGGGGAGGGGGCACCTGGTCTGAGCATTAGAGTCCTGGCAGGAAGACACGTCCTTAACACCAGCAGTGGCCGCCAGCCCAGGGCTCGCTTCAAGGCGCCCCGGCAGCCGTCCGCTGCCACGACGTGTAGTTTACTTTGGGGAAGTCTCTGTAAGTGGCATCCATTACTTCTCGACATTAAGCTGTGTGCTCTCTGCATTCCTCGCCGCTTCCCATTTACACGAGAAGTGAGGCTCCGAGGGCGGCCCTGGTCGCGTGCCCCGCATTCCCGGGCACTGTTTGCCTCATTAGGGCTGGAGGGCCTCGTAAATGAAGGCCGGGCCTCCGGGGTGCCAGGGCACCCTGCTTCAAGCCCGGCTTCGAGGTTTCCCCGGTCAGCGCCTCAGGGTCGTTATGTCCTCCGGGGGACTCTGCATTAATTGGAAGCACCATGTGTGCATACAGCCCGGGAGAGAGGGCAAACACGGCCCGGGGGCAGAAAGTGCAGAAATAGCACCAGTACAGGCGGTGCCACATCACCATGTGACCCGCATGAGCTACCAACTCAACCACCGATGGGATGCGGGAGGGAATGAACCAGCATTTCAACCAAGGTCATCCAACTCAGCGTGCAACGTGCAAGCTATTCAACCAGCCTTTTAACCAAGGACACTCAACCTACCCTCCAACGTGAGAGCGGCTGAGCCAGCATTTCAACCGAGTACATCTAACTGAGTATGCAACATGCAAGCTTTCAACCAGCCTTTCAACCAAGGACACTCAACTTACCCTCCAACGTGAGAGCGGCTGAACCAACATTTCAACCAAGGACATCCAACTGGGCGTGCAACTTGCAAGCTATTCAACCAGCCTTTCAACCAAGGACACTCAACTTACCCTCCAACGTGAGAGCGGCTGAACCAGCATTTCAACCGAGTACATCTAACTGAGTATGCAACA
Source organism: Lissotriton vulgaris (assembly GCF_964263255.1). Classification (NCBI taxonomy): domain Eukaryota; kingdom Metazoa; phylum Chordata; class Amphibia; order Caudata; family Salamandridae; genus Lissotriton; species Lissotriton vulgaris. Next base: position 84,853,376 of record NC_141693.1, read on the forward strand.
TGCAAGCTATTCAACCAGCCTCTCAACCAAGGACACTCAACTTACTATCCAAGTGAGAGCGGCTGAACCAACATTTCAACCAAGGACATCCAACTGGGCGTGCAACTTGCAAGCTATTCAACCAAGGACACTCAACCAAGGACACTCAACTTACTATCCAAGTGAGAGCGGCTGAACCAACATTTCAACCAAGGACATCCAACTGGGCGTGCAACTTGCAAGCTATTCAACCAGCCTCTCAACCAAGGACACTCAACTTACCCTCCAACGTGAGAGCGGCTGAACCAACATTTCAACCAAGGACATCCAACTGGGCGTGCAACTTGCAAGCTATTTAACCAGCCTCTCAACCAAGGACACTCAACTTACCCTCCAACGTGAGAGTGGCTGAGCCAGCATTTCAACCGAGTACATCTAACTGAGTATGCAACATGCAAGCTATTCAACCAGCCTTTCAACCAAGGACACTCAACTTACTATCCAAGTGAGAGCGGCTGAACCAACATTTCAACCAAGGACATCCACCTTAGAGTGCAACATGCAAGCTATTCAACCAGACTTTCAACCAAGGACACTAAACTTACCCTCCAACGTGAGAGCGGCTGAGCCAGCCTTTCAACCAAGGGCACCCAAGTTAGCTTGCAGCCTGCAAGCATTTGAATCCAGCCTTTAACCCAAAGACAACCAACTTCATGGCAAACATGCCAGCTATTAAAGCCAGAATTTCAAACAAGGACTCACAACTTAGATTTCTACATGTAATTAATTGAAGCCAGCCTTTCAATCAAGGACAAACAGTGCTTAATTTGAGCAGGTGCTTTCAGGTGCTCAGCACCGGCACTCCTTTCACAGGGCCAGGGCTACAATTTCTGACCCTGCAGGTGGTGGTCTCAATATTAATTGTTCAAATTCAAAATAAAAAGAATAACATACATTGCATGGTGACTGGCTGGTGAATGTTCATAGACAGGCCAGCATACGCCTATCCAGGCAGGTATGATTGTGTTTCACCACGTTAGTGATGATATCAACACGCCGATCACAAATCCAAGAAGTCATCGACAAACTATGTCTTGCATTCTATTCCCAGAGTCTGTTGCACCCTACCACTGCCTGAGCCTGAGCCTCCCATTGGATAATTGTAGCTGGGGGCTGGCTCATGATGGAGTTGGGGCAAGGAAGCTGCGAGAGCGCATTTGGAACTTTTGACGTAAGGGCTCTTGAGGAAGAATAAACGAAAGTAAGTGTGGACTTTCCACTTGCTGTGTAGCCAGAGAAGCATATCCTGCAGCCCTGCATTGCTGCTATCCTCAACGTGCTCGATGCAGCTGTGGCCCAACACAACTTTTGTGCGCCATGGCGTCACCTGTAGAATCTGTGCGCTGCACCCCAGCATGGTAATTGCTGAGTGTGCGTGAGTCCAGTAGGCACCACAGCCATACTTACCCGCATTGGCGTAAGAACAACAGTGTCCCAACTGGTATTGATTAAAGAGAATTAGTAAAGATATGTAAAAACATTATCTGAAAGGAAACAATGAGACTCTATATAATTCTGACATGTGCTTGAAGCATCATTTTATGTATAAATATTTGGAGAAGGGACAGAAATATAGTTTACAGTTATGGCAGCACTGCAGTATATAAATCACAACAATTAAAAAAACAACCCAAATTGTACGTGGTGCTCTAGGTGTAACAGTGAAAACCAATATAACGACGCAAGTGACAATGTGAAACAGCGTGAGTGGCGCAAAGTGACTGGTGAATAAATATACAGCGTATTAATTGATATACGGCGGTTCCAAGTAGATTAAAAGTTCATTTTGGAAGTATTCAATGTGGTCAACCGCTTCGTATCTCACGCTTGTATTTGCGCTGAAAGGTCGACAGCGTTTCGATCCAGGTTACTACAGGATCTTCATCAGGACTGGGTCGTGGGCAGTGCTGAGGGACGTTTACTGGGAGTCAATCGCCGGTAGACAGCAATGGCCGAGTGGTATGTTTGGCTTCTTATTCAGGACTGGCAGAAGTAACTGGAACGATTAATTCCGAAGTACGAAGAGACTTCTTGGCCCGGGTCAGAGTTGTAGAGTCCCGTGGCGATCCCGGGTGCAAGTGACTTCAAGGTAGCCGATCACAAGCGTTGTCGGTTGGCTGTGAATGAATCCGGGTCAGAGGTGTTGAGTGCCGTGCAGATCCCGGATGAAGTTAATTTCTAGGTAGCCGATCCCTAGCGTGGTCGGCTGACTGAGAATGAATCTCAGAGGGAAAAAACCTCGGGGAATGTCCGTGGGATCCAAAGTATCGGCAGCATTATGGCTGGGGACAATGCCTGTGCTGTAGCAGGCCGGGTCACAGCAAGCTGAGCAGTGGATGCTGATGCCATCGCCATCCCTGGACCTACTAATTACAGGCAGCACTAGTAGTGACATCGCCTGCTGTGCTCGAGCAGCTACCTGTTCTGAAAATAACCCAGTTACACTGCACTGATTAATATATGCAAAAAAACATTTTCATTTGGTCTACATTTTGTTTTTGCACTCCGTGTAGGTAAGAAAGTAAAACACATGTCATCTTCCTCTTCTTTAGGAAAGACAACAGGAAAACGCAGATTTTAAAATAGCAGGGACATGTACAGGCTGACGACAGGGGTCACAGGCAGCAGCAGTGTTATAGATGAGAGAGAGAGAGGAGGAGTAAAGAGGAGAAAGAAACAACAGGAGAGGAGAGAGATAAGACGGAGCTAAGTAGAAGAAAAGGAGAGCAAATCAGATACAAAGAGAAAGCGGCCATGATGTGAAGAAGAGAGCATTAAGAAGAGAGAAGATAGAATGAAAGGATGTAGAGGACAAGACAAAGGAAAAAAAAGCTGACAAGTGATAAAACGGAGACACAGCTAATCACTGCTGAAAGAGTGATAGTAAAGAGCCAAGATCAAGGGGAGTGAGAGCAGAGTATTTATAAAAGTGAAGAGGAAAAAGGGCAGGGGTAGAATGAACAGAGGGCAAATCAGAAATACAGGGACTAAAGTAACACACCGGGTGTGACAAAGATGATAGAAAACAATTAGAGAGGTGGGAGGATAGTCTCTTAGAACAAAGACTTAGGGGACAGACAACAGATCAAGGTTAGAAGATAGAGACTGAGGCAGTGAGAGTGTTGAAAGTGGGGCTCACCAGAGGAAGAAGTGAGCTGTGGCCTCCTTGGTGAAATGTTTAGCACCTGCACTTCTTTTTTTTTTACAAATTAAGCACTGAGGACAAGTAATAGAACTGCAAACATGTAATCGATTGGTGCCAGCCTTTCAAGCAAGGCCAACAATTCAGCTTTCAATATACAGCCTTACAACCAAAGACCACCAATGATACCACCAACATGCCAGCGATTGTAGCCAGCTTTTCAAACAATGACAACCAACAGAACCACTAATATGCCTGCTGTGAAGATAGTTTTTCACCAAATGATAACCAGCAGAACAACAAACATGCCAGTGATTCAAAACAGCTTTCCAACCAACGATAACCTAAAGAATCATTAACATGCCAGTGATTGAAACCAGCTTTTCTACCAATGACAACCAACAGAATCGCCAACATGACAGGGATTGAAGCCAGATTTTTACCCAATGACAACCAACAGCACCATGAACTTGCCAGTGATTGAAACCAGCTTTTCTACCAATGACAACCAACAGAATCGCCAACATGACAGGGATTGAAGCCAGATTTTTACCCAATGACAACCAACAGAACCATGAACATGCCAGTGATTGAAACCAGCTTTTCTACTAATGACAACAAACAGAATCGCCAACAAGCCAGTGACTGAAGCCAGATTTTTACCCAATGACAACCAACAGAACCACTAATATGGCTGCTGTTGAAGATAGTTTTTCACCGAAATGATAGCCAGCAAAACAACAAACATGCCAGTGATTCAAAACAGCTTTCCAACCAACGATAACCTAAAGAACCATTAACATGCCAGTGATTGAAATCAGCTTTTCTACCAATGACAACCAACAGAATCGCCAACATGACAGGGATTGAAGCCAGATTTTTACCCAATGACAACCAACAGAACTATGAACATGCCAGTGATTGAAACCAGCTTTTCTAGCAAACACATCCAACAGAATCGCCAACATGACAGTGATTGAAGCCAGATTTTTACCCAATGACAACAAACTGAACCACAAACATGCCAGTGATTGAAACCAGCTTTTCTACTAATGACAACCAACAGAATCGCCAACATGCCAGTGACTGAAGCCAGATTTTTACCCAATGACAACCAACAGAACCATGAACATGCCAGTGATTGAAACCAGCTTTTCTAGCAAACACATCCAACAGAATCGCCAACATGACAGTGTTCGAAGTCAGACTTTCAAGCCAGGACACCCAACATATCTTACAACAACCAATTGATTGATGCCAGCCTTTCAACTAAGGACAACAATTCAACTTTCAATATGCATGAGGTAAAACCAGCTTTTCAACCAAGGACAAACAACAAAAACTGTAGCATGTCGGTGATTGAAGCCAACCTTCCAACCAAGGACAAACACTTCCATGTTCAATATGCAAGAGATTGAAGCCAGTCTTTCAACTTTCAAAACATCAACAATGAAAAAGAAATCACCCCATTCATTCCCAAATCTGCCACAACCTCTTCTCTGTGTTATCAGGGTCCAGGTATGAAATTCATACCCTGGAAGTAAGTGGAAAGCGCCAGCTGCCAGCCACCATATATGCCACCAGGTCCATGTCTATGACTATCTTGTTGTCTTAAATGTGCCACCTAAATCATTATAGGGCACCCCGCGTGTTGGAATATCAGGTTCTCGTCCACATCAGGCCAGCCTCCTCGCCATCAGGGTGTCATTGGTGGAAGCCAGGGGCAATTGCTGCCCCAGCATTGCTACTTCCCCCCATCATTTAATAATTGAACTGCTCATACGTTGAAAGTTAATCGGAGAGTACCGTTTTGTTTTTTTCAGTGGCTGGCTATTTTTGCCTTCCATCAGTCACTTCCTATAGCAGGCAGCACTCGAATGTTAGACACTGTAGAATTTCCTGGTATGGAGGGGGAGGCCACATGACGTCATGTTATGTAAACAGAAATAAAGAGCTGGGGTTGTCTTTCCACCACCCTATGATTTTGTTGAAATGAAAGGCAGCAGCAATCCTGCGGTGATGTTGAGCCAAGGGGAGTGCTGGTCAACACCCCCTCAGGTGGGCGTGAGGGAGCGGGGTTTAACCCCCAGGTTTTACCCTGCCAGAGAAGGCCTGATGATGGCTATAGGCAGGAATACTCAAAGGGGGTTATTTTGCGATTATGACAGCATTTGATTGTGCGTTGACCATGGTCATGTCTGCATGTTAGAACACTCACCAATGACCCGCCCCATGCACCGGGCACGAGAGGCTCCCACTGGAGATGTCGCCCGTCTATGTATGCATGCATTGTAATTTGCATGCATGTAGTGGGGCAAACAGACCACCTGCTGCCCCTCGCTGCCTTGTGTTACTCTGCACCAAGGAAGCGTTCCATAGGTGGAGTGTGTGTGTTCCCGTGCATCCACCCGTGAATTTTGGTGCATCCCCAGATTTACCATTAGTGGCGGAGTGCATCGAAAGGCTGCACCGCCCCAGCGAGGCGTAACGAGAATACATATTTCAGGGTTGATTTTGTGCAGGAAGGTCTGCCTTCCTGCACAGAAACAATCATGCCTGCTGTGCAGGCACCCTTGCAATATGACGCCAAGGTGCCGGCGCTGGTGCTAGGCAGTCAGAAGAACGCCAGCCGTAGGAAAGGACAGGAATACGCCATATCATTTTAAATCCAATGCACTAGCGCCCTCTCACAGAGTTCATCAGGGCGGCTGGCTGCGTTTGCCGCCTCGTTCTCTGCATTCCTAGGACAGAAATCGAGACCCATATTTACTAAGCACTTGCATTGACCTTGTGTTACACAAGCACATAAGCGACAGCAACAAAGCTACCAAAACGATATTTGCGTGGCCTAGCGCCACTTTTCACCTCCAAAGTAACGGAATGGAGGGCCTTGCGCTACCTTGCGCTACCCAGCATCGGAGAGAGGTGACATGGGTATAACACGGCCGTTCTCATGCTTCCACCCATGTACTCTGACGCAAAGCCAGATTTGCTCAAATCAGTAAACCTGGGTTTGCACCACAACAGTGCCCCTACCTGACGTTGGCGTAACATGAGAAATATCTTTCCAGACATGAAAACTGGAGTAGGCTTCTACAGATTGTTTTTGTGCAGGAAGGTATTCCTTCTGGCACAAACACAATCCCGCCCACAACGCACCAACGCAGGCACCCTGACACCATGGTGCAAGGATGGCTGCGTTGGCGCTAGGCAGCCACTAGTTTGCCAGCGCAGCGAGCAACGCATAAACTTGCCTTGCTGTATGAAAGATCAATAAATGTGGGTCTGAGACTTTAATCCACATCTGTTCCTTGACACCAGGGGTGCCACACCTCTCCCTGTCCCTCAGGCCGATCACTATCCTGCCTGGAGCGATGTCGCGGGGAGAGAGACCCAACACCGCTGATGCAGAAAATGACGCATTTAACAGCGGAAATATTACGCCCTGAACATAATAAGTGGACAAGCACTTCTTGCAAGGATCTCGTAAACAAGCTGCGGACCTCATCCTCGGACGACAGATAAAATGCATGTTTTTACTTTTGCCTCTGGCCTTGCCAGGATTTTCCTTCACTCCATATGGTCATTTCACTCGAAGGCTTCCAACTTGGCACCAATGACAAGGGCTTGCATGAATTACAGGGTTCCTGGGAAAGTCTGAATCAACCGAGTATCCTAAGAACCCGCGAGTCACTGGTTTCTGCATCTGTTACACAATAGAACAAATGTCTTTCTTCTAAGTGACACAACCACAGGTTCTGGGCCAGTTCCATGCCACATTTTCACTCTGTAAATCAGTTGCATTGAGATTACTTGAATGCAAATGTTTAGTATGCAGAAATCTTAAAAATCGAGCTTTTATCCAACCTTCCCACCCTGGACCAACAGTGGATGCCTAGCTCTAGAACAGGTGTCTCCAACCGGTGGCTCAGGAGCTACCAGCGGCGTTGTAAACAATGTGCCACTATGCAACAGATTTAGAACGTGAAGCATCTAGTGAGATGCGTCTCATTGTAAAGCCCTGCGCTGCATTATACCTACGTCAGGTATAATGTATGCAGGGTGGGCGTTCCGTCGCAAAGGAAGTCCCGTAAAAGGGATGAAGTGAAAGCTACAAGATTTCACTGAGTTATCCCCGCTGCGTCAAAACCTTACGCCTGCTTGTATCAGGCGTAAGGAGTAATGCAGCCCTATGGGTATAGGCCGCTCCTGAGCATTGGTGGAGTTGCATCATGGTTGTGACACAACTCCAGGAATGCGATGCCCTTGCGACATAAGATGCGACACACATCTGACTATCCTTGCGCCACAGTGCGTCACATTGTAAATGCGACGCATCCGTGCTGGCGCAAGGTTATTCCTACGTGTCGCATCTTCACTGGTGCATCCCTGCTAATATGCAGGGATGCGCCAGTCCTTGTAAATCTGCCCCTCAGTGCTCAGGATAGGCCCTGTGGTCCCATTAATCCAAGCCCTGGAACCAGCCTGATAGCGCAGCCGTGGCCACCATGGATTGGTTGGATGTGGTTTTCCCACATCAGGCGTCATCAGCCAGGTAACTCGCCTTAGTATTATTGACCGGGCGGGGAGAGGCAGAGGAGGGCTTGGCCCCCTTCAAGGTTGTCCCTGTCACCGAGGCAGAGTAGGGCGCGGCCCTCTTCAGGGATGTCCCTGTCACCATCTGAGCACGCTTTAGCTTGACCGCAGGGACATACCTGGTGAATATGAGTCCTTCGCATTACATACACTCAAATATTTCTGTCTCTAAACCCAAGGCAAAGCCTCCCCCACCCCTAAAACTAACACTGCTCTAAATCCTAACACTTACCGTCCTACGTACCTTATTCAAGGCAGCAGTATTGCTCATAGCGATATTTTCAATGTTGATAATTAGGATGTAATGTTCCACTATCTGACAGGTGTGGTAACAATGAACTCAACTATGTAACATATGAGGTATTAATGAACATAACTATCCGACCAGGGTGGTACCAGTCAACTTCACCATCATACAAAGGAGGCACCTGTGGGACAGGTGTGTTATAAGTAAACTCTACTGTCTAACTGGTGTGATATCAATAAATTCTACTTTTTGAGAGGTGTGGTTCCAAAGAAACCCTACTGTCTAAATAGGGTGGTATCAATGAACCCTACTCTGTGATAGTTGTGGTATCAATTAACTCTCCTGACTACATGATGTAATATCAGTAAATCCTACTCTTTGAGAGGTGTGGAACCAATGGACTCTATTATCGGAATTGTGTGGTATCAATGAACCCTACTATCTGTCCAGTGTGACAGGTCTGGGATCAATGCACCCTATTATCTGACTTCTGTGACAGGTGTGGTATCAATGAACCCTACTGACTAAAGGGTGTGGTATCAACAAACCCTACCCACTCACAGGTGTGGTATCAATGAGCCCTACTCTCTATCTAAATGGAGTCGTTTCAATGAACTACTTTCTGTGGTATTGGTATTCTGACAAAATATTGAGAAAAGAATGTTGTGATATCAGAATATTGTGTCAAAAATGTTGTCATCTGAAAGCTATTGTGGGACAGAATATAGAACGTAATCGTGCCATTTTTGAGGTATATAATATAATAAAAAAAATATATTGTTATTTAAAGTATTGGTTATTGCAATATAGTTGCATTGAATATAGTTAAAAAATATATTATATCTTAAATATTATTAGATATCAGTATTATCATGTTAATTGTTTGTAGTACAGTTCCTAACTTTTAATGAGCAATTTAATTATTTTAAATATAATTAGTGTTTTTAATGTATTAGTGGGTTGTTTGGTTCGTGTGGGGTTAGTATGGGAAGTTATTTAAAATATAAATGATTCTTTCTTCTTTTTAATGATTTGATTGGTAATTAAATAGTTAATGTGTAATGAAATACATACATTATATAATTGATAGTTTAATTATTTGAGCATAGTTTGTAATTTGTAATGTGTGATATAATATTTACTTAATGTAATTAGTAGCTTTTAATATGGTTGTGGGGTTTGTTTAGGATTAGGGTGAAACATCATTTTAATTATGAATTTGTGTTTTCTTATTTTTAATGAAATGTTAATAAAAATATTAATTGATGGACATTATTTAATTTATTAATTTCTATTTTAGGTGTGTTTGTTTAAATTAGTTGTTAATACATTGAGCAGTCTATTTAATAATAACCTTTTGAAAAAGAGTTTTGTATACATTATTTTTTTCATTTTAATTGTATTTAACAATTAATTTGGTAGTAATGTTTTACGTATAACTTTTTATTTATTTATTTTTACTTTTACGTAGTAAGAAGGGAAATGTGTGTTTTTAAATATTTATAATTTCGTTGATATATTTTAAATTAATTTTGTAATATGAAATGTATCTACATTAAATATAATTATTTATTGTAAAATATTTAAATATTTGTATTTTGTTATGTATTTAACTAAAACGTTTGGGAATTGGAATAGTATATCTAACCCCTTCAAAGTACAGCACGTTTCCTACTGTTGCTAAAATTGGAGTGGGATTAGTAAATCTTACTACTCCAAAATCCAACACTTTCCCTAATTTTAGGTCTTGTCTGAGAGCGCATGAACTGTCACATGGAGACATTTGGTTTACTTACAGGGGGGATAATGCCAGCTAATTGCTTACCATTGGTTCCCTTCCTCATCATTCTCATTTCCTTGCTTCCCTTTGGTAAGTGCATGCAAGCTTCACTTTCTCTTCATGTGTTTGTCCCACCCCTGCAGTATGACCTGAGTACTGCTTCCTTGCCCAGTGCCCTTCCAAGGCTCGTGCTTTTGGAGCTACTTTTTTTCTTGTAGTCGCAGCACTCTATAGCACCGTTCCACCGTTCATTGCGTTTTTTTTTAATAAAGCGCACAATCAGCCAAAGGTCACTGAAGCACTTTATATGAGCACTGGATTACGTTTCACAAGGTCAGGTTATTTTTTTGGTTTTGTCGCTTGTCCACTCCCTCCTCCAGGTTTGGTGCTTGCCCCCTCCCACTGGCTTTATTTCACTTGCCCCCATAGTTTATTTTCCCCTTTGCTACTTTGTACTGTTGTTGTTTGCCCCCTTTCACCCTGCATTGTTGCGTATCTGCATTGTGTTCCTTCACATCCCACGTTGTGTTGCTTGCCCCTTTCCACTCTCCATTTGTTGCTTGCACCCTCCCACCCTCTTGGCATTTCTTGCATCCTCCAACATTAGTTTCTTGCACTCTACCACCATCCCGTCGCTGTTTCTCCCAGCCTATCCTCCGATTGTTGCTTGCCCCTACCTGTTCATTGCTTCCAACCTTCCCACTAGAAGAAAAAAGCATTGGCAAAGCCAATAGGTCTCGCCTACACAACCTATTGGATTTGTGCAGCATGGCTGAAAGTATAAAACACAGTCTAACATTTTCTCTAATCTGATTAGGTTTGGAGTTGGAATAGTAACTTGATCCCCAATGTCCAGCACTTTATGCAGTAATGTTTTCGAGTTGGAATAGTAAATTGACCCCACCCAATTTGTTTGTGTTGCTGGTGGAGTTCAGGGTAGGAATCATCTAAACCTTTCTTGTTGCATGCCCTCCCAACTTCCAAGATGTCTCACTCCACGCCCTACCACTAACATTAAAAAAATACTCTTAATGCAGCCAGTGCTGGCCGCATCTTAGCGCTTTGTTAAAACAAACTTTCTGTCATGCTGCACAGCAGCCCTGCCACTGTGCTACATGTCTAAAACATTGTCAAAGGTAAAAAGCTGGCATTGGTGTGGTGTATTGGTGTTGCCAATGCTTGCTGCAATGTTGGAAAGGGAATAGTAAATCTAACTCCCCTGGAGTTCAGCCGGCATTAAGCAGCACCCATAGAAGTTACAAAACTGCATTTCAAGATGGGGGACCTTGCTGTACATACACAATCCTCCCCTGCACGCAGACACCCTTGCACTATGTGCAAGGGCGCCTGCATTGACGAAAAGCTGTTAAACTTAGCTCCAGCACAGGGGGAAACGCAGGGCTGCACCATATTCTTGTAAGTATAGTACAGCCCTACTTTCAGAAGTGGCAGAGCACAGCGTTAAGCCAAGGAGGCTAATGACAGGCTCCGCCACTTCCCTTGTTCATATGCTCCTAATTGTTTTAAAGAACCTGAGAGGTGGTAGCATGAAAATGTGTGACCTTGGGCAGCTGAGACAGCGGCCATCCTGGATCACAAAGCGAGCTCGAGGGTCCACCGATTTCCGGGCCAGGAAATAAGGGAATGGTCCATATTCTTCTAAAACCAAACTTCCACCTTGGGGGACAAAGGAGACCACTGAGGGGTGCCAAGCTCCACCCGCCACGGCCATTCACAATTCCGGACCCAAATGACTCATCGAGTTCTTTTTAGCTGCCTCTCTTTTTATCTCACAGAACACTCATTTCCTTTCTAGTTGTCTCTTTGTTTTAGACTTAACGAGAGGATTTCGCATTTTTTTTCTGAAATCGAAAACCAAAGACTGTCATGGTGCTGGGGCAGGGGCTCACGTTATCTCTTACTGCCGGAAGGGTCATAAATGGTGAACAGGGTTCTTTCATATGCTAATGAGGTCCTATATCATAGGTTATTTTCCGAGACACGAGCATCAAACTCTCTGTATTAAGAGCTTTCATCATTGCCTTCAGTGATGAGTCATGAGGATACAGGAGGCCAGATTTACGAGCCCCTTGCGCCACTTTTGCGTCACTTTTAACATGGGAAAAGTGATGCAAAAGTGGCGCAAGGGGCTTGTAAATCTGCCCCAGGGTCTATTGGGTAAACACTTTGGGGCAGATTTGCAAGATGCTTGCACCACGTTTGAGTTACTTTTCCCATGTTAAAAGCAGCGGTAGAAGTGGGCGGGGACGGAAGGGCACGGCGTGCCCCTACTTCTAAAAATGATTTCAGTCCGTTCCCCTACTTCTTTCTTTTAAAAAAGCATCCTGGGACGGCAAGAAAAGTCCTACTTAAAACAATAACTTTTTTTCAGCTTCCAGGGGCTGCTCGCACTTCTCTGTTGAACTCCAGAGGCTGCAGCAGCCCCTCCCTGAGCTCGCACAGACCGAGGGCGGGCCCATTGTCATTCCGATTGAGGCTGATTGAGGCTGATTACCCCCTTTGGAATGAGAATGCGCCCACCCGCTGCCTGCCGCTAGGATAGGCCAGTGAGATCTGCATGAGGTGTCTCTGGTATCTGGGTGCAGGCCATGGCTCGTTGTGCAACAAATATACCAATGTACACTCAACTGTGATTAGAACCAAAACAAGGGCTGTTTTCCAGTGCCTCTGTAAGCAGGCAAGAGATTGAGAGCAAAAAGGGGAATAAATCAACTCATAGCCAAGAACAAATATTGGGAATTTCTGCTGTGTGTATATGTGCTGTGGTGTGTATGCTGCTGCTGTGTGTGCTTGGTGTGTCGGTGTGTGTGTGCTGTGTGCCTTTGTATGTGTGTGTGTTTTTATTTTGTGTAACGTGATTGCTTGTGTTGTGTTTTTATGTGTGCCCATTCTTGTTTTTATTGTGGGTGTATTTGCGTTGTTTATGTTGTGCTTTGTGTGTGAGTGTGGATTGTGTGCATTTGTGTGTGTGTGTAGCACATTACACAGCGGTACAAAATGATGTCGGGCTCTTCTGCCCCCACCTTCCTCTTCAACAGCATCAAGCTATGAGTAATGAACATCGACCAACTTTTGCTCCTTCTGCTCCCAGGGTTCCACTGCTGCCTTCCCTTTTGTGTGGGCACGGCTCAACCTTAAATGCCCCTTTCATGCAGCATGAATCAACTTAATTTTCCCCAAAATAACCTTGTATTGATGGGGAGAAAAAAGGCACTTTGTTTGGCAAGGAAGGACAGACAATTGGGACAAAATGAAGAGGTTTCTGTTTTCATTATGAGCATATCGCTCCTTGCTAATACATTCCCAGCACAATGATAACTCTTAGAAGTAATATGCTTTACCTTTTACACTAGGAGCATTCTCATGCCCTCACATCATGACCATGGCAATAAAATACTAAATGTGGGTATAATGTCGATTTGCATTCAGCGAAAACGCTCAAAGTACACATATACAGGCAAAAAAAATATTCGGCTAATACGCATTTATCATTCGCATGAGGAAGACCAGAGTATACCTGTGAAAGGAAAAAACGAGAAGCAGACAATAATAATGATGAAAGCAGGCGCAGCTCTAGCCCTAAACTATAAAAGTGCAGCGCCCGTGCATTTTTTAGATATGTTCATGGCGGCCCATGAAGGGGGCGCCATGTTAATAGATAAAAAAAAAGAAAATAACATGAAACCGGGTGCAGCGCTTGGCACTGTTGTGATAAAATCCTGCAAGCACAAAACAGAATAAATACTCCCAAACGAAATACCTAGACACTGTACTGCGTAACATATCCGTAGTTGGTCGGTGCTGCTTCCGATACAACGGAAGTGATGTATCGGAACAGCCAACCTATTCAGAGCCAAGAAAGAAGAGCATCGGAGGAGTTAGCCAACGGCAAACAGTAGGCGGGATTCCACGGCAGTATACTGCTTACTCCAGGTCTTGCCTCGACCTAAAAAAGTATCTGTACGTTGCCGAACATAAGTGGCAACTCTTGCATATGTCTAACTCGAAGTCATCGGCATGGACTCGGTACTGCTCCCAAGGCTGTTCCTGCTAGAAGGTTACCTTCGGCGAGTCAAAAATGTAAAGTCCAAATGCAAAAACAATCTACGAATTAGGACTCAACCCTACCACACCACTGTTCAAAGAGAAGGTACATGGGTGCCACAATGTCAAGTCAGTCTACCTAAGGACCTTGTTCGTGAAGCCAATTCCCCAGCTGATTCCGATGCGCCCCGAGTTTTCTGGGCTACCGATAATGCCTCAACAAATTGATGCCTTAAAGAAGGCTATGCTGCAGATTTTTGGCACCCTCTGTTTGGCATGCCTTCAGACCCCAAGGAACAGCAGGAGCCTCCAGTTGGGTTTCTGTCAGCAGTTTTCTCTTCAGCAGCAACTGACATTTCGGGAGCCACGTCAGGCCACGTGCTAACTTTATTAAAAATATCAACTCCTTCTCCAAGTCCTGCACCGGGCTATCATGAACGACTCTGGTGCCTTTGTGGCCACCGTCGGGAGAGAATCTGGTGCTATTTCTGATGTCACTGTACTGATTCCAGTTCGATTCAGCCGATGTCACAAATTAAGATTTCAAAAGAGCTCTTCATACAGCTTGACTCTGAACCAGTGTATGTGCCAAGGCGGACGCAACACCAGAGGCTTCATTATCTTTTTTGGCTCTCATTCCGTGCCCCAAGAGGGAGATGATGGTGGGGATGTTTTTGATAGGCACTTGGTCAAAGCCCTGTTTCTGCTCACAGATAGATAGGGAGATGTCCAGGCATCACAGACAAGTTCCTGACAATCCTGATTTTTTTTTTCACTAAACATACTACTCCAGAGGAGAGGCTTCAGTCAGCAAGAAGAATCGTATTTCATTCCCTACAACTCCTCTGGACTGGGTGAATTGGGAGTCTGAGATGAAAGCAGCTCTCCGAAAACATATGTTATCTTCTGCTAGCCAGGCATTAGGTCGCTACACGCATGTTCTCTGGGACATGGCCATTGGAATCTTACTGGGGGTCCTGGAAAACCTTAGGACCTCTCTTGCTCAGACGAATCATTGCTGACGAGACGCAGGCAAGTATGTGATTCATGCCGTCCTAGATACTTCTGATAACTGACGGTCTTGACATTTTTCTTGTAACTGATGTAATTTTGTGGAACCTTATGTAAAGCGCTCGGATACCTCCGGGTCTAGCCAGCGCTATATAAAACTAAAAATAATACAAATAAATAAAATCCTAGTTAGTGATTACAGAGCTTTCCCCAAGCAGAGTACTGTGGGGAACTTTCTATCTTGTGTAATTTGTCAATGTTGTACACAGAGTGAAATGGGAAGGAGCAGTGATGGGCAGGAGAGTTGACTGGGCAGGAGAGGTGACTGAGCAGGAGAGGCAACAGGGCAGTAGAGGAGACTGGGCAGGAGAGGCGACTGGGCAGGAGAGGCGACTGGGCAGGAGAGGCGACTGGGCAGGAGAGGCGACTGGGCAGGGGAGGCGACTGGGCAGGAGAGGTGACCGGGCAGAAGAAGTGACGGGTCAGGAGCAGTGACGGGACAGGAGAGGCGACAGGAAAGGAGAGGTGAACGGGCAGGAGCAGTGAACGGGCAGGAGCAGTGAATGGGCAGGAGCAGTGAACAGGCATGAGCAGTGAACGAGCAGGAGCAGTGAACGGGCAGGAGCAGTGACGGGGCAGGGGAAGTGACGGGCAGGAGAAATGACAGGGAAGGAGCGGTGACAGGGTAGGAGAAGTGACCAGGCAGGAGAAAGTGACAGGACAGGAGAAGTGACTTGTACTTATGTTCCTTGCCTATTTATTTATATACTATTGCATGACATCTACTGATGTGTCTGCAAAGCATACCTGTTGCCCCAAATTTTTGTCCTGAATTTTGACCCGTTGTCCTGAACTCTTACACTCACCATCCTGAATTTGCACCCATGCCAGTTGGCCACCATAGTCTGGAGTGCCCACAACCTCCTCCCCCTCTCTTCTATCTACAGGCACACAAGCTAGTTTATTTTAACAAACTGACTACACTGAACTGAGTACCTGTGCGCCCTAAACTGGAAACACATTGAATAACGGTTGGCGGTCTAGCGGTCGGGCGAATTAAGGCCCGATCACTATAAAATGAAGCCCTCCTTCCGTCTGCGCAGCGGGCGGGCGCAGCGGGCGCGCCGTTGGCGAGCCGGAGGCGTGCCAGAGGCAAGCCCGTCTGGGCCCGTCCGGGCCTGACCAGGCCCAGGGCCCGTTACTATGCCCGTGGTTCCCCTGGTACCCCCGGCTTACTCCAGCGAAGAACTTATTGCTCTACGATACACCTCGAATCAGTGTGATCATCAGCTGGTAGGGACTGAACCTTTATTCAGTCGCTGTCACCTCTGCCCTGATCCTCCACCCGAAGCCACCAATGTCAATAAGGCTGGTAAAATCCTGAGGATGGCGCTGCTAAACTGCAGATCCTTGCCTAAACATGCGCCTGAGATCAATCTGCTGATTGAAGAAAGTCGCCTGGATCTGCTCTTCCTCACAGAGACATGGCTATCCCCCCACTCAGAGTTTGACGTCATCTCCGCCCTTCCCACCGCCTTTCTTGTTCAAAATTTGAACAGAAGCGAAGGAATAGGAGGAGGTCTCGCCATAATCTATAGAGACTCACTGACATGCAGACTTGAGAATGGCGGCATCTCAGACGCAGTGCCGGCTTTAGCATTCAACTATCCCCCACTCAATCTCTTTCTGGAATCCTGATCCACCGCCCCCCGGGTAGCATCAAGCACTTTGTTGACTCCTTATTAGAAGTCACTCTGGCCGCGGCTGCTCGGGCCTCTAACTTCCTAGTACTTGGAGACCTTAACCTTCATTTCGATGACCCTAACGACAAAGCAGCTGCTGAGCTTACGTTAAATCTCAAATCATTCGAACTTAATCTTCTCAATAAGGAAGCTACCCATAGCAAAGGACATTTGTTAGACCCCGTCTTTTCTAACAACACCCAGCTCCTAGCTACTTCGCCTTTGCCCATACCTTGGTCTGATCACTTTGTAGTCCCCTTTTCCTGGGAACTGCGATTGGAAGTAACCGGCGCCCCCCCCCCCCCTACGTACTCTCCAAAGAGCCTGGCCGAAACTTTCAGTGGAAAAACTGAAATCTGCCCTTGAACAATCTGCTCCTGAATCAGAATCTGAAGTCTTGCTTGCAGACCTGAATTTCCATAACTGGCTTAATAATGCCCTGAACATGGTTCTGCCTCAAACAATGGTGACCAAAAAGAGTAGCACTTTTAAATCCCCCTGGTATACCACAGCACTGAGAGATCTTAAAAAGGCCTGCAAAAAGGCAGAACGTATCTGGAGGAGGGACTGGGCCCATAGTAGTAAAACCTCCTACCAGGCTGCCTTGAGACACTATAAAGACGCACGACACACGACCTAGGCCTCCTTCTTTGAAGAGAAAATTAGACTTGCAGCCAACTCCTCTAGGGAAACTTTTAAAATACTTACTCAGCTGACCAAAATCTCAGCGCCGATCACCTTACAAAATGATTCCACATCTAGATGTGACCTGTTAGCAAAGTTTTTCGACCAAAAAATTCAGAAAATACTAGATAGTCTTCCTCAAACTGGTACACACTTGGTTTCCAATCCCCCCCGCCTTCTACTTCAGGCCCCTTACTCAAGGCGTTCTCGTGTATCACCAGGGAAGACTTCTGCACGACACTCTCCAACATCAAAAGCGGTTCGCCATCTGACCCAGCTCCCATGCACGTTCTCAAGCAAATTATGAATACCATCGCCCCTCTTGCTACGGATCTATTGAATACTTCATTCACCACCGGCATCGTCCCCCCGAGCTGGAAACAGGCAAAAATCAAAGCCCTTCTTAAAAAACCAGGACTAGATCCTGCCGATCTGGCAAATTTCCGCCCTATTTAATTGTTACCTGGATTGGGCAAAATCGCCGAAAAGTGGGTGAATCGGCAGCTCTCCGGATTCCTGGAGAGTAATGACTTGCTGGGTAATTCCCAAACGGGATTTCGCCCTGGGCAGGGCACAGACACTGCCCTTATAGTGGTGGCAGAAGAGGCTAGGTGCATCTTAGATTCAGGGGGATCAGCAGCTCTGATCCTCCTGGATCTGAGCGCTGCATTCGATACCGTAGACCACACTACCCTCGTCCACCGTCTCTCCAAACTAGGCATTGTAGGGACTGCCCTTAAGTGGCTGAAATCATTTCTCGATAATCGGTCCTTTAGGATCTGGGAGAACGGTACCATGTCGAAGCCCATTCCTCTTCAATGTGGGGTTCCGCAGGGATCTTCCCTGAGCCCCACATTGTTCAATGTTTATATGGCTCCGCTGGAGGATATAGTAGCCCCCTTTGGGATTAAATCTATCAGCTATGCTGACGACACACAACTTGTCGTCTCTCTGACTCAACAAGGGGGATGCTCGGACAATCTCTCGAGCTGCCTCTCGGCAATCTTCTCCTGGATGACAGATTCCAAGCTGAAACTTAACGGAGCCAAAACGGAGGTCATGCTCTTAGGTCACCATTTCACATGTCTGCCTTCTGAGCTCTGGCCCCCCTGCATGGGGGATCTGCCACCAGCAAAGGAGAAAATCAAAAGCCTCGGGGTCTGGTTTGAACCCCAATTAACATTCAAGACCCATGCCCAGAAAGTCGCAGGCAGCTGTTTCGGTCTGTTGCGTTCAGTGCGGAAAGTGCTCCCCCTCCTGCCTTTCCAATCTAGGAAGCTCCTAATCCAAGGTCTAATACTATCAAGACTGGATTATGGTAATGCTCTCCTCCTAGCTGCACCGAAAAAGACAATTAACACCTTGCAGCGGGTACAGAACGCTGCAGCCAGAATGCTCATGGGGGCACCTAGAAGGACCTCGGCCAAACCACTTCTGAGATCCTTGCACTGGCTCCCCATCCAGGAACGAATTGCATTTAAAACACTGTGCATTACTCACAGGACACTGCAAGGTAAAGGCCCTCCTGCCCTAAGAAAGCTGATTTGTCCTTATAAATCTTCAAGGACCCTCCGCTCTGACGGGGAGAACCTGGTCTCCGTCCCTAGAGTGAGAAAAGCCCGGACTGGGGGACGCCGGTTCTCCTTGAATGCAGCAAAACATTGGAACGCCCTCCCTAGGGAAATCCGGATGGAATCTTCCTATCCCAAATTCAGGAAATCCCTCAAAACTTTCCTTTTTCCTAAAGCTGAATACTCCTTGTTCTTTCCTTCCTTTCCTTAGGACCTTTCTGTTTTTTTCAGTAAGTTAGCGCTGGGACGCTCGAGGGCAGCCATGCGCTTTATAAATCTAATTTCATTTCATTTCAACACAAGAGACTTGGGATTAGACAGTGCCGCCAAATCTGGGACTAGTAGAAAGGCCATGAAGAGGCAGAACACACGGCTCCTATTCTTTAGAACTGGGTGATCCCCTGCCTTGACAAAGCACCGTCTGGGTCACGCTGCTTCCAATCCATTTATGGCAAGCGTGTCTCTGAACCAGCACGAGGAGAGCTTAGCCTCTGGCACAACACAGGAACCTCTGCCTCAGCAAGGGTTCGGCTGGGAGTTTCCCCGGCCTGGACCCAAACCCATCTCTGCACAATACAACTTCTCTTCAACTCAAAGTCACAGGACTGCAGATGCCATGAATGCATCCTGCCTTTACCCCTGTTCAGTTCGGCATGGCCCTAAAAAATTTACAAAATTGGCTAGAAGTTAAAAAACATTATATTGCTTGTTAGAAAGATTATGTTAAAGGTGCAAACTTTAAAATATCTGCTAAAAGATTATGCATAGTTAAGCACAGGCAGGAATTGTACAGGAAGATCAAAAGGGTAAGTGGTCCTGTGTGAGGGTCCTTATGAATAACATTAATGATCTTACCTCAGAGGTCTACCCAGATACCTTCTTTTGTGTACCAAACATGCTCATGTGTGTAATTCAGGCAGGAACCCAATTCAAAGGAAATTCAGGAAGAATCTGTATCTTACACTAACAGTGATCCATGACGTTTATATCTAATAAGTATACATATCTGCAGTATTGCATTGAAAAAGGTAACTATGCCGGACTGGCCGTTCCAGGCATCAGGCGTTTCCCAGGGCTCCTGGAAGGGTAGGTGCCAGTTTAGTGTAGGGGGTCCGGTTTTGTACAAGTGCAGGAGTTTTAAAAAGACAGCAAAGTTATTTGTATATTCAGCAGGTTTTGGTCAACAATACAAGTGCCAAGATAACTTTGGTGATCAATGTACCTGCTGGAGAGAGATGGGAGTGTGTTTTGTTTAGTGGCTGTTTTACTCATCTACGGTAGCGCAGAGGGGAAATATGCCTGCTGCAAAGAACGTGTACCATGCATATCAAAGAGCAATATTTTATGTGCATAGTTCAGTGGGTACTGCTTTGTGCTCACTTCTCGAATTAAAGGACACTTGAATACATATGACCTGGCAGTTTGGGCTGGACTGGTCCCATTGGGTGCAGGATCAAGACTGATTTGCATATGGCTGGGTCCAAACTGGAATGGCATGGTGAGCAAAAAAACAAAGGATTTTGGTCCAGATCTCTGTACTGGGGTGAATGTATGACATTGTTCTGCATTCTGTCCATCTTGTTCTTTTTGCTTTTGTCATCCCGAGTGGGACGGGTATGTCCAGACTTGGGTCCCGTGCTCTCCATGCCACTGGAATAAAGCTATCCTGGCTGATGAGGGCTGAAAGCCCGAAACCGGTCCTAGGATGCTTGTTTCCAGTCCTGGGAGGACCTGGCCTGGCAGTTCGGGCTGGACTGTTCCCATTGGGCGTAGGATCAAGACTGATTTTCATATGGCTGGGTCCAAACTGGAATGGCATAGTGAGCAAAGAAACAATGGATTTAGGCCCAGATCTCTGTACTGGGGTGAATGTATGACATTGTTCTGCATTCTGTCCATCAGTTGTTCTTTTTGCCTTTGTCACCCCAAGTGGGACGGGTATGCCCAGACGTGGGTCTTGTTTTCTCCATGCCACTGGAATCAAGCTATCCTGGCTGATGAGGGCTGAAACCCCGAAACCGGTCCTAAGATGCTTGTTTCCAGTCCAGGGAGGTCCTGGCCTGGCAGTTTGGGCTGGACTGTTCCCATTGGGAGCAGGATCAAGACTGATTTGCATATGTTGCACGCTTTAAATAAACCTGAATTCTCTATGAGTGTTTGCTTTTTCCTGAATTAAACCTAAAATAAACATGTTTATCCATTGTTTGAATTAAATAACGTTATAAGCTGTAATTGGTCAGTGAAATGCTAAACGTACTAAAAATTGGAATGTTTTGCTATTTCTAGCCACACCCCTGACTCCGCCCACTGATCCAATCTTCGGTTATTCCCGCCCCCTGATTCTCCACCTACAGTTCCCCAACTTTTTTTCCCCACTTCGACCACTGGTTAAAAGTGATGCAAAAGTGGCGCAAGGGGCTTGTAAATCTGCCCCTTTCTACCTGGCTCCAACATTGGTACTCTGTGGAGCTGGCGTGATATGTCTCCATCATCAGAAAGACCTGGAGTAATTGACAAAGCACCAGATAACCAATCTTTGTTACCAGCAGATCAATATGGCATTTTATTACTATTATCACACTGTTAAATCAAAATGAAGAAAGACGAAGGGTTTGGCCACTTGTTCCGTCCTGGAAGTATCAATCACGGACCATCTTCACAAGCGCTCCTGCGGCGGAAGAAGTAATATGGATGAAGCAAGCAAGCTTTGAGGATGTAATTCCTCAATAGATCACCTGACTACCTCCCTGCTGCCATCGAGGTCAGAGTGCAAGCGATGACGTGCGAGGAGAGCACCTGGGACAAGGTGCTCCAGGAATCAACATTGATGGAAGAGGATATATTAGAGAACCTTACTCAATACGGGTCCCTACTAATTATAATTTTGTAGAATTGTGAAATATGTTGTTTAATTAGTCAACACAAGAAATGCATGCATTTGAATTAGATATGCGCAGTTGCTCATTTTATGTCAATATTGTCAAAAGTTGAGTCCTTTGCATTTTTTTTATGCTCTGAATGTTCCGGTTTGCATGCTGTTCTTCATTCATTCCACTCATTAGGGGCCAGATGTAGGAGACCAATTACCGGTCGATTTCAGTGGGGTACAGCTTAGGACATTACAGAGCAGGAAGCGCAAAGAATGAGCTCAAGGCCAATGAATGAGCTCAAAGCCAATGAATGAGCTCAAAGATAAATGAATGAGCTCCAAGCCAATGAATGAGCTCAAAGATAAATGAATTAGCTCAAAGCCAATGAATGAGTTTCCTCAAACCACCCAGGTTGGCTCAGTTAGCCAAAGGTACCAAATGGAAATGTCTGAATTATTCTGAACCACTGCAAGTTACTCCAAGCATATTCTATACCATCACTTTTTAGACTGTCGGTGACAATACAGTAGGTGACGGATCCCAGGCAATCAACTGGGTCTTGCTACAATAGATACTGCCCGGCCCGAACTGTTAGGACATGTCCCTACGTAGCGGGATCACATTGGTGACAACGGACTTCTCAGTAGGGTCAGGGTCGCTGCCTCTCTGGAACAGACGTCATTATTTTCTTCTCTGAAGCATGATTGCGTTGTTATTTTTTTAATTTAATGTTAATTTATTTTGCTTTATTAATGTTGCTAGACTTGGCATACGTGTTTTTCCATTTCTACGGCCCATCTGTTGGTTTGCAGTATGAGGGGAGACTTCTTGTATGTTGTGCTTCTGATTGCAACAACTTTGCCGGTAATTTCCATAAATTCCTTCTCACTACTTCACCTTCCTTTGTTCTCGTATATTGTGCTTCTACCTTGCCTTCCCTTCTTTACAGTTTAGCTTATTGGTGATGGACCATCCCTGGGGAGCACCCACCACAATGGTACTACATGAATGTGGTCCAGAAGAAAGAAGCTGCCACATACCCTTGCTCTACCCAAGAAGTCTTGACTTGAGGGAACGGTGGGGTGCCTGGGAGATGGCGGCTTCTTCATGGGCTCTTGATGGCGCTCCTCACTTTTGACCCCTGGGACGTGCTTCCTTACTCCTTCTGCCCAGGGCTGAATGCCACATGGAGAATAACAGATGGGTAAAAACTGGACTCTCTTTGAGCACAGGGCTGTTGCACAATCAGAGATAGGAGCACTTCCACCCCCAGAAAAAATGGCAACTGGAGGTGATGTATGGCATTGGAGGTCGCAGGCATTTGTGTGAGGGTCTTGCCCTGCGTAGAGGAGCAGATGGTCGCCTGAGGAGGTCCGGGATGGTCCTTACGACAGGCAACAGATGCCAGTCTAACCAGTACCAGTGCAGAGTGGGGGAATGCAGGAAGGGGTCTCTGGGGGTAGTAGCCGAAACCTGTGGGTACCCAGTGATGTCCACACAATTCCAGGTGTATCTACTGCAAGGTGGAAATAATATTAGGCACTGCAAGCAAAAAAATGGTGAAAGAGGATTTCTCTCTCTCTGGCCTGTGAGAAAGAAGAGGTATTGTGGAAGAAGAAGGCATCGACTTCGCCGCAGCGGTCTTGGCTCGTGGCCAAAGAGAACAATGGTGATGCTGGACACTGTTCTCAAAACAGTGTAAAATACCTATTACTGTGGGATCCCACCTGGAGACAATGGAAGCTGAAGGGTTAGGGGTGGAAACAACAGCTGCAGGGTTGGGCCAGTGGCCTGGAGGCAGTGCTTAATTTGAGCCAATGGTTTCCGGTTCTCAATGCAAGCACTTATGACAGTCTGCCACATGGTGGCAATGTTTGTCTAAATTAGAGATGAACACAACAAGAGTTGCTTATTAATTTAATATACGCTAAAAGTGACTCATTTCTGCTTCTCAAGCCATTCGTGTAGCCCTGGGAGGCCTGGAATACTCTTAACTGTCACACTTGTAGGGTGTGATGGTTAGTAGTTGTATTGGTCCTGTCTTTGGTGGGTCTGGCAGGGGCAATGGAGTGTTCAAGCTGCAGTGGCCACCTGACAAGGGCCCTGGCACTTATGTTTTTAACAAATTGAGTACTGCCTGGAGGAGACAATACAGAAGGAAAATGGATGCTATGGAAAATCAACAGAAAATGGCCCTGCTCTTCCTGTGCTGATCTTGTTCTGCTTATGAGGGAAGCTTGCACAGCTTCTAGCCATGATATTCCCATCCCCCGGGTGTTACTGAAGCTTGATAAAAGCTTCAAAATATACAGGAGCCACAATGACTGTCTTTGTCAGAGTCAGCCCCACTCCCTCTCGCAGCTGCAGATTTTGGCAGCAATACTGTTGAATTATATTGTTTTTCTGTAAGTCTGTACCCATGCACTTCAGCCAGGCATGTTGCACGTTAGCCAGTTGCACGGTAGTCATGGAGGCAGCCTGGGCTTGGAAAGCAAGTTTGAGGATGGCAGTGGACATGGGAATTTTGTTACATCATTTGAAAAACAAACTTTTCCTGGAGCACATCACTGGTATTTTTTTCACGAAACTGGGGGCTAACCTCATTGAATTTGTCACTCAACACTAATGCACATGTTTGTTGTGAAATGTTCTTGGAATTCAATCTAGGATTCTTTCACAGTTTTTCACTTTTGATACTGGTTCTGTAACTCCTGCCTGTTTTTTTCTTGGATTTAAGGATTCATTTGGTCTCTTGGCATTTGCCTTGTTTTTATGTCGAGCCTGGGCAGCGCATGTGCTGCTCTGCGAGTCATGCTGGATTGAAGTACGGCATAGAGCTCTGCTCATGTCCCGCCCATCTTTCCAATTGGCTCCTGTTTCTGTCCTTGTGAAATCATTGCTTTTCATTTGTGAATAGGCCTAATAGTCCCTCCTTGGAACCACCTTGTCAGCATTTGTGACCTCCCATAAGGACTGGACTTTTTATTTTTGTTGTTACACGGTCTGCTTTATAAGTCGGTGAGGACTATTTTCTTTACTGATCTTCCCCTACTCCACTCACGACTTCGCAGCACGCCACATGCTTTTACTAATGTATTTATTTAAATGATATCACAGTCCACTTTAACTATAGCGGACGTGCTTATTTAGGTATTTATTTTACCACGTGGGTCCAATTCACATTAGCGGCTGTGCTTATTTGTTTATTTTATTAATAGTGCAAGCCGCTTTCGCTTTAGTGGCCGCAGTAAAGAACCTTTCTAAATTAATTATATATATTTTCACTTTGGCTGAAAGCGCCCCACACGCGCTTTCACTTTAATATTGGCCACATCCCTTTCTTTAGATGCTGCTCACTGTAACCTGAATACTCAAGCAACGTCTACAGAAAGATGTCATTTACAATGCCAATAGCTGAAAAGCTCGCAAATGCGAAGCCTATTGCATTGACAATGCTTGTTTCTGCTTGTCAGTCATTCTGGGCCTTCAGCTGGGTTGTGCTTCCAAGATGGCTGCCACTCCCAGCGAGGTGAGAGACAATGACCGGCCTCATCCAAGATGGAATACACAAACACATTCGTCAGGGGTAGAAAGCGCTATATAAAGACATTGAGCTGAGCTCATGGCCTGAACAAGAGGATCTCCGGGTCACATCATGTTTCTTGCTGAAGTGAATAGTTTTTGACTAAGTCTGATAATAACCGGAAGTTCCCAACCGAGTTTTGTTATTGCTATTAATAACTATGAGTTGCCATGGAAAACCCTGCATTTTCATTGTGCATCCTTCTCAGGAAGTTCCATCTGGCACCGGCTGCAGTACGGAAGCCGCCTTGGCAACAAGTTAGAAGCGTTTTTTCAGGGGACAGCAGGGCTGCTAAATGTCAGCGTCAGAGCGGCGCTTTGATGTGTGCTCTGGAAGCGCCTTGTGCCACTGTTTACCACTTTACAGCTAGGAGCGGCTTCTCCAAGAGCCAGCCAGGAACAGCCCTAGGAAATTGTGGGACCCCTCTAATAATGACCACAAGCAACTTTCCAAGGAAGTCACACATTTTGAGAGGGTAGAAGCCTGTCTTCACAGAGGTAGAGTTTTATTTGTATACAAGAGCCAAGTTCACCTCTGTCCAAATTCATTCTTTTCCAGAGAGAGGTGTCAGCATCCCTAGCGCTGCACAGAATTCGGAACTCAGAGATGAAAATGTAACCATTTGACACATTTCAAAATTCTAATCAAAGAAATGACTTAAAATGTCAGCTCGGCAGCAAGCAACCAACACCTTCCGATTTTAGTTCATTTCAAACAAATTCTGGCAAAAATGTTTCTAAAACTTGGAACCTACAACATTACAACACACTGCGTGAAAGTCTTACAAGACCTCTGAGCACAGAGCGCCTGGCTGCAGATGTCCATGACAAATTGATTTAAATGACGTTCAGCGGACACAGTTCGTGTTACATACACCCTGGCGACGAGGCGGTCATTTCCAAAACTGGGTGTGTCACTGAAAAAGCAAAAAACACTCATTTAGTTTTACGACCGTTGATGTAAATTGCAGCTGCTCTACTTGGAATGTTTTGCGCGCTCAACATTTTTACAAACTCGGAATTCTCCTTCGATATCAGATGCACAAGTGATCTACAATTCCATTACAACCAATCCCACAGTTTAAAAAACTGCATATTTAGGCAGATGCAAATGACATGCTGGCAGCCTGGGGATTGAATGCAACAGCTGACATTCTGTCACCTCATTGGCTTTGCAAATTTTCCTGGAACACAAGGTTGGTGCCCACTATATCTGATAATCTGTGGTCAAGGTCTCTGGTCGCAAATGTGTCTTGGTGGGTAGTACATCTTTCTGCTCCTGGTGTTAATTGTGGATAAATAAAGATTGCACACACAGATTCCGCTCAGTCCACCCAAGAGATTCAGCTGGTCCTGTGAAGCTCATGTCTCAGTCCAGATACATCAGGGACACTGGTCAAGAATAAGGCCTGCGAAGCTCGTGCGGGCCTGCCCAGTCTCCATCCGCATTGAACTTCCAATGTTTGGTATGGTTCGCTGGTGGTAAAATAGATCAGACAGAGCATGATTTCATATATTTCATCTGTGAAGCCATCTGTGATGTCATGTGTGAGGTCATAAGCAGTGCATCTGAGGTCATTTGTTTGCTAATAAATGAGATTCAACTAACAAAGCGCCAAGACTCTGACATTTATTTAGTTTATTATGGACAAGAAGGATTTTGTGCAGATCCTTTTTTAGTCAAACCATTCTGCCGTAAAAATTCAAAATGTTTTAAAGAATCCTTGAAGTTTGAAATCGGCTCAACAGAACATCAAACTTAGCCCACAGTATAAAGAGATATGTCAAAGTGATGCTCATGAGAGCAATGGAGCGAGCATAGAATGTTACTAAATCAGAGGGTAAAAGTTGGGTGTACGAAAGTACATGCATTTTAACAATAAATTAAATGAACACAACATGGTATTTTTTTAAAGGATGAGAATGGAAGGATCACATACGTGGCTGCTTAATTTGATATTCTACATGCAAAGGGTCTCCCCGGACATAGGACTGGGGCTCGCTGTGCCACAGGACTCCAGCTCGACCTCACTAGTGAGGCCCAACTAGGCTGAAACCGGACTGGGAATGGTTGTGTTGCCCGGATGCCTTGGCCTGGCTGTTCGGGCTGGAATGTTCCTATTGGAGCTGGCTAAAAACTAATTTGCATATGTGGCTTCCCATTTAGGATGCCACAGTGAGCAAAAAAAATGGTGGACTGGAATGCAGCCTGATCCAATTTGTAAACTTATGCGGTTGGTACCTCTCTTGATTATGTTGTTGTTTGCTTTCCTGTTTTCTTATTTCGGATCATTTGTAAAGCACTCTGATACCCTCACAAGCCATGTTCAAGCTATATATAACCTTATAAATTAATTTAAATAAAAATCTAATGAAGCATTGAACCCAAAGTCTTTCATTGTTTAACCCCTTCGATGCTCATGCGGAACGGTTCCGTCATGACCATCGGTCGGGCTGTACTCATGACAGAACTGTTCCGGAACTGTTCCGTCATGAACACACCCATTTACATTGGGGTCCAGCACCGGGGGTAAATCTGCACCGCAGGGAAGGTGTTAAAGATGGCCACGTAACTGGGGGCCGTTTGCTGATACGCGCCTCTTGTACTCATTGTGCCATAGCATCGAAGCAGCTCTTTCCTGTGGAGTGTTTACCATCAGCAGTTACCACTACTCGCTGGTGATGGTCTGCATGTGTAGTCCCGCCTCCTGCCCTTTAGTTTATGTAGTGTTTATTCACCCCACATCAATTGGGAATGGATCACTTGTACCTGCTACCAGGGTGAGGTTGTTCTACCCATCATTGCTTAAAAAACCCTCATTCGCGTAGGCAGATCGGTAGGCGGTGTATCTTGGTTCTCCGCCTTAGTCAGATGCGTGACAGGTCATCGCTTCTTCTTCCTCCCCCCACCCTTGATATAAGTGTGTTTATTCACCAGCGCAGCTTCCATTTTGACAGCTCTGTAACACGACATCTAGATGTACGAACAGCCTTGTGCGCCAATTATCCGCGCAGATAACCCGTCTTTAGCTACATCAGACCTGCGAACACTGTGATTACTGCGCCTTGTCTGCAGCTCCATATTACAGGGCAGGGTCTAAATAAACCTCCCTGCCCTTTCATCTGCTGGTGTCTGGGCTCAGGAGTACCGGCTCCTTTAATTACAAATGGTGCATGAGAGGAATCGCGATGATGTCACTCCTAGTTCAGCAGACCAGGGAACTCGACGCACACCATCCTTGGCACGCGCTGGTTCCAATGCTCATGATACTGCAGTATTGCTTGTATGAGGATTACTTAACCAATCATTTCTAAAACCTTCACCAGGCAGAGAGTGTGTGGATCCTAGAGGTCAAAGCCAGGTCTGGTTACTCAATGGACTAATGCATCCACTCCAGAAATCTGTATTTGACCTCCTGGCCACAGGCTAAAACCCGGGAAGGTCAACTCAGCCTTTCATCCTTCTGAGATCCTTGTAATGAGTTTCACCAAGTTGGGTTACAACAAACACCTGCTACGCAGCACCAAGGTGCCCCTGATGGGGAAGGTACACTTTACAAATACGTGTTATATTATCAATGGGCTATACTTTTAAATTTTATTTTAGTAAAGACAAACCTCCACTTAATGACCAGAATTCATGATATAAAATAGAGCTTAATAGGAGGAAAACATAACTTCAGCAGAGTTAAAATAATAATGGGAACCCAGCACTCATCACCAGTGCGCAGAGACCCAGCTCTCTGGTCCCACAACTGGGAACTCTCGCTTGGATGTCAATGAGAGGTAGTGAGCAGTAGCCGCTGCCCCTGACTTGCCCTTTTAAATCACCCACACTGCTGTGGCTAGCCCCAGTCTCACTGGCCAGATAGACAGTGGCACAAACAAAAAGTAAACTGGGATGTAGAAGCCAGAATTGATTTCCACATGTCCTCTCCATGCCCTTCCCTAATCCTACATGACCCCATTGAAGCAAATGTGAAGTTGTTAATGGGGTTAGGATGAGAGAAGGTAGCAACCCTGCGATGCAGGTCAAAGAGCTGAGCATGTTGCTTCCACTATCCCTGCGATCTGGGAGAAAACGTCTACAAATGCGTCATGTACCAAAGTTTAGTTAACTAACTGTGGTTTGGTTAGTCATACTTTGCTTGAAACCACACAACTTCCATTAAACCAGGCAAGAAGGCTCATTTTTGACGGGTGGCGAGGCTCACTCAGAAGATGGCCTACTTTCGAAGGTCACTGCGGCTCACTCAGAAGATGGACTACTTTTGAAGGTCACTGAGGCTCACTCAGAAGATGGCCTACCTTTGGAGGGAAATGAGGTTCACTCAGAAGATGGCCTACTTTTGAAGGGCACTGAGGCTCACTCAGAAGATGGCCTACGTTTGAAGGTCACTGAGGCTCACTCAGAAGATGGCCTACATTTGAAGGTCACTGAGGCTCACTCGGAAGATGGCATACATTTGAAGGTCACTGAGGCTCACTCAAAAGATAGCTTACCTTTGAAGGGTGGAGAGACTCATTCAGAAGATGGTCTACTTTTGAAGGGCGCTGAGACTCACTCAGAATATGGCCTACTTTTGAAGGTCACTGAGGCTCACTCAGAAGATGGCCTACATTTGAAGGTCACTGAGGCTCACTCAGAAGATGGCCTACATTTGAAGGTTACTGAGGCTCACGCAAAATATAGCCTACCTTTGAAGGGTGCAGAGACTCATTCAGAAGAAGGGCTCTGAGACTCACTCAGAAGATGGCCTACTTTTGAAGGTCACTGAGGCTCACTCAGAAGATGGCCTACATTTGAAGGTCACTGAGGCTCACTCAGAAGATGGCCTACTTTTGAAGGTCACTGAGGCTCACACAGAAGATGGCCTACTTTTGAAGGGCACTGAGGCTCACTCAGAAGATGGCCTACATTTGAACGGCCTGGAACTCGTTCAGCCATGGGCTACATTTGATGGGTCCTTTGACCTTTGTCTAAGAGTAATCTCCCACAGAGGTGAAGTTTTCATTGCAACTGTGCGTGTGTCATGGTTGGTGGCTCACCCTGAGTACTACATCCACCTCTGAGGACTTGTCTGAAGTTATTGTGTCCATTTCTTGGATCATTCCCGAGGATTGCGCCTGCATCTGGGGAACTGAGCTAGAATATTGACTACTCATGTGGGTGGCACACAGCCAGCAAGGATAAAGAGCCTTATTTAGATTTCAGTGGTTGGGTTACTCCGTCACAGCGGTTTCACCCACAGGTTGCTTTCAGTTATCAGAGGTACCGCCACTTTAATTTGCCGTGAGGAATTGGGGTTACCATATCTGGAAGACGTAATAGAGCTTGCACCATCGATGCTATGGATCAAGAGCTGGGGCAAGCCTCAGGCGAGGCTGATTAGATCTTTTTGTTACCGACTGCCTCGCACTTGATAAGGTGGAGCGGGTTTCCTAGTCCATTTAGCAGAGGAAAACTGTTGAGGGGGTAGTTTTCACTGGCGTAACAAAACTTGAGGGGGCCCCCTGCAAGACATGTGGAGGGGCCCCCTCTGGACACGATTGGGAGAGCTCAGACCAGAGTACTTTGCTGAGAGGGCCCCTCGGAACTTGGGGGCCACCCCTCACCGCAGGGGTTGCGGGGGCCTGTGTTACGCCACAAGGTGAAAGGCTGAAAAATTCACAGAATATTTTGTTTTTTTAGCCACCCCTTTGACCCAGCCACCACGCTTCTCGCCCTGCCCCATTGTGCACAGCATCAGGGTTCCCTTAATTTTTTTAATGAACTTCTACCACTGGTCACAACCCCCTAAAAAGTGTATTCCGTAGCAAATAGTTGGGTCCAGGTGCTTTCAGTTGGTTATGGTGAGGTGTCTGTCAGATTTCACTCTGACTTTTTACATGCCCACACTGACTAAAACGGACTCTCTCTCTCTCCTCTCTCCCTCTCCTCTCTGCCTTAAAACTTTCTTAGTTTGAATACAATTGTGTTTTAAGTACCCCTCACAATCCACACGCCTCTCTCTTTATACTGCCTCTTAAGCTCCTCCTCGTGTCTTGCTTCTCATAGCACGACATGCCTGCTGATTGCTGGGAAATCGGAAGCTTACACCCCACCCAACCCCCTAATCTTACTGACCAAGCTACGCCCCTGTCTAAAATGACAGGCACACTACTTCCTTTGACGCTCTGATTTGCATAATAGAGCACCAGTGCGCCGTGCTTGCAGCAGTGTGCACAGTGGAGCCCCCTGCAGGGAGTCATGGTGGCTGATGGAGACACCAGTTTGTGCCACACGGCTCACTTGTATAGTAACCTCAAAGCTATAGTTTAACCCTTTTGTTGCTGAGGCTTTTCTATGTACAGACCAAAAAGGCCTGACGCAGTCACAGGCGCATCACAGGGTAAGGGAGGAGAAAGATCAGAAAAGAAAGTAATTCTAAGGTGATACAGAAGGTTGGGAGTGGGGACACACTATATGGGCCAAGTAGTTCTTCTCTGCCAAGAAAATGTATGTGTTTCTATGATAATTCTATCCAAGCCACCGAGCTACTGGGCAGAAGACTTTTCTTTTTGGATTTATCAGCGCCTACAATGGGAGATTGTATTCCCCATGCCCAACTAGAATGTTACCTATTGAATCCGGAGCTTCAGGAAAACCCGCCTAGGATCTAAACGCATCCAGTAAATCCTTTCTCAAGTGCTCATCTGTCCTGATGAAGACCCCATTGAGAGGCAACTAGTAACCCTCATCTCTGCCGGGGTCGAAACGTCGACCGTCTTTACAAAACCATACATGCTCAAGGATGATAATGTACTTACTAGAAATGTACCCATGAGCAATGTATATGAGAACTAATTGACCTCCATAGGCTGTAAAGGCTCATTTGTATATATTGTGTATTGGTTCTATGTCACAAACACCTTTACCCTGTCCTTCACCTACCTATTCACTTCTACCTCCCCAATCCTCCATCTATATCCCCCAGGCTTATGAGCACATCGACCCATTAATGCTTTGACTCAAGAATTGCATTCAATGTGACTTGTTGAAATTAAATACTTGTTTTTATCTATATATGACCTATGGTGATTGGTTATTGCACTGTACACTATGATGCATGCCTAATCATTTCGTAACTACTCTGACCACTTTTTGAAACACACTCTCTATGATAATTCTAGACACACCAGTAATGTTTGCCTCCACTTTCCTGCCACTCCCCTCCTTGCATTCGCTGTTGTGCAGACAGTTCCCTGCTGTGTGTCCCTTTGTCTCCACTTTTCAGCCCCCCCCTCACCCTTCGTGCTGCCCCCCCCCCCCCCCCCACACACACACAGCTGCTACGAGCTCATAGTGTCACATGTTCTAGGGCAAAACTATGTCGCCCAAGTACGACCAGCAACAGTGTGCCTTCCATATAAGCCTGGGCCAGTGTAATTATGTGGCAATGTAGGGCCAAATTATGTGGCAATATTGACTGAACCAGCAAGTGAAAGAAAATTGACTGTTTATGTTATTAAAGATAGTTGTGTGGCACGTCATGTGGTATAATTACATAGCTATTTTCTGATTTTAAAATATTGGTTTATATATAAAAAGAACCCCAGCAGTTCAGCTAAAGATAGAGGTTTCATAAAAAGAAAAAAAATATTCACATTTTGCAGATCCGAATGTACTTACTATTCAGAAACAATTAAAGATGTATTGCATGTCGGTGCAATGACGTCATTATATCAGTACTGTAAGATGTGTCATATAAATCCTATAGCATGTTTCCTTCATTAGAACATAAGACTACAGGCTCCCGCTGCTTGGATAACAGGAGTGTCCCTGATAGTCTGGGCAGGAGGGATGTGCTTCAAATGTTGTGGGCTTGAACTCAGCATGGGGTAAAGACTCTGTTTACACTGTGGGGTTTCTGTGAGCCCCACTGTTCACCAAGAAACTGCACTATTAAGCTCTATTGTACACGGGATATTACGTAAATGTCTCACCTGGAGGCACTTTTAGATTCAAGACGTAAGACCA
Source organism: Lissotriton vulgaris (assembly GCF_964263255.1). Taxonomy (NCBI): domain Eukaryota; kingdom Metazoa; phylum Chordata; class Amphibia; order Caudata; family Salamandridae; genus Lissotriton; species Lissotriton vulgaris. Next base: position 84,886,725 of record NC_141693.1, read on the forward strand.
TGGAAAGAGACGAAATATGTCCGTGGTTTTTCAAAATTCTGAGAGGCCTTTTCAAATAACACCTGTGCAACCAGCAGTGTTGTGTAAACATGAATCGGTGAATCTGTGAACAAAATGACAAAGAATGTGTTCTACTTGCTACCGTAGTGAAAACCAACCCTCCCTTCCCCCGTGGGGCGACTGAGACCATCTGGGTGAAACCCCCGCCTCTTGAGTGAAAGTGCCCTTGGGTAGTGCCGGGTGCTGCTGTGAGTCCCTTAAGTAGTGTCCTGGTAACTTCTGAGCTGTGGGGCCGCAAATATGTTTTGCTTGAAATCTGCAAATTATGCGGCAGATGTGGATTATGTATTCAGTGAGGGAATTTGGAAACCCATCATTACACGGACACCCCCGGGGGCGGAGAATCGCATGGTCTGCCGTAGAGGGGTATCTGTAGAAGTGCCCCAGCTGCCTGTCCCTTTATTGCCCATGGTGGGCGAGGGGCGCCGAGGACCGGACGCGATGCATGGCGGCTCTCATCTCTTCCTGCCCGACCCAACGTCCTCAGACTGTCCTTGTGCCCGGGGTCCGAGCTCCTCGCCCTGTCTGTCCGCGTGCCGATGCTCCTCGCACTCTCATCCCTATGGACCAAACTCTTCTCACTGCCTGTGCGCCCCGCACGGATCCTGTGCCCCCACTCTTCATACACACTGACGATCGTTCACTCCCATTCATGCGTTGCAAGCGCCTCCTGCAATACAATACAATACAAGGCCTTCGCAGCGCCTGCTCGTGCACTGCACACGTGCCCCCCACCCCTGCTCAAAAGCCTCACAGTCTCTCTCCATGTGCCCCAGTGTTATGTTGTGTAATTATGTGATGTTCCTTTAACTATGTTCATTCCACATTCTACTCAGAGCGTTCCTATGTGTTGTATTCTAATGTAGTCAGTTACCCCTGACTGCTAACCTGTCTGGCTGTGTACCTGCTCTGCTATTGCATTAAATCCACTTTCCACTTATTTGATGTGTGGCTCATCAATTCAACAACTGGCGACGATCGGGATGATTTTTTTAAAGCCTGTGTACCGCTTTTTATGGTAACTCTGACCTTCCTTATGGTCGAGACGACAAGTGGAGCAGAGACGACGTTACGATATTTTGACAACGCATGGAGGACACTAATTGCTTTAACGCACAACAAAGCCTGGTGAGCGACGCCTTATTTTACTAAGACTTTAATCCTTATCCTTACTTTGGATATATTGGATGCGCTTTGACACCTGCGCTCGAGCGCTTACCGTTGCTTTTCGAAACGCGCATCGAATGCGCGTGTCCTCAAGCCTGGAGGTTCTCTCTCCGACTCGCGTTGCCTCCTGGTAACGTCATACGTTCGCTGAGAACGTGACGCATCACACGGTGCGTGGCGGCCATTTTGGATTGGGCAGGCCTACTCGTCTCACAAAAGAAAAACGGAAGACGTTTTTTGTTGTTTAATTGCCTATTTCGACACCCACAAGTCGGATTTTCATCGCGGTCACAGGTAATCGCTGTTTAACACTTCGAACTAAACTACTTGCTTAATTTGTGACACTTTCAAGAATTTTTTCAATTTCTTCACGTTTTGGTGGTGAAGACTGGACAGTGTGAAGAAGGATAGTGTACTTTCATTCACTGAACAATTCCACCATAAACAACTGTACATCTTACGGATAACTTACTTCTGCAAATCTTCATTTATATTATTAACTCATTTTTTTTTTGCATTAGTCCACATCAACATGAGTCAACAAACATTTTCTTTAAGCAACCCTCAGGAATTCTGGTGTAAAGGTTCTGAACCAACGTTAAAATGGCTAGAATGGAAAGACTATTTCCTCAATTATATTGACACTGTGGATTCCGATGGTAAAATGTCTGCTGATCAAAAGAAACGTATTCTTTTACACTCATTGGGTCCAAAAGGTCTCAAATGTTATAACCAAATGAACAAGCCCATTGTAGGGGGAGGTGATAGTAATGTTTTCACAGTGGCTCTATCTAATTTAGACAAATATTTCTCTAATTATGTGATGTTCCTTTAACTATGTTCATTCCACATTCTACTCAGAGCGTTCCTATGTGTTGTATTCTAATGTAGTCAGTTACCCCTGACTGCTAACCTGTCTGGCTGTGTACCTGCTCTGCTATTGCATTAAATCCACTTTCCACTTATTTGATGTGTGGCTCATCAATTCAACACCCAGTTAGAGCACTTTACATGAGCACCAGTTACATTACTTAAACATAACATGTGTGTTTGTAAAGCGCACGTTCACCACTACGGGTATCTCGGAGCTGAACAACAGATGTTAGTTGTTACCCAACTCAATGGTACTCATTTTATCGGCCTCAGATGGATGAAAGTCTGAGTGGACCCGCGGGGATCTGAACCGGTGACCATGAGGTCGAACACAGGCCCCTGCAGCAGACGCATTAGTCCACTGAGCCACCAGACCCCGCAAAGTCACATTCATTTTTTCAGAGGAGGGGTTACGGGGGATTAAGTGATGTGGCCAGAATCACAGGATGTTGACCCAGTGCGTGACTCAAACTTGCTTACTGCCCAGTTCCAAAGTCTGCAGATCTTACAGTAATCAGGGTCTCTACAGGGTGGTGGAACATGTGCAGCGGCACCTGGTGGTGACCCGGGGTGGGGGAAACGCTGTGTTTGGAAATAACAGAAATAACTTACAGATTTAAAAGCTCCTGCTGCAGAGTTTCTTGTGTGTTCAGCATTTTTCAGGCAACAATAAACATATCAAGATAACTCTGGCGATTATTGTTCCAGCTGGAGAGGGATGCAGTTTTGTCTAGTGGAAGTTTTGCCTCTTCACAAAGTAGTGCAGAGGGTTAATGTGCCTGCTACTAAGAACTGCACCAGGCAGATCAAAGAACTGTATTTTATGTGGATAGCTCAGCGGGTGTAACATAGATACTTTTGATACTTACAGTTCTTAAATTAGAATCCTAATACAGCACAGTGATTCGTCATAACAGAGCTGACTGCAAACTGCATGGAATTGGTGAGAACGTTATGTTTTTCCCCCCAGTCTTTCAGTATAGTAATGTTTCTAAAAAGGTTTGTTTGGGTAGAAATATATTCTTATTGCTAAAGGCAAACCAGCCACCGAGGTACATTTTAAATCCTGAGTTTGTGCTTCTCCAGACCTAGTCTTCTTAAAATACACTTCCTACTAGTACGAAGACATGTGATGCCTACACCTTGTAATCTTTATTGTATTATGTAACATTTCCTATAAGCTTGAGTTACACTTGTATGAATTGTTATCTCTGTATAAAGTGTGAGTGAGCTAAAGCGCTCTGACACTCTACCCTGGCAGGAGTATTGTTCTAAAATACATTAAATCAAATAAATTAAATACATGTGAGAGTGGTGCTATGGAGAGACGAGTGGCAATGTTGGAGGGTGATAGTGAGGGGAGGCCCCGAAAAATGGTGCCACTGCCCTTAATCGCCAAATTTGCATCCTTGTACTCCCTGCTGATAAAATGTGCCCTCCTTACACTGCGTACCCAAACAACACAAGCTCCTCGTGCAGTACCGGATTGTCGCACTGCCCATTCATGCGCTGCAGGCCTCTCACTCTGCATTTCCACGTGCTCCTGACCAAAGCTCTTCATAGTCTATCCGTGTTAGCCACATGCTTTATTCTGCCTGTGAGTCCAGACAGGGTCTGAGCACGCGCCCCAACATTCTCACACTACCTGCCCCTGCAATACTGGATCCTCACACTGCCAGCCGTAAGTACCAGACCATCGCACTGCCTGTCCACACAAGACCCTCACACAGCAAGACGTACAATTGAAGACCCTAACACTGCCTCTTCATTCAATAAAAGACCCTTACACTGTCTTTCCATACAACGAAAGACCCTCGCCCAACAAGTTGTTGAATTAAAGACCCTCAAACTGCCTGTTTATTCAATAAAAGACCCTCACACTGTCTGCCCATACAATAAAATACCCTCACACTACCATCCGTAGAACTCAAAACCCTCACACTGCCTGTTCATTCAATAAAAGACCCTCACACTCTCTACCCATACAATAAAAGACCCTCACACTACCAGCCGTAGAACTCAAAACTCTCACACTGCTTGATCATTCAATAAAAGGCCCTCACACTGTCTGTTCATACAATAAAAGACCTTCACACTACCAGCCGTAGAATTCAAGACCCTCACACTGACTGTTCATTCAATAAAAGACCCTCACACTACCAGCCGTAGAACTCAAAACCCTTACACTGCCTGTTCATTCAATAAAAGACCCTTGCACTCTCTACCCATACAATAAAAGACACTCACACTGCCAGCAGTAGAATTCAAAACCCTCACACTGTCTGATCATTCAATAAAAGACGCTCACACTGTCTGCCCATACAATAAAAGACCCTCACACTACCAGCCGTAGAACTCAAAACCCTCACACTGTCTGATCATTCAATAAAAGACCCTCACACTGTCTGCACATACAATAAAAGACCCTCACACTACCAGCCGTAGAACTCAAAACTCTCACACTGCCTGATCATGCAATAAAAGACCCTCACACTACCAGCAGTAGAATTCAAGACCCTCACACTGCCTGTTCATTCAATAAAAGACCCTCACACAGTCTGCCCATACAAAAAAGACCCACACACTACCAGCCACAGAATACAAGACCCTCCCACTGCACACTAGTAGAATACAAGACCTTCACACTGCCTGTCGTACAATGCAATACCCTCACCCTAAATGCCCATACATGCGGTCTAAAGGTTAGAGCAGTTTACCTCGGAGCTGGGGAGCAGGGTTCGAGTCTCTGCAGGGACGCTCAACATCCTTTGATCCTGGGCAACTTACTTAATTTCCCTGTGACTAACAAAATGGAATGTGTCTGCTCCCTGCCCCTGCAGTGCAAGTCCCGTAGATGTCCACCACACTGCCTGCCCCGCAGTGCAAGTCCCTAACATGTCCACCACACAGGCTGCCTCTGCTGTGCATGTCCCGTAGATGTCCACCACGCTGCCTGCCTCTGCAGTGCAAGACCCGTACATGTCCACCATGCTGCCTGCCCCCGCAGTGCAAGTCCCTAACATGTCCACCACGCTGCCGGCCTCTGCAGTGCAAGTCCAGTACATGTCCACCACGCTGCCTGCCCCTGCAGTGCAAGTCCTGTACATGTCCACCACGCTGCCTGCCCCTGCAGTGCAAGTCCCTAACATGTCCAACACGCTGCCTGCCCCTGCAGTGCAAGTCCTGTACATGTCCACCATGCTGCCTGCCCCCTCAGTGCAAGTCCCTAACATGTCCACCACGCTGCCTGCCCCTGCAGTGCAAGTCCTGTACATGTCCACCACGCTGCCTGCCCCTGCAGTGCAAGTCCCTAACATGTCCACCATGCTGCCTGCTCCTGCAGTGCAAGTCCTGTACATGTCCACCATGCTGCCTGCCCCTGCAGTGCAAGTCCCGTACATGTCCACCATGCTGCCTGCCCCTGCAGTGCAAGTCCCATACATGTCCACCATGCTGCCTGCCCCTGCAGTGCAAGTCCCGTACATGTCCACCACACTGCCTGCCCCGCAGTGCAAGTCCCTAACATGTCCACCACACAGGCTGCCTCTGCTGTGCATGTCCCGTAGATGTCCACCACGCTGCCTGCCTCTGCAGTGCAAGACCCGTACATGTCCACCATGCTGCCTGCCCCCGCAGTGCAAGTCCCTAACATGTCCACCACGCTGCCGGCCTCTGCAGTGCAAGTCCAGTACATGTCCACCACGCTGCCTGCCCCTGCAGTGCAAGTCCTGTACATGTCCACCACGCTGCCTGCCCCTGCAGTGCAAGTCCCTAACATGTCCAACACGCTGCCTGCCCCTGCAGTGCAAGTCCTGTACATGTCCACCATGCTGCCTGCCCCCTCAGTGCAAGTCCCTAACATGTCCACCACGCTGCCTGCCCCTGCAGTGCAAGTCCTGTACATGTCCACCACGCTGCCTGCCCCTGCAGTGCAAGTCCCTAACATGTCCACCATGCTGCCTGCCCCTGCAGTGCAAGTCCCGTACATGTCCACCATGCTGCCTGCCCCTGCAGTGCAAGTCCCATACATGTCCACCATGCTGCCTGCCCCTGCAGTGCAAGTCCCGTACATGTCCACCACACTGCCTGCCCCGCAGTGCAAGTCCCTAACATGTCCACCACACAGGCTGCCTCTGCTGTGCATGTCCCGTAGATGTCCACCACGCTGCCTGCCTCTGCAGTGCAAGACCCGTACATGTCCACCATGCTGCCTGCCCCCGCAGTGCAAGTCCCTAACATGTCCACCACGCTGCCGGCCTCTGCAGTGCAAGTCCAGTACATGTCCACCACGCTGCCTGCCCCTGCAGTGCAAGTCCTGTACATGTCCACCACGCTGCCTGCCCCTGCAGTGCAAGTCCCTAACATGTCCAACACGCTGCCTGCCCCTGCAGTGCAAGTCCTGTACATGTCCACCATGCTGCCTGCCCCCTCAGTGCAAGTCCCTAACATGTCCACCACGCTGCCTGCCCCTGCAGTGCAAGTCCTGTACATGTCCACCATGCTGCCTGCTCCTGCAGTGCAAGTCCTGTACATGTCCACCATGCTGCCTGCCCCTGCAGTGCAAGTCCCGTACATGTCCACCATGCTGCCTGCCCCTGCAGTGCAAGTCCCATACATGTCCACCATGCTGCCTGCCCCTGCAGTGCAAGTCCCGTACATGTCCACCACGCTACCTGCCCCAGCAGTGCAAGTCCCTAACATGTCCACCATGCTGCCTGCCCCTGCAGTGCAAGTCCCGTGCATGTCCACCACGCTGCCTGCCCCTGCAGTGCAAGTCCCTAACATGTCCACCATCCTGCCTGCCCCTGCAGTGCAAGTCCCGTACATGTCCACCATGCTGCCTGCCCCTGCAGTGCAAGTCCCGTACATGTCCACCATGCTGCCTGCCCCTGCAGTACAAGTCCCGTAGATGTCCACCACGCTGCCTGCCCCTGCAGTGCAGGTCTCTCACAACTTCCGTACGCTGCCTGCCCCCACAGTACAGATCTCTGACAAGTTCACCACGCTGCCAGCCCCTCAGAGCAGGACTCTCACATGTCCTTTACACTGCCTGCCCCTGCAGTACAGGTCTCCCACATGCCCATCACGCTGCCTTTCCCTCTGGGCAAGTCTCCAACACGTCCCTGTCAGTGCCTGTCCATTTTAGGTTTCGCCGGCACAGCACTTGCGCTGTGCTTGAGAAATCTATTTTTTAATATAAACTTAAAACTGACTGAATCCCACCTGCTCTCTATCCTGGCTTCTCATTGGTTCCTGTGTGTGCCACTTAACTTTCCTACATTTCTTTTGGCTATAGCATGTTTTCCTGCATTTACCAATACTTGTTTCTCGTCTGCTTCTCTTATCAGTTCCCCCCCCCCCCCCCCCCCGAAATATTGTTAACATCTGCTTTGGTGGAACTATATTATCATAAAATTTTCCCTTTTACTCTTTCAGCATATTTATATAACAATTTATCACCCAGAGAGATTAATTGATGTGCATAGAATCACAGGGTGTTGTGGGGCACTGCTGAAACTCGAACTGGGATCCCCAGCTCCGGGTCAGCAGCTCTGGCCGTTGCACCACATCCTCTCCACTCCTGTGCTATCTGTCAGAGAGCTCTTTCCTTCTCCCAGACGATGATTGATGAAAACAGCTCTTTGTTCGTTACATAGGCGAAACAGATGCATTACCAATGCTTGTTTAAACCATACTGTGCTGGGACTGTCTGTAAGAGAGATGTGTGGTGACCTCCTGACCTCCATCCTGCGGTTCAGCTCATCTGCCCCGCCCCCAGCACGTCACTTCCAGGCCAGATTTATATTCTGGAGCTCAGACTCAGCCCAGCCTCAGCATAAAATCTAATACAGCACAGACACGCCCATGGAACTAAAAGTAACAATGATGATGTTCGACAGAACACACAACACTACACCATTCCATGCCAGGAGACCCGAGTCACGCGCTGTTAAACAACTGCACGTGAAAGAGTCGAGTTATATAAAACCACACAGTGTGCAGCACAGCTCCCTCGACACAGGGTCCAAGCACAGCGTGCATAAGAGATGGTCTCTCTCTCCACTGCTGTGGTGTTTGCCTTTTGATCGGCAGAAGATTTTTAATTTGCAATCACTTATTCTGCTGTCAACTTTTCTGTTCGTTTTTAAGCCTGGCCATGACAGCGCAGGTGCGCTGGCCTTTTGCAAACACTTTACAAAGAGTGCGCTTTGGCTGCGCCTCTTGCAGCCATTGGCTTTCCTTGACCAGCCTCTTTCATGCAGTGACTTGATGCTTTGTCAATCAGTCTCCATTGCCACCCGAAACTACAGGCTGGTTGAATATGTCCCCTTTTCCACCAGTTAAGTGCTTGCATTGAAGTGCACGGGGGCTACTTTACAATGACCCTCCTCTGCCACCCTCCTGTGTGTCTGGCTCTAATCGAATGTGCCTTGGCTGCACTGCTTTGCACATTAAACCCAGACATCTTGGCTTTGCCAGGGCTTGTTTGATAAAGCGGCAGTCCCTCCATCTTGGTGAAGTCACGACGAATGCACGATGTGCCGAAAAACATTGTATACAGACCTCGAAGGTGGGGATTTGAATCCCTGTTTCCACGTCTGCATCGGTGCTCTTCGCTACCAAAATGGGGGTGCTTAGAAACTAGCACATTACGCACTACATAAAAGCACTACAAATACAATAAAGCACAAAATAGAATATAAATCAAAGATTAAATTGCCCAAAACAATTAAACCACAGAGATGAATAGGAGGGAAGGGCGGGCCACCTCATATGTTTTCATCTGTGATACCAGAAGGGATCTCGGCTACCCCACCCGACCAATCTGTGTGATCCTGGGCAAGCTACCTCTTCCTCTGCCTCCATTCCTTCATCTGCCAAGCGTGCACGTGCGCATAAAAAGGCGCCCACCCCATCGAAAAGCACGTTATTGAAGCATGTGAACGCCAGAAGAAAAAGAACAAGAAGTGAAACCTGCAACCAGAATCTCATTTGACAGCGCGTCGGGTGGAAAAAATCGAACAAGGGAAGCGCTCTGCTGGAAGATCGAAGCGTGAACTCTCGGGGGGCTTATTGACAGCCCCCTGCGCCCCTTTTGCGTCACTTTTAACATGGGCGAAGTGACGTACGGGTGGCGCAAGGGGTCCCTGAAGTTCCCACACCTGCAGGTGACGTGACACACGGATAGACAAGACATACACCAAGGCCAGTGTAACGCACAGTGGCAAAGTGCGACATTAAAGTGCGCTCGCCGGCCCGGCCAGGCTCTCTCTGTGCTTAGAATCCCGCCTTCAAGGCGTCAAACTGCTGTTTCCTTGTGTATTCGAATGGTGTGGCACGTGTGTCTTGGGTCCTGGTGCAAAGAGGTAAAGGGGCCCCTTGGACGCTCTTACAAAAGTAAAATACAGCAACAATCTGGGTTCGCTGGGCCCCTCAGACCTCTGCGCCCGGTGCCACTGCGCCTGCTGCACCAATGAAAGCCACGCCCTGCATGATCCTGTCCACGCAATGCCCCCTGAAGCCCTTGTACCAAGCCCCTATAGTGCCATTGGAGTCTGGGGTACCGCAACATCGAGCAAACTACACCAAGATCACAGACAGACTTTTAAAATAACATGGAGGCGCCCCCCCCCCCTCCCCGTGGGGTGTGGGCGCTAGATCTCAGTGACAACACGTGAGCGCTAGAGAGCACGCACACGTGCCCGCTCATATGTAGCAGTGTCTGCGCAGGTACCTCAAGAAAGCGCAGAAGAGGTGAGTGCGCGGAGATACTGAGAAATGCGATTTAAATCGGTTTTCCGTCCACCAGCGGGGGCAGCAGGACCAGCCCTTATCACGGAGACAAGCCCACCGTCTGCGGTGCTTCTAGGCACACCACAGCCAGGACACTTCAGACTGCAGACCAAGAAGGGCAACACAGGAAAAACACGAACGCAGGCGTTCTCCAGTCAATCTGTGCACCCAGCGTGTGGGACAGCACCCCTGTATCCAGCAGGACCCCACCCAAGGCGGATCCAGTTCAGAATAGACCCCTCTCTTTAAAGAACACTACACCCCAAGGCAGTAACCAGCCACAGCCCGGCCACCCCGCCTGCCAGTCATTGTCTCTGATCCCGCACAGCAAACAGCTGTATATTGCTCGGTTTATGATATAGAAATACCATGCACATACATAGATGGAGTCCCAGCAAGGAAACTATGTACCTCGTTATCAAAAATAGCCACGTCAATGCCAGGCTAAACAAACTTAGCTGACTTTGCTGTATTAAACCATTTCCAACCCCAAACTTCCTCACTTTGGGGTGATGCCTTTCATCTCTGTGTCATGTGTCATGTGGAGAAGTGTGGCTCAGGGGTTAGAGGCGGCAGACCCGGAATCTGAGATCGGTCCTGGACCAGGGTTCAATTCCCCGCCCCGGCGGGTCTTGGGCTAAAATTCTCGTCCCGGTGCCTCCTCAACTCTCGGGTTCACACTCTGCGACTCTGGGCAATAGCTTGCTTAATCTCCACAACGGCCCCTCGCGGCGGGATGCCTGACTTTCACCCTGTGGACACCCTGTCGGGGCTTCTCACAGGGGAATATCAGGACGGGTTCCCTAGGCAAGCGCCAGGATACCCTTGTGGGTGTGTAAACTCCCTACTTCCAAATATGTATAAGTATACCTACATTTACATTTACACATTTACATATTTGGAAGTAGGGAGTTTACACACCCAACTTACTGTGAGAATTGCCTACAGGTTACATACATGTCTTGTCTACCGCAGAAATGTTAACCCGCAAAACTGTGCTCAGAACCAGTAACTTTCCATTAAAAGACATAATTCTGCGGCAGGCAGATTCGTCATGAACTCACTGAGCCATCTTGTATTGTTTCCTACAGGCGAGGCACTTCTCTATACAGGCAACACATTAACACGCTGAGCTAACTTACTGGAATAGGAACTAATAACCCACAGGGGGCACCCACCGTTCTGTAGCAGACACATTAATACAACGATCTGCGACCCGCAGACCACACACGGATCTCCGCAGCAAGTGCATTAACTAAGATCACACAACGTGTACGAGTTACAATAAACTGGCGCTCTCCTTGCTTTGCTGTCTGCTTTCACTCTAGCTGCCAGATAATATCATAAACATGTGCCCAAGATCACACAATGTGCACGAGTCACAACATACTGATGGGTGGCGGCCTCCTTACCTTGCTTGCTGTCTGCTCTCTCTCTAGCTGCCACATGATGTCATAAACATGCGCCCAAGATCACACATTGTGTACGAGTTACAATAGACATGCAGGTGGTGGCCTCCTTACCTTGCTGTCTGCCCGCACTCGGGCCGCCAGGATGAGCCCGTGTAGCAGGACGAGTTGTAGGAGCCGCATTGTTGCCCGGGTTGCCTTCCAGGGAGCAGCGATCGCCTCTCACGGCGCGGACTGTGCTAGATGCAGGGAGATTTGGGGGTCCTGCAGGATGTCGACTGGGTGTCGGGTCCAGGAAACACCAGAAGCCCTGCAGGGTGCAGGCTGTATGCAAGATGGAGGTTCTATGCACTGAGCTGCGGGGTGCAGGCTGTATGCAAGATGGAGGTTCTATGCACTGAGCTGCGGGGTGCAGGCTGTATGCAAGATGGAGGTTCTATGCACTGAGCTGCGGGGTGCAGGCTGTATGCAAGGTGCAGCAGGAGTCTTACGCGGTGCTGGTTATGTGAAGGTGCTGCAGGGTTCCTGCAGGGGGCAGGCTGGTGCAGGTAGCAGAAGTCCTTCACGATGCAGTCTGTGTGCGGCGCACGGGGAGCCGAGGAAACCTGCAGGATGCAGGGAGCAGCAGTCCTTCAGGATGAAGTGTGTGTGCAGGGACCAGCAGGAATCATGCAGGAAGCAGCAGTCCTTCAGGATGCAGTGTGTGTGCAGGGACCAGCAGGAAGCTGCAGTCCTTCAGGATGCAGTGTGTGTGCAGGGACCAGCAGGAATCATGCAGGAAGCAGCAGTCCTTCAGGATGCAGTGTGTGTGCAGGGACCAGCAGGTATCCTGCAGGAAGCAGCAGTCCTTCAGGGTGAAATGTGTGTCTGCAGGGAGCTGCAGGAATCATGCAGGTAGCATCAGCCTTCAAGATGTAGTCTGTGTGCAGGGCGCAACAAGATTCCTGCAGGGTGCAGGCCGAGTGCCTGGTGCAGGAAGCTGCAGGACTAATGTTGTGTGCAGGGAGCTGAGGGATTCCTGCAGGATGCAGACCGAGTGCCTGGTGCAGGAAGCTTCAGGACTCCTGCAGCTCTAATGCTGTGTGCAGGGAGCTGAGGGATTCCTGCAGGATGCAGACCGAGTGCCTGGTGCAAGAAGCTTGAGTGGGACCGGACCCCGCCCACGGCCGAGCTGCTCTTCCTCTGGTAGCCGCCCAAGACTGCACTCGGCTGCCTAACTTCCAGGCTGCTTAGGGGGGGAGGGAGGAGCGCCGAGCAGGGGCTGGGCCAGGGAGCAGGGCGAGCATGGACTGCAGGGGGCAGAGAGGAGACGGGCCAGGGAGGGAGACGGCGGCCCTCCAAGCTCCCATCCTACAGCACTGGAGGGAGCTGTCTCCATCCTGAGATGTCCCGCGCAGTGGCTGTCTCAGCCCCCGCCTGTCTCCTGTAATGCACAGGTTCACCTTTCAGGGGCCGTGTCTGTGCCACAGGCAATCCGCTGGTTCCTGCTCACGGAAGGGTCTCCCATAATAACGCACAGGAGGTTCACCCTCGTGCAGAGTCTGTGCACAGACACCCCGGTGCTCCGTGCAGGAGTCCTATAGCGCACAGATTCACGCCATGACGCGGACGGTCCGAATCTTCCTGCACGTGCTAGGGTCCCCCATAACGCACAGGTTCACCCTCGTGCCACGGGCAGGCCAGGTCTTCCTGCACGCGCTGGAGTGCCCCATAACGCACAGGTTCTCCGTTGTACAGCCCCTGCGCACTGACCCGGGTCTTCGCGCACGTGCTCGAGTCCTCCATAACGCACAGGCCTCCTCCCAGGCCTTCAAAAGGGACCTCAAAGTTCTCCTCCTCCAGAGACACCTCCAAAAGTAATTCACGTCCTCTTGCTATTCGGAGGAAGACTTCCCACTACTGATATTTTTTACTTTCCATGACCATGGGAGTGCCTTCCCAGTGTTTTCCTGTGGTGGGAGTGTCTGCCTTTTTGCAGTATTCTCCATGTACTTGTGTTTGGTGCCCTTTTGTAACATGCACACAACACTTTGCCCTTGTAACACACGGTTGCTACCTCTCACATGTTTTTACCTTTGATACTTGCACAAGTGCCACCTTGCCTACGTAACGCCTGTTCTTGTGCCTAGCACTTATTGCAGTATTATACCTCAAATTATACTCTGTTTTCTCTTATAACTGCCCACTTGTCACTTTTCCTCTTGTGCACTTTTGACTACCTCATGTATATTTGGTTGTTCACAATTTTTACTACCTCAAGTATTTTGTTTGCTCACAATTGTCACTATTACCTTTACTACCTCATGTATTTTTGGTTGCTCACAATTTTTACTACCTCAAGTATTTTGTTTGCTCACAATTGTCATTATTACCTTTACTACCTCATGTATTTTTGGTTGCTCACAATTTTTACTACCTCATGTTTTTTGTTTGCTCACAATTGTCACTATTACCTTATGTAAGTAACGTATGTTTTAGTAATCTGCTCTTCTGTAATGTTTCTCATTATGTTTCATTTCTGTTCCTAATGTGAAGCGCTCTGACGCCTTCGGGTAAAGTCCGCGCTATATAAAAATGCATAAATAAATAAATAAACAGGCTCACCCTGGTGCCACGGCCAGGACGGGGCCTCCTGCACGTGCAGGAGTGCCCCATTTATTTATTTATGCGATTTTATATAGCGCGGACTTTACCCGAAGGTGTCACCCTCGCGGCACAGCATCTGTCCACAGACACCCGGGTCTTGGTGCGCGTGGAGGGAGGCTTCCGTAACGCACAGACATGGCCACTGTGGTCATGTCTGTGCCACAGTCAAAGCGTGTCTTCCTCCTACATGTGAAGTAATCCTCTTTATACCGCGCGTGTTCTCCTTCGCGCAGCATGTGTCACAGACAGCCCAGCCCGGGTCTTCCTGCGCGTGTGGGAGTGCAACGTAACGCACAGTTGTACACTCCTGCCACCCAGACCTCCGACCTTCCTGCACGTGGAGGAGTTTTCATGACGCACAGGTTCACCCTCGTACAACACCTGTCACAGGCAGCCCGGACCTCCTGCAGGTGGAGGAGTTTTCTTAACGCACAAGTTCACCCTCGTACAACGCCTGTCGCAGGCAGCCCGGACCTCCTGCACGTGGAGGAGTTTTCTTAACGCACAAGTTCACCCTCATACAACGCCTGTCACAGGCAGCCCGGACCTCCTGCACGTGGAGGAGTTTTCATGACGCACAGGTTCACCCTCATACAACGCCTGTCACAGACAGCCCGGACCTCCGGCACCTGGAGGAGTTTTCATGACGCACAGGTTCACCCTCATACAACGCCTGTCAACGCCTGTCACAGGCAGCCCGGACCTCCTGCACCTGGAGGAGTTTTCATGACGCACAGGTTCACCCTCATACAACGCCTGTCACAGGCAGCCCGGACCTCCTGCACGTGGAGGAGTTTTCTTAACACCCAAGTTCACCCTCATACAACGCCTGTCACAGGCAGCCTGGACCTCCTGCATGTGGAGGAGTTTTCTTAACGCACAAGTTCACCCTCATAAAACGCCTGTCACAGGCAGCCCGGACCTCCTGCATGTGGAGGAGTTTTCATGACGCACAGGTTCACCCTCATACAACGCCTGTCACAGACAGCCCGGACCTCCTGCACCTGGAGGAGTTTTCATGACGCACAGGTTCACCCTCATACAACGCCTGTCACAGGCAGCCCGGACCTCCTGCACGTGGGGGAGTTTTCATGACGCACAAGTTCACCCTCAAACAACGCCTGTCACAGACAGCCTGGACCTCCTGCAGGTGGAGGAGTTTTCTTAACGCACAAGTTCACCCTCATAACACGCCTGTCACAGGCAGCCCGGACCTCCTGCACTTGGAGGAGTTTTCTTAACGCACAAGTTCACCTTCATACAACGCCTGTCACAGACAGCACAGCCCGGACCTTCCTGCTCGTGTGGGAGTCCACCGTAAGGCACAGTTGTACACTCCTGCCACCCAGACCTCCGATCTTCCTGCATGTGGAGGAGTTTTCATGACGCACAGGTTCACCCTCATACAACGCCTGTCACAGGCAGCCCGGACCTCCAGCACGTGGAGGAGTTTTCATGACGCACAGGTTCTCCCTCATATGACGCCTGTCACAGGCAGCCCGGGCCTCCTGCACGTGGAGGAGTTTTCTTAACGCACAAGTTCACCCTCATACAACACCTGTCAGAGGCAGCCCGGACCTCCTGCACTTGGAGGAGATTTCTTAACGCACAAGTTCACCTTCATACAACGCCTGTCACAGACAGCACAGCCCGGACCTTCCTGCTCGTGTGGGAGTCCACCGTAAGGCACAGTTGTACACTCCTGCCACCCTGACCTCCGATCTTCCTGCACGTGGAGGAGTTTTCATGACGCACAGGTTCACCCTCATACAACGCCTGTCACAGGCAGCCCGGACCTCCAGCACGTGGAGGAGTTTTCATGACGCACAGGTTCTCCCTCATATAACGCCTGTCACAGGCAGCCCGGGCCTCCTGCACATGGAGGAGTTTTCTGAACGCACAAGTTCACCCTCATACAACGCCTGTCAGAGGCAGCCCGGACCTCCTGCACGTGGAGGAGTTTTCTTAACGCACAAGTTCACCCTCATACAACGCCTGTCACAGGCAGCCCGGACCTCCTGCACGTGGAGGAGTTTTCATGATGCACAGGTTTACCCTCATACAATGCCTGTCACAGGCAGCCTGGACCTCCTGCAC
Source organism: Lissotriton vulgaris (assembly GCF_964263255.1). Classification (NCBI taxonomy): domain Eukaryota; kingdom Metazoa; phylum Chordata; class Amphibia; order Caudata; family Salamandridae; genus Lissotriton; species Lissotriton vulgaris. The sequence continues at coordinate 84,902,771 of NC_141693.1, forward strand.
GTGGGGGAGGTTTCATGACGCACAAGTTCACCCTCATACAACGCCTGTCACAGACATCCCGGACCTCCTGCAGGTGGAGGAGTTTTCTTAACGCACAAGTTCACACTCATACAACGCCTGTCACAGACAGCCCGGACCTCCTGCAGGTGGAGGAGTTTTCTTAACGCACAAGTTCACCCTCATACAATGCCTGTCACAGACAGCACAGCCCGGGTCTTCTTGCGCGTGTGGGAGTCCACCGTAACGCACAGTTGTACACTCCTGCCACCCAGACCTCCGATCGTCCTGCACGTGGAGGAGTTTTCATGACGCACAGGTTCACCCTCATACAACGCCTGTCACAGGCAGCCTGGACCTCCTGCACGTGGAGGAGGTTTCATAACGCACAGGTTCACCCTCATACAACGCCTGTCACAGGCAGCCCGGAGCTCCTGCACGTGGATGAGTTTTCTCAATGCACAAGTTCACCCTCATACAACGCCTGTCACAGGCAGCCCGGACCTCCTGCACGTGGAGGAGTTTTCATGACGCACAGGTTCACCCTCATACAATGCCTGTCACAGGCAGCCCGGACCTCCTGCACGTGGAGGAGTTTTCTTAACGCACAAGTTCACCCTCATACAAAGCCTGTTACAGGCAGCCCGGACCTCCTGCACGTGTAGGAGTTTTCTTAATGCACAAGTTCACCCTCATAAAACGCCTGTCACAGGCAGCCCGGACCTCCTGCATGTGGAGGAGTTTTCTTAACGCACAAGTTCACCCTCATACAACGCCTGTCACAGGCAGCCCGGACCTCCAGCACGTGGAGGAGTTTTCATGACGCACAGGTTCTCCCTCATATAACGCCTGTCACAGGCAGCCCGGGCCTCCTGCACGTGGAGGAGTTTTCTTAACGCACAAGTTCACCCTCATCCAACGCCTGTCAGAGGCAGCCCGGACCTCCTGCACGTGGAGGAGTTTTCTTAACGCACAAGTTCACCCTCATACAACGCCTGTCACAGGCAGCCCGGACCTCCTGCACGTGGAGGAGTTTTCATGATGCACAGGTTCACCCTCATACAACGCCTGTCACAGGCAGCCCGGACCTCCTGCACGTGGGGGAGGTTTCATGATGCACAAGTTCACCCTCATACAACGCCTGTCACAGACATCCCGGACCTCCTGCAGGTGGAGGAGTTTTCTTAACGCACAAGTTCACCCTCATATAACGCCTGTCACAGACAGCCCGGGCCTCCTGCAGGTGGAGGAGTTTTCTTAACGCACAAGTTCACCCTCATACAACGCCTGTCACATGCAACCCGGACCTCCTGCACTTGGAGGAGTTTTCTTAACGCACAAGTTCACCATCATACAATGCCTGTCACAGACAGCACAGCCCGGGTCTTCCTGCGCGTGTGGGAGTCCACCGTAACGCACAGTTGTACACTCCTGCCACCCAGACCTCCGATCTTCCAGTACGTGGAGGAGTTTTCATGACGCACAGGTTCACCCTCATACAACGCCTGTCACAGGCAGCCTGGACCTCCTGCACGTGGAGGAGGTTTCATAACGCACAGGTTCACCCTCATACAACGCCTGTCACAGGCAGCCCGGACCTCCTGCACGTGGATGAGTTTTCTTAATGCACAAGTTCACCCTCATACAACGCCTGTCACAGGCAGCCCGGACCTCCTGCATGTGGAGGAGTTTTCATGACGCACAGGTTCACCCTCATACAACGCCTGTCAGAGGCAGCCCGGACCTCCTGCACGTGGAGGAGTTTTCTTAACGCACAAGTTCACCCTCATACAAAGCCTGTTACAGGCAGCCCGGACCTCCTGCAAGTCTAGGAGTTTTCTTAACGCACAAGTTCACCCTCATACAACGCCTGGCACAGGCAGCCCGGACCTCCTGCACGTGGAGGAGTTTTCATGATGCACAGTTTCACCCTCATACAACGCCTGTCACAGGCAGCCCGGACCTCCTGCACGTGGGGGAGGTTTCATGACGCACAAGTTCACCCTCATACAATGCCTGTCACAGACAGCCCGGACCTCCTGCAGATGGAGGAGTTTTCTTAACGCACAAGTTCACCCTCATACAATGCCTGTCACAGGCAGCCCGGACCTCCTGCACGTGGAGGAGTTTTCTTAACACCCAAGTTCACCCTCATACAACGCCTGTCACAGGCAGCCTGGACCTCCTGCACGTGGAGGAGTTTTCTTAACGCACAAGTTCACCCTCATAAAACGCCTGTCCAGGCAGCCCGGACCTCCTGCATGTGGAGGAGTTTTCATGACGCACAGGTTCACCCTCATACAACGCCTGTCACAGACAGCCCGGACCTCCTGCACCTGGAGGAGTTTTCATGACGCACAGGTTCACCCTCATACAACGCCTGTCACAGACAGCCCGGACCTCCTGCATGTGGGGGAGTTTTCATGATGCACAAGTTCACCCTCAAACAACGCCTGTCACAGACAGCCCGGACCTCCTGCAGGTGGAGGAGTTTTCTTAACGCACAAGTTCACCCTCATACAACGCCTGTCACAGACATCCCGGACCTTCTGCAGGTGGAGGAGTTTTCTTAACGCACAAGTTCACCCTCATACAACGTCTGTCACAGACAGCCCGGACCTCCTGCAGGTGGAGGAGTTTTCTTAACGCACAAGTTCACCCTCATACAACGCCTGTCACATGCAGCCCGGACCTCCTGCACTTGGAGGAGTTTTCTTAACGCACAAGTTCACCCTCATACAATGCCTGTCACAGACAGCACAGCCCGGGTCTTCCTGCGCGTGTGGGAGTCCACCGTAACGCACAGTTGTACACTCCTGCCACCCAGACCTCCGATCTTCCTGCACGTGGAGGAGTTTTCATGATGCACAGGTTCACCCTCATACAATGCCTGTCACAGGCAGCCTGGACCTCCTGCACGTGGAGGAGGTTTCATAACGCACAGGTTCACCCTCATACAACGCCTGTCACAGGCAGCCCGGACCTCCTGCACGGGGATGAGTTTTCTTAATGCACAAGTTCACCCTCATACAACGCCTGTCACAGGCAGCCCGGACCTCCTGCATGTGGAGGAGTTTTCATGACGCACAGGTTCACCCTCATACAACGCCTGTCAGAGGCAGCCCGGACCTCCTGCACGTGGAGGAGTTTTCATGACGCACAGGTTCACCCTTATACAACGCCTGTCACAGGCAGCCCGGACCTCCTGCACGTGGAGGAGTTTTCTTAACGCACAAGTTCACCCTCATACAACGCCTGTCACAGGCAGCCCGGACCTCCTGCACGTGGAGGAGTTTTCTTAACGCACAAGTTCACCCTCATAAAACGCCTGTCACAGGCAGCCCGGACCTCCTGCACCTGGAGGAGTTTTCATGACGCACAGGTTCACCCTCATACAACGCCTGTCACAGACAGCCCGGACCTCCTGCATGTGGAGGAGTTTTCTTAACGCACAAGTTCACCCTCATACAACGCCTGTTACAGGCAGCCCGGACCTCCTGCACGTGGAGGAGTTTTCATGACGCACAAGTTCACCCTCAAACAACGCCTGTCACAGACAGCCCGGACCTCCTGCAGGTGGACGAGTTTTCTTAACGCACAAGTTCACCCTCATACAACTTCTGTCACAAACAGCCTGGACCTCCTGCAGGTGGAGGAGTTGTCTTAACGCACAAGTTCACCCTCATACAATGCCTGTCACAGACAGCACAGCCAGGGTCTTCCTGCTCGTGTGGGAGTCCACCGTAATGCCCAGTTGTACACTCCTGCCACCCAGACCTCCGATCTTCCTGCACGTGGAGGAGTTTTCATGACGCACAGGTTCACCCTCATACAACGCCTGTCACAGGCAGCCCGGACCTCCAGCACGTGGAGGAGTTTTCATGACGCACAGGTTCAACCTCATATAACGCCTGTCACAGGCAGCCCGGGCCTCCTGCACGTGGAGGAGTTTTCTTAACGCACAAGTTCACCCTCATACAACGCCTGTCACAGGCAGCCCGGACCTCCTGCACGTGGAGGAGTTTTCATGACGCACAGGTTCACCCTCATACAACGCCTGTCACAGGCAGCCCGGACCTCCTGCACGTGGGGGAGGTTTCATGACGCACAAGTTCACCCTCATACAACGCCTGTCACAGACAGCCCGGACCTCCTGCGGGTGGAGGAGTTTTCTTAACGCACAAGTTCACCCTCATACAACGCCTGTCACAGGAAGCCCCCCGGACCTCCTGCACGTGGAGGAGTTTTCATAACGCACAGGTTCACCCTCATACAACGCCTGTCACAGACAGCCCGGACCTCCTGCAGGTGGAGGAGTTTTCATAACGCACAGGTTCGGTTTCATGTAACGACTGTCACAGGCAGGCCGGACCACCTGCACGTGGAGGACTTTTCATGACGCACAGGTTCACCCTCACACAACGCCTGTCACAGACAGCCCCGACCTCCTGAACGTGAAGGAGTTTTCATGACGCACAGGTTCACCCTCATACAACGCCTGTCACAGACAGCCCGGACCTCCTGCACCTGGAGGAGTTTTCATAACGCACAGGTTCGGTTTCATATAACGACTGTCACAGGCAGCCCGGACCTCCTGCACGTGGAGGAGTTTTTATCCCGTAAAGGTTCACCCTCATACAACGCTTGTCAAAGGCAGCCCGGGTCCTGAGTTTTCATAACGCACAGGTTGGCCCTCATCCCGGCTGCACCACTCCACTCCCTGTGTGATGTTGCCCCAAAGTCATCCACCCCTTTGTTTATTTGAGTGCCATGCCAGGCTCGTTCTTGACATCAGCACATTGCTGTTAATGCCCCGACGCGATTGCATAGCCCATGTCTGAGATTAGGGCGGGTCTTCTGAAGAAAGGAAAGTGTGGGTGAGACTTTACAACGCACATCTTCCCTTTCGCCCGGGGCCTCAGAAGGCCTAGGACCGGCACTGGGTGCCGGAGTCCCTCGCCGGACACGTAGCCGTCTCGGGCCACATTATTACATACATACATACATCTTTCATATACATGCCAGCAGGGCCGATTCAGGCGGGACCCTCGCGATTTTTGAAGAACAAAAAAAAGCGTTTTTAGCTGCCTCCCGCCTGAAGCTGCCTCGGCTTCAACAGAAGTGGAAGGGGAAATCAACACCCCCTGCTTATTTTTCAAAAATCAGCCACTTTCCTGTTGTAAAACGTTGGCATGTACGCACTCAGAGAAGCACGTAACAGGCCACAGGGACGGCCTTAGGCATGTGCAAGCTGTGCACCTGCACAGGGCCACCAAACCCCAGGGGCCACCACGCCAATATATATCCTTAATATAATAATCCTCTGAGGATGATACATATTTGCGTGGCGGCCCCTGGCAGGATTTTGGCGGCCTCCGGTTCTGTTCCACTTCCAAACACCCTGACCCCCCCCCCTCTTCACTGGCCCTGTGCTCCGCCCTGCCCGGACCCCCTCTTCTGGGGCCCCCTACCTACACTGCCTGCCCAGGGCCGCCAAGAGCCTAGAGCCGCCCCTGCAGGCCATAGATTATATAGAGTAGGTCCTCTTAATAAAGCTCGTGCGCGAGCCGAGCCCTGAAAATGTTTGCTATGTAAACCGTACAACAAACATCACTTAACATGTGACAAAGAGTCTTCAAAATTTAAAAAAGTGTATTTACATGTAGAAGTGTTGACATATTACACCACACGATAGAACCACACTGGTTTACATACTCATTAAAGTGATCATTTTTAAACATGAACCACTAGTGAACTAAGAGGCAAGACAGTTGTCAATTAAAACCCTTTCACATGGCCCAGAATATTATAGAGCAACTTTATAGTCTATTAAATCAAACTGGACCGCCAAATCAACTCCGTCTCGTCCTCCTGCTTCCACACCCCCTGCCTCCCACTTAAGACCTTCAAATGGATCCCCCTCGAACACAGAAAGACCGTCACTCACGCCCTGGTCACCAGCAGGCTCAACTACAGCAACACACTCTATGCCGGAATAAACAAAAACCTCACTCGCAAGCTACTGAACATCCAAAACACCGTCACAAGACTGGTCCTCAACCTGCCAAGACACTGCCACATCTCCCAGCACCAGCGCACACTCCACTGGCTCCCCATTGAAGCTAGAGTCACCTTCACGATGCTAACCCACACACACAAGGCCCTCCACGACACCGGACCAGCATACCTGAACAGCCGACTCAAATTCCACGCACCCCAAAGGACCCTACAATCAGCCCAGCTCTCTTACTCGTGGTCCCCCACACCAGAAAGACCAGATCGGGATACCGCTCCTTCTCCTTTCGCGCGGCCAGTGCCTGGAACGACCTTCCGCTCCACCTCAGACAGATAACATCGCTCTCCATCTTCACAAGAAACCTCAAAACCTGGCTCTTCGACAGACCCCCTTCTTGATGGACTGGAACCTGTGAATCCCTCCCCACACCCCCAGCTCCTTGAGACCCTTACGGGTGAGTAGTGGCGCTTAACAAACACCTTATTTGATTTGAAACTCAATAGGCTTGGCACAACTGGCATTCTGATCTCACACATTTGGAAGTGATTTGTTAAGTGATAATGAAGAAAAAGGAGTTATGGTAAAATAAAATATTTGCCTAAGATCACACAATTTAAGAAAGTAAACCACGATTTATTCAGTTTTTCTGATTTCACTTTGTAGAAATCATCCACTATGTGGGTATTTATTTGTCTTTCCTAATTTGTGGTAACACTTTGTTTTTATCTCTTTATGCATTTTTCTACAATTTTGATAAAACAGCAAACTCGGCCTGAAAGTATTGGAGCACTTCATGTGAGCAGCACTTACAACACACAAGTGATATGTCAAGAAACACAGGATGTTGAGCCAACACGGAGACTCGAACCTGGTTCCCCAGTTCCAAACTCAGTAGCTCTGGCCGAAGGGTGGCAGGCAGAATCCAGTTGAAAGCGCGACTCCTTATTAGTCCTCGAGCTGAGCCGAACTTCAGGCTCGAGCCTGACTCGAGCCTTCAATGGCTCGCCCACCACGATGGATTAGGTAGTCACCACGGATCAGATTTACAAGCCCCTAGCGCTACTTTTGCGTCACTTTTCCCATGTTCAAAATGACGCAAAAGTGGTGTAAGGAGGTGTAAATAAGCCCCCACATGTCTGGGTCAGTTCTGGTGTGGCAAAAATGGGGTGAGGGGGTAAAATACTGCCTTTGTGCAATCTTGTTCCTCCATCTTGCATGCAAGCCTGTGAATAGGACCACCTCCAACTCGCAATCAACATTCATTCATTCTGTGGCCTGTCAGGGTAACTGAAGGAAGGTACTGTGGCAGAAGAAAGTGTATGAAAGCAAGCAGGCCTTTATTATTTCATATATGGAAACAAACCACATTTAAGGGTCACGCATAATATTCAAAAGTAAGAAAACATATTCAAAAAGATCATCATTGGTACTAAAATACAAGACTTCCTTATGAAATATAAATATATATTCTTATCCAAGAGACACTTGTGACTGTGAGGCTTACTGGCTGATCTTGGTAGTAGCTGTACAAGGTGGCAACAGTGTAATCAAAGCAAAGGCTTCAAATGTAAACAGAGAAAGGGAAAAGTGACAAAACCCATTGATGTTTCGGCAGAACGCCAAGGTCTTCGTCAGGAGATATATGTGCTGGTTCCTTTCATTCTTTGATTCAGAAACAAGCTGTGACTCAACCTATGAAACATTTAGAACCATGTGAAATTACAATAGGTTGAATCCAACATAATTTGGACATAGAGTAGAAATTAACAAGGACAACGAGAAATGAACTAAGCATTTAAAATGTTTTGGGGACTATGATCATGTTTAGCAGGAGAACCATTCACCAGTATCCTTAAGTACAAAGGGGCTTATTTATGAGCCCCTTGCGCCGTCGGTGCATCAAGTTGCGTGACGCAACAAGGACACAAGCTGCTGTGTGAAATTTACAGGCACATATAAAGCCACCCTACATGGCTTTACATGTGCTCGTAAAACCCACCGCATTTCACGGAACACGTTGCGTGTTAGGGATGATGGGTGTTTCTGTGGGTGTTCCAATGCAATACCCATGTCCCATGTCCACTGATGCATTTGCAGATTTATGAGCAATTTATGAGCCCACAACACAGATCCACGACCCCAACCACCTAGAATGCATCCTTCTCAACACCCGCTCGGTCCACAGGCATGCCATTGACCTTTGGAACCTTCTAGACACCATCTCTCCTGACGTCGCCTTCCTAACGGAAACATGGATGAACGCTTCCTCCGCCCCCGACATCGCCATCGCTATCCCTGATGACTATAAGATCACACGCAAGGACCGCACCGACCATACAGGAGGTGGAATCGCTATCGTCCATAAGAAATCAATCCGCATCTCAACCAGCTCTGACGTCAACCTCGCCAACTCTGAACACCTTCACTTCCAGATCCACATCGACCCCAAGACCACACTCAGAGGCACCCTCCTCTACAGACCACCAGGACCCCGCGCAAAATTCAGTGAAGACATCACGGACTTCATCACCCCACACGCGCTCCCCTCCAAAGACTACATCCTTCTGGGAGACCTCAACTTCCACCTTGAAAAGATCAACGACCGCAACACCGCCACCCTCTTGGACAACCTCGCCAACCTCGGACTTAAACAACTGGTCACTTCCCCCACCCACATCGCAGGTCACACACTCGACCCCATCTTCACCTCCAGCAACCATGTCTCCTTCAGCCACACTACGGATCTCCTCTGGACTGACCACAGCTGCGTTCACTTCACCTACAACAAGCCGAAACCCATCATCCACCTCCAACCAACTCTACAAAGAAACTGGAACAAAATCACCACGGAGCAGATCTCCACATCGCTCCTTCAAACCTCCCCAGCCCTCTCTTCTAACGCCAACGAAGCCGCCTCCAACCTCACCCTTTGGTTATCCAACACCGCCGACGCCTTAGCACCACTGAAAAAACGTCAACACAAACTTGGCAACAAGAAGGCCTCATGGTTCAACGATGACCTCAAGAAATCCAAAAAACTGTGCCGCTCCCTTGAAAAGGCCCGGAAAAAAGACCCATCCACCAACAACAAGGACGCCCTCAAAAGCGCCATCCGTACTCACCACCAACTGATCCGAAAAGCCAAGAAAACAGCATTCAAGGATCGACTTGACAACAACGCCCACAACAGCAAGGAACTTTTCAACATCGTCAAGGAATTTTCCAACCCCTCGGCCAACTCCAACGACATCACCCCCTCTCAAACCCTCTGCGATTCCCTAGCCTCTTTTTTCCACAACAAGATTGCTGACATCCACAACAGCTTTGACAACCAACCCGGAAGCCAACCCACCCCACCATCTGCTGACCATCTTTCCCCCGTTAACACCCTTAACGCCTGGAACCCAATCTCCACTGAGGACACCATCCGCCTGATGAATTCCATCCACTCTGGATCCCCCACAGACCCATGCCCTCACCACATCTTCAACAAAGCAGACTCCGTCATAGCACCGCACCTCCGAGACGTCATCAACTGCTCCCTCAACTCCGCCACCTTCCCGGAAGACTGGAAACACGCTGAACTCACCGCCCTTCTGAAAAAACCAACAGCAGACCCCACCGAACTCAAAAACTACCGCCCCATCTCGCTTCTTCCATTCCCGGCCAAAGTCATCGAGAAAGCTGTCAACAACCAGCTCGCCGCCTTCCTCGAAGCCAACAAATCACTCGACCCCTCACAATCTGGCTTCCGAGCCAAACACAGCACTGAGACCGCCCTCATCGCAGCAACAGACGACATTCGAACTCTACTGGACAATGGAGACACAGTCGCTCTCATCCTCCTCGACCTCTCTGCAGCCTTCGACACAGTCTGCCACAGCACCCTTTTACAACGCCTCAGAAACATCGGAATCCAAGGAAAAGCATTGGAATGGATCACCTCGTTCCTCACCGGAAAACCCAGAGAGTCCGCCTCCCACCATTCAAGTCCGAGGCCTCTGAAATCATCTGCGGCGTACCACAAGGATCCTCACTCAGCCCCACCCTCTTCAACGTATACATGAGCCCCCTCGCGGCCATCGCCCGCCAACACAACCTCAACATCATCTCTTACGCGGATGACACTCAACTGATCCTATCTCTCACCAAGGACCCCAGCACCGCCAAAACTAACCTACACGAAGGAATGAAAGAAGTCGCCGAATGGATGAAACAAAGCCGTCTGAAACTGAACTCAGACAAAACAGAAGTCCTCATCTTAGGTAAATCCCCCTCTGCATGGGACGACTCCTGGTGGCCGGAAGCCCTCGGAAATGCACCCATCCCGACAGACCACGCACGGAACCTTGGCGTCATCCTGGATTCTTCACTCTCAATGAACAGACAAGTCAGCGCCGTATCCTCTTCCTGCTTTAACATTCTTCGCATGCTCAGAAAAACATTTCGCTGGATCCCCTCCGAAACAAGGAAAACAGTCACCCACGCTCTAGTCACGAGCCGACTGGACTACGGAAACACCCTCTACGCAGGTACCACCGCTAAACTCCAGAAGAAACTACAACGAATCCAAAACGCCTCAGCCAGGCTCATATTAGACATCCCACGCAACGAACACATCTCTGGTCACCTTAAAGACCTCCACTGGCTACCCGTCAATAAGAGGATCACTTTCCGACTACTTACCCACGCACACAAATCACTCTACGACATCGGACCAGATTGCCTCAACTCTCGACTGTCCTTCTACACCCCCTCCCGCCAACTTCGCTCTTCCAGCCAAGCCTTCGCCACTGTACCTCGCATCAACAAGACCACCATGGGAGGCAGATCCTTTTCATACCTGGCTGCCAAAACATGGAACTCACTCCCCGCTTACCTTCGGCTCACCCAGAATCACCTAGCGTTCAGAAAGCAGCTTAAAACGTGGATATTTGACAAATAATCCTCCTCCCCTTCCTAAGCGCCTTGAAACCCTCTGGGTATGTAGTGCGCTATACAAATTTTATGACTTGACTTGACTTGACTAAATCTGGAAATGCGTCAGGGTGTCGCAGGGCATAGGGCGGCGCAATGAGGAGATTTTTTTTTCTTCTCTTTTTTAACTCTTTTAATCAATACCACTTTGTACAGCACGCATTGGAAGAGGAAATCACCTTAAGTGATTGTTTTTGTGTAGGAAGGGGTACCCTTGCACCATGGTGCAAGGGTGCCTGTGCCGGCGCATGGCAGCAGTTTGTGCACCAGAGCAGGGAAAGGCACAGAGATGCGTCATGTTGCTGTAAATATGTCGCATCCATGTGCCTGGACACAAACGAGTGGTGCAGCTAAATAACTTACCGCACTGCGTTAGTTTCCCATAAATAAGCCCAGAAATTTGCAGCAGATTGAGAATTTTTTTCACTAATATTTAGTAAACTGTTTACTTGTGGAGGATTTTACAACTCACACATCACCTTGCTACGGTTTCAGAGCTCTACGCTGTAGAGGCAACTGAGGTTTTATACACAGTGTCACATGTGATTTGCATCACTGACTGAAATCTTAAGTGTAATCCAATCAGTTGGAGATGTATTTAAATATGAGCGATGGTAGTCAGTAATGCGGTTAAGGTATGAGACCCTCTGGCTGTGAAAGGTTTACTGCACATTGAGACCCACATGCAGTGGGCTGTGGCCGTTCAGCAACGCCCAGGTGACATGTCTTGCAGTCTCAGTGTTGAGTGATCATTCTATTTAAACAATGCAGTTTTACATAGTTTCTTAAAATGTAAGGTATGTTGCAGTCCTACAATAGCTGGGGTGAAAGCATTCCAGATTCTTGGGCCCACCACTTCCTAAACTCTTCCCCTGTGTTTTTTTTTCGACAGAAGGTGTTGAATCAAATCGTTATATCTGCTATTTCACAAAGATCAGAAAAGAAAGTTTTTTCTGAACTCTTCAGCTTGTTTTAAAACAAACTGAAGGCTCATTAATTTGTGCGAGGACCTCGAGAGTAAACTCAGCCATACTGGACACCTCCATCGCTGTCAAGTAGGCCCATGTCGTGTGACACCTTCATCTAATCTTATGTTAGCCACACCACTTTGTGTTCCAGGATTTGTATATGTGATTTTTACTTGTTAGGTATAACTAGGGACAGGTTTAATTTTACCTTCTCACTGTAATAAAAAATGCATTAAAATGCATATACATGTATAGGGGGCTTTCGGTTAGCCCACTTCATCCATTGGTCTGCTCAACTGTCCTTCATATTTTCCTTCTTCCATCCACCGCGGCAGTGCGCATGGAGCAATGGGTCAACCTACCTGAGCTATTGGCATCCTCGCACTGTTTGATGCCGCAATACCTGACCGCAGGTGCACCTCTACATAAAGTGAAGAGCACTTCAGTGCCTGGGCTGATGTAATGTAATGAGTAAGATGGATTTGTAGAGCGCCGCATGTCACCCATGAGTGTATCCAGGCACTGTGTAGGTGAGAATAAGCGTGTGGTGAGGGTGGGCCAGAGCACAGGCAAACTCAGTGGTCCTACAAGAAGACAAATTGAAAGGCCATTTCTAAAGATTATTGCGGAATTCAAGAAGTGAAGAGTCCCAGATTTGTTGGTGGAGGTTGTTCCAGGGTTTGGTGGCTGGGTAGGAGAATAATCGACCTCCCCTTCTGCTTCTGTGGATGGTGTGTGTGCGAGTGAGAGTGATGCTGAGTTTTCTGGTGGGTTGGTGAAAGTAAAGTGGGTGATTGAGTTATGCAGGTCCCATGTTGTGTAAAGACTTGAATGTGTGTATGAGACGTTTGTACTGGCAGCAGTTCTGGATGTGGAGCCAATGGAGCTCTCGGAGGAGTCGTGTGGAGTGGGTTCAGCACAGGAGGTTGAAGAGTCGGGCGGCGGCGTTTTGGATGGTGTCAAGTCTGTGAAGAAGATGGGTTGGGATACCGGTGTAGAGTGTGTTGCCGTAGTCCAATCTGCTTGTGATAATGGCCTGCATAATGGTACATCGGGTATCCAGTGGGAGCCACTTGAAGATTTTATGTAACATGCAGAGGGTGTGGAAGCATGAGCAGGGGACAGCGTTGGCCTGGAAGGTCATGGTGAGGTTGGTGTACTGGATGAGGCTTAGGTTCCTATCTTGGTCTGTTGGGGTAGGTGTGGGTCTGAGTTCGGCGGGCCACCAGGTGGAGTCCCAGGGAGAGCTCTTATTCTCAAAGATCAGCACTTCAGTTTTGTCGGTATTCTGCTTGAGACAATTTTCTTTCATCCAATTAGCCACGCTGGTCATGCATAATTTGAAGTTTGTCTTGATAGTGACGGTGTCATCTGAGAGGGAAAAAGTGAGCTGGGTGTCGTAGGAGATGATGTCAATTCCATGGAATCTGATGATGTTAGCCAGAGGAGTCCTGTACAAGTTGAAAAGTGTTGGACTGAGTGATGATCCCTGAGGGACTTCGCAGATCAGATCCTTGGGTTCTTATGCGAATGGCATGAGCCTGACTCAGTTTGTTCTTCTGGAGTGGAAGTAAGCTATCTATTTGAATGCTGGTCCTTGTATTCCTGTGGTGGAGAAGTGTGGCTCACTGGTTAGAGGAGGTAAACCTGGAAGCAGAGGTCAGCCCAGGACCAGGGTTCAATTCCCGGCTCGGCGGGGTCTTGAGTCCTAAAATGTCCATGGACTCGACAATTCTCGCTCCGGTGCCTACTCGATTCACGGGTTCACACTCTGCGACTCTGGGCAATAGCTTGCTTAATCTCCACAACGGCCCCTCGCGGCGGGATGCCTGGCTTTCACCTTGCGGATACCCTGCCGGGGTTATCTCACAGGGGAATACCAGGACGGGTTCCCTAAGCAAGTGCTTAGAAACCGCTTGGTTATTTGCGCTATATAAATTCCTGTACATTTACATTTGTGTGTATTCTGGCAGTGAGTGGATGATTTGAGACAGTGTCGAAAGGGGCAGAGAGGTTGAGGAGAATGAGGGCAGCGGTCCATCCACAGTTGAGGATGGCACGTATGTCATCTGTGGCAGCAATGAGGGCTATTTAGGTGCTGTGGTTATTTTGGAATCTTGATTGTGAGTCAGCCGAGAGTTTGTGGCATGCTATGTGGTCAGAGAGTTGTCTGTTTATTGTCTTTGGTATTCTTGATGACTTTGGCTGGGAAGGAGGGCAGCGAGATGAGTCGGGAGTTGTTGAGTACTTCGGAGTCAGCGGAGAGTTTTCTGAGGACGGTGACTTCTGACTGTTTCCAGAGATTTGAGAAGGTGGCTGTCTTGAAGGAGGTGTTGATGATGGAAGTGAGCACAGCACTGATCGTGGCTCTTACCAGGTTGTAGAGATGGTGGGTTAAGGGTCTGCGGGCACCCCAGAGTGGGGTGTCTTCATTTTTGACTAAGCATGGGCGAATTTTGCAAATCTGGCGTTCGCGAATTTTGTGAATTTGCAAACTCGCAATCCGCAAAATCTGCGAATTCTCGCGAATTTTTTTTTTTGTGTTCGCAAGGGTTTCTGCCAGTTCGCGAGGATTTTGTACCAGTTCGCGATTGCGAACTTACTTGTCGGCACGCAACGGTCGCGACTATGTTGTTTCTACGTCCTGTTCATCATCACAGGTTCACAGCACCCTCTGTTTCAACACTGCCACCCTCTGTTTCACCCATGCCACCCTCTGGTACATCAATGCCACCTTCTGGTTCATCGTCATCACTGTAGATTATGGGGGGAAAAAGCAAGCACACCTGCCCTGCTTTAACTGACATGAATTAATTTGGGGTTGATTTATTAATGTGTCACTGTTTTAAAATTCCAGTCTGCACCTGCTTCCTTATCTGTAATTTGCTTTCTGTTGCAGTGCAATTTTTTTTTCCAGGACCTTTGTGGCCTACTTGTAGCTATTCTATGATCCGGCTGTGAGGGTCAGAGCAGGGTCATACAATTGTTGCAACTAGCAACTGAACTCTGGAGGGGCCCCAGTCAGGAAGCACTACAGGGAATGGTTACTAATGATGAATTTGAACTTTTGCACCTGCTGCTGAGTGCTTTCAGTTTAGCAAAACTCGTTTTTCTGCAGAACAGCAAATGTAATGCCAACAAACTTACTTGTGAAAGTGTATTTCTAATCCAAAAGTGATCCAAAGAAAGTCAAAAGGCCTCAAATCCAAAAAAGGGCAGGCAAATGTCAACCTGAGGAGTTATTCTGATAAAAATCATCATTTTCAGAAGGTCTATGCTGCTTGATAGTGGATTCTTGTGCAGAATTGCAAATTTTGTAATTTCGCGAGTGCGAGATTGTTGCTGCCCGCCGCACCTACATGTTCGCAATTGCGAACTTACACCGCACGCCGCAAAATTGTATCACCAAAAAAAAAAATCCGCTGCATGCGAATTTGCGAATTTTCGGTAAATTCGCGAGCGTTCGCGGATTGCGAATTTACCAAAAATCCGCAAAGTCCCCGAGGGGAACGGATTTTCCGCCCATGCTTATTTTTGACACAGTGTCATTGATGGATAGGGGTTTCCACACTGTCAATTGGTAGACTTTGGTTGAAGAGGTTAGCAGGCTGGGTAGGTCGATGTGGGGTGGCTGGGGTTCAAAGTTGCTGTAGATCTTGGAGATTTATATATGAAAGAAGCCGGAGAGGTTGTTGCAGAGTTCTTGTGTAGAGGAGATGGTGTTGATTGTGGCTGGCGGGTTGATGAATTCCTTGATGATGGTGAATAGTTCCTCACACTTGTTGGAGCTAGATTTGATTCTCAGGGAAAATACCTTCTTCTTGTTCTCTTTCACTTGATGAGGATAGTGTCTAAGTGCGGCCTTATAGGTGTTTCTTGCAGTAGTGGTTTTCCATTTCCTTTTGAGTTGTTTGCAAACTCTCTTGGATTCTCCAAGGCCAGTGTTGCCCCAGCTAACTTGTTTGTTGGATCTTTTGGGTTTGGTGTTTTTCAGAGGTGCCAGGCTATTGGTGCTGGTGGTGGTCCAGTTGTTGAAGTTGTTTGAGTTGTTGATGAGGTCATTGGTGGGCTCCGGGTAGTTTAGTTAGAGTGTTGAGCCATTCAGTTTCTGTAACCTTCGTCCAGGAGTGGTTTGGGGTGTTTCTAGCGTCCGCATGGGTGGTTGGTGGCCCTGTTATGTGAAAGTTGAAGAATGGAGTGGTCCGGCCATGTGAGTGGAGTGATGTGGCTGACTTTAACCTTGTCATTGGAAGAGAAGATGGGGTCCAGGTTTGTCTGGCGATGTGGGTAGGGCCTCGTATGAGCTGGGTGAAGCCGATGTTCTGTAGACTTTCAAGCAAGTCATTGGAGTTGGAGTCCATGAGGTCATCGAGATAAAAGCTGAGATCGCCCAGGACCATGGTGAGGGGTCCGGTGATGGTAGTTTTACTGTCTGTCTCAATCTTGAAGTGCATGTGTTCCGTAAAAGTGGCTTCTGGGTCAGTGTTAGAGGTACACTTGATGGTGTTTCTGTGGATGATGACGAGACCTCCTCCTGGTTTATGGGGTCGGTCCTGGTGCTGGATTTAGTATCCAGTAGGGGTGGCTGCAGCGATGTCTGGCACCATAGTGGGGTTAAGCCATGTTTCAATGAGGAAGAGGAGTTCAGGTGCGTTGGAGTCGATGAGGTCCCAAATCTTGGTGAAGTGCTTCCCAAGTGAGCATGTGATGAGGAGCATGCATGGGAGTGAGTGTTGTTGTGCGGGGTGAGTGTTTGGTGGTATGTGAGTGTGGATCTTGAGTTCTGACTTAATTAGGGGTGTGGTGTGTGTGTGTGGGCAGTGGGAGCAGGTGTGAGGAGGTATGTGAAGTGGTAATGCAAGCAGGCAAAGGGGCCCACCATGGACTGAGGTGCGGCTCGGCATCGGCGTTTGTGACAGCGTCCAGGGTGGAGGAAGTGGAGCTCATTGGCAGAGTAGCTGCGGATGACATTTGGACCACAGTTCTTCGTGCTGGGCATGGTCGAGGCATGGATGGGCACAGACAGGCTTGCCTTTAGTGTGCCTGCGCCACGGCCATTTCGCGACTGCGCTGCGGCCTCCATTAATACTGCCTTGGAGAGTGGGAAGAACGCAGAGGGGGCAGTGGGTGGGCTCAGCAGGATAGTCTGGCAGGAGAGCAGCAAAGTGCGAAGGGAGTGGTGGGAAAACACGACCAGCGGTGGAAGGCGGGTCAAAAACTGACACAAGAGCTCAAGATGCAAAACGGAGAGTAAGAGGAGTAAAAGAAGCAAAAAGGGGCTGTTGAGAGGAGCAAAAGATGCAAAAGGGGCTGTTGAGAGGAGCAAAAGATGCAAAAGGGGCTGTTGAGAGGAACAAAGGATGCAAAAAGTAGCAGTTATACAGAGACAGAGGACAGATAGAACAGAGAGCACAAATAAAGAAAGAGTAGTCCCAGAGTCTGGGGCAGAACAAGAAACTAACATGAAAATGCCAGGTGACATATTCCAACATGAGTCAGAAGGGCAAGGCGAGGTCATGGTTGCACTGAAGCAGAGGAGAGATGACTGGGCACCTACTCCAGGGGTGAAGGGTCAACAATTTACTTGCTAAATGCTGTTTTTCTTCTATTCTGTATCCTTTTTATTTTTTGTTCACCACTTCTTTTTATAGTAATTCAAAGCCAAAAGTAATTTGTATTTCTACCCATAAGGTGTGTATCAAACTACAATAGGGTTTGCTGAGATGTTTGTGAAATGCACTCACACAAACCATCTGTTGAGTGAGCCACCTTGAATTTTTTGTAAAACTACCTAAACTCGCCAGATTGGGCAGTACAGCCTTCTAAACACAAGCAGTCCGTCTAAGGAACTCCTTACTACTCTATCTCAGAATATACTCAAATCGTTTAAGTTTAGAAAATTCCTGCAAACATGCTTTTCACGCAATAGCTTTTCCCTCAGTGGCAGGACACTGTGCATTATGGGTACATGGGTCTACATGGCCCAGTCAGCAAAGTGCTATTGGCGGAAAAAGCCAGTTCTGGCTGAAGCAGCCCCAAATGATGGGGTCTCCTGGCAACTGTGCGTCTGGCGTCACTGGTTTAGCTCTACGTGCTATCTGGGATAGAGAGATCTCTGTGCACCCTGCTGGTCACAGCCTGGAATCCTAGCAGGGTCGACTCAGCCTCTTATTAATTTATTTTATTTAATGCATTTGTATATAGCGCGTACTTCACCTAAAGGTGTCAGAGCGCTTCACAATAGAAACAAGTACGGTACATGAGGATAATTTTACGTACACGTTACAGATACAAACGAGATAGAAAGGAAAGGAAAATAAAACAATAAGTGGAAGTCACACAAAATTCTACCGAATTGTATACATTATCTACTTTTGAGTTGGGTGGTGTCAAACAACTTTGGGAAAAGGCGCTCTGGTACATAAATAAAATACATTTACGTAAACGTTTTCAGTTTGAGAGTTTCGTTTGGCCTAATTTGAATCACTTGCACCTAATGTTTATTATGCACTCAAGCACGTTAGTTTATACTGGATATATACTCCATGGAGTAATTTGAAGATTGGCAAAATAAATAGATAAATTGCAGCCAGAGCACAGCACTCGCGGACCAGACGCTCGCCGTGTTGAGGCTCAACATTGCCATCCAGTGTTCATCTGCTGGAATTGCAGGGAGTACTAAGTCATTTACCCAGAATCGCAGGATGTTGAGCCGCGGTTCTAATGTCTGCTCTGCAGCTCTGGACGTTAGGTCTTTTTGCTTTAAAACATAGATAGCTATTATCAGTAATTAAAAATAGTTCGGAGGAAGAGAGGATCGGGGTGACACATTCGTTTAATCCCACGTTTCTTGTTACTTCATTCAGAGACCTGTTTTGTTGATGTTTCTGGTTCAGCGAACACGTTGTGACCAAGTTAATGGGAATTCCGGAGGATTTACAAGGAGGCGCCTAATCGCCAACTTCTCCCACAATAAATACACCAGAAACCCAAACTCGCAGTAGAGGTCTTTTAAGGGATGGGCACAAGGGGGCAACTAAACAGGGCCCCCACTTTCCGGGGCCTCACGGTAAACTGATACGAGTGTGCATAAAACAGATATTTCACGCCCGGGTGATCTTAAATGAATACAACAATCTTAAGCGCAAACCTTGGTCCAGGCCTTTAAAAGTTTCCTTTATGAGATGCCACTTTGACCTTCTTCCAGGTCAGGCCCTCAGTGGGCCATGGATCCGGCCACTGAAAAGGCTTGTTGCAGATTGTGCCATTCTGGGGAAGAAAATATTATTCACATAACATGCTTGTGCCCTGCTCTGCTGAGAGAAATGAGGGCACTACTAAGAGGTCCTTTTAATCAACGGGGCACCCGGTCCTGCAGGCAGGCTGTGATTGCATGTTAACAAACGTAGAGACAGGGGGACGGCTATTTTTAACACAGGTCCAGCATATGTGCCCAAATACTGAGAACAAAGGAAGTAGTATGCAGTTCTTACAGGGTTAATGAAGTGACTAGAAGGTGGAAAACTACAAAGTGATGGGGAATTCCTCCTTTCGGATAAAATGTTCTCACACACCCAGCCCGCTGGGTGTCATGCTTCATCATTGGGCATGCTCCTCGTCGGATCGGCGGTGCAATACCCGACGGGCACCCTCAGTGGGGGCTCTTTGGTGGAGATCCATTATCCTGGTGGGGGTCTAGAAAATCAGACTCATCAAAAAAAGTGCTAAAATGGTGGGCCCATGTGCTACTAGTATTTTTTCTAAAAAAGTAAGTAACGAGATAGGTCAACAAATCTTCAAAGTGGTAGGATGCTTCCCAGCTTTTTTTTTTGGAGGGGGTGTACCACAGCCTTCTCGGTTGAGTAAGAGACCTTAACATACCCGAGGGGGTTATTGAGGGAGGAGATAGCTGTATCTGGAAAGCAAGAACATTTTTTTTTTTAATCCTGGGTGGACAGATGTCATTAGGAAAGCCCCATTTGACTTTAGCCATCAATTCATGAAAACAATGTTTGCTGATGTCCGGAAAGGCCAGGAGAACCAAAAAGTTGCTATCTTCTGGTGGGGGGCCAATTCAAGAGAGCTAGGATGGATCCTGTCATTTATCATCTTCAATTTGTCTATAAAAAATAATTCAAGGCGTTGCATAACCTCGGGGAGGGGACCACCGGTGTGGGTACTCTGTCTGGATTGGATAGTTCTTTAACTGTCTCAAAAATAACCTTAGTCTTGCTTTCAAAGTTCACAATTTGGTTAGAGAAAAACATAGATTTCACCTGTAAGATTAGTTTTTCTAATGTTTTAAGCACTAAACAAAAGCTTCCCTCAATTCAAGCAAATTGGAAATTCTCCATTTGCCTTCAACTTACCGAAGTTCCAATTTTGCGATCTTTAAAGTCAGCGAGTAACATTTGGATGCTTCATGGTGACTGTATTTTTTATTTCTCTCAGAGGGTCATGAATATCACTGGCTGCTGTCAGCCAGTTCCTTCGTGCCTCCTCGAACTCAACCAGGTTCTCAGTGGGTGTAGGAAAGGAATGTGCCATTGGGGCACAAGTACAAATGAAGTGGCGGAGTGAGGCGTTAGCCGTCATGGCTTAACGCCTCTCTCCACCACTTCAGAAACGCAAGGCTGCACCATATTTACAAAGATATGGTGCAGCCTTGCATTTCCCCCTCCGCTGGCGCTAAACTTAGCAGTGTAGTGACAATGCAGGCCCCCTTGCACCATAGTGTAAGGGCGTCTACGTGCAGGGATAAGATTGTTTATGTACAGGAAGGTCTCCCTTCCTGCACGTAAACAATCTTAAAATGCTGTTCTGTCACTTTCATGTGTGCTGCTTCATGCAATACAAATGAATGTCACAAAATGGCATTTTTTTATAGATTGTTTGTGTACAGGAAGGGAGACCTTCAGGTACATAAACAATCCATGGCAGTTTGCTTTTTCCAAGTGTGCTGAACAAGACAGGACACATGGAAAAAGCAAGGAGGAGAAATGCATTATTTCTCCTCGTTTTGCCAACTTAAGGCCAGGCTTTTCCTGGTCTTAGTTTTGGCGCTGCCTCCTATGTACGCTGCCCTCATACATAAGGGGCAGCGTTAAAACCAATGGGTGTTGCGGTGGAATGCCCACCGCAATACCCACTGCCCACCTCTGTCCCGCTAACCATAGCATGAAAGGGGGCCTTATTTACAAGGCAACGTTAAGCCACTCTGCCTTGTAAATAAGACAATGCCCCTATCGCCACCCGTCATTAAAAGTGACGTTGCAGTGGTGATAGGAGCTTGTATATATGCCCCAGAGTGTCTCAAAGCACAATAATGTTTGTCCGATTCCAGCAGCTAGAGAGGGTGCCTGCAATGGGGTTGGGGGTTTGCCAATAGGCATGAGATATGCTCGTGATAACTCTGCCCTACGCTAGTCGCAGGTTCCCATTGCTTCCCTCCCTGGCCTTGCATTCCGTTCATGCCGCCCTGGAGCCGAGAACAGCTGTGTCAGAGCGCTTCCTGTGATGGAACATCGGGGCATATTATCAAGAATGGGCGTTGCATTATCGCCGCTTTTATCGACAGGAAACTGCCGATAAAGCGGCGATAATGGGCTTGATTGTATGCTCTATGAATTCCAATCGAAGCCCATGCTAGATGTCTTCACATCTAACATGGGCTTCGATTGGAATTCATAGAGCATATTATGAAGCCCATTATCGCTGCTTTATCTGCAGTTTCCTGCCGATAAAAGCGGCGATAATCTAACGCCCATTCTTGATAATATGCCCCAAAGTTTTTCTAGCCCCAGGCTTTACTTAACCCCAAACCCCCCTTGAAGCAAACCAAGGCTAACTTTCACAGACTGCAGGGATTTGTTAAATTAAATTCCAGGACTAGAAACACGTTTCTCTGCACACGAAAAGTGATCTGGCACCATTATTAGCCCAGTGGCACGTTCAGGGCATGACTCTAACCCGCCCCATCGCCTCCCAAACTCTGCTTCCTAGTATCCCAAGCTGCAAACAGAAATAGTCTTAAGGTGACGATTTGCTGTCCTCTACTACCCCCTGCTGGACACTGGAGTGAAACGCTCTGTGATCACAAGGCAGCACAGCACAAGCCATCCATCCCTTCGAACACTCCATGGGCTATAGCATGGGTCTGTCCCGTTCCTCTTCATTGTCTAAGGCTGTTCATTCTCTTCCCTCCTTTGATGTCCCCTATTATTTTCTGTGCTTGTCCACGGATGATCTTTCAAGAATGCCTTCCCTTAGGCTAAAGTTTCCCCTGTGGGGCTATTGCTCCCGAATTGACAATTATCCTGTAGCCTGTGATCCATTACATGTTGCAATTTCACTTTTTTCTGCTACCGACGTTTTCCCACCAGAAACTCTGCTGCACATATATTGGTTGGCGGCATAATGTGTAAATAAAACGTTTTTGAAAATGTTAGGCGATAGGTGGAACAATTCATTGACTGTTTATTGCACGTAAAAATGTATATTCAGAGAGAGAGAGGGAGAGAGAAAATACGCAGCGAGTAACTATCTAATATTGGCCTATATTGCCATCTACTGGTTGCGGCGATATTTGCAAACCACAAGGCCGAAGGATGAGTGATTTTTAAATGACACTTGAACTCTGAGATGTGCTTGTTATGTATTTTTTTTTATATATAACATGATTAATTGCCTTTAATACTCTTTAGAAGGATTTAGAGCATTTCAACCTCATCTGTTTAGTATTTATCATTTACCTGGGACAGCAGATATGTCTGTCAATTTGTTGTGAAATGTTTTTTTTAAAGGGGATATTGTATTAATATTTCAAATGTATTTTAAGCAGCAGTGTGTACTATTATAGATACATTTTACATGCAAAGCACATTCTAGGCAATTAGAACTTGCATTTTAAAATGTGCTTTAGTTTAGTACACTGACACTATAGGGCACGTTTCATTTAACAAGACATAAATAACAAATGAACTTAAAGTGTAATTTGGGACCACATACATTTTTGTTGAAGGGCCTCTGGTTTACAATTTTTGTTTTCACACACTGGGGAGGATTCCTTGGTAAACAATTGCATCAAAGATGGGCGGGGAAGGCCACGCCTCTCGGGTGTCCTGATTAATAGATATTCATAGGTCTTACATAAATAGTGATATTGAATACTGACTCTTATTTTTATAAAGTTCAAGACTGGTTTATTTTAAATCCCTTAATACATGAGGTCTAGGCACAAATGAGTGTGTAATAGCTACTCACTTGAGTCTAAGTTTGGAAATATGATTTTGAAATGTTTGTAAATGTATTAACTGTTTGTCTGTTTTGTAAAAAGGCACAAATGGGCATGTATGCCCCATGATGAATGTGATTAAATGGGTTGACAAAAAATGGTAGAAACGAACTACCAAGCATTGGTAAAATAAAATGAAAAAAACAAGGCTTCAGATAATTAACACCCTGATCCCCAATGAAAGAAATCAAGAGTGGCAAAAGATACCCGCCTAGGCAATATATTGATTGCATACTAAAAGTGGTCCAGCCTTTGGCTGATGTACAGGCCCAACCCCTCATGTTATAACGATTAATAGTATTAGAGCAGCGCTCTCACTGTGAAAGCAGTTTTTTACCAGCACTGAAGGGAAGACAAAATGCTGTGTTACATTTTGTATTTGTTTATGGAAGCTAAACATCCTCCAAATGAATTCAGCACAGTGAATTAAGCAGAAAAGTTCCCAGTTAGACCTCTTTCTGTGAAATATGAGATTTGTTCTACTGGTAAATATTCAATATGCTTTGAGTGATTGATCAGACCCCCACCATCCTCAACCATCGTAATAAATAGAATATTTTACTCTGCCCGTCTGCATATATAGGGCCATATGTATCAAGCCAAGTTGATATTGCAAACGCCGAAATTCGCAGAATTTCGCCGTTTACGAATGCAATTTGGCCTAATAGTATGTATCAAGGAAATCTGCTTGCAAAATAAGGAATCGCAAAATTTGCGATTCCTTATTTTGCGATTGCATTTAAGGAATCGCAAATTTTGCGATTCCTTAAATGCAATGTAAGAAGCCAAAAAAATCGCAAATTTGCCTTAAGGAATCGCAAATTACCACCAACTTCTAGTTGGTGGTAAATTGCGAATTCCTTGAAAAATGCATATTTTTGCATTTTTCAAAGTGCCATGTGACGCACATACATGCCCTTAGGGCATGTATGTGCGCCACATGTTCACCCATGCATATTTCAGGGGTGCAACAGGGTGTCCTTTGGACACCCCTGCTCCCTTGAAAATATTCTCAATTTGCGATTAGAAAATTGCGAATCGCAAATTTCCCATTCATTCCTATGGGCCTCCTGGCCCATAGAAATGATTGGGAAAGTATTCCTTAATTGCAAATTCGCAAGAAATCGCTATAAAATCGCAATTTTCTTGATACATAGCAATTAGCGATTTTGAAAAAGCGATTTCTTAAAAATTGCTATTACAGAATCGCTAATTGCTACCTTCATACATATGGCCCATAGTTTATACCATAGCATTTTTAATATGTACTTATTTTTAAAAATGTATTCAATTTAAACCAGGTGCAAGGGGTTACATTTGTCCTAAAATCACTTTGAATAGACCTCCTTATTATTAGAGAGATGTTTACCTGTGTAAAGTAATGGTTACATGCATTTTGTGAGGCAGTGAAAAGTGTTTTTCTCATGTCAATATTTCTGTGATGTGGTAATAAACTTGAATGTAACATATTCAACGTGGCAATATCTATGAATGTGTGTTTATTTGTACAGATGCACGAAGTAATCTGTGTTATTGGGTAATGGCATAGTTATGTACACATACACACACACACACTCTATGCAGCTAAAGTGCCACAGGAAACATCCTTTACGAAGCGGTGTTTACACCGCACGTCCTTTACTACGCGGCCATTACAACGCAAGTCGTTACTATGCCTTGCGCTGGAGGGGGCTCTAGGTAAAGGAATAGTTTGATTTTCTATTCCAACACCTTCCCTGCTGTTATGTGGGCTGGAGTTGGAATAGAAAATTAAACTAATCCGCAATCCAGCACCCTCCAACGCAAGTTGTTGTAACGACTTGCATTGTAATGGCTGCGTCGTAAAGTACCGCAATCATTTTGATTGCGTTGTACTGACGTACATCCGTGCATCTGCAATTTCCATTGAAAAAATATTTTTGGTTTTGCCTATGCCCTTTGACACAGTGGATGAATTTGAAAGAAATTAGGCAATATCTTTGCACTGTCAGCTCAGGCCTAGAATGAACATTTTTGACTAGCTTTTTAATAAAAAAAGATGCAGTTCCCATTATAGTTGCCACAAGAAATTGGGCTCCTGGCTACAGACAAAACCACTGAGTGGACTTACGCCAAATTTTATATGGAAGTCAAACTTTACTCAGAAAGCGTTTGATGTAGAAACGTAATTTTGCATTTTAATTCCCCTTACATTTCCATCCATTCAATATACTTTATTTTGGCCTCTGGGGCCATTAAAGTGCAACAATAAAACATATAATATACACATCTGGTTTACGAACAGTGAATATTGACCAGGATCCTCTTTACAATAGTCAGACCACAGATGAAAAAAAACAAAATCACAACTCACAATACGTAGGTGCGGCAGGAATGTGAAGTCATTAGCTGTAGCATAGACCAGTTAAAATACAACCATCATTAATAAAATTGTTAAAATCAACCCTCCATATAAAAATGAACAAATTATGAAATATAAAATATATGCTAAAAAGAAGAAAACAATAGGACAGCGATGAGAGACATAGGGCCTGGCTAGAAACAAGCTTGCCATTCGGCAGTTACTGGTACACTTCAGCCCCCTAAAAGGTACTTTAAGTAAACCCGGCGAATATGCCACATACAATTTAAAAGCAATTGGTGGATGGGAGTCATACTTAAAGACTCTATAGGCCTCCATAGCACGCGCAAAACCTACATTTTTGCATACTTGGATTAACCAATGCTTGCGCGGCAGCCGATAGGCAGGGCAGAGAAGCAAAACATGTAGTTCAGACTCTGCTTTGTATTTACAAGCAGGACATTCACCCGTTTGGTCTCTCACCCATCTACTGGTGTATGCTGCCAGTGGTGGAGTCCCCAATCTCAATTGTATGTACAGTTTCCTAGCCACTGGGGGTTGAACAAAGTCTAAAAAGCTTTCCCTACTATATACATCCTTTACCATTAGAAATTCTGTGGTTAAACGACCGCTTGAGGTGCATTCTCGGGTGGACGTTAGGTTAGCTGCTCTGTACAAATTAACTAAGTCCAACCTGGAGAGCTTAGTGCACGAAGTCGCAGGCGTGCTCCAGAGATCCGGCTTGCCCAGCTTAGATGCAAGGTCCCTTATATGGCAAAGCCATGGGATTTTCTTTGTAGTGCAAATATTTAAAAGCTCACTTAGCTCTGCTCTAAAGTCAGACCACTCTGGGGTCACCCACAACCTCCGCCAAAATGTTAAGGGTCTCAAGGAAATTTCTTCATGGAGCGGCCTCAATCCGAGGTCCATGCATAGGGGAATTAAGGGGGTGCTGCGGGGTAGGCCTAGTAGCTGGTGCATGAAGTTGTTCTCCGCCTTTGTCAAATTGCCAGAGGGGCAAAGCCCCCACAGCTCCACCCCATAGAGTGTGGCACCCCTTGCTTGGGCTTTGTATATTTCCACCACTGGGGCAGCTGGTTTAAAAGTTGAGGATCTGTACAATTTCATTATGCCACCCACTGTCTGCGTTAATCTAAGCCTTGCTTTATCCAGCTGTGGACCCCATTCAAAGTTTTCTGTCAGGGTGACTCCCAGATAATCAAATATCTTAACTCTTTCTAGAGCGGTGCCGTATAGGGAAGGGTTTGAGCGAGTTGTGTGGAGAGCTCTGAAGACCATATATTTCGTTTTAGCTAGATTGATCTCCAGCCCTCTAGACTTTCAAAAAATTTCGAAACCATCTAAAATGCGCTGGATGCCCGTTGGCGATTTTGAGGGTAGCAGAGTGCCGTCTGCGAACATCAGCGCAGGAACCTTCCCTGAAGCTAACTTTGGAGCATCGTTGTCCTTAATTGTTTTAAGATGGTTGATGAGACCATTTATAAAAAGACAAAATAAAGTAGGAGCTAAAACACATGCCTGCCCTACCCCCTTTTGAACAGGAAAGCGGGAAGTAAGTTCCCTGTGTCTGCCAGAGTGTACTTGTGCGAAGTTTTCGTGATGTAACCTCTTAATAACATTTAGAAGGTATGGAGGGATCCCTAGGTTACTCAGCACCCTCCAAAGTTTTTCTCTGGGTACATTTCATCTCCTTGACACAGAAAAAACCAGCAGAAAGGAATGACACCAAACTTAGAATATATACAGAACTTTACTCAAGGAAGAGCCTTTACTTGGTTTTGCATAAAACTTTTCATCTGTTTTTGAGAAATTAATGTTTAAAAAGTGTTACGGTGTGTGCATGAAGTTAGTTGCTAAAGTGTTAATTTGCATATACTCTGTGGATTCGCAAATTCATAAAAAACAATCAAAGACACACGTTTGGACTAGAGAGCCTTACCTCTCATCAAGCTGGAGTATTCGTGAATTTGGCTGTGCATTTGCGTATCCGCTGTGCTCTGATTGGCTTGCAGTCACAGAAAAAGTTCGGTTACAGCTGCCATTACTACTGCTCTTGGCCAATGGCCACACATGGAGTTTGCCTTATGCCTTGGGATGGGGCAGGTGCAGAGTACAAATTGAGCCTGGCCCTGCTTATGCCCAGACCTTATCACCAGAGTCCAGCATTTTATAATCTTGCTTTCTTTTCATCCATTTCCCTTACAAAAAGAGAGCTGTAAAGAACTCTTTGATAGGACCAGCGATATATACATAAAGTAAAAACACGTAAAACAAAGTAATAAGCTTGAAATTAATTGGTATAAAATACAATTACAAATGTATTGCAATGTTTTCCTTTATGATAGTGGAACTATACTGCCACTTAGAGGTTATGCATAAGAACTGCAGCCAGATAACAACCAACCATACATATATAAAACAAGCATCAGCAAAGAAAATAGCTCTTATCTTTTGGCCCCTATTTGCCAATGCTTTTTGATGATAACGCTCAACAACCACAAAAGGCTGTGCAGCATGTCTAAAAGTTGAAAAAAGCAACAAAAATTGGTGCAATGGCACAGCCTGGCTGTCACATGTTTTAGGTGAGCGCGCGCCTGCAATTTGATGCATGCACCATCTTTGTATTTACAGACTCAAGATAGAGCAGTAAATAAAAAATAAATAAAAAGAAGTAGCACAAAGGCTCTTTTTGTAAGGCAGATGTGCTGGTAGCAATTCGCTCACCCCCACACCACAAAAATAAAAAGATATGAAAAAACAAAAACATGGGGGCTACGAGGGAGCAAGTGAGGTGAAGCAACAGGGCAAAAACAGCACATGAGAGACATCAACACAGAGGCAGGGGAGAGCCGCTCGAGTGAGACAGCAACAAAGGGCGTGGGAGAGGCGTACATGAGACAGCTTTCAAGACGAGGAATGCAGCAAGGAGGAGAGTGAGGGTGGGTATTGGGCAGAGAGGAAGAGAGAGAGAGAGAGAGAGAGAGAGAGAGAGAGAGAGAGAGAGAGAGAGAGAGAGAGAGAGAGAGAGAGAGAGAGAGAGAGAGAGAGAGAGAGAGAGAGAGAGAGAGAGAGAGAGAGAGAGAGAGAGATTAAAACGCTCTCCATTGGAGATCTTAAGCAAAAAGAAAAACGTAGTACCCTATAAGTGAGCAGTGGAAGGACAGAAGCCATCTAATCAGAGAGATGGTACAGAGGCTATGGTCCAAGAGAGGGACAAACACAAGCTAGACCATTGAGACAATAAAAGTCACTGGATAGGAAGCAAGGAAATGGGAGTGACAATAAAGCCAATAGTAGTAAATAAATCCAAGTCTGGTGGCTAAGTTGACTAATGCGTACACTGTAGGGGCCTGTGTTCAAACTCATGGTCATAGGTTCAAATCCTGCTGGGTCCACTCAGCCTTTCATCCTTCTGAGGTCGATAAAATGAGGATATCAAACTGTGGTATCCCGGTGCACTCGACTTGCTTAAACAAGTATTCAAATTGTAATCAAAGTTTTGGGTAGGCGCCACATCCGACGCACGTAGTCAAGCCGTGCCTTCAAAAATAGTGGACGTGGAGAGGGAAGGAAAACTTCTCACAAGGATGTGCGCTCAAATATACTGAAAACCAAAAAGGTTTCTTAACAGTTCAGAAGAGAGTTGCTATGATGAAAACCACAATCATCCAGGAATTTTTTCAAATTTTAATCCAATGTTTAAATTCACATCACATCATGGTCAATTCATATCTTGATGAATTTCCATCTTTCCAAATACCCAATGCTTTTCGGGTCTATAACTGGGACCCTTCATCAGGGGTCTGTAAAAGAATAATACAGGACCAAAGTAAATACCCACTCAATGAAGTGTATAAACATAATATCAGCATGTGACTAGCGTGGAAATAAATAAACATGTTCGTGCAACCAACTAAGAAAACGGCGTACTGGAAACCATGCAGAGAAAAGTGACGGGATCGTGATTTACGTAATGGCTAAGAATCTAAGACAGTGTCCATTGAACCTCACAGGGAAGCAAACTTGTTAAGTGCCTAAACAGCAGAAAATAACCCGCAACCACAGTGTAAAACGAACAAGAGCAGAAGGAAAACTTGCATCGAAGCTGGACGCGGATCGTCTCAGTAAATAAACATGTTCGTGCAACCAACGACGAAAATGGCGTGCTGGAAACCATGCGGTGAAAAGTGACGGGATTTGACATCTGGTTCACAGACCTGCAGATCGGTCTGGCACCATGTTAGATTTAACTTTTAGTCCACTTGGTCTTTTCGCTAGATCTTACCATTGGTTTGAAGTGGCCACTTTATGATTGAATCTGATATAGTAATTGATAGGAGAAGATATTAAACCTAAAGCGGCCTCGAAGGATGAAGGACATGGGGCTAAACTTCCATCATAGAAATTCTCAGCTCTTCTTGCAAAAGTCTATTATGAGGGTAGGAGCTGCTTCCATTGATACTGTGTATACTAAAATGCAAAAACAGATTCGGATGTAGTCCTGCCAATACACCCTATACCATTAGGCGACCACTTCCGATGGCTCAGAGGTTCAGTGCTTCATTAAGAGAAGCTAAATGTGGGTGCAAAAGATTGTAGCGGAAATGGCGCACCGAATATGACTTCTTAGATAAGGTAAATTATAAAAAATGCGCTCAAGATATATTAAAAGCTTGTCATCACACAAAGAGTGGGGGGCCAATTCATAGAACTAACATAAGACAAAATCCTAAACTTACTACTTTTGGTATTCACAGAAGTTAAGATTTCGTCTTAAGTTTGTCTTAAGACAGACTTAAGACAAAATCCTAACTTAAGTCTGTCTTAAGTCTGTCTTAAGACAAACTTAAGACAAAATTCTAATTTCTGTGAATACCAAAAGCAGTAAGTTTAGGATTTTGTCTTAAGTTAGTTCTGTGAATCGGGCCCTGAACTCTTCGGGAGTCAAATTCAGGAGTCACATAACGCGACAAAGGAAGTTTTTTAAATTGTCAGATCTGTGCTATCCCCTGATTGCTTGATCTCTGCTTTTGAGCACTCATAAGACCTCGTAACAGCCTTTCTGAATTCTTCAGTGATAAGATTTGTAACATCATCGCCGGTTTATCAAACTTCACCAGCACACATAGCGCACTAGCTTTGACTACAGTGTGCCTGCTCAGCCAAGGCCCCTTCTTCAAGAAGTTTGAGATACTATATATGGGCGAACTCTGGGGTCGGGTTTGGTCAATCTATTCTGGCTCTCCATTAGACCCAAATCCATCATCAGTCTGGAAATCTGTCAGGAGTGTTCCTGGTCCACTATTGTTGGCAATCTGCATTCTTCCATCTCCCTGAAAGCAGCCCCTTTAACATGGAAGAAAGCTTTAGCTGTAATGCTACTGAAAAAATCTACATTTGACCCTACTGACCTAAACAATTACAAATCTATATTCCTTCTACTTTTCCCAGTTAAGCTTATGTAAAATGTCATTAAAAAGCAAATTTCTATCTTTCTTGAAACCAATGCTTTTCTGGACAACGCCCAGTCGGAATTTCATCTAAGTCATAGTACGGAATCTGCTCTGACATTTATCCTGGACGACCTTCGAATGATAGCTGGCTTCTTTAGTTTTATCAGCTTTGTCAGCTGCTTTCAAATACAGTGATGCATTCCAGACTCATGGAAAGACTTATTGAATTCAATATTTCTGGATATGCATTAAGCTGGATCAAATCCTATATGCATTAGACAGTCCGGGCTGCTCCTGTGCCACCGTATTAGCTGACGTTTGTGGACGTGCCACTGGAGGTCGCATAAGAATCCTCACTCAGTCCTACTCTCTTCAACATATATGTTTGCCCTTTGGCAAAACGTATCAGGAATTTTGATTTCCGATGTATCTGTTATGCAGACGACACTCAATTGATTGTCTCATTAGTCAGTTCCTGTCCCACTGCTATAGCCAGTTTTCAGGAATGTATGCTCACTATCGCATATTGGCTATCAGACAACTCCTTAAAATTCAATTCAGATAAACTGGAGGTCTTTCTGGCCTCCGTCACAAGTTCCCAACAATCAATCAATCAGGTGACTTGTAAAGCACAACTACTCACCTGTAAGGATTTCAAGGCACTGGGGGGTGGAGTTAGGTGGGCTCCCGATCCGCCGAAGGCACTGTAGCTCAGTCAAAGAGCCAGGTCTTGAGGTCCTTCCTGAATTGAGGCAGTGACAGTGATTGCCAGAGGTGAGAGGCAGGGTGTGCCAGGTTTTTGCTGCAAGGTTGGAGGAGGACCTTCCTCCAGGCATGGACTGGCGGATAGAAAAAGAGGATCTCCACAGCGGACCAAGCGATTAGCACCTCAACTTCAACAGTCCCATAACATGTTCAATGTCATGTGCTGATAACCTCCAAGACCTGCTGTGGTTCGGTCTCACTGGGTTCCCAGATAAAAGCTTGCAAAGATGTAGAAGCAGCACCATGTGTCAAGTAATTCACAGAGGCAAATTTTTCTGAAAATATATTCTTTTTTTTATTGATCTTTTTTAGGTGTGCACAAGACAGCCAACGCGTTTCGCTCCCCACCTTGGGAGCTTCATCAGGGCAAGGTCAAAAGAAAATGCACAGACAGTAATATACTAGTCCAGGTCAGGCAGGCAATATGAAGCTCAGTCAGAGTCCAAGTAAACAGAAGATAAGCTTCCAGCAATGTTCTAGAAAAATACACAATAATTTATGAACTACTGAGCGCTTGGGGACCAAATTGGTGTGGGGTAAAATTCCAAACCACTTGAAATGTGTTGAGGCAATATAAGTGTATGAATCTCTGGAAATTTGTAGAGATGAGGTCTTTCTTAGGAGGTTGGCAGGCCTAATAAGCTGCCAAACCGGATCGTTCTCAAGGAAGTATATCGTACACACAGAGTCCCACGTGCAGAACGTCAGCCTGGCGGATACATGGGACGATGGCCAAGGCCAGATGGGCAGAGTGGAGGTCTCTGGTGGGTTTGTCGAATGAGAGACGGAGGTTATTGTACGCAAGTCCCGCATCGTGCAGGGCTTTGTAGACGTGTGTGAGGAGCTTGAAGGTGATTATTTTGTTGACTGGGAGCCAGTCGAGGTCTATTAGGTGGCTGTTGATGTGAGTGTGGCGGGGGATATTTAGGATGAGTCTGGCGGAGGCGTTCTGAATCTTCTGCAGTCTCTTGAGGAGTTTCCGAGTGATGCCCACATAGAGTGCTTTGCCATATTCGAGTCTACTGCTGATGAGTGAGTGGGTGACTGTCTTTCTTAACTCGGTGGGTATCCACTGGAAGATCTTTCGGAGCAGGCATAGCGTGTGGAAGCAGGTTGATGAGGCAGCATTGAACTGGCGGTTCATGGTGAGCGCGGAGTCCAGGATGATTTCAAGGTTTCGTGCTTGGGGGTATCCAAGATCTGCGAGCCACCAGGAGTCATCCAGGCAGGGGGGTGGAGCCCAGGATGAGAACAGAACCTTTCAATCAACTTTTAGGCTCATGAAAGGGGTGCTGTCCCTGTACCAGTAGAAACTGTACGCACTTAGGGATTTATTTTAACTCTAATCTCTCACTCGCTTCTGAGGTTGATCAGCTTTCGGCATTGTGCTCCACCCTCACAAGACTGTTGTGGAAAATGTTGCCTTCTCTTCCAACCCACACAAGTCCTCTGCTAATCCGAGTGACACTTTTGAGCTGCCTGGATGATTGTAACTCTCTGTTTTTAGGCATTTTTTCTGGAATAATAGCTCTTCTCCAGTGCATTCAAAATACAGAAGCAAAGTTGTCCCTTTAGAGACCACTGGATTTCTTTTCATCAGCTGCATTGGATGCTTTGCATTAGTTATAGATTCAGAAAATAACTACGTTTGAATCTCATTCTTTGCATGTAGAGCTTTCCATTCGCTCATTACGTGTTAATCAGGAGATACAGTTCATCATTATGCTTCGACGTGAACTTTGAGATCGCCTCAGGCCTTTAATCTGCAAGTGCCCGGCCTTCATAAAGTCCACAAAGAGGTGGGACTTTCTCTTTCCAGGTTTGTAAATTGTGGAACTTAAGTGAATGTCCAACCCACTGTTTTTTGTTCAAGACAAAGAAAAGTACTTAAATCACACCACAACTCAATGCATTAGGAATATTTACCACTACAGGGAAGGTAGTCTATGATTGCTACTGGGCTACTACACAGACGTAGTGAAGATTTAGATTCAAACACTGGCAGAAGCTCACAAAGGTGGAATGGAGCACCTTTCCTGCGTTCTGTGGCCCACAGGGTAGTCCATAAGCGTTGACTAGGCGGTTCTCTTAAGCGGGATGCAATAACTTTAACAAAGTCCCACCAAAAGCTCTTAGTCATTGTTTTGGTCAGGCATTCGCATTACCTGTGGTGCCATGCGCGCAGGTTCTCTCAGGGAGGGTAGACAGTCTTCATCCGCATGGTGTGAGTAATTCACTTGTGGTCACAGATGCTTATTCGGGAGGTCCTCTCTACCTCCTCCTCTCTGCAGGGGGCCAATAGAAGCTTCAGAGGCACCGGCAAAGGGAGGTCTAGCACTTGAGGCTGGAGCATTCGATCCTGTGGGGATCAGCACAGGTCCTCTGGCCTTCCACCAGTGGGGCTTGGCTGGATTGAGCACATTGGTTAGTCACAGATTGCCGTTGAATTGCTTTGGCCCTGGAGGTAGGCCAGAGTCCCTCGGGCCAACTCCAGGCACACTGCAACCGCAGTCTCCACTCCTGGGCCACTACTCTCTCCAGATTCTGTTGGTGGGCTTCCACTCCTTGGGCAGATAAGTCCAGTACATTAGGCGCACAAGGCACATTAAGTGTGAATCTCTGAACCTGGCTGTCATCAGTGTGCCTGCGTGGGCTACTCCAGGGGAGATAAAAGGATTGCGCCCTGCCCAGGCTTTTTTTTTTCTCTAGCAACTAAATTGGCTGAATAACCCCATTCACACTACAGTCAAAAAACAATTCCTTTTGTGCAAATCACACAAATTCAAAACCACACCTTCAGTCACAACCCCTTGAGTTAAGGAATCTCATCCACAGACCATATAAAAACACCAATGTTGGAAAATAAAAAGATTTTTTTATTTTATCATTTAAATATTATTGCACAAATAATATATCAAACATAAAAACAACCCACAAGTGGTGAGTTCAAGAGTCCATTGTATCCAAACATAAAATTCTATTATTCAAAGTAATAACAATAAAAAATATCATTCGAAATTCATAATTGTATATGATCTAAAACACCCCAACAGAATAAGAGATGGAGAGATATAGGGGTGAAAAGCGGAAAGGAGAAGAGTGAGAGAAAAAAATATATAAAAAAGAGGGCAACTACGACAGTTTAACAATAGTTTGTGTATATTGACCAATTGGTTATCAAGATCACCAATAGCATGTATTCTCAATTTCTTTCCAACATGCTACTACATCCACACAATTTGGTCTATTCCACGCGCGACGCGTTTCGGTGGTATCAGTCCAATATGGACCACCTTTTTCAAGACACAAATGATTCATCTCATTCGATTGCGATAATCAATCCCAGCTGTAATCCATTCTGTCAGGATTTTTACCACAGCCCGCTCTTGCTTCCTCCTCAATATCTTTAGAAAGAGGTAGCCTTCTTGATGAGTATATATGACAAGAGCTGCATAGTCCTTATGTGGATTTTTAATATAAAAGCACCTTTATGCTTCTTGCACCGTGGTGAGGTGGCCAACTTGGTGCTGGGTCTCCTGTGTTTAGACAGAGCTATGCAATATGTTTTATCCTCCCACTCGGTATGAGTCGCTCTTTTGTTTAATTTAGTTTTTTCACCACTGGGGCTTCTGTGCTTCTGCTTAAATTGTCCTCTATGGTCACGATATATTATAAAAGTAATGTTGCTAAGCTACCCCCAATATAACATGACTCTCTGACTTTCTGGTCGAATAATTGTTCCTATGGATAACGCAGACAAAATGAGCACTGAATGTGCAAATGTTAAGAAGTCCCTAATTCTGTTGTGTCTTTGTTTTCAGAAGATGGTGGGTCTAGAGGTCAACACAGCTCAATCTAGTACAGCCCTCAGTCAATAATGGTTATGGGGCATTAGCATGCTGACAGTGCTTTACATGCAGGGGGCAAGGATACTGTGAGGCATTGGTGTTTTACTTGGTGGGGCAATGTTGATAATGACTAGAATGGTTGTGGGGAATGCGAGTAGTGGCTTGGCTGTGGTTCTTTTACACCCCTGGGTCAACAAATATATTGGCATTGTAACTGTTCTTTACAAGCTCCTGCACTGATGCATTACATGTGTTTGGCAATTCAGATACTGGCACAGAGCTGAGGATTTCACAGACTGTTGCAATACAGATATTCACAAAAAAATAGTTCTTTAACTGTTGTGGGCAATGTAATTATTGCATGGCAATATTAACTGGCTTTGTGACAATATGTATCCAGGCTGGGAAATGTCTCTTTACATACAGTGTGCCAATATGTTTAATGAAATGGCAATGGTTCTTTACATGCTTGGGACAATGAGGATAATGGTATGTCGATGGTGTTTTACATACTGCAGCTGGTTGTCTGGAGAAATATTGCCCACAACATTATTACAAATAAATAATGAGGACACAAATATCAACTTTATATGCTTTGTATGTAATGTTAAAAATATCAACATAAAAAATATTGAAGCCCACAAAATTGTCTAAAAATGAGTAGGTATATTGAACAACTAAATTATACATTTTAAAAATATCTTAACTTTAAAAATTAAATTAATGTAAAAATATATATTTATAATATAAAAATACATACAGAAAATGTATACTTTAAGATAATTGTAAAAACTAAGTTAGTCTTAAAATATAAAATATAAAGAGTACAATATTACCAATAAAACTGAATTATAACAAAGACTTGATATAAAAAATAAAAATTAGAAAATGTATACAATAATAAAAATTTTAAAAAATACAATTACAAAACTAAAATAATATATTACCTTATTTAATTGAGTGTGTATGTGTGTTTGTATTAAAACAACTTTAGAAAATCAGATAAAAAAAAGTAGGCTTATGGGGTAAAATTCACTACTCCGACTCCAACCTGAGCAACAGTAGGGAAAGTGTTGGACTTTGGAGGGTCTGATTTACTATTTCCAGTTCAACATATGCAATAGTATGGAAAGTATTAGACCTTTGGGGGGGGGGGGGGTTACATTTACAATTCCCACTCCAGCAGTAGGTAAAGTGTTGAACTTTGGAGAGGTCAAATTTACAATTCACATTCAAACTTGTATTACAGTAGGGAAAAAGTGTTGGACTTCGGAGGGGTCACATTTATCATACTCACTCCAACCCGTGCCAAAGCAGGGAAAGTGTTGGACTTTGGAGTGGTCCCATTTATCTTACTCACTCGTGCCACAGCAGGGAAAGTGTTGGACTTTGGAGTGGTCCCATTTATCATACTCACTCCAACCCGTGCCACAGCAGGGAAAGTGTTGGACTTTGGAGTGGTCCCATTTATCATACTCACTCCAACCCGTGCCACAGCAGGGAAAGTGTTGGACTTTGAAGTGGTCCCATTTATCATACTCACTCCAACCCGTGCCACAGCAGGGAAAGTGTTGGACTTTGGAGTGGTCCCATTTATCATACTCACTCCAACCCGTGCCACAGCAGGGAAAGTGTTGGACTTTGGAGTGATCCCATTTATCATACTCACTCCAACCCGTGCCACAGCAGGGAAAGTGTTGGACTTTGGAGTGGTCCCATTTATCATACTCACTCCAACCCGTGCCAAAGCAGGGAAAGTGTTGGACTTTGGAGTGGTCCCATTTATCATACTCACTCCAACCCGTGCCACAGCAGGGAAAGTGTTGGACTTTGAAGTGGTCCCATTTATCATACTCACTCCAACCCGTGCCACAGCAGGGAAAGTGTTGGACTTTGGAGTGGTCCCATTTATCATACTCACTCCAACCCGTGCCACAGCAGGGAAAGTGTTGGACTTTGGAGTGGTCCCATTTATCATACTCACTCCAACCCGTGCCACAGCAGGGAAAGTGTTGGACTTTGTTGGAGTCGGATTTATTATTCCCACTCTGAAGTAAGCAACAGCAGTCCTCGAAAAATCATAACAATTTTACTAGACCTGCAGGTCTAGTGACTGAAATAATCTACTTGTCCTAATTGTTTATAATGGACTTAACTCATAAACTGGTTTCAATTTATGTGATCCTGGGCAGATATTTTATTCACTGAGCCGCCATTTTCTTCATTATCACATATGTGAGCACCTTCAAATGTGCGCGTCCAGCATGTCTGCTGCACAAAAAAAACACTTACATTTGATTTAATAGGTTTGCTCCACATATAATACAAATCTAGTCACATATAGGATACACCTGACTACTGACTTGCCTCTTAGTTCATTAACCGCCTTGTCATCAGGGTGGGAGCAGGAATGTTCTCAAATCATGTTTAAAAACTATCACTTTTAATAAATACATATCTGAAGCATGAAGTGGTAGCATTCGTATTAGCAATCAGCAGATTTTCCATTAAAATGGCTACCACATTGCCCACTGATGTGGTTTTACCGGTGGCAGCCAGCATGACTTGTGGGTGGCAGGGCGGGGGGGGGCCTGGGGAGGGTGGAGGGCACAGGGTGTGTGGGGGTTGCGCAATAAAAATAAATATATATATATGTACACTTTCCTTGCCAATGGGTCCTGCGTCTCTGCTCTTGCTCTCCCCGTGGGCCAGGAAGCCAGGAAAAACAGCCAGGCTCCTCTGACCAATCACAACACTGCATTGCCTCGTTGTGATTGGTAGGCATCCAGGCTCCCCTGACCAATCAGGAACGCTGCAATGCAGCGTTGTGATTGGTTTTGAGCGTCCTGGTTTTGTGCTCAACCAGGGAATGGGGGCCTGGGCATTTTCTCCATGCAGGCTATGAGTCAGCCTACAAGGAGAACAAGGAAAGTGCACATGACTGTTTTGGGTGGCCCGAGAGGGCCAGCTAAACAGTCATTGTGCACTTAGGAGTGGGCAAACCACTCCTACCCTGCCTTGCTCCGAGAGCTGAGCAGCCCCACCCACCGGCCCGCAGAGGGACCATAAAATTATAATACCTCAAAGTTATTATCCTTTTATATTTCCTTTACTTTGCACTTCTCAAAAGCAGTGGCGTGACACTCCTAAGCCATAGTGACCATAGTGAAGGAGCCACCACTGGTTTTAATGATAAAACTATCAAGTGCATAATGTTTAGAAATCGAGTTCCTGCAAATATTTATCATTTGCACATCACCATGTAAAGTGTTCTGATTTGTTTTGCTCCTATTTAAATGTGTCTTTGCATCACACTTCTGATTTATAAACAAAAAGTTATTTCGTAATTCGTGATATATTTTGAAATAATTGTACTATTCATTTATGTGCAAAAAAATTGACATCTTACAGCCTTTTGTTTCACAGTGATTGTCAGACATCTCACTTGACAAAAACCTTTAACTGCAATAAGGCAGCAAATGAGTAAAGATACACACAAGATTTAAATGTGTCTTTATTGCTCATTCACTTTCTGAATGAACAGAACGCCTGTTCCTTACTTAAGTTCGGGTGCCAAAAATAGCTCGACCTGATAAAATCTGACTCCATAGCAAATGGGCGAGCGGATTTTTCCAGGCCTGAATAGTAGGGGAAGTTTTTGATTTTGGGGAGATGAGAACTACTAGTCCCACTCCAACATAAGCACACAATGGGCAAAATATGAAATTTTATAAAGCTCAGATAAAATGTTCCCTACTCTAAATTAATGTAAACCGAATTACATATATTTAAAGCTAAAGAGAATTAAACATATTTCAGTAAGGAAAATAAAAGCACATTTTTGATGTTATAAGATATTTCTATAAATTGTTATAAACTAAAACGCAAAACAAATCATATAAAAATATACATAAAATAATATTTAACATTTAAAATAATGAAAATATTTTAAAAGTAGATGTAAAATGCTTCCCATGCTATTACCTTAAAATTCCAACAACCAGAAACTGAAATTAAATTAATAACAGACAACACAGAAATAGACAGTATATAAAATTTTTATAAAACTGTAAAATTAATTATTAAACAAAAAAGAAACATAAAATAATTAATTTATATTGAAATTATTAAGCACACTTAAATAATTAACTAATGATGCAATTACGAAGAAAACATTGTACTACCATATTGTTAAAATTATCTATTAAATAACTTAAAAGCATTACTTACAAAACGAATTAGCTAACTAACAAACTAAAACTTATAAAACATATATAGTCAATTAAAAAACAATTTAAAATACACCCCAGCATGTTTCCCTACAAGTTCAACTACCACTCAAAAAAAGTATACAACATTTTTTTTTTTTAAATGTATTGATTTTTTTTTTAAATAACGTGAAAAATAATGAAGCTTACTTCACATTAATGTTGACCCTTTAATTAAGAACGTAAAGAGTCATTAGGCAAAAAAGAGGCTAACAGAGTCTTTGTCAGAATTAGGGCCAGATTTAGACTTTGGCGGTCTGACTGCTGGGCCACCATTGCAGCAGTCGGGAGTACGCTGCCAAGCTAGCGGCATCCCGACTGCCGCATTTGGAGTTGACTACTGGGCCGGTGGAGTGCCGGCTGGGGTATGCTTCGGCTCACAGAAGGAGCCTGAAGTCAATGTTGCCACAATGCAGCACCTGCACTGTTGTACGCGCACTGTTGCCATGTACCAAGTCGTGCCTGGCACACAGTGCACTTATGACAGTGCAGGTATAGGGGTACAGGTATACATGTGCTCCCAACCACCGTGCCCAATGGGATAAAATGCCCGACGGTCCTGTTGGGGGCCCCTTCCCTGCCTTTCTGCTGACCTTTCCATGGCGGGAACACCAAGATGAAAAAGTAGGCAGAAATTAAGGTCGGATAGGCACAGAGGTGGGGCATAGGACTCTCCCCCATTCCCTGCCGCTTTCCCTCCTGCCACTGCCACGGGATCTAGGATGCTGGCATTTGCAGGGGTCTTGTGTTGGTCTGACCGCCATGTTCGGAATTGGACTGCCAAGAAGGCAGCGGTTGGATCATCACTGTGGGTGCCGCAGCCTTGGGACCACCGTCCTCGTAATCAGTCCCTTAGTCCAAGTTATTAATAAAACCTACACATAACAAGATTGTACAGTTAATACCCGTGTAGGTTTATTAAAAATAGTGTATGTACAGAAATTAAAAAGATTAATCAATAAATCAAAAGAATTACCATCATTATACGTAGGTAAAAAACAAAATAGGCTCAAATAGATTCTGTCTTCAAATAAATCTCAAAAGTTAACTACAAAACAACAATAATTGTCTCTCCTCCTTTTGTAATATTCCAGGAACAGAAGGCACACACATTTCAAGTGCATGACATTACATAGCAGGGTTGGATTTAAAATGTTTCATTGATGAAAACCAGTAAATCTCTCAGTTAGTATAACACCCCAGTAACTTCAACTTCCTAAAGTATATTATTGGTTCAAGCTGTACATATTTAAATAAGGAGATTCAATCACACAAGAATACA
The DNA here is from genome assembly GCF_964263255.1 of Lissotriton vulgaris. Classification (NCBI taxonomy): domain Eukaryota; kingdom Metazoa; phylum Chordata; class Amphibia; order Caudata; family Salamandridae; genus Lissotriton; species Lissotriton vulgaris. The sequence continues at coordinate 84,944,000 of NC_141693.1, forward strand.
ATAGCTTGTTCAGCTACAGCAGATCTCAGCTAAGCGACCTTGAACTTATACACATTCTTTCCCCAGAGAGAAGAACAAAATACTATACATTGGTACTAGGATGGACCATGGCTGAGAGTGTATTTAGTTGATTTTCTAAAATAAAGAAAGGCACGTGCACGTGAAATGTTTGTACTAAAATTAACATGCACTTTCCTGCACCATTTCATGAAAAATTGCTTATGCGGCCAGTGGTGGCCTAGTTATGCGAACTTAAGCATGACTAAATTAATCATAATTTTCTCGCAATTTAAAACTTTTTAACAGTAAAATAATAAGAATTGGTGGCAAAGATGGCGGCTCGATAGGACGTGCCGCTCTGTATCTCCTACCAGCGGCCGGACAAAACACCGGTGACCCACCGCTATCAGCAGTCGGACACCCGTTGATCTGTGCCCAACTGTGGTGGGCGATGTAGTGCACGCCGCAATAGCACGAAATCGCCGTATTTCCAGCTTGTGACGCTCAGTACGGCTGTGCCACCGGGAGCGATCCTGTAGGGGCGCGGCAAGCTTAGGGGTAGCCCGGCTCTGGAGCGGCAGCGGCCGAGAGCAGAGACCCGAGATCGGCTTGACCCACTGCGCAGCACCCGAGAGGAAGGCAATGGAAGCAGATTGAGCCACCACCCAACAACATCCAGAGAGCGACAAGTGTTCGTCACACACCTCGCACCACGAGTGAGGCTGGCGAGCTCCCACTGTGACAGAACTCGTAGCAGTACAGTAGAGACTCCGCCATTTTGAGACATGGCCCAGCAGGGAGTTGGCGATCCTGGGGCAGGTTGGAGGTCCAGCGGGCCTGCGGAGGCCCATACGCCCGCTACATAGCAGGCAAGTGACAGCCCTGGGGCGAAAAGCTGCAGTGGGTGCTCGCCAATGGGAGAGAGAGGAGCGGGGGCGAAGGATGAAAGCGGGAGGCCCGGGGCTCAGCTAAGGAGAGTTTGGCGCCCTAAAGTACGTGAATCAAGGCCTGGGAAGGCATTGCAGTGCACCAGCCCTAGAGACCTGCGTAGGGCCTGGAACTCCGAAGTAACCTGGCGATGTGGCAGTGGGTGTCTAGACCACAGGGATTGTATTTGTAGTAGGACTGGCACTGAGACGTCATAGCCCCCGGAGCTTCCGGTGTGGCATAGATCTAACGCTGGCGGGGCGTTCATGTGCTATGCACATCGAAGAAAACACAGCATAATAGCGAGGAAGTGGGACCTACTGGTTCGCCCGGGGAGGGAGGAAGGACCGCCTTGAGCCTTGCCAGAGTTGTACAGATGGAGTACATCGTCGACCCATGGACAGGGTATAACCAGATCGCGGTGCCTCTGGTGGGTACCAGGAGCCACATCGGGGCCCCCACTGCTGCATTCCATCCCGTGTGGGCTCGCATGAGGCCCACCAGTGCCCGCACTGGTTGCCTGTTGAGGCCCAGCATGTCCTCCTCACGAGGGCAGAGAGAAAAAACCCTAAAAGACCTATTCGCAAAAGCTCAAGGCAGTCAACAAATGAGTGATACATCAGCAAGCACCTAACAGTCTGCACACATTGGCGGCGAAAGTGGTGAGCCGATTACGAAAGCCTTCATGGAATCCCTGTTCATAACACTACGGGAGGACCTGCAAACACTTACACTGGACCTCATGGCTGAAATCAAAGATGTCCGCAGAGATGTGGACAACATAGGAGAGAGGGTCGCTGAACTGGAGGAGAAAAGTGACAGGAGAGATGCCGAGCTGGCAACACTCCAGCAAGAAGTCATTTGGATTCACAATCGGAAAGTAGACCTACAGTCCCATCCCAAAGACTTGGAGAATCTCTCCCGCCACCATAACTTCAGGATCCGTGGATTGAAGACCGATGAGGAAGCAGGCGACATCTTTAAGTACACCAGAGAGCTCTTTAATCATATTCTGGGCAAGCCGCTTGACGCCGACCTCAGATTGGACAGGGCGCACAGAATGGCCCCATCACGCCCTGCACGGCCTCGCCATCTGACATCCTAGTCTGTGTTCAAGATTTTCGAAACAAAGAATACATTTTACAGAAAGCCCGACAGATGTACCCCCTGACATTTCGGGGACAGACCCCTGTCCTCTACCAAGACTTAGCAGCACTCACTTTACAAAAGAGGAGAACTTACAAACCCATCACCTCGCACCTCCGACAATGCAACATTTCCTGTAGCTGGGGTCACCCGTTTCGTCTTGTCTTCAGCATGGATGGCAAACTTTTCAAACTACGTTCCCTCTCGGAGGCCAGCCACCTGGTCGGAGTTGACCCCCCTGCGGAGGAGAGCGGTGACGAAGGCCCTACCCCAGGCGCAGAAGATAGAAAACCACCCTGAAGGCAACAAGGACAGCGCCGTCGATCTAAACGACCAAATCCTGCTGGAATCTCACAAGGACAGAAAGCAGCCCTCGAGACTCTGCCCGCAGAACTGGCAAAGACACAGCCATTCACAAGAACTATCGACCTCTTTGATGTGTTCTCTTATTAGTGGGCTGCTGGCAGGAGGGTGGAGAGATGTCCTTGGCCACAATATGTCCCCATTGGAAACTCTCATCCGATCATCCGAAGATGATGGACCATGACACGACTTTCGTTATTTCCCTTTCTTATCTCTGCTCTTTGCAGAAGGATATCAAATAGACACTTGTTTGGGGTTGTTTTTCAGGGGTTTTGGGGTTCCTTGTCCACCCTTTTTAACTGATAGCATTGGCCCACGTAGAAAAAGCCTTCCAGTACCTCACCCGCTCACTACTTACAAGGCAGCGGATTCCGGATCCCGTCCATGGCCCATCCATCCTCATCTGGCTAAATGACTCCCACCACACTTAAAATACTCACATTGACTATGAGGGGACTTAACAATCCCGTTTAACATAAATCAGTCCTGCGATGCTTAGAAAATACCAATGCGGACATATGCCTACTCCAAGAAACACACTTATTATCAAAAGACTGCCACCGCCTAAAATCCCGTAGGTTCCCGACCCAGCTGTTTTCCTCAGGCCACACCAAATAGGCCGGTGTGGCCATATTGGTCGCCCAGCGGTTTCAGGGGGAGGTCCTCCATAAGGATGCCGAAATTAAGGCTCCTAACCTATCATTTCACTTTAGGAGGTTTAACATTTACCATAGGCTCAGTATATGCCCCTACGAGGGACAGGAAAAGTTTCTACATACAACGCTCACCGAAGGCCACAACAGAACACACAATCCTTTTGGGGGGCGACTTGAACGTAGTCTTTCCTAACGACGCAGACAGATCATGTCAACGCAATAGTCAGGCAGGCGCATTATCGACAGCAGGTTTAACTCAACTGCACGACTTAGGCCTCAACGACCTGCGGTGCTGCTTCCACCGCCATAGCCATGCATATTCTTATTACTCTAACGCGCATAAAACATATGCTAGACAAGATTACCTGCTGGCACCTGCACCTCTGCACGCGTTAGCAACAGAGGTAGAGATAGGAGTAACCTCTTTATCCGACCATGTACCAGTCATCGCAACCTTTACTCTACCTCCCATGCAGTGACCCTCTCGACTATGGCGCCTCAGAGACACTCTCCTATACTGTGCAACAGTAGTAGAACAGATACAGCGCTCCATAAAAGACTACCTCTCCCATAACGCTAATAACGACACCTCCCTCTCTATACAGTGGACAACACTCAAAGTGGTTATATGCCGGGGACTGATGGCCATCTCGATGCCAGACAATGTAGAGTGTAGGCATAAGAGGGACGACCTTACCCAAAAAACAAAAGAGCTAGAACAGATGCACCAGTGGACAGGAGCACCACAGGTTTGGCGCCAAGTAAATGCCTCACGACAACAACTCGCGGCATTGGACCAAGACAGTGTGGAGTTCACAGCCCTCTGGCTGCGACACGCATACTACACTGGAGCGGACAGATGTGGTCACCTCCTTGCCCATAAACTGAAAGAGACCCAACAGAAGCAGGGGTCCGGGGGATTCAACGGGGGGATGGTCGACGAGTTTCCAATGGATTCCGAGATCGCTGATGCGTTCTGAGACTTTTACGCCCTCCTCTATGCCAGCTCACCACTGTCTAATGCGGACGGAGCTGCCTTTCTTGAGTCTGATGGCTTGCCAGCCTTGACTAAAGCTCAGGAAGATCACCTGGACAGCGACATTAGAATAGAAGAGGTCATTGAAGCCATCTCACGTCTTAAACCTGCCAATGCCCCCGGGCCCGATGGCTTTTGTGCCATATTTTACAAAACGTTCTGTACTCTGGTGGCCCCGGTCCTAAGTAAGCTTTTTAACTAATTCGCTGAACCTGGAGTGATACCGGAAGAAATGCTCGAAGCTTCCATAGTGTTTATTCCAAAACCAGGAAAGGACAAGACCACCTGCTGAGTTTTTCGCCCCATATCCCTTCTCACCATTGATATCAAGTTATACACTGGGATATTGGCTAGTCGTCTTTCGCCTCTCATGCCTGGTCTGATTGACCTGGACCAAGCAGGCTTTATCCCCCAGCACCAGACAAGCGACAATACTAAGCGGGCCCTTCACCTTATTGAGAAATCCTCCCGGACGCAAGGGTAGTATATGATGTTCACTATTGACACCGAGAAGGCCTTCGACAGGGTCCACTGACCATACTTAGAACAAGTTCTTGAGCGAGTGGGAATGGGGGAGAAATTTCGAACATGCATCTTAAACTGCTATAGGTTCCCAACAACCACAGTTCGAGTCAACGGCTACACGTCATTTTGATTCCCCATAGAAAGAGACAAGAGACAGGGGTGCACCTTGTCAAGCCTTCTTAATGCATTTGGTATGGAGCCTTTGGCCCATCGACTCCGACATAAACCAGCAATCACACGGATTACGTTCGGAGGCTATACCCACACGATTAGTCTATATGCTGACGACGACCTGATCTCATTGTCGAACCCGATCCTCGCACTGCCAGCATGCCTCGCAGAACTAGAAGCTTTCGCGCAGGCATTGGGGTTTAAGGTGAATATGGATAAAACGGTTGTACTCGGCCTCTCCCTTGCGTCCTCCAACCGCGCTCATCTACAGAGCAATTATCCCATTCATTGGGCAGAACACATGATTCCCTACCCGTAGGTCGAATTAGCGTCTTCCCTACCATGCGCAGTAGCCACTAATTATGCACGGTTGCGGCTGACAATCCGTAAGGAATTGAACCAATGGAAGCACTACCCGCTCTCCTGGCTCGGTAAAATAGCGACAGTTAAAATGACCATCTTACCTCAGATCTTATATCTGTTCCAAACCTCGCCTCTTCGACCCCAAAGGGGTGGGTAAAACAGACTCAGTCTGAACTTGCACAATTTATATGGAATGGCCGCAAGCCAAGGAAGAAGCAGGCACTAGCAATGCTTCCACCAGAAAAGAGGGGTCTCAGTATCCCCAATCTCCGCCTTTATTTCTAAGTGACTCAATTGCGCCATTTGGTCGAATGGAGCCGGTTGGAGTTGGAGATACACTGGTTATCCCAGGACCAGGCAGTAACCTCCAGAACCCATCAGGTAATCTCTCTCCTTCGGAGGTTGCACAGACCACTCAACCTATATGCGTCCCCATATTACCCAGGTCACCCTTGAAACATGGGGCCATACCAACACCAAACACAATCTCACTACTTTCCCCTCGCCACGTACTCCATTGCTTGAGAACCCTGACTTTCAGCCAGGCATGGATGCAGCAGCCTTTACCCGGTGGAGATACTCAGTATGCCGCTCTCTGGGCCATCTCTTTGATGTAGACGGGATTATATAAATCCACCCACTCAAACTGGACTACGGGCTACCTGAAACTGAAAGGCTCCGGTACTGTCAGTTTAGGCACTGGGCCCTTCATACCCAGCTGAAGCCATCTGCCTGTAGATACCTCTCCGCTTATGAGAAGTGGCTTGTCACTCGCAACTCAGATTAAAAACTAATTTCGGATTTGTATAAAATGCTACTAGCCAGAAATACGCATATGTACAATGCTAGCCGCGCGAGGTGGGAAAGGGAACTAGGCAGAACAGTCAGCAATAAGGAATGGGAGGGGGTCTACCATAGAGCCCGCCACTCAGCGTACCATATGGAGTTGACCGGAACTTTTACCAAATTAGTTACCTATTGGTATTATACTCCCAAACGCCTTCACTCAATAGATCCCACTCCAGGAGCGAACTGCTGGTGGGGATGCAGGAGGGTGGGCACCCTAGTACACCTGTTGTGGGAATGCACACATATCCAGACATACTGGACTCAAGTACTTGATTAGGTGGACAAACATTTGGACACACAAATACAGCGTTTTCCAGGATATGTTCTTCTGGGCCTTCCAAACCCCTTGACCTACCCGCTCAGATCCCGTAGAGGCCGGCTGATGGCAATAGCACTGGGTTCTGCATTACCAATCTTACTAACACACTGGCGCACCTCTCAACTCCCCACCTTCACAGGTTGGCTATACCATCTATGGTATGTCCTGGGGATGGAAAAGCTGACCTTGACAATCGCAGGGAAGGGATCCATGTTTAATGAGCTCTGGCAATCATTTTTGTCCCTTCTTTCCTCTGAGTTCAGGGAAATCACCTGTCCGAGGTATCTCCACAACTGGCCGAGAAGTAATGCCCAAGCTCCAACAGCGGGACTCAGGCAACGCGTATAATCGTTTATTTGGTGGACAAGGAACAGGGTGGGGGAGGGGTTATATAGGTTTCCTTTGTGCTTTACGTTATGTTTTGATTCTATTTTTGATATGTTCTCCATATGCTTCGATCACTCAGCTGTGACATGTGTTAAACGTGTAACTATAGCTACGATACAGCTCTTGCAATACCGAACGTACTGAATGTTGATAAATTTCAATAAAAAGATTTAAACCATAAAATAATAAGAACTTACAACACACAAACGATATTATGTGCAATTACATTTGTAAAACGTCACAAAGAAGGCTTATAGAAAAATATGCTTACCTTCTATAGTCTGTCCTGTGATGTTTTTGTTTCACAATAGTTTGTTGAAGTGCCAACACAGCCTTAGTTGAACCCGGCACAGCAATGTGTGAAATGTTGCAGTAGCTATAACTTGCGGATGGACTTTATTGGCTCTGGTCTGACAGAGTGGCGCTTATCCTAGACTGTTCCTAGCACCCTGAGCCACAGCTCCTGAACACTGAGCAGATGACAGGTGCAGTGAGCAGAGCCTGGCACAACGAGAAACTCTGGGAGCCTGGCGCAAAGAGAAACTCTGGGAGCCTGGCACAACGAGAAACTCTGGGAGCCTGGAACAACGAGAAACTCTGGGAGCCTGGCGCAAAGAGAAACTCTGGGAGCCTGGCACAATGAGAAACTCTGGGAGCCTGGCACAATGAGAAACTCTGGGAGTGTGGCACAACGAGAAACTCTGGGAGCCTGGCGCAGCAAGAAACTCTGGGAGCCTGGCACAACAAGAAATTCTGGGAGCCTGGCACAACGAGAAACTCTGGGAGCCTGGCACAACGAGAAACTCTGAGAGTCTGGCACAACAAGAAACTCTGGGAGCCTGGCACAACGAGAAACTCTGGGAGCCTGGCACAACGAGAAACTCTGGGAGCCTGGCACAACGAGAAACTCTGAGAGTCTGGCACAACAAGAAACTCTGGGAGCCTGGCACAACGAGAAACTCGTGGAGCCTGGCACAATGAGAAACTCTGTGAGCCTGGCACAACAAGAAACTCTGGGAGCCTGGCACAACGAGAAACTCTGGGAGCCTGGCACAACGAGAAACTCTGAGAGTCTGGCACAATGAGAAACTCTGGGAGCCTGGCACAACGAGAAACTCTGGGCTATTTCAGCATTCGTAATTACCACTCACAGACTGGTACACTCTAGAAGCTCCCCTGTCCGGCATGATGAGGATCAGACTACCTGCAGCAGCTTACAACACTGAATCACCCTTCTTAAATAATTGTCCACAGCCTGGAATATTTGAAAGTCACTCATATCCATATATGCAACATCCTGGCCTAATATTGAGGCAATCTGGCATATAAAATCAAACATTCTGATGGACTTTTCTTTCCAGGGTGGTTGACTAGACCGAGAACCTTATTGGACGTTATGTGCCGGTACACTTTTTTTAAAGTGGTACTTTTTCACCTGGCATTGGACACCCAACGGGTGTTTGTTTCAGTGGGGTAGATTTTATCAAGCACTGCTAGGCTGCATCACAGAGAAACCTGCTTGCTCTGAGTCCGCTATCATGTATCAATTAGCATTTATTAAGGATAACCTAAAATTGTAGCCGATTTACATTACACTGCCATTCCTCCAAATATGGACCAAGTTCCCCTGCACAACCCCTTATGAGCTGCGACTGCGCTCTTGCTGATGGACGCACACCCAGAAGAAGCGTAGGACAGGATCAGAGTGTTAAAGGGGTATCAACATATATTGCCAAGTTCAGGCGTTTGATGGCTGACAGCAAGCAACAAGTTGTGTGGAAAAAAGGTGAAAACATGTAGCCATTCAAAGTCACATATATGCACATGTACCTCACTCAGGACCAGATGTACGACCATTCTGGTTTGCGTGTCGCAAATTGCTATTTTTTGCAACTTGTGATTTGCGACTTGCAGAACAGAATGTACTAATGTGTCTCAGACACATTTAGCGATTCTGAATGGGGTCGCAAATGACCTACCTCATCAATATTCTTGAGGTAGGTCGCAATTTGTGACCCACTGGGAATGGCCAGCACTTAAAGGGATGGTGGCCTGCTAGGCTCAGCAGATCACCATGTCCGCGACTGTATTTTACTTAAAGCAGAAAAATAAACATTTCTCTTTCATTTTTTCAGTAGGGACACTGCCAGCTCTTAAAAAAACGTTTTCTCTGCAAGTCACAAAGGGGAAGGTGTCCACTTGATGTAGGTGGCAAATGCGATTGTTGTGCGACTGGATTTGCGGTCGCAAAACAATTATACATGGCCGTGCGACTCACTATTAGGAAGGGACACCCTTGGCACACCCCTTCCTAATATCGACTCACAAACCCTATTTTGCGAGTTGGTAACAGGGTTTGTACATACTACAACCCTTTGTAGCTGTCGCAAACAACACGATTTTTCTTTTGTGAGTGCTAAAAATGGTCGTACATCTGGCGCTCTGATCTTTAAAAGTGTCTGTTAATCCACTGAGGCAGGGATAGGTGAGTGAGTGAGTATGTGAGTGAGTGAATTATTGAATCAATGTCCATGGAGAGGGATAGGGTTCTCCTTACAGGGTTCAGACTCGAACTGATCAGCTGTCAACTCTCTTTTCCTCTGGGTCAGTTTAACCCAAAAGAAATCCTGATCTGTGATTGCGACGAGCACTCATTAGAAGTTTGCCCATTTCACTTTTTCTGCAGGTTTTCTGCAGGTTTTACAACAGTTATGCTAGGAGGTTCCTGTTCCCCTTATTGAGAGGTAATTCAATTTCTCGACACATTCCTGCCCTTCTGTATCTACGGTCCCTTCCGAACCACAAGGTCTTAGGTCTTGCACTGTGTGTTTTAATTTTTCATTTGGATCTTATCCTAGTTATGGTAATGTGTTTTAAAAATATTTTGATTGCATTTTTGTCTGCTCTTGTGGGTTTTGTTTGCTATAATGTTTGCATCCGCCTTGAATGCTGCAGCACTTTTCACCTGTCGATATTTCCTGAGCTTTTGTATGATGAAATTGTGAAATTCTGGTTTTATGCTTTATTATTTCAAATTGAAATTAAATAAAATTAAATGAAGCAATGAAATGAGTAAATAGTTTGGGTGACAGTATTAACAAATGAGTCAGTCAACAACTGTCATTTCTAGCAGAAAAAATAGGACAGCTTGAAGGCTGGGAGAGAGAGTAAATGTAACCTTCTCTTGTATCTCTCTTCTATCTCTTCTTTCTTCTATTTCTATTCTACTCTTTCAATTCTTCTATTCTAGAACTCTGTTGGATTCATTCTTCTTTACTCTTCCTCTGAGACGCACTGCTCTGTTGTGGGTCCATTAATTGTGATACCTAAATACTTTAAATAAAGTCTCAACTTAATTGGACACAGGAATGACTTCAATTTGGCTCTACAATTTCTCTTTATTTCAAAAGTGGACGCTTATTGGTTGTTATTTTATTTTTATTTTTTTCTCTGCATAACTCTTGGATACAAGGCCAATAGTTTGTCAAAACAAGTCAAAAGATCTTCATATGGTTTGCTCATTTCCTGAACTTATTTGTCTTTCTGCATTTTAATTGTGTCATTCTAGAAATTAGAAAAAATGCAAAATGTTACAGCTGCCCCATTTTTTCTATCTAGTCCAGGCGAGCAATGTTCTCTATTACTTCACTGCTTAGGATCTGAAGGACAGGATGTTTTTGATGATTTGCCCGACCTGTCCTCTTCTGAGGCAGACGGTCTAAATGAATATGGAATATCCATAAAAAAATTAGATAAACATTTTTTGCCCAAAGTAAGTACTATTCTTGAAAGGTACCAATTCACTAAATGCATGCAAAATTAAGAAGAAACTATTGAGACATATGTAACTCGTTTAAGGAAGCTGGCATCTTCATGCAAAGTTGGTGAGCTTAATGATGAACGCATTCGTGATCAATTTATGTTTGGGTGTGAAATAGAAAAAGTCAGGGATGAATTATGGTTAAAAGACGAGCCTTCGCTTGAAGAGGTTTTAGCTGTTGCTAAGCGTATTGAGCATTCACTTAAATGTGTAGCTATAATTAAGAAGAATGTAGAGAAAGATAACAAAGTTCAAGTGGTGAAAAGTAAAACTGATAAATATGTCAAAGACACGTTTAAATCTGGTGTTAAAAAGACTGGAACTGATTATAAATGTTTCAGGTGTGAAAATTCAGGTCACTTCGCAAATGACAAAAAGTGTCCAGCTCTCAAACAAACCTGTTCTAAGTGCAAGTTGAGAGGACATGTCACTGCGTTGTGCAAGACCAAGGTCAGATCTAAGGTTAAAGAGGTAGACATTTTTGAGAAAACAACTTCAGGATCTGATAGTGATGTTGAATTAGTTCAAACGATTGGGGAAGTTGGAGACACTCACAAAAGACCTAATCCTATTGATGAAATCTTGGTTAAAGGTGAAAAAAACAAAGTGTTATTTGACTCTGGTGCCAGGATCACTATTATTTCTAATGAATTTTTTAATAGTAAATTAAAGAGTAAACTGTCTCTTTTAAAACCTGACATCAGTCCACTGGCATATGGTGAAAAACCTATAAAATTACATGGATACTTTGTGGGTCTTATAGAGTACAAAAGTAGATTGGTGTCTGGCAAAGTTTATGGGCCAGATGTAGGTAACTGATTCTTACCGACTCTAAAATACCGACTTTTACGGAATCGGTATTTTAGAAAAGGGAAACGAGATGTAGCTCAAAATTCGGTAAAATATACTGAATCGGTAAATTTCGGAAACCCCGGCTCAGTATTTACCGAATCGGTATTTACCGATACGGCAAAGACCGAATCGGTAATTCACATGCAATCCTATGGGCCCGGAGGCCCATAGGAATGCATTGAATCTACCGAATCGGGGATACAAAATATCAGGCAGTTGAAGTATCAACCAATCACGTGCCTCCACCCCGCCCCTCAGCCAACCAACAGAGCAATAGACCAATCCTGTGCATCGACCCCACCCCACAACCAGGAAGTGGCCACACCCATGCAGGTGCAGTGTACTTGATCACACAGGAGAGAAGTTACACAGAGACAGGCTGTTGTGAAGCAGAGCCCTGCAGGACAAACAAATGGACCCCCAAGACTCTCAGAGGGAAGGTGCAGAGAGGAAGAGGAAGATAAAGTTCAGCACTGGTGAACTTCAGGTGCTGGTGGAGGAGGTAGTCAAGCACTACCCAAAAATCTTTGGAAAGCAGTCCCTGCAGGTACCAGAGGCTGTCAAGAGGAACACCTGGCTGGGGATCCAGACCAAAATAAACGCTATAGGAGTGACCAACAGGGAAGTGGACGATCTCAAGAAGCGATGGTACGATCTAAGGATCATCACTAGGAAAAAACTGGCAGCAAGAAGCAAGGAGGCCAATGCTACAGGTGAAGAGAAGAACAAGGCACCTGCTCTCACGGACCTGGAAGAGCTTGTGGAGTCCACACTGGAGCCAGAGTGTGTTGTGGGGATTGGTGATGCAGACAGCTCAGTTCGAGCTGCAGCTAAGAAAGGTAAGGGACATGTCCATCATCCCACACCCCCTGCCTGCGTTCCTCCCCCAATGTGGCTATGTATTGAAGTAATCCAGTTCTGACTTCAGTATTCACCTGCAATGCATTATGGGAGTGGTAGTCATAAGAATACCCATATGAGCAGTCAACATGAAATGCCGTCAGGCATGCCACACAATACAATCACAGACATGGGAGGAGCAGGAAATAGTGATATAAAAATGTAATTTAATAGTGATGTACACGGTGAAAGCACCACTAAGACACTGTCCATATCTGTCCACAGGGGAGACATCACGCAGGTCTCAGCAGGTGAAGGAGAAGACACATCCCCAAAGGGATAGGAGTGAGCAAGAAGGCAGGGATGCTGGGCCCAGCAGTGCAAGACCTACAGCACCCTGCACACAAGCAGCTGACATACCAGAGGCAGACGACACCATGCTACTTGAAGCATCTCCAGTGCTCCTTGACTCACCACAGCATGAGTCACAACAACCAGACACACCAGCAGGCACAGAGGTGTCAGACTTCTGTAGGCCCGTGAGGCATGAGGGTCCCCCGCAAAGGATCCTACAAACATCCTCCGATGAGGAAGGGGAGTGTGCGGAGTCAATACAGTCTATGGCAGGAAATGCACCAGGTCATACATCCACTCCTGTCAGGCGATCCGGTGGAACCAGACGGCGTAGGGTCCGGGAGTCAGGCACCAGTGTCCGTGATGAGGATGTGTTCCAAGGCCTTGAGACCACAATGGTCAAGGTGCAGCGCCTGCAGGCAAAAGGAATAAGTGCAGTACACAGACAAATGCGCCTTTTGAACACAAATTTCACTGACATGAACAAGGGAATAGCATCAATGGCAGACAGCATGAGGGACATGGCAGATGGAGTCAGGGACATGTCTCAGTGTGTGATGACACTCTGTGAGGAACTACGTGAGGACCGTGCACAAAGGCGCAGGGAGAGGCATCGATCGCACCAGCAGACAAGGAGCATGCGCCAACTTCCAACTGCGACTTCACTGATGAGTCGCCGTTCAGTTGCGATGCAGGAGGGGCTGGTGCACTGCTGTACTGATCTCACACGGGGGATGGGGAGAGTCACTACAGCAATAGAAGTGCTGCTGACAAACCAGTCAGCCACCATAGGAGCAGAAGGTGTCGGGGACACAGATACCACTAGTAGCAGGGGCAGCACCCCTGTCCCTGAAGTAAGGAGGAGCAGCAGACGCCAGAGTGCCGGCGCTGGCACAGCAGACTTGGAACTCAGCCAACCTCAGGCATCACGCGGGGCTGTTCATGGACGCAAGCAGTGAGTCTGCCATATTCAGTTGGACATGTGAGGGTGAGGTAACCCCCATCCACACAGTAGTGCTAGGCACACTAGTATGTGTCATTTGTGGCTCATGTCATTTCAACGTAGTGCAAAATAAACTAAGTGCATTGACGTACAACACGTGCTTTGTCTCTATACTTACTCAGAAGTAGTTGTGTGTGATTTCTGCCCGTCTCTGTCTTCCGTCTGTGGGTGTTGGTACTCCTTACTGTGTTGGCTGCTGGTAGTGCCTGCTCATCGTCATGGTCTTCATAGTCCTCCAATTCCACCTCTGTGCCCCTCTTAGTTGCGAGGTTGTGCAACATTGCACAGGTTGCAATTATCTTACAGCATGTTACAGGTGAGTACTGCCGTGCCCCCCCACTTTTGTGGAGGCAGCGGAACTGGCTCTTCAGGAGCCCAAAGGTGCGCTCAATTATGTTCCGGGTGGATTTATGTGCCACATTGTAACGTCTCTGGCTGGGGGTTGTGGGGTTGAGGTAGGGTGTCAGGACGAAGGAACGGAGTGCATATGCACAATCCCCTAATGTGGAAGAAAAAAGATACATTACTCAGAGGCACACATTGACATACGTTTGCTTCATCTATCAAGGGAGTGTCACCCATTTATTTACCTAGCAGGTGTCCTTCCCCGAATTCACCCGCTGTCAGGCGGGTATAGATCCCACTGTTTTGGAATATATATGAATCGTGGGTGCTTCCTGTGTATCTGGCCACTATATCGGTGATAATGTACTTGGCATCACAGATTGCTTGTACATTAATTGTGTGTGATGACTTCCTGTTCCTGTATATGTGCTCAGTGGCAGCTGGGAGGCAAATGGGGATGTGGGTCCCATCAATGCAGCCAATCACGTGTGGGAAATTTGCCATGAGGTAAAAGTTAGTCTTGGTCCTGAGCAAGTCCGCATCAGTGTCTGGGAAGTGGATGTAATGATCCATTCTTTGCATCATGGCATCCAGGAACTTTCTGAAAAAACGCGACAGGCAGCTCTGGGACACCCCACCTACCGCTGCCACAACACTCTGGTAGCTCCCAGATGCTAGGAGGTGTATGCTACAGAGCACCTGGACATGGGGTGGGATGGCGTGGGCCCTTGGTCTTGGGTGGTCCAGGAGTGGGTGCAGGCCCCTGATCAGGTCCATGATGGTTTCGGGGTGCAGTCTGTATCTCTGCAGTATCTCTGGCTCTGTCAATTGGAAGAGTGAAATCCTTTGCCTATAGACCTGCTCCTTCCTTCTCCATTCCCTCTCACCTGCTGCCTGTAGCCTTACCCGTCTTGCTATGACGTAAAAAGCCGCCATTCTGGTTCCAGTGTTGCATTTTGGGGCCCTTTTTTATAGGCTGCACCTGATTACCACCTGCTTACAATCCATGTTAAATACCGATTCATAAATACCGAATTTTGGTGAAATTCTGTAATTTAAGGCTCACCTACATCTCGATAGTGTTGGTTTTTCCATTTCTTAATTTCCGATTCGGTAATTTTATCGATTCGGAACATTTACCGACTCGGTATATTTTCCGATTCAGTAATTTTACTGATTCGGATTATTTACCGAGCCGGTAATCTACCGATTCGGTATTTTTTCCGGATCTATAAATTTTGGGCGAGCTACATCTCAAAGTCCAAATACCGGTCGGTAAAGGCCGAAAATACAGATTTTCGGCCGTTACCGACCGGTATTAGGCTACCTACATCTGGCCCCTAGTCTCTAAAAAGGGAGACAGCCTTATTAGCTGGATAGTGGATACACCAAGATGATGTTGGGGTATTTTTCGATCCCAACGCCAATCTGTGTATACAATTGAAAGATAAAGTACTTAATGTTGTAAAGGAGAATGAGAATTTAATTGAAGAAAAATTAATTGAAGACAAATTTACATGTAAATTGAAGGAAGGATTTCCTAATGTATTCAAGGAAAGTTTAGGTTGTCTTAAAGGGTACCAACATAAAATACAGTTAAAAACTAATTAAATTCCTGTGAGTTGTAAAGTGCGTGGGGTACCATTAGCAATTAAAGATGATATGAAAAAAGAAATTGAAAATCTAATAAAGAATGAGATATTTAAAGAAATAGAAGGTTGTGACTGGATGGCTCCGGTCGTCGCAGCCTGAAAACCCAATGGCGATCTGCGCCTATGCATTGACCTGAGACAACTTAATAAATGTGTAATTGTCTAAAAGTATCCCCTTCCAAATATTGCAAAGTTGTTGGTATTGCTTGAAAATGCTAAAGTTTTCAGCACCATAGACCTCAACTCTGCATATTATCAAATTGAATTGGAGGAATCTTGCAGGGATTATACGTCTTTCATCACACCTTTTGGTACGTACAGGTTTAAGAGGATGCCATTTGGATTAGTATCTGCTTCCTCAGTGTTTCAGCGGGTTATGGAGAAAGTTCTGAAGGATGTCCCTGGGGTTTGCATATATCAAGATGATGTGTTAATCTTTGCAAACAATGAATCTGACCATGATTTTAGGTTGAATATGGTTTTGGAAAGATTCAGTAAACATAATAAGTGGCTTCCTCCCAGAGGCAGCCTTCTATTTGACTGGAAGCAGTCGGTAATATCCAGTGCCTAACATGTTTGTTTCCTCATCCTTCTAGTTCCTGCCCCAATCTCCTACCAGAGACGGTCTTCTAATTGACAGGAAACACTTAGTAATCTTCAAGAAGGCTCCAGATTAACACTTGCATGACAAGCTATAACAAGCACTGGCGTTGCCAATAGGTCTCGCAGTAGGAAAGTTTGAGCTATTGGTCTTGTAAATGACAATTTTTTTTATTTATGTGTTGGTTTTGAAAATAGCTAAATTAATCACTTTGTCATTTACACAATGCCAATAGTTATAACTTTCGCAAATGAGTGTATGTGTTTTGTTATGCTACTACACTGACTGAGATCAATTCGCATGTGTTCGAGAGCAGGATTAACTGCCTCTAGCAGAAATTAATTTACTTTACACTGATGTGTAAACGTTGCATTGAATTCCACTCAGAGCCTCATTGTCTGTTTTCCGTGTTGGTGGGCGGTGCCACTAATTCCCAAACTCGATGCAAATTTTTGTCCTACTTCTATGTTTGCAAAATGTCCCAGTTGTTGGTTTTCGAAATCTGGTCACTCTGGTGCAGGTGGATGTTGGCTAAAATGCAAGTACTGGGTGATGTACTCCCC
Source organism: Lissotriton vulgaris (assembly GCF_964263255.1). Taxonomy (NCBI): domain Eukaryota; kingdom Metazoa; phylum Chordata; class Amphibia; order Caudata; family Salamandridae; genus Lissotriton; species Lissotriton vulgaris. The sequence continues at coordinate 84,960,772 of NC_141693.1, forward strand.
CCACCCCCACCTCCTGGGATCCAGGAAGCATCTTGGATTTGGGCACACGCCCCATCCATGTGTCTGGTTGCGCTTTGATTCAAGGCTGCAGCCGGTGCTGAGTACACATGTTTGGAGGTAAATCAGCGCCATGTTTGTGACCGTTACACAATCAGGCCTCTTTTTACCTCACAGCACATACTTCGCATCCAAGCATTGTTACCTCGTCTTTCATCTACAGTTGAAGTGGCGCACATTATGCCATCATTGTATGCTTAATTTGTGTTTAATGGGCATACCAGATACATTTGAACTAAACAAAGTATACCAAGGTATTGTACCTGCGCTGGTAACACGCTGCACACAATGCGCCACAGAGCCGTGTCCCTTGCTGAAGTCAACAAAACCACACGGCCGGCCTTTTATCTGAGCACGAGTGCTTGTTGCGGCTGAAAAGGCCACGCATTTGTATACAAAAATGTATCCTTAAGTACACGTACAGGTCAAGCGCGATTTGGTAACAGCAAGTGGGGAGGTTTGGAGCTGAAAGACTATGGGGCTATTTACAAGCCTCTTGCGCAGCCGGTGTGTTTAACGTGGGAACCTTTGATGTGGTGGAGGCTGATGCGCGTGCTTGTTTGGTCACGTGATTCACGTAAACTTAAAGAAAACCGCACGAACGAAACCCTTGGTTTCACGAGTTTTTTGAGCACTTGAATTCTCGCTCCGCTCAATGCGCTTGCGCGCATTGATAGGTCGCGAGACCTAAAAAAAGTAACCAATGGGCATCCGAGTAAGTCAAAATATAATTTTTGTGATCTTTGTATTGATTGTGAAATCTTGGCAGAGCTGCCCTCAAGATGAAGCTGAACCAGCCCCAGCAGCAGAATGCCCGCTACCCCCTCACTACAACTGATGTTATCACTGCTTTGCTTTTTTGGGGTGCAGGTGGAAGTTCGCCCTTTCAATGATCCTACGTCATGTCAGCACTGCATGGTCCTTCCAAGCACTATGCCAGCTCTGTGCTAATGCAAAAGTGAAGCAAAAGAAGGGCCTGGGGAGGACAGTATGGTTCTCTCTTCAGCACTGATATTTTATACCTGCACTTACACATCAGTTATCCAAAGCCACCTGGACTGATGCAGGAACATATGAAAGGGAATCTACAGATGTAACACTAGGCAGTCAGAGAAGTTTGAGAATCGGGATAAGGTAAATACGTCCGTATAGAAGCTCATAAAAAGGTATTGACATGCAATACATACATTTCCAAAAGTGGTACTCGTGAAATAATGAGTGGTAGGAAGTAAGAGATAATGGGGGAGAGAATTCAGTCAACAAACTGAACTTGTAGGTGAGACGCGTTGGTTGAGGACCTATGCATGTGGTTTTTCCTTGTAAGTAAAAAAGAAAAAACATATATCCTCGGCTATAGCTATCAGCCAACAGGTAGAGCCTCCTCCTATAGCAAGAAGTTAGGAGTGGGACTGTCCACTCTGTGCTTATTAGTGCTGGATCAGGGCGAGTCCATGCTGCAGCAGAGAGAGGGGAGAATTGTATCGAGTGTGCTCCACCCAGATCCGCTAGACCAGAGCGCCCTGGGCGAGCTATTAATTAAACCAGACACATTTGGCTCTGCTATTCTAGTACACATCCAACGCCTCTATCCCTGTGCCATGACTTGTGTTAGTAATATTTAGAGGCCCTTTCAGTGCTGCTGCTGATGTGCTCATGCACTGCACCACCTAGCAGCATTGATATTCCACAGAGCCTCATTACGTGCCTTCAGATTCTGTCATCGTGCACTTCGCGTTTCGGTGCCAAAGCGTACGGGGATGATCACACAGGCATCACTGCGCAAGGCAATTAAAGTTGTGCTACTCGCCTCACCTTCAGACGGTATGGGATGGCGCCAACACCCTGTTTAATTGGTGTACAACAGTATGAAAGGGCAACAAGGAAATGCACAGTGCGCTGGAGTTAACAGCGAGGAGAGTGCTCATTAATTACCGTAATTAATATCCAGCACAGCATGCGAAGTGTTGAATACCAGAATCCAACTTGTAAAAGCGCTGGATTACTGGGCTGTGCTTACCATGCCGATGAAAGGGCAACAAGGAAATGCACAGTGCGCTGGAGTTAACAGCGAGGAGAGTGCTCATTAATTACCGTAATTAATATCCAGCACAGCATGCGAAGTGTTGAATACCAGAATCCAACTTGTAAAAGCGCTGGATTACTAGGCTGTGCTTACCATGCCGATGAAAGGGCAACAAGGAAATGCACAGTGCGCTGGAGTTAACAGCGAAGAGAGTGCTCATTAATTACCGTAATTAATATCCAGCACAGCATGCGAAGTGTTGAATACCAGAATCCAACTTGTAAAAGCGCTGGATTACTGGGCTGTGCTTACCATGCCGAGAGGAGCCAGCCGCGTGCCAACTTCAATTGATTTTAGACTACTAATACCGATTTACGCTGCGCCAACTGTTCGCTCGAGATGCTGTGTCTCAGGCATCGACCTCAAAGCATCCAACTGGAACAAAACGTAAAATCCTGCACGTACAATATTATATGTCTTTGTATTTGTTTATAGCCATTGTCACACACTTTTCTGAAGTAATGGTAATTGTATTAGAAAAAAAAAGCTTAGCAGTTGTGAAAGAACTCCACAGGATTGTTAGCATTTCACACTTATAAAACTAGCAAAGTTTGAGTGTAATGTGGTACTTTAGCCTTTTAGACTACTTTGCAGCTCCCGTCATCCTCCGCGAATCTAGATGTAACCAGTAGGGGTGGTAGCAGGGGCCGTTGGTGGCAAATCACACTGGAGCGGAGCAAAGACATGCATATAACATATACATATACGTTCATAAAACATACACATAATACACATAAATATACACATTAAAAAAATCAATTACCATACATTGCTGCATGTGGAGAGGAGACACAGGGGCCGAGGATAGACAGACAGGAGTGACAGATACAGTGGGGGAGAGATAAAAGAGCGGCCGGGAAACTGAAAGTACGGCCGGCCAGCCATGATTAATTAGGGGAGGAGAAGCCGCAGAGCCCACGCTGGGCGAAGCCCCTTTGATGTGGGGGAGGCTGATGCGCGTGCTTGTTTGGGCACGTGATTCACATGAACTTAAAGAAAACCGCACAAACGAAACCCTTGGTTTCACAAGCTTTTTGAGCACTTGAATTCTCGCTCCGCTCAATGCGCTTGCGCGCATTGATAGGTTGCGAGACCTAAAAACTGCTTTCAAACACAGTCCCCTGCATGGCTTCGTCCATACTTGTTGAGAGAGAGCTGTGTCTCCCATTAGTGCTGTCTTTAGGGCCTGAAGCCAGCCACCTGCAACAACAATAACCGCAACCCCTCTTGGAATTATGCCCCTTCAAGACAGCTTTCAACAATCTTGAACCCTGGAACCTGGTCAATCAGCCAGCAACCCCTCTTGGAACTACATCCCTTTGAGACAGCTTTCAACGACTTGAACCCTGGAACCTGGTCAATCAGCCAGCAACCCCTCGTGGAACTCCGTCCCTTACAGACAAGTTCCAACAAACCTGGTCAATCAGCCAGCAACCCCTCTTGGAACTTCGTCCCGTACAGACAGGTTCCAACAATGTTTGGTTTGAATTCCGACCGCCATATTCATAATTTAACAGTCAGAATCCAAACCGCGGAAATCGGTCATAAAGCCTCCGACCTGTGGTCAGAGTCTTTCCCACTGACATCAAAATTATCCCCAAAGTGAGTAATTTCAATATTTGTGTCCTCCATGGGCCCGGTTCACAGAATGAATTTAAGACTTAATCCTTAACTTACTACTGTTTTGGTATTCACAGATTGCATTTACTACTTTTGGTATTCACAGAATGAACTTACTACTGTTTTGGTATTCACAGAATGCACTCACTACTTTTGGCATTCATAGAATGCACTTACTACTTTTTGTATTCACAGAAGGATTGAGACTTAAATTCATTCTGTGATTCGGGCCCTATATTTTTTGATCATATATTTGCAGCCAATATTTTTGTTGTTGATATTCCATAATTTAAGCCATGTCACATATCTGTTTCTAAATAGTTGCCAAAGTTGATCTAGGTATTCTCTTATGTGTTTATTTAATTATTTATTCGTTTAAGTATTTAGTGTTTGGGGCATGGGCTAAAACGACCTACCTGATCCGGATGTATTTCCAATTATTCCTGCTACCTCCTAAAGAGCACCAAAGCCAGAGTCCTAAGCCCTTCAAATTCCCACTCATGCTCTCAGTGCAACTTCCTGCAGCGTTTTCCTATAAAAATGAAAGAGGCAGTAATGAGTTGATTTAATAAATGTGAAACAGGCCCGGCTGCGTCCACCCCCTGCTTCCTCTCTGAGTCCAGCCTTTCTTTACAGAGAATACTTCATTCTGTCTTTATATGGTGCACAACATACTGTGTCACCCACAGTTTGATGAGAAATGCATCACAACTAGCGCCTTGTGTGTCACAAAAGTGATAGCAAAGCAGTTGTTAAAGAAGTGAAACCTGCCCATTTTGTTCTATTGGAGATAGATCAATAATAGACACTATTGGGCAGAAAAGGGAGGGGCTTCCTCATGCTGCTAGCGTCCCACGATGTGCAGCACTTCATAGAATAACATATATATATATTATCATTATTATTATTTTCATGGAAAGATGGCGTTTGTGAAAGGTTTTGCTGTTTAATTGGATATTATTTCCCAAAATGGCAGCTGCCTGTTCGCCCCCTGACTTATGTCTCTCTTATGTTGACTTCCTGCCTCAGAAGCCAGGGACAGGATCCCTTTGGCTCAATTTCCGGCAGGATTAGTGCACATGAATGGTGTTTTTATTGTGAAATGTCACAAGGACCAGCTGAGGAGAGGGCTGGACTCCCGCAAAAACCGGAACTAGAACAATCGACACATGTGAGTTTTGGGGCGGCGGACAGAGCATCGTTCATGTAGGAAGTTTGGAGATGAGTTTTTAGGGGCAGCTGTCTACAATCTTCCCAGCTGTGATTATTAAGTTACTTATTGGCTGTTCACTTTGACTTCCTTGGTTTAGTTGTGCATACTGCATAATTTTGGTTGGCTGGGTATTCGCACTTCTTAGTTTTGTTTCCGCATGTTTCTTTCATCTGGTAGGCCATGTTTTTAAATATTGTACGTGTTGTTTTAGTTGGGGTTGGTTTTTCATCCAGTTGTGTAGTCACATTGTTTCATGGGCTGTCTTTGCACTCTGCTTTGTAAGCATTTCCAAAGTATTTACACACTATGCAGAATTTGTAGAAAGTTATGCTTCTGTTTTCTTTAGGTTGGTTGTCTGCATTGCTTTTTAGGTCACAGCCTACTAGACAGTGCAGATGTCTGGTTTGATAAACACATTTTAGGGACTTTCAGAAAGTTGACATGGGAATGCATTCATCCCATTGATTACCAATGGCTTTGTATTTGTAACTTGCATTTTCTGGCTTTCTATCTGATGCCTTTATTAGCCCGAGGCTCTCTTGGTTCAGATTTTCTCACTGGTGCCTAAAGCGTGTTTACTGAATTGCTCCAATACACAACACTCTGGCACTCCAGAGACGCTTCAAGGCATGGGCAAAGTGGGTCCTGGCCCAGGGCCCCAGCCTCTCAGGGACCCCTGATAGAGCCAGCCCTGTTCTGCAGAGTCTTGCCCTAATGAGCTTGAATAGTTCTTAAACAGATTGTTTTAAATACTGTTTTCCTTTAACTTATTTTTAATGTATGTGATGTGTGTGAGTCCACTACAGACATTTTACAGAGAAATGTTGTCTTTATGTTTCATGCAACATCCATAAAAAAGTTTCTTTTATAGCAAAACAGGGCCTCACATATGAGAAATGGGAGAGTGTCACAGAGATTATTTGCAGTAATATTGGTGAGTTGCTGCTGTGTTACAATATTAAAAACTCACATAACTATCCCTGAATGTTAGATGTACACATTTAGAATTTGGACATGTGTTTCTGTGCACTGTCAGGGACCTAGCCAAAGAGCTCTTGAAAGAGCTGACACTGGATCATAAATTCAAAGCTGTCCCAGACACGGGTCCCCAAAATATGTTTAGCCCAGGGCCCCAAAATCCTAATGGTGCCCATGTGCCACTCCACTCTACAACACTGTTCCCCACTCTTTGTCATTCCACTCTTTGACACTCCATGTGACTCTCCTAACTTTTAACCATGTTGAACAGAAGCCACACTGGTGTACAACATGGATTGGATAAATCACATTACAAAGTCGAGACCTATTGACTTTGCCAATGCTTGTTTTGAGTTGCTTGTTCATGTTACTTTGTTTTGACAACTACAAACTCTCCCTTCTTAAGAATCATGGGGAATACTATAGGGGATATTCACAATGACGGGCGATAACTTTCGCCAACGTCAGTTTCCGGCAGAAAAGTTAACGCCGCCTAACCCTGAATATTATCGCCATGTTAGCGGGGTATTTTCAAGCCCACGCTACATGGCGATAATAGCAGGGAGGGGGCATTAAAACCTGCATTAAAATCATCGTGATGGGGATATTAAAGCCTGCGTTAGCCGGCGATAAGTGGTGATCGTCCCATTAGTGGCAGAATGGTGCCTTCAAGCCTCCCAGCAATAACTCCCTGATAACATGCCCCACTGTCATGTGTAGTAATAGAGTAAGGTGATGTGACCTTAGTCAACTGATTGACTTGCTTGTTTTACAATAGGTGTCCCTTACGCTGCAATACACCAGCATCATGGGCAAAAGGAATGCAAATTGCAATGTCAGAAGGCTCAGCGATCAATGTCCATTGCTATAAATGTAATGACGGCTATGTGGGCCATTAATCCTGTAATCTGGTCATGGAGATGTGAATTGCAGCGGCTAGGAAACTATCCTCTGGAGTGTCTATGGCCCACCAGTATTCCACAACTAGTAGCGTTATGGCGAATGAGAAGCCTTCCAACTGTCTACCGAGTCCTGGAAGGGTCACTATGGTGTATTTATCCCCACCCCTCCATGCAGGCATGTTAGGAAATACAATTCAGAGGCAACAAAACATGCTTACATGAGGCCCCAATGGTTGTCTCCAATTTAAGACCAGAAAATTTCTTGTCTTAATGAAATGCCTATAGTTGCAGTTAGAGACATTTTTGCTGGCTCTTTGTACTTAACGAATCCCCTTGAGCATATAGAGGTGTAGGGTTAACGCTGGATTTTGCTTGGGAACGCCTCCCTTGCATGTAATTAGCGATAATTATCGCTAGCAGAAGTCGCAATCTTTGTAATGGCGCTTTTTGCCATAAAGCTGTCGCTAACGGCTGTTAGCGGCAGCTTGATAATACAGCAATATATTTATCGCCAAATTAGTGACACAAAAGTGCCGCTAACGCAGCGAAAAGTCCTTTAGAATATGCCCCTATGTTTTTGGGGTGTGTTGTATACATTGGGGCCGATTCACAGAACTAACTTAAGACAAAATCCTAAATTTACTACTTATGGTATTCACAGAAGTTAGGATTTTGTCTTAAGTTTGTCTTAAGACAAACTTAAGACAGACTTAAGCCAAACTTAAGACAAAATCCTAACTTAAGTGTGTCTTAAGTTTGTCTTGAGACAAAGTTAAGACAAAATCCTAACTTCTGTAAATACCAAAAGCAGTAAGTTTAGGATTTTGTCTTAAATTAATTCTGTGAATCGGGTCCATTGTATTCAATTGGTTGGTTTTTGACTCACCTTTCAACTGGTAGGGTTTGAACGCTACCTTCTTGGGATTTGTCATACACCCAGCTTCCTCTGGTTAGTTCATTTGTACTGGGAGTGCATACTGATTGATTGTGAAATCTGTTGGGGCTGATTGTGCATGTAGCTTCAAGATTGTTGTGCACCTACTGTTTTTAGTGTGGTTAAACATGCTGCTTTCTTTACAGCGGTTTCAACTTCTGTCTAGTGTTGTTTGTTCTGGCTGCTTTCTTTCGTTTGATTGTATAATGTTCTTTCTACTTGTTTGTTGTGCTGGCTGTTTGAGGTTATTTGTGCACAATACCTTATCTAGTAAGGCGCACATGTTCGCGTCCATGGGTTGCCATATGCAGGTTAGTTGCATTTCATATTATTTTGTAGCCAGTCATCTATGCTGATTTTTACACTGCTTGTTTGCCTGATTTTCTTATTATTGGTTGTGATTGTTCAAATTGTTATATTGGTGGATTTAGGGTTCGTTGATTTCTTTACAATGGTTGAACGCACATGTTTCTTTCGGCTGGCTGTGCACAGTGCTTGCTTGGGATTAGCTATACATACTGTTTATTTTGGACAGGTTTGCATGCCTTTTTATTGGTTTGGTTATGCATGTTCCTTTTGAAGGTCTCTCCCACAGACCACTTCAGGTGTCGGTAGTAGAAAAAAAAGCATTTTCAACAACACATGAAAATATACGATTAAAGTGGGCGTTTGAAGTGGGCCCTGCCCTTGATTGGATAGCTTCCTTGTACCTCGGACTTAAACAACTGGTCACTTCCCCCACCCACATCGCAGGTCACACACTCGACCCCATCTTCACCTCCAGCAATCATGTCTCCTTCAGCCACACCACGGATCTCCTATGGACCGACCACAGCTGCGTTCACTTCACCTACAACAAGCCGAAACCCATCAACCACTCCCAACCTACCCTACAAAGAAACTGGAACAAAATCACCACGGACCAAATCTCCGCATCGCTCCTTCGAAACTCCCCAGCCCTCTCTTCTGACGCCAACGAAGCCGCCGCCAACCTCACCCTATGGTTATCCAACACCGCCGACTCATTAGCCCCACTGAAAAAACGTCAAAGCAAACATGGCAGCAAGAAAGCCTCATGGTTCAACGTTGATCTCAAGAAGTCCAAAAAACTCTGCCGCTCCCTTGAAAAGGCCTGGAAAAAAGACCCAACCACCAGCACCAAGGACGCCTTCAAAAGCGCCACCCGCACTCACCACCAACTGATCCGAAAAGCCAAGAAAACAGCATTCAAGGATCGACTTGACAACAACGCCCACAACAGCAAGGAACTTTTCAACATCGTCAAGGAATTTTTCAATCCCTCAGCCAACTCCAACGACATCACCCCCTCTCAAACCCTCTGCGACTCCCTAGCCTCATTCTTCCACAACAAGATTGCAGACATCCACAACAGCTTTGACAACCAACCCGGATACCACCCCACCCTACCTTCTGCTGACCATCTTCCTCCCGTGAACACCCTTAACGACTGGAACCCAATCTCCACTGAGGACACCATCCGCCTGATGAACTCCATCCACTCAGGATCCCCCACAGACCCATGCCCTCACCACATCTTCAACAAAGCAGACTCCGTCATAGCACCGCACCTCAGAGACGTCATCAACTGTTCCTTCAACTCCGCTACCTTCCCAGAAGACTGGAAACACGCCGAACTCACCGCCCTTCTGAAAAAACCCACAGCGGACCCCACCGAACTCAAAAATTACCGCCCCATCTCGCTTCTTCCATTCCCGGCCAAAGTCATCGAGAAAGCCGTCAATATCCAGCTCGCCGCCTTCCTCGAAGCCAACAAATCCCTCGACCCCTCACAATCTGGATTCCGAGCAAAACACAGCACTGAGACCGCCCTCATCGCAGCAACAGACGATATTCGAACTCTATTGGACAATGGAGACACAGTCGCCCTCATCCTCCTCGACCTCTCTGCAGCATTCGATACAGTCTGCCACAGCACCCTTCTACACCGACTCAATAACATCGGAATCCAAGGAAAAGCACTAGAATGGATCACCTCGTTCCTCACCGGAAGAACCCAGAGAGTCCGCCTTCCTCCATTCAAGTCCGAAGCCTCTGAACTCATCTGCGGAGTACCTCAAGGATCCTCACTCAGCCCCACCCTTTTCAATGTATACATGAGCCCCCTCGCGGCCATCGCACGCCAACACAACCTCAACATCATCTCTTACGCGGACGACACTCAACTGATCCTTTCTCTCACCAATGACCCCAGCACCGCCAAAACTAACCTACACGAAGGAATGAAAGAAGTAGCCGAATGGATGAAAGACAGCCGTCTGAAACTGAACTCAGATAAAACAGAAGTCCTCATCTTAGGAACATCCCCCTCTGCTTGGGACGACTCCTGGTGGCCGGAAGCCCTCGGAAAAGCACCCACCCCGACAGACCACGCACGGAACCTTGGCGTCATCCTGGATTCTTCACTCTCAATGAACAGACAAGTCAGCGCCGTATCCTCTTCCTGCTTCAACATTCTTCGCATGCTCAGAAAAACATTTCGCTGGATCCCCTCCGAAACAAGGAAAACAGTCACCCATGCTCTTGTCACGAGCCGACTGGACTACGGAAAAACCCTCTACGCAGGTACCACCGCTAAACTCCAGAAGAAACTCCAACGAATCCAAAACGCCTCAGCCAGGCTCATATTAGACATCCCACGCAACGAACACATTTCTGGTCACCTTAAAGACCTCCACTGGCTACCCGTCAATAAAAGGATCACTTTCCGACTGCTTACCCACGCACACAAATCACTCTACGACATCGGACCAGATTGCCTCAACTCCCGACTATCCTTCTACACCCCCTCCCGCCAACTACGTTCTTCCAGCCAAGCCCTCGCCACTGTACCTCGCATCAACAAGACCACCATGGGAGGCAGATCCTTTTCTTACCTGGCTGCTAAAACATGGAACTCACTCCCCGCTTACCTTCGCCTCACCCAGAACCACCTAGCGTTCAGAAAGCAGCTCAAAACATGGATATTTGACAAATAATCTTCCTCCCCTTCCTAAGCGCCTTGAAACCCTCTGGGTATGTAGTGCGCTATACAAATTTCTTGACTTGACTTGACTTGTATATCTCATTTGCCTTCTTCTTATTGGATGACTTTTTTCCCTATCCTTTGTTTGTCCTGCCATTAGAGCATTTCCTTTTTACCTTATTTTGGGAAGATCACTTCTATGCTTGTACTGTTTACATTCAGAGAACTAGTATTTTCTTTTTCTTTTACCACTCCATGGGAGACCATGTTTTTTCAGCTCTCTCCCTTGGGTGCTGCTTCCCCTGTACACCTCATCCCACAGTGCTTCCTGTGTTGCTCTGTCATCCTTTGGCCCCCCCACCATTTGTTTTATAACTGTGCACCCACTTAGCTCCCCCATCCCTCTCTGCATTTAAAAAATATGTATTTCATTCAAAAAATTTCCTTTCCTGAGTGGTAACCTCATATTTTTCACTTTTTACTTGACCCTATATTTTTGCTGGCATTAGACGTTTGTCCGCTTTAACCCTGCCAACCTGTGGTAAAGGGTCTATGCTACACCTTTAAACAAGGTTGAATTGGCTTTTTCCTAATTGGAATATTTAATTTACCCATATGTCCAGAGTATATGGTACAAAATGTACCCAATGGACTGCAGCACCTATTACTCCATCCACTACAGTGGCAGTGTAAAACATAGTTTCAGGCCTACCATTGTAGCCAGAATGTGGCAGTCTGAAAACTGAAGTTCATCCTGACAAAATACATTCTTTTGACAGGTGAAGACATCCCTTTAAAATAATAATCAGTTACACTTATGGAGGCCTTATAGTCCAAAAGACAGGGTGCATGATATTTTAATGTAGCACATTATGACATTTATGTTAACATGCCCTTAGAGTGACTAGCACCCAAAAGCTATTTTTTACTGTGGAAGGCCTAGATGTCTTACTTAGAAAAACAAAGTGCAGATTAAAATCCTAATATGTATCTCAGGAATGGGACTAACTAGAAACATAATTAAATAACTATTTTTAATAATTATTAAAAATTAAATTCAATGGAGAGGCCAAATTTATAATAAATATTAAGAAAACATAACTTTCAGAAAGTTACATTTCCCCTGCCTTAAGTTCCTGAAGGCTGATTTGCATTTGCTCTGAAACTTTTCCCAGCAATTATTTAGCTTTTGAATAGGTGTGAAAAGGGTGTAAAATGCTTCCAATTAGTAAATAATAGGCTGATCTAAAAAGGAATAGATGACTCCTCTTAAGCTCCCAGAATATGCAAGAAGGGGCTTTGAGCATTGTTTTTGACATTATATTATGGTATATCTATTTGCAGAACGCACTATTTACCCGTGAGGGTATCCAGGCGAGCAGGTTTGTATGTGAGTGTCCACTCAGAGTAATTCGAAGAGCCCGGTCTTCAGCTTCCTGCGGAACTCAAGAAGTGAGGAGGAGGCTCTGATGTGTTGTGGGAGGCCGTTCCATGTATTTGCTGAAATGTATGAGAACGAACAACCTCATGTTCTGCTCTTGTGAATGCAGAGGGTGTGTACAAGTGAAAGTGGGCATCCTCAGCCTCTGTGTTGGTTCAATGCAGATGTCTCTTAGGCTGGTGAAATTGCATGCAGTTCTTGGGGTATGCTGGGCTGCACTTGTGAAGGAGGAGCTAGCGGGGCTCTCTGAAGTGGGGTGAGATGTGGGTTTGTCATGGGAGGTCAAGTATGAGTCTTGCGGCAGTGTTCCTGATTTTCCCGTATCTGTCTAGGAACTGCTTGACAATTCTGGCATAGAATGCGTCGCCATGGGTAAGCCTTCTAGTGATGAGGGTTTGTGGTGGTACATTTGGTGTTATATGGCAGCCACTTGAAGATTTTTTGTAGAACATTTAGTATGTGGAAGCAGGCGGTGCTCACTTCATTTACTTGTGCTATCATGTTGAGCTTGACATCCATGATGAATCCCATATTGCTGGCGTGGTCGATGGGTGTTGGTGTTGCTCCTAGTTCAGTCGGCGACCAGGTGCGACCCATGGGGAGGTCTAGTTTCCGAAGACCAGTAGTTACCTTTTGTCAGAATTGAGCTTCAACAGTTGATACTCATCTCTTCTGCTACCATGGCCATGTAGTTGGTGAAGTTGGTTCTTGGAGTGGGTGTCTTGTCTGTCAGGCAGAGAATGAGTAATGTTTCATTGGTGGAGGATACAATGTTGATGCCCTGGGATCAGATGGTGTTGGCGAGCGGTGTCATGTAGACGTTGAAGTTGGTGGGGCTGAGGAACGATCCCTGGGGGAGTCCTCAAGATCAGGTGCTTGGTCTCCAATAAGAGTGGTGACAGTCTAACTCTTTCGGCTCTTACCGTAAGGAAGGAACAGATCTATTTGAGTGAACTCCATGCCGATCTCGTTGGAGTCTTCTGATGAGTGAGTTGTGGGATACTGTGTTGAAGACCACGGAGAGGCAGAGCAGAATGAGAACTGCTGTTTCCCCTCAGTCCAGGATGGTCCAAATGTCCTCAGTGGCTGTGATGAGAACACTTTCGGTTCTGTGGTACTTTCTGAGCCATAATTGAGTGTTGTTGAGTCAGTGGCCTAGTTCGAGGTGGGTTATGAGTTGCTTGCTTATGGCCCTCTCTATCACTTTTGCTGGGTAGGGGAGCAGGGGCATTACAAGCAGCCTACTTGAAAGGTCTGTTTGTTTACTTATAATACTTTGGGGCACACTTGAAATGGGGAGGACCGGATGACAATATCATTCTTGTGTATTCACTGTCTGGTTGCTAACGGACCTGGTTTGTCCCATTGGACATCTGTGTCTGGGTTTTACATATAACACTCGGCCCACACTTGAAAGGAAGGGAAACAGAATGCCCAAAAAATGTATTCTTGTGTATCCACTGTTGTTTTTAGAACACCCTACATTTGTTCTACTAGACTTCTGTCTCTAGGTTTATTATCATTACCCTAGCATACTCCCCACACAAATCCCCAGTCCTCAGAGAGAGTTAAGTGTTGTCGAAGACTTTCAACAAAGTGAGTAGGGTTGGCCCTGGGAACATTTATTCTATTGGTTAGGGAGAGCTCATGAGTCATTTCCACCCATTAGCTTGTACCAGGCATAAATGTGGCATCTCAAGGCACTCACTTCCGAATGCTGCTGGACCTCTGGACCTCTGGAAGAATCAGAAGATGGAACCTGCTGTTTGAACCCAGAGCAAAGAAGTAGATTCTTAGGATCGTAAGACTAACCTACTGTTCAAGCTATGGGGATACAACAAGCTGCAAGACGCCTTTCCTGCAATCCCCAGCTCAGCGATGGACCTGAAGAGACCCTTCTCTTGGCCTCTGTCGGACTCCTTGTGAGTCTCAAAGTGCCTCCCTTGATTGTCTGAGTTATTTAGAAGTTCCACCTGCATAGATTGGGACTTAAAGGAATAAGGCAAAATGTCAACTCTTTGTCCAGAATGAACCTGGTTGGTGTATCAGAGCCGCACTCCATCGCTTCAAACTGCACCTAGGTCCCGTACACCACGACTATTGACTATCATTGGGTCTTTGTGCCTTTGTTGCAATTTCTACTTAAAACAATACAAATTTATATTTCCAGTTCAGTATTTTTGTGAAACTCAAGAATTGAGGCTGAGTCTCTGATGTCTTGTAGGAGTTTGTTCCATGTTTTGGGTGCAATGTAGGAGAACGAACGCCCTCCTGCTCTGCTTTTGTGAATGCTGAGGGTGCAAGTGAGAGTGAAGCTGAGTGCAGGTGTCTGGCCGATTTTTTAAAGTGTATGGGGTTGTTCAAGTATGCTGGTTCAGTGTTGAGTAGGGATTTGTAGTTTGAATTGGCTGCGTTTGTATGTGGGGAGCCAGTAAAGCTGAGGTGAGGGGAGACATTTGCGCAATGTGGAAGGTTGAGTATGAGTCTTGTAGTGGTGTTTTGAGTGGTCCGAAGTCTGTGCAGGAGCTACAGAGATATTCCGGCATACAATGTATTCCCGTAGTCTAGTCTGCTTGTGATGACAGCTTGTGTGGAGCATTGAGAAATACCTTTGTCAATGTTTGTTTAACATTTTTTCTTTACATAGAATGCCAATGCAGTTTTAGCAAATGAGGCAGCAGAACATTGAGAATTTTGCTTTTTCATTCATATAAACCATCACTTTCTGTTATTGTGCTACCTAGTGGAAAAACAGAGGGGCTTATTTGCGACACTTGTGCACTGCCGTTGGGTTCCTTTTCGTGATGCAGCGGTGGCGTAACTAATGAGCTGCGTTGCGTCATATTTACAAAGTGATGCATCTAGGCAGATGTGTGACTTTGTAAACTCTTGGCCCACATTATACTTGCATTAGGTATAATGTATGCAGGGTGGGCTTTCCCCCACAAGAAAGCCTTGTAGAAGTGGTGCAGTGAAATCTATCAGATTTCTATCAGATCAGTTTTAAATCTGAGAGGTTCTCCCTCCCCTGTGGAGTTCCCCAAGGCTCATCATTGTTGCCAACCTTATTTAACATATATGTTACACTTCTGGCCAAGCTGAAAAGGGCTTGCGGTTTCTCGTTGGTATCATATGCCGACAACACTCAGATTGTTATCTCTGTTACTTCGATTTTTGAAACCTTGGCTGAGAGATTTCACAGTTGTCTGAAGCACATTATTGGTTTGATGCATCAGAACTATTTGAAATTAAACACAGACAAAACGGAGGTTATGGAGTTTGGTAATGGACCACCACTCTGGGACTGATCTTGGCGGCCTGTAGAAGCAGGTCACTGCCCAAATTGTGCAGTAAAAGTGAGGAATTTAGGATTCCTGTTTGATGTCCAACTAAACTTTGCAGGACAGAACAACCTTGTGCCATCATCCTGCTTTTTTCTACTAAAAAGCTTGCACAAATGTTTTACTTTTATTCCTCTAGTCCTCAGAAAATCAGTAGTAGTTGCTTTAATTCTCTCTCAAATTGACTACTGTAATGCCTTTTTATTAGGTGCAGACAAATGCAAACTGCTAAAACTACAATCACTGCAAAATGCAGCAGTGTGAGTGCTCAATATTCCAAAATGCCACAATATTTCTAGCAGCATAAGGGAGCTTCACTGGCTTCCAGTCAGGCTGCGCATTGAGTTTAAGGCGCTTTGCCTGGTGGAGGGGCGTTGGACCTACAGAAACCTTTTCAGTGGCACTCCCCACAGCGGAATCTTAGATCTGCCAGTAAAGGACTAGTCCAGGTCCCCAAAAGCCATAAGGCTAGATGAGGAGGTAGACGCCTTTCCTATCGAGCATCAAAGCTCTGGAATGAACTGTCGGTCATCATCAGGCTTCAATCTACCAGACCCCTGTTTAGGAAAATGCTTAAGACCTGGTTATTCCATTCACAAGAATGATGCTGTATTTCCTGATTTTTACTTGCTTTCCTTGGTACACCCAGCGCCAAGACGCCTCGGCATTCGTACGCTCTATGAGTTCTTCTACCTACATACTTACAAGTAAATAGGTAGAAGATTTACAAAGCGGCCTTAGCTTGTTACCACCAAAAAATGTAAATGGCCAGATGCACTTTTATACAGTTGCAAATAGAACAGTCTGGAAACTCATCTAAGGCACTGTTTGACATTGTTAAAGATGTTGCTTCTCCTAAAGCATGTAAACAGTTACCCTTAGAAACACAGGAGCTTTGTGAGTCCTTGGCGACGTACTTCCAGAATAAAATGTCACTAATATACAATAACTTTCCTAACAAGAGTATCAACCATAGTAAATCTACCGGGTGCCCTGATGTGTCGAGGTCAATGTATGGCTATCATCTTAATCATTTTGAATTTATCTCACTAGAGGACATAAGCCGCCAACTTCAAACATCAAAATTAGGGTCCCTGGGTGATATATGTCCTCCAAACACTATGGCTCTGCTTGCATCCATCTGTGCCCCTCCAATTCAGGAGATTTTTAACTCCTCTATCTCTAAGGGCTTTATACCAACTGTATGGAAGGAAGCCCATGTCCGCCCTATTCTTAAAAAACAGACAGCAGACCCAAAGGTCTTGCACAACTATAGACCCATATCTCTGCTACCTCTATTGGGCAAGATACTAGAAACCTACATAAACAAACAATTGAGCCACTATTTGGAGACCAATAACATCTTGGACCCTTTGCAGTCAGGCTTTAGGGCTGGCTTTAGTACTGAGACTGCCTTACTAGCAGTCACAGACTCAATAAGACTGACCCTTGACAAGGGAGGATCTGCAATGCTCATTCTTTTGGACCTCTCCGCAGCATTCGATACTGTTTCCCATCGGCTGCTAGTGGAGAGGTTATGGGAATGTGGTGTGGGGGAGCTCGCGCTGAAATGGCTCACTAGTTTTCTGGCCGACAGGAAGCAACTGGTTATGATGGGCACTTTTAGGTAAAAAACATTCCAGCTAGATAAGGGAGTCCCGCAGGGCTCCTGCTTGAGCCCTACCCTCTTTAATGTGTACATGGCCCAGTTGGCCAAGATCGTTCAACATTATGGGTTTGAGGTCGTTTCGTACGCGGACGATACTCAATTGGTCTTCCCCATCGGAGCAAATCTAGAGGAGGAGTGAGTGCGCCTCTCGCTGGAATGTTGGCGATTTCAAATTGGATGGCAGAATACTGCCTCCAGCTTAACCCAGATAAAACAGAGCTGATGTTTCTAGGAAAAGAGCAGGATCTGAATTTGGCCGATTGGTGGCCTGTCCAGTTAGGGATGGCTCCTACCCCCTCAACATCAGTTAGGAGCCTCGGAATTCAATTGGATGACAAACTGTCCAGGAAGGATAACTTTAGAACATCCTGGGCTCTTGCTATTATAGTCTCCGACTATTCCCTTAGAATTATCCCATACTTACCAGTGAAACATCACAGAACGGTATTCCAGGCGATGGTGGTGAGCTGATTGGACTACGGAAATGCCCTACTGGCTGAAGTAGGTGAGACCCTGATACCAAAACTTCAAGTCATCCAAAACACAGCAGCAAGGATGGTTTTGAACCATCCCCCTGGTTCGCCATCACTCCCCCTTTTAATAGAGCTCCACTGGCTTCCAGTGAAGAAGAGGTCCTTCTTTAAGACCTGTTGTTTCACCTTCAAAGCCATCAACGGAACAGGCCCAGAATACCTGCAAAACAAACTTCACAAGCAGTTATCCTGCTGCAATCTGAGATCTAATGGAAAGGCCCTGCTGATAATTCCGCGTATCTGGCGGACGCGTTCAGGGGGTAAAGCCTTTTCATATATCGCCTCCAAGTACTGGAATTCCTTACCAGAAACCCTGCGAAAGACCACTTCCCATCTTGTATTTAGGAAATTACTGAAGACTTTCCTTTTTTAAAAATATTGCTTCGGTGTTGGTACCTGTTTTTTCTCCTTAGCTTATCGCCTAAGTAAGTAAGTGCTGAGATGCCCTGGGTGAGTCATGTGCGTTATAAGAGGTAATTAACATAACATAACATCACTTCTAGTACGCCAAATCTTACGCCTGCCTCATAGCAGGCGTAAGTGTGATGCAGTGCAATAGGTATAGGCCGCCCCATGTATTGCTGGAGTTGCATCATGTTTACAACACAAATCCAGCAAAACATGAGATTTGCACCGACAGATACATCAGGATTCCTGACGCATCGCGACAAGGAGCACTGTACAGTAAATATGTTGCATCCATGGTGCAGTGAAAAGTGTTGCCTCAATGTTTTACTATGAGGCCCAGGATCTTTATTTCAAAGTTTTCTCTACGTATGCTTTCCTGGCAGTTAAATTCTGGTGCTAAACACACTCAACACACACCAGGCGGTGATGATGAATCTGGTTCAGAAAGGGCCATGGGACTGAGACTGCACTTATAAAAGCATCTGATGAAATTAGATCCATCATGGACCAAGGAGGAGCAGCAGTCCTTATACTTTTGGACCTGTCTGCGGCCTTCGACACGGTCGATCATGCAATCTTGATCGACCGTGTCACAGCCCTAGGGATTGTCGACGTGGCAAGAGACCTTATTTCATCTTTTTTGAACAATCGCACGCAGACAGTGAGGTTGGGCAATTTTTACTCTCCTGTCTTCGCAATCCCATGTGGGGTCCCCCAGGGCTCCTCGCTAAGTCCGACGCTGTTTAATATCTATGTAGCGGACTTAGCGGGGGTAATAAAAACTCATGGGTTGCGTCTGACTTCTTACGCAGACGACACCCAATTAGTCCTGGCAGTGCACAAAGATGGTCCAGTTGTGGCAGCAAAATTTCAAGAAGCAATGCTGGTCGTTTGCGCTTGGATGTCAACAAATTGTCTGAAACTTAATTCAGATAAGACCGAGGTCATGACCTTTGGCAGCCTATCCCCGGAATGGTCACCCATATGGTGGCCCAGCCAGATGGGTCCCCCGCCTGTTCCAGTTACCAAGGTCAGAAACTTGGGAGTCATTTTTGATAGTAAACTGGTTTTCAATCATCATGTAAACAAGGTAGTATCATCTGCCTTTTATGTCCTGAAGAAAATAAGGAAACTCATGCCCTATCTCCCAGTATCAGCAGGGAAAACCCTCATTACAACTCTGGTATTCTCGAAGATGGACTATGGGAATGCCCTCTTTCTGAATACTCAAAAACAAGTCCTAATGAAACTTCAGTCTATACAGAATGCGGCAGCCAGAATTCTGCTTGGTATCCCCCGACGCCATCCGACAACTACAGCAATTCGACAGCTTCATTGGCTAAAAGTGGAAAACCGCATCAAATTTAAGGCATTATGTATTGCCTACAAAGCCATACATAATACAGGACCCAGGTTTCTGAGAGAGGCCTTTAAACGGTACACCCCAAAAAGACAGCTCAGATCTGCAAATATATGCATGCTCCCAGTCCCTCGAACTAAAACAGTGACCTGGGGAGATAGGCGCTTCATGGTAGCTACAACCAAGCTATGGAACACCATCCCTCTCATCATTAAAACCGCCCCCAACTTGGTAGGTTTCCGTAAGCTCCTTAAAACATGGTTATTCGACCAGTAAGCCGGTGTGTATCTGGTCCTTATCTGATTAATCTCATGCGCCGAGACACCCAAGGGTAATTGTCGCGCAATAAAAAATCTCAAATAAATAAATAAATAAATAAATAAAGAGATTGCATAAGCAGCTCTCTATAGTGAAGCATACCTTCAAAGAAGAAAAAAGAAAGTTAGATTTCAAGGTTATTTGTGTCCCAAAATGTGGTCAATTAGTTGGCCATCTCTGTGACTCATACACCCAAAAGGAGCATTAGCTTGGAGAGGACTTACAGATGTGATCGTACATGTCATTATGTCTGCAATAAGGATGTTGCATAACCAACAACTCTGAAGTATCTCTACAAAGTTTGCTTTCCCACCTACGGGTGACATGGGTGAACTTGGTTCAATGCACCAATGCTAAATGTGAATGACAGGGTTTTGTCGCCCAGCAGAACCCCACCCAATACATTGTTGAAGTGGCATCTTTGCTTTTGGATTACTAACAATCCCTAAGCCATAACCTGTGTCTCTCTTTACATTATCACACACACAAATGTTACTAGAAAAGACACTTTTAACTAAAAGCATTTATTGCAACAGGGTAAACATGTTTTTCAGCACATAGTACATATAAAATAACCTCACAGAATATAATAAAAATAGCAAATAGGCATGTTGTGAGCAACAAGAATAAAATTAACATTTCTAATATAGTTAAAATGTATCAGTATCAGTATCACAAAGCTTTATTCGATTTTGAGAATTAAAATCATAAAAGCATACAGACAGATACCACAATACATTCTAAAAACATTTTAAAATAAATCTCATATTAGCTTTAGATATGCACAGTTAACATATTAAACGTTCTTTACACTATCTTTAGGCAACGTTATAGGTCTCAATAATCCAAAATATTTAGTAGTCCAAGAGGTTTAGTAATTATGATACAGAGGACTGTAGAAAGACGGTTTGGGACAGTTAGTAGGCAGTGGGAAACCATTGCTATTGCTTAAATGGGTTCCTCTGCCCACTGGGATGTTATCAAAGCCCCGTGTACTAGTTGCAAGATTATTGGGCATGTAAGGATAAAAGTCATATAGATCCCAAATAGAAATAAGACCATCTTCATTTTGGGGTAGCCATGCCTGCAGGTATGGCACAATGTGTCTGCTCCTAAATCGGATCAGGATCAAATCCCCCAAAATGTCTTTTTTGAGGGGTCCAAGCCATCCCACCCTCCGGACACTTATTATGCGGCCATCAAGATGGTAAGGTAGAGGTCTGTTTTTTGATAACCAGAACTTGACCTTGTTCGTAAGTTCAGTGTAACTCTCAGTTTTGCCTTTTTTTAGTTCCGGGACTCCCGATAGAACTATAACAAAAGGCGCTGCTTCTGGCGGTAAATGAATATGGGTGGTTCGCACATGTTTAGGTGGAATATGGCGTGGTGTTGTCACTTTTAGGGGGCCTTTGGGTTTGGTGGGCAACATGGAAGTGGTGGTTGAGAGTTGAATAGGCGCCGCATCCTGAGGAGTAATCGGGTTAGATAGGTTTGTAAGGGTGGTTGTCGGCAAGGAGTCAGTTGTAGCGACATGGGCTGATGGTTTCAAAAAGGATCCAATGGAACTCTCCAGCCCCGTGAGCTTATACTCTAGTGTATTGATTTTATCCATCAAGGGGTGTATTAAAGATTTCAGCATTTGCTCGATCATGGACAGAAGAGCCTGCTGGGGAGATGGTGGCAAATCGTCCAGATGAGCAACAGGTGGCACAGTAGGAGAAGAATAATTTGGAGGTGGAGTTGGACTTACAGAAAGTTCATCAGGAGTTTGGCATTTCGTAAGACTCCCATTATCTTTGACCCCCTCGATCTTCCTTTTGGCAGGGGTGGCCCTGTAAGGTATAGATTTCGGCTCCCTTGTAGATGATAGTGAGCTGCTATGTTTTCGCGTGTGGGAGAGTACTGCTGGGACATATTTGACTTTGCACAGACTATTTAGGTCCTCCAGCCATTGGAAGTTAGTTGGTGAGTGTGCAAAGATGTCATCTGGGATTGTATTGGGCATTTCCCCTGCAACGGACTTGGGCATGTGGTAATGAAATATGAGTTGGTAAATTACCTCATAAAACAGCCAAGAGGTGTAGCCCGTCCATGTCCTCCTATGTCCGATGAGGGCCGTAGAGGGCCCGCCCTTTGCCCGGGCTTAGCCCGGCGCGCTCCCGCGCAGCGGGTTAAGGATTCAAATATGAAGAGCGTATGACGGGGGGCGTGGCTAGCAGGGTGCGCAGGCCTGGTCACACGGCCTCGCAGGGACTCCTGGACTACCGAGTCCCTGCGGCGCTCCTCCCCTGCTGCTGCCAAGTTCTTTTCAGCCACCACCACGGAGGACCCGGTGCCTCGAAGCGGCACCCGCGGAGCGGGTGCTGCGAGGCGCTGTGTGAGGAATGCTGGCTCCCTGAAGTTGAATCCCAGGAGCAGGGATTCGTGGACAAGCCCTCGCGCTGTCGGTCCGCTTTGCTTCTCGCAATGTAATGTAATTTAAGACCTAAAATCTTAAAGCCTACTTCAATGCGCTACACTAGGAGAGCATGAAAACGCGTAACTTGCAATCTGGACTTTGTTAGAGAGAAGCAATGCACTGCATACCTTGTTGACAACAAAAGCTGTGATTATCAGAGAAGTGTGCAGGCAGTGTTCCCTGCAAAAGGACAACACACAGCGAGGCAGCATTCATTCTCCTGGACTCAGCTCGTTATCTGCATCAGGTGCAATGAAGCATCTTCTTGGTGTGCTGGCAGCAGTCAAGCCCATCTCAGGCAGTATCTTGGGTGATAATCTGGGCAAAGTACCTTTCCTGACAAGTGGTTAATTGGCAGCCCTTTCATACTATCTATCATCAAGGATCTGATTTCTTTACATAAATTCAAGAATTTGTGGCATAGATTATTTGCATCAAGTTGTGTGTCCCAGACATATCATGATGATCATATAAGAAAAATGGGCGTCAATTCAGACTACACTGTTTTGACTATTTGTCTGTGTTTGCTCTTAGTTGACCTTCACATTGTGATAATAAGACAATTGTCCTAGACTGATGCCACATCAGGTGTTGTATCTATGTCATTGTCTGAATAATTTGATACTTTCACAGTCTTTGGAAAGATAAGTTCAGATCACATCTGCGACAATGGCAGACATGACAACCGTTCTGCAGAACTAGAGAAGGCGGAGACTCGGTTTGCCTAAAATCAGATCCTTATGGACTTTAAGTCAAGGACGATAAACAGAATCTTTGATGCATTCTAAAATGTGTAAAAAAGTAATTATTTGAAAAGATCTTAGTTCAGTTCAGGATGTGGCAGTACTGACAGCAGATGTTTGCAGCTGCCTTACTTGTTCCTAATGTATTCATTGAGTTGCATTAACCGAAGTCAGAGATAAAGAGGATCAGAGGCTTGTCCAAGCTCAAACAAAGACTCAACTGGGGAATGTAATGAAAGTATTGCATTTTTGAATTAATGGTGGCATTTCTCTTTCTCAGTATTTCTTACTTGATGTAGCTGAATGAAAAATTTGGGGTGATTGTTGGAGCTGAGATTAGAGAACAACAGGCAAATTGTCTTTCAGATAATGCAAAATATGAGGGTAATCTTGGGCTTATATCTAACCTTCAGTCAGTCAGTCAGTCAGTCAGTCAGTCAGGATATCTTTATTCGACTTATTACAAGTCATACAAAGAAACATAGACAATAAACAATGAAACATAACATAGGATACATATGCCCATACATACATAGCCCAGCATTTTCATAAAAGCATTAAAACTACAGATAAAAGTTAAATACTATACAAATGTTAAGACTATACAAATTCAGTCATCAACAGTGCCATTTTACAACTATTCATCCTAAGATTCTTTTCAGATGAGCCGGTGGGAGGAGATGCCTAGATTTATGGTCATGTGACTCCTGTCATGTGCTTTGCAATAATGTCCTCAAGGAACTCACTGAGAAACTACATCTCTAATACCCAACGATCAGCTTGAACAACAAGTGCGAACAAGTAAATATAGATTTACTATTTTTAACTTCATATCTACGTACCTTGAAGATATGTATATATCGTCACGGTATATATATATGTAGTTATATTTAGTAAAAGTTTGCTCACACATAGAAACTTACTTTCACGATATTTGTGTTCCCGATATTCTTGACACAATATTTTGGTCCACGATATGTCTGTTTCCGATGTTCTGTCTAAATGCCTTCCACTGCTTTATGGTTAGGCAAATAATTACATACAGATTGCTCTTGGCCATGCAGTGGCATCTAGAATTAAGGTGTTGCTTCAGAGCATAAGTGGACACCACAAAGTGTCTACATGGTTAGCATTGAGATCATCAGCAAAAGCTGAAATGGCAAAAACATGGAGGCACATCTATGGCTCTAGAGTCTTACATTACGGAATTTATATTCAGTTGTAAAGCACAGTCTGATCATCTAGTGTTCAGCATACGTTTGTAATGAAGCCTTCTGCTGATAAACCGGGGTCGGAGAATGTGTGACTGTTTTAAGACACACATTAGCTTGAACCTTCAGACTGCCCGGGTTCCAAAGTGCGACGCACAGTACACTGTACGCTACCTTCTGTATAACCTACACTCAAGGATATCAGCACAACCTACGTACCTACATCTGTCGCAGTATATACAGACTGAGACCCTCATTCTATGGAGTGGCCACTGTGAGGAGACTCCTCTGTGCAACAATGACTTGTCTAGTATTCAAGCATAAGACATTATCAGGTCTGGACGCACTGAACCTGGTTTTACTGGGTGTGGATTCTTAGCAGGTAAAACTACAGATGCAGAGGGATAGAAGCTGTGTGCTACAGGACAGCCCACACCCATGTCCTCCATATCTAAAGGGGGTGCAGACAATGCTGCCCCCCCAGACTCCCAGGAGTCCCCAGCCCCCAAAGGCATCCCAGCCCAAAATCAGCAACAACTGCGAAACAGTGTTTACATAGCAGCGCAAAACACGCTGTACCTTAACAACGCAGTCTGACCCACGAAAGCTCTGTCACAACGCATTCCTTTACCACACTAGTCGTAACAATGACTTGCCTTAAGGAAAGCATTGTTGGACTGACGTTGGACTTTAAGTCCAACACTTTCCCTCCTGTTGTGCAGACTGGAGTTGGAATAGTAAATGATACTATTTCAAAGGCCATCGCTTTCCCTAAGGCAAGCCGTGGTAACGACTTGCGTGGTAAAGGAATACCTTGTAAAGACACATTCGTAGTTCGGACCACGTTGTTAAGGCATGCGTAATAAATGCCTGCATGTTTCCGACATACAACGCAACCACTATAAACCCTCTGATATTTACCACCTGCTCAAATCAAGGGGTAAGTGGTCTAGGTACCTTCTAGCTCTTCTGGAAGACAAAGGGACCCTATATTTGAGAATGTGTAACTTGAAGTATGACTGAAAAATGTATGTAGTACTGTAAGAGATTTCTGTGTCTTCACCATATTGACCCCGGTGGATTAGACTAATCCTCAATCCCCGGGGTGTGATATTCTGGGAACCTCCAGTGAACGCCTAGACCTAGACCATCTATTGAAGAAGCTTATATACTTGATACGCCCAACATGCCCAGTCATGATTTTCTAACTTTGAATGAATTGCTGTTAGATTTGTGAAAACATATAATCCTGTATAATGTCAACTTGATATGCATCTAGCTTTTATAACCTTTGATGTAATATAATATTCTGTATTGTATTCTTTCAGCCTGTGTGTTCCCCTCCCTCTCCCATCTTTGCCAGCCCTGACGAAGGTGCTCCACACCGAAACGCGTGTTGGCGTTATTACGGCATTACCATCAGGAACGGCAACTACTCTCCAACTTCTTGCCTTCCCCTAGTTGCACCCACGTCCATGCAACCATAAGTCCACCCTTTTCTGTTGCAGGCCTTTTATGAATTACCCGTATGAAGTGATTAAATATGCTGGAGTATGAATGGTTTTTGTTATATGTGAGTGCCTGTTGAGCCCCCTGTCTCTACCCCCTTGAGTGAGTGGAACACTGTACATTTATTCCTATACGTATCATTTCCCATTAATTTACCCTCTTTCATAAAATGATGAATTGTACTGTTGGTTTTTTCTATTTTTGTATTCACTTTATTCTGACTATTTTGATAAGATGACTATATGCACTAAATCAAATAAAAAAATTGAAAAGGAAAAAACATTGATTTTCTACATAGAATGATTTGATTGTGGTCTGTCTTGGTCTTGGATATTCACTGGATACTGCCCCCCTTTAATCAGAACTGGATCCCACACTGGGACCACCATTTACCAAGCTTGTCAGGGTGATTTTTTCTATTTGTTTGCGTATTTTCCCCTTCGTTCCTGCCTATATCACTCATCTGCCCTGGGGAACCCCCTTCTATTGCAACTACATTATACCTGCATCAGGTATAATGTATGCACGGTGGGCTTTCCCACAAATGAAAGGCTCAATGAGCTCACTGCGTCAAATATGTAATGACACATTGCTGGAGTCTGTTTTGCGACACACTCCAGCAATGTGTCATTACTGCACCACCAGCTAGGTCAGGATTCCTGACGTATCTGGTCAATCCTTGTGACATGGTGCACCGTACTGTAAATACTGCGGCGAGGGTGTGGTCTGTCAGCTGGACTGACGACTTTGGTGCTGGAAACCGGGGTTTGAGCCTCAGGGTCACGGCCACATCCTGTGATTATGGGCAAATCACTTAGGGCCAGATGTAGGAAGGCAAATACCAATCGGTAACGGCCGATTTCGGCCATTACCGACCGGTATTTGGAGTTTGGGATGTAGGGGCATGTTAAAATACAAATTTGGTAATTTTACAGAATAGGTAAGTTTACCGATTCTGTAAAATTACCAAATCTGTATTTTGACATGTAGATAGCACTGTAATCAGTGCTACAGGGGTTTAAGAATTTGTTACTTACCACCAACTACAAGTTGGTGGTAAATAATGAAAACCTTTTAAAAAGCATTTTTTTGCTTTTAAAACAGTGTCATGTTGCAGACATACATGCCCTAAGGGCATGTATGTCTGCAACATGTGCACCCATGCACAATTGAGGGGTGCAACAGGGTGTCAAAGTGACATCCTGCGACCCTTCTATGTTTCCCCCAATTACCGAATCGGTATTTACTGATTCAGTAATTGACATTCATTCCTATTGGCCTCCAGGCCCACAGGAATGAATGGCAATTACCGAATCGGTAAATACCGATTTGGTAATTACCGAATCATACCGATTCGGTAATTACTGAATCATACTGATTCTATAACTAAATCGGTAAAATTACCTACATCCCGATTGCCAGTTCTTAAATACCGAATCGGTATGATTCGGTATTTAAGAATCTGTAATCTGGTATTACCTACATAGGGCCCTAAATCTCCCCGTGCCTGAATGTGTAATGTAAATACAGTGCTCATATAAAGCGCTCCAATACCTCCGGGTCGAGTTCGCGCTATATAAAATCTGCACACAAAAAAAAAATTCTCGCAAAGAGGGCGCACTGAAAAGTGTGGCTTCGCTGTTTTACCGCAGAGATGCAACACTTTCCATGAATGAGACCCTGAGCATTTTCAATATATTTAAAGAGCCTGAAAGAGCGCCAAGACGTGGCCACAAGATGAAATGCTTGACCATAAAACACCACAAATAGAATTGAGCGTCAATACGTCTGTTTACACATAATTGAGGATGCAATTAGGAGCCAGCAGAAGTTTTTATCCGGGCAACTGACGTGTGATTCTAAATGGCCGGATCTGAAGGGCTGGCGGCTTCTGCTTTCACGGCTGGAGGACCTATTATGGTTGCCATGAAAGGGGGGCTGCCAGGCAGCATCAGCACCAAATGTTCGAATCCAATCTCTGGTGGTCGCCACGGGAGACCGATCGAGCACATTCATAGGTGCGCTCAAGGAGGTTCCCTTGGAAACCCATCCTTCACCCACCCCTGCTCAGGCCTCCTGGGATGCAGGGACTCGGGCAGCAGTGGCACGCGGGCAGAAACACACGGGGGGCGATGTTTGATCGCTCAGGTGAGCAACAGTACCAAGTTAATGTGTGTGTTTTTATCCTTCGCTTGTGAACTAAACATTCCAGGGAATTCGCTCTTATTTTCGCCCACATTTGTATTTCGAAAATACATCCTTTATTTCAAATACAATGAAATAATGCATCCCTGTGTCGCACAGCGTGCTGTAAAACAGTGCTAGCTTACGGACGTGGCGGGCATTATTGGACCCGACCTGCCTCAGTGAAATGTGCTGACTTTGTCCGATGCAGTTTGACGTCACAGGTGCACGATCAGCAGCCTATGTACTCTGCCTTCAGAGATGCCACTTGTAGCTCTGAAGGCAGCTGAGTCCACTACAAATGCATCACTTCAAGGGCCATCGGCAGCACTCTTTGTTTCGTCCCATCTCGTCTGGGCGGCAGCTGGAGTGTAACACTTCGATGCAAACGCCATCAAGGAACCAAAACACTCAGCTTGTCTCTTCACAAGTGATTGGAGGCAGGTTCGATTTTTTTTTTACAAGTCCTGCGTGTAAGAGACATGCGTGAACTCAAAGAATGGCAAATTATTCTTTCGATAGGAGTAATATCACTAATTTACATAGCATTTACGAATAAGTGTTTATTTCTACCCCAAAGAACCATTTCTATCAAAATTAGAATGATTGAGAAAAAACATGACATTTCCCTACTCATACCTTTGTGCATGAAGCTCCTTGATCCTAAGCTGTAGTGCAAGGATTCTAACTAGTGACATGCAAGCAAAACAAGAGTCTCTGCAACAAAAGCAGTCACCCACCGAGCTATTCACATTAAATGCAAATCTATAACCTGTCCACAGTAAGCTGTACTTTGCAGCAGGCACAATCACTCTATGATATTTTAAAGTGAGTCAAACCAGTGGCTAGACTGCAGACAGATCTCTCCAACAAGTGCATTAACCGCCAGAGTAATTTTATTGCAATTATAGCCTGGAACACTCTGGGTTCACAAAGATATCTGTATCAGGTGCTTTAACACCATAAGATACTTTTAGTACTAAATCTTTTTATTGAGAGAAAAGACAACACAAGCGATACAGCGGGTCGCGTTTGAAGTGGCGCGGGCCCATCGGTGACAATACATGTATGCAGGCAAATCTGTGACAAGCTCCTTACATTTGCGTTTATACACAGCAAGCCGCCTACAACCCAACTGGGCCGGCCGCGTAGTAAAGGGTCAGGAGCCATCTTTGGTTGTATTATGTCAGAGAACAGAAGAAAAACAACCCCAACAAGCCCCCTTCCCAACACCACCCGCCCCTCCCCCTCCTTGTCCATCGAGTAAGCAAACAGCAGGAGGCCAACACCACTCAAGGGGTTTCCTGGAGAATGCCTCACTTCCGGGCTTTCTTCTTATGTGATTGTTTGTTAGGGTCTGCAAGTGGGATATCTGCCAGTCGCAACAATCGTAGGTAGCGGGGGCAGCTCAGCTCCCTGAACTCCTCTGTGAGTAGGGTCAGGAACAGCCGCCGGAGTTCCGCAAACTCAGCGCCCTTCCGCGCCTTCACCAACGATAATTTCTCCATACCTAATACCATCCAGAGCCTATGTAACCACCCAAGCTGCAGGGGGATTTGAGTGTCCCTCCAATGTGCCACAATGTTCTGTATTGCTGCCCCCAGCGCAATTGCTATAAGTCTCCCCCTCATGGACTTCTGGGGGTACATCAAGGAGTTAGGGAGGCCAAGCAGCACATAGGCGGGGAAGCGGGTAAGTTGTGTTTCTAGGTGCATATCTATTAAATCTAAGATCGAGGCCCAGTAGAGTTGTAAGCGTTCACAGCTCCACAGTAAGTGTTCTAATGTGCCGAGCTCCCCACACTCCCTCCAGCAACGGTCACTAGCTTGGGGGTCCCAGCGGTGCAGGCGTTCAGGTGTGTGATACTAATAAGTGGCCACCTTGGTCAATGTTTCGGTGAAGCCCATGTGGTAGGCTGAGTGCCTGGCTCTGTGGTATATGCCCTTCCACTCCTTGCGTGTGAGTTCTCTCCCCAGGTCTCTCTCCCATCGGGCCCTCCCAGCATTATATGAATGGATGTTGGTAAGAAGTAGGTGTTGGTACAGGTCAGAGAGCAGCTTTTTCTCGGAGGTACGCGTCAGCAGCCATTTTTCGTACGGTGTGAGGGGTCGCTGCACGCCAGGTTTAATTAACGGATGTAGGACCCAGTGACGGACCTGCAGGTAGGGCAGGCGGTCCTCCTCCGGTACGCCGTAATCCTCTTTCACCTTCTGGAAGGGAAGGATACTGTTGAGGTCGAACATGTGTCCCACATCTCTGCAGGGCGTCGTCCTCCAGATCACAAACGCCCGAGGGTCAAGGCCAGGGGAGAAGTCTGGATTGGCAAAGATTGGTTTCATTGGGGAGGGAAATGAGGTGAGACACCGCCGTATTGCTGTATTGTCCCATGTGTTCAGGACTGTGCTCGTGATCTGTGACGCATAGAGATTGGGTGGCCTGTGACGGCGCGGTAAGAACGGGACGACCTGAAGTGGCCTGCCCGCCACCGCCTGGTCTTGGAAGAGCCAATGTTTACTGAACTCCAGCTGGTGACACTCCACGAGCGTGTGTAGTTGGGTGGCCTGAAAATATAAAGTGAGGTCAGGTATGTCTACTCTGCCATATGCAGGAGGGAGTGTAGCAATCAAATGTTTAAAGCGTGGGCGGCGGACATTCCAAATATAGCGAGCTAAGTCTGACTGCGTTTTTTGGAGCAATCCTACCGGAGGGCGCAGGGGAAGAGTTTGGAAGACATAAAGAATCTGTGGCAGCAAGGTCATTTTGGTAGCTGCTATGTGGCCCAGCCAGGAGAGTGTGAGGTGTTTCCATGTCCTAAGTTCCTCGTTAAGACGCGAGCTGAGTCTCGTGTGGTTAGCGTCTGCCGTAGCTCGCACAGTCGGCGCCAGCAAGACCCCCAGGTACGAAATGGGAGAATCTGACCATTGTAAGTCAAATTCAGCCTTGGCGTCCGTCAGTACGTCTGGCGGTAAGGATATGTTCAGGGCCTCTGACTTCCCTACGTTGACCTTGAAACCCGAGGCCAGTGCAAAGATATCAAGCTCGA
This sequence comes from Lissotriton vulgaris, assembly GCF_964263255.1. Taxonomy (NCBI): domain Eukaryota; kingdom Metazoa; phylum Chordata; class Amphibia; order Caudata; family Salamandridae; genus Lissotriton; species Lissotriton vulgaris. The sequence continues at coordinate 84,991,781 of NC_141693.1, forward strand.
CAAAGAGCTTCCAAAGGGACTTCATCAGGCCTCATCAGAGAGAGTAAGATGTCGTCTGCGTAGAGGCTGACCTTATCTGTGTCACCGCTGAACGGGATGCCCTCAATGAGGTTGTGTTGTCTGATACGTTGTGCTAGTGGCTCCATATATAACGAGAACAGTAGGGGGGAGAGCGGACAGCCCTGCCTGGTCCCATGACCAATTGGGAACCGTGGAGAGGTATGGCCATTGATTCTGACCGTTGCTGTCGGCTGCCGATAGCAGTTAAAGATACGATTGCAGAGAGTCTCGCCCATGCCGAACTTCTGCAATGCCAAGTCCTGGTACGGCCAGTGCACTCGATCGAATGCTTTCTCAGCGTCGATGGTGAGGAGCATGCAGCCTGGTCGCGTTCGGGACCCAGCTTCTATCAAATGGAGGACACGCCTAGTATTATCACTGGTTTGCCGTTGAGGAATAAACCCGGCTTGGTCGGGTTCCACCAGTTGCTGCATGTATGGGACGAGTCTGCTCGCAATGATTCCCGTGTATAGCTTGAGATCAATGTTCAACAGGGAAATTGGTCTGTATGAGCCGCACCGGGTGGGATCTCGGCCTGCTTTGGGTATCACTGATATCGCAGCCTCTAGTAGGTCTGGTGGTATGGTGCCGGGTTGATCGAAGGTGTTAAAGAGGTCGCGAAACAGGGGGGCTATCTGCGGGCAGAACGCCTTGTACAAGGCTGCCGAATAGCCGTCCGGCCCCGGGGATTTACCCAGTTTGAGGCGGGATATCGCCGATATCACTTCCTCCAGACCTATTGGGCGGTCGAGGAACTCCGCCTGTGCTTCACTCAAGGAGGGGAAGTTGGTTCCCTGCAGGTAGTCGCTGCCTGCCTGCAGGTCCAGCTGGTCTGCTGCATAGAGGTCAGCGTAAAAGTCCCCAAAGGCAGTGGCAATAGCCGTGTCCTCTGTGATCGGGTCACCGCGGCCGAGTTGGAGGGTCCGAACGTGCTGTCTCTGCTGCTGTTCTCGCAGTCTGCTCGCTAGTAGTCTCCCGCAGCGATCCCCACCTGTGTAATACGCATGGCGCAGCCGCAGAGCGGCGTATTCGGCCACATCCTGGTCCAAAGCTGCAAGCATCTTTCGTTCTGCGCATAGCTGACGCCACGCTCGTGCCGCCCCCGTGCGCTGATGCATTTGTTCCAACTCTGCCACACGTTGGGTGATCTCGGCCCTCTTTTTTGCGCGTTCCTTATTGTTGGCCGAAGCCAGTGAGATGAATTCACCCCGGAGGACTGCCTTGAGTGCTGCCCATTGGGTGGCTTTAGTGGTGTCTACGTTAGCATTATGGACCAGAAACTGGCAGAGGGCAGTCTTGATTCGCTCAAGTACGGCCGAACTCTGCAGTAAGTTATCGCGCAGGTGCCAATGCCGCTGGGGTCTAGGTGTGGTTGGCAGCAGGAAGGACGCCACCACCAGAGAATGGTCCGACAGGGAGGCGGGTTGTATCTCGACGTCTCGCACGTTGGATGCCAATTGAGAGGAGCACAAAAAGTAGTTGAGCCTTGCGTACGTTTTGTGAGCTGCTGAGTAGTGAGTGTACGCCGTGGCCTGAGGGTGTGCATGCCGCCAAAGGTCAATGAGGCCTAGATCTGTAAGGCGAGTGTGACCCGCCGATGAGAGCGCCCCCACCTGGCCAGAGCATTGGCCTGACCGGTCCCCCGTGTTGTGAAATACCAGGTTAAGGTCGCCTCCCAGAAATAAGTGTGGATGCGTGTTGGCCGTGGCTGTCTCCAAGGCCTTGTGTAAGAATGCCTCCTGTCCATCGTTAGGTGCGTATATGGAGCCTATCAGTAGTGACTGCCCTGCGGTGAGGAAGCGGTGCGCTAGTAGCCTGCCTTTGATCTCTGCTTCCTTTTGTCGGACTCGCCCCCCAAAGGTTTTGGCCACCAGGCAGAGGAGAAAAATTGCAATGGGAAGGAACGTGATTTAAGTCTATGGTGGTCTTTGGGGAGTAGGTGTGTTTCCTGTAGGAGGCAGATGTCTGCCCCGAGTGTTCCAGAAGAGAGAGGATCGCTTTGCGTTTGACTGGGTTATTCAGTCCTCTCACGTTGAGAGAGAGAATGGTCAGTGGGCGCGTCATATCAAGCCTTCAGGGGAAGTATCTGTGTGGTGCGTTTGTGTCATGTAGGTGAGAAAGGTAGAACAACCCCGCTCAGTACTCATGGACAAGGAGGACCCCCCACCCGCTCTCGCCCCCCCTCCCCTCCCCCATCCCTCTTCTCGCTCTCGTCAGCCCCTCGCCCCCGCGCCCCCCGGTTCCCCCCTAACCCCAACAAGGAACTCCCAGAGAACCACCCAACATCTGTCCCCATGCACATCATTGTCCAAGTCCAGTCCCACTAAGGAACAAGTCAATGGAAGGTTACCTGAGTGGACGTCCAGCCACCAGGCCTCTCCCCATCGCCCCTCCCCCCCCCTGAGCCCAATACCTGCTAGATGATAGTTGCTGAAGTGTTCTCCCCCTGAATGTGTCTCAGGCTGTCGGTGCGGTGTCTCGGGCCACCTCCCGCACCGCGTTGACCATGTCCGCTCTGATTGTCTGCGTATCAGGCCACGCACTGGAGCCCGATGTTAGGCGTCGTGAGACCTGTTGCCAGCCATCGTGGACGTGTCTTCCTCCGTGGCTGTGATTCCCAACAACGCACAGGTGTCCTGAAGGGAGCGGAGTTGGTGCAAAGTCCAGTTCCACCTGAAGATAATACGGAAGGGATGGCCCGAGGCGTATGGTGTATCGTGTTCCCTCAGGAAGTCATAAGATACTTTTAAATGCATCTGGTTTAGGACCAACTGAGTAAGGCAGAACAGATTTACTATCAAGTCTTTGTTGTCAATTTCTTTAGGGCAGAGTTTTTAAAAAAAATGCATAAGTTTCCTGCCACACTACCCTCTGTAGTGTCCGATCAGGCCAGGTACTCGCTAATAACCATGCCACACAAGGAGAGTAGTTTGTATATGTCTTTATTCCACTGCATGTAAGTCAGAACTCAACATTTTAAGCCTGCTTCAACTCTTCTCTCCAACGCTTACGTCACAGGCCGACGGAGTACAGTGGGAACCAAAAGAGTTCCAACATACTTTTATTTGCAAGACACTTCATCTCCAGCTTTGTTAAACTAAAAGTTTACATTTTTCAAAACTAGATAAATGAACCAATAAATAAATACACAAAATATATCCATGAATAAATAGACAGATAGTCATAGATATATAGGCAATAACAATTATTCAATTAAGCGTTGTGGCACCTGAATCACAAGTCCTGATATGGTCAACGGGAACTTCCAGTTGAAGTGTCAGTGATCTGCACAAGTGAAGTGGTACCATCAGGAGACACAGAATCATCAACAATCTATCGGGACACTTTCTCTACATTGACACCGATGTTTGGTGAGTTATGGGCCACATGTCTGGGACTTCCCAGGACGCTGGGCCCTCACCATGTGTCCTGTAGTGTTAGTGATGGTAACTGGTTCAGCCTCAGAGGGAGCGACTTTCCTTTTCTGTGTTGTCTGACAGGCACTCGATATCCTCTTGTAAAGGTGATATCTTTTGGATGACGACATCTGACAGCATATATTTGCATCTTCTGTTTACAACTAGAGTCCATAGCATGAATTTCTTCTTCATTCTTGGATCGGAGGTTGGTCCATAGGATCAGCTTGGTCATCATGGCTCTTTCAAAATGAGAATTGCAGGGCTTTCCCCTGTTATGGGGTCGAACGGTACGCTCAAAGAGTAGTGTTCAAAACAACTTTGAGGTCGAGCTTCTCCAATGCAGCATGCTGAACAGCGTTCTTTAGAGTACTCATGAAACGTTCTACCAGACCATTAACCTGGGGGCAAAGAGGAGTGGTTTTTTTATTCTTTGTATTGAGTTGTTTAGAAAGTCTTTGAATTCTCGACTAATAAAAGGTGGGCCATTGTCAGATTTTTTAGATTGTAGGTACACCCCGTGCCGCAAAGATGCCATCTGACTTTTAAATAACCTTTTCATGTGTAGTGCATAAAAGGTCTTTTACTAGTGGAAAATGGGACTATTCATCAACCATAACTAGAAGAAGATGTCCATTCTCAAGAGGACCAAATAAATCAATAGGAATTGTCTCCCAAGCATGACGTGGCAATTCTGACAGAAACAAAGGGTTCTGAATTACTTGAGACAAAAGACAGTTGCATATGTGACAAGCCTTCAACTCGTTTTTGACCCTTTTGTCAAGATAAAGAAACCAAACTCGATCACGGAGAGCTCTCTTAGTGGCAACAATCCTCAATGTCCCTCATGGGCAACATCGATCACTTGTTGTTGGAGACTCTCTGGAATAACAATTTGTTTACCTCGCAGAATGAGGCCTTCTTGGTCACTGATAGTTCATCTCTTACATTTGTGAACTTCAAATACTCACTGTCATTCGTGAGAGGTATAGAGTGCTAGTTCCTTGATTGATAAGTAATAATGTATTTTTAACATTAACATGTCACTATCTTTGCTCATGGCTGTGACAATTTGTGCTGAAGGCTAGACAGCTTGTGTGCTCAATTCCACAATCAAATTGATAAATGGGATACCAGGACATTGCAAGGGCACTATTGAAAAATTATCAGTAGGATTCTCAATCAGTAGGATTCGGATCTTTCCCCTGGTTGATGAAGAAACATGTAGTTGTATTCGTGTATCCTCAAACCCCAATGTTCAATTCTAGGAGGCATTTTGACTTTGGGATGGCTGAATATCGTCAATAGGGCTTGATGACCAGTCACTAGTGTGAAGGGTTTTCTGTACAGGAACACATGAAAATACTTGCAAGCCCAAACCACTGCCAAATTTCATTTTCAGGTTGCAAGTATGGACGTTCTGATTGTGACAAGCTTCTAATGGCATATTGCACAATATGTCTCTGGGCATTTGGTGGTCCATTGTGCTGTGCAAGGAATGCGTCTAACCCGACAGGACTAGCGTCAACTACAATCTCTGTATGAAATTTGGGATCAAAGCAGCAGATTTCAGTGGCACTCTCAATAGCTTCCTTGGTCTTTTGGAATCTCTTCTAACATTCTTGTGACCAATAAAAAGACACATCCTTTTTCGCTAGTTCTTGTAATAGTGCACTGACCTCAGCAAAGTCTTGTACGTATCTAGAACAGTAACTGTCCATTCTAAAAAATGATTCTAACATAGAAATGTCTTGTGGGGAATTTGCAGTAGACTATACTTGTACTTTGACTGGATCAGGTTTCATACCCCCAACAGAAAAGACATTTCAAGCTTTTATTATGGAATTCACAATGGTCAGCATGCAGAGTTAAGCCTGCATCATTCAGTACATGAAATACTTGCATGAGAGCTTTGTCATGCTCTTTTTTGTAGCTCTGAAAACCAATATGTAATCACCATAGTTAAATGCATTTACTACAGGCTGTATGATATGTTGAATGACATCTTGGAAACATTCTGCAGCAGCCAAAACTCAATCGCTTGTTGCAAAACAAACCAAAATGCATAGAAAAGGTTGTAACATACCTGGATTTTTCTTTAAGCTCCAATTGGCGATATCCTTTATTAAGGTTGAGCTGAAATAAGAACTTCACACCATTTAATGAAATTATCAATATCAGCAATGTGCGGACCAGGATGTCGTTCAATTGCCTTGTTGGCCTGATACATGTCAACACATATGCGTACAGCTCCTTCACTGTTTCTTTTAGGCACTATTACAATGAGAGAAACCCATGGTGTCGGACCAGTGTAGCATTCAATGATGCCATGTTTATATATATATATATATTTATATTATATATATATATATAGACATATATATATGTATATATATATATATATATATATATTCACACTCCAATCACACCTGCCTGCCGCACTCAGAGGCTGGTGCCTGCTTGTGGGGGGTGCACCCGACATAAATATCAGCTCCAAGGATCCCTCACCGCAATCCTGCGGAAATCAGGTAGCAGCACTCGCAGGGTTGTATTCACAATATTTTATTATTCAAAAGAACGCACTTTTGGCACTCGCCCTTCTTCAGTAATGAAACAAAAGTCGCGGCAAACATCATCCATTTAAAACCATCACGTGTCATATCAACATAGAGGTGGGACTCATTGACGAAAATATGGCCGCCATCTTAGAGTGGATCATACATAACTTACAATATTGTAAACTCAATAAAAGCAGCGTAATGCAAATCGCCTAAGACAATTCATAAATATCGAAGGACAAAATAATTCACATTATCGCTCAGTGATGCAGACCATGAGTATATCGCCCTGAATGGGCATATCTTGATGCAAACATATCCATTCAATGCATATACGTCTGCACCCAGACCCGCACCTTCAGTGCTGTTATCCTGCCCTGAATGGGCAAATGTCCCCTCAATCAGAATAAACGTGATCAGTACAGTACTTCAACCAACAAAATATATCACATATCGCAAATCATATGCAACATTAAACAATGCATCATAGCAAATAAAGGGGGGCAAAGTTCATGATTAGCAGTAGAAATCCTCAATCATATTCACTATTACAGTCATATTAAATGAACTCCCAAGTCCTCATGCATGTTAAGACCCATAGGCATTTTGCTTTGCAGATCAATTATATATCGTGACTCAAGTCGCCTGAGTTTTTGTAATCTGTCTCCCCCTCTCACACTCAAGGGGACAGAGTCTAGACAAAAATATGATAACAGATCCCTGTTACGTGCATGTTCCTTATGAAAATGTCTAGCCACAGGATAACTCACATCCGCATTCTGGATCGCTCTTTGATGCTCTAGAATTCTCAATTTCACTGGATTTGTTGTGCTGCCGACATACCTTCTGCCACAAGGACATGTCAGGCAATACACAACATATGGCGTGGTACAAGTGAGAAATTTTTGTATTTTTCTTGGTTTCTTAACCCCTGGCACATTGTATTGTACAATACGTTTGCTTACTTTACACGCCTTACAGCGACCACAAGGAAAGAAGCCTTTCATGGGTTCTGACTTGGGTTTGGGTTTAAACTCTTCATGGTGACTATGAACTAGGTAGTCTTTCAATGCCCTTACTTTCCTAAAAGTCACCAACGGGTAAGAGGGTAAGTCTTTCTTTATAAAACTGTCTGTCATAAGGATATTCCAATGCTTACGCATAATGCGTTTAAGATCTGCAGCATTGCTGGAGTAGGTCGTTATAAGTCTAAACGCCCCACCATCCGTTTTTACTTTTTTGTTTTCTAGCAGCGCTTTTCTTTCTAGATTGTTCACCTTGCTTAAAGCCTGTCTGAGTACCCCATCTTTGTACCCTCTTGCTTTGAACCTTTGTATACTGCTACCCGCCGCTTTGCGGAATTCCTGTTCATTAGTGTTATTCCTCTTAATCCGGAGCAATTCCCCATAGGGTATACTGCTAACTAGACTCTTCAGGTGACTGCTGGTCGAGTATAGAGTGGAATTCCCAGCAGTCGCCTTACGGATGAGTCTAGTTTGCAAACTGTCATTCTCAATAAACACTGTCAGGTCTAAGTAATTAACTTCTGTTTGACTTACTTCTCCTGAGAACTTAAGATTGTTGTGATTAGTGTTTAGTACCTCAATATATTTTCTGGCCAATTCGACTGATCCCTCCATGATTATAAAAAGGTCGTCGATATAACGGTACCAACCCCTCACGAGGTCATTCCATTTCTTGTTAGCGGGTGACCAGGCCACCTGCTCCTCCCACCACCCCACGAAAAGATTCGCGAAGCTGGGGGCGGAGCAGGTACCCATCGCCACTCCCGTAAGCTGTTTAAATAAGTCCTTGCCAAAGAGAAAAATGTTATTGTTCAGGCAGAATTGCAAAAATTCAAGCAGCATCTTATTATGCTCGAAATATTTCACTGGTCTACTCTCTAGAAACCATGAAATAGCTAGCAGCCCATCTTCGTGCGCTATACACGTGTACAGGCTGGTAATATCAATGACCAACATAGTATACCCATTACGCCATTCAATATTTTCAATACAGTTCAAAAAATGTTTCGTGTCTTTCAAATATGATTTCAGATTTACTACATGTGGAGAAAGAAAAGAGTCTATATATGTAGACAGATGTTCTGTGAGGCTGCCTTGCGAGGCTACAATAGGTCTACCAGGGGGATTCACTAGGTCCTTATGTACCTTAGGTAGGTAGTAAAATGTCGGAATTACTGGGTTCAGGCATCTTAAAAATAAATGTTCATCACAATTCAACATGTCTCTATTATACCACTTAAGGATCATATCATGGTATTCCTTAATACTGGTGTTATAAATAGATTCCGTGACTTTAATATATGTGGTAGAGTCGTTAAGTTGTCGTAACGCTTCTTTTTCATATTGTACTTTAGTGAGCAAAACAATATTCCCTCCCTTGTCCGAGGGTTTGCACACCAAAGAAGAGTCCTCACATAACTTTTTAAGTGCCAAATGCTGTTTATTGGTGAAATTATGATTCTCATGTTTAAATTTCATAGTACTCCTTAAATTACGCAAGTCTTGGATCACAACCTCCGAGAAGGTGTCTATAGCGTCTGTTCCCATAACCGGCATGAAAGTAGAAGTTGGTTTAAAAGTAGTAGCACCACCTTTCTGCTGCACTTCCATATCTGTCACTAACTGTGTGTTCCTCAGATTAGAGACTTCATCCTCATTGACCTCCACCCTAAGTTCTTCTAAAGATCTAATGCCTGCCAGATCTCTACAGGTCAATATGCCATCCCCTGTACTCCCAACAGCCGTTGGTTTCACCGGTGGAGGTTTCGTGCTCCGTATAGCATTAATTTGCATACGCCGTACCATATATTTGTAGCTGCTCCATTGAGTTCCTGGTCACTGACACATGGCATTTTAATGTTGCTTTCTTTATCTTTAAACACCTTATGCAGGCTAATGTTGCGCTGAGACTGCACGGGTGCCAACGTCGATCTGCACTTCGACTGCGGCACACGTGCACGTACGAGCAGTTTGTTGGTCCACGGCAAACTCTCTTGAATATAGCTTTCAGAGCTTTCAGGTTTTGTATCCCCTAACATGTTGCCAGTTGTATCGTCCAGCCAGCCCACATACTCGCCAATAACCACGCCACACGCAGAGAGTAGATTTTACGTGTCTTATTTCTGCTGCATGTAAGTTAGAAGTCCACATTCTAAGGCTGTCTTAAACTCATTCTCCCACACTTATGTCACAGGCCTACGATTTACAGTGGGAACCAAAAGAGTTCCAGCATTCTTTTATTTACAAAACACTACACCTTCCACAAGACTCTGCCCCTTGGGCTGCCTACTTTCTGCTGCCACACCTAGTCCCTCAATTTTTGGAATCCTGGAATAAATGTTTTCCACTTCAACCAGTGAAATAAAAGTAATCTGTGGATGAGACAATAATTACATTTTCAGTAAAAACGTAGGCCCTTTGCTGCCTCCCTTGTCCCTGTAGCAGTCCTCACTTAAGGAGGTTGAGTGTAGGAGCCAGGAAACCTGATTGTCCCTTTAAATTTTAATCAAATATGATGAGGCTCATCTGATTCAGAGCCAAAAAGAAAAAAATCCTCACCTCCCTCCAACATCGCTCCCACTTGAAAGTCATGAGGTGTGGGTCTCATCTAATAGCCAAGCAGCACAGCGGTGGCCCTGATTCAGCAGACACCAAAAAAAGGTAAGCCTACACGTTGCCTGCAGTCCTAAGCTGGTGTTGTAACCATCTAAGTTCACCCATCTGTCCATGCCTCCTGGTAGCGCTGGTAACGACTATATTTCGATGCTACCACTAAAATTCACAGGAGAAGCACATAAATAACTCCAACTATTTGAGGAGGAGATGATTTGCTATTCTAAATCCAGTCCTTTAATATTTGGTCAAAGTGTTTGATGGTAAGCTGTGCCGTACATTTGTAAAACAGGGTGAATAAAAATACAGGGACTATAGTAAAGAGACCCCCTGAATCCAAATAAATTTCCTAGGACAGGGAAATAACAAATTCAGTACAAATACTTCCTAGGCAACTATAGACCTGACGGAAATCCTGTTAAACACAGACCACTGATAAACAAAAGCCTCAATGTACTGACAGAGAAAAGTAGTACAAAAATATATATATATATATTTATTCAATTGTTATGCATAGAAAAACTTGCAATTAAAAAGACATAAATTAAAAAAGGTAGCAAAATGGAAGTTAAAACATAACCACCTGATATCTTTAAAAACCAAATAATCTATACACAAAAGGGGTGGGGCGAAATGTAAAAAAAACGTATAAGTTACTACTGACAAAAAAAGAAACAGTGGTAAGTCGAGCACACCCATGGTCAATCATGAAACTGCAAGCCCCTCCCTTAAAAAACTAGACTAGAATAAAACCCCATAGAAAACGTTAAATTAAATTAAATTGTTTAAAATAGTTAAATATATAAATACGTTTATTTTAATGTTCATGATATATATAAAAGTAAAACATATTTATTATTTAATTATAAGGTAGTTAAACATTTTTTTTATTTTAAAAAGTAATGTACGTTTATGCCTAAATCAAATAAAATCATATTTCATTTAATTAATTCTGTACATCAGTTTTATTTATTGTTAATGCATAATAAAATCCTTTGTTTACTATGCTATGCTGCGGGAAACATCCTTTACATCGCGGTGATTACACCGCAATGCAGTTGCAACACAGCCGTTACAACGCAAGTCATTACATCGACTTGCGCTGGATGGCGCTATAACGTAAGGATTTATTATTCCAACACCTTCCCTACTGTACGTAGTCTGGTGTTGGAATAGTATATCTTACTATTCCTAAGTCCAGTGCCCTCCAGCGTAAGTCGTTGTAACGACTTACCATTGTAAGTACTACGAGGTAACATACCGCGATCATTTTGATTGTGTTGTTACATCACATATTCCTTATGCAGCATGCCTTAAAATAATTTCTGAAGCACAGTATTGCACTTATTATTTTATTAAAACAATGAGGGAGTGGGTTGGAGACGAGGCAAAAAGAAGCAGGTGGGAAGAGCGGACATGTGAAAGACAGTGGGGAAGCGCGCAGACAACAGAGGGTGAGTGGGATGGCTGGAGTAGGCAAACAGACAAAGGGGGGGATGGGGTCGAGTAAGCAAATGGAAAACTGACGGTGGGCATGAGGGGCTGCGTTTCCACGCTGACAATTGAAGGTGGCCAGGAAGGCTGAGGCAGTTAGCTGACAATTAGGCCTTAGGCGGCAATAAAACAAAGGTGTGGCAGGCAGGAGGGACCGGGGCAGCAAGCTGGCAACGGAGGATGTACGAATCTGCCTTTTCTGCAGTCACAACAAATTGTTCGGTTTTTGCCTGTGCTCTCCCTTTAAACATGGTTGAATTGGCATATTTCTAACTGGTATATTTAACTTACCTATAAATCCCTAGAAAATGGTATAAAATATACCCAGGGTCTGTAAGTTAAAAGTCACTAGTTATGGGCAACATCTATTGTGCCTCCACTATAGTGACCCGGTAAACCATACCTTCAGGCCTTCCATTGTAGCCTGTCTATAGCAGTTTAACACTGCAATTTGAGGAGGCCCCAGTACCAGAGGAGTGCACCCCCCAATTAGTCGATCAACTGCCTTGTCCAAGGAAGGGCGCAGTGTGTCCTCTGACAGTATGCCCTATCAGAGCTGTATGACAGTCAGACGGAGAGGGCCTTGAAATTGCAGCTGGTTACCATTTCCCTTGAAGAGAGAAAGCTGACTGCTGAAGTGAAAAAGTCAGCAGCAGAGATGGTGCAGGAGAAGAAAGTAACCTTGGCATTGGAGGAAACAAAGGAGCTGCTGGCCCACCGAGAGAAGCCAACGAGAGCTGCACCTGAGATTCAAGAGAACTCCTGAGTCCTTTGAAGATTGTGGCAATGACAGACTCTAAAAGGGACCTCTCCTGCTACTGCCCAGCTGACGTGTGGCAGCTGAACCTGAACTTGGCCCTTCTGTTGGTCTCTGCCTGATACCCTGTGAGTCTCTAAGGGTCACCCCTCAGGTCCTGGGGACTTTAGAAGTGTCCTACTGAAGTGGATCGGGACTTAAAGGACATTGAGCCAGATGTATCAAGGCTTTTTGCATTCGCAAACGGAACAATTTGCAGGATTGTCCCACTTGCGAACACAAAAAGGCCTTTTGCAGTGTATGTACCTTTTTGCATTTGCAAAATAGGTAATTGCAATTTTTTGTGATTACCTAAATTGCGAATGCATTTAGGGAATCGCAATTTGTGATACCCTAAATGCGATGCATGTAGCATTCGCTAAATGCGACTTTGCATTTGGGAATCGCAAATTACCATCAACTTCAAGTTGATGGTAATTTGCAAATCCTTTGAAAAATGCACAAAAGTGCATTGTGTGTGTGCCACATGTGCCCACTTACCTTTTTTGAGGGTGCATCAGGGTGGCCTTAGGTCCCCAGGCACCCTTGGATTTGCATTCGCAAATTGTGATTACCAATTTGGTAATCGCAAATTGCAAATGCATTAGCTATGGGCCTATAGGCAATTTGTGATTCGCTATTAGGGAATGTTAAGGAATCACAAAATATTTTGCGATTCCTACATACATTGCATTTTGTGATTCCAAAATAACGAATCAGTAAAATTCGCTATTTCAGAATCGCTAAATGCTTTCTTGATAAATCAGGCCCTAAGGGGCTAATTTACAGACAGATTACTGCATCACAAACATTACAGATATCCTGTTCACTGTAATAAAAGTGCCATTGGATATAATGCACCTGTAATATGGCGGACAGAATATCTGTCACATTTGTGATGGAGTAACCTATCCATCGCACTCTAAATCTGGGCCCTCAGTCAGAAAGTAAAATCTGGATGAAGCTGGTTGGTGTATCTGACTCAAGCGCCATCACGGTCAGTATCAATTTGCGGCTAGGGCCCAGTCTAGCACAACTATTGACTATCATTGGGACTTTGTGCTTCTCGGAGCTATTCCTAATTCAAACTTTAAATGTTCATATCTCTGATTCCCCTAGTAAAGTTTTGAATAAATACCTTATGCATTGACCTACGCTAAGCCTGTCAGTTCTGTGCCATACCTATCGTGGGGTTGGGCTCAGAATAATTTAGTGACTTTGAGGGTTGTCTCTGACAAGGTTTGTGATTATTCTTTAAAGTAGATAGTCGCCTGCCAAATAATAATCCAATTTCTAACATAGGGGCTGTGAAAGGAAGCTGACAACGCTGAGTGGGCCTGAGGTAATGGGGAAGCAAACTGACAACAGAGGGTAGGCAGCAAGCTCAGAACAGAGAGAGGGCAGAATGGGGTGGATACAGAAGCTGGCAACAGAGTGCGGGCCAGAGGGGCTGTAAGAGCAAGCTGACAATGGAGGGCTGGTGGGAGGTAAATGAGGAAGCACATTGACAATTTTCGGTGGGAGGGATGAGAAAAGACACAGACAATGGAGCGTGAGTTGGAGGGGCTGGGGATGCAAACAGAAACAAGTGGGTAGGAGAGCAGCGCTAAGGGTGAACAGACAAGGGGGTGATGGAGAAGCAAAATGGCAGGGAAAAGTGAGCAGCGAGGAAGCAAGAACAACAACTGGAGCAGTGCACAAAAAAGAAACATGAGACGGAAATGTTCACAACGTAAACCGATGGAAAACACTCAGACTCTCATTGAGTGCTTAAACAAACAAAAGTAACACCTGAAAAATGAGAAGTGGAAGGACACAAGTTATGCATCCATGCTCCAGGGGAGGGACAAACACAAGAAGAGGAAGGAAAGCTGATGAATAAGAAGCATGCAAATGAGATTAAGCCAACCAGTGGTAAGCAATGGGTGGGGTTAGAGCCCACTGTAAGATAACAGTGTTTCTCAAAAGAAGGTGTATGGCCTGTCTTAGGCAAGGCCTAGACATGTCTTGGCTATGTTTATCTTTGGAAAACATCAATGGTTCAATAATCAAAAGCATATAGTTAGCTTAAAGATATAAAGTGAATGTGGGCTACTGGTATTTAAACCTACACATGTTTAGATGTCTGACCAGGTACTAATGCAATCATCTGTTCCCACCCGGTCCCATGGCGCTAAATCGGCATCACTACTGGCCATGCAGTGGGTTCTCATTTTGAGCTCTCAGTCTTTCTGTTGTGCTGTGCAGGTGGTGGGTCTGTGGTTGTACTGTGGCTCTCTGAGAGTATCCTCATTGAGAGGGCTCTATTGTATCTGGATGTGGATGAAGGAACCCTGTGTTCCTTCATGCAACGATTGCTTGAGAGGGTTACCCATACACAAGCATAGTCTTGTTTAATGTTGGCCCTCATATTCATTGTGTTCTCTCTGGGGTCCGCCTGGGGAAATGTTTGTCAACAAGCCTTGCACAAGGTGATACCTTTTTCAGTCTCTGCTGTTTCTCCTTCATCATAAACAGTAAGTAATAATTTTTGTTCTGCCCACACCAACATGGTGTCCACAATCAGTGCTATGTCAGCTAATACCCCAATGCATCATGGGGCTATACCTTCCTTTATGTCATTTTCTGCTTCTTTTATATATTCACTTCCAGTGTATTGCTGTAGAAGGAGCTGCACCATCAATATCATGTTTTACAAACATGCCTGTATATATAGCCAGAGGATTTCCCATCCTGATTACCTGTCCCTCTTTTCTTGAAAATTTCTGCTCCATTTCTTGGAATTCTGTTAAATGCCATGGAACCCATCCCCATCTATTGGAACCCTGCTCCATCTCCTGGAACTCTGCTCCATTTCCTGGAACACTGCTCCATCTATTGGAAACCTCCTCCACCTCCCAGGACCCTGCTCCATCTCCTGAAACCCCGATCCATCTCCTGGAACCCTGCTCCAACTAGTGGAACCCTGATCCATCTCCTTCAAGCCTAACCTATGTACTGGAACCCTGCTCCATCTGCTGGAACCCTGATCAATCTCTTGGAATCCAGCTCCATCTCTTGTAACCCTTCTCCATCTCCTGGAATCCTGCTCCTTCTCCTGGAATCCTGCTCCTTCTCCTGGAATCCTGCTCCGTCTATTGGAACCCTGCTCCATCTCCTGGAACCCTGATACATCTGCTGGAACCATGCTCCATCTATTGGAAACAAGCCCCATCTATTGGAACCATGCTCCATCTATTGGAACCATGCTCCATCTATTGGAACCATGCTCCATCTTTTGGAACCATGCTCCATCTCCTGGAACCATGCTTCATCTCATGGAACCATGCTCCATCTATTGGAACCATGCTCCATCTATTGGAACCATGCTCCATCTTTTGGAACCATGCTCCATCTATTGGAACCATGCTCCATCGTTTTGAACCATGCTCCATCTCCTGGAACCATGCTTCATCTCATGGAACCATGCTCCATCTATTGGAACCATGCTCCATCTATTGGAACCTTGCTCCATCTCCTGGAACCATGCTCCATCTCCTGGAACCATGCGCCATCTCCTGGAACCATGCTCCATCTCCTGGAACCATGCTTCATCTCATGGAACCATGCTCCATCTCCTGGAACCATGCTCCATCTCCTGGAACCATGCTCCATCTATTGGAACCATGCCCCATCTTTTTGAACCATGCTCCATCTATTGGAACCTTGCTCCATCTCCTGGAACCATGCTCCATCTCCTGGAACTATGCCCCATCTCCTGGAACCATGCTCCATCTATTGGAACCATGCTCGATCTTTTGGAACCATGCTCCATCTTTTGGAACCATGCTCCATCTATTGGAACCATGCTCCATCTATTGGAACCATGCTCCATCTTTTGGAACCATGCTCCATCTCCTGGAACCATGCTTTATCTCCTGGAACCATGCTCCATCTATTGGAACCATACTCCATCTCCTGGAACCATGCTCCATCTCCTGGAACCATACTCCATCTATTGGAACCATGCTCCATCTCCTGGAACCATGCTCCATCTATTGGAACCATGCTCCATCTATTGGAACCATGCTCCATCTTTTGGAACCATGCTCCATCTATTGGAACCATGCTCCATCTATTGGAACCATGCTCCATCTTTTGGAACCATGCTCCATCTCCTGGAACCATACTCCATCTCCTGGAACCATGCTCCATCTATTGGAACCATACTCCATCTCCTGGAACCATGCTCCATCTCCTGGAACCATACTCCATCTATTGGAACCATGCTCCATCTCCTGGAACCATGCTCCATCTCCTGGAACCATACTCCATCTATTGGAACAATGCCCCATCTCCTGGAACCATGCTCCTTCTCCTGGAACCATACTCCATCTATTGGAACCATGCTCCATCTCCTGGAACCATGCTCCATCTATTGGAACCATGCTCCATCTCCTGGAACCATGCTCCATCTATTGGAACCCTAATCCATCTCCTTGAAGCCTCACCCATCTCCTGGAATCCTGCTTCATCTACTGGAATCCAGTTCCACCACCTGGATCCTGCACCATGTCCTAGAAATGATCTCCAGCTGTATCTGGTTGCATCTACTCCAGCCCAGGTTTTGTGAGGGCCAAGTTTCCTCTACAAGTCCACGTCTTGGATATCCTGTCTGGGGATTTTTTATGCTGCTTGGCTTTTCCCCCAACCACTGACCCATCAAGGAGAAACCTTTTCTTTCCACTTGAAATTCCTAAGTGTTCTGCTCACAGTGCCTTGAGGGAGGAGTCGCCCTTACTTCTGCCAGCTTTGACAAGAGCAGGTGCGACTGTTGGTTCCAGCTTCTGTCTGTCACTTTCAGACATTAACTATACATTGAGTTACTTGAAGCTTCTATGACCATATTTAAACCAGCTTTCCCTTCTTTTGCAGACCTAACCTGTGTTACTGACGACAGATAAAGTGACCCTAAGTACTTTCATACGCTGATGCTAGCATTTTAACAATAATTAAATCTATGTGACCACCAAAACTATTCTCCATAACCAGTGGACAATATCACAGGTTACAGGTGTTACCATGATAACGCCGGTAGTCCACAGAAGTTGCCTTACTCTGTCCCTTTGTTAAATGCTTTTGAGGTATATATATTTTTGAGGTAGAAAGAGATACCGCCTCAACTTAATGCTCCATGTCTGTCAGGGAGTTAGTTATCTGTAGAATTGACATACATTTGCAGGTGTATCACAGTCTATTCTTATCAAACCGAACTATGTACATTATGTTTTATCCATCTTAAGAGTCTCTGTGTAATTTTCCCAGAGGCATCATGTGGAAAAGTATATTTTATGCTTGCGATGCGTCCTTGTCTCATTTACGTGTGTTTGAACATAGTCCCAAATCCCATATTGTATAGGTAGTTCAGTACTAAAATTATTAACCACTTGTGTGAAACAATGTTTATGTCTTTCTTCCTTTACAATATTTTGTTAATCTCCCTAGGCTCTGCGTACTATTAAATCCACTCAAGTTATTTTCCAAATACTATGTCTAATTCTAGTGCAAGGGAGAAACCGTATCCTGATAAACGGGTTATCTTGTGCAGTTGGGGACCCAGCAATTAATACAAATTCGAAATTTCAAAGGCGGAAACCTTTGAATTAGATGTCACTAAAAGGTAAAAGGAGTGGAAGAACTTCTGTTTATTTTCACACACATTCAGTCCTAGAGCCAGTCCACCTGTCACCTCAACAGCATTAAATGAACTTAATGATTGGGTCAAATGAATTTGAGTCATGATTCAAATAACTGGGACTCCTCACAGTACCTAGTATAAATGTGGTCATAGGTAAGTTTCTAACTTGATAGGTCTACCATTGGGACCACCTCCTTGAAGGGTTTTACTGAAACCTGACACCATCTCCAGTCAGACCTCTGCTCCAATCAGTCACCCCCAGCAACCTCTACCCAATGAGCTTTCAGTCAGGCCAGTGTCAACATTCCTTGATGACATCACAGTTACTTTGCAGCTCTCGACAGTGGCAAATAGAGCCCCTACTTTTGGCATTCACAGAATGCAATTACTACTTTTGGTATTCTCAGAATGAACTTACTCATTTCGGAATTCACAGAAGTTAGGACGCAGCCCCGGCAGTCCCTGCAGTGCAGGGGGGGGGGGGGGAGGGTTTCCCATCTGGCAGGTGGGGGGCCCTCTGTGTTTGTGCCTCATAGCGCCGGAGTGGGCAGAGAAAGAAGAAGGGAAATCGTACAGATGAGACAACACAGGTCGTGGGTTAGAGGTTGGGGGAGGGAGTTGCTTGGAGGCCACTAAGGAAAGGACAGCAATCACATTGTAGAGGAAGACATAACAGAGGGAAAGAGGGAAAGAGACAAAAATGAGAGAAAGGGAAGATGAGAGGTGGCCAAAAGGTGACAAAAAGGACAGTTAAGAAAGATAGCTGAGAGGTGACAGAGACAGGTAAGGATGAGTGTGAAGTATGCCCTTAGCACATTGAAGAAGCTAGGCGCGTAAATGTAGCTTGAATATAAGTTTATTTAGCCAAAGAAGACCACGTCTTGACGATCCTCTCACCACAAGTTCCCAACTCCACCTGGCTCAGTTGGAGTTGGAAACCATGGAGAAAGAACCCAGAACGGTGTGTCCCATACAAAGATAATGGCCAGCTGTGCCACAAAACAACATAATGGTAGGACAAGTCCTAACACTAAAATGAGTTAGACAGGGTCATAAAGAGGAAAGGGTACATGTGAGAGAAAGAGGAGAAGAGAGTGACAGCTGAGATGGTGAGAAAGACAGCTGTGATAGAGGTAACAGAAATGTGAGAGGGAGAGAGAGAAATAGAGAGCGGGGCAAGGAAGATACAATAAGACCAAGAGGAAGGAGGAACTTCAAAGGAAGAAGATAGGTATTAGGGAAGAGAGAGAAAGGGAGACTGAAAGAGGAAGAGAAAAAGAGAGAGGTAGCTGGGAAATGTAACGGAGACACTTGAGAGTGAATGAGAAAGCTAGAGAGAAAAAATAGGACGGAAAGAGTAAATAACCTAGTGATAGAGACAGCCAACAACATCATCAGAGTGGTGACAGAAAGCAGGAGAACAACTGAAAAAAAATTGTAAAGTTCAAATGGACGCCTGAATGTGTCATTGCACTAAGAACTGCAAGAATTTCAAGAAGACAAACTATAGCCATATGCCTCTCTAGTAGGATAGGTTTTCAGAGCAAGCTTTTGCAAAGCCTTTGGTTTTCCAAATCTTTTAATCCATCCTGTTCATGGACATGTTTCTCCATTCAAACTGGAATAAGTTGATGACACACTCCTGGATGTCACTCTCTGCTGTTGTGCATATTGCATAGTTTGGTGTGCATATTGTATCATAGATTACAATGCTGAGCAATGTTGTGGTGATTAATTCAGAAGGACTACGGGTATTCTGTGAATTTCCAGCTCTGAAACTGTGGCCCATTACAGGTTTCAAGGCTTTAACCAGCCCAAAGGTGCCCATCACTTTTACATTTAGAAAGGACTGTATTAGCATCCATCGTATGAACAATCTCGGTCTCATGATGCCTCGTATAATCATCTGTCACCATGAGGAAGTAACTGACATTAGAGAAAGAGCTGGCTTTAGTAAAAGTGGCTGCTAGTGCGACAAACTTTGTTGGACCCCTCTGCAATTACCTCCTTCTTCAAGGATACTCTCACACTCACCCACCATTGATGCCCCCTTATCTCTCCCTAGTTAGGTCACAGTGCCCTGTTCTCTTGAAAGGTTGCAGAGACTTTGGGAAGTGAAGACATACAGGGTGACATTGATTGCGGGTGGGGGATGAGCAGGAGCAGATTGAACAGAACATCAGATCAGAATCTATATTAATAAAAATGGAAAATGTATGAAAATGTGGCACAACTAAATCATCTTATTAAACACACTTCTAAGTGTTATAGAAAACTTGTTATTGATTCAAAGTTTGCAATCAGAATCCATCATAAAAATTATTATTACTCCAGATTAATTATCACCGAAAATTGCACATTAAAAAAGTTTTACAAACTCCCACCTCTCGTTATATTCACTAAACCTAAATTAATAAAAATAATTAATTTCAAAATCAGTTAATTCATTGACATGGACTTAAGTTGCTTTCGAGAATTCTCTCCCGTCATTTTCACTTGTTGATAACCATTCAACTTTAAACACCCCAGTTCCATTTCCGTTGATTCTTTTTTCCCTTTGAACCTGTAACCTTTACCTCATTTAATTATACAGTTAACAAAATATATCAAAAGAAACTGAATTATTGCACAAACCATTATTATTATAGCAGTAGTTAGGATGATCTTAAATGTGTTACCTCCACCTTTATGCAACCATTCGCTAATCCTTTCAAAACCCTTTTCAAGGTTACTAAACCAGGAACCTACATTTTCTCATACCCTCGGTTGTTCTAATGAATTAATTACAGTACAGATATTAGTCAAGTTATTAGAACAAAACTCTATAACTCTATAACTCTACTACTATCCATCACATATGTCCAGCAACTAGTTGCTTTGATTACCATGCAG
Source organism: Lissotriton vulgaris (assembly GCF_964263255.1). Classification (NCBI taxonomy): domain Eukaryota; kingdom Metazoa; phylum Chordata; class Amphibia; order Caudata; family Salamandridae; genus Lissotriton; species Lissotriton vulgaris. The sequence goes on from NC_141693.1 coordinate 85,012,312, forward strand.
ATTCCTCCTTCCTTTGCTAAAAGAAAATACAATGCTAATCTGTTCTGAATAACCAAAGCCCTAATTGCAAGCATATATTCATTACTTTTTCTAAAAGCTCCTTACATATCTACTGCCATTCTACCAAAGTTGAACGTCTTCTAATCTTTACATCATTCATTGCAACACCTACTGAATATATAATGATGAATAATGGCTCCTAATATATCTAAAACTACTCAACTTAAATTTCTCTTAGTTCTTCTTAATCCCATTGCATTATCAATCACATTCACATGATAGATCCTGGGAAACTCTAAAGCAGCATAGCATAAACCAACCCAAAGTCAAGGCCAATTAAAATAAGCATTCCTTCCACACATATAAGAGATTAAAACTGACTCTCCTTTTAACAGATATTCTCCACTCGCCTCATAACTGATTTCGTATACTCTCTCTCCTACCTTTTCTACCTTATCTCCACCAGTAATACTTATTCAAATCAAACATAATTTGCCCTTCGTTCCTGCTCCATCCATAATTTAGTATGTAAATTTGACCTTCTAAACTTTTCCTCTTCTTTTAACCTTTCATCTACAATTCTTCCTTCTTCTAAATTCCTCCCACTTTTAATCTCTCTCTCATTATATGCATTAATAAACACTTTTTCATACATATACACTTCTCATTAGTAATTTTAGTCGCATGATTGGGTTGTACTAAAACTCTCAAAAGCTCACTATACATAATATTAGATCTATCTACGTTTATGGAAAGACATTCTTATGAAACATGAAAATCAATCAAGTAAGGTAAAAGTGCATCATATTCATTAAAAACAGTAATATACACATTACAGGAAAGTCAAAACCACAAAGGGAGTTGTGAGTAAGTTACATCCTCACAGGCAATGTAGAAAGTAAAGTGTAAATGTGACAATTTTCAATCTTTGTAATGTACTCTTTAGCATTCTAGAATAGTTATTTTCTTGAAAACCACTAATACTAAATTCTTTATGTTTAGAATTATTTTGCCTCCTTTTCTGAATTGTAGAAACATGTTGTTTTGATACTTCCCTCACACCTTTTTCAATATGGTGTCTAATATAAATGACTTCTTTTTACAGTACTGCATATTAGTTGGGCAAACTTTGTGTCCGTTTTGAATAAGTCGAGAGGGCAGTTGCAGCTTGTTTAGAGTCCTCCTTGTTTTTGATGCAACCAGCAGGTCATCAACATATTGGGCCCACACTGAATTGCAAGGCAACCTCAAATATTCTAAATCTTTATTCAAGATTTGGGAGAAAAATGAGGAATTTCAGTATAACCTTGTGGGATTCCACACCACACATGAACTTTATTAAAAATTGAAATGCGAAAAGGAACTGTGATTCCTCATGAAGATGAATAGAGAAAAACACTTTGCATAAATCACTGCTGGATTCAGTACCACTCGACAATATGGAATCAGTATTGCCTTAATCTTGCGGAGATCCTCTACAATTTTCCCTTTCCCATCTAGTTTCTTAATTCCCATCACAGGAGAATCACAAGGACTACCAAGTGCCTCCGGGGGGGATTTCTTACTCAATCATTTTCTCAATCACTGGCTTCAATCCCACCTCTGTTTCTTTTGTGTCTAAACTGTCTATAATGTCTATACTGTCTTGTTCTTATGTATCTGGTTTGACCTTTATTTTGATTGGCTTTGCTCTTTTAGTCAATTGCATCTTTTTTTTCCTGTAAAATCCCACACCTTATCTTTGATAGTACGTGTTAAATCCAGAGGCATGTCGTGTTTTGCCAGAGTTAAAAACAACTGAACCTTTGTATCTTGTGTATTAATCTTGAATATTAAGTCCTCATCCTGAGTTTTAATCGCAACATCATCTGGTATATAATAGATAACACAGTTCATTTTGCAGAGTGAGGTATTTCCCAACAAGTTCTGAGGACTTGAATCACACAAAATAAATTAGTGTGTGTTTGCCATCTGACCAATTTTAGCTATAACATCTGCTGAACCTGATTAAGAATGTTTATTGCTGATCCATATAACTTTGAGTTCTCTTTCAGAGAGTGGTAGGTTTGAGACATCTGCGTAACAAGAAGAGAGGTAGGGAGAGTAGGTAGACACTCTTGTTCCCCGGTCAATAATCAATAATCAAAAAAAGAGTGTCTATAGGACAGGCTAAGCCGTTCTAGGGAGCACAAACACAACCACACTGGGATGTTGAAGAAAGCCCTCACTCACCACCTAGTGATGACATGCTTCATCATCGGGCCCCACCAAAGAGACCTAGTGTCTCTTTGGTGTGCTGCAACGCCAGGATTACTGTGGAGCGGGATAGTGAGTTTCGGGCGTGTTGAGTGCAATTAGGACTAGTGAGCGGTGGGGGTATTAAAATAGTCAGTAGTGAACCAAAAATGACTTTATTAAATGACCACTAAAGACTTAGGAGGTAAAAATATGTGAGGAAACAGTCCACTTTAATTGAGTGGTGGGTTCCTATCAGTTAGTCGACATGTTTCTTGCCATCGAAACGGTGTTAATTTACCCGGCAATTCATCAGGACTGTGTGTGGTAAACCCTGGCGGTGTGGGCATGCTAAGGCCCACCCTTACCTAGGGGCGTGAGAGTGAAAAAATTAAAAGTGAAAAAAGTGCAAAAAAATTAGGAATTAATAAAATATTCCTAATTACTCCTGCTTTAGGAGGCTTCTACTTATCGTTTCTGCACCTGAAAATAAAAGGACAGAGACTTACAAGTAAGACAGAACAAACATTCAGTATTAATCCTGGTTGTTACTGGTTGTTACTGTAATTATCGTGCTCCAAACGTGATAGTCATACTGGCTGTGGATGAATAGCGCTATGGTTAACACCACCTATTAGCCCCGGGTTCGGATGAACTAGGAGAAGTGCGGTGTGCTATTCGTGGTAAGGACTAGCAGTGGCTGTGGGTTAAAGAGGTGAAAATCTTCATGGAAGATCGTCAGCTACGCGATCAATGTGAATATCATAATGAGATCGCAATCAGATTAAAAAATGTCTCACTTTGTAGGTGTTGGGAATAAACACCATGGGTCTCAGGAGGGGGGTGGAAGCGTATTCGGCACACCCTGTTACATGGCAAAACATAGGGAAAAAGAAAAAGGCACAGAATCAATATAATGCCTTTCGGTAAAGCGGAGCGCGATCTGTACTTAGCTCGAAATTGGTAGATGGTCTCCACTTACGCCCTCGACGCTTAGCACCCTCAGTATGCCTACGTCGCCCTCGAACCGGACCCCAACGATGTTGGAGCGGGCTCGGTTTTCTGTTTAAAAGCAAAATACCAAGGCGGTGATTGCTTCCGGGTGGGCGTGGCTACGTGACAAGGCAGGTCGTCAGATGCGGGTTACCAATAGAACCGCCCTGGAGGCACTGACGTATGGATCACATGGTAGTAGTTGCTTAGTGATTTGGGGTAAACAGTCTTTGCGCAGAATGCGGAAGTGTTTTAAAGACTAGCGAGTAAAAAATATAATCACGCTTGTTAGTGCCTTCAGCTAGATGGTGAATTCAAGTAGGGAAATCAAGGTATCCCTATTGCTGTATGACAAACTACTATGAATAAAAGACCCAAACCACCGTCATTATTGTGTCAGGGGCTGACGTAGTAAGGGGTTCATACTGATTATTAGTATGTCAGAAGTTGTAAGACGTCTACAGAATTAAAGGTAGATTGGGTAGCTCCAGTATCAATCAGAAAGTGAACAGAATGGCCAGTGACTTCATCGTCAACGTATGGGCCACTTTGCCTACCTCTAGGACTGTTCCAAGCATCCAATCCTCCACCCCTCTCAGGCACCTTCATTGATACTGCTTCCTGACAACTCATCACTCAGAATCAATGGATTCTGCTGATACCCTCTACTATAGCATATTTTGTTTCTAATGTTTTGCTGTATCACGAGCTGAAGGCATCAGTACTCGAAATGATTTCAGATTCTGCACATTTTGCTGCATATTATGGACCATCTAATTTCTCTGCATCTGTGAAATATATTCCCATTGAATTCTGTTAAGATTCTGTTGGCACTCCCACTGTTCTTAAAGCTGCAGCAGCCTGAACCTGTTTTCCACACTACACATCTCAACTTGAACCGGGCACTGCTGTCATCACTCTCTCAACTGGTGCACTCTGTTAATTCAAGTAGGAGCTTGCACAATATTACTACCTCCCCCAGCACATGTGTCTACTCTTGCACTAACATCATTAGTTCCCATTGTCCTCGCTGATTATGGAGGAGGAGTTGAATTTAAAAGTTAATTTGTAAAATTATTGTCTTCATCAGAATTATCTGCCTTCTTCTCCTTTCTGTTTTCACCTTGTCATCATTCTCATGAATTATAGACGGGAATGCATTTAGACATTCAAACATGTCCTCCCTTTAACGTTTTTACTAATGATCCATTTAGCTATCGAGCCAATGTTTAAATAAGCTTTTCACCTGCTTGGTCACTTTCTATCTCTCTTTTTCTATCGCCAAGCGATCCCATTGTCGGTCCCGTTTCAATCTGGGTATCAGTTTCATGTCATACATAGTTTGTCTTAAGAAATCTAGATTTCTAGTATTAAAGGTACCTTCTAATGGAAACTGTAAATCTTCATCATGTGCACTGTATTTATTGCCATTCGAAGAATCCAGGTACATGTACAGTACTGGACTTCTTTCATCATTTCATAAGCTGACAATCCTTCTTCTGGTAATTGTTTACCCTTCTTATGTAACTTTAGGCTTTATTACCAAATTTCCCATGATTCTCACTGAAAACTGACTCGAAAGAAACTAAACAATCACAATAAACACACTAGCGAACAATAACAAGTCACAGTGCAGCTCTGTCAAGGTCAACCTATCACTGTGTGGCTTTGTCAGCAACCAACCAATCAGAGCATAGCTGTGTGGTGACATCCCACCAATCCCAGAGTGGCTTCCTGGCTTAGCAACCAATCTGTGCATGACTTCCTTGTGAACAAGGAAACAATTGAAAAACCACCTTCAAACCAATTAAATCAATAAACCCTGGCCTGTTTCCACTATAAAGGAAAACAGTAAATCAAGTAAAATAATCCAGTTACAAACCACAACAGTTCAGAAAAAAAGAAAATATTAAGTCAAATTGAGAACAGAAAATGGAAAGTTCTGTGACCACAATTCACACTAGGCACACTTGTGTGCAGCAGCAATATACTCCTGTGAATGCACTCTCTCCTGGACGCTCAAGAGAGAAATACACAAACCCTAACCTAACATACCACCAGGAAAGAAGTATTTGCTGATTCAGAGTCCCTATCAATGTGCATGAGGCGCCTCCCTCTTCGCACTACCATTATTTACATGTAAAACGAATATATCTCGAGATCTTGGATTATGATGAATCTAATAATCAAACCTAAAACAATTGAACTTCAAATGTGTTTACTACTATGAATAATACATCAGCACAACAGTGATCAGTCCACCAATTGATACTAAGCATGGGCGAATTTTGCGAATCTCGCGTTCGCGAATTTTGCGGATTTGCGAACTCGCAATTCGCAAAATCCGCGAATTCTCGCGAATTTGCGGATTTTTTCTTTTGTGTTCGCGCGGGTTTCTGCCAGTTCGCGAGGGTTTTGTACAATTTCGCAAACGCGAACTTACCTGTTGGGTCGCAAGTTTTGCGAACTTGTTGTTTCTACGTGTCCAGCCTGTTTGGGACACTCTTTTTCATCACTGCCACTCTCTGTCACCACTGCCACTCTCTGACTACTCATGCCACCCTCTGGCCCACCCATGCCACCCTCTGTTTCATCACAGCACCCTCTGGTTGTCCAGTCAGTGTACATTATTGTGGCAAAGCAAAGCACACCTTCCCTGCCTCAAGTGACCTGAATTAATTTGGGGCTGATTAATGTGTCACAGAATATTTTTTTAGCTGGCACCTGCTTCCTTAGTGCTTCCTGATTAGTGATCTTTTGCACTTGCTAAGTGCTTTCATTGTTGCAAAATTAGTTACAACACCTGCCCTGCCCCAACTGACAATAATGAATTAGGGGCTGATTAATGGATTTGAACTTCCAGCCTGGCTCCTGCTTGGCTCCCTTAGCTGTAATTCAGGACCTTTGTGGCATATGTGTAACTATTCTGAGGTTCAGAGCAGGGTCACATAATAGTTGCAAGTAGGCAACTGAACTCTGGAGGGGCCCCTCAGGAAGCACTACAGGAAATGGCTACTAATGATGAGCCTGAACTTTTGAACCTGGTAAGTAGTTTCAGTTTTGCTAAGATCGTATTTCTGCAATTTAGCGCTTTTTCGCGGGGCGCGAAGTTGTACTGGGAAGCCGCGAACTCACGCGAACAGTGCGAGCGAGCCATAAAATCCGCTGCTCGCGGATTTGGGGATTTTGCGGGAGATTCGCGAATCTCGCGGATTGCGAATTTACCGAAAATCCGCAAAATCCGCGAGCGAAACGGATTTTCCGCCCATACTTAATTGATACCCACATTCATTGCATATCCAAACAACTCACACAGACAACACAAATCCATCTCACAAACACATACTTCATCGCACACTCACAAAATCAAGTCACCTTATCAATACTAGCACTCCAGATCCTTCAAGAAAGCTCAGCTAATCACTTCTTGAGAGTCTCCATCATCTGGACTCATGGCACATTTCCAAAAACTCCTTCCTCCTTTAGAATGGGCTCTAAAGCGTGAGGAACCTTTGTAAATAACTTTAGGGGTCCCCATAAAAGAGGAGATGCTCTTTTGAAACCATTCTCTTCTACCAAAATTGTGGGAGCAGAACCCCTTTTAAGATATTCCAAAACTTACATCAACTACAACTTTCCCTCAGGAAGTTCTGCTTAAGGACCCTTGACCTTGCGATAAAGACCATCCTCCTCAACATCAGCCCCCACATAAAAAATTAAGGAAGTAATACAATAAGTAACTGGGACCACTCAATAACTGAGTTCTAGATCAGAGGAGAGTAAAAAGATTTAATTACAAAGATCTCAAAATGTATCAAAATAATGCTGTCCTAAACGTAGCGCAAAAGCAACAGAGAAATGGACAGAATTCCCAGTAGATCAGGAAAGTCATCAACATTCTGATTGTCAGTCACAAAGAAGCCAACAGCATCGCTGGTAGAAAAGGGAAAGTCTCTGGCTCACCCTCAAAACCAGGGGGTTTATACACATTTTCAACATAATTAATAAGCAAAATCTGCAGACTCACAATGTATGACTAGCGATTACAAATTTCAGACAAATAAGAGTTTGACACGTAAAAAAAAAAATACATAGGGATTGATTACAAGTTTTGACACGGGATACTCCATCACAGATGTGACGGATATCCCTTCCCCCATGTTATGGGTTCCTCAGTATATAATGGAAATTGTAATATGGTGGACAGGATATCCGTCATGTTTGTTTTGTATTATTCCATCCGCCAAACTCATAATCAGGCCCGTAGCACTATCCCATTTTAAAGTAAGGCTTCTGCAGCTTCTACGTTCATACTGTCCAGAGAAGCAGAATATTATGAAACATTTTATTAAACAATGACCCATACACCAATCTTCTCAACCAGGTCCACGTCAGGAACCAGAGCGGAAGGACTTTGAATAAGGTACTTTCAGAACACTGAGAAAGATTAATTCACAATTCATGCACTCGAAGAAACATAACTAGTTACATGACAGTGTCCTGTGCTCTACGAAGACTGCAGAGACAGTGGGGAGACAAGATACTCAGGGGGACAGTGATTGAAAAGGGGAATGAGCAGGATCAGATTGAACAGACATCAGAACAGCATCCATATTTATAAAAATGGAGACTTCATGAAAATGTGGCACAACTAACTTGCATTATTAATCATATTTCTAAATGTTATTTCAAACTCGTTTAAGTACAATGTTAATATTTCAACATTTGCAATCAATATTCCACCAATAATACTCAATATTAGTTGTCACCAAAAATAGCACATTAAAAAACTTTTTCAAGTTCTTGATCTGAAGAAACAAAGCAGCAGATTTACTAAATTTTCAAACAGTGTAGTAACAAAGTTGTGGCGCTGCATTGCATGAAAAGCAGAACACACAATAGCACAAAATCTACTAAGGAATTGTGCTGTTGCTCTCTCCTCTAGTGCTTATTATGCTGCCTTGCACCAATGCAATGTAAACTTTCTTACACCATAGTGCAGGGGTGCATCTGTGATGTCAATCGTAGGTTTCCTACTGGAAGGGTACCTTTAGAGCATACAATTATATGCTTTGACAAATTTTAACACTTTACCACTTTGCACGTGAGCTGTATGGTGCAGCACACTTGTAAATTTGGAAACGTTTGTAGAAAATAAATCTTTTCTCCAACTTTAGGTTTGAGGAGGCATACTTTTTTGATGCAAATCCCTTTCTATCAAAGTTAATAGATAGAGATTAGCATCAAAATCCATCAGTGGGTACATGTAAACATCTATGTATCACCAATGGTATACCACCTTGATGCAAAGCAGTGCATAGTGTTAGTAAATCCACTGTGTAAACTCAAGATTTGAAATGTAACACAATGATCGGGAGTGTCATACTAAAATAATTGTATTACCACCCAAAGGAAGCTTTTTTTAGCAGTATTAGAATAATGAAAGATTGAATAAAAAATAATAAAGTTCTAAAACTATAGTTGCCAATTTGCATGCATCACTTTGATCCAATTCATAGCTCAGTTTGCTATATTCGATTGATGATAACTCATGAATTCAAAGAAATAAAATAATCTCTGTGACAAGAGCAGAAACCTACTGGGGTAGCTACATAAAATACAAATCTGTGATGTGCATGTTACGTGTTATGCTTGGCCGGGGGACATTAGCCCTTTATGCTACTTTATTATGAGTCAAAACTGTTATTAGACAAATCACAGATCTCTCCATCAAGTGCATTAACAACCAGACTTATCATGCTATTGGTAGTATCCCCTTAAAAATGTTAGACATGCAAAGATCTCTGGGAGCTGCTTTTATCTTGCTTCAGCCTGTCATGCTTGGTGCCAGGGTGTTGGCACTGATTAAAGGGGTCGCAGAAGTATGAAATGGCCCTCACTTGTCTATGGAATGGCCAGGATGCCCTCTGTGATGATTGTCATTGGCTGGTTTCTGAGTCCTAATGGTTGGGATGCATACTGATTGTGTTAAAAACAAGGTGTAACCTTTTCCAACAAATATCTACATGTTCATTTGTTTCAACCTAGGTGTGTGGAACATTCAATTATGGAAAGGAATCAACTAAACCCCTTCTCCTGAAGAAGGTGGCTTTAATGATGTTATGCCACTGAAACGCGGCAACACTTAAAAAACGTTGTTAGATCTGTGAAAGACAGCAGCAATACAAACATTATACTCTTATGGGTTGTGCTGTTTATTACTCCAGGATTAACAGTGTTAAGACAAATATCATTGTCTCACCATATTCCTTTCCAGGAACCTTTTGAGTGTAATGAGTTTGTTTGATTGTGCTACCGATGTAATAGAGATAGATTTGAATATGTCTTTAAATAAATGTTTTTCATTAATTGTTCATTTGCACATATTTTTAACATATTATGTTATTGTGGAATAAAAATATATATTTTCTGACTAAGTGCTTTAGCATCCCGAGTGGAATTTTAACCTAATACTGTGTGAATGTCGATTGTGGAAAATACGTGATTCAGATGTGCAATATTTTCCAAAGTTATATTTTGGAAGTTGGGCTTGCGAGAGTCTTGTGGGTGTCCCAACAGAGTGCAAAATCAAAAATGGAATCCTGTGATTTGCCGAGAGGCCCGTTTTTCCTGTGACCCTTTACGCTCTAGGAGGAGAGGGGGGCTCCCAGGAGACCCTTGAGGACTCTGACTGGCTGTCTGTTGGAATTTTAGAAATGAAATTGCTGCCATTACTGTTTAAGTTGAAAAATGTCAGGTGTTGTGGAAATAAAATAAAAAAGGTCTATATGGGGGCAGCAGAAAGGCATGCAGTCCCCCTAGATGTAGAGTGGAGGACGTTAAAGGATAACTACTGTGATAAAAATAAATATATATTGTTTTTTAAAAGTTTTCATGATCTTGCAGGATGCTCGCAGGATCTTGTATAGTAAAAAGGAGGAGGTGAGTTCTCAATCCAGTCTACTAGTAGGACTAAATATTGTGACCCTTGTTATTTAGAGGAAGTGTGTAAGTTTTAAATACTGTGATGAGTAGAAAGTTAATTTTTTTTTATTTTTAATGTTACAATCTCACGTGGCTCTTGCAGGATGATGAAAAAAGGGAAAGAGTAGGTGATCTCTCGTATGTAGACTTATTACTGTAGGAAGAAGTCTTACTGGAGATGGTGCTTATCAAAGTCTACTATTTACACCCATCAGCTAGGAAGAGTTGTGAGTAAAGAGTTAAGACTCTCCCCACACCCCACTAGGCACAGCTATCATACAATAGAGGAGCCTCAGTGGAGAGGCAGGTACCTATACACACCCTACTATGATCATCCGTCATCTGAATGAGACGTCTCAACAGAAATGCCAGTACATGCACATACCCTACTATGTGTGAGAAAGAGGACCCAAAGAAAAGGCCAGCCCATGCATACACCCTGCTATTCGCACCCGTCATTTGAGTGAGAGATCTGAAAGGAGAGGCCAGCCCCTCCCAACTCACTACTACGCACACCTGTCATTTGAAAGAGCGGTCTAAAAGGAGAGGCCACTCGCTCCCTATACACCCGAGTGTTATATTCCCAAGTTAGGCCCATGTAGCGAAGCAGCCTATTTCTTACATTGACCTCACAATTAACATTTTCAACTGTGACCCTTTTGCTCATATTTGTGTGCATGACAATGTTGGATTCGTTTTTCTGAAACTAAACTTGTTTACACATCTTGCTTCGCACAGTATTTTCACAATGCCCTGAACATTATGTACAAGGTGTTGTTCTGCATCATGTACAAATGTAATCTCTATCTTCATCCACGGGGCGACAGGGCTATCTACATATCCATAACACCACTAAGCTATACGCACCTCGCAAGTCTGCTTTCTATTATAAAAGATGAGCATCCTGATAGGTTAGCAGAGGAAGCACTTCCACTGACACCGAGCTCCTTGCATGCTGAGAAATCATGCAGCGGTCTGACATCTCGTGAGGGGTGTCCAGTTTGTGACCAAGACGGGGTCCTTCATTTCATAATACCAGGTAATGAAGTTGGATCGTCCCTTGGGGGTTCTTGGCTCTACACCTACACACACTCTAGGCACACCTAGAGTAGGATTTGCATCGTAGGAGTGCGCTTGATTACTGCCTTGTTTTATATGCTTGCATATATAAACTGTTTTAGCACCTTGGTAGAGCTATGTCTACTATTTACTCTCTTGGTGCTTGCAATTATGTTTATCTGCTTCTGTCTTTTGATCACTGCAGCACATGTATTTTATGCAAGAAAAATATTTGTTCTATAAAAGTTATTGAAAGAGAGTAAGTAAGCACGAGTTACTGAATGAAAGATTCTGCACTGTTTCCACGATCCCTGAGGGGACAGGTTTGTCATATTCAGTGATTGTCCGAAACAATACACTCCCTGGTAGGTTAGGGGGTTTGCGGTGGTACTAAAAGCTAGCTGGTCTATAGGCCAACATATCCTGCGGGGGTGTCCAGAAACAGTCTTCACACCAAGCCCCTAGATTATGTTGTCCAAACAATGCACAGATCCTACGAATTAGTAGGAATTGCACAACACTAGTGTGCAAACTCATCATCTGAGAGAGAGGTGTGAAAGGAGAGGCCAGTTCATCCACACGCCCTATTATGCACACCAGTCATCTGACAGAGAGCTGTGAAAGGAGAGGCCAGTCCATCTACACACCCTACTACTACTACAGGCCAGTCACTCCTTATACACCCTTCTACGCAGACCTGTCATCTGAGAGAAAGGTCCCAACGGAGATGCCAGTACATACACACACCCTACAAAGCACACCTGTCATGTGAAAAAGAGGACGCAATGGAGAGGTCAGTCCATGCATGCACCCTACTATGCACACCCGTCATTTGAGTGAGAGATCTGAAAGGAAAGGCCAACCCCTCCCAACTCACTACCTGTCAATTGAGAGAGAGGACAATTGCTCCCTATACACCCTAGTATGCACACCCTTCATCTGAGAGAGAGGTGCGAAAGGAGACGCCAGTCCATCTACACACTTTACTATGCACGGTCATTATTTGAGCGAGAGGTGTGAAAGGAGAGGCCACTTCACTCACTACTATGCACAACCATCGTTTGAAAGAGAGGTCTCAAAGGAGAGGTCAGTCACTCCCCATACATCCTACTATGCACACTTGTCACTTAAAATAGAGGTCTCAAAGGAGAGGTCAGTCACTCCCCATGCACCCTACTATGCACACTAGTCACTTGAAAGAGAGGTCTCAAAGAAGAGGTCAGTCACTCCCCATACACCCTGCTACGGACACTCATCACTTGAAAGACATGTCTCAAAGGAGAGGCCAGTCCCTCCCAATACACCCTACTAAGCACACTCATCATTTGAGAGAGAGGTCTCAAAGGAGAGGTCAGTCACTCCCCATACATCCTACTAAGCATACTTGTCACTTAAAAGAGAGGTCTCAAAAGAGAGGTCAGTCACTCCCCATGCACCCTACTATGCATTCTCGTCACTTGAAAGAGAGGTGTCAAAGGAGAGGTCAGTCACTCCCCATACACCCTACTATGCACATTCATCATCTGAAAGAGAGGTCTCAGAGAGGCCAGTTCATCCACACAACTTACTACGCACACCCGTCATTTGAGAGAGAGGTCTCAAAGGAGAGGTCAGTCACCCCCCATACACTGTAGTATGCACACCCGTCATCTCAGATAGAGGTGTGAAAGGAGAAGCCAGTCCATCTACACACCCTGCTACGTGCACTCTTCATCTGAAAGAGAGGCCTCAAAGGAGAGGCCAGTTCATCCACACACCCTACTATGCACACCTGTCATCTGAGAGGGAGGTCTCAGAGGAGAGGCCAGTATCTCCTCATACATGCAACTAAGCACACCCGTCATCTGAGAGAGATTTGTGAAAGGAGAGTCCAATCCATCTGCACACCCGACTATGCAGAGCTGTCATTTGAGAGAGAGGTGTAAAAGGAGAAGTGAGTCCCTCTCCACTCATTACTACACATACCCGTCATTTGAGAGAGAGGCCACAAAGGAGAGGCCAGTCCATCCACACACCCTACTATGCACACTCATCATATGAAAAAGAGGCCTACTATTCACACCCATCATCTGAAAGAGAGGCCTAGTATGCACACCTGTCATCTCAGAGAGAGATCTGAAAGTGCCTCCCCACTCACTACTACCGAGTCCATCTACACACCCTTCTACGCACACTCATCATCTTAGAGAGAGGTCTCAAAGGAGAGGCCAGTTCATCAACACATCCTACTACGCACACCCGTCATCTGGGAGAGAGGTCTTAGCAGAGAGGCAAGTCCCTCCATACTCCCTACTATGCACATCCATCATCTGAGAGAGAGGTCTGAAAGGAGAGGCCATTCCTTTCCCACACGCTACTATACACACTACATTAGATCTGTGTTTTGGCGCAGGGTTAGATTTACATATGGTAATTAAATATTACTTTACAGTAAAGAAAACTCCTAGAAATTCACTGGAAAAAAAGGTTAAAGTAACAGTTTAGTTAGATGTAATAAAAAGATTTGTTTTTGTTTAAAAAATAACCTTAGAAATTCAGTGAAAAAAACAAAGGTTGAAGTATCTTTATAGTTAGTTGAATTTGACAATGACAACATTAATGTTTTGAACTAAAAAAACACAGAGATTCACAGGTTAAATTAGCGCCCCATCATGCACTGCTTATGACCACACATGTGATATCACTCATGACATGCTCTATGACACCATTGATAACATCTCAAATGACAGCATGACAATAAAGTGCTGGTGCTGAGCACTAGAAATCACTGGCTTAAATAATGAACTGCTCTATGGAGAGCATTTACTCTGCATCCCACTGTTTGCAAACAATGAAACTCTCATGAGAAATACACCACAGAGCATTAAAAAGAATCTACTAAGAACAGTGTACACTGTATGCAACAGTTTTCCAAAAAGACACTATTTGCTCAAAAATAACCAAGATCTGAAGGTGTACAAAGATTTATAAGGTGTTCAATACCTCTACACCGCTATGGTGCATTAGGAGCACATATGTTTTGTAAGATACCCATTAGCTGGACCCAAACAAAATTAGGTAGAAAAGTAATATGGCAGTTACCAGCCACTATGCAAACTGCAACACAAACTAACACATTCATTGGATGATTTAATCAATGAGGTCATTTGAGATGTTAACAGTGATGTCATAAATGATGTCATAGAACGTGTTATGAGTTATATGTAGGGTCATAAGCAGCACATAGTGGGGGCGCAAGTTATAGTTAGAGCTGCTAGCTATAACTGGTGAAATTCTGTGTTTTTTTTTAGTTCAAAATGTTAATGTTGTCACTTAATGAATGTATTCACATTACTGAAACATTACATTTTATTGTTAGGACCTGGTTTCCATAGGATGAGCGTGTTTTGTTTTGCCAATAACTTTGGCTCCATTTGACACATCCTCACGAAATGTTCAAAACTAGTATGACACTCACTTCAACTTTAGTCTGGCAAGTTTTGGGGTAACCAGTCAAGCGGTGGCTGAGAAAAAGGGGGGTCACAAAACATGTTTTCCCAATGAATTTCACATAGGGACTTTAGACAAAACTACAGTCCAAACCCCTGAATGGAATGACATAACATTTGGCAGAAAGGTGGTTGTTGGTCCATAGCAGTGCCCTGTTCTGATTTGGTGTAAACCCCCTGTTACAATATAGATTAGAAACTACGGGTCAGAAGGGAGTAGAAAGGTGCATAATAAAGGTCAGAAAGGAGCAGAAAGAGGCAGAATAAAGGTCAGCAGTGAGCAGGAGGCAAGATAAAGGTGAGAAAACCAGCGGAGGCAAAATAAAGGTGAGAAACAAGCAAAAAGAGGCAAAATAGGGGTCAGAAATGAGCAGAAAGAGGCAAAATAGAGGTCAGAATAGAGCAGGAAGAGCAAATTAAAGGTCAGAAACTAGCATAGGGAGGCAAAACAGAGTGAACTTAATTGAGAAAAGGGTTTTTGTTGGGATGGGGGAGATACGAGGCGCACAGCCTCTTATTTGACGCATGCAAGTAATGTGGAAAAAGGCAAGGGTGGTGGTGCAGAAAAGCAAGGGAATAAGCCCTATAACCCCTCAACAAGTGTGTGGATAAGAACCACACGCTGAACAAAGACAAAACAAATGCCTATCGCACACACCACAGTAGAAAAAAGGTCGCTAGGCCGGTGATAATTCCAACCCGGCCCAGCTCGAGACCAGGTGAACAGAAATGAATCTTATCACAGACTGTGCGTTTCTTCAGACTATTCCGTTTGTTAATCTTTCATAAGTAACATACATAAATGGTGTCGCAATCTTTGGCGGAACCTTCAAGTAATTAGGTGATTTCCTCATGAATAGGTAAGAGGTAATAGCTGTCTCATAGGATAGAAAATGGGTCTTCGGGTGCGAAGGTTCCCAATCGTTGTTCTGCCCCGGTGTGGGGAGGATTTTCCGAGACGTGTTCTCCGATGCGGTTCTGGTGAGCCTTGCTCCGGCCGGGTTGGAATTATCACCGGCCTAGCGACCTTTTGTGCGCCATCATAATCCTTCAGCCCTGAGGAGTCGCGGAATCATCACATTCCGACGCGACGAAACATGTGCCGGCTGGCTATCAAGAATAATAAATGAACATTGGAACAAAAAGACATTGGGGTTCTTTCTGACAGCTACAACTTGAACTTTTGAGGTGTCAACTACGGCACCAAATCTATACTCTTTTTTCTACTGTTGGGTGTGCGCTAGGCTTTTTTTTGTCGTGGAGGCAAAACAGAGGTCAGAAAGGAGCAGAAAGGGGCAAAATAAAAGTCAGAAATGAGCAGAAAGAGGCAACATAAAGGCCAGCAACGAGCAGAAAGAGGCAAAATAGAGATCAGAAACGAACAGAAAGAGGCAAAATAAAGGTCGGAAACTAGCAGAAGAGGCAAAATTAAGGTCAGAAACTAACTGAAAGAGGCAAAATAAAGAAAACAGACAGAAAACCTGCTAAGAGCAATCAGAACCCACTCAGACACTCATGAACATAATCATAGAACTACTCAGGCACTCTCACAGCTACTCACAGATGAACTGAGACATATACACCCAGTGAAATTCAGTCCGACACTCATGCACCCACTTACTCATACTCTCTCACCCACTCACAGACCTACTCAGAGACTCATGAATTGACTCACACACATTCTCACATAGCCACTCAGAGGTTCGTGGACCCACTCAGAGACCCACTCAGAGACACACACCTCCAGTCACAGTCCCACTCAAACAATCATGCACTCACTTACAGAACCAGTTAGGCACCCACGCATGCAATCACAGACTCACTCAGAGAGTCATGCACCCACTCACAGACCCACTCAGAGACTCACACACCCACTCACAGACAGACCCACTCAGATGCTCACACACTCACTCACAGACCCTCTCAGACAAGACACTTATGCAGGAACACCCAGACCTACTCTGACACTCACACACCCAGTCACACACCCATTGACACACTTGTGCACTCAGCCACACACCCACACACTCATTTACAAAGGTTAAAGGTTACAGTTAGGAAATACAATTTCAAAAACCTTAGAAATTGCTGAGAAAAAGGCAGAAAACCAGCTGAGAGCAAGCAGAACCCACTCAGGCACTCATACACCTACTCACAGAACAACTCAGACACTCTCACAGCCACTCACATACCCTTTCAGACACTCATCCACCCACTCACAGATGAACTGAGACACGTACACCCTCTGAGACCCAGTCAGACACTCATGCACTAGGGTGACCAGGCGTCTCGGATTTGCCCGGACGGTCCCTGTTTTTCACCTGCTGTTCGGGCAAATTTCAGATAATTTAGCTCCTGTCACGGTTTTTAGAGAGGGTGACTGAAAACTGTGGGAGGTGCTTTTTTATGTTTTACAGAGAAGGGATAGCTAGCAGTTGTTTCCAGAAAGCAATCAAATTAACACACAAGCTTCTGGGTTTAAAAATTGCATTGCATTTATGTTCTAATTGCCTGTTCTGCAATTCTGTGCTGAGGAGTGCCGTCATTCTGTGCACTCACTTGAAATAAAACTGTAGTCCTTCTTCTGTTTTAGTGAAATGTCCTGGTTTTTGGCTTTAAAATTCTGGTCACCCTATCATGCACCCACTTACTCATATTCTCTCACCCACTCACAGATCTACTCAGAGACTCATGCATTGACTCATACACCCTCTCACATAGCCATTCAGAGGCTCATGGACCTACTCCCAGGCCCACTCCGAGACACACACATCCACTCACAGTCCCACTCAAACACTCAGGCACTCACTAACAGACCCAGTTAGACGCCCAAGCGTCTAATCACAGACTCAATCAGAGACTCGTGCACCCACTCACAGACCCACTCAAAGACTCACACACCCACTCAAAGACCCACTCAGATGCTCACACACTCAATCACAGACCCTCTTAAACACTTATGCATCCACTCACCTACCCATTGAGACACTTATGCAGGTACACCTAGACCCACTCAGACACCCACGCACCCAGTCACACACCCATTGACACATTCATGCACTTAGACACACACCCACTGATACCCTGCTGCACTCACTCACACACTCATTTACTAAGGTTACAAGTTACCGTCAGGAAATAGAATTTCAAAAACCTTAGAAATGGCTGAGAAAACAAAGGTTACAGGGACGTTATAGTTTGGAAATTGAATTTATAAAACCTTAGAAATTCCCTTAAAAAAGAACAAAGGTTACAGGGACATTATAGTTAGGAAATACAAATAAAAATACTTTGAAAATTCACTGCAAAAATCCAAAGGTTTCAGAGACTTTATAGTTAGGCTCACATTTCACTCATAAAATACCAGTGAATTTCAACAGTTACAGTTACTTGAGCTAACTATAACTATACCCCTGCAATGCACTGCTTATGACCTCACACATTACATCACTCATGACATGGTCTGTGACATCACTGATGATATCTCAAATGATATCACTGATGACAGATGCACTGACACACCCACTCATACCCCTATACAACCTCTCATGCTCCCACTCACACATCCACACAACCACTCACAGACCCATAAAAGTACTCCCACAACCGCTCACTCATCCATACAGCCACTGAGACACCCACTCAGTCACAGGCACTCACACAACCACTCGCTCACCCATAAACCTTCTCATACACGTCACATACCCATACAGCCGCTAACAGAGCCACACACTCACCTATACAGCCTCTCACACACCTACTTATTTACCTATACAGCCTCTCAACACAGCCACTCACTCATCCATACAACTCACACACACATGCAACCACTTACATACCCATTCACACATCCATATAAGCACTCACACATCCGCTCCCTCACCCATACATCAATTCACACAGAAACTTACTGTACAATACGGCCACTCGCACAGCAACTCACTTAACCAAACACCCACATAAACAGACACTTACACATTCAGTCACTCCCTCCTACAGCCATACAGACACCCATTCACGAACCCATACAGCCACTTACACAGCCACTTACCTACCCATAGAGACACTCACTGATCCATACAGCCACTGACACACCCACTCACTCACCAATACAGTCACTCACACAGCCACTAACTCACCCACACCGCTGTTCGCGCACTGACTAATACACCCATACAGCCACTCACACACCCCTACAGGCATTCATACACCCACTCACACACAAATAAACACTGTGACACAGTCACTCACTTAATATATGTTAGAAATATTATCACTCATTAGTAGTACAAAAAGTACCCTATTTTAAGTTTTGTAGTACCTTTGTATATATGTTTAACACTCATAAACTTTTTGAAAACACGCACTCTCACTGGATGATGTCATGAATGATGTCAATTGAGATGTCATGAGTAATGTCACTGACCATGTCATCAGTGATGTAATCTGTGAGGTCATATGCAATGCTTTGCGGGGGCATAATTTGTAGTTTGCTCAGGTAACTATACCTGCTGGATTTCACTGGTTTTGTATGAGTGAAATCTGACCCTAACTATAACGTCTCTGTAACCGTTGGTTTTTTCAGTGAATCTATATATATATGTTCTGAATGCGATATTATGTCAAATCGATATTTAATCTCTGGATATTGTGACATACATCCACCTAACAGTACCAAGACAGAAGCAATGAAGGTGCAGCAAGCAATCGCTTCAATTCAAGACAGCATCTGAATTTAAGGACGAGCAACCACCGCAATTTAAAATTATGTACATTTTAAGTGAAACAAGAAAATAGTTTAATTTGAAGCAATTTGTTTTGCTATGATTAACTTTCCCTTTAATTTAGTATTTTTGGGATTGAAGCAGTGCGTCCTTCCCTCATTGAGGGGCAGATTTATGTTAACTGGTGCATCCTGAGGGATGCGCAAAGTTAGCGTGCGCCACAGTGCGCCACAGCTACGCCACCCATGGTGCGCCGCATTTATAATGCGGCGCACCATGGTGCAAAAACGGCACAGATGCGTGACGCATCTGTGCCGGAAATGTGGTGCATGGCTGGAGTTGCGTCGCAAGCGCGACGCAGCTCCAGCAAGGCTCGGGGGTGCCCCATTCTACTAATGCTGCATCAAGACCTACGCCTGCTTCAAGCAGGCGCAGGGTTTTGACGCAGCATTGCCCTGAAAGTGACTGAGTGAAATCTCATAGATTTCACTCAGCCACTTTCAGGAGGCGTTCCTGCGCAGGAACGCCCCCCCCCTGCGCAGGAACGCCTCCTTATGGCGCAGTGCTTTACAACGTGACGCATCTCCTAGATGCGTCACGTTGTAAATAGGGCGCATTGTTTGCGCCGCAGTTGTGTCAAATAAAGTGACGGTATTTGTGGCGCAAAGAGGCGCAACGGCCTCATAAATCTGCCACTGAATATTTCCATACCCACACTCTGTGTGTGCACCACTCTTCGTGCATAGAAGCGCATAGTTTGGATTCGAGTGGCCTCGTCTGCGAAAGAAACGCATTCTAAATAGAGCAGTCTTAAAATATTTATTTTCTGTAGCATCTCCATACCTGTACAAGCTTCTTGGCGCTAATTCAACAACCTAAAATCTTTAAACAGACAACAGAGAAATGGAATATCTGTTTTATAATAATTCTGTTCATTTCTGCAATAAGGGGGCCTGTAATTGGGTATCAGAGGCAGAGCAGAGGTTACCTGGTGAGTAGCGCATAAATAATCTCCTGGAAAAGGGTAAAAACAGGAGGTGTCTACTCTAAACTTTGAAAAAAGTCTTTCCGATCAAAGGAAAGGCTCGCATTGGGGTCCAGAGATGGGAACAAGCGCGGGTCTGTGGCAAGGAGGCCTTTGTGAATGGCGTGTGTGGTGCGCCGTGCAGGCTGATTCACCAGGAATGCAGGGAGCCGAGCCGTGGATTAAGCTGTCCCACTGAAGTGAGGCTGGCAGGGGATTAGTGCCAGGGTATGTTTAATCAGAGCAGGAGGGGGCGCAGGCTTTCTTTAATGTCACTTAATGTTATCCGCGGATCACCTTCCTTGCTTGGAAGGGCTGACGCACGGTTACAGTAAATGCAGAAGTCTTTGTGTGTTTAGTTCTGGGAAACTGGCTTTAGGAACTCCTGGCGCGACCCCAGAGCATCCCCCCCTTGTCAGCGGCCCTACCACTCACACTTCATTGAAGCGCAAGGCACAAGCCTTTTCTTTATTTATGTATTACTCTGTGTTGCTTGCTTTCTTTCTTTCTTTCTTTCTTTCTTTCTTTCTTTCTTTCTTTCTTTCTTCCTTTCTTTCTTTCTTTCTTTCTTTCTTTCTTTCTTTCTTTCTTTCTTTCTTTCTTCCTTTCTTTCTTTCTTTCTTTCTCTCTTTCTTTCTTTCTTTCTTTCTTTCTTTCTTTCTTTCTTTCTTTCTTCCTTTCTTCCTTTCTTTCTTTCTTCCTTTCTTTCTTTCTTTCTTTCTTTCTTTCTTTCTTTCTTTCTTTATTTCTTTCTTTCTTTCTTCCTTTCTTCCTTTCTTTCTTTCTTCCTTTCTTTCTTTCTTTCTTTCTTCCTTTCTTCCTTTCTTTCTTTCTTTCTTCCTTTCTTTCTTTCTTTCTTTCTTTCTTTCTTTCTTTCTTTCTTTCTTTCTTTCCTTCTTTCTTTCTTTCTTTCTTCCTTTCTTTCTTTCTTTCTTCCTTTCTTTCTTTCTTTCTTTCTTTCTTCCTTTCTTTCTTTCTTTCTTCCTTTCTTCCTTCCTTTCTTTCTTTCTTTCTTTTTTCCTTTCTTTCTTTCTTTCTTTCTTTCTTTCTTTCTTTCTTTCTTCCTTTCTTCCTTTCTTCCTTTCTTTCTTCCTTTCTTCCTTTCTTTCTTTCTTTCTTTCTTTCTTTCTTTCTTTCTTTCTTCCTTTCTTTCTTTCTTTCTTTCTTTCTTTCTTTCTTTCTTTCTTTCTTTCTTTCTTTCTTTCCTTCTTTCTTTCTTTCTTCCTTTCTTTCTTTCTTTCTTCCTTTCTTTCTTTCTTTCTTTCTTCCTTTCTTTCTTTCTTTCTTCCTTTCTTCCTTCCTTTCTTTCTTTCTTTCTTTTTTCCTTTCTTTCTTTCTTTCTTTCTTTCTCTTTATTTATTTATTTGGTGGTTTTTTCTTTCTTACCTACTACTATGTTGCTTTTTCTATCTCTCTCTCTCTCTCTCTCTCTCTCTCTCTCTCTCTCCTTTTCCTCTTTCTTAACTTCTTTCCTGCAATTATTCTTTTATGTGCCTTTCTCTTTGTGTTCTTTTCTTTCTCGCATCTTTTTCTTCCTTCCCTGTTTCTCTTGGTTTGCCTCCCACCTGTCTCCATTTATTTCTTATGTTTTTCTCTTTCTCTCGTTTTTCTCTCTTTTTCTTTCACTCTTCTGTTATGTTATGACCCACTGCGCTAACAAGCCTGCCTCTGGCTCCTAGCCCTAATGTGGTGGGAGGAAACGAGAGCGGATTTCAGAATAGGGCAGACATTGCTTTAAGGTGCTGACAAACAAGTTCTATGTCCTAGACATGCTGCAGCCCTGCATGCGTTGAATTGCTGCAGACAGTCGAGACAAAGCTAGGCTCCCTGCTCTGTCAGAGACTGACGCAGACCAGGTCTGATGACTCAGTAGAGGTCCGGATTTGGTGACTCTAGGGGCCAATGTATCTACTCCAGAAACCTGCGGGTCACCAAGAGGCAGGTAGACTCCGCTTTTCATCCTTCTGAAGTAGATGAAATGAATATTATCGAGTTGGGTAACAGGAAAACATCTGTTATTCTGAGACAAGTCGCCAAAGGGGATACACGTGTTTGTGTTCAACTCAGTATTGTGAGTTGTCTTGTAATACCACACACCCACCACTTCTCATGCAAATTTCGCAAAATCAAACTTGGCAAAAGGTTTACAGAGAGCAAGAGGGGCCATATGCAGAAATTGGGTACAGGACCTCTGCACACATTAGGGCACATTCAGACCTTGTAAACTTGGAACTCTGAAAATGGGAGGTGAAGGATTTGATTTCCACAGAAGGGGTTCAGCTGACGAGGAATCATGTGGAAGCTAGCGCCAAGAAGCCAGTCCCTATCACTCAAGAACAACATGAATCCTTCCTGCTCTTCAAAGAATCCTAGCTAAAATGTGTAAACTTCTTCTTGCTGGTAAAAGAGAACGTTTGAAAAAGGCTATTTGAGAATGTGCTGCAATTTGAATGGAAAATATTGTCATGGGGGCTGATGAGGTAAGAAATTGCCAAGAAATTATGTCCATTATGAACTGAATTTAGTCATTGTGCCTAATCAATGTGGGTGTAGAGGGTGTGTGGCTTATATTTTGTTGTTGTTGCAGTTTTATATAGCGCAAACTTGACCCTAAGGTATTGGAGCGCTTTACATGAGCACCAGTTACGTTGCACAAGGACACATTCATTTGTGGGAGGCATGGGGAGATGAAGAGCAGAAATATCTGAACCCTAAAACTCTTCACCACCCCATAATTCTACCCATCACTGAACCTTAAAAACCATTCACGAGCCCTAAACTCCACACATCCGTGAATCTTAAAACACCCCTATACTCCACTCATCTTCGAACCCTAAAAACACTCACCATCCCTAAACTCCACCCATTCTTGAGCCCTAAAAACCTGCTATCACCCTTAACATCACCCATTCATCAGCCCTAAAACCCCACATTACCTCTAAACGCCACCAATTTTGGAATTGTCCTTAAGATTATCTTTCTTTTAAAATGTTTCCTTTAAATGATTGATTTGTTTGTATTCCTTTAAAACGGTCCTTCCTTAAAATTGGTTTCCCATAACTTGGGGGCATATTATCAAGGGAGTTTATCTCCGCTTTTTTGGCTTTAAAAGCCAAGAAAGCGGAGATAAAATTATCTCCCTATTACCAAGCTGTCGCTAACACCAGTTAGTGACAGCTAATAGGAGATAGCGACCATCTTGGGCCCCGCTTTGCATGTCAGTGATATTTATCACTAATGACATGCAAAGTGGGCGTGCCAAGATGTTAGCTACTGGAAACAGTCCCTAACATCGCTATCTCCTATTACCAACTTTTGGAGATATTCGCGCTAAGCGCGAATATCTCCAAAAGCTAACACCTGCCCTGAGCAGTTCTTAGCCATGTTATCCAATGGGAGGAGGATAACATGGCTAAGAGCATTTGCTCGATAATGCATGAATATCGCTGACTTTTCAGCGATATTCATGCATTGCGGCAGTTTTTTTATCGCATTTGCGATAAACCTTGCTAATAGCAAGGTTTATCTGCGATAAAAATCGCCGATGTGCGGCGATAAGTTTTGTCTCTAAACAAGTTAGAGACAAAAATTATCGCTCGTTGTTGGTAATATGCCCCTTGGTTTCCTCCAATGTGGTTTCTCAGTTTTAGTTTTTTCATGAATTCACATACATAAGGGTGTATGACCACTGGGAGACATTAGGAAATGATTTTGCATGATTTGCGCGGGCTGTCTAATATGAGAGGAGGGTTGGTTAAGGAAAATAAATGTATTACAAAGGGTCACAAACTTGTACAATCTGTAAGTTTGAGATGGAGGGTTATAAGACTCGCCCACAAGAAGCATTTGGCTATCTGAAATAGTTGATGCTCTAATTTGGAAATTCAGGGCATGATTCCCAAAGGTAAGCTTACACTTTTGTGTAAGTTTCCATTTATTTTGGGATTCCCAAACTCCATTTAATAGTTAGTTTACGTCTGGTGAGGCTTTGGAGGCAGGGCGGAGACTTCAGCTCACACAAAAATTGTTATGTTATGTGCAGAGCTCTCCACCCTGACTGCTGAGTCTCCGCAGTCGTAAACCTACTAATAAATAGAAGTTTGTGAATTGCAAAACGAGTGTAAACTTACAAAAAATTGTACCTTTCCCTTTGAGAATCAGGCCCTCGGAGGGCTGCTGGAGCATCCTGGACCTTGTGCCGTTTGCTTTCTTAAATCAATTTGTCGAAGATTAAACTCACAGAGTAGATTAACCTGTATAGCTGACATGAAGCATTGAAACGGAGGAAACATCAACAATACAATTTAACTTATGAAATCCATAGGACTACACAATAGGGATAAGGAATCAATGAATATGATTAAAGGGTTTTATTTGGATTGCCAATCAATCCAGTCAATACGCAAGCCATGTGCATTTTAAATAAGTACATTAGTACACTAGGTAAAGTAAAATATCTCAGTTGATTGAGATGCAGTTGAATAAAATACAGAATTGTGACAGCCACAATGATATAATGACATAAAAAGCAAAAAGGTGTTCCATAAAGAAACTGCCCTTCTTGACTATAACATGAGCCAAATATAGGACCATCTACTAAGCAGGGCTCGAGTCGGGGTACCACGCGGGTGGACAACGTCCCCCCACTTATTTTACCGGGAGCTCGATAACTGGAGCAAATGGAGCCGCACATTCACTCTTTGGCCTCTCTGGGGCGTGATCGGAGCTCTTTTAGAACGCTGCTCACACACTGGCTTCTCTGATGCAATCGCATCTAAGGGGTGAGCGAGGGGAGGCAATAAGTCTGATGGTGCAAGTCACCTTTCGTGACATCACTTCCTGTCGTGACGGCAGCGTCCCCCCACTTCTTTTTTTAGGACTTGTGCACTGCTACTAAGGGTCTCTAGTTCGGGAGCATATAAGGAGGAAGTGTCAGCATTATCAGATCCAGGAGAAGTCCAAAGAAAGAGGAAATGAGTGTTTAGCATGAGGCCTCACACTCAAAAAATAGAATAAGAAGAGAGGTCTGTACCTCTCCAAGTCTAAAGGGGATCTCTCCTAACACCTAACTCCAACAACTCCTAAGTATGAGAACACCAATAAATAAGAAACAGGAGATTCAAATGTGTTATCTCTGTTCACACCACCAGTGACCAATCAGGACACTACTCAAGTGTTTCTACAACATAGCTCTGAATTCCCAACGCATCGAACTGAGGCTGCTGTTCTCAGCCTTGAACATCTTGCCATCCTGGTACACGGGAACAGAAAGCTACTTTTGATGGTTGTTTCTCCACGTTCAATGTCAAGTGTCTTCAGTCTTCTCTATCAGTCATCTAATACAGACAATGAGCCTTTCACTAGCTAATGAAATAATAAACCTGCAAGAAAAGAAAAACATGCAAGCAAGGAAAATACATTTCAAGTGACGACTGTAGTCAGGTTAATTTCATTGAGCATTTAATGTGCACTTCAAATATATGGTTAAACATGCACATTTGTGACTTTAAATGTACTGCAAAAGTGAGCAATTAGAATACATGTATACAATTGCAAATATATCTTGAAGTGTAAGTGTAAAATGTGAATAAAGAATATACGATTAATTTTTAAACTGAACATTAGTGCTCACGTATATAAATCTCTAAGTTTCTACAATAAATACATTACAGTAATGCGTGTAAATGTGTGACACACCTTAGTAAGAAACGATTAAAATGTCTAAACGTCACCCATCCCTGAACCTTAAACAGCCCCTCACCACATTAGATGTAGACCTAGGCGCAGTTTGTGTAGTCACGCTGCGCAGTACTCCGCGAAGTGACAAAAAAACTGCTTTGCTACGTGGAGTCCCACGATTGAGCAGAGTCTTACTTGCTCGGTCACCCCCTACTGTGCAGCAGAGAATGAGGGGAATAGAGTGCCCTTCCAATCAGCCCCCAGCAGCTCTCATTTCTATGTGTTACTCTGCATAAAAAAAGCATGTGCAATGAATTGAAAAGCATAACTGGGCAGAGCTGTCCTCCAGCACAGTGACAATAAGCCATGTATTTTGCTAGATGGTTCTGTTCTATTTTTAATGCTTTGGTTTGGAGGTGGACCGGGTTTTTTAGGTCTCGGCGTCAACGCGCGGAAGCGCGTCTCCGCCGGAGATCTTTTGTCAGCGACTATGCTTCCCAGGAGACAGTCCCGGCCGCGCGCATCCTTCCAGGCGATTTGTAACTGGAACGCGCGCTGTGGCCAGGCGCTGTCTCCTGGGAAGCGCAAGCACCACACACACATGCGCATACACACACACACAAGCGCCCACGCACATACATACAGAGACACCCACCCCCCCTCCGCAGACATACACACACGCGCGCGCGCACACACACACACAAGTGCACCCCCCCCTCTCCCCCGCCGTCGCACACATGCATACACACACAACGAGGGAACCGAGCCCCCCCCAGCCCTTTGTAACTTACCAGATCAATTCTGAGGGACTCCGCTCTCCTTCTGGTGTCGCGACTCGCGAGACGCTTTCACTCCGCCTTCTCTTCCGGTTACGTACGCAGCCCCGCCCCCGTCACAGGCGACTTTGCCTGACTTCCCGTCCTACCTGCGCTCACTGAGTTCGGGATCTCCTGCCTCGCCTGCTTGTTTTAAATACCTCCATGCATGGAATTCTAAACACTGCACAAAAGAACAGAAAGGAAGCGAGGCGATTTTCAGAGCTCGATGGGTGACCCAAAACTCTGCAATTCATCCGTTGTCCTATAAATACGCAATAGAAGCTGTGTGGAGGTGGGGACTTTAAAAACTGGCGACACATCAGCTGGGAACTCTCCGTACGGACATGGCAGCGGCTGCGACCAAAACGAGAAGTCAAACCAGCAAGAAATGGAGCGGGGCTCGCCCCCTCGAGACTTCCCCGGACATGTTTCCCAGGCTCGAAAACAACTGAGCAATAAAAGGAACAGGGCAAGTTCTAGAGCACGCGCCTTGGGAGGTATAAAACCAACATTCAATGAAGATTAACATCTAGCCCCCAATGGCACGATATTTACTAATCAATCGATTAAGTAAGAGAAATAGGGCGCATTTCTTTGAAAACAGTTCTTTAAGCGTATGTAACTTTATCGAGCTTATAGTTCGGGCCTAATCATATCCTTATTGCTCAACCTCCGGCGAAATCCTAAAATGATCCTGATGCAGCTGACCCGCCCATCGCTCTAATGGAATTGTTTTTTTCGTAACCAATAGGCACTTATAATTTGTGGTTCTTTTCTTTGGTGTTTTGACCACCAACAAAAACATTTTTGCGCATGACTTTAGCAAGCACGGCGAGGGGCACAAGTGAGATGTTATTACCCCTTGATGCTAGTCAGTCAATTAACTTTTTTTAAAATGACCCAATATACCAAGAAAGAAAATGAAGTAATCCGCTCTGCAGAGCTCGGGCTTTGGGAGTTTACGTAGAAGAGCGTTACACACCCTCTTAGGTAGGCTTGTTTGTAGTGGAACTAGCAGAGGATGGAGGGGAGTTCTGCTACCATTTGATCTATTCTACAAGATACATTAATAGATACATATAGCTTACAGAATGGCTCAGTGAGATGAACATGGAGAGCTGAAACATGCAGTGATCTGCAGGGCGAGAGTTTGAATCCAGGCAAGGCCAACTCAGCCCTTCATCCTTCTGAGATGGAAGATCTATTACAATAGCAGAAATGGTAACTACTGATTCACGATCAAAAGAACAGATAGTCCCAGTTTGTAAATAACTACCAGACTAGGTAAAATTAGATGTTGAGGGTGCCTTGTTCGAAGGTTTACCCTGCCAACAATGTGTTCAGCACACGCATGGAAACACTGCAGACAGCTGCTAAAGGTGGTTAAACTGAGTACCATTAAATTGGGTAACAACAATTTCTGTTATTTCCAGCACTTCGAAATGGCAGAAGTGCTACAAATAAATTTTAAATCTGCTGCAATGAATGGACATCAAGAACATATTTTAAACATAACTCATGAAAAAAAAGTTCTACTCTTTCCAGGGGCACTCGGTCAGTGAGGGCGTCAGTGCCCCGCAACTGCCTTTCTAAGGCACCATGAGTGTCTGTCAGGCTGAGCAATGGAGGCACATCATGTTGGGGTCAGGCTGCCAGGTGCTTTACGTGCGCTAACGAAATAGCGCCAGCCAGTCATGATTTGCCGGGCGGATGGACTCGCATACCTGAAGGCCGGGACACTCCCTGGATTATCCAGTTTGTGCACTAGTGACGTAATCTCTGCGCGTTGCCTCTGTCGTCCATCGCGAGATTTGTACATATACCGACTGGAAATGACCTTCAAACAGAGATCGCGTCCTCCTTTAGCAGTATTAGTAAAACGCATTCGAGGTGTACTGCACGCAAACGATCCTGAAAATAAGGCATCGTCGGTGCTGTTTCTAAAGCTACGCTGTGCTTCAAGTCAAATACATCTCAGTTCAGAGACTGCTGTAGGCTCAGCCGACGCAAACACACTACCACTGTTGCCCACAATATTTTTGTTTTTCATAATAGAAATAACTATTACTGAACTAATAGCGATCTGTCCATCGTGCTCGCAGGAATGGCCGCACGCCTGGATTTCTAAACTGTTAAATGCAGATTAAGCATAGACTTCTGCAGCAAATGGTCAACCCACTCAAAGATATGTGTTTATTTTATATTAATATCGACACCGTTAACTATTCGGTAAAGACCAGTCAAGATAATGCTTCTCTCCGGTAGGGGTTATGCAAACGGTCATTATTAGCAAAGAGCTGCTGCGCACTTGGAACGGAGCTGCAGCGCCATCTGCAGACCTGCGGGGGTGTTCAGGGAGGGAGTCGCCCCTGGCAGCGTTGGCATGGGTTAAGTGCAGTGCAAGCACTGAACGTTACCAAGCCTGGGCACGAGATATTGCCAGGCATTTGCAACCCCTGCACTTCAGAGAAAATACCAGAGTGAGGTATCTGCAGAACACGCAACGTGTGATCTCAGCAGTTCGGTCTGCACTCCTTCTCGAGTAGAGAAAAAAGGATTTGAAAACGGTTGTTCCCCCTTGTGCGATGGAACGCAACCCTGGGGAATTCGGAGTGCTTACGAGTGACTGAAGCATATACATAATTTGTATTTTAAAGTGGGTCGCATCCCTCAAATATGCGTGTGCGAAGGTGCGCCTCACACACCTGCGCTTGCCCACAATCAGTAAATAATACGCAGACCATGACTCCCAATATATCCCGCCTGCGCTCAGGTTACCTTTTTTCCAAGACTGCAACCCAATTTTTCCCAAACCACACTGCACTCTCTCCCACACTGCACTCCACTCTCTCCACACTGTACTCCACTCTCTCCACACTGCACTCCACTCTCTCCACACTGCACTCCACTCTCTCCACACTGCACTCCACTCTCTCCACACTGCACTCCACTCTCTCCACACTGCACTCCACTCTCTCCACACTGCACTCCACTCTACCCCGCACTGCACTCTCTCCACACTGCACTCCAATCTCCCCCACTGCACTCCACTCTCCCCCACACTACTCCACTCTCCCCCACACTGCACTCTCTCCACACTGCACTCCAATCTCCCCCACTGCACTCCACTCTCCCCCACACTACTCCACTCTCCCCCACACTGCACTCTCTCCACACTGCACTCCAATCTCCCCCACTGCACTCCACTCTCCCCCACACTGCACTCCACTCTCCCCCACACTGCACTCCACTATCCCATACTGCACTCTACTCTCCCCCACACTGCACTCCGCTCTCCCCCACACGACACTCCACACTCTCCACACTGCACTCCGCTCTCTCCACACTGCACTCCACTCTCTCCACACTGCACTCCACTCCCCTCCTCTCGGTTGCTTACACGGACCAACTTAACCGGGGAGTTAGGTGTCCAGACTCTGCACGTGGCACGGTCGGGGTGATCTGCGAGAGTCCTAGCCCCTGGAGGATCCCTGCCCCTTCCCTGCTTCAGAGCCTTCAGTCTGCCAGGCTGGCACGAGTAAGTATACATAAAAAAATTGTGATTTACAATGCCAATAGCTCTAACTTTTGCAAAGGCGAGACCGTTGCATTGTAAATGCTTGTTATTTTGTGTGACAGACCTTCTCTCAGTAATGGACTCACTTACATAGGCCTGCCTGTACATGCTTCCACCATTATTGATCTGCAACATGATAAATTAAAAACACCAGTCCTCCCTGAGACATATAATAAATATTTGTCTTGTTACAGCTCTTGCTTTGCCCAACAGAGTCCATTTGGGGGATGTCATCTGCTAAGGGTAAGAGGGATCCGTCAGATAGCTGAGGGCTATCCACCTGGCTAGTATTAATAGGCTGGGGGTCCCTAATCTGCGGATAAGGGAATTCCTCTCGACAGTGGGCCCTCTGGGGTTCGCTGACATCTCTGGCCTCTGCAGCACTAGGCTGACTGAGGCTTGGCCGAGAGGGGCAGGATACCTGCTCCACACTTGGTACCTCCTTCGAAGACTATCCTGCCCTCAGAGGCTCTGCCAGAATAGGCCTGACCTTCTATAGGGCAGTTTCTTTGCAAGGGGCAGGATAAGTTCCCTGAGGAGGCTGACCCTCCCTTGTGCTCTCTGTTGAAGCTGGGTGGGCCATTCTTTCAGGCTCCACTGCTCCAGGGTTGTCCTGTAGTTGGACTTGTGCCCTAGGAGATCACACCAACCTGCTCAGGGAGGCCTATCATCTCGAGATGGATCTTGAGTTTTTCTTCAGCCCAGGCTGACATTTTTTGATTATTGCACTGTAGGCAATCTACAAGCAGGTTGGGAGATTACTGCAACCATCTTCAGTTACACCTCGCCAGCTGTGGAACGTGTCTGCAAAACTCTGTATAATTTGAAACGTGTAAAGGGTGGAGTGGAGGTCTACGGTAAGAATACACAACTGTCCCACTGCCACCCCAAAACCCCATCTTCAGAAACATTAATTATAATATTATAAAGCATACCAGTCCATAGCTGCACCCACTGCCTCCGTAACGATGAGAGAAGTCAAGTACAGTTTTAAGTGCCTAGACAATGCCTGGCAGTAAAGAGCGCTACAAAGGCATACTTACCAAATTGGTTCTACTCTGGTATCCTTGGAATAACACCTCCTGTTTCTATCAAGTTAGTAGTCTCCGGGGAGCTCAGTTTACCAGGACAGGGGTGAATTTGACCCCTCTGGCAGCTGCCCGGGACCCTCCTGGCACTATGGCTGCGATGGCTCTGTAAAATAGTGCAGAGTTTCTCACAGTCTGGCTACTCCACGGTTATGAGCATGAAGTGCCTGGTGCATGGGCATTTGCTTTGCTGTGAGTGACACCCATCTCTTTGCTACAGTCGCTGAGGAGGGGACCGTAGGCACTCAGAGTTCCTATGTGCGAACGAGGTGGGCGGGAGAACGATCACAAATGTCTGTGCCGTAATGATTTCCCTTACTGTAGCCAGCTGGAGCCTCCATCCTCTCCTTCTCTGCAACGAAAGCTTCCCTGGTATCCATCTTTAAAAAACTCCTACACTATCAGTCACAGCCAGATCCAGACGAGAACGGACAGACATGCAATTCATTCAGGGCACACAAAGTGTTCAGAAAGAGGCCCAAAAGTACCCTCACTCAAAATGACAGGGATAGTGCGTGAATACTGATAGAGGGAAGAACTTCGCTTGCCTGTGGAACTCCGCAGAATCCCACTGAGTTTTTTGATAACTTGAGTGAAACTCCGCGAGGTCCACCCAGCCTTACTTAAGACCACTGCAACTAGATGGTTGGGACCCACAGGCTCCCTAAACTAGGGGTGGGCAGAATTTGCCTAGTCGCGCTACGTAAAGCTCCGCAAAATGGTAAAAAATCTCCACAAGAGCGCAAATGTTCTGGGAAGATGCGGAATTGCTTGTTCCTTGTGTTCGCAATGCTTTTTTCCTGTTTGCGAATGCTGTTTGCGTGCTCGGGAGAGTATCTCACGAACACGCATTTTGAAAGCGCGAACAAACAAATAATTCCACAATGCCGTGGAATTTTTGGCAATTCCGCGTTCCCCAGGAAACACAAAATTACCCAAATTCCGCAAGCGGAACGGAATTTACCACCCAGGCCTACCCTTAACTAAAGACATGGTAAACTAGGTATAGTGTGGTGTTGCACCTACCTACCCTAGTGAAAACTAAACTTCCAAAGATTGGAGAAAGGGTTGTGCTAAACCCTTGACTGTCAAACCAAAATGTTCAGTAGAACTTACTAGTTACAAAAAGTTTTTTATATGTGCCTAAACTAGGGATGGTTTTTCATCTAACCATACCTAGATTAGCTGGTAAAACAGCGCTGGCTTAAATAACACTGCTGCCACCAATGTAGGAGGCTGGCTTAGTATGTTGTGCAAACTTATTTAAGAGAAACACCTTGCAGTAACCCCAGGAATCCTGATGGTGATTTTAGTGGTTTTTGATAAACTTTGAAAGTTCTCTATGTGGCAGCTATGGAGAGCAGCCTTCAGGCTTATCTTAAAGGAGTGTTAAGCAGCTTGTTTTACTAGATCTAATCATGTAGTGTGGATTAAAAAAAAAAAGAACCACACAGTGTATATATAAAAATATGTCTATTTATTACACAACACTCATTTACACATTGATATATCTCCGACCCAGAGATATAAACACAAATGCATGATAATACTGCAATTGCAAATAGGTAAGTAAGCACAAAATATAGTGGTCTCTAGGGGGGAAACCGAACCATATACTAAAAAAGTGAATGCGCACTGCGACTGAAGTTGGAACTTGGACCAGAGACTCAGAAAAGCTGGGGACACAAGGAACCGCCCATGGTAGGTACACAGGAACCCTGTGGATGCCTTGTGCAGAGTGGAAACACAGCCACGTGTCCAATAGAAGTCAACAGGAAAGTCGCAGTTACAGTTTTGTAGAAGAAGGACCCTTCTCAGTGTACCCTGAAGAAACCCTGTGGATCACAGAAATTTGGAGAGTCACGCTACCCGTGGATACCCCAGGAACCAGGATACCTACACCAGGTAAGCTGTGTGCATACGTGCAAAGTGACGTTGGAAACCGCTGTAGACCACAATGGAGCGCTTCAGGAAAGATGCCGCTAGAGAAGACTGTGCAAGATTCCGATGGAATCGCAGAGTAGATTCTTGAAGTGAGGAACCTGTAAGCATATGGGATTGAGTCTATGCCACTCAGAGGTGACCAGGAGGCACGGAAGAGCAATGCCCACTGATGATAGGCGGTTGAGAAGAGTTGACTGTGACCTTTTCACTGCAGCTGTGAGGACCAGGCGATGCGGTGGAAGACCAGAAACCATGCAGAAGCTGTCCCACATCAGAAGTCGAGAACCAGGGGATCAGTGTCCGGCAGGAGCACCAGCAAGCCTTGGCAGCTGCAACAGGCATGAAAAGCAAAGAAGGAGCAATGTTGGGACCAGCAAGGTCTTAGGGACTCGCCACAAGCAGGGGAGTCAGAGCAGGTCCTGAACAAAAAGGGAAGCCCAATGAAGCAAACAAAGATTCTCAAGAGGACCCAGAGGCTAAAGGAACATGATTTGCATGAAGACCTAAAGCAGCTCACCAAAAAGGAAGGCCTGCGGTGCAGAGGCTGTGGCGAGGATGCTGTACTTGGCAGGAAGAGATGCTGGATGCTGGAGCTTCTTGTAACTTGAAGATCTCTGGAGTTCATAGCCAACTAGTCTTGGCAACAGCAAGTCGACGCTGTGCACAGGGGTTTGGTCCCAGTGGTTACGACAATGGATATAGACATCAAATTTGCAGAGAGGACAGGTCAAGCCTCGCGGGAGTTGTAGAATTACAACCTGTGTTACTGAGCCTTTCGAAGTCTGTGTGACATCAGGAGCAGCAGAACAGTCATCTTTGTTGCGGTGCCTGCAGATGCAGGAGAGTGACTCCTTCACTCCAAGGGAGATTACTTCAGCTGTTCTTGATTCCCACAGGTCTGGTAAAGATCTTGTTAGAAGTACAGACACAGATCGATGAAGAAGACTTTCAGAACAGCAAGACCAGGAGCAGCAGGAGTCTTCCTTGATGCAGTCTCCATTCCAGGTGAAGTTTAGCGAAGTCCAAGGGTCCAGAAGGAAGTGGCTTCAGGCTTGAGTACTTGACGAATCTGAAGAGCCACCTACAGGTCAGCGCTTAAGTACCCTAGGGAAAGGGTTGGACAGACTCAGGGGTCCCTCCCAGAGGAGGGGCTGGACAGAGGAGAGGATTCTCCCATGTCCTTTGTCGAGTTTCCCGCTAAGGCAGGAGCAGAGGGCTCCCAGAACTGGTTCCAACTGGAGTGTGCAAGGATGGCACCAAATAAGCCCTTCAAAGCAGTGTGGTGGCGCTGGCAAGTGACCCCACCCCAATTTACTAAGTCCTGTCTGGGAGACACATCTCCCTGCAACAGGAAACCTATTGTTCTACCTTCCCCTGCTTGAGCTTGGCTCAGCAGCAGGAGGGCAGAATCGTGTCTGTGGTCGGAAGCAGCACTAGCTTGCTGTCAGACCCTGAAAGGCTGTAACAAGGAGTACGAGGGGAATACCCCAAGCCCCCCCGCCCCCCTCAGAACATGGAATCATACTTCCGACACTGGAATCAGTTTTGGGGTATGATTTCAACATGTTTGACATTAATGAGGGCCGGGTTTGATGCAGTCACTATATAGTTAGACGTCTCGTAAACACTGTAGAATCGACACTTGGATTTCTAGGGGTGTTCTGCTCATGCAGTGACATCCTCACATTTGTAACCAAGCACCTCGCCATCAAGACTGAAAGGCCTGTCAGAGGGGTGACTTATAGGTTTTGAGTGCAGTGACCTCAGATATAGGAAAACTCAGATCTGTTGTGAGGGGTGCTAGCACCAACTCACACAGACCACGATGGCAGGCCTGTAGTCCCAGTTTGAGTGGTCTATCATGGGTGGAACAATGCATGATTTTGTCCATGGGAGACCCCAGGTGTACCTTTGCCCTGGGTACCTTAGTACCAAATACTAGGGACTTACAAGGGTACACCAGTAGCCAATTGTTAATTTACAACAGTACTTACCATGGCCATTTTAGAGAGAAAACACTGGGACATTTGGTCCTGATTAGCAGGATCACAGTCAGACTAGTCAAAAATACACTGACACCAGGCAAAAAGTGGGGGTAACCACGCTGGAAGGATCCTACCTTCCTACAGCTACTTTTTTCCAAACTGTGGTGCTGTGTGCTACATCCACAACACATTTCTGCCAAATACCTCCTATGGCCATTAACACTTTGCACTTACCATGCATCATCATGCAGCCACTGGTTCCCGATCTCGGTTGCACACTGCTCCTTCCATCATACACAGTGGTACAAAAGGGGTGATGATGGACGGAGCATCTGAACCAATCAAACACTCACACCCAGTCAACAGATCTGGGTTTAATCCACCACCGTTCTTTAGCCCACTCTGCCACCCCAGTTCAGACATGGCCATATGCAAATCAGTCTGACCCTGTGCCTCATGGGAACAGTCCAGCCCGAACTGCCAAGCCATGCCTTCCCTGGACCGGAAACAAGCTTCCGAGGACCGGTTCCTGGCATTACAGCCGTCTTCAGCCCGGCTTGCTTGAATCCAGTGGCAAAGTGAGCAAGGAACTCACGTCTGAGCATACCCTGCCAACTTATGGCGAACAAAGTGGTACAAAAGGGATGATGATGGACGGAGCATCTGAACCAATCAAACACTCACACCCAGTCAACAGATCTGGGATTAATCCATCACCGTTCTTTAGCCCACTCTGCCACCCCAGTTCAGACATGGCCATATGCAAATCAGTCTGACCCTATGCCTCATGAGAACAGTCCAGCCGAACTGCCAAGCCATGCCTTCCCTGGACCGGAAACAAGCTTCCGAGCACCGGTTTCTGGCGTTTCAGCCGTCGTCAGCCCGGCTTGCTTGAATCCTGTGGCAAAGTGAGCAAGGGACTCACGTCTGAGCATACCCTGCCAACTTATGGCGAACAAAGTGGTACAAAAGGGGTGATGATGGACGGAGCATCTGAACCAATCAAACACACCCAGTCAACAGATCTGGGTTTAATCCATCACTGTTCTTTATCCCGCTCTGCCACCCCAGTTCAGACATGGCCATATGCAAATCAGTCTGACCCTGTGCCTCATGGGAACAGTCCAGCCCGAACTGCCAAGCCATGCCTTCCCTGGACCGGAAACAAGCTTCGAGGACCGGTTTCTGGCATTTCAGCCGTCTTCAGCCCGGTTTGCTTGAATCCAGTGGCAAAGTGAGCAAGGGACTCACGT
This sequence comes from Lissotriton vulgaris, assembly GCF_964263255.1. Lineage (NCBI taxonomy): Eukaryota > Metazoa > Chordata > Amphibia > Caudata > Salamandridae > Lissotriton > Lissotriton vulgaris. The sequence continues at coordinate 85,049,163 of NC_141693.1, forward strand.
TTGAGCATACCCTGCCAACTTATGGCGAACAAAGTGGTACAAAAGGGGTGATGATGGACGGAGCATCTGAACCAATCAAACACTCACACCCAGTCAACAGATCTGGGTTTAATCCATCACCGTTCTTTAGCCCACTCTGCCACCCCAGTTCAGACATGGCGATATGCAAATCAGTCTGACCCTGTGCCTTATGGGAACAGTCCAGCCCGAACTGCCAAGCCATGCCTTCCCTGGACCGGAAACAAGCTTCCGAGGACCGGTTTCTGGCATTTCAGCCGTCTTCAGCCCGGCTTGCTGGAATCCAGTGGCAAAGTGATCAAGGGACTCACGTCTGAGAATACCCTGCCAACTTATGGCGAACAAATTGGTACAAAAGGGGTGATGATGGACGGAGCATCTGAACCAATCGATTAGTCACACCCAGTCAACAGATCTGGGTTTAATCCATCACCGTTCTTTAGCCCACTCTGCCACCCCAGTTCAGACATGGCCATGTGCAAATCAGTCTGACCCTGTGCCTCATGGGAACAGTCCAGCCCGAACTGCCAAGCCATGCCTTCCCTGGACCGGAAACAAGCTTTCGAGGACTGGTTTCTGGCATTTCAGCCGTCTTCAGCGCGGCTTGCTTGAATCCAGTTGTAAAGTGAGCAAGGGACTCACGTCTGAGCATACCCTGCCAACTTATGGCGAACAAAGTGGTGCAAAAGGGGTGATGATGGACGGAGCATCTGAACCAATCAAACACTCACACCCAGTCAACAGATCTGGGTTTAATCCATCACCGTTCTTTAGCCCACTCTGCCACCCCAGTTCAGACATGGCCATATGCAAATCAGTCTGACCCTGTGCCTCATGGGAACAGTCCAGCCCGAACTGCCAAGCCATGCCTTCCCTGGACCGGAAACAAGCTTCCGAGGACTAGTTTCTGGCATTTCAGCCGTCTTCAGCGCGGCTTGCTTGAATCCAGTTGTAAAGTGAGCAAGGGACTCACGTCTGAGCATACCCTGCCAACTTATGGCGAACAAAGTGGTGCAAAAGGGGTGATGATGGACGGAGCATCTGAACCAATCAAACACTCACACCCAGTCAACAGATCTGGGTTTAATCCAGCACCGTTCTTTAGGCCACTCTGCCACCCCAGTTCAGACATGGCCATATGCAAATCAGTCTGACCCTGTGCCTCATGGGAACAGTCCAGCCCGAACTGCCAAGCCATGCCTTCCCTGGACCGGAAACAAGCTTCAGAGGACTAGTTTCTGGCATTTCAGCTGTCTTCAGCCCGGCTTGCTTGAATCCAGTGGCAAAGTGAGCAAGGAACTCACGTCTGAGCATACCCTTCCAACTTATGGCAAACAAAGTGGTACAAAAGGGGTGATGATGGACGGAGCATCTGAACCAATCAAACACTCACACCCAGTCAACAGATCTGGGTTTAATCCATCACCGTTCTTTAGCCCACTCTGCCACCCCAGTTCAGACATGGCCATATGCAAATCAGTCTGACCCTGTGCCTCATGGGAACAGTCCAGCCCGAACTGCCAAGCCATGCCTTCCCTGGACCGGAAACAAGCTTCCGAGGACTAGTTTCTGGCATTTCAGCCGTCTTCAGCGCGGCTTGCTTGAATCCAGTTGTAAAGTGAGCAAGGGACTCACGTCTGAGCATACCCTGCCAACTTATGGCGAACAAAGTGGTGCAAAAGGGGTGATGATGGACGGAGCATCTGAACCAATCAAACACTCACACCCAGTCAACAGATCTGGGTTTAATCCAGCACCGTTCTTTAGGCCACTCTGCCACCCCAGTTCAGACATGGCCATATGCAAATCAGTCTGACCCTGTGCCTCATGGGAACAGTCCAGCCCGAACTGCCAAGCCATGCCTTCCCTGGACCGGAAACAAGCTTCAGAGGACTAGTTTCTGGCATTTCAGCTGTCTTCAGCCCGGCTTGCTTGAATCCAGTGGCAAAGTGAGCAAGGAACTCACGTCTGAGCATACCCTTCCAACTTATGGCGAACAAAGTGGTACAAAAGGGGTGATGATGGACGGAGCATCTGAACCAATCAAACACTCACACCCAGTCAACAGATCTGGGTTTAATCCATCACCGTTCTTTAGCCCACTCTGCCACCCCAGTTCAGACATGGCCATATGCAAATCAGTCTGACTCTGTGCCTCATGGGAACAGTCCAGCCCAAACTGCCAAGCCATGTCTTCCCTGGACTGGAAACAAGCATCCTGGGACCGGTTTCGGATTCATAATCCTCATCAGCCAGGCTTGCTTGAATCCAGTGGCAAAGTGAGCAAGAGACTCACGTCTGAGCATACCCTGCCAACTTTTGGCGAACAAATCCCCTTTTGTATCGCTTTGTTTGCCCTAAGTTGGCAGGGTATGCTCAGACATGAGTCCCTTGATCACTTGGCCACTGGATTCAAGATAGCCTGGCTGTTGAGGATTATGAATCCGAAACCGGTCCCAGGATGCTTGTTTCTGGTCCAGGGAAGACATGGCCTGGCAGTTCGGGCTGAACTGTTCCCATGAGGCACAGGGTCAGACTGATTTGCATATGGCCATGTCTGAACTGGGGTGGCTGAGTGAGCTAAAGAATGGTGATGGATTAAACCGAGATAAGTTGACTGGGGGTGAGTGTTTGATTTGCTCAAACGCTCCATCCATCATCCCTTTTTGTATCGCTTCCTTCCATCATACACAGCATGAAGTGACCGGCATGCGTGCGGCTGGCTGATCACTTCTGGAGGAGTCTCATCCAGTGCCTCAGCAGAAACTGAAAGTTAAACCTTGGCAGGATGTGACGTCACCTGACTGCTACTAGTTTTGTGTGCACAGTTGAAATGTGTAGCTTCTAAACACTGCCCACTCCCCATACACTCTGCATTTTCCATTCTGGACCACAGTGGTGCATTATTCACCACTTTCTACTGTATCACGTAAAGAAAATGTACTGTGCACAAAGAGGCGTGGCACGCTGTTAAACTTCGCTCCAATGGCAGTTGGTGGAGTTTTGCCGAACTCTGCTGTCCAAGTGGAGCAGGGAGTGTCCAAACTCCAATAACTTCACCTGCAGAGCACCAATCCCTGGCCCCTAAAAACCCTCATTACCCTTAAACTCCACCCATGCCTGATCCCTAAAAGCCAACTCTACCCCTAAATTCCACCAATTCCTGAAACCTTAAAACCCATCCCTGAACCGAAAAAAATGCTTTCTGATCTAATTCTAATAAGATTTAGGCACACGAAGAATATAATGTCCGGCGCACACATATAATTGCACTTCTGTGACCTGTAAGTGTGGAGTCTCAAGGATGCTGCTCCAGGGCCATAAGGCGGGAACTAAACTATCTGAGTCTATCGCAATCTTGGTCCAGGGCTATAAATAAAGCCTGCACACAACAACATTCTGAAGTTATCTACCTTGTGGGTTTATTCAATAACAGTATAATTACAGAAATTAGAAGGTAGTTAATCTAAAGAATTTGCTTAATCCTAAGTATCTAGATAAATATGCAAAGTAGAGTGACATAGAGTCCATATCTAAAGAAAAGCCCAATGGATTACCCTTGAACCCTCATAGCTTTGTAGCTAAAAGTAATTTTTTTTCTTTTTTTAAAGTGCCATTCCCCAAAAAGCTTCTCTATAATAATGTTTTAGACAAAGCAAGTACACATTTTTTTCACAGGCTGATATTACCCAAATGGCCAGTACTTAATTTTACTGGACAGCACCAATCACAGTAGTATTTTTAAATATCACATACTGACATTGGCTAACAGTGCAGATAATGTGTTGCAGAGTGAAAATTATGTTTTCTTAATGAAAAGTTGCAATATCACAGCATCCTTTCACTGTGGTGTTGCATTTGAGATCTTACATGCTAAGAGAAATGTTTGTGAAAGATGTACATAGACAGCTAAAGAGCCAAATGTTGAGGGATGGGTGTGCATGCTGAGTGTAAAGGAAACAATCAGACAGCTAACACTTATACTGTGCCTTTGTGGCATGTAGGTTTGCTGCCAGCCCCCTGCAGGAAGTTGATGCCATTCGACAAATACGGGGACTTTTGCAGTGGTGCCAGATTCCTGTGGATATAAGTTAGTTTTGATAGATTATTTCTCTAACTGTTCAGATATTAGAGTGGGGGGCAAATGTCTTATGGCTATAGTCGTGGTTTTAGAGAGTGTGCTCACAAGAGAAGAGTTGCCAGTGAAACTGGTCCCTGATGATGGACTAAACGTTGTGCTGATATAGACTGATAGACTGTTCAACTGGAGAGGAAGAAAAAAGTGATGTAGATTTTGTTCCACTAGCAGTTGAAAAAGGATTACCTTTTAAATAGTATGACTGTACACTTTCAGTGCTTTAAGGACAACTCCAAATTCAATTACAGGGAAGACCTCATTTTATTTTTTCTAGGAAATTTCATTGGAAAGGGGCTTTAATTTGTACATAATTTGTTCTTTTTTAAATAATTATTTTTATACAGAGAACAGCCTCAACAGCTGTTACAGGGTTAGCATAGGTTGAATGATTACCGCTTATACATTGGTGCTTATATATCTAACCCCCCATGTCATTATTTTGAAAGCGAGAGAAAAGTAGGGAGGAAAGGACAGAAAAATAAGTGGTGAAATAAGAAGTAGGGTACAGACATTGAGAGAGAGGGAAAACAATCGCTATACATTACATCTGACAATCAGTGAGGATGTTTGAGCACGCATGCCGGCCCAGCCGGGCTAAAGTTGGATATGCCCCTTTTGGGCCAAGTCAATATATATGTCTTGGTGACCTTGCAGAATCATGGGGGATCATAAGAGTCTAGGTAAGTGTCCAGAGAGATCCACACCCCTCTGGTAGCCGGTTTCCAGGGTGAGTTCTGTAAAGCAATATTGTCCGCTCCTCTGAGATGCGTGATCCAGTTGAACCAGCCTTTGTAGTTGGTCTTATGTGAGTCCTTCCAGTTTGCTAGGACCATTTTCACTGCTGCTCTCAGTAATAGGTCTAGTAGGTCCTTATCTTGTTCTGTCTCAATTTCATCCTCATAAATGCAGAGGTGAGGGTGGAAAATTAATTTGTTCTTTTTTAAAGACATGGATGGCAAACCCTGACAGGCTGGAATACTATCCAGAGTATGGCCAGTCGGCAGTTTAATTCAAGCCTTCTCTCCATCAACTTTTTAATTTTCTCAGTTAGACACCCATGATGACATGGGTGCACGTAATGTGGATCCCTTAAATCAATGAGCTTCAGGGGCTCAAACGGCACCTTGATTAAGCCAATAAATGTACAATACACCTGGGGCTGCTAGTGCTCCAGTTCAGGAGACATGGCCCTATAGTTCAGGCTTCATTGACCGTTTTGGGACATGGAACGGACGGCAAAAAATGATGGAGTACGATAGTAGCTGGAGAATTTACTAGTGGTGTATATTAAATGAAACACTCCCCCATCACCTTTAAATTTGCTTTTTTTCTCAGTGAGATGGATAGCTAATCCCAGACCTTATGGTCTGCTGCTCTCTATAGCAATGAGAATCAGGTCCACCTCGCCGCTAAGGTCCTGAGATGCTTGTATGCATCCGGGATAATAATAATAACCCGGTATTCGTAAAGCGCAAACTAATCACCCATAAGGGTCTCAAGGTGCTGGGGGGCGTCGGTGAGATTAAGTGAGTTATTGCCCAGAGTCAAATGGTGCTGACCCGATCTGACTCCGGCACTGGGGATCGAACCATGAGCCCCGTTCTCCGGAGTCAGCCGCCCTGGCCGCTGCGCCACACCTCACCCATAACTTGTGCTGCTCTTTATGAGGAGCATAGCCTTGGTTTTTGTATGCCAACACTGAGAATAATATTGTATACAACCAGTCCTCTTCTGCAGGGACATGGAAGGAAAACACAGTGAGTTTGGAATGGCTCCTAGTGAAATTAATTGTGGTTCAGACTAATCAATGCCTTGATTACAAGATCCTCTTCCACAATTTTCCACTACGGGAAAGCAATGTCTCATGGTTACTGAGAGGCTGAAGTGCTGAAATAATTCATTAGCATTTTGTTAGAAATATGTTTAAATCATTTTTAGATAATATATGTGGGAAACTGTGCAGTAAACTAAATAGCTTAGTCACTTTTTAAAAGAAAAGAAAGATCCTGCAGGCAAACACTACAAATCCTTATGGAGATTGCCATATCTGATGTGCACATTTGCTCTGTGGAACAGGTAATGGCAAAAACTCATTTGTCCAGGGGTGTTTTAGTCCCTCTTCAGTCCTAGATGTAACTGGAGGTGATGGTTTAGAAGGGGAGTAGGGCAGTGCCCTGGGTTCACCCTTGGAGGACACCCGCCAGCAAGACAAAGAAAGATCGATCAGAGAAGTACAATTTCTTTCTGGTGGTATAAATGATCCATAGGCTAAGAATTATTAAATAAAGCAACATACATTCTTGATTGAAAAAGTATTTGAAAAATATACCAGGAGATTTATAAAGGTTCTAAACATTGAACTCAATTTACAGCTTTCAAATACCATAAGATACACTTCCATTTCCTTTCAAAAAGGAATATTTTACAGAACATTGACAAAGCCAGCGATTTGGCACTCAGGTTATAAATTCAAAACCTATCGCCTTTACCAAAGCTTATTAGCATTGTGAGCATGATTGAAAAAAGGGTAACGGCCTCCAGATGAGGGTAAGTTTATAGGAATGAGGGAATAAGGTGTTTTTCCCAATGAAGGTGAAATATTAAATACAAGCTTCCTCTTGTATACTTAGGCTTGCCTAAATTCTTTGAAAAAAATACCCGCCATTTTTAGGGTCGAGCCTACGAGATCATGCGCTAGCGCATACGTCTCTTGTATCAGAGAAGGGTTTAGAGTCCGCCCATTGATTACCCATTTGTTTGCTTGCATGGCACTCTTCTTTACAGCCTCATAATTTGTCACTGTAGGCCTAAAAGCATTTTCGTTCCCCTCTGTGGAACAGGGACCAAGCACTGATTGGTTCAACTTAATCAATGCCTGTCCACTGCTCCTAATGTGATTGAGGAACTTTTTTGTTCTTTTTTATTTTTATTGTCCTGCAAACAGAAGGAGTGTGAGTGTAGAGAATGTACCCAGCAGGACAGACAAAATTGCCAAGTTGTATTTCCTATAATTAACTTTCTTTTATTTTTTGCCAAGTCTTCCTTTCTCACTTTGCACTCATATTTTTTTTTTTTTTTTTTGCACTTGGGCACTGCTCTCAAAAGAGAGGATTATTTTATTCCAAAGCTGCATTGTTTCTTTCTTATGTGTAATTTTTAAAATTATGCTTTAACACATAATCCTGCAGTACACCCCAATTCATCCAGTGGTGACTGTCTCTGAACGGGGCAGATGGGGTGGGGGGGTGACAAGAATAAAAATAAATGTACCTGATTTGTCACTGCCTCCGCTGCACGCCTCTCCTCTATCTTCTTGTCTACTTAATGGCTCCTGCCTGCAGCCAGCACCGGAAGCACCCAGGCTTCCCCACTCTACCATCCAATCACAGCGCTGCAGGAGCAGCGTCGTGATTGGTCTGAGCAACCTGTTAGCTCGCTCGGGCAGTTCCTGGGGAGGCTGGGCAAGTTCTCCAAGGGGCTTTGCAGAGCCCAATGGAGAACATGCCAACTACTCATGACTGTTTGGCCAGAAGTTATTACCATTTAATTTTCCTTTGCAACTCCTAGCGGGGCAGGGCTGGCTCACCACAGAGGGAGAAGGAGTGGTTTGCACTCCCTCCCTACATGCGCATGACGCTTTGAACGGCCCTCTAGGGCTGGCCAAACAGTCATGCGTAGTTGGCATGTTCTCCATTGGGCTGTGTTGCACATCCCCTTGGAGTACATGCCCAGCCTCCCCAGGCACTGCCTGAGCGGCTAAACAGGCCGCTCAGACCAATCACGATGCTGCTCCTGCAGCATTGTGATTAGCTGGCAGAGTCCGGAAGCCTAGGTACTTCCGGTGTAAGCTACAAGCAGCACCTGGAAAGAAGACAAGAAGACGGAGGAGAGGCATGCTGCGGAGGCGGCGGCAAAGCTGGGACGTTTCTTTTTATTTTTTATCCCACCTGCCTCACCAGCACCATTCATAGGCAGCCACCACTGCAAACCACTCATCCTAATCAATTCATTCCAATCCACCACACTGCAGTCCTCCCAAGCCTCCCCACTCCAATCTCCCAAACTCCAATTTGCCCCACTCCAATCCAAAACAATCAGCCCCACTCCAATCCACAACAATCTGCCCCACTCCAATCCACAACAATCTGCCTCACTCCAATCCAAAACAGTCTGCCCCACTCCAATCCAAAACAATGTGCCTTGCTCCAATCAGCCCTACTCTTATCCAAAACAATCAGCCCCACTCCAATACAAAACAATCTGCCCCACTCAATCCAAAATAATCTGCTCCCCTCCAATCCAAAACAATCTACCCCATTCCAATCTGCCTCAATCCAACCAAAACAATCACCCCATTCCAAACTGTCTCTCGCCAATCTACCCCACTCCAATCTGTCCCCCTCTAATCTGCCCAACGACAATCCACCCCACACCAATCTGCTCCACTCTTATTCAAAACAATCTGCACCACGCCTCTCCAAAACAATCTGCCCCACTACAATCCATGCCGCTCCAATCTTCCCCACTCCAGTCTAATACAATCTGCCCCACGCCAATCCATCCCACTCCAATCCAAAACAATCTGCCCCACTACAATCCAATACAATCTACCCCACTCCGGTCTGCCCACTAAAATCCATCCACTTCAATCTGACCCACTCTAATCCAAACCAATCCACCTCACCTCACCCATATCCAATCCTCCAACTCTCTCCCCTATCCACCCCACTCCAATTCAATCCATCACAATCTACCCCACTCCAATCCAAAACAATCTGTTCCACTCCAATCTACCCCACTCAATCCAAAACAAACTGCCCCACTCCAATCCCAAATAATTTGCTCCACTCTAATTCCCAAAAATCTGCCCTACTCAAATCTGCCCCACCTCCAATCCAAAACAATGTGTTCTATTCCAATCAGTCCAACTCCAATCATACACAATCTGCCCCACTCCAATCCAAAACAATGCACCCAACTGATCCGCCCCACTCCAGTCCACCCCACTCCAATGCAATCCACCTCGCCTCACCACAATCCAATCCAACACACTCTAATCCATCCCACTCTATCCCAATGCAGTCCAGCCCACACTAGTTCAGTCCACCCCACTCAATCTAATCCATCCAGCCCACCACACTCCAATCCACCCCACCCCACTCCACTCCAAACCACCCCACCCCACCCCACTCCACTCCAATCCAGCCCATTTCTCCCCACTCCAATCCAATCCACCCCACACCAATTCAATCCACCCCTCCAGTCTAGTCCTATCCGCCCCCTCCACTCCACTCTAATTCACCCCGCTCCAGACCACCCTACTCTAATCTACTCCACCCCACTCCAACCCTTCCACCCCATCCAGTCTACCCACTCCAATCCACCGCACTCCACGCAATCCAACCTGCTCTATCCCAATCCAATTCTACTCACTATCTCAATTGACTCCAACCCGATTCCACCCCACTCCACTCCACTATATGCCACTCCACTCTGTGACACTGCACACTATGACACTCTCTACCACTGAACTCTGCTCCCCTCTACTCAACTTTACGACACTCTACTCCCCCATTCCACTCTACGGCACTCCACTCCACCAAATCCATCCTACCATAGTCTACTCCCCCTACTTCACTCTAGGACTCTCCACAACACTAACTTTTAGCCATGCTGAACAGCAGCCACACTGGTGCACAAAATGTCAAAAGCACATTCCTAAAGCCAATATCTCTTGTCTAGGCAAGACCTATTGGCTTTGCCAATGCTTGTTTCATGTTGAGGTTCTGCAACAGCTAAGAGCTGGTAAATGAAAAAGAAAGTGCATACAATTGTCAGGATTCTTTTGTAACATGGCACAGATTCATGTGGTTGCCCTAATAATCATTCTAAAATTACTTTGACGGCTCTTGAGTAGTTTGCAACTACTTTATGTATTTGCTATTTTAGGGTTACTTTTCTGAGAGCAAAACATGCCAGATTTCACTGCTTTCTCAGATATTTTTACTGGTCTGGACATAAAATTACAGGCCAGGCCGGTATAAAAATTGCCAGGTGCAGAACTTAATTTGTAAAAGAATGAATGCCGATGCCAATAGCTCTGCTCAGAAGTCCACCACCAGCGCAATTAAATGTCAGCGCGTCCCATACCAAGGTTGTGTAGTCTTTAATCCAAACCATGCCTCTTTCATCCACTACCAGGCACTCCCTGTCCCTTTATCTTACTTTTGCAGGTTCCTGCTTTCTCCCGTTATGACAGGTTTTCTTTCTTTCTCTTTTTCTGACTTTCTGCTTTGTTTGTTTTTCCCTCTCTGCTCTAGATAAATGTCTGATGTAGAAAAATAATTGCCGGTCAACAAAAATGAGTGCAGGTGCCCCCCAAAACCACCTGCTCAAATTAAGCACTGACGAGATGGAAACCTACTGCATACTGTAGTGTTGTGCGCGTTCTAGTCTTCACGCCTATACGTGATGACGTAGAACACAGCAGCCATTTTGGATGCCGGCAGATAGTGAGAAGCCCGCGCTTTACGAGGTCGACTCCCGGCGCTCTCTCTAATGCGCTTTTATAATAAATTACCTCTTCACCCTGCAACCACAGTGTCTGAGAGTTCTTCCCCCCGAGGGGTACCCCTAACATTACAACTGGCGATGAGGATGGGATCCGAAAAAAAAAAAACGGGACAAACAAGAGGACCACGTGGAACCCAGGGACTGGAGAAGGCCTAACACACCCCAGCAGCCAAGGGGGAAGCAGCAGACCGCAAGCAGGTACGGAGAAAGAAGGAGAGTGCGGCAGAGGAGTCACATGCAATCGCTGGCAGCCTACCTCACGCAGCAGCAACCCCAAACACAGCAACAGCAACGAAAACCAACCATACCCAGAGAAACCTACCCACACGGCAAGCAGTAAGGGAAGGCATAGGTCACCATACACCACCCTGTGCGCACACCAGACGTGAAAGGGAGCAAACACGGCAGGAAAGCCAATACCCAGGCGTGAGAAGCGGGACAAGTCAAGGGAACAATTGTTGAGGCGCAGAATCAGCAGGTGTCACGTTCTAAGACGATAGAAGGTACGCTGGGGCCCTGGCAGAGCAAACAGAACAAAGTGCAGGGGGCAGATCTGCGTCGCAACAGAGTCCTCCGCGCCGGCACAGGCAAGTGCACCGGGCAGTCCCAGAGGTGAAGAAGAACCCCCCGGTCGAAGAGCGGAAATGTGTGCTCAAACGTCCTCGCTCACAACACCGATCCCCTTTTTGCCCAAACCAGGAGATCCCTCGATGAAGTGTGAAGATTGGAGGGAATACTTCATGAACTACCTAGAGGCCCTGGAGGACGAGAATGGAGAAGCATTTCCCAGCAAAAGAAGGAGGAGGATACTGCTTCATAACCTAGGTCCAGAAGGCATCAGGGTGTTTCAGAATATAGTCCAGACGCCACGACAAGCGGCTGATGACGACATGTTCCAGCACGCAATTGATGATCTCAACAAGCATTACAGACCGGCGGTGTGCACGTCCATAGACAAATACAACTGCCAACAAAGGAAACAAGCTGTAGGAGAGTCCATAGATGAGTCCGTAGCAGCTTTGAAGAAATTGGCAATCACATGCAAATTCAGCACCCTACACGATGAATTCATTAAAGATCAAATAGTCATGCACACTAAGAATTCTGCGATACAGGACAAGCTGTGGGTAAACGGGGATGCGACCCTGAAGGAGGTCATAGCCATGGTGAAGAAAGCAGAGCTATCGAAAAGATGTGCAGAGGTAGCGAAGAGGGAGACAGCCGCCAGGCCCATGGTGAATAAAGTCACTGAGGCAGAACCACCGGAAAGAGGCAAGTGGACAACAGGGGACAGGAGGACACAGAACAAATGGACGCCCAGACCAGCACGGGCGAAGAAACCTGACGGTGAAGGCAAGAACACGTGCTACAGGTGCAGCAGTATGTCTCACCCAGCCTATGATAAGCGGTGCCCAGCCTTCCATGCTAAGTGCATGTTCTGTGGAATCGTAGGACACTATGAGAAAGTATGTCGACGCAAGCAGAAGAGATCGTCAGTCAAGTATGTCACACAAGAGTCAAACGTAGAATGTGAAGGAGAAGAAGAAGAAGACAGCGTGTTGGGCATAGAAGGACATACTAGGGATCGACTGCAATCGCCCTAAGAATCCCCAATGCGACCTAGTGATAGGAGGGGTACCAATCAAGATAGTAGCAGATTCAGGATCCCCGTTCACGATAATACAGCAGGCTGTGTGGGACGAACACTTCAAAAGCAAGCTGGGACACCACCTGGAACCCCTGGACATTCGTCCAGTCACATTCACAGGAGATCCCATTCCTATGGGAGGGTACCGTAGCCTTAAATTTGAATTCAAGGAATGGAGTGCAAAGTGTAAACTATACGTAGCAGAAAAAGGTTGCTCAGTCTTGGGGTGGGTCGACCAACGGGACCTGGGTATACAGTTGAACCCTGGTGGCACCACACAAGTCCTGATGACCGGCGAAGAGCAACATCCGGACGTCGCAAAACTTAAGGAAGAATTTCCCACAGTGTTCGGAGGCAAAGTTGGCAAATTGACAAAATTCACGCACAAAATTGACCTCAAGGCAGATGCGAAACCAGTATGCCACAAAATGAGAAGTATCCCACTGGCCATCAGAGAAAAGGTCCAACAAGAATTACGGAGGCTGGAAGACAATGGCATCATTGAACCGATAACAAGTGCAGAGTGGTTGGCACCGTTGGTGGTAGCAATGAAGCCAAACGGCAAAGTACGTCTGTGTGTGGACCTGAGGGAATTGAACAAAAACATAATAGTGGAAATATTCCCACTACCAAGAATAGATGAGATGCTAGCACAAACGAAAGGAGTGAAATGGTTCTCCACCATCGACCTCACCTCGGCCTACCATCATGTAGCCCTACATCACACATGCCGGAAATTGACGTCATTCATAACTAGGGATCCCAGTATTATGGTACTTATTATTTTGCCATTTCCGTCTGTATTTATCCATATTTATTTTTCAAGCATTTTCTCTGTATTAATCCACATTTTTTTTGCCACAAGCAAAAGACGACTCTACAGCTAGTATTTTTCCACATTTATTTAAATTGACAATGCACACATGCGCTCAGTTGTTATTGGTCAACACTATACATTCATCTGAAAACTTTGCCATTTCCAAAATGTCCCAAATATGCTTAAAAGTGCTATCACAAGCCATTTGTCTCAGAGCCTTGCAGTTTCTGTCATCGGCAGAGTGCCACATACTCACCCCCCACTGAACACCATACTGCCCCACTGAGAGAAACTCACACTGCCTTCAGCTGCAACCCAATTGTGCCCCACCAGCGCTAAAGCTGTCCCTGGCCATCACTATGAGGTTTGATGTTTTGTGTGTGCAGAAGAGAACAAGCATTTGAAATGCAATAGGTCTCGCATTTACGCTAGTTTAAGCTATTGGCATTGTAAATAACAATGCCTTTATTTATCTATTTTAAAAACCAAAACATAAATGAAAGGCATATAACTTATAAAACATACCCAGTCTCAGCTGGGTCAATGGGTTTACTCTGGTGTCTGTTTTCCTATGATGAAGAAGGAGCCATCAGGAGGAGGGAAAAACAAAACCTGCCAGTCAGACAAGGAGAGCAGTGTCCAGCTATGGGAAAGAGGGTGACACAGTTTTAATAAAAAGAAAGGCAGCCAGAAGGGAAGTTCCGGACCCACTACGAAACCAGTTACTGGACATGGTGATGGTTGAGAAAGGAGGAGAAATGGTGGCTCAAAACATCTCCTGGTTCAATTAGGTGTCTGAGCCCCCCGCTGGTGCCGAGACTGACGAGGCCCCGGACGAGTGGGAGATCACCTAAACTGAGCATGATGAGCACGGGGAAAGTCAACCGGCACGACCACCACCTGCCCTGCCCTGTGAGGAGGCGGCCAGCGAGGACCCAGAGGTACTGTCGATATCCAAGGGATACGGGTCCTCCCCAAGCACCAGGAGTGGAAACCCCAGATATGAACTGAGGAAAAATCCGCGGCCGAGCACCTGCCTGAGAGACTTTGCGTGCCAAGTGGGTAACTGGCGGAGAAGCCAAAGAAAAGTTAAGGACTGAGTTGGGATGGGATGTAATAAGTCAGCTGTCTAGGTGAACTCAGCCGGCCCACACCAGATATGTGACACCCACGCATTCATGCCAGAAGGGTGGAGCTCACTAATAAATGGGTGGGCTTGACTGCACAGGGTCAGTCCACGCCAACTGTTAATGCGTGTGTTGTGTCCTCTCTGATGTGCGCGACAGTGGCCCAGTGGCATATTTAGCAAGGCCTAGGGGCACCCCCTCTGGGCATCATACATAGGAGGTGGGAACTACGTTGTATAATGAGGGGCAAGTAGCACATAACATAGTGCCACGAGGAGAGTCGAGGCTAAGCTTAGATTTTTCCAGGCAGAACTCGACGAGTGCAGCTCCAGCTCAAAAATAAAATTATTAGACAGGATAGTAAATACCCCTTTTAGGATTGGGTGCCACTTCGAGTAACTTTGTGTCAGCAGTGCAGAGAAACTGTTTACAGCTTGTCTTACCAAACATAATTAACAGTAACTGCAAGAGGTTATTGGAAGAGGAAAACCTGGCCTAAGGCTTGGGAACCAGCCAGGTTAAAAGGAATAAAAAATGAATTTAGGTTCCCCACCAGAACACTATCACATTGTGCAGGTTACAAGGTGTGTGCTGCTGGAGTGGGAAGGTTACACACAAACCACAAAGCAGGGAGCGGCTAGATGGTCCGGGGTTTCTGACTCCTGACACTGGGTGAGGGACAGGGAAGGATATTGGTTGGGTTGGCTGCCTGGTCTTCTCACCTCAATGGCACAAAGGAGACTCGAGTGATCAGCTGATGCTAAGACATTGGCACATTTTGTTTACACCGAGGGACTTTCACTGTGCTGAGAGGTGGGCCTCTGGTAAGCGGGTTCTCAGTTTTGGTTAGTCAATAAACATACCATAGACATTACTGAAATCTATTGAGAGATTCTGAATTGTTCCCCAGGCACACGTGGGCTCTGTCCTGGGGCAGCATCTTTCAATTCCTTTACAAAAGGAAGCTTTCGTGCACTATAGGGATCAACCGAGATCGCTCCCCATTTTTTCCACCTTGCCCAGGAGAGGCTCTTGGACCACCATGCTGTTTCCTGCAGACAGGTCTAGCAGGGTAAGGACTTTAGGCTCTTCTATGTCCATGGACAGCAGGTTGTTCCCTCTAACATCGGTCAGAGCGAAGACTGTTTGGGGGCCCCTGGAGCACGCCCCCCCCTCACTGCGGGGGCCTGTGTTACCCCCCTGGCTGTCCCTTCGGCCTAAGTTCTCAATAGCTGCTCATGTGCAATGTGGCTTGTTTTCAGATGGTGCTGGAGGCCTCATACGGTCTTATTCTCTATGATCTTGATTGGGAAGTGGGGCTGGAAGTTTCTTTCTTTAGTGCATCTTTCGCTTTCTGTAGTGCATCTTCTCTGTTTTCAGTGCATTTTATCTTATTTTAGTGCTTTCCCCTGCGCAGGCAATGTGGCTTTGGTGAGGTTAAAGCCAACTGGCATTGTTCCCCAAACCAGGGGCGTAGCTAGAGCTTGTGGCGCCCGGGGCTATCCCTCAGATTGCCGCCCCTTGGAGGGGGGGGGGGGTGCAGGGGGAAAAGGACGGTGAGCACTTGAAAGATGTCCGAGACACCCGTAGTATTGCTGCTAATAGTTACCTCGATCTTAGATAAACATCCTGCTACTTGTGACTTTATTCCAAGTGTTGTGATCACAAAAAATACACCGGGGTGCAAACACTATTTGAATGTGAATTTCCACCCGTGTTTTAGTTCTGCAGTAATCAATGGGGAATAAAGCGCTCAAATGTTTTTCGAGCATGAATTTTGTGTTGGCGCTAACCCTACTGCACAGTTTTGCAGACACAATTATTTATTTGAAAGGTTTTATATAGCACTGGCTAGACCCGAAGGTATCAGAGCGCTTTACATGAGTATCAGAATTCGAATGCAAAAAATACATTTATTCCAAAACTGAGACAAATGTTTTCAACGAGACGACCTATAAGAATAACCTCAGCTACACAATAAGGCTACATGCATTGATCTACACTGGAAAGCATTTTCAAGCCAGCAAATACACCTAAAGGTATTAGCTTTTAACAATTATTCGGACATGGTGCCAACGAGGTTCTCCCACATGCAGATCCATTCCCTGGTTTTATATCAAAGAAACACTAATGTGGAAAGTCAACTCGAATTCATTATGTTGTAAGTCAGTGGGCTTAAGTGCCATCATATTCTTTTAATTTTCTCTTGCACAACTTTCTAACAGGTAGGATGCTGCAATTTGCAAATGCTCAAGTATAGCAAGGTTCTGCATTAGTAACTTGAAATACTGCGTCTTGGAAGTACGAGAACAGAATACCTTTCAAAGGCGGGTACAATAAACCGAACACATCCATGCTTTTGCCTAATAGGACCATTAGAAAACTACTCAATGCCCTCTTCTACAAGGTTCAACAATATGCAGCATCCTCGTTAGTGCCACACCATTCATCGTCCATTTACAACAAGCTATTCCAAACAGGTCAGTTTTGTTTTGAGTGAACGGAGACAAAAGCGCTTCACATGCACAAAATCGCAAAACATCAAGTCAATGAGAAGAATTGAGAACGCAAGACAGAAGAGGGGCAGCCAGTGTGTTCTGTACAAAATAAAATGTGTGCCCCTTTAAATATACGTGTCACTGTTGCTATTTCAGATTTGATCTCAAAGTCATTTTGGCAAAGTGGTGCTGTTTAATATGTAGGCACTTATGCCGAAGATCTTTGCTTCCCAATTACTGTTTTTTGTATACTCTTGTCTGACTCAGTTTCAAGACTAAAATGTACTATGATCCTCAAAGCAAAATCGTCTTTGTGGTATCAGTCGAATTTCTTCAGTGGAATCGATTGTTGTGAGAGTGCCATCATCTATGTTTGTATGGACTTAGACTTTTATTTTAAGGTGGTATTGTTTCATGACTGATTCTATTGAACTAAAGTATGTTTTTGTCTGCAGAGTTACAATCTCCCACACTTTCTAAGGACTTTGAACGACATATTTGATTTGGTTTTTCTGAATGCATTTTAAACTTCATTCAACATTATTCAAAGTAGTTTGCGGGATTACATTCTGTTGGAATATAACATCACGTTGCAGAAGAGTTAGACTTTAGAATAACATGTCGTATTACATAATGCTGGCAACCCATTTGTACAAGCACATCTAGCTGCGGAGTGTTAGCCAATTCGAATACGTACATCATACACAGTATATTAAGTAGTTTAGAACATTCAGTTCAGGACACTATATAGTATGCCACAAGGCACGTCCCAACTGGGGTGAGTCATCAATTATTGGGGGCCACGGCAGGACTGGGCACACTTACAAGTTGGCAGGTCACTTGGTAAGCCTCCCCTCTGTTGGGGGGCGTGGCCAGCTGCATTGTAGGGAGAAGAAGAGTCAAGCTGATCACGGTCACTTGTCTTCTGCACTTGATTTGAGGGTGCAGGGGTCTGCTGTGCAGCCAGTGCCGTTGCAGGTGGGTAGGCCGGCAGACAACTCAAGCATTGTCCAGAGTGGTGATAACTGTGTGGCTGTGAAAGAGCGGCCACTATCCCAGGTCCTAGCACTGGGGAGGAGGATCAAGAGTCCACTGCCTCTGGGGCCCAGTCAGGCCTGGTGGCTAAACTAGCGAGTGTGTTGTTTTGGCTCTCCAAGATTGATGAGCACTCCAGTGTTGTTTAGGAGATAATGGCTGGGCCGACTTATGGAGACAACATGGAGAAGGCAAGGAGGTTGGTGGCGCAGTTCAGGATAGGTGACCAGGGGCAACTGCAGTCCATACAGCTGACTGACCAAACAGGGGCTGGGTCCGGTAGTTCTGGTGGGGGGTGGGGGGGGCAAAGGCCTACAGCTGGGCCTGGGGCAACCATAGCAGAACAGCCAGACAAAAAGCAAGGAGGCAGCTGCTGCAGGTATCGTATTACTTCATATGGGGTTAGGTGAACTGCAATCAGAGCGATATCAGTTAGGGGGTTCATTGTCCCACACTAGTGAAAGTAGAGACCTGGAGCAAGGCATGTGTAGAAATATTTGACTTGATCACGGAGACCCAGGTAAGGGAAGAGGCTAAATGCAGCAAAATGTGTTCACACTCAAGGGATTGCTCCCAAGCCTGTCGTAGGCAGAAGGCTGAGGAGACACTACTGACCTGGGTCAAGGTTTCTCTAGTTTCCATGCGATCATGGTGGAGAAATTCCCCAAGGTATGGCCCTAATTATCCTGTTATCAGAACAAAATGGTTTGTGCTCATTAGGAGTTTGGGCCTTTAAGAAGAAAAGATCACTCGCAAGACACTTTACCGAGACTGGACTGATGTGAATGCTTGGTTCCGGTACATGATGGTCAGGAAAACGGAAGCCAGCTTACATTCAGCCCTTTTGGCTAAGGTCAGGGGGCCTAGGGGGTGGCAAAAAGAGGAGTGCATGCTGGGCCTATAAAAAATTGCTCGCACCGGACTGCCTGAAACATGTACATTTAAACACAATTGCTCCTCCTGTGGCATAACCTGAATTGAAATGCTTCAAAAAAGGGAGGGAGGAGGGCTCACCTGTAAACATTCAGGCTTTCCATGGCCGAACATCACGTATTTACTCATTCCAATCCAATTCTAATCTGAACATCGGGCTCTTAGTGTCTCCGTAACGGGACATGCGGTGAGTTACTGGTGTTATGGTAGCTGCGCGCTGTAGGGCTATTTTAGGTAATTAAATGTAATTAACTTACGGTTTTGCAGCCTCAGACAGTGTGGCCGCGGCAACTGCTCCAGTCAGTGGCAAGCATCGGCTCGGCCATGATTATGCATCCTGACTTCGGTTCGGAGTGACCCGGTCGCGACCACACCCCCATGCGTGCAACGTGCGAGCAACGTGCGTGGCTGCAGGCAGCAGTTGCAAGCAGGAGAGTTTTTGCTTGCACTTGATCAAACTGTGCCGCGGCGAGGGCACGGCACTGGTGGCCCGTTGAGGCGGCCTTAATAATGTATTTAGGGGCTGGGGACACTGGCTGACAAAGTGTCTGACAGTGAGTGTCCCCAAATAAACCACTAAGGCCGCCGCAACGGGCCACAAGTGCGTGCTTGCCGCCTCCAAAACAGTGCCGCCTGGGGCGGTCCGCCCCCCTCGCCCCCCCTAGCTACGCGGCTGCCCCAAACCAGAGAGCGTGCATAAATCACATGCAGCTGAAACTTCACGTGGCGCCTGTACTCAGTATCATTATCAGATAGCATTTGTTCAACAAAGCCGCATTAACAAGTAAATGGTCTTTCAAAGACCTGTAAAGTACTCGGGTGCAGCTGGCAGCTCTGTGGGTGCCCGGGAATCTGTCTCAGCCCGGGCTGACACCTCTTAACCCTCTAAGGAGGGGGAGACACCAGACGGCAGCACAGCAAAATGTACAAGTATTTTTCCATTCTTATAAATAAATACAGAAAAAAGAAAACTTGCTTTCTGTCTGTATTTATATGTAAATATCCGTAAAAACAGAAAACTGGGAGCCCTATACATAACCCCCTTTGGGTGCTACCAGTTTCGCAGGATGCCATTTGTGCTGGCCTCAGCAGCGGCCGTCTTTCAAAAACTTATGCACAAGCTGTTCAAGGGAGTAGATGGAGTCCAGTACTTCCAAGACGACATCTTGGTGATGGGTGTGAACAAAACAGACCATGATGCAAAGTTATACAAGGTCCTACACATCTTGGAACGCAACGGACTCAAGGCGGAGTGGGACAAGTGCCGCCTTGGGATGGCATCTGTCACATACTTAGGTCATGAGATTAGCGACCGAGGCATCATACCCAAACAAGCCAATGTCAGAGCTATTTGCGATGCGCCACCTCCAGTAAACAAGGAAGAAGTCAGTTCATTCCTGGGCATGGCCGAGTTTTACAGTCAATTTGTGCAACATTTTGCCACTAAGACACACCACTTACGCCTATTCCCCTGAGACAAGACAACCTTCGAGTGGACCGAGGAGGCACATGAAGAATTCCAGATGATCAAAGCGGACATCAGCACAGCAGTTCCCCTATGTGGGTTCGATCAGCAAGCAAGATCTGTACTAACGACAGATGCGAGTGAGAGGAGTCTGGGAATGGTCCTAATGCAAGAGACAAAAGACGGAGAATTGGCCTCCCTCAGCTTTGCGTCCAGATCTTTGTCACCTACGGAGCAGAAATACAGTGTAATAGAAAAGGAGATGTTAGCAGCAGTCTGGGCCATGGAGAAATTCCGCCAGTTCTTATGGGGCACGAGATTCAGACTGAGAACAGACCACAAACCCCTGGTCAAAGTCCTCACGTCTTCCGGACATGCGAATGCGACCGCTGCGTCACCAAGATGAACTTGAAATTATTGGACTACAGGTATGACGTTGGACACATCCCGGGGGCCAGGAACAAAGTGGCAGACTACCTCAGTCGAGCCTCAGCCATGGAAGAAGCTCCTTGCAGTTCTGCAGACAAGGATACCAGGGTGGCGTTCATGGAGGATCACGAAAGTGTGTTAAGTGAACAGGATTGGAAGGAAGCATACGAGAACGACGTGGACATCGGGTCTGTCAAGCAGTTCATACTGAAAGGTTGGCCAGAGAAGAAGCGCGTAGAGGCGGCGCTCAGGAAATTCTTCAAAGTGAGAGAGGAAATATTGGTTGTTGACTGAGGAATCTTTTTGCGGAGAGGTGAAAAGGTAGTTCCTCCCAGCACGCTTGTACCGCGTTTGCTTGCTCTCATACATGAGGGACACCTAGGTATAGTGAAGACCAAGCTCAGGGCAAAACAGATGTACTGGCAGCCCGCTATGGATAACCAGATAGAAAGGCACTTGCGGGAGTGCGAACAATGCCAAAGAGCGGACAAGTCCCAATGCTTGATGCGCCCACTCTTGGGAAAGTTTGACAATCTCACCAACCCTTGGGAGGAGCTGTCGATAGACATCTTAGGTCCAATATTGGATGCTCAGAGAGTCCAGAAATACATAGTCGTGCTAGTGGACCGGTATTCTAAATGGCCTGAGATCGACATACAGGAAGACATGGATTCAGACAAAGTGTTGAAGTTTCTAACAACCATATTCCTTAGAGAAGGTATTCCACGCTCCATCTTAAGTGACAACGGACCTCAGTTTACGTCAGAAAAGTGGAACGCAAACATGGGAAGGAATGGTATAAAAGTCAAGCACACGTCCATATATCATCCGGCGGGGAACGGTCCCGCCGATAGATTCAATAGAGTCACCATGGGTTCGGTACAGTCAGCGATCGGAGCCGGAAAAGACAGGGAAAAAGAATTACAGAGCATGCTGTGGGCGTACAGGATTACCCCGACCAGCACCGGATACAGACCTTTCCAAGTCCTAAGAGGCCGAGACCCATTCACAAAAGACAATGTTGCATGGAAGGAGCGCACCATCACGAGCAAGTGGTCTCCAGCAGTAGTGCACCATAA
This sequence comes from Lissotriton vulgaris, assembly GCF_964263255.1. Classification (NCBI taxonomy): domain Eukaryota; kingdom Metazoa; phylum Chordata; class Amphibia; order Caudata; family Salamandridae; genus Lissotriton; species Lissotriton vulgaris. The sequence goes on from NC_141693.1 coordinate 85,070,923, forward strand.
TCTGGAAAAGGCGCAAAGAATAGCCGGCAGAGCTGTGGTAAGACCGTTGAACTACAGAGACTTTGAGATGGGAGAAGGGAACCAGTCCACCAGCAGGTAGACAGAGAGACTTACTTTATGTTTGAAATGTATGTTCACAAAGGAGGGAGATATGTAGTGTTGTGTGCATTCTAGTCTTCACGCCTATACGTGATGACGTAAAATGCAGCGGCCATTTTGGATGCCGGCAGATAGCGAGGAGCCTGCGCGTTACACGGTCGACTCCCGGCGCTCTCTCTAATGCGCTTTTGTAATAAATGACCTTTTCACCCTGCAACTGCAGTGTCTGAGCGTTCTTCTCCCTGAGGGGTACCCCTAACATTACACATGCCAGTGTTTCAAAATAGGAACGAGCAAGATTTCACATACGGAAATTAGGAAAGTACCAGACTGCCAATATTTAAGAAGAGCAAAGAAAGAGATTTGAAAATAAATAGTCGGGAGAATGTATTTCCCCCCAATGAGTTCTATTGAAGCAGAATCATTTTCAGGCGAAAAACTGCCAAAATGAAGGCATATTTGTTTTCTGCTTCGCAAATCGGGAGTCTCCCGTCTGAACCGGGCATTGGCATGATGGAGTGTATCTTAATCATCGTCCACTTCAAGTCATGCTCGCATGGACCATGCAATGGTTTCCGCCATCTTGGCCGCTTCAGCGCCCCCGCCATGTGACCAGGGAGCACGTCGCCTAGGAGACAGTGGCGGGCAGGTGGGAGGAACCACCGTGGAAGGGGAGGAGGGTCTGGGTTGGAAGTTTCATGCACGCAGCGCAGGGCACCGCACGGGAGCTCCTGTTTCAGCCGGGGAGCCAGCCCTGCCTTTCTGTTTATCCGCCCAGGGGAGGGGGCGTCCGGGAGCCGGAGCAGCACAGCTGGCGGAGGACCCCCACTCAGTGACAGCAGCAGCCCAGGATGGAGCAGGGCAGGCGCTGCTGCTGAGCCCGGGCAGGTAGCGCTGAATTATTTACCTGCAGGTTCTAGCAGCATCCCAAGCCATGGAGCTCCAGAGCATGGCCAGCAGCTTCCACCAGCTGACCCCCGGCAGCGGTAAGTGGCACGTCCCTGTAAGGGGGGGGATATATACAGCGCAAACCTGACCCTCCTCTTGGCACTTTAAATTGTGGGTGTAATTATCAGCAAAACGGCTTATCAGTCTAGGAGGATGAAATGCGTAGTCAATTTTACCCAGCACTAGTTGCGCGCAGGACCCCCCCAGAGACGAGAACTAGACTTTCAGGCTAATCACACGTAGATCTCTGCAGCAGGCGCTTAACCCGATGCACTATCTGATAAGGGTATTCGTTGCATTCTGTGCTGAGGCGCCTGGATTGTGAATTGGCTATTCAGGGACTACGTGCACCCCCTTTATTGAAGATGTGCTGTCCGCTTATCAAATTGTTAAATTTAAAAGATAATAACCTGATTTTCTGACCCTGGTTTGACTTATTCTGTAACCCTCAAGGAATTGGCTTGTATACACAATGCCCGAACGTTAGCATAAAATACACGTATAACAGGTAAACATGTATTTTATATCTGGTGTCAAAACATATTACCGTTATGAGTACATTCTATTGGTTTGATCCCCATATCAGATATTGCTCTGACGCCATATATTTATTATCATGACCTGCGTGCAGCAGGTGCAGTGGCATCGGGGCCCATCACTCTGTGGTCCCATTGAACCCTGATAATGGCTGTGTTTACCCGTCCAAACTAGCAGTCAAAGGGACCGTTTTCCTTGCGTGCACAGGGCCCTGGCATCCACGCGCAGCTAACACAACCTGTTGCGAATGTTTATCCTGCCACTTGTGGAAGTTGCTAACTCTCTGCAGAATGAGGCGTATGTGAGGTCCGGCAGAGGAATTTGTCGCAAACGCGTAATTAGTGCATTGCGATGGAATCAGCAGGGAAATATATTGCCATGTCTTGCTTTAAGTGAGATTTGCACTTCAAACGTCAGGATTGAGCGTCAGGAGTCCTTACTCTGTCAAACAACCTGTCATTTATGTAGCTTCCGACAAATATTAAATATATATTATCTCAGGAAATGTGCATGTAAAACCACATATTAAGTACAACTTGGTAGTTTAGATTGTTTTTCTTGTCTTAATTTCCCGGAGCAATACTTTATTAAGTGAACCTTAAAAAACCGAGTCGATGTTGTAGGTTGGGTGTCTATAATGTGTAGGACCTATGAACTACTAGTGTATGCTGTAAAACTTTCACATCGCCGTTTATGCACCAACTTAAGTACATCACATATACCGTAAGATTTCAACATTTGCCTACAAATTTAAATAACTGAGTGATCAAGGTGCCCTGCAATAAAGTGCATGAACAGACCCGCCCTCAAAACCTTGAATTAACCTAATTGTTCTGCCCAATCAGCAGATGCCTCAGACATTAAATACTTGCCTGACGTCGCAGACTTGGAATAAGTTCCTGCTTCTGGCAATTCTTGATGTCAGCAGGTAGGGTGAAGCCCAGCATGGTCAGTCAAGGATAGACTTCCAATGTCTTGGAATCCGACCCCAGAATATTGGAGTAAGTGGCAGACACACTACAATATTCCAATAGGGTCTGGCCCCCCAGAATTATGGATTAAGTTACTTGGTGCCCCCTCACCCCAAATTTCGGGTTAGGGGTTTTGTTTAGCAGAATCGTGGCTGGAATGCTCAGCTCCACAGAATTCTGAGTTATGTGCCAATTGCACAGAATTTGGGTGAAAGGGTTTAATCATGCAGAATCCCATTTTAAATATTTTTTTATTTTACAATTTTTGATGTAGGATGCTAGACCCTGAAGAATGAAAGGGAGCTTTATAACAAAGTGTATTCTGATAAGCATGTGAGCATTATCTGCAAAAGGAAGAGAAATCATATAAAAAATACAGTGGGGAAGCAAATGAGAATTACATACATTTGTTGTTAGCATTTAAAAGATATACACATTTGTAGCCAGCTCTAACTAAACACACACATATATATATATATATATATATATATATATATATATATATATATATATATATATATATATATATATATTTTTTTTTTTTTATTTTTTGGGGGGGGGAGTTTTCTATAGCGCGAACCAGACCCAAGATAGGGTAACAGAGCGCTTTACAAAGTGAGCAGGTTAAACAAGAAGCATTTGTATCCAATATCATCGAACAATACAACATAACATAAGTAACAACAGAGACATAATATAGTTCGGGGTACAGATGCAGACAATGGAACAGCTCTGTTATAGGGAGTCAGATCGTGATTGAAAAGGACTACTCATAGCATTAGAGTTTGCATCAGTCTTGGGATATGTGAAGAAATTACGGTAGGAGTTTGCTCATCAGGAATAATTTTGCTTCCTTTTAGAAGAGGAACGTTGAGGTAATTTTTCTGATGAAAGGTGGAAGTGAGTTCCAGGTTCTTGGCACCGCTCCCGAAAATGCTCTGTTGGAGGTTTTAGTCTTGGTGAATCTTGCGGGTTTCAGGAGTAGGTTATCTGTACTCCTGGACTGTCTGTTTCCTTCAGATAGCGTAAGTTTTTGGGCTAGGAACTGCGGGGTATTGTGGTGTAACGCCTTATGAGTAATACAAGCAATCTTTAGTTGAATACGGGCTTCATAGGGTAGCCAGTGCCTTCAGGTGTGGTGATATGTGGTCGAATTTCCTTGATCCTGAAATAAGTCTGGCTGCGGCATTGAGACAGGCTTTCAGGGGTGCGGTAGACGTTTTGGGAAGTCCAGTTAGGATGGAAAAACCGTACTCCAGCCTTGAGATGACTAAGGCCTGAACTGCTGTTTTGAGGTCAGGGATCTCGATAAATGGCTTCATTTTTCTTAGATAATTGAGGTGAAAGCGGGCATTTTTAGTCATCAGGTTAATGTGGGTTTGCATGTTGAGATTCTTCTCTAGCGTGACCCCAAGTGATCTTGTGGAGTCCACCAACGTTGGGGTGCAATTGAAGGCGGTTATCATTTTGGTCCATTCCTTTATTTCTTGGGAGTTGTTAGTGGGGGAGATTAAGAGAAATTCATTTTTTTGAGCATTTAACTTAAGGAAGTTGGTCGTTAGCCATTGAACAGTTTTTAAAGAGCTAGATTCATTAACTTTATCTCTTCCATCGAGGTGATTTTGATGTAAAGTTGGGTGTTGTCCGCGTACATGTGGTAGGAGATGCTTGCCTGTTGTAGTATGTCAGTGAGTGGTTCAACATAGAGATTGAATAGAGTGGGAGACAGGGTAGAGCCTTGAGGTACTCCTAGTAGGTTCGGAGAGGATGGAGAGAGGATCTTGTTGGTCATGAATGATTGTGTTCTGTTCTCCAAAAAGGATTTGAACCACAGGAGGACTGTGCCAGAAAAGCCCATCCTGTCCTCTAGTCTTCCTAGCAGTTTGTCATGGTTGACTGTATCGAAGGCTGAGGAGAGGTCAAGCAAAACTAGCAGGCATGTTTCATTGCGGTCAAGAGCTGCGAGGGCGTCGTCTACTATATGTAGGATGGCTGTTTCAGTGCTATGGCCAGGTCTGAAGCCCGATTGGTGTATGTTCAATCGGTTGAAACCTGTGATGTAGGAGTTCAGTTGTTGCTGAACACATTTTTCCAGGACCTTTGCTAGCATAGGGATGTTGAGAACAGACAGAGAACAGTAAGGTACATTTGTAATAAGCAGCAGCTGTAGGGATCAGGGTGAGGTAGGGTTGTGGTTTGCCCATGAAGGAGCCAATGGGCCTCCTTGAACCTGTATGTGCTGATAAGAATTTGACATAGTGTGTATAGTTGTGGTGCAGCTGACAGGGTTTATACCTGTGAGATCTGCAGCGGCACAACATTACTGCAGCAGTGGGAATTCCAGAGCATCAGCAGGCGTAAACAAAGTGGGTGGTTGTTGGGCAGGTTTAATAGGTGAATTTTAGTTTGGCTTGAAGATATACAATGAGGCAGCAAGTCTTGGTATAGGTGCCTGATCACCCATGACATAGAGTACGCGCTCCAGCATCCCCGGTGTCTTCGAATAAGGCTGTAATCCTGCAGGTTTTCGGGATATGTGATCTTTGGATACATGCCTGGCCATTCAGTATCCTGGAATATAGATTTGATCTTGCAGGATTTTGGGATAGGTGCATAATCACTCTGGATTTTGGGTTACCTGCCTGTTCACCCAAGATCTAGGGGTACACGCCTGATCCCCTGAAATCTCGACCAAAGTTTTGGGATACATGCCTGATCATCCAGTATGTTTGGGCTCCATGCATGATCATGCAGTATCTTGGAATACAAGTCTGATGCAGTAGGATCTTTTGATGTGTGCCTGATCAATCATAATCTTGGAATACATGGCTGATCACCAGGAATTTTAGGATACATGCCTGATCACTAATTACCGTTGGATAAATGTCTGACCCCATAGACTCTCCTGATATGTGCCTGATCACCCAGGGTATTGGAATAAGTGTTCGATCTGGAGCTACACGCCCAATGAACCGGAATCTTTGGATTCATGGCCGAGTGCCCAGAATTTTTAGATTTGTGCCTGACTGCAAGAATCTTTGAATATGTGCCTGATTTCTTAGAATCCTGGGATGTGTGCCTGATCTCCCAGGGTCTTGAAATAAATGCCTCATTACAAAGTACCATTGATTACATACCGGTCATCCAGTATCTTGGAAGAATGGACTGATACTCCAGGATTTTGTAATCTGTGCCTTAACTCCTAGAATCTTGGAATGCATGCCTGCTCTCCCAGAGCCTTGGAATGCATGCCTGCTCTACCAGAGCCTTGGAATGCATGCCTGCTCTCCCAGAGCCTTGGAATGCATGTCTGCTCTCCCAGAACCTTGAAATGCATGCCTGCTCTCCCAGAGCCTTGGAATGCATGCCTGCTCTCCCAGAGTCTTGGAATGCATGCCTGCTCTCCCAGAGTCTTGGAATGCATGCCTGTTCTCCCAGAGCCTTGGAATGCATGCCTGATCCAGCAGTATCTTGGGATCCATGCCGGATTGCACAGAATCCTGGGATGTGTGCCTGAAAGTCCAGAATCTTGGGATGTGTACCTGTGAGCCCAGCCTATTGGTATGTGTGCCTGATAGCATGAAACCCTGGAGTGTGTGCCTAATCAACCAAAATCCTGGGATAGATGCCTGGTTGGCCAGAATCTTGGGACACATGCCCGATCACCCATTACCTTTGGATGAATGTCGGGCTCCATAGACTCTCTGGATATGAGCCCGATCGCCCAGTGCATTTGGTGGGATTCCTGATCAACAAGTACAATAGAATAAATGTCTGATCCTGCAGGATCTTGGGATGTGTGCCTGATCTCCCAGAATCTTGGCATACTTGTTTTATATTCCTGGACTTTGGGAAAGATGCCTTATCATTCACTATTTTGGAAAAAAGGTCTCATTCTTCAGGATCTTGGCATGTTTGCCCGATTGCTCTGAATCTTGGGATAGCGTGGGATGACAGTACACATGGCGGGACTATTAGAGGTTCTTGTCAAAGGCGATGGGTCCTACAGACATAGTCCATCTGTAGTCTTCAGTTCGTGGAGATGCCAGTCGAGATGCGGTTTGGATGTGCGTGATGTGAGTGCGGTCGGTGTTGGTCTCTAATTGAGAGGGATGGGTAATGAGAGAGTATTGATAGCTGTAAAGAAAGAAGCAGTTATCGCTCCGTGAGGGTGTTTCATTGCAGAGGACAGGGGAGACTGAAGCATCCGACTCAAGATGACACACCTGGCGCTTTTGTTGCGGTGCAAAGGTTGTGGTTGGAGAAGCAGAGATATTAGGAATGGGAATAGCTAGAGCGACCTTGGAAGAGGTAAGTGCTAGGGGGTACCATGGATAGCCTTAGGTGTCAGAATTAACATTTTCTATGGACCCACATTTTATGCATCCAACAAACCCAGGCCATGTAGTATTTTTCATATATATCTAGTTTTCTAATGCCAGGATTCTTGGAATAAGTGCTTGACTGCAGAATTCAGGAAGAACTCCTTTGTGCCACAAGATCCAGAAATAAATGCCCATCCTTGCAGAGTGTTGAAATGTATACCTGGTCTAGCAAAATCCAGAAATAGATACCCAGCCCTGCAGAAATGGACCCTGTAAAATCAAGAAATGAGAGGCAGGCAGCAGGATAGGAAAAGCAAATCCTGGCCAAGCAGAATCCAGAAAAAAATGCCTGAAGTCAGAATCGTGAAATAAGTGTCTGGCCACGCAGCGCATAGAACCCTGCAAAGTCCTTGGGTGGTTGCTGGGTCCTCCATGGTCTGGAAAATAGTATTCAGCCCTCCATTGTCTTGGAATTAGTGCCTAGCCCATCAGAATCTTGGGCTCGGCCCCCCTCATATTTTTGAATACTTAAATTGTTGCCTAGCCCTTCAGAATGTTGGAATCAGTGCCGTGTCCTGCAGAATATTGAATTAAGTGTCAATCCCTCCAGAACCCTGGAATCGGTGCCTAACCCTCCAGAACCCTGGAATCGGAGTGTGGCCCTGGTATCAGTGCCTTGCCTGGTGGAATCCTGGTATCAATGCCTAGCCCTGTGGAACCCTGGAATCTGTGCCTAGCCCTGCGGAACCCTGGAATCTGTGCCTAGCCCTGCGGAACCCTGGAATCTGTGCCTAGCCGTGCGGAACCCTGGAATCTGTGCCTAGCCCTGTGGAACCCTGGAATCTTTGCCTAGCCCTGTGGAACCCTGGAATCTGTGCCTAGCCCTGCGGAACCCTGGAATCTGTGCCTAGCCCTGCGGAACCCTGGAATCTGTGCCTAGCCGTGCGGAACCCTGGAATCTGTGCCTAGCCCTGCGGAACCCTGGAATCTGTGCCTAGCCCTGCGGAACCCTGGAATCTGTGCCTAGCCGTGCGGAACCCTGGAATCTGTGCCTAGCCCTGTGGAACCCTGGAATCTGTGGAATCTGTGCCTAGCCCTGTGGAACCCTGGAATCTGTGCCTAGCCCTGCGGAACCCTGGAATCTGTGCCTAGCCCTGCGGAACCCTGGAATCTGTGCCTAGCCCTGCGGAACCCTGGAATCTGTGCCTAGCCGTGCGGAACCCTGGAATCTGTGCCTAGCCCTGCGGAAGCTTGGAATCTGTGCCTAGCCCTGCGGAACCCTGGAATCTGTGCCTAGCCGTGCGGAACCCTGGAATCTGTGCCTAGCCCTGCGGAACCCTGGAATCTGTGCCTAGCCCTGCGGAACCCTGGAATCTGTGCCTAGCCCTGCGGAACCCTGGAATCTGTGCCTAGCCCTGCGGAACCCTGGAATCTGTGCCTAGCCCTGCGGAACCCTGGAATCTGTGCCTAGCCCTGCGGAACCCTGGAATCTGTGCCTAGCCCTGCGGAACCCTGGAATCTGTGCCTAGCCCTGCGGAACCCTGGAATCTGTGCCTAGCCCTGCGGAACCCTGGAATCTGTGCCTAGCCCTGCGGAACCCTGGAATCTGTGCCTAGCCCTGCGGAACCCTGGAATCTGTGCCTAGCCCTGCGGAACCCTGGAATCTGTGCCTAGCCCTGCGGAACCCTGGAATCTGTGCCTAGCCCTGCGGAACCCTGGAATCTGTGCCTAGCCCTGCGGAACCCTGGAATCTGTGCCTAGCCCTGCGGAACCCTGGAATCTGTGCCTAGCCCTGCGGAACCCTGGAATCTGTGCCTAGCCCTGCGGAACCCTGGAATCTGTGCCTAGCCCTGCGGAACCCTGGAATCTGTGCCTAGCCCTGCGGAACCCTGGAATCTGTGCCTAGCCCTGCGGAACCCTGGAATCTGTGCCTAGCCCTGCGGAACCCTGGAATCTGTGCCTAGCCCTGCGGAACCCTGGAATCTGTGCCTAGCCCTGCGGAACCCTGGAATCTGTGCCTAGCCCTGCGGAACCCTGGAATCTGTGCCTAGCCCTGTGGAACCCTGGAATCTGTGCCTAGCCCTGTGGAACCCTGGAATCTGTGCCTAGCCCTGTGGAACCCTGGCATCTGTGCCTAGCCCTGTGGAACCCTGGAATCTGTGCCTAGCCCTGCGGAACCCTGGCATCTGTGCCTAGCCCTGCGGAACCCTGGCATCTGTGCCTAGCCCTGCAGAATCCTTGAATCAGTGTGTGGCCTTGGAATCAATGCCTAGCCCGGCGAAATCCTGGAATCAATGCCTAGCCCTGCAGGGTCCTGGAATCAGTGCCTAGCCCTACAGGGTCCTGGAATCAGTGCCTAGCCCTGCAGGGTCCTGGAATCAGTGCCTAGCCCTGCAGGGTCCTGGAATCAGTGCCTGCCTAGCCCTGCAGGGTCCTGGAATCAGTGCCTAGCCCTGCAGCGTCCTGGAATCAGGGCCTGCCTAGCCCTGCAGGGTCCTGGAATCAGTGCCTAGCCCTGCGGGGTCCTGGAATCAGTGCCTGCCTAGCCCTGCAGGGTCCTGGAATCTGTGCCTAGCCCTGCAGGGTCCTGGAATCTGTGCCTAGCCCTGCAGGGTCCTGGAATCAGTGCCTAGCCCTGCAGGGTCCTGGAATCAGTGCCTAGCCCTGCAGGATCATGGAATAAAGGCCTAGTCCTGCAGAATTTTGGAATCCGTGCCCATCCCTACAGGATTTTGAAGTAAGTATCCAGCTCTTAGAATCCGTGCTCCAACTTTCGTAGGATTGGCATAAGTAAGTGCCAGGCCTTGCTCAGTCCTGAAGATGCCCAGCCCCCCTTCCACCCAGTATCTTTATGCCTCGCCCTCAGAATCTTGAAATAAGTTTTCGGCTCCTCAGAATGTTAAAGTCTGTGCTGAACCTCCAGCTAGTTTGAATTAAATCCCCGATCCTATCTCTGCGGATCCTTGATCTAAGTGCCTGGACGCTTCAAGCCACGCTCTAGGCGCTGTTTTCATTGAGCATGCCTGTGCAGGGAGTCCCTCTTCCCTTTCACCGAGGGTTCTCTCCATATGCGACTATCTGATGGATGCCCCCTGGGTCCCGGGCAGGAAGCTTTCAGTTTCTTTGTAGATTTCCTGAGAGCACGGCTTCTCCAAACCCCAGGATGTGCTGCTGGGTGGAGGGCTCTGTCAAGGGCCCTTTTATTTGCTTCGGACATTTCCCCCTGGTGTTAGTAATGGGCAGGTTTTATTGGGAACGTGTGAGAAATCACTGCAGGTCGTAAAAGGTGAACTTTTGAACTTGGGCAAGGGCCTTGGAGCAATTAACTGAAGCCATAACAGGGAGAGAGCCCGCGCTGCAGAGGGGTTCAGGCACCGCGAGGAGAGAGAGCGCGCGCCGAGCCCCCCCTCCCCCCCCCCCTGCCTGTTTGTGCTGCGTACACCCCGAAACACACTGTGACAGGGAGCCTCCCCGCAGCTGTGCGTTGTGAGTGTGACAAAACTCACACATTGTATCAGCATTATACCTTCAGCTGTGCGTTGCGAGTGTGACACGTTACATCAGTGCGTTGTGAGCGAGCGTCTCAAAACTCTGACTTTATAATCATATCTACAGCTGTGCGTTGTGTGTGACAAAACTCACACATTGTGTCTGCATTATACCCACATCTGTACCTTGTGAGTGTGACATGTTACAACTGTGCGTTGTGAGCGAGCGTCTCAAAACTCAGACTGTATCAGCATTATACCTTCAGCTGTGCGTTGTGAGTGTGACAAAACTCACACATTGTATCAGCAATATACCTACAGCTGTGCGTTGTGAGTGTGACATTTTACATCTGTGCGTTTTGTGCGAGCATCTCAAAACTCAGACTGTATCAGCATTACATCTACATGTGTGCGTTGTGTGTGTGACAAAACTTCGAATTATACCTACATCAGTGCGTTGTGTGTGACAAACGCAGACTGTATCAGCGTTATACCTACAAATGTGCGTTGTGAGTGTGACAAAACTCACACATTGTATCTACGTTATACGCACATCTATGCGATGTGAGTGTGACATCTCACAAACTGTGGCATCCTTATACCTACAGCTGCGCGTTGTGAGTGTGACAACTCAGACTGTATCGGCATTCTACCTACATCTGTGCGTTGTGGATATGCTATGTGCATTTGTGCATTGTCAGAGGGGAGGCTTGCCTTGTGAGTTTGATGCATAGATGTGCGCATTGTGTGACACCTACACCTGTGCGTTGTGAGTGCGCATCCTCACCCTCAGTGGTTCTATATCTGCCTCATCTCTGTGCGTATCTCGGAACCCGCCGGTGGCGTCAGTTGTTTATTCCCTCTTGCTTGCGCACGCCCATCAAAAACGTCACTCAACAGGTATCAGAATGATATATTGTGCGTTCTAATTGTGGGCTTGTGTCTCGGAGTATGATCGGCACTAGAAGGACACATATGTGCACGTTTAAAGTGGCGGCGACCTCTGAAAAGCCACTGCGGCTGTCCCGAGAGGAACCCGGGCAGCTTTTATTTGGGTCCTCGGAGGAAACACGAGAGATTTTGGACAGACAGACAGACGCAGCGTTGCATTGACCCAGCCACTTTCATCGGAATGAGAAATATTTTAGGAGCAACACGAAGTAAAATATGAAAAGTGTCTGCTGAGGATGACCAATCGCGAGCCCCCTTCTTACAGCAGGAAAGTCCCAGTAACTGGCGTGGCTGCTCTGAGCTTCATCTGCTTTTACGTGGCTCCCGTCAGCAGTGCAGCCCTTTCTGGGGGCATGTTGACTGTAACCGGAGCACGGAAGAGCAGGGTGTGTTGGGCCCGGTAAAGAACCGGTCACAGAGGCCGCGCAGCCGCCTTTATACTTGGACTTTTATGTGGCGCTTCCCCAGGGAGACAGCGGGTTTGCACAGACTCACACGGTTTGTAGTGCTCGAGTGTAGGAGCCGGGATTAGAGCTCCGTTGCCGGGTTCCAACGCTCCTCGACATGTCAGGCTTGTTGCTTTGTTGAATTTCCTGAAGCAAGCGGACCAAAAGTTCAATTACCTGCTGTTGTGTATGGCGGTTCGTTGTTTTTATATATTGCAAAAATAACCACATTATTTTTAGAAACAAATGTAACATTACATTTCTACTGACTCTTAACAACCATTCTAACAAACTTTAACACGGATCCAGGCCGGATGAAGAGATGTAGAGGCCCTAAACACTTTACTTACAAGATTTTGGTGCCCCTCACATATATCTAATTCAAAATATAAACAATAATAGACCGAAAAATACAATTTGAATTTTCGAAATGAAACAAAGCTTACAGTAAGATGAAATGGAATGTTTATTTTTGTATACTATATCACCGGTGCCCCAGGCACACAACACTTTTCTCTAAAGTGCTCCGTTCCTTCACGGTTTCTGTAGTGATGCTACATCCGTTACACCGCGTCACAGTGCCTTTTCCAAATCTGTAGTTACTGGTCTGGTTTGGAATACACCTACCTGTAGGGATGTGCGCACTCTTTCACTTGGAACACTCTTGTTCCTACAGTCTCTCTTCAAAATCAAACTCGGGCAAAACTTTATGATGAACGTATTCAAATATTAAATGTACTGTTCTTCGTGATTTTGTAATTCCTGTAAATCATTATAGCTCATGATGATGCTTATACCAACACCCAATGCGTTTCGGGTCTTCATAGGGACCCTTCTTCAGGGGTCTATATAAATCAAAAACAAGAAGCCAATTGATTACCATCAATTCCATTACCAGCAGGTCATGAAAAATAACATGATTACACATCTAATACATATCCCATTCTGATATCCTAACTACGATTAGTAGCTGCTCTATGTTCTTAACGCAAATTAATATTGTAAACACAAACTCCAAAGGTGGAACACATAAAAAAATATTAAAACATTAAAAAAGAGACATGTTCTCTTGACCTGATTTTGTTAATAGTAGAGGAATTATCCAACATGTTAAAGGCCCCGGAACCGGAATTAACTAACATCAAAGACGAAGTAAGTAAACATGACAGCTTGTAAGATACACTGGATGATATTAACATGAAACTTGAAAAGTATGAGAAAGACATTCATGACAGGAAAATCAAGAAGTATAGGAGAGATACTCTAGATTATAAACTTGAGGAAGTTTATACCTGGGCGGAAGTATACAGCCACCGTCCGTGGCAACAAAAAACCACGACCAGCTCATCACAAGAAAGTGTGGTTTCCGATTCAGAAATCGCAAAAAATAGGCGACTGATCTAAGAGGAAGTCGGAATGACAAAGAACAATAATTTTAATTTTTGAATAAGTTCATCAGAAAGTTTTGCCAGAGTTTGAATAGAGACTGTAGGAACAAGAGTGTTCCAAGTGAAAGAGTGCGCACATCCCTACAGGTTAGCTGTATTTTTGTATACTACCACTTTATAGGTTCAGCTGCACCATGTGCAGTTTTACTTTTGCACCATATGCCCCATGGTAAATCCGGCAATGAAAAGGTTCTGTGGTGCCCCCTAGAGAGGCACTAAGCACCTACCTATTTTGCATAATGGTTAATACTGCCCTGCACAGATCAATGCTCAATGCCATGTCAGCACCTCATTTTGAGAGCTTGATTTTACGAGTGTAAATTCCAACTAGAAGTCACAAAACGTGAACGTACATTTGCCAATGGATTTTCTCGCACGTAAAATTGCACCACTGTGGTATACTTGTATTTCTTATGGGAGCTGGAGTGTGACGTGGCTACGGAGGGGCAGGATACCTTGTAAAGAGATTACTGCCTGTGAACTGCTTTTTTTTCTTTTCTTTTTAAGAAATGCACATTCAGGTGGAGAGCAACTCCATCCATAGGCAGGAAGGAGGCTTGCACGTGTTCTGTTAGCGTAGTAGACCATGGCTACTCGCACATTTTCTCAGGAGCCTAAATGTTTGGTTTGTTATGTGACTGAGGTCTGCATTGATGCCAGCAGGGTGGTGGTTGGGGCAGGGGAAGTGGGGTTGGTTGGGGGGATGGGTTGTTGATGGTATGGTGGGTGTAGGAGACGCTGAATATGTATATCTAGTAGCTGAACAGAGCAATGTGAAACCAGAAAACCTGGGATTAATCCTGGCTTCCTCACTTTACCAAATTGTGTGATCCTAGACCACTATTTTATTTCACTTTCCCTACCCTTTTCTTCATTACCACGTATGAGGACATTGAAATACATGGCTTCAGGATGCGCCCTTTACAAAACCTTCTCCTGTATTTGATTAATGTTGTTTATGTATAAGAGGAGCCCAAATCCACCCAGGGGGTACATGTAACATCTGACTAGACACTTAGTTCACAATTGACATTGTAGTCAGGGAGGGGGGAAGACTGAATCTTTCTAAATTCATGATTGGAAACTATCACTTTTTTATATAATACTTCTTAATTCACTCGTATAATCTCATATACCAGTGAGATATGGTTCTGCATATTAATAAAATACCCTTTTTGAATTTTAAAAATACTTTATCATATTTTTACTGGTTTGTTGCATTATGACTTCAGTTTACCTGTAAATAAAAGCTTTTCCATTTATTTGACGTTTATGGGATGTTCGTGTTGAAGGCCAAGGGCCCGGGTCTGCTGTTGACCAGGGGGCCGCACTTTGAGTATTACTGGTGTAGACCATGTGGCCGCTTGAGGGCGTGTCACAGTGGCTGTGACACGCCCCTTCTCAGTGTGCAGACCTTGACGGCAGGTGTAATTTCCAATTGTTACCATTCCAAAAGAAGTGTAAACTTACTTCAAACACAGGAGTAAAGCTGTGTGAAGTGTCACAAAGTGGCATGTAAGCGCTCCATAAAGTACTGGAAAATGTCTTTTTGAATTCAAAGCAAACATATTTTATTAACTGTTCTCACTATGTAAACTGTTGAAAGGCGTGTCACGCATTATGTCTAATGTTACAGAAAAATGATTTTCACATCTTAACACACTCTGTACTATAGAAAATACTGTGGTGTGAAACTCAGGAACCCAGAAGTGGCCACCAAAATAAAGACCAGTGGATACAGAATTTAGTGAATATTGAAGGGTACAGAATCTGCATTTTTTTTTTGATCAGTGGTTCTTAACCTGTGATCAACAGACCCTTGGGTATCCGCGGTTCTTTAGAAAAATATTAGCAGATTAATAAAGTATATATACATAATTTTGCAAAATTAAACATTTTAAAATGCTCTGAAAATGCAATGGAATTTCAAATTGGATGCTAAATATTATGTGACGGTCCTTAGCTTTATTTGAGGGAGCAGCAAAAGCACAGAAAAGAGAATTTGGTATAGGCGATTGATGGCCTCAATTTAAGCACCAGTCCGCATGCAATTGGAGAAAAACAATTTAAATGCTAGGGTCTAAGCGTATTGCTTTGTCTTTCAGAAATAAATCCACATTTTGAAAAGCCTCACCCTGATGTTGTGTACTTATTTGATGTATGTTGGTTTCTGTATGTTGCGTATTCTTTTAAGGTAGGTTAAAAATGACAAAATTGCTTAGGACCCCAGGTTTCCAGTAGTTCTTCAGTGGTGGTCCCCGTCTTCTGGTAGTTTTTCAGTGGGGTCCCAGGATTCTGTTAGTAATTCAGTTGGGGTGCTCGGCTTCCAGTAGTTAGTCAGTGTGGGTCCCCGACTTCCAATAGTGAGTTAGTGGGGGTCTATGGCTTCCAATAGTGAGTTAGTGGGGGTCTATGGCTTCCAGTAGTGATTCTGTTGGGGTCCCTGGCTTCCAGTAGTGATTCTGTTGGGGTCTCCGACTTCCAATAGTGAATTAGTGGGGGTCTACGGCTTCCAGTAGTTCTTCAATGGTGGTCCCCCGCTTCTGGTGGTTTTTCTGTGGGATCCCAGACTTCTGCTAGTAATTCAATTGGGGTGCTCGGCTTCCAGTAGTGAGTCAGCGGAGGTCCCTGACATCCAATAGTGAGTTAGTGGAGGTCCACGGCTTCCAGTAGTGATTTTGTGGGGGTCCCTGGCTTCCAGTAGAGTCAGTGGGGGTCTCTGGCTTCCAGTAGAGTCAGTGGGGGTCCCGGACTTCTCGTACTAATTCAGTTGGGGTCTACGGCATCCAGTAGTAAGTCAGTGGGGGTCCTTGACTTCCAGTAGTGAGTAGGTTGGGGTGCTCGGCTTCCAGTATTGAGTCAGTGGGGGTCCCTGGCTTCCAGCAGAGTCAGTGGGGTTCCCTACTTCCAATAGTGAGTTAGTGGGGGGCTACGGCTTACAGTAGTGATTCTGTGGGGGTCCCTGGCTTCCAGTAGAGTCAGTGGGGGTCCCCGACTTCTCGTAGTAATTCAGTTGGGGTCTATGGCATCCAGTAGTGAGTCAGTGGGGGTCCTTGACTTCCAGTAATGAGTAGGTTGGGGTGCTCGGCTTCCAGTATTGAGTCAGTGGGGGTCCCTGGCTTCCAGCAGAGTCAGTGGGGGTCCCCGACTTCCAATAGTGAGTCAGTGGGGGTCCCTGGCTTCCAGTAGAGTCAGTGGGGGTCCCTGGCTTCCAGTAGAGTCAGTGGGGGTCCCTGGCTTCCAGTAGTCAGTGGGGGCCCCTGGCTTTTAGTAGAGTCAGTGGGGGTCTCTGGCTTGCAGTGGTGAGTCAGTGGGGGTCCCTGGCTTCCAGTAGAGTCAGTGGGGGTCCCTGACTTCCAGTAGAGTCAGTGGGGGTCACCGACTTCCAGTAATGAGTAGGTTGGGGTGCTCGGCTTCCAGTATTGAGTCAGTGGGGGTCCCTGGCTTCCAGCAGAGTCAGTGGGGGTCCCCGACTTCCAATAGTGAGTCAGTGGGGGTCCCTGGCTTCCCGTAGAGTCAGTGGGGGTCCCTGGCTTCCAGTAGAGTCAGTGGGGGTCCCTGGCTTCCAGTAGTCAGTGGGGGCCCCTGGCTTTTAGTAGAGTCAGTGGGGGTAAGCTATATGAAAACGCATACATAAATAAATAGTCCATGGACAGCGCCTCCTCTTCCCTTCCCCTTTTCTGCGCGCGCTGCGTGGTTTCCCCTCAGTCCCTTTTCACTCAAGATTCGGGTTATCAACAGGCGCCTGATTGGGGCTTCGGCTGAAAGAGATAAACACCAGATAAAAGAAATGTCTTTGAAGTTTGAACCAAGACTATATTTCATACACAATCTGGAGTTGGCAGAAGAGGCAGATAAGTAGCCAGGGCGGGTGTGTGCTCTTTTCACACCAACAGTTCCGTGGCTGGCTCCAGAGAGGGCCATGATAAACGTGTCGCTTGGCGCACAGAGGATGCACACGTGGGAATGTTTTTCGTGCACGCTCGAGTGCTCCCGGGTGAAGTCCCCTCCCAGTGACAGATTTATAATGCACACGTTTATGGCCGCAGTGCCCGTCCTTCTGCTGTATCACTTACCAGGGCTGGCTGCAGGCAGCCTTCTGATTGGTCGATCCGTCCGGGTTAGTGTTTTGCCTGTTCTGGCTCCGGGCGCTCTGATTGGCTGCCACGGCTTTGAAGCACTCTTCGATTGGACAAACCTTCCCTCCTGTCTTCCTTCAATGGCAGGTGCACTGCAAGCACTGAGAACTTCCATGTCTTAAGTAGAGTGTTAGAAGGGACGCACATTCACGAGGGCGTCATGCACTCTGAACTGGGGCAGCCTGAAATGATACGACCTCAAGGTAGGCGTGCTGACCGTTTCAGAAAACCATAGACTCTAGTTAACTCTGTCTAGCATCATGTAAATACATACACTACAAGTAGGCACTGCACAAGTAGAGTATGAAAGTGCTGCACACCGATGAAGTGCATCGTACCAAAAGTGTTTATTTTGTGAAATAGTAAGTGCCAGGGCCTTCCGCAGGAGGCCACTGCAGCTTGCACTGCACCGTGACCCTGCTAGTGCTGTGACGCGATCAAAACAAGTTCTAACCCTCACACCCCTGTGACAAGCAAAATTATTCCAGGCTCCCAAAGCTGTAAGCATAGCATTGGTGGCGGGCATCATTCATATTTAATATATATTGAATGATGAAACACTGTTCTTGTGCTCATCTCAAAATTAGATAGACAGTGCCACCATGTGGTGGACTGTCATTAGTGCGGTGTTGAGAATCAAGTGCCGGTGTTGAGCACCGGAAACAATCTGCTCAAATTAAGCATCAGTACCCAGGTACTGCAAGCATGGCTTACCTACGTACTGCAACCTTTATGTACCCTTATTCTGCAAGTGTAACATACTTGCACATTGCCACCACAGCTTGTCCGCACAATGCCACCACTTTACACACTGGCTATGCAACCATCACGTACCTATAGTGTAATCTAGAGTGTGCTCACAGACTGCAAGCATTGTGTACTCACAAACTGGAAGCAAAGCTTGCCTACGTACTGAAAACATGGTGCGCTTGGATCCCTCAAGTATAAAATATCACAACCCGGAGTACGCCCACACAATGCCGCCAGTTTTCCTGCATACTGAAAGTCTATGCAACCATAGCACACTTTTAGTGCAATCTGAGAGTAACAGCAGACTGCAAGCATTGTATGCACACACACTGCAAGTGTCACATACACACTGTATTCATAGCACGCCCATGTAATGGCACCAGTTTGTCTGCAGACTGCAAGCCTATGCAACCAACCATAGTATACTCAAAACATAATCTGAGCATACCCATTGACCGCAAGCATTGTGTTTCCATAGACAGCAAGCATGCCATCCCTGCATACTTCAAGCACAGTCTACCTGTTAACTGCAAGTATAGCGTACCCACATACTGTAAGCATAGCGTACCCACATAATGTAAGCATAGCGTACCTCGCATACTGCAAGCATTAGCATACCCACATACTGTAAGCATAGCGTACCCACATACTGCAAGCATAGCATACCCAGACTTCAATTATAGCGTACTCTTAGACTGCAAACTTCGCAAACCTTCAAACTGTAAGCTTAGTGTACTCACGTACTGCAATCATAGCGTACCCACTTACTGCAATCATAGCGTACCCACATACTGCAATCATAGCGTACCCACATACTGCAAGTATAGCGTACCCACATACTGCAAGCATAGCGTACCCTCATACTGCGAGCATAGCGTACCCACATACTGCGAGCATAGTGTACCCACAGACTGCAAGCATAGCATACCCACATACTACGAGCATAGTGTACCCACAGACTGCAAGCATAGCGTACCCACAGACTTCAATTATAGCGTACTCTTAGACTGCAAACTTAGCAAACCCTCAAACTGTAAGCTTAGTGTACTCACATACTACAAGCATAGCATACCCACATACTGCAATCATTGCGTACCCACATACTGCAAGCATAGCGTACCCACATACTGCAAGCATAGCATACCCACATACTGCAAGCATAGCAAACCCTCATACTGCAAGCATAGCGTACCCACATACAGCAAGCATAGCGTACCCACAGACTTCAAGCACAGCGTACCAAACATACTGCAAACTTAGCATACCCTCATACTGTAAGCATAGCAAACCCACATACTGCAAGCATAGCATACTTCAATCTTAGTATACCCACATACTGCAAGCATAGAGCACTTTTAGACTGCAAGCATTTTACTGCGTCCTTAAATAGAGCAAACAAGGCAGAAGTGCTTCAGCTTGCTTTACTGAGGCAATTATACATACAAAAGACAGTAAAACATTAGAGTCTAAACAGAGGTAACCACCTGGAGAAAAAAAATAAAGAAAAACGAGTCATTAAATTAATAATATAAAATAAATATTCAGCTTTAATCAGAACAATCCAAAGTTAACATGAAATAATAACAATCAGAGGCCAATGCTTTCAACAAGTGGAAACAGCCCAGGCTCTTTGCAGAGGTCACTGTTCCTGTGCACACTGAATGTAAACCAAGCAGCACAGAATAACTGCAAAGCAAGTCCACCTGCATGAAAGGGAGAGAGAAAATGCACCATCTGTATGAATATATGGCACCCTTCTGCTCTCCCCTAGCGCCGGCACACTGTATGCGGCCTAGCGCCAACGCAGGCGCCATTGCGCCATATTGCAAGGGTGCCTGCGTTACAGGCAGGATTCATGTGTGCACAAAACAATCCTAAGAGGCAGGTTCCTCTTTCTGTGGAGGGGAGCAAATTGTTTCTTAAATTGCACTGGCTCCCAGATATGAATGTGCAGTTTGTGGGCCTGTTGATGGACTGTGAAGCAATTAGTAGTGATGCCCTGGTTGGTCCTGCTCTGCCATGCACTGTCATTCAAAGAACATTTCTTAATCCCTTTTGGACACGATTACAGTGCTCTGCTGATTTAGGGCATTAAGTGCTGCATGTTATCTTTGTAGCACTTCATACCCCTGCGTCGGGATCTAAGCTCACTTCTCAGCCCTCAGTGAGGGTGAGTGGCGGCTCTGGCTTCAGTTGTCTCTCCCTCTTGGCTGGGGCTGTGCACGTGGCTCTACGGGGAAGTTCTTTTTATTCTTTTCTGGAACTAAAACGAAGTGGAACGGGTGTTAGGCCATACAAGGTAGTGTACCACTGCATCAGGCCTTAACATGTACAGAGTAAACTGCGTCAGGCCTTTAAATATAGTGTGCCACTGCATCAGGCCTTTAAACGCAGTGTGCTGCTATATCAAGCCTTTAAGGTCACAGTGTAGCACTGTATCAAGCCTTTAAAGGCACAGTGTAGCACTGTATCAAGCCTTCAAAGGCACAGTGTAGCACTGTGTACCAAGCCTTTAAAGGCACAGTGTAGCACTGTGTACGAAGCCTTTAAAGGCACAGTGTAGCACTGTGTACCAAGCCTTTCAAGGCACAGTGTAGCACTGTATCAAGGCTTTAAAGGCACAGTGTACCACTGCATCAAGCCTTTAAAGGCACAGTGTACCACTGCATCAAGCCTTTCAAGGCACAGTGTAGCACTGTATCAAGGCTTTAAAGGCACAGTGTACCACTGCATCAAGCCTTTAAAGGCACAGTGTACCACTGCATCAAGCCTTTCAAGGCACAGTGTAGCACTGTATCAAGGCTTTAAAGGCACAGTGTACCACTGCATCAAGCCTTTAAAGGCACAGTGTACCACTGCATCAAGCCTTTCAAGGCACAGTGTAGCACTGTATCAAGGCTTTAAAGGCACAGTGTACCACTGCATCAAGCCTTTAAAGGCACAGTGTACCACTGCATCAAGCCTTTCAAGGCACAGTGTACCACTGCATCAAGCCTTTCAAGGCACAGTGTACCACTGCATCAAGCCTTTAAAGGCACAGTGTACCACTGCATCAAGCCTTTAAAGGCACAGTGTAGCACTGTATCAAGGCTTTAAAGGCACAGTGTACCACTGCATCAGGCCTTTAAAGGCACAGTGTAGCACTGTATCAAGGCTTTAAAGGCACAGTGTACCACTGCATCATACCTTCAAAGGCAGAGTGCCATTGTATCATGCCTGGTGCTGTGGCGCACTGCATTCAAAGGTTATTTAAATACAGTATGTGCAGCTGCATCATGGCTTTAAGTCAAGTGTGTCGATGCATCGTGCCTTTACATCCGTTGTGTAGGTGGATCACAACCTTTATGTGCACCGTGTGCCGCTGCATTCCGCTTTTACAGGCACAGTGTGCCACTGCATTATGCCTTTAGATCCAGTGTCGTGGTGTATCCTAACCTTCAAAGGCACCAGGTGCACCTGCATCAGGGGCCATATTAAGGAAAAATTAAGACAAAGCAGCAATCCGCGTTACTGCACTGCGTGAAAGGGCAGGAATGTGCCGTATTTACCATTAATTGGCGCTTCCTGCCGTTTTCTAGTGCTGGTTCACTTTTGGCTGCCTAGCGCTAATGCTGGCCTTGTCATCATGCTGCAATGCTGCCTGCGTTGTAGCTAAGATTGTTTTTGTGCAGGAATGTGCACCTTCCTACACAAAAACAATCCTCCGAGCATTTTCCTCTGCGGCTCTCTGAGAAAGAGGAAACAACAAGAAGAAATAAAGATATTTCTCCTCTTTCCACCTCTGGTTGGGAGGCGCAGCATTCCGAGGTCTACCAGTGGTGGTAAATCTCGGAATGTCAGAATCAATGGGAGGATACGTGGGAACACCCACCCTCCACCCATGGAACGCCTCCGCGCCAAAGAGACACCCACCCTCCACCCATGGAACGCCTCCGCGCCGAAGAGACACCGACCCTCCACCCATGGAACGCCTCCCTGCCGAAGAGTAACGCAAGATCGTGATTTTTGCCTCCTTTCGTGACTCTAGATGTCCCAAGCCACGCAGGGCAGCTCAAGGTGGCCTTGCATGGCGTGATAAATCTCATTTAGGTTTTGCACTACCCTTGCACCCGCTAGCGTGGCGCAATGTCTGGTGGCTCAGTGGACTAATGCGTCTGCAGCAGGGGCCTGTGTTCGACCTCATGGTCACAGATTCAAATCCTGGCTGGTCCATTCAGCCTTTCATCCATCTGAGGTCGATTAAAATGAGTACCATTGAGTTGGGTAAAAACAAACATCTGTTATTCAGCGTCAACATACCCGTAGTGGTGAACGTGCGCTTTACAAATAAATACACGTTATGTTTTGTTATAAACATGGGCCCAGGTCTTTCAATGCACAATGCCTTTATGCCATCATGCAGCGTGCACTGAATCAGTCCTTTAAATGCAGAGTGTGAGTTACAGGGGACAACAGAGAGAATCTTCATCACACAACCGCTGCATGGAATTATTATACCATAAAAATCAGATGGTCCAAGAATCCAATGGAAATTTAGGGACAGCAAATAGATTGAGGAATATATATACACCCATGGTTTTTGTTCTGTTGGTTGGTAGATTTAGGAGTTTGGTTCTTAAAAAAAGAAAAGGTTGGTGTGTGACAATGTCATTTGGAATCAGATGTGAAGTTTTCGTGAACCAAAAAGTACTTCCCCCCCCCCCCCAGAATTCAGCGCATTCACTCCAAGAAAATCACACGGTTTCCTCCCCCGTCTGTGTTTTACTTCTCGGAAAGTCAAGGACACTGGGACAGTTCGCAGTGTTAACTGGTTGCATGTTGCATGTTACAATGGGAACATGTTTATGGCCATTTCCGGAAACTCCGAACACATGATGCACTCGATGTTAAATATATTACATTTTTACATGACGCAAAATTGCAACATTGTAATAAACGCGGGGTTCTTCAGTTTGCGTTTTCCGGTGCTCCATATCGCTGTGTTTTATAGCATACCATTTTTCATAAATAGTTGTATTGCATGGAATATGCAGAAGGAGGAAAACGAGGAAGAGGCATGCACTGTTAAAAAAAAATATTAAAAAACCAGCGAAAAGTCTGTTTTCGGTCTACATCTAAATCCGTCAAACACGGATGTTCTCTGAGGCAAACATGTATCAAGCAGTCCCAGCCCACTATCACGGCTCAAACCGAAGCTGCGCGCGAAAAGCCTCGCGGTGGGCACACTCTTTGGAGTTTGGAAGTAATACCACGGAAAAGCTCAGAATGAAAAAAAAAACCAGTGTAGCCACCAAGCGGACCATCTCTGCTCTGGGCAGCGCTTTCAGGCGCCTTCAGACGCCTTCAACAATCGCAGACGCTTCTCGCCCACTTTCGGCCCTTCATGCCCTGCACAGCACCGGACCTCACAGAAAGGGTGTCCAGGCCTCCATAGAAGATACGCCTGAACATAAATGCAACAGCCTAGGTTGAGGCGGGAAACGCAGCTGCAGAAAGGAGCAGCCCGACTTCAAAGCCCGCACCGCGCACATCTGTCCGGGGTTAGGCGGTGTCTTTAACGGGCATTATTTGCCGGGCCATAATTGGTCTGTAGTTATTTTATTCATATCAGCCGATGAGGCCATGAAACCGTCAGGGTGATGTGATGGCGCCTACAACGGGAGCCGCCAGAGGAAATGGCCTTATTGCGGGTTTTTTCCTTTCTGGTTTCTAATTGCGGCGCCTTCCCGTGCTGCGGGTTGAAAAGGTGAAGGCAGTAAAGTGAGTGTGAGCGCGCGGCTAATGACTTCCGGTGCCGCGGGACTGGCGCATGCGCAGAGGTCCTTCGAACCATCATCTGGATGGGGCATTGGTGAAGGTGCTAAATGCAGGAACTAGAACATTTAGGATTGAGTTTTCAGCATAATTAGAAATTTAGCGCATTTGACACACAATAATCCACCTGCTACGTTATCCATGGATTTTTACAAAATCAATGTAGCTCAAACTGATCTAAAGTTACTAAAAACCATGACGACCCATTTTCCTGAACAGCAGAAGGCCCTCTGTAAGTGTGACTGGCCCTCATACAGTTTTTATTGCTATATTTGGGTGTTACATTCGGGCTAATAAAGTTAAATATTTTCCCAGGTATCTTGACCTTGGGTAAAAATAATGAAGTAATACTGTGACAAAATATGCTGTATATAATTTGCCTTTTCTTGCTGCATAGTTTAGTCAACACAGCTGCATAATCCCAGTGACCCTGATAAATATAAAACAACCTCTGCCCGTGTACCAGCTTACAATTAGAATCAAGTACTCTTTTTTTTAACCTTTTAAATGTCTTTTCTTCAAAAGTGCATTTCAGCAAGGAGTTTGAGATTCCCCATCATTTGTAGTGATGCAAACTGCCCTGTATTATGTTGACCTTGCCAGTAAAAGTGGTAATATCTCCAATCCCCTTGTTGGACATTAAAATGTCGGGTCACCAGAGGTCGCAACTGTAACCCCTAAGCAACCAGTTGCGACACCTGGCTCCAACTGACGTTTGTGAGGACACCAGCATGTTTATTTTCTTCATTAAAATACTATACATTATGCTAAGTTGTTTTCCATAAATAAAATTAGTTGTGTAAGATATTCTTAACTCGGAGGGCAACGGCTGCGCCAGGACGAGTACGGCGTCGCCCTGGTGGGGACTTGCAGCGCGCGCTTACTTCTGCACCTGTCCATATAAGGGCATGGTGGCTGTTGGAGCATCTTCAGCCTGACACACACTTTAAATGTTGCTCCAGGTGAAGCGTTCTGGGCCGTGTAGATTACTTTTCTCTCAGCTGAATCACTGAAAACTGTACTCGGTTGATTAGATCAACCTGTATAGCTGACATCAAGCATTGAAAGGGAGAAAACGTCAACAGTTCAATTTAACTTGTGAGCCCCTGTGACTCGGCAATGAGGACTAGGAATTGATGAATGTGATTAAAGGGTTTATTTCGACCTCCACTCAGTCCAGTCCATACGAAAGCCATATGCAGGTTCAGTAAGTATGTTAGTACAATAGGCAAAGTAAAATATCTCAGTTGGTTGCGACACAAAAGAGTGAGATACAGAATTGTGACGGCCAAAATTACACAATAGCAATTCAAAGTGATCAGGTGCTGCATAAAGAAACTTCCTGTCTCAGTGGACAGGTTGCTTCCTAAACCTACTTGTCCTGTAACAAAATCCACTTGTCCCTTTTTAGCCATGTATTGCGGCGACAAATTATGGCAGCAATCCCCTTATGTAAGAGCTCTGATCAAAGCCTCTCTGATTATGCCTGGGCTCCTACCTTACTAGGGGTTGAATACTATCAATTTTGTTATTTTGCCACCTTTCCACAGATCTACATCCTGGGGCTGGAATTTGTGGTAAGCAATAGTTCTCCAGGGTTGGAATACCGTTTTGAGTCTGTACAAACCTACTAACTTGCACGTTCAATGCGTTTTCATCAGCTTGTCTCTAATAAAGTCCCATATAGAAAAAGTTTGGAAATTAACTCTTGACAAGGGCAGAAATAAAACTTCTTCCAGGGTTGGGGTAAAAGTAAGTGGTCAGTGGGAAAGTGAAACTGTTACTGCGCAACAGATTTTCGCATGAATAAATCTACACATGATTATTTGCCAGTGCTAAAATGCAGTTAAATATTTTCTAGGAGTACAATTTCCTGAACTACTTTGGAACATTCTTGTGAATTAAAGAAAGCAGTACATCTGCACTACTCGCAGGACATATACCACGGGTGCGCTTTTGTGACTTTTGAATTTGGCCCTATTTAGGTCTGGCGTTTTTTTTGTTTTTATTAAAATTCTCTATCTACCGGTTGGCTTCACTGTGAGTGACAGCATTCTGCTGTTTCACAAGGAGCATATTGGCACGCAAAGTAGTTTTGTTCAGTGACAGGAACTACTGTGGCAATGTGTGGTTTTTGAGACCAAAATAGTTTTGCTTTGGCCAATGTTTGTTATAATGATGCGGGGCAGACAGCTCCCACAACAATTAAGTTTGACAAAACTCATCTTAAAACAAGACATGCATTGACATAGCCAAAAGGCTTACCCCCTATGTCATACCTATTGGGTTTGCCAATGCTTGCTTATTTTCATGTTTCCTATCATTTTGTTGCAACTGGTTACACTGATTTTCCATTATGAATATTTTTGGGAAATTCTTGCATGCATCAACACATTTTGCTAAACGATGCTTCAAAGAAATTGTGCCAAAAATGTCATTGTTTAGCAAAACGTTTTTTTCCTACTGGTATTTACTTTTAATGAATATATATATTTTTTTAAAGCTATGAATCATCAATCTTGCTTTCAAGCCTTTGCATATATTTGCATCTAATTAGAGAACAAACGAGTGTACAAATGTTTATACCGGAACTACTGACAGTGGTGCAGTCTGAACTTACATTTCCTTAGAGCTCTCATCCCAATAATAAATGCGTTGTATTAACCCCTTCGCTGCGGCGGCTATTCCGCCGCAGCGCTAAAGGGGCGGGGCGGCCGCGCGGCCGCCGCATGCTGGTGACAGAACCGCTCCGTCACCAGCTACAGTTGAGCTGTGCTGGTGACGGAGCGGTTCCGTCATGACCCGCCCCGCTCTTTAGAACGCCCGCGCAGGCGCGAAATCAGCGCCGCGCAGGCGCGGCGGCCGGGCCATGACGGAACCGCTCCGTCATCAGCACAGCTCAACTGTAGCTGATGACGGAGCGATTCCGTCATCAGCATGGAAGGGGTTAATGAACCATCAATGCAAGTTCGATCACCATTAACATATGGACCAAGTATTATCTTAACTGCAGTCAATGCACTCAATCCATAATGTGGTAGTGTAATCTGGCAGCCAAAGGGTTAGTGCTGCAAGGGGTTGGGTCTACTCGTCCCAAGGACAAATTAAACATGAGAACTTCTTGTCTTTGACCCCCCCCAAACAATATATCCCGGCCGTCGGGCAGTAGGAATTTACCACCCCTACTTCTCTACTCTAACATGGGTCAAATATAGGGTCATCTATTTAGGTTCTCTCATTCAGAAGCTAAAAGGTGTAAGCATTATCAGACTGCAGTAGAAATCCAAAGAAAAGGAAATAAGTGTTTAGCATAAAGATTCACACTCGCAAGAAGAGAACAAGCAGAAAGATCTGTACGTCTCTAAGTCTAAAGGGAATCTCTCTTAACGCCAACCATGGAAGCACCAATATAAAAGTAACAGAAGATCCAAACACATTTTCTCTGTTCACGCCACCAGGAACCAATCAGGACACTACTCGAGTGTTTCTACAACATAGCTCTGCATTCTCAACGCATCGAACTGAGGCTGCTGTTTTCAACCTTGAACATCTTGCCATCCGGGTACACGGTGAACAGAAAGCTTCTTTCAACCATTGTTTCTGCCCGTTCAATGTCAAGTCTCTCTCAAGCCTCCTTATCAGTCGTCTAATATAGACAATGAGCCTTTCACTAGCTAATGAAATAACAAACCTGCAAGAGAAGAAAAGCATGCAAGGAAAATGCGTTTCACGGATGCCTGTAATCAGGCTAACTTAATGAGCATTTAATGTGCACTTCGATTACAGTGACATACATGCACACGTGCAAATTTAAACGTGATCCCAAGAATACACGTTTATATATACAAATATAACTTGAATTGTAAGTGTAAAATGTAAATAAAGAATACACAATTCATGTTTAAACTAAGCATTAGTACACACGGTATATATCTATAAGTCCTACAGTGAATACATTCCCTCCTTGGTCGTCACCTACCCAGTCGGTCTTTTGGCAGACTTCTTTTTCGTCTCTCCTTATTATCTCTTCCCTTATCCTCCCTTTCTCACCTCCCCTGCCCCCCACTACTTTTCTCTCTCCTTTCCCAGTTGTATTGCCTATTTTTTTAATGTATTGTGTAATTGTTGAACCTTTTCTGTCACATTGTTGATTCTCATGTAAAGCGCTCTGATACCTTCGGGTCTAGCCAGCGCTATATAAAACTCTTTAAATAAATAAGTAATGTGTTTAAATGTTTTACATGTCAAAGAGTATAGTGACAGATGCGCTTACATAATTGTACTTCTGTGGTGTGTAAGGGTGGAGTCTAAGTTACGCTGCTTTACTGTTTGTGAACGGTGGGCCTGCTGCAATCTCCCCTTGCATTTATGATTTCCAGCGCCACTGTTCGAGCTAGAGCATGGTGGCGGCCTTGGCTTGGCGTGTGTGTGTCCCATCCTGGGTCTGAAGCAGTGTCCCTGCACTTAGCGCCGGAGGTCCATGCCTCGCTGCTAACGGCATTCGCAGGTAGACCACGAGGCAGGAAGAGCCTTCATAATTACATTTCTGTAGGAAGTCTCTATTTCAGTGTAAAGGTAATCGCATTCCCTCATGTTTCAATTTCCTGCTATCAGAACTGCCCATAATGTCTAGTTGAAGTCTATAAACAAAGTTAGTTATTTTTATATGCGGACAATGTAGTGTTTACCAGTCGGAATGCATCTTTACACTTGTGGTAATGCTCTTGCCTCATGCTGCAATCTTATTGCTGTGTCTGGCTGCCAAGTTCATTATGGTTTGCAGTCTTTTGGTGAGTTGCTTGGTGATTCCTGTCGATAGTGTTCCCTTAGCACAGCTAGATGGCGACGAGGGCTTGAGTTTTGGTTTTTCTAGAGTTGCTTGGCATTTGAAGATTTTCCTGAGCTTCTTCAGGGTGTGGAAGGAGGTCACTGTGATGGTCTCTACTTGTGTGGTCATGTCCAAATTGCTTTCAGTGTTGATCCCGAGGTTCTAGCATTGGCGCTGCTAGTGAATGTAGGTCCAAGGTCCTATGGCGAGTTGTTCTTACCAAAGATCACTGCTTCTGTCTTGTTGCGGTTGAGTTTGAGATAGTTTAACTTTTTCCAATTGGGGACTCTGGTCATGCAGGTGGGGAACTTGTTTCTTTTGGTGGGGGTCTTGTCCAAGAAGGAGTGGATTAGTTACATGTCATCAGCATAGGAAGGATGTTTATGTTGTGAGGGCTGAGAGATTGGCCAGAGGGACAAACCTGAGGCACTCTATAGATACTTTTGTGGGATTCCAAGGAGTATGGTCCAAGTTGACAGCCTGTGTTTTATCTGTCAAGAAGGAGCAGATCCATGGAAAGAGGGCCCTAAGATGCCAATCTTGTGTAGGTATCTGAGGTATGGGGTTGGAGACAGTGTTGCAAGCAGCCGAGAGGTACTGGAGGATAAGGGCCGCAGTATCACACCTGTCATCTGTGGCAGCGATAGGAGTCCATATTCCAAAAGGATCTAAATTTCTGTTTCCTTAAATATTTATTGTAGCTTGACTGAGTGCATTGGAGTCTGAATTCTGGAGTACTGGGACCAGTTCTCATAGGCACAAGCTCTGTTCCTCTGGACTTTGTGTTTGTTGTTAGTCTGACCTCGCTCCCAGTCTCCTTGTACAATGTCGCCCCTTCTTGCTGAGATGTTCGCCACATGTAAATCTGTCTATAGACTTGTCCGTGGTTAGTGTCTCCTTGGTAGGTAGGTTTGTGCACACATGAACCTCACCACTAAATCCTGGCCTATTCTTTCCAAGGATGAATCCTGTCTAGGTGTGGTAGAAGTATTTGTTATTGATCTTTATTCACCTTAACCTTTTGTCACCGTTTAATATTTTCATTTACTAGCTCTTCGAGGCCTCAGGGTAGAAGTGCGCTATACAAACCCAGTTTCATTCATTTATTCATGATGTTAGTCTTGGATTTCTTTCAGATGATCCTCCCCTTATTTATTTATTTATTTATTTATTTATTTATTTATTTAGCACTACAGGTTTGGTAATAAAAACATCATTCTTGTATGAAGGACAGAGACTAAGCAATAGGTGTTTGGAGTGAGGAGGCCAAGGTATGGAAGAGACTGCTGATCTGTCCCAAACCCAAAAGTTGCTTTTGCTCCTTTGTATGCCTGGAGGAGGTTGTGTCTCTTTGTTGGTGGTAGGGGGTGTTCTCGTCAGGCTGTAAGTTTTATCTTATTTTTCTTATTTAGCACAAAACACTTTCTCGAAGTTATAGAAGCTGCCTTGCCATTAATATAGCCTCTCAGCACTGTACAACAGTGGCAATATGTGGCTCCTTCGGTATTTGTCACTTCTTTCTGAAAGGTTTTGATTGTTTTTTTTTTTAGTACATTGGACCTGAAAAGGTTTATAATACACTTTTCAAACTTTTTTGGGGCAGAGAGCTATCCCGAAGAAACTCGCTAGTCTTCTGTTAACATTAGAAATATATGATTTCGTGGATGAAGGGGTTAATACATGGAACAGCCCTCTTTCCATCCACAGATTCAAGCTCTAACAAGCTCTTGTTTTAGGCTCTGAGAATATTCCCACCTCTGCTTTCTGAGGAGTCCAAGAGAACAGTAATCCAAGCATTAATAACCTGTAAATTAGATTACGGCAAAGCTGTATACCTGGGCCTCCCTGATTACCTGCTGGGTAGACTTCAGGTGGGGTACAACTCCGCCCCACTGATGACCCTTAATCACGCATATGTCCTCTCATCTGAGAGCTCTCCACTGGCTTCCCATAAACAAGTTTGAGCTATTGGCATTTTAAATGGCAATGCCTTTTATTTTTGTTTTTGTTTTTAAAACATAAATAAAAGGCATTGCCATTTACAATGCCAATAGCTTAAACTCACGTAAATGTGAGACCTATTGCATTGCAAATGCTTGTTGAATTTAGTATTCGGCCCAAAACAGGAACTAACAGGCACTTAGCTAGTCAGCCATTAGAGTTAGGGAGGGGGAAAAATGCGGCCAACCGAGGGGGGGCAGGGAAGACAGCATTGAAAGTAAGTGGTTTTGCAGTACATTGAAACCTTTTTAATATCAGAACATTCGCCCCTGTTCAAACGCGCTTTTGATAAGCTTGTGGAAATAAACCAAAGATTAGCGAGAGATGCTTTATTTAGTAGCAAGTTTGAACAATAGTGTATGCGCTTTTCTATTGTCACGCTTTTCAAACAGCGTCAGGACTTGTAATGAAAAATATGGGGCGCTATGCATACGAGTGTGCATACAGATGGATGGTCTTCTCATTTCATATGAAATTTGTACGCAGAGCACACTTCCACCTCAAATAAGCATTGGTAAAGCTTGTAGATCTCACCCCTTGGATCTACTGGCTTTGTCAATGCAGTAGAGCATTGAAAAAGAAAGAAAAAAAAAAAACACACATGCAATGATGTGCCCCAAATAGTTTTTTTCACCTTTCTAAGACGCCAGACTCCACTTGGATCAGATTTTTTTTTTTTTACAGTGCGAAAGCGCTTTGTTTTGGGAACTCCTCCAAAAATCGGGGAAGGGAGACTAAAAGTTCCTGCAAAGGCTGAAGGTAGGGTGAGAGAGAAAAAAACTACCAGGTGTAGGGAGGTGGGGGAAAGCTCCACACAAGGGGGAGTGAAATATGGAGCAAGGGTGGTGGGCGTCAAATGTTGAGCAGGGGTAGCATATTAAGGCAAGAGCTAGAAAACATGTGCACTGCTATGGAGTGCAGAAAAAAAGTAGTTCCCTAAAAGCGAGCAGTGGAAAAATACAAGTCAACCCAGCAAAAGCATGGTAAAGAGGCTATGCTTCTGGAGAAGGACATAAACAGTATTGACAAGACCTGCAATCAAAGAACAAGCAAGCAAATGAGAAACTAGTCACTGACTTCTGTAGAAAGCCAGGTTGTGCTGCCAACTGATAACCTTATGAAAACATTTTACCCTCATAAGTGGAAGTAGCTTTCTAACCAGGACCCTGCTGCAAAAAATAAATAAATGAAGGCAGCTATCACATGAATTAGGGAATTTGACAACTAAAGAATCTGGTCAATCTACCCCCTGGGTATAGAAATACATTTTACACTAGACCTCTCTTTAACACCCAGACATGCACCACCCCACACTATCACCAAAAAGCTGGATAATTAACTGCCAAAATAGAGGACTATATGAGCTACTGGCCCTAGTCATCCAATAAACGCACTATCCACCAATTATCAAGCTGATATCCTTGCGGGTACTAGACTCACTCACACACCTACCAAGACGATCATTGCTCGGCAAACCAAAAGCTTACTTGGACTTGCTTAAGGCTTGTCACAGGTACTCACTCACCGCGAATTCCACACTCTCCGTCAAAGTAACATTGCCCTAAAATAAATACCTTCCTAAACAAGATGAAGATATGGTAAACATTATGATCCAGCACTTCATACTTATGCCTTTATGTCCACTGTATTCTCACCTAAGTACACGTATTGCAATATACAGTACTATAATACATCCAGTGTATTGCATTGACACTTACCAGTGGCATTTTAACATTAAACTTCTAACATTGGTCACCAAAAAATGCTTATTTTGAAGATGGCTCCTACAACCCCTTGTTCTATGTTCAGCACTACTCTCCATAAATGTATTATTAACAAAAAAAATTTGGAAAGGGGTGGTATCTCAACTGTCTCCCATGGGTAACCACACATCCGCTAAATAAGGGCTTCACACATTCTGACTAAAGCAACATCACCCTCCCAGGTTAAATTGTGAAGGAGTGGAAGGTATCAACTGTCTACAACTTTACCACAAGGGCGAGCAGTCGAGTTATACCCTACTTCAGTGAGGTCATGAGCGCACTTGTCTGGAAACCTACTCGGACATCTAAAATTGAAGGAGAGGATTAAAGCCCGATTACAAAGTATCTGTCTATCAAACATTAAAGTGTGTAAGGGGTCGTTAATACCTAAAACATATCCTGCCTCTTGGCTCTCACTCACTCTCCAGCACTGACTTTTCCTCCCAGGGGGCAGCACTTAAAACCAGCCTGGTTAGCTACCAGTGAACAATTTGCCTCTATGCAAAGGTAGGCCATGATAACCTTGCGGGCCCAAAAGGCAGCTATTCTACGAGGCCTGTGCACTGCTTAAGCTTTAGTAACTCTCCCTCATCTCTCACCTCCACGGAGGGGGGCCATCGCTCCCCCCTGGTGCCACCTCCTCTGCACGTTAAAAGAATCGGTGCTCGTTGCTTCTCTCACTCACTAACATGGACTGCGCCACACACGCACTCTACGTAACAGGGGGCATCTGCTCACGCTCACTACACATACTGTCTATCATCGCGAGGCACCGGTTCGGTGACGTCAGTGTGCCACGACTCTGTACACTGTATTAAAACAAGCTTTCTCCGTGGAGCCGACGAGGGGGGGGAAGTGGGGGGAGGGAGTGAAAGCGTACAATGTGCATGTGAAGCCGACGGGGGGGGGGAGAGAGGGAAGAGGGGAGGGAGTGAAAGCGCACGATGCGCGCGTGCATATCTCCTGTCCTGCGTGCGCGTAGACAGGGAGGGAGGGGGAGAGAGGGAGCGAGCTAAGCCCTACGCATGTGAACATCTCCTGTTCACACACGCGTCCACATTTCCAGTCCGTCTCTTGCACGTTCCCATCTCTTGTCTCGCATGAGAGGCAACTCAGTAACAATAATTCTCGCTGGCGACAGCAGTGCTTTGCGCTGCGTTCGCCAGGGGAGACCTAAAAAGGATCCCTTTTAAGTCTATGGTCCTTGTTCACAAAGCTGTGCATGCTTCAGGAGCCGGATATCTGAGAGAGGATTCTCGAATATGTCTGTTCCAGAAATCTAGGCTCCTCCTGACAGCGCTTGGTGAGAGTTCCAAAAATGTGGCGGGTCCAAACAGGAGTCAGATCCTTCTCCTGTCTTGGACCTGCCAAATGGAATAAACTTCCTCTGGAACTGCATTCCATAATTGATCTCCTCATCTTTAAGAGCAAATTAAAGACCAGGCTCTTTCAAGAATCCAAACAAGACCATCATTATGGGTGCAGGTTGCCTGATTTAGCGCTGGGACACTCTGAGCAGCGCTGCGCTGTTTAAAACCTGATAACATAACAACAAGCAACAGCAGAAGTGGTGGAGACGAAACGAGTTCTTGAATTAGAGCACCCACACAACAAGCATTGGCATGGTCCATTGTTTTCACCATTGAGACCTATTGGGTATGTTAATGGTTTTTAACTGTGTTACACACCATGGCTAAATAAGAAAAATAAAACCAGTTCTATGACACAGCCAGCTGCATCATTTTGTAGGCATGCGCTGTCTTCCTTGATGTGGCCACTTTTTATTTTTTGATTAGCGCAGCGAATAAAAAGCAAAAAATGCACAAATGTTTTATTTTATTTGTATTTTTAAGTGCCGGGGGAGCGACATGGAGGTTGCTGGTGGGGTGGGGAAGCATGCATGGGTGCAGGTGATTGAAAGCAACACTGAGGGCAGGGGTGGAAGCAACACTGAGGGAGGGGAGTACCATCAATGGATGACCAAAGGAGGGTGTGGGGACGCAACACGGAGATTGTGGGGGGAGGAGAAGCAGTGGGCAAGAGCATTGTGGCCAGGACACCCTTGGGTAACAGTTGCGATCTACAAATAGCAATAACATAACATAACATTGTGGAGCAGGTGGGGAGAAACCTATGGGTGAGGAATCTGGGTGGGAAGGAAATGGAAGCAAGCCCAACATGGAGGGGGACAGTGAGCAGCACATGGGTGGCAAGCAGGTGCGCAACACCCATTGGACTTAAAAAGCTTCGCCCCCCCGTCGTGTGTGGCAGCCCGGGCTGAAACAGCTTCCCGAGCACACACACAGCCACACTCGAGCACTTCACTGGTCTTTAAAAGACCATTCGCATGTTGATGAGGCCTTGCTGTTGTTTCACCCCTTCTAAGAGCCCCTGCAGCTCCACTCTGCCTATTGCTTAAAGATTCAGCAACCCCCCAAAAAAACATTTTCTTAGCCCCCCCCACCCCCCCACCCCCCACTGAAATTTGGCTCTAATTGCGCCTCTGGTGGCATGGAGCAACGGGAACTGCAGAGGGAGAGGAGTACATGAGGAAGCTGGAAAACACATGAACTCTCGTGGAGTGCTAGAGCTGTGGGAGGACACAAGTAATGCATCCATTTTCCAGGAGAGTGACAAACCCAAGAAGAGGAAGGACTGCCCACAGGCGGATTGCATAATCAAAAAGTAGTGCTTGTAAAGCAAGTAGTGGCGGTATAGAAGCCAGCCAATCCAAAAGAATGGTTAAGAAGCTGACTGCTTGGGAGGGACAAGGACAAGATTGACAAGTTGGGACACGAATAAAAAGCATATATATCTTGAGAACAAGGGTACCCCATAAAGCGAACCTGGGGTGAAAATGAATAAA
Organism: Lissotriton vulgaris; assembly: GCF_964263255.1. NCBI lineage: Eukaryota > Metazoa > Chordata > Amphibia > Caudata > Salamandridae > Lissotriton > Lissotriton vulgaris. Next base: position 85,106,297 of record NC_141693.1, read on the forward strand.
AAGTAGGCAAATGAGTGTGACAGGAAAACCAAACCAGCATTGTCAAAGCCAATAGGTTTCGCATATTCAAGATCTATTGACTTTGTCAAAGTTTTTAGACCAGTTATACAGCTGCGTGGACTGCTGTACAACATGGTTCTGAGTAACAACATAAAAAGCACTCTGATGCAGCCAGCATTGCCTGCGTCATAGAGCTTTTTTTTCCCTTTAAGCAATGTTGCACAGCAGCCCATGTTGATGTGCAATAAGTTTTAAAAAACATTAAACACAGACAATAGCCCTCTCATCTGAGCAAGCTATTTGGCTTTGTTCCATGTTTTTTTGTGGGAGACTGGAGGGTTGGAGGGGCAGGCGGGCCATGTGGGGGGTGGCGGTTCAGTAACACAATTGAGGATGGGCTGAGTGAGAAACATGAGAGAACAATGGGGGAGAGAGCAGTAACGCAACGAAGGTGAGGGGTTTGCATGGGGAAAGCGACACAAGAGATGTGAGGAGGGAGGGAGCAGCAACAGAACAAAGATCAAGCAACATGAGGAAAGTGTGAGGGAGGAGAGGGAGAACAGCAACACAACAGAGGGTAGGGGGGCTATAGGGTTCAAGTACCTACAGGAGCCTGCAGCCAGTGGATGGGCACTGGCTGTGGACAGGAAACTGTACTTGGTCCATGCTCTGAGGCAGAGACAAAAACTTGAAGACCTTGCAGGCTTGCAGGAAGTAGTAAGTGAGCAGGAAGCAGCCACCAATAAGAAGCAAATAAATGAGGATCTAAGACAACCAATGGTTAGTATTGGTAAGTAATGGGCTGTCTTTAAGCTTGTTTTTAAGCTTATTTTTGTTAACAAAAGATTTTGCTGACTGCACATGGGTGCACTGTTCAGCAAAACTTAAAAATGGTAAGCAGTGGGTGGGCTCCAGGACCCTGTATGTGTTTGGTAAGCCCACGGTGTCTTTCACAACAAGACCGCTGTACTGTCTGGTAGATTTGACCTAAAAACAAGGTAGTGTGGAGCAAACATGGAGAATGCCGGAGACCCTGCAGGGTCAGTGGTTGCAAAGCAGGCATGAAAGGGGCAGCCTGGGTGCGCCAGGGGGCCTCTCACCTTCCTTGATACTCTGCCTGTGAGATCCCATGAATGAAGCGCATGTTGACTTGCCTGTGAGACGTTGGCCTGATATGTGATGTCCACTATTCTAGTGGGCACCCTGTATCAGTCCAAACAACTCTTATGGTGATGGTTGTAAAGTCAACCTTCTAGACCAGCTATCCTAGTGGTAGCATGGACCAAGCAGTCCTAGGCTAATAATTCAGAGAGCATGTGAAGCCAATTGTTTTACCGATAATAATCCCTTGAATACCAAATGAAAGGACACCACACAAGGTATATATCAAATGTATATGTATTTATTACTAACACAACCCCTCTGCACTCTTTATGAGTTCAGAGTTCGAGATAGAGCACAAGTGATTCGATAAGCATACTAAAAGTTGCACAAATACAATTCTGCCCTAGGGGCCTCACAAACCATATATTAAGTAAGTGGTATAAGAACTACTTCAGGAAAGGTGAGTAGGCCTAGGGCCTAGGAAATCGCTGGGGCTACACTGAACAACCAAAGGTTAGGAAGTAGGAGTCCCACAGGATGCGTGCGCAGTGTCTAAACACACACGCGGGTTCTCGTAGACTTTCAATGGGAACGTAAAGTTTACAAAGTACTTGATTTCGGGTACTTTCGGATGGACTACGGGAAAACCCAGGGAAACTAGGACTCTTGGATCGTTATTACCCAAGGGAGCACCGGAGTACTCGAGTTACCTCACCCAGGGTAACCGGGTGCATAGGTGTTCTTTCGTGTCGGGTTTCGTCGTCGAATCCTATGGAGAGCTGCACAAAGATGCTTCAGGCGACCATTAGACAACAATGTAAATTGATACTTGTATAGCGCACTACTCACCCCCAAGGGTCTCAAGGCGCTTGTACGAATACCGCTGTGGAACCCGTCCTGGCCTTCCCTGTGAGGCGTCCACTCCTGGGCACCACCAGGATGAAGGCCAGGCATCCTTAGCGTTGTGGGGGCCGTTGTGGAGATTAAGCAAGCTATTGCCCAGAGTTGCAGAGTGGGACTCCATGATTGGAATAGGCACCGAGGCGCAAGTTATCAGGTCCGTGGAATTTTTGAGCCCAAGACCCGCCGAGGCGGGGAATTGAACCCTGGTCCCGGGCTAGACCGCTGCATCAGGGTCTGCCACTCTAATCATTGAGCCACACTTCTCCACGGTCCACGGACCAGGAGGTAGATGTCCGGTTGGATCCAAGGGTGGATCGGAGCAGTGAAGAACCTGAAAGCAGAGGATATAGAGTCTGGGTCACTAGCCAGTGACCAGGAAGGAACCAGGCGATGTCGAGATGCAAACAGGTGAAAAAGCGAAGCTTGTCTCTGCAGCCACGTGGACCAGGAGGTGTCGACGATGACCAGGAGCTGGATACGGACTGTCCCACAAAGGATCTCGCTGTTGGGGGTGTCGGCTTCCGGATTGGAGTCATCAAGCCTTGGCAAAGGCAACCCACGCAGGAAGGGAAGATCGGCTTCTGTTCAGACCAGCAAGGTCTGGGGAGCTTTCCCTTTACAGGAAAGCAGGAGCAAGCCCAGAGTAACCAGGCAAGTGGTGTTGATTCAAAAGGATGTCTTCAGGAGGGCCACTAGCCAACGGGCTAGCAACCGCTAAGACGCGTTCAGAAATGCAGGCGCAGGCCCCACGCAGCACTCATGGAGCGTGGAGGGCTGAGCTTCGGTGCAATTACGGCTCAGGGTTGGGGCTTCTCAAGTCCCAATGCACAACTTCGAGGGCGCCTCAGCAGCTGCACAGTTAGCAAAAAGCAGGTACTGCAGGTAGTCCGGTCCCACGTCTCTCGTGTCCGCCACGGGTCTCAGCTTTGCTGTGGATGTGGGTCGGAGTCAGAGAAGTCTGGAAGTCCAGAGGTTGCGTCGCCAAGTCTTCGGGTTCCGGCGGGAGCATCAACAAAGCAAACCGGCAAGTCACTGATGGGGCCTGTTTGCACAGGGTGGTCACTCCTTGACCACAAGGGAGATTGTTCTGTCTTCTAGTTGCAGTAGAATGTCGAAGGTCCAGAGTTTCGTTGCAGAGTTTCAGTTCAGGATAATCTAATGTCTCTAGACACAGCTCCTAGCTTTATACTAATCCTAAGGGGCTGGATTACCTGCTAGGTCCCTCCTTTGGGCGGAACCTGGGAAGGGGGTGGTTACATCCCTTTCCCTTTGTCCAGTTTCGCGCCAGAGCTGTGGCTGGAGTGCCCCAGCAACTGGTTTGAACCGGGCTATGCATGCAGCACCTTGTGTGCACCAGGCAGTGTCTCATTTCTTTAAACCCACCCTGCCCCAATACACTATAGCCTGTCTGGGGAGGTGCTAGCACCTCCCAAGGCAGGAAACCGATTGTCCAGGCCTTCCCTGCCGGAGGTTCGTCCAGCAGCAGGAGGTCAGACTCATGTCTGTGGCAGCAGCATCCATTTTGTGATGCTGAGGCTCTGTTTAACCTTAAACGGGTAAAGTTACAACTACATGTCTTCTCCCTCTAGAAGGGTGGAATGCTACCCCCGCCGCCAGGACTGGTGGGGGTAGTATTCCAAAGCGTATTACACCTTACACGGCATGTTTTGATAAAGCCAAACCAAAGTTAGCATTAACCGCGAGGATGATAATGCACTTAAGAGTATATGGTATGGCTATATAATAGAACCGCTATAAGGACATGGTTCCGAAAGCTGCAGACAGGCTCAGCTCTTGCTAGAGCACCATCTCACGTAAAACCAAGCACTCTGCCTTCAGGGTTGTTGAGGCCTGCCATAGGAGTGACTTATAGGTATATATGTGTCTATATATAATGGTAGGTATAGCAATACTATACCTAAGCAAAGGGTGATTAAACGACCTTGCCCCAGCTGAGTGATCAGCCAGTGGTGTCAGTTTGGATGGCCAGCCAGGGGTGGCATAATACATTCTGCAGCCCCTGGTAGGCCTTGGATGCACCTATGCCCTGGGTACCTATGGTACACTATACAGGGGCTCATAAGGTGACCCAATATCCAATTGAAGATGTACCTAAAATACATGGAGTCCATTTTACAGTGAGAGCAGATAGCCTGGTGCCCTGATTAACATGATCCCAGGCCAACTAAGTCGAAAACCAGCTAAACACTAGGCAAAAAGTTGGGGTAACCATATAGTCAGATATCCACCTTCCTACACATTTGCAGTCGGAGGTCGGCTGCTCCTTTTCGAAGCCCACCGATGGGACATGGATAAAAAGTGAGGGACCAATGTAAATTGGACTGACGAGTCATGTGACCAATAAGAAGAAGCCTTTTTACAGAATGTGCTTGTGCTTCCTGAAACAATGTATTGAGATATGGATATGGAAACCTGCTGGGATCGCGTGCCAGTGTGGTTTAGGTGTATCCGGCTGTCTTCCCAAAGTCAATGCGCTTTTGGAATTTTGAAACAACCTGTTCCCATGCTGGCTGCACAGGGTGATTTGTTTATATGCAGGGTCACTGGAATTATGGGGAATAGGAGATCCAAATTATGCGGCAAGGTTTGGTAAATTATGCGTCATGAAAAGCTACATTAAACATAGTATTTTTTCATTATTTTGTTATTTTTTTCTTGTTACGACTGCCTGAGTTAAAGTTTCACTTCATTAGTGCTAGTTTAACATCCAAATGCAGCATTAAGCAATAGAAAGGTGACACGTCAGTTGATCAGTTTAAGCTAGAAACCAAATTTTGTTTTATTAAAATATGCAAATTATGCAGCAAGTGGTGGGGTATATGACACATGTCCATATTTGTGGGAAAGAAGCGCTGCAGCCGCAAAATCATGCAATTCCAGTGGCCCTGGTTATATGCACAGGATCTCACACTATGGCCAACTGGAGAAGTGAGATCAGAGGGCTGGTCCAAACACCAAAGCCGACCTGTTACCCGATAAACCGAATCTCCCCAGATCTACTTTAAATTAAATGAAGAACATGTGCGCCATGATATATTGGCACCTATATAATGTACGGGCTTATAATCTGGTGATTTGATCTTGAAATTATATAGGTGGAAATTGATCAAAGTTTTAGAGGAAACAAATGAGCTTTGTAAATGAGTTTTTGCAAGGACCTTAAAGTGTCTGCTTATCTGGCCACCATATGTGTTTTTTTTTAGTCCTGGTTTGTACTTAATATGACCCTTCTTCCCTCTTGCAGAAGTCACGAGGAGAATAAATAACATTATTGTTGTAATCCCATCTTGTTTAAGTGCGCTAAGATATGTGGTTGTTATTCTTATTAGACATTACCAATGGTATGTTCCTTCCCCCCCTTCCTCCCACTACCGCTATTGTTTGTCCCATTGGAATGTTGGTAGGGCGTTTGACATAGAACGTTCACTGAGGTGAGCGCAGTGCGAGAGACCAGACGAGAATAAACTCAGCTCTCCTGAACCATCGTGTGGCTGATTATTATTCTAACAAATTGGCGACGGGGCTGCGCGGGGGGCAGATCTGGTCTTCCCCCGTTTATTCAGCACTGCTGCGAACCAACACGCCGAGGTCAAGTAACCGTGAGTCTCCCGTGAATTGCGAACTGTGTTTTGCTAACGAGTCGGTTGTGGAGCCCAGCGTCCTTTTCTTTCCTGCGAGGCTCTTTACTTGTTTCTGAGGAGGTCACGCGTTTATAAATTCCTGGCGTTTACTGACTTTGGCTGGCGCTTTTGAAACTTGCGCGGTAATCAGCCAAGTTTATCATCGCATTCCGCTGTGCTTTCAAGCGGTATTCTGTGAGTTCCCTTCATCGGTAATTGACGGATGTTTGGTTGAGGTCGGCGCTTTTCTTACAGCGTACCGATCACCCAGTGACTGTCAAGGGAACTGATAATTAATGAGCACCGTGTGGTGTTTTGCTTTCCATCTTCACGGTGCAAATGTTACTTTTCAGTCAGCTGTACGCTGCGTGACAAAACCATTAGCAGAGCGCTATCCCTGACGACACCGGGAGACTTTTATTCAAAGCGTGTGGTTTTGACTTATGTGAAGCTGCCAGCCCTGCTGTCACTTAGCAATTGCGTTTGGTGTGGAGTCTACAGTCCGGAAGTCGAGTGTGTGAGGAACACCAAGGCACCTGTGCTATTGTGACGGGTTCGGTGGGGAAGCCAAGGAGAACGACAGCCCAGCCTTCTGCAGTGTTGTCGAGCGTGTTCTTGTGATTTGTAGTTGTTATTTCCTCATGCTGACAAGCACAGCTTTACATCCTAAGCTTGTCAGAGGGTGCTGTGCGTTTCTCGCCGTTAAAGTTTTTCAACGTTACAGGGCACTCACTTCAAGAGCTTGTTGGTGCGTTCACGCTGACAGGCACAGCATTCATCTCGTCACTAATTGGTGCGTGTCACGCTGACAGGCACAGCTTATTGAGACTAAAATTGTTTTTTTGACATTGTGGTACCATTTTCGTCATATATATTGCTTAGAGCTATTTAAAGTGCACTGCATTGTGAGGATATAACATTGTATTGTCTATATTGCATTTAAAGTGTATTAAGTCCTAATGGCTACTGCAATGTCGATGTCGCAACCCCCTCCATTTCTCAATGATGATGGAGAACCTCTCACTCCATGGAAGAATTGGGAGAAAGTATTTGAATCTTATCTAATAGCTATAGGAGGCAACAGGTTTTCATCAGAAAGGAAGTTGCACATATTATTGCACAATTTGGGTAAGCATGCTAGAGAAATGTATGATAATCTACCTGAGGTTGAGTTGGAAAATAGAGGTGGAGAAGGAGAAGGGGATGTTCCACCAGATGTTTACCGTATTGCTTTAAAAAAATTGGAAGCTCAATTTGGAAAAGCTGATTATTATTCTAACAATTATCTTTTCAGCAGCATTCTCCAAGGAGGAAAACCAGGGCTCCTAAACCTCATTATGCTGTAAGGCCGGTGGCAATGTAATTCGAAATAAGAATCTACATAAACTGCTGGTCCTGGATTCCCAAGCACTGTCAGTGGCTACTGGTTCATTCTTAGCCGGGTCTGGTGACTTGGTGGACCAATGCGTCCACTGGAGGGGCCTGTGTTTGACCTCGTGGTCACAAGTTTGAATCCTGGCGGGCCCACGCAGCCTTTTATCCTATTGAGGTCAATAAAAATGAGTACCATTGAGGTGGGTAACAATAAACATCTAGTGTTCAGCGCCAAATTCTGGGTGTACATGTGCTTTACAAATGCACGTTATATTATGTTATTCATGCGAAGAGGTGGAGTGGCCCAAAGAGAATAGGGAGAGGGCTAACCTCAACTACTTGTGCTTCCTAAAGGCCCGTAGAGAGGGGGCAGAGTCACTAGCACACTGGATAAAGATTTCCAAAAAGAACAGTACTTATGACAGGCCAATATGTGACTGATTCTCCCCTAGCCCACCTGACTTTTTAGATCCCTCCAGATGTCAGGAAGCCTGCACATGGCCCAGTCATCCAATTTGTAGGTCTAGGCTGGTGGCAGCGCGCATGCACTGCTCGCTCTGCGAGGCATGCTGTATTAGGGTGTGCACTAGCAGCCCCGCCCACTCTCCGTCCATATTTGTCATTGGCTTTGTGTCATTGCCCTTCTCAAATGCTGACTTGTAATTCGAAAATAGGCTTGTTAGTCCCTCCTTGGTACTGCCTTGTCTGCATTTGTTACTGCTCATGACGACTGGACTTTTTACTTGGCTTGTTAGACAGTCCGCTTTATGTAGTGGGTGAGAATTATTTTGTTTGTGGACACTGATGGGGACAATTGCGGCTGCTGTATTTGCATGCTGAGCGTGGCACCTGCTTTAGGTACTCCACGCTCAGTTTAAATGTTTTTTTTAAAGTTTGATGTTGAGTGCGGTGCCTGCTTCAGGGACACCTCGCTAATATTTTTTTTATTTGTATTTAATACTGAGCGCGGCGCCTGCTTCGGGGACACCACGCTCGGTTTCCAAACATTTGTTTTACTTTAATACTGAGCGCGGTGCCTGCTTCAGGGACAATGCGCTTGTTTTCATTTAACTTTAGTAATGAGCGCAGCACCCTCTTCAGGAACACTGCATTCTTTCTTTTTCTAAACTTTAATAATGGTGATCGGTGATTTTTTCACCCATCACATTCTTACTTATTTTATCAACCCCCTATGAATTAAATATTCAGTCAGCCGCACCGGATTCTAATTTGTGGCCTGCACATCTCTTGGCGGGACACAAGACGTCTCTTGCAAGCAGATACTAAATGACGGTGCCCAGATTAATGGCCGCCCTGTATAATTTTTTTTTTTTTTTTTTATGGATTTCAAATTATATGAGCAGGAGCTTAACTGCTTACTATGTTTTAACCCCTTGCATGCTGATGACGGCCCCCATCCGTCATGCACTACGGTGCTCGTGTGCTGATGACGGCTGGGGCCCGTCATAAACCCGCCCATTCGCGATTTTGCCACACAGGTGCAGAATCGCGGCCGCATGCAAGGGGTTAAATAAAGGGCTACAATGTCCAGCGAGATGTGTCAACATTCACTCCTGAGAAGTGTGGGACATTTCTACAGTCGCTAAGTTGCCACTTTTGAGAAGAGGGCCTCCGGGTTCAGTCTTTGCCGTGGCACTTGATTGAAAATCACGTTATTTTGGGCAAAACGCGCAATCTTCCTGCATATAACTTTGTGAAATACAATAATGTACTTGCCATATTGTTCCCCCAACTAGTTTTGCGCACTTTAAACTGCATATCAATGCCGTCCTACATGTCGCTTTGTGCAATAATTGTTCATACTGGCGCGGCAAGTGCAAATGATCTTTTTACTCGTTTTCATGGCACATTTATTCTAATGTCAGACTTTGTCAAAGAGCTGACCACTGCACCAGGGCATCAACCTGCCTTCTTATCACTGTGTATGTATCTTAAAATGAATAAGAACAATCCATTGGCAGAGTTCAGACGGGTGCACTTCCCCTGGGGCAGCAAGAGCGCGCCTGTCAGACATCACAGGCGCTGTTTTAAGCAGCACCGTTTTAGCCCTGGACAAGTAAGCAAGCAGCTATCGACGCTTGATCTCTAAACAAGCATTTGCAATGCAATAGGTCTCTCATTTACACAAGTTTGAGCTATTGGCATTGTAAATGACAATGCCATTTATTTATGTTTTGTTTTGTTTTTTAAAACATAAAAAAGGCATTGTCATTTACAATGCCAATAGCTTAAACTCGTGTAAATGCGAGCCCTATTGCATTGCAAATGCTTGTTACCTTCCGTCGCATGGTCTTTTTAGCAAGAATAGAAAATTTAAATTAGAGGCTTTTGTTTGGGCCCTTATGGACCAGGGCGCTGTACACACAAGCACACCTTTTCTAATTCGTTGTGAACAAAGTTTGAATTTGAATGATTCTGCCCAGGTTTACCCAAAAGTGGCCACTTACTGAGACTTTTTGCATAGTGTGTTTTCCAGTCATCAAATAAACATGTGTGTGGCATTAGTGCCTCGGTGCCCGCTTTCTTCCTTGAAGTACGATTGTCCTTGTAGTCAAGTCCCCCATTTAATTATATTCAAATGGCATTAGATTTTATGAAATCCCCCTTCCCACCCCACAACAGAACCAGTCCTATTGATTACCTAGATACCTGTGTGTGTGGTTTGATTGCCACAGTTGTCCTTGAGGACTCCGGTTCTGGTGTGCATTACTGGGTCAAAGGGGAAGATGGACAGATACTGTTTGGAGAAGTGATGTCCAGTGGCCCCTTGGCAGCGGCTGTAACCCGCTCGCGCCTCTTTGTCCCCTGCTCCCTGGCATCCCACGGATTTTTCATGGAAGATTAAATCTGCCCTTGTAAATGTATCCCGCCCCTGGGAAGCCCGTGGGATCGAATCAAAGCCGATCGCCTGTTACATTAAACCACACGAGCTACCGGGGCGGAACCCACAGATGGCCGCGGCGGTGCGTGCGTCTGGGCGCGGCGGCCGTGCGCGCAGGGCTTCTAGGCGCTTGGTTTCTTGGCCGCCAGGTGTAATATTACTGGAGCACCAAGGCTGCCGCCCACGGCTCCCATTCAGTCCATTTTTTTCGTAAATGTATTGTTTGGGTGAGGGGTTAAGTTTCTCTTAATTTCCAACAGGAAGTGGACTTTTCTGCAGATGCGCCACTGAAAAATCTGTTAAAGTTATTCATTACACGGGAAATTATGAGTCAGTGCCGTGGCTAATTTTTAAGGTCAAAGAACTCTAGATATTGAGAGCTAGCGCCACGAAATAAGATCTGATACGCTAATCAGGATGCCGGTGGTAATTGTTTTTATATTTTGTATATTTTGTAGATTTGGGAACGGTTGATGAAATGCGTACCACCACCGCAGCTGGTGGGAGTCGGTTTAAGACTTTAAAGATTTTGAGAAAACTACTGCAGGAAATGATTAGTGTATATAAAATGTAAAAATGCAGGGAGATTGGCTCTGATAAAAGCCCAGAATATTGTAACTTAAAAAGCACCATTCTGCAAACCCTTTCAGAAGGTTGATGATTTTCTAAACAATCCCAGTTCAAATGTTTGTAATAGGGTTAATTAGACCTTCATTGTATCTGGGGAGGTTTCACTTTTACATGTTGAACGTTGTTCAGAATCCCTAGGAAAGAGACCTCATGAGACATAAATACCTACATAACACATCACGAAAATGTTCCATATAATAATTGGTCTGGTTTTTGTCATGGTCGCCAGCGTGCCCTTTGAACTCTGTGACCCGGAAGGGGATTTTCTTGCACAGCCCGCAGTATTGATACTTCCACAGCCCCCCCCAATGGGGTCAAGGCCATACCCTTGGAGTGTCATTCTGAAGTCCATCTGATATTGGAAGGTTTCTGCAGCTCCAATATGCAGATCTTACAATTTGATGGTCTTCCTGGTCCCACTTTCACTTGAACTGTGGCCTTTTCTCACCATGGACATGATTGTGGGCCACACGCATTGCACGTGTGATCTTTTCAGAGCTCTCAAGACTGAGGAGGAGCTTTCATTATTGTTTGACACTTTCATTTATTTATTCATTGGTAAATTTGATAGAGCGTCTAATGTTGCCTTGCGGCTTCTTTAAGGCTTTGTCAAGGCTGGATCAGAAAATGCACCAGTGGGGGATGGGCGAGAGACCCATCGGAGAAGGGGGGCCCCATTTTTAGGTTCTGCATAGCGCCTCGCCTCAGAGTGGACCTCGATTTATAGGCCAGACCGAGAGGTTCTCCTCTTTCGAAGCGCCTGTGGTTTGATTCGGATGTCACTCCTGATCCCTCCGTTTTAGACCGCATACTCCGGTGGGCCTTCTCTCCCTTTCTCGGCTTTTTAAAGACTTTTTTGGGTTATTAAATATGCAGGTGTTGATTTTATGTTGGAGCGAGACTGCTTTTTGGGGAGACAAAAACTAAAAAACGAAATAGTTAAACTAATATGGGGTGAGAAAGGAAGGGCCTCTACCGCGCTGCAACGTTTGCGATGCCCCCCTGCAAACAGTGCCACATTAAAACCTGTCGAAGCCCCTAGCCAGTCGAAATTGTGTCCCCACCCCCTCAAATTATCTCCTAATACGCAGACGTTGGATATATATACTCGTCGGTGTTCTCGAAGGTTTTACTCACAAATTTTCAACTAGGGTCTTGAATTGGTGGGAACTCCGAACTCGCACGACACACTAACTCACCTAAAGCCTTGTTTTTGGAAGTTTCTCGTGCACGCGCTCTAGTGAAATAACATAAGTAGTGTGCAGGTAGGGCGCTAGATGGAGATGACCATCACTACTGTATATTACACATACTTAATTTGCACTGGATCGACTACAGACGAGGCCCATGTATGCTGAAACTGGCTGGGGGCTTCATGTGTCATGGCTCAGAAGGGACCTGGGTTGGCCATTTGGGCTGGACTGTGGCTATTGGGGCAGGAGCAAGGCTGGATTGCATATGGCAGGCTCCTGTCTGAGATGGCACAATGGGCTACAAAACAGTGGACTGGAATGCGGGTGACCAACTTTCCATAAATTTCACGGACCGTCCGTAATTTGGATCTCGTGTCTGATATGATTCCTTGCACAGACTTCTTTTGTCTGTAATTTTGGGCATTGCAGGGAACATCACTGTTCCCCTGCATGTAGCCTCAACTCCCTGATGAGGCCCGCCTCCCACCCCTCCTGGGAGCACAAGAGCAGCCCCACCCCTACAGTATGTGGCTGATGATTGCCACATGCAGAATGACAACGGGCCAGTCTGGGCTGCAAAGCATGTGGATGCCCCGGTCTAGGGCAGGGCAGAATCTCAGATGGAAGAAATGTGCAAAAACGCCAACGCTGCTACATAAGAATCCAGTTCAAGAAAAGAAGCTGGTGAAAGAAGTTAAGAAGAAGGGGCTAGAGTTCTTTCAGTCTCATTTTAGAACTGGTGCATTTTCAATATTCTATTTAAGGAAGCCATGGTTGCTGCTTTTTTTTATTTTACGCAACTAACAACCATTGACAAAGCCAATACTTCTTGCTTGTTGTAGGTGTAACATTAATTGTTGTATTATATATCTGGATACAATGACAGAAGTTGCAAAATACCAGTCGGGCGGTACACTATACTCCGCACCGATTTTTAGCTTAGGTGTTTTAAGCCATGCCCTTAATTACATTGAACACCCCCTTTGGAGAGACCACTCAGTTTTTTCATCCCACTTAAAGCCCTGGAAACAACACCATGTCACAGTCACCTCATGGCCTGGCACTGTGCATCATGCATGACTTCCACTTTGCAGGGGCATAGTGAACCCTCCCCGAGTTCTTGATGGGGTCTCTTCTGTCTGGAACTCTGCAGACAAATGCTCCGCTCATAATTAATTTTAAAAGGTGGGCGAGAGAGTAAGTGAAGGAATCGGTAGATGGCTGGATGGATAAGTGAAAGGATGAATGGATGAATGAAAAGGTGAATTGATGGATAGTGAGAGAAAGGATGGATGAGTTGAAGGATGGATGAGAGAAAAGGTAAATATATGGATGTATAGGTGGAAGGGTAGATGGATAGGTAAAAGGGTGGATGGATGAGTGAAAGGATGGATGGATGTGTGAAAGGATGGATGGATGTGTGAAAGGGTGGATGATGGGCAAGTGAATGGGTGGATGAATGAGTAAAATGATGGATTGACGAATTGATAAGTGAAAGGCTGAATGGATGGATGAGTAAAAGGGGGATAAAAGGATGGATGAGTGAGAGAAAAGGAGGATAAAAGGACAACAGGGTGGATAGATGAGTGAAGGAGTGAAAGGGTGGATGGATGAGTAATCGGGTCAGTGGATGGATTCATGAGTGGATGAGTAGATGGGTGGATGGGTGGATGGGTGGATGGATGGATGGATGGATGGATGGATGGATGTTTGGCTAAGTCAGGGGCGTAACACAGGCCCCTGCAGCCCCCGCAGTGCGGGGGGCCTAAGCTCCAGGGGGCCCCCTCAGCACTGCGCTCTGGCTGCAGGGCTCCTGATTGAGCCTGGAGGGGGCCCTCCACGTGCCTTGCAGGGAGCCCCCCCCCCCCGAGTTTCCTTACACCAGTGGGCTAAGTGAAAGGGTCGATGGCGAGGGAAAGGGAGGATGGATGGATGACTGAAAGGGTGAATGGATGGATAGTGAGAGAAAGGATGGATGGATGGATGGATGGATGAGTGAGTGGAAGGATGGATGAGAGAAAAGGTAAATATATGGATGTATAGGTGGAAGGGTAGATGGATGGGTAAAAGGGTGGATGGATGAGTGAAAGGATGGATGGATGTGTGAAAGGGTGGATGATGGGCAAGTGAATGGGTGGATGGATGAGTGAAATGATGGATGGATTGATGAATTGATAAGTGAAAGGGTGAATGGATGGACGGATGAGTGAAAGGGTATGTAAGGAAGGATGAGTGAATGAAAGGGAGGGTAAATGGACAAAAGGGTGGATAGATGAGTGATAGGATCAATGGATGGATTCATGAGTGGATGAGTAGATGGGTGGATGGGTGGATGGATGGATGGATGGATGGATGGATGGATGGATGGATGGATGGATGGATGGAAGGAAGGGAGTTTGGCTAAGTCAGGGGTGTAACACAGGCCCCCGCAGTGCGGGGGGCCCTAAGCTCCAGGGGGCCCCCTCAGTACTGCACTCTGGCTGCAGGGCTCCTGATTGAGCCAGGAGGAGGCCCCTCCACGTGCCTTGCAGGGAGGCTCTCCTCGAGTTTCCTTACACCAGTGGGCTAAGTGAAAGGGTCGATGGAGAGAGAAAGGGTGGATGGATGGATGACTGAAAGGGTGAATGGGTGGAAGGCTGAGTGTCTGGGTGGAGGGTCGAGTAAGTGAAAGGATGGCTGGACAGGTGAAGGGGTAAATGGATGGATGAGTGAGTGAATGGATGGATGGAAGGATGTATGAAGGGATAGATGAGTGAAATGATGGATGTAAGGATACACGATGGATAGGTTTGGAAATGGTTGAATATATTGGATATGAATGGGCTTACTTATATACTATTGCATAGCCTCCTCTGATGTTTCTGTAAAACTTACATTTTGTCCCGAAGTTTTTTCCTGAATTTTTGTCCTGAATTTTGACCCTTTGTCCTGAATTTTTAAACTCGCCATCCTGAATTTGCACCCATGCCAGTTGGTCACCCTACCAGTGGCTGAGATTAATTTGAGCATTCCCCCCATCAGGTTTTTTTTGCTTCCTTCTTTTTATGGTACTGTTCAAAAAGGGATCGCAGAAGTAGAGTCAGGGGGAGTGGCCAAGCTTTGGGTGAGCATGTATTGTGAACCCCTAAATCACCCACTGACGGGCACTGTGGAAAATTCGCGCTGCCTTTGGCTTGAACTTCACATCCCTTTTAAGTGAACCGTTATAAACTCCCGCCCTCAACTTGAGCTCGCAGATACCCAGAGGCGTCTCTTTTCAGGGCGTGCACTATACCCGAGTAATAGGTTAAATGGAACGACTACAGAAACACAACATTCTGGAAAAGCAAATCCTCGGGGACTTGAAGAGTAAGTAAAACGTGAAATGTAAACTACGAAGACATCGCAGTTACCAGTTTGAGGGAGCAGCTTCTGACCCCCCAACTCTCCCCCCACCCTCCAAAAAAAGCGACGCCACTCGCAGGATGTGGCAGACGAACCTGTCCAAAACAAGTCTGCACCTGACGTGTGAACTCCCCTTTCGCCACAAGGTGGAGCATCAGACAAACAAACGCGCCTTCTAAATGCACGAACCGCTCCACCTGAGAGCAGGGGAGGAAACCGCGGCCAAACTCATGGCGTCTGGCGAGGGCACAAGGTAACTACCCCCTCCCCGCTAGGAGTAGGGTCGGGACGCCTACAAACACTCATTGGAACGACTGCATTCCACGTGAATATGAAACACGCATGGAGGTGATGTTGTCTTTGTTGAATGAAATCACCATTTTGCCACCAACCTCTGTACAGTATAAACCACGAGACCTCGTGTGGCGATCGGTGAAATTAAAGGGCCTTTTTGTGTGGGGGGAGGGGGTGTGTGTTCACCAAGTTATATATTTTTTTTATTGATTTTAATAAACAATATACATCATTGTTCACAGGGCAAGGCTGCAACCCATATGAGCATTTACATTTCTTCAGTATCAGTTGCACAATACAAGATAGCTTTTTGTAGTTTGATAAACAGAACACAATAACTCATTCAGTCGCCTATTTATACTGCATTCTCGTGGCATTTTTCTTTGCTACACGTCTACACTGAACACTTATCCGGTGCAATAGAAGGTCATTTTAAGTTCACCTAACCTACGAGAGTAGAATGCAATCATGGAGTGGTGTCTAAGGTTGCATTTTACATGTAAACCGGTGCTGCTGGCCTCCTCCGGGCTTGCTGCGCGTTGCTTGCTGCTCGGGATGGTCCCTGCGCTGCTCTGTGTTTGTTGCTGGTATCTTCACAGCCCGGGGTTGTTGCTGCTGCCTGCACTCTTCTGGTTTTGCTGCTATTCCCATAGTGTGGCTTCTCTTCCCATAGTGTGGCTTCTCTTCCCATAGTGTGGCTTCTCTTCCCCTGGTGTGGCTTCTCTTCCCCTAGTGTGGCTTCTCTTCCCCTAGTGTGGCTTCTCTTCCCATAGTGTGGCTTCTCTTCGCATAGCGTGGCTTCTCTTCCCATAGTGTGGCTTCTCTTCCCCTGGTGTGGCTTCTCTTCCCATAGTGTGGCTTCTCTTCCCATAGTGTGGCTTCTCTTCCCATAGTGTGGCTTCTCTTCCCATAGTGTGGCTTCTCTTCCCATAGCGTGGCTTCTCTTCCCATAGCGTGGCTTCTCTTCCCATAGTGTGGCTTCTCTTCCCATAGTGTGGCTTCTCTTCCCATAGTGTGGCTTCTCTTCCCATAGTGTGGCTTCTCTTCCCATAGTGTGGCTTCTCTTCCCCTGGTGTGGCTTCTCTTCCCATAGTGTGGCTTCTCTTCCCATAGTGTGGCTTCTCTTCCCATAGTGTGGCTTCTCTTCCCATAGCGTGGCTTCTCTTCCCATAGCGTGGCTTCTCTTCCCATAGCGTGGCTTCTCTTCCCATAGCGTGGCTTCTCTTCCCATAGCGTGGCTTCTCTTCCCATAGCGTGGCTTCTCTTCCCATAGCGTGGCTTTTCTTCCCATAGCGTGGCTTCTCTTCCCATAGCGTGGCTTCTCTTCCCATAGCGTGGCTTCTCTTCCCATAGCGTGGCTTCTCTTCCCATAGCGTGGCTTCTCTTCCCATAGCGTGGCTTCTCTTCCCATAGCGTGGCTTCTCTTCCCATAGCGTGGCTTCTCTTCCCATAGTGTGGCTTCTCTTCCCATAGTGTGGCTTCTCTTCCCATAGTGTGGCTTCTCTTCCCATAGCGTGGCTTCTCTTCCCATAGCGTGGCTTCTCTTCCCATAGTGTGGCTTCTCTTCCCATAGTGTGGCTTCTCTTCCCATAGTGTGGCTTCTCTTCCCATAGTGTGGCTTCTCTTCCCATAGTGTGGCTTCTCTTCCCTTCTCTTCCCATAGTGTGGCTTCTCTTTGCGCTGCTCCTTCATGGCTCGTGTTTCCATGGCCTGGGCGTGGAGGTGAGGTTGTTGCAGGTGCTTGCCCTGCCTTTTTATTGGTGGTGTTCCTATCACCTGGACAGGTGAAGGTATTTTGGTCGTTGCACTCCTTTTCTGTTGCTGGTGTTTACATAGCAGGATTGGTCCTTGCTCTGCTCTCGAATTATTTTTAGTAATCTATTGCCTGGATATTGAGGTGAGAGCATGACCCGCGCTGCTCTTCCATTGCTTGTATTCTGATCGACTGGATGTCATAGATAGGCTACTACTAGTGTTTGAGCTGCTTTTGTAGGTTTAGTTTTCCCATAGCTGGTCTTGTTTTGTTGGTAGTCCCATCACCTGTGTGTTGATTTTAGGTTATTGCGGTGCTTTTGTTGCTTTTTTATTGCTGATATTCTTATAGCTTGTATGTTGATTGAGTTCTAATTATTGCTGGTGCTTGTGCTGCTATTACATTGCTGATATTCCCATTGCCTGGATGTTGAGCTCAGGTTATTGCTGGTGTTTGTGTTGCTCTTTGCTTGCTGATATTCCCATTACCTGGATGTTGAGCCCAGGTTATTGCTAATTCCTGTGTTGCTCTTTCATTGCTGATATTCTCATTACCTGGATGTTTATCTCAGGTTATGGTTGGTGTTTGTGTTGCTCTTTTGTTGCTGATATTCTCATTACCTGGATGTTGAGCCCAGGTTATTGCTAATTCCTGTGTTGCTCTTTCATTGCTGATATTCTCATTACCTGGATGTTTATCTCAGGTTATGGTTGGTGTTTGTGTTGCTCTTTTGTTGCTGATATTCTCATTACCTGGATGTTGAGCCCAGGTTATTGCTAATTCCTGTGTTGCTCTTTCATTGCTGATATTCTCATTACCTGGATGTTTATCTCAGGTTATGGTTGGTGTTTGTGTTGCTCTTTTGTTGCTGATATTCTCATTACCTAGATGTTGAGGTCAGGTTATTGCTGGTGCTTGTGTAGCTCTTTCATTGCTGATATTCCCATTGCCTGGATGTTGAGCTCAGGTTATTGGTGGTGCTTGTGTTGCCCTTTCATTGCTGATATTCCCATTACCTGGATGTTGAGCTCAGGCTATTGCTAATTCTTGTGTTGCTCTTTCATTGCTGATATTCTCATTACCTGGATGTTTAGCTCGGGTTATTGCTGGTGCTTGTGTTGCTCTTTCATTGCTGATATTCTCATTACCTGGATGTTTAGCTCGGGTTATTGCTGGTGCTTGTGTAGCTCTTTCATTGCTGATATTCCCATTGCCTGGATGTTGAGCTCAGGTTATTGCTGGTGCTTGTGTTGCTCTTTCATTGTTGATATTCCCATTACCTGGATGTTGAGCTCAGGTTATTGCTAATTCTTGTGTTGCTCTTTCCTTGCTGATATTCCCATTTCCTGGATGTTGAGCCCAGGTTATTGCAAATTCTTGTGTTGCTCTTTCATTGCTGATATTCCCATTACCTGGATGTTGAGCTCAGGTTATTGCTAATTCTTGTGTTGCTCTTTGCTTGCTGATATTCCCATTACCTGGATGTTGAGCCCAGGTTATTGCTAATTCATGTGTTGCTCTTTCATTGCTGATATTCTCATTACCTGGATGTTTATCTCAGGTTATGGTTGGTGTTTGTGTTGCTCTTTTGTTGCTGATATTCTCATTACCTAGATGTTGAGGTCAGGTTATTGCTGGTGCTTGTGTAGCTCTTTCATTGCTGATATTCCCATTGCCTGGATGTTGAGCTCAGGTTATTGGTGGTGCTTGTGTTGCCCTTTCATTGCTGATATTCCCATTACCTGGATGTTGAGCTCAGGCTATTGCTAATTCTTGTGTTGCTCTTTCATTGCTGATATTCTCATTACCTGGATGTTTAGCTCGGGTTATTGCTGGTGCTTGTGTTGCTCTTTCATTGCTGATATTCTCATTACCTGGATGTTTAGCTCGGGTTATTGCTGGTGCTTGTGTAGCTCTTTCATTGCTGATATTCCCATTGCCTGGATGTTGAGCTCAGGTTATTGCTGGTGCTTGTGTTGCTCTTTCATTGTTGATATTCCCATTACCTGGATGTTGAGCTCAGGTTATTGCTAATTCTTGTGTTGCTCTTTCCTTGCTGATATTCCCATTACCTGGATGTTGAGCTCAGGTTATTGCTAATTCTTGTGTTGCTCTTTCCTTGCTGATATTCCCATTACCTGGATGTTGAGCTCGGGTTATTGCTAATTCTTGTGTTGCTCTTTCATTGCTGATATTCCCATTACCTGGATGTTGAGCTCAGGTTATTGCTAATTCTTGTGTTGCTCTTTCCTTGCTGATATTCCCATTTTCTGGATGTTGAGCTCAGGTTATTGCTAATTCTTGTGTTGCTCTTTCATTGCTGATATTCTCATTACCTGGATGTTTAGCTCAGGGTATGGCTGGTGCTTGTTTTGCTCTTTCATTGTTGATATTCCCATTACCTGGATGTTGAGCTCAGGTTATTGCTAATTCTTGTGTTGCTCTTTCCTTGCTGATATTCCCATTTCCTGGATGTTGAGCCCAGGTTATTGCAAATTCTTGTGTTGCTCTTTCATTGCTGATATTCCCATTACCTGGATGTTGAGCTCAGGTTATTGCTAATTCTTGTGTTGCTCTTTCCTTGCTGATATTCCCATTTCCTGGATGTTGAGCTCAGGTTATTGCTAATTCTTGTGTTGCTCTTTCATTGCTGATATTCTCATTACCTGGATGTTTAGCTCAGGGTATGGCTGGTGCTTGTTTTGCTCTTTCGTTGCTGATATTCTCATTACCTAGATGTTGAGCTCAGGTTAGTGCTGGTGCTTTTGTTGCTCTTTTATTGCTAATATTCTCATTGCCTAGATGTTGAGCTCAGGCTATTGCTAATTCTTGTGTTGCTCTTTCATTGCTGATATTCTCATTACCTGGATGTTTAGCTCAGGGTATTGCTGGTGCTTGTTTTGCTCTTTCATTGCTAATATTCTCATTGCCTAGATGTTGAGCTCAGGCTATTGCTAATTCTTGTGTTGCTCTTTTGTTGCTGATACATTCATCGCCTGAATGTTGAGCTCGGGTTATTGCCGGTGCTTGAGTTGCTCTTTTGTTGCTGATACATTCATCGCCTGGATGTTGAGCTCAGGTTATTGCTGGTGCTTGTGTTGCTCTTCCATTGCTGATATTCTCATAGCCTGGATGTTTAGTTGTGGGTATTGCTGGTGTTTGTGTTTCTCTTGTGTATTAAGTATCCCAATGGCCTGGACGTTGAGGTGAGATTAAAGCTTGTCTTGGTGCAGCTCTTGCAAGGGTAGTATTCCCATAGCCTGTATTTTGAAGTGAGGTTATTGGAGGCCACTGTGCTTCTCTAGTGTTGACAGTATTTCCAAAGTCTGACCATCAAGTTGTGGTTATTGCTCGTCTTTGTGCTTGTCTAGTGTTCGCAGTTTGCCCATAGTCTGGATGTTGTGCTGTGGTGGTTACTGGTGGTACTGTTGCTCTATTCTTGCAGGTGTTCCATTTGCCTGCATATTGAGTGGCAGTTATTGTTGGTCTTTGTGCGTCTCTAGTATTGCCAATTTTCCCATAGTCTGGATGTTGAGCTTTGGTTATTACTGGTGTTGCTCTTGTAATTATGGTATTCTCATAGCCTAGGTATCAACATGAGGTTATTGCTGGTCACTTTATAGCTCTTGTCTTGCTGGTATTCTCTTTGCCTCCATATTGAGTTGCCGTTATTGTTGGTCTTTGTGCGTCTCTAGAATTGCCAATTTTCCCATAGGCTGGATGTTGAGCTGTGGTTCTTACTGGTGGTTGTGGTTCTCTTGTATTGTTGGTAGTTTCATAACATGGACGTTAGGTTGAGGTTACCACTAGTCCATTGTCCCTCTTCCGTTGCTGGAATGATCCCTGCGACACAAGAGCTGCCCAGGACCAACTACTAATGGCTGCTCTGGTGTTGCTGGGAGTCACATAGCACTTGCTTTGAGGTGAAGGCTGGTCTCTGTGCAGCTGTCTTGCTGGACCTCTTCACAGCAGGGCTGGGATCCTCTTGTATTTCTGCATCAGGTGAATGATTGGTTTACCCATCACCCGCGGAATATGGAGAATAATGTATTGTCTGCACGTGGTTCAGGGTCGTTCCTCACGCGAGTCTGCATGAGTGGCAGCAGCCATAAGCCATGAACTCGATAAACCTATGGGCTAGGAATGTGAGACCTGAACATACCAATGTTCACCCCAAACTCAATCAGAGGCTAGGGAAGGATTGAAATTCTGAATTTTGTGTTTTTCGGTGCAAGTGATCAAGTAATGGTATATGCTAGTACGACCATCATTTCCACGTGGGGGAGATTCCTGTTAGGGGCAGGAGGTTCTTAGCCTTCTCATGGGGACATATGCGTATGTTCACCCTCACCAACACGTTTGGTTCACGCCAGCCGAAAAACGAAATGTACAAATGAAACTCCAATGCATTCAAGGTATTCCAACTGCAATGTGTCAGAACTAGCAACGGCATGGACACACTCGCAGCAGCGCAGAGCGAGCAAATCTGGGAGACGGATTCAGCGAAGTATTCTCCTTTCATCCAGAAAATAGCAACATCCCATCACAAACCTATGTGCTTCCTCCTCCCATGAATTGCAAAGTCTTTCTGTGGGTTGTCAAAAGATGCGGCCATTTGGCCTATCAGCCATTTGGCCATGTAGTAGGTATAGGTTTGGGGCTGTTGTAACCGTGTAAGCAGTCTGCGGCTATTCCCTCACCACAATCCTCTTTTAATCGGGGTTGGGCCTCCTTATGTTTCGGGTTTTCCGCGGGCTACAGGATATTCTCTTCCCCTACCACAGGACAAGGCGACTCTTCCAAGAATGGCTTGTCCTGTTGTTGTCCGTCCTTTTTTTTTTTTTTTTTTTTTTTTTTTTAACAAGAACAGATTTGCTAAGTGCCCAGTTATGACTGTCTCTGACAGCCAGACTGTATATCAACTCCCATTTTATGGGCAGAAATATTTTCAGTGCGGTGCCTGCTTGACCCCATCTGGACACAATGGAGACATCTGTACTCCATGGCCATTAGACGCAGAAGCCGTGGGCGGCCTTGCTGCGGTGCTTCCTGTCCATCCATTTTGTTCATTTTTAGTGCTTTACTTCCTCTTGTTCTTGGACACTAAGTGCCTGTTCTTTCCTCTTTGACTTGTAGCCACTGGACTTATGGAGCCCTTTTGCCTTTATTGAATACCGTCTGTGCCAGGGGGTCAAGTTCACGAGTCAATATTTCACCTCGACAAGGATCTCGACCCTGGAGGGACGAAGGAAGCCGATAATCTTTCTTATGGGTCACGCGGCATATGGGAGCAGTGGGACATGCATTTCCAGACAGTCTGACCTCATACGCGACCTGATGCTTGGAAAAAGGCCTTGACTTTCCTCTTAGTCTCACAACTCTATCCAGAGAACCCTCCAAACCACTTTGGGCAAACTGTGGTCTTGTTATTGAGAATCCGAGTGTATCAGACATTGTCTGGATTAAAGTGGCATTTTGAACTATCTCATTGGTCATTAGGATTTCTGATTCACTATTCGACTTTCCTTCATTTCCAATTCAAAATGGTTTGTCCTTTGGAATCCTTATTGGCTAAACCCAGATTCTTAATAAGCGTTGCGTTTACAGCGTATTAAAATGCACATGTCAATTTGGAATATTTTTCTTTTTTGAGACACAAACGCAGTCATCCAATCCTTTACACTATGCACCTATCCCTAATGACTAGTGTATCTTTGTGCAATGTATATGTGTATGTTTTTTTTTATTTATTTGATATTTCTTTGGCTCTTCATGCTGCCTGACTTCCATAGTTTTGTACATCATTGGCACGTGACACAGCCAACTTCAGAGCACTTGTGTGTGTTTTTGTGTGAAGGTTTATTGTGTAATGATTTTTGATCATATAATGAATACATCGTTTCTAAGTGTGGCTACATTGCATTTCGTTTTAAACAGAATACGTACCTGTTGTGCAGGAAGCTGATTCGACTTGGCTTGTGATGCTGCTGAGCCCAGGGAAGGAAGCCTCTGGTCATGAATCTGCACCCACTGAGTCCAGAAATGTGGTGCCATGTTCATCTGGTCATAGCTCTCTTTATTCATAAGATATTGATTGTTTATAGAGTGCCAGTAACTAATGTAGTATGTGCTTCAAGTGTTGCGTGTAGAGGTGCGAGTGGAACTCGTATGTTTCGGTTCTTGGATTTTGAAAGGAGATCCCCGTCTGCACCCTCCGTGTTGCAGATTTGCACACAGATCAATGGTGGGAAAAGCCACACGCAGAATGTGAGACGCGTTCAAGAGTACTTCTTGGTAGGCCTGGGAGAAATTTTATTTACACCGAGTAATTGAAGTGATTTTGCGTTACTCTTTTGACGTGAAATCATCGCAAACTAAGCGATCACAGTCGGTCTCATAATAAGTATGAATCATTTGGCACAAAAATGATACCTCAGGAGCACAGGAACAACACAATTAGTGAGCGCAAGCTTCTGCTGGCTGCTGCTATTCGTGTTCTTAGGTCTATTTTCTTAGCACAAAACGCATCCTCATGTCTGTTTTTATACTAAGAAAATAGAGATAAAGGCTGGCCTACTCGCCTCGCAAAGCTCCACGAAGTCTTGTGTAATTTTGCATAATGACGCTAAAGCAAATTATTTGAGTTGCGCCCACCCCTAGTCCTTGGTTCCTTGCTTCCCTGCTTCCCAACTCTTCCTACTTGAGAAAAATACATAGCTTTGCTGACGGCAGAGATATCTGGCAAATTGTGAGAGCATGGGGTGGGGGGATGCCTGTTATTCTGATTCGGTGACTAGCATCCAATCCGGATTGGATAAACACAGGAGTCGATTTTGAATTTGTTAGAAAAAGTGGGCAGTCAAGTAGCTAGAAAAATTGTTCAGGTTCTCAGAAGGCTTTATTCAGGCTTTCAGAGTTGAACTCTGTGTTTCAGCAATTCTGATTGGTTGCTGGCCACCCAGTTAAACTAGCAGGGGTTCCCCACACCTTACTGAAGATATTTGTGGTTCACAAAGATGGAGGGAAGCTTAGGATTCAATTGTGAGTAAGACTGATTTGAAATATGGTGGTGTGTAATTCAAATACAAAAAACTCTTGTCTACTGTACTGCTGGCAAAATACTGGGATTGTTACTCACACAAGATATAGGGTAGCAAGGTGCAACTTGGCAAGGGCTATGGCAGGGAGGGGCACAAAAAGTGTTTGGACAAAAACCCTCACTCACCCAAGGGTGACATGCTTCATCATTGGGTTCCTCCAACACACTGGGACCGCAAGGTAACCAGTGTGGGCTACAACTTCCCCTCGGGGAAGGAGCAGGAGTGCTTTATATAAAGTACTTAAGATTTCAGTGCCTCACTGGTGAAAGTGAGGGGCAGAGTGCAACAAAATGTTGTGTGTATTAAAACTATCTCCATAGGTATAACAATTTTATTATTACGTTCTACGGGATTGAGGATAAAAGCAATGTGAGACAGGGTTATGGACATGCACCCTGTAATGTGGGCAACATGTTTCCGCCTAAATGACTTCTAAGTTAGGCATTCATCAGGACCAAGATCTTCAGTCACTCTGCTAGAAAAAAACGTGCAAAAGAAAAATAAAGAGAATACTCAGGCCTCTACTCTTGACCAAGGGAGGGAGTCCATAGTCTATGATGGAGCACCACCCTTGAACGAAAGAGGAATCTACGTGGTGAGAGACTCTGTAGATGGTGGAGTTGGACTGTACACATTGTTCATAGGGCCATCTGACCTACTGCACTGATTGTTACTGCGACACATGGTTGGTCAAAAGTAGAGGCTGGGTATTCTCCTTATTTTTAGGTCGAGCCTTTACCATTCCGCAGGAATGGGAAATGGGGAGAATTCAAGTCGGCTATTTTCTCGTCAAACCAAAGGGCTTTCAGCCGCGGTTTTCTTGCAGTGCCCGTGAACCACGTGATAACATGCACGCGCATTCAGGGCCAGCCAGCCCAGCACATCAAAGGGCTTCTCCTCCCCTAATTATTCATGGCCGGCCGCAGGCCGGCCGTACTTTCAGTTTCCCCAGAACGGCTAATTAGGGGAGGAGAAGCCCTTTGATGTGCTTCACACCAATGCGCCTCAGTCATTCCTCTTCTTTGTATTTGCTTCCAGACTCCGATCTGCTCATGTGCACAAGACGCTTTACACATTACACTCATCTGCCTGAAGTGGGAGTTTTAAACAAGCAAAGCTGGTCCTTCTGTACTTGCAGTTTCACTTCTAATGTGTGTTGTTATTTATCATGATTTTTAGCTTAGGTGTATCACGCTTGTTCATGAGTTTGATCTCTTCATACTGTCAAATGTTTTCTAAGTTGTTTTGGATTGTCTTACCACTGGAGGTCTCCCTGTGCTACATTTAGCCTCTGACACATGCAACGCCACTCAACCACGCAACGCCACTCAACCACGCAACACCACTCAACCACGCAACGCCACTCAACCACGCAACGCCGCTCAACTACGCAACGCCACGCAACTACGCAACGCCACGCAACTACGCAACGCCACGCAACTACGCAACGCCACGCAACTACGCAACGCCACGCAACTACGCAACGCCACGCAACTACGCAACGCCACTCAACTACGCAACGCCGCTCAACTACGCAATGCCACGCAACTACGCAACGCCACGCAACAACGCAACGCCACGCAACCACGCAACGCCACTCAACCACGCAACACCACTCAACCACGCAACGCCACTCAACCACGCAACGCCACTCAACCACGCAACGCCACGCAACTACGCAACGCCACGCAACTACGCAACGCCACGCAACTACGCAACGCCACGCAACTACGCAACGCCACTCAACTACGCAACGCCACTCAACTACGCAACGCCGCTCAACTACGCAACACCGCGCAACTACGCAACGCCACGCAACTACGCAACGCCACGCAACAACGCAACGCCACTCACACATGCAACGCCACTCAACTACGCAACGCCACTCAACTACGCAACGCCACTCAACTACGCAACGCCACTCAA
Source organism: Lissotriton vulgaris (assembly GCF_964263255.1). Taxonomy (NCBI): domain Eukaryota; kingdom Metazoa; phylum Chordata; class Amphibia; order Caudata; family Salamandridae; genus Lissotriton; species Lissotriton vulgaris. The sequence continues at coordinate 85,132,501 of NC_141693.1, forward strand.
CTACGCAACTACGCAACGCCACGCAACTACGCAACGCCACGCAACTACGCAACGCCACGCAACTACGCAACGCCACTCACACATGCAACGCCACGCAACTACGCAACGCCACGCAACTACGCAACGCCACGCAACTACGCAACGCCACGCAACAACGCAACGCCACGCAACAACGCAACGCCACGCAACAACGCAACGCCACTCAACTACGCAACGCCACTCAACTACGCAACGCCACTCAACTACGCAACGCCAATCAACTACGCCACGCCACTCAACTACGCAACGCCGCGCAACTACGCAACGCCGCAATGCCACGCAACTACGCAACGCCACTCAACTACGCAACGCCACTCAACTACGCAACGCCACGCAACTACGCAACGCCACGCAACTACGCAATGCCACGCAACTACGCAATGCCACGCAACTACGCAACGCCACGCAACTTCACAACGCCACGCAACTACACGCAACGCCGCTCAACTACGCAACGCCGCGCAACTACGCAACGCCACGCAACAACGCAACGCCACTCAACTACGCAACGCCACTCAACTACGCAACGCCACTCAACTACGCAACGCCACTCAACTACGCAACGCCACTCAACTACGCAACGCCACTCAACTACGCAACGCCACTCAACTACACAACGCCACTCAACTACGCAACGCCACTCAACTACGCAACGCCACTCAACTACGCACACATGCAACGCCACTCACACATGCAACGCCACTCACACACGCAACGCCACTCACACACGCAACGCCACTCAACTACGCAACGCCACTCAACTACGCACACATGCAACGCCACTCACACATGCAACGCCACTCACACACGCAACGCCACTCACACACGCAACGCCACTCAACTACGCAACGCCACTCAACTACGCAACGCCACTCAACTACGCACACATGCAACGCCACTCACACACGCAACGCCACTCAACTACGCAACGCCACTCAACTACGCAACGCCACTCAACTACGCAACGCCACTCAACTACGCAACGCCACTCAACTACGCAACGCCGCGCAACTTCACAACGCCACGCAACTACACGCAACGCCGCTCAACTACGCAACGCCGCGCAACTACGCAACGCCACGCAACAACGCAACGCCACTCAACTACGCAACGCCACTCAACTACGCAACGCCACTCAACTACGCAACGCCACTCAACTACGCAACGCCACTCAACTACGCAACGCCACTCAACTACGCAACGCCACTCAACTACACAACGCCACTCAACTACGCAACGCCACTCAACTACGCAACGCCACTCAACTACGCACACATGCAACGCCACTCACACATGCAACGCCACTCAACTACGCAACGCCACTCAACTACGCAACGCCACTCAACTACGCAACGCCACTCAACTACGCACACATGCAACGCCACTCACACACGCAACGCCACTCAACTACGCAACGCCACTCAACTACGCAACGCCACTCAACTACGCAACGCCACTCAACTACGCAACGCCACTCAACTACGCAACGCCACTCAACTACGCAACGCCACTCAACTACGCAACGCCACTCAACTACGCAACGCCACTCAACTACGCAACGCCACTCAACTACGCAACGCCACTCAACTACGCAACGCCACTCAACTACGCAACGCCACTCAACTACGCAACGCCACTCAACTACGCAACGCCACTCAACTACGCAACGCCACTCAACTACGCACACATGCAACGCCACTCACACATGCAACGCCACTCACACATGCAACGCCACTCACACATGCAACGCCACGCACACACGCAACGCCACTCACACACGCAACGCCACTCACACACGCAACGCCACTCACACACGCAACGCCACTCACACACACAACGCCACTCACACACACAACGCCACTCACACACACAACGCCACTCACACACACAACGCCACTCACACACGAAAAACCACTCACGTTGCCAATAGGTCTCGCAGTACGACAGTTGGAGCCATTACAATTGCAAATAACAATGCCTTTCACTTTGGTTATCATTTTTAAATACATAAAGGGCTTTGTCATTTACAAAACCAATAGCTCCAACTTTCCTACTGCGAGACCTATTGGCAACGCCAGTGCTTGTTCTTTTTCTCTTACACTTTTTTTCTAGCAGAGTGACTGAAGATCTTAGTCCTAATGAATGCCTTGAACTTAGATGCCATTTAGGGCAGAAACATGTTGACCACATTACAGGGTAGAATAACCCTGTCTCACATTGCTTTTATCCTCTATCCCACCGGACTTAATAATAAAGTTGTACCTACGTAGATAGTTTTAATACAGACAACTTTCTTTTATTGCAATCTGCCCCTCACTTTCACCCATGAGGCACTGAAATCTTACGTGCTTTATATAAAACACTCCTGCTCCTTACCCGAGGGGAAGTAGTTGCCCACAGTGGGTACCTTGCAGTCCCAGTGTGTTGGAGGAACCTAATGAGGAAGCATGTGAGTGAGAGTTTTCGTCCAAATACTTTTTGGGCCCCTCCCTGCCACAGCCACTACCAAGTTGCACCTTGCTATCTTGTGGGAGTAACATTTGTCTGGAAGTAGTATAGGATAGATTTCTCTATTTTGTAGCACACACTTCCTTTTGACCCCCCTGTGTGAGAGTTGTTAAAATACTTGGATTGCCATATGCCATCCCTTCTGCATTCAGATGAAAAGGTTCACCCTCCTACTCGTGTTTTGTATCACTACCCCCCATCGTGCCCCCATTTATTCATATAGACCCCAATATTGATTGTATGCCATGTGCAACATCCAATATTACATTAATCTGGAAATCTCTGTGCAGCACTTCTGATTCAGATGTTTAATAAGTAAATGAATCCATCAATATCTTGATAAGTCACAATATTGCACAATCGGAGCCGTATTCGGAGCCGGGTTGTAATCCGATCTGGGCATAAACCAGGGGTTTGTTTCTGATGCCTGATTTGGAGTTTCACAGTAAAAAACATTCATCTAACAACTCTGGGTGGAAATGTGGGTTAGTGTGTAGCACTGGCAACTTTGAGAACCCAGGTGTGACTCCCAGCCTCAGTTCTTGGCTCAACGTTGTTTGAATCTAGGCAAATCACTTAATCTCGCAACATCCCCATGTGCGTTACTCCGTTGTTTCGTAGCTAAGTTTGGACTACTACATTTTCATTTTCATGTATATTTTGTCAGCTCCAGTGCAAAACTATTACTAGTACTCTAACATCAGATACCCCTGGGTGTCGTAGTTCTTGCAAGCATCCATACTCTATCGAGGACATTTCTCCTCCCTCTCCGGAACCAGAAAGGTCACCCAACAGGCTCAACAAAGGCTGGAAAGGTGTCTTATGTAATGTTAGATCCCTCCCTAAACATGCTACAGAGGTGTGGGACCTACTCTCCTCTGTTAACCCTGAGTTATGGTTCCTGACTGAGACATGTCTCAAGCCGCACTCTACTCCTGCCATTACCTTAGCGCTACCAGCTGCCTATAGGCTCCTAAGGATGGATAGACAAGTAAAGGGGGGGCTTGCTATTATTTATAAGGACTTTATTTCAATCTCTATACTCAAGCAAAGTTGCAACTCTAACACAGAAATCTTTGTCTTTCGCATTGATTTCCATCCACAACTTAGCTGGAGTGGTGCCGTAGCGTACCGGCCTCCTGGCCCTTTGACAGACTTTTCACTCCAGCTTATGGAAATAATTGCTCCCCATGTAATTTTGACTAATACATTTCTACTGTTGGGCGACTTCAACGTCCACAGTGAACGTGCCACCCTCCCCGATACGTCGCTGCTCGTTGCAGATCTAGCTCTCCTTGGCTTAACTAAGCTCAACGATGGCCCGACCTATTCTGCGGGTCATACACTTGATATTATCTTTCCCAACACCCCATGTATCACGTGCGAACCCCCACAGCCATGGAACTGGTCAGACCATGCATCTATTGAATTTACTGTTCTGGGTCCCAGCGTGACTGCTGTCCTCCCCCCCCCCCCCCACCCCCACCCCCAGGCTAGCTAGGCGGCCTCAATCAGCTTGGTACTCTCCCGAGCTCTGTGCCGAAAAACAGCAGTGCAAACAATTGGAGAGACGTTTGCATAGGTCCCAGAGGTCCCAGGAAGCGAGGGACAAAGACAATTTCAAGATTGGCCTCTCCGCCTACTATAAACACATAAAAGGTGCCCGCAAAACGTTCATCGCCCTATAGTTGGCCAATGCAGGGAATTCTCCAAAACCCCTATTGCAGATATTGAAATCTTTCACCAGTCCCAAAACCTGTGATAGCCCTGAGTTTCCCTCTCAAGCTCTCTGTGATGACATCGCCCAGTATTTCTCGCAGAAAATTGAAGTCATCTATGAAAAGATCTCCCCCCTGGGAGCCAGCAACCGATTGCTTTTCCTCCAGACCCGCCAGTATCTGCAGCTCTACCACTGCTGGAGAGCTTCCCTCCTATGTCTACCGAAGTGGTGCAGCCTCACTGGATGTTATCCCAGCAAAAGTAGCCACCTCCCTCTCCAACCAACTGTCCTCACCCATAGGCACAATTCTCAACCTCTCTATCCACGGGAATAAAAGGCGCACAGGTCATCTTTATCCGTACAAATCCTAAGATCCCTATGGAAGAGCTCTCCAATCTCGGCCCCATATCCTTACTACCTCTCCTGAGCAAAGTCCTGGAAAAAACACATCAATCAACTTCTATCTGCCCATGTCGAAAATACTGGCAGCCTGGACCCATCTCAATCTGGTTTTAGGCCCAAATACAGCACAGAGTCTGCCCTGTTGGAGGTCATAGATAACATCAGGATGACATTGGCCACTCTACGGTTCTCGTGCTGTTGGAACTTTCTGCCGCGTTCGACACGATTTCACACCAGATCTTGCTCAGGAGATTGGAGGAGATTGGTCTTAGAGGCCCTGCCTTTCAATGGATGACAAGCTTCCTGTCCTCCCGTACCCAGTCTGTCAATCTAGGTCCTTTTCGGTCGAACATGATAGAACTGACCAAGGGTGTTCTTCAGGGCTCATGTTTAAGACCTACATTGTTTAACATCTATATTGACCCCTTGGCCAACCTACTTAGGTCCAGTGGCTTCCTGCCCATTTTTTATGCTGATGGACACCCAGCTTCTCTTCTCCTTCAACAAATCCTTCATCACGGCTTGGCCCACTTTTTCGGAGGGAATGACAGGCATTGCTCACTGGGTGAAAAGTAATTTTCTCCAACTAAATGCTGGGAAGACGGAGATTATGCTCTTCGGAGATGCCCCTCTTCTGTAGAACCCACAGTGGTGACCCGCAGCCCTTGGTGCCCCCCCCCCCGGCCCTAAGGCCCTAGTTAAAAACTTGGGCATCCTTCTAGATCGTGCCTTAACCTTAAAGGAGCATGCTGCTCACACAGCCGGCACCTGCTTTCATGTCTTGGGCTTGCTACGACGAGTCTTTCCTTTCCTTCCAGATCACACCCGTAAAACCCTTATTCAGACCGTGGTTATGAGCCGTCTTGACTACTGCAATGCTCTCCTGGTCTCTGCTAATGATTCTTTACTCAATAGGTTGCAGGTAGTCCAGAACACCGCTGCGCGCCTTGTCATGGATGCTCCTTTCAAATCTTCACCCTTCCCCTTCTTCAAAAACTCCATTGGCTTCCAGTCCGCAAGCGTGTCAAATTCAAAGTCTGCTGTATCGTCCATAAGGCCTTGCATAACAAAGGCCCTCTTTACATCTCTAGGAAACTTAAGCATTTTGCTACTACTACAACCCTTAGGTCAGGAAGCAAATCACTTCCTTTAGTCTCCAGGGTCAGGAAAACAAGATTAGGTGGGAAATCCTTTCCTTACCCCGCTCCCTTCTACTGGAACCAGCTCCCCATTCACCTGAGGCAATGCCCTGATTATTTGCATTTCAGGAAACTTCTTAAGACCACCTTATTTTACCATGGCCCGTCAGCCCGCTGAGCAGTACAGTCCAAAGTGCAGAGATACCCCTCAGGGTGTGATTCAGGCGCTAGGCAAAACAAATAAATAGATAAATAAATGCAACTACTTACATATATCAGATAATCAAGAACTCTAAATGCAGTCACAAACACTCGGAAACCACTTCCGGAGTTAATAAATGTTTTATCGATTCCTAATATGGGACTTGGGTGGATACCGATTCAGTATTTGGGAGGGTTGCGTTTTGGGCGTCCCTTCCAAATGCCGCATCAGCATGTATTGATAGTTTGCTATTGTTCAATATATCGCAAAGCATTGAAAAGTTACCAGTCCTGGGGTCCACGGCCAACTCTCATTGACACTATAATTATATTTTTCAGCCCAGTGTTCTTTAAGAAAATTGGTCTACTCTATTTGAAATCAGAGACATGGTGGTCTGCTGAACCTTGTAGGCCACCATCCCTGTGATTTTGACCAATCGGAGTGAGTCACAATTTGTGAGTAACCTAATTAGTAATTGAATTGGTCGGACTGCGACCCACTTTAATTCGGTATTTTACGAAGTGATCTATTAGTCCACAAGTTGTTTGACAAAATAAGTTTATGTTCACAAATTTCAACTGTTGTTTGCCAGCAATCAATAGCACATCTTGCCCATTGTTAGTGGCTGACATCTCAAACATTCAGCACATGGTTTTATTTCTTTCAGATTGTAGGACATAAATTTTTAATAAAATTACATATCTCTAGATACTGGCTTCTCATATTGTTCATGCTTCAGTTCGGTGTTAAATCTTTACTACGCCCCCTGTAAGGCAGGGTGTGTAACAAATTGGTCACCGGTTACAATCTGACATTTTATTTCCCTGTCCATTTAATGTAGTACTGTTTGGCTACTAGTAAAAGGCCTTATTTACAGTGATACAAATTGGCAGCATTTGTAATAGAAAACCCTAAATGAATACACAAATTAGGATTGTTACTAGTAAGGAAAATAACTAAAAAATTACACTTTCTTCTGCAAATGGAATGAAAAAAGGACAGTGTTCTCATTCGTTGTAGCACTTTATAAAGTGAAATACAGTATTTCGCCAAAGTAGATTTATTCTCACCAGAAAATATACACACCAGATCACATTTATTTCACTTCTGTGATTGGTGACCACTTTCTGCACGATGCAGCACGTGTGATTGAGTCTTGCACACTCTTTCGTTCCTTGACCACGACCTTGCATGTGGCTTTGTTCTGATCACCAGAGCATGTAATAACTACAAAGGGCTAATTACGGACAGATTGATCATGCCCCTTCAACTGATATCATTTTGAGTGCTCCATGATGTACTCCTGTATATCTCAATTCCCATTGTTAGGCTGTATTGCCCCAGTTCCTTCGTACAATGGTGGACCGCGAAGCTGTCGATACTGAGCGGTATCACGGTAGAGCGGGCCTTGGTTCCTCCAGATAGCAGAATGACCAGGATTAGTTTACTCAACTCTAAGTGATGTAGAACCAACTGGAACGTGCTCATACTGCCATATTAGATTGCACCGATAGCTTTCCGATAAGAGCGTATAATGTTAGCGTACCTGGGAGCGCGGACGCGCCCTAGAGACCGACACGAGACCCTGGATCAGGATGCTGGAGCGACATGTGCTCTCAGAAATATGAACTCTCTCCTGGGCTCCATTTCAAAGACCAATCCTTGCCAATCAAGTCCATTAAAGTTTTGATATCTTCAAAAGATGGCCCTAAAATGCCTAATTTAAGGAATAAGAGCGCGGCTGAAGGTATTGCATGCAGCGCCTTCTGCTTTTACTCCCTGCAATAACTTTCAAAGAGACATGTCCTGAATTCAAAATCGAGAGGTCACCCAGGTATGCACATTTTAATTTAGGAGTAGAGTTCCTTTTAGCCACATAATGGCACTGTCTGTTTAATTCTGAGATGAGCACAACAGCCATGTTTATTAAGTCAATTTGCATTGACAATGACTAATACCAGCCTCCCATGCCATTATTATAGCTCGGTGTGGCCTGAAAATGTCTGAATTGTCACACTTATTGGAGTGCGATGTTGGGTGTTATGTTGGACCGGTCATTGCCAGCGCTGGCAGGGGCAACGGATGTTGCAGGCTGTAGTGGCCTTTCCAGAAATAAGCATCGTTTTAAATGTATTTTAAAGTATTAGCTCAAAAGCATATGACATCAACAAGGAAACGTAAAAATGTAAACACCAAAGGCTTGTTCTTAAAACTAGTTACAATTACAAATTAGACTTAAATAAGCTAAAAGCCAGATTTATGGGTAGAAAACCACGTAATACATTTTACACTCTATAGTAGATTTCCTCACACCTACTCTTCTGTGTGAATCTACCTTCTCCTGTGGGGGGATAGACGGAAGCCTGTGTGTTTACCAGTGGAATTGTCATTAAAGGGTGCCACACCACATACTTAAACGATTGTGGTATTCACAACCTATTTCTAACCCCTTTCCACTCTGGTAAAGGTTAGAGAGTTAGTCCTGTTGAAGTTCCCTTCTCCTTCCCAAGCTTCCAAGGAGAAGGGAGCACCCCTCAAAATTGTCGGGGGTCTGGAAATTCCCCCTGGTAATAAAGGCTTATTGAAACCATGACATAAAACCAGACATTAACAAACGCCAATGTTTGTTACATTTTGACATTCTTTTGGCTGCGCTCTGATGCTTGCATACAATCGGCCTGTAAAGTGCGGAAGGGATTATCCTAAGAAGTGCGCACTCTACCTGCTGCTGCTTTGCTTGACAGCGCACACGGTGCAAAACAAAGTAAATTAGAACAAATGTTGGTTGGTTGTGACGGGTGTAAGATTGTCACATCTCACCCTAATGACTAGAAACGGTGTCTTAGTCGCTGTCAAGGGACACGAGGCCCTTTGTTGGTGGTTGAAGGGTTTCTTCTAATCTGTTTCAATTAATGTCACCAGAAATCATCCGCACTCCCTGCGTTGGGGGGTTCTAGTGATGTTTTTTTTTTAAACCAATTTTATTGTGTTTTTTTTTAAAGTTTTACATCGTTTCTGAAAATAGGTACATATATTTGCTGTTTTATCATGTTATGCAGTACAGTTACAATTACGGTTTACAGTTTGTTTTGATAAACATAACTTATACCATATTGTACCAGTAGTAGCCAACTCGATGGTAACTAAAGTTGGATTTCCAGTTACCTATGTGGCAGTATTAACAGTATTACCAAGAAGGAAAAAGAACGTCATTTGTCCCACCCCTCCCACCCAACTACCCAACTCTGCCTGCCCTACCCCATCACATAGGGTTCTAGTGATGCTTACATGGATTCCATACACGAGGCAGGGACAGACCGGTTAGAGTCGGAATGTACTGGTCACAGGAGACCAGGGTAGAAAGGGTTAACTTGGAGTGGTCACGTGTTCGGGTGAAGCATTGGACAGTTTCAGGGGGTGCCCCTGCCACCCGTAGGCGAGGACCTAGTGTAGTACCCACTGTTTGCTTTTCGATTCGTCGTGGACCACCAACGCCCTGGGTTTGTGGTGTCCTTTCCATGTGTGAATTGTGTAGCAAGTTGGCGAAACTTGGTGGATCACTGGATCCTTTTTTGGTACATAGTTTAGTTGATGCCAAAGTTGTGAAAAAAAATTCCAGGTAATGTTGAAATTAGGCAAACAGAAAAAGGAGCTTGGAGTTCCTGTTTCAGTTGTAAAGAATCACAAGCGACAACTTTTTCCTGCAAGGTGGTGGTAGTCTAACTAAATATTGCCTTATTAGGACGGTGTGTTACCTCCTACTCTGCGGTAAAACCCAGATGGGGGAGGTAATTGTGCAATTCGTGGTTGTATAATGGGGAAAGGTGGACAGTGGGTTGGACCATTTACCCCTCACTCGAGTGTCTGAAACCCGGGCAACACATGAAAGGACCCTTGGCAGAAGAAGGCCGCGTGTTATACCCGCCTCCCCCCTACCAGCCGTAGAAAGAGCGCTGCTGTGACCACCCCTGAAGAGTGGAAGGGATTTCCTTGCACCACAGGCATTTTCACCAGTCGAAGGCTAAAGCCTGCCAGTAGCCCATGCAGCCAGGTGTTGGAATGAGCCTAGCTAAAGGCAGGTGTCCTTCTATGCGCTGTGTAGACTGCCGGCACTCGTGATGGGCCTCTGGGCCTGTGGCGACTGTGGTAGGACTCCTTTGAGTTAGGAGGTGCCTTTAAATCCAGTGTGAATGCTCAACAGACAGCCTGCTTCCTCAGCAGCCATTCAACAGAGCCCTATGTTGTGAGGATCTAAGTATCCAAATACCTATATTCAGGCAAAGTCTTCCAGCATTGGATTAGTGGATGGTCTTCCCTGCCGAGCTGCTGGCTGTAGACAAAGTACTATTTCTTTAAAAGTATCACAACTTATATGAGCATAGTACTGTCCGTGACCACCTGAAGTTAAATAAAATCAAGTTCCTTCTAAATCTTCCTGGCTGTTTGGTATGCACGTGTCCAAGCGAGTGTGTCCTTATCAAGAGCTGGTCAGTTCATTCCTTCGTACCCTCCTGGATAGCCCAAGGCAGGCACCGCCTCTTCCGGTAGCCGTGGTCCCTGTAAAGGTCTGTCAAGCAAGTGCCTCCAGACGAGGGTAAAACAGAAGCCGGAACAACCCAGATGAGCAGACGGTCATACATTCAGAGCACGTAGAGTGCCCATAGAACACAAAGCCAGCTGAAGGGACCAGGCAGGGAAGTTTCTGGAAGACAGAAATCACCACCAGGAAGGACCAGCAAAGAAGAACCGGGGCCAAGGATGCCACAAACCGAAGCGTTGCGACGCAGACCGCTTGCGGTCATGCCTTAGATGCTCTCCATGTTGTCATTGGATCAGAACACGTGACTGGGAACAGCTCATCCATTTTGGATTGGGACAATAAACGGAGAAAGAATCATGATGAGAGTATCTTGGTTGGTGATGTGTGGAATGTGGTTCTGCCTGGTCCACTGTACTTATTTTTAACCCTGGGTGAAGTACTACACTGTGCTTGCGTAGCTTACGAAGTTTGCGCTACTTCGCACTACTTGAATTGCACATAGCACAGTGCAAACAAGCGTAGCGTAGCGTAGTGATAATTTTTTGCTTGCCCGCGGTTCTCAACATCAAGTTGCCGACCGCGAGCGAGCAAAATGACATCCCGGTCAGACTTTTTCCTCGTTCGAGATCAGCAACACCAAGTTGCCGATTGCAAGCGTGGAAAATAAATCCCCCCGCGAGATTCTGAATGCGGGGAGGTCAGGTTTCTCATTGCGAGTGGTCGCATATGCTCGTGACCGCTCACAATGAGAAACTACCAGTCCGTGTTGAGAAAGCTGCTGCTTGAGTAGAAATCTACTCGAGCGACAGAAAACGACCGCTTGCACTGTGCAAGATGTGGTTTGCACTGATTGCACAGTGCTGGATGCTTGTCCACACTGTGCAATCAGTGCGAACAGCATTTTGAACAGTGCACTACGCAGTTCGCATGGCTACGTGTAGCTCGCGTAGTGCGAAGTGCACTTTGTGTAGCTACGTGTAGCGCTACAATGCAAACTACGCCCAGGGTTACTTATTTTAGACTTGCTTCGTGAGAGTAGTACTTTCATTTTTGCATTGATTTGGAGGCTGAAGGACAAGGTAAGGGGCATGCTACGGATGGCCTCCGCCAAGGCAGCAACGGGAAAAGTCAGCAAGAGGGCACGTGTGTGTGTGTGTGTGTGTGTGTGTGTGTGCGCTCTTGTTCTCCTGCTGGGCGGTGTCAAGACCCCTTCCAATAAGAAGGGTTGAGCCACTGAAGCTCAAGACTGGCTCGAACGAGATACCTGGCTCTGGCTCGGCTCGATGTCCTGTAGACCCCTTGAGCCAAAAATGAGCTTATCTGTGAGTGGGTGACTACTTTCTCCAGCACACGGCGTGAATCAGAGGGGGGGAGAAAACATTGAGTGGGAGAGACCATGCAAGGGAGAGGAATAGAGGCAAGGCAGAGTAGGATACAGATGACAGCCGGGCAAGGTAACAGTCAGTGAAAAAGGAGAGGAAATGTGTCATAGAGGAGTGGTGAGAAATGGGGAAAGAACAGGGGAGAAAACACGCGTCACGGAAGATAGTTGAGACTGTGTAAAGCAGGTAAGGCTGGTACAGAGTCAGTATTGTGACAGATAGTGACGGCCTACGGCCTTTCAGGAGTACAAGCCTGTAAATGCATTCCCATATCCACCATCGAGTCTGCCCACCACAGCAACCTGTGCTTCCGTCCTGTTCCCACTCCTCCCCTCGACCTGTCAGAACCGAACCGGACCCCTGGATCATCTCTGGCGCTTTCTGTAAATTCTCTGGCTAGCTCCCCTCTGTGTGCCACATGGTCCCATCCGTCTGCTGTTCCAAATGGCAGGAGAGGTAGGCAGCGGTTGGCTGATTCAATGTGATTGGCAGTTGACCACCCAAAGGTGGCTAGACCAATGCGTTCACTTGTCAGGGTGGGAGGGCGGGGTGTTGAGGGCGCTTGACAATCTTCCTTCCTCTATCTGCCCATATCTGAAACCTTTAATTGGTGATGACCATGGAGACCCCATGGCAAAGGCCACTGGAATTATGTGGTTTTGCGGCCGCAGCATTTTTCTCATATTTATGGATTTGCTGCAGTTGCTACATCATTCAAATGTTTCCAGCTCAGATGGATCAAACGTTGCTGAAAATGTAGGCCATTTGCAAAGATGGACAGGCTGCCTTCCTGTGGTTGGTTTTTAAACTCGTACTAATGAGATAAAACCTATGCCCAGGCAAAGCTAAGAAATGTAAACACGACAAAATACTGAATACAATCACAAAATGTGCTGTATTATGCCGCCTTTTTGCCTTTTCTCTCTCTAAAGTGCATTTGTGGAGTATCGATTGTGGTACAGTTCCTACTTTCTCAATAAGACTGTGCGTTTAGGTAACATAAGCTTCAAAACTATATGGACTGAGTTCATTCATACCATCAGAATATGTTGACTTAATTCCTGGCTAGCTCACAGTATGCCATCTGGGCCCCCAAACTGACAGTACACCAGATGGTGTCTGCAACTTCAGAGCATGACAACCTAATTCCCCCAAGGAAATTGTGGAAATAAATCTTGCCCTTTCGTTTGTGACTCAGGCATGCCCAAAGAGGTGCACAAGAAATACACTAGTGGTGTTTCAAATATTTATTGTTGCAACTGGAATCTCATGTAAAATGTATGTGCTGCAATGGTTCATAGTATGAAGCAAACCAATAACATAACATGGGTATTTTTTTAAGCATACATTCAACCAAAGGCATCTTGGTACTGAATAACAGATGTTTGTTACTAAACTCAATGAGACTCGTCTTTATCAACCTCAGAAGGATGAAAGGATGAGTGGACCCCTGTGATTTGAACCTGTGAACGCGAGGTCGAATACAGGCCCCTACAGTGGACGCATTAGTCCACTAAGACACCAGACTCCGCAAATATCTGTGCGCTAATCTGCCAGATCCCCAGAGTGGTCTAACTCCCCATTTACCTGTGTGCGTGTCATCTCACAGCCAGGTCTGGTGTAGAGCAGGCCGGCTAGAATTCAGACACGGAGTCAGCACGACAATCCTGTTGAAATGCTTCTCTACCAAAGCAAGGGCTCATGTGGTTTATATATTAACCCCATCCCTGCTGATGACGGAACCACTCCGTCATCAGCCGGGGTCGCGCAGTGCTGATGATGGAGCGGTTCCCTCACGGCCCGCTCGGAACGCCTGCGCGGCGCGGATTCTGCACCTGCGCTGAGCGTTCCATTGAGCTGGTGGGGCCGTGACGGAACCGCTCCGTCATGAGCACAGCGCAACCGTGGCTGGTGACGGAGCGGTTCCGTCACCAGAATGTGCCCGACGCCCCCCGCCCCCGCAGTGAAGGGGTTAAACTAAACTCATGCATTCAGGGCCTGAGCTCTGGACCGGCCGCGTCGTGTTTATTCCACAAACTCAGGGCTGTCACCTACCAGACAACAACCCATAACCTAGTTTGAACAGAGTACCGGGGACCGTGTACAAGAGTGCCTTGTACAGAGTGTTCTTAGAGACGATAATGTGCCTACGAAGTAATGTACATGCAAGCAATTCTTTTCTGAGTCCGATGATGTGCAAGGAAAATGTGTTACAAAGGGTCACTGTTTAAAAAGATGTCGACTTTAAACGTGAATATGTAAAATGGAAGGGTTTGTGCCCAGGACAACAAGACAGGCATAAGTCACACACTGCCAATCAAAACAAACCATGCAGCATGAAGCTTGCTTAGTACAGGCCCTCGAAACAGGTTTAGCTCGAAGGAGAGATTGTGATGTACTAAGTACACGTATACAATGCTTGACTAATGAAATACTTAAAGAAAAGCACGTTGCCATAACGGGGACTTTTATTTTTGTGTGGTGTAATGGGGTGCCTGCTTGTGCGGTGATGTCTTATGCTTGGAGTACTTTGCAGCTGAAATTAATTAACACCGAAGGGACATTTTCTTTTTTAGTAAGAAAGTAACGTACTTTGTTAAACGTTACATCTGTGTGACCGCAGGCTTTCTTTAGTGAAGCCGAACTGCATACAACATGGGCTCGGGTCTGTGCAAGGTGGCTCCGGAATGAAACCTGCAGTGATCTGAAGGTCTTGAGTTCGAACCGGAAATGTACTTTATTATTATTATTATTATTATCTGGCACGGGAAAAACTCTTGACTGACGCACAGCCAGGTTGGAAGATGTGGGTGAAAGTGCACAACACTTGGGGGTAGTAAGAGCACTGATGAGCTTGCTGGATGAATGGATGGATGGATGGCAGACCCTCTGCTTCTGGGAAACGCCTCTTCCTCTCATCGATTCTCTGTATCTTTTTTCACATACATGATCACTTTCTTGTGCAGGACTCACTGTTTCTTCACTTGCGAGATCTTTTTCTCGTGCAGGGCTCCCTGTTTCCTCACATACATGTTCTCTTCTTTGTCCTGTTGGGGTCACTGTTGCCTCACATACGTGTTATCTTTCTCGTGCAGGGCTCCCTGTTTCCTCACATACACGATCTTTCTCGTGCAGGGCTCATTGCTTCCTCACATACATGTTCTCTTTGTCCTGTTGGGGTCACTGTTGCCTCACATACGTGATATCTTTCTCGTGCAGGGCTCTGTGTTTCCTCACATACATGATCTCTTTCTGAAGCAGGGCTCACTGTTTGTGATCTTTCTCGTGTAGGGCTCATGGTTTCCTCAAATACATGTTCTCTTTCTCGTGCAGGACTTACTGTGCCGCACATATGTGATCTTTCTCGTGCAGGGCTCCCTGTTTCCTCACATACATGATCTATTTCTGAAGCAGGGCTCACTGTTACCTCACATACGTGATCTTTCTCATGTAGGGCTCACGGTTTTCTCACATACATGAGTTCTTTCTCGTGTACTGGTCGCGGTTTCCTCACATACGTGATCTTTCCCATGTAGGGCTCACGGTTTCCTCACATACATGTTCCCTTTCTCTTGCAGGGCTCACAGTTCCCTCACATACGTGATTTCTTTCTCGTGTACTGGTCACGGTTTCCTCACATACGTGATCTTTCTCATGTAGGGCTCAGGGTTTCCACACAT
Organism: Lissotriton vulgaris; assembly: GCF_964263255.1. Lineage (NCBI taxonomy): Eukaryota > Metazoa > Chordata > Amphibia > Caudata > Salamandridae > Lissotriton > Lissotriton vulgaris. Next base: position 85,148,113 of record NC_141693.1, read on the forward strand.
ACATGTTCCCTTTCTCTTGCAGGGCTCGCTGTTCCCATACACACGTTATTCCTTTCTTGTGTACTAGTCACTGTTTCCTTACATGCGTGTTCTTTCTCGTGTAGGGCTCACTGTTACCTCACATATGTGATCTTTCTCATGTGGGGCTCATGGGTTCCTCACATACATGTTCTCTTTCTCTTGCAGGGCTCGCTGTTCCCATACACACGTTATTCCTTTCTTGTGTACTAGTCACTTTTTCTTCACATGTGTGTTCTTTCTCGTGTAGGGCTCAGGGTTTCCTCACATACATGTTCCCTTTCTCTTGCAGGTCTCACTGTTCCCTCACAGACGTTATTCTTTTCTTGTGTGCTAGTCACTGTTTCCTCACATGCGTGTTCTTTCTCGTGTAGGGCTCACTGTTACCTCACATATGTGATCTTTCTCATGTGGGGCTCACGGGTTCCTCACATACATGTTCCCTTTCTCTTGCAGGGCTCGCTGTTCCCATACACACGTTATTCCTTTCTTGTGTACTAGTCACTGTTTCCTCACATGCGTGTTCTTTCTCGTGTAGGGCTCAGGGTTTCCTCACATACATGTTCCCTTTCTCTTGCAGGTCTCACTGTTCCCTCACAGACGTTATTCTTTTCTTGTGTGCTAGTCACTGATTCCTCGCATGCGTGTTCTTTCTCGTGTAGGGCTCACTGTTACCTCACATATGTGATCTTTCTCGTGTAGGGCTCAGGGTTTCCTCACATACATGTTCCCTTTCTCTTGCAGGGCTCGCTGTTCCCATACACACGTTATTCCTTTCTTGTGTACTAGTCACTGTTTCCTCACATGCGTGTTCTTTCTCGTGTAGGGCTCAGGGTTTCCTCACATACATGTTCCCTTTCTCTTGCAGGTCTCACTGTTCCCTCACAGACGTTATTCTTTTCTTGTGTGCTAGTCACTGTTTCCTCACATGCGTGTTCTTTCTCGTGTAGGGCTCACTGTTACCTCACATATGTGATCTTTCTCATGTGGGGCTCACGGGTTCCTCACATACATGTTCCCTTTCTCTTGCAGGGCTCGCTGTTCCCATACACACGTTATTCCTTTCTTGTGTACTAGTCACTGTTTCCTCACATGCGTGTTCTTTCTCGTGTAGGGCTCAGGGTTTCCTCACATACATGTTCCCTTTCTCTTGCAGGTCTCACTGTTCCCTCACAGACGTTATTCTTTTCTTGTGTGCTAGTCACTGTTTCCTCACATGCGTGTTCTTTCTCGTACAGGGCTCACTGTCCGCTGCTGTTAACGCCTTTGTTTTTAGCGTGTTCCATTTTCTGCTTCCTTCGACAGCCGGGGTGCAGCTGTCCATAGTGCAGCAGGTGCAATGCGGCTTCAATGAGGAAAACCAGCCCTACCTTCAGCACACCCATCCTTCTGCACAGGGCACTCGAATTAAGCGGCGAACTGAAGGAAGACCACATTATTCTGTGGTCGTCGACTGAAAATGCATCAAGGAAATGTAAAGTTATGCAGGTTGCAACGCAGCACATTGCGTGGCGGTATTATAATATTGTTTTGTCATTCCGACTCGCATTTTATAGTGTAAGCAAAACGTTCACCTCGTCAATGCCGCTTTAGGCCACTGGTCATCCTTGGCAAAGGCCACCCCCCACACTCTGCACCTCTGTGTGACGCTAAATTAGAATAAAATGTTTAACTCTTTAAAAAAAAAATTTTAAATGTGTTTATTAAACATAAACAAGAAATACAAATAACAAGACCATTATGCCACGGACGTCTGCGAAATAAAGTCGGCGAATGTGGGTTCCAGCAATACAGAATCATGAAGGAGTTGAAAAAGTGGGCTCATGGTGTCCCAATGTCCTCACATACTGGATCTATTTCTGGCGGTGTACAAATATCTCCTCGATAAGCATTCCAGATATCCCAGATCTTCCCCCATTTACGGGGCCTCCCTCTGGCCACATAAACGGCTCTCTCCCGAAACATACGCCAATCAAGGTCTTCCATCCACTTCCCAATCTGGGGAGCTCGACAAGCACCCTATAGTTGTGCGATATTTCGCTTAGCAATCATACAACCAAGAGTGACCCAAAGCTTGCCATGACTCGTGAGGTCGGAAGGCTCCCATACATTAAGTAAACAGCGGCGTGCTTCAAGTGCAATCTGTACACCCCACACCTCACTCATTTTCTCATGGATCTTGGTCCAATAGTTATGAATCTCTGGGCACTCCCACAAAATATGCATAAAGGTACCAGTCATACCACAACCCCTACGACAATCTGCATTTGAGGCAAGCACCATGCAACACAACCCAGGGCCCGTGGTGTAGGACCGGTGAAGGATACTAAGCTGCACCAGCCGAAGTCTCATGGAGATCGCCACTTCCCGAGGGGAGGACACAGCCTCCACCCAGTCCCATTGTTCCTGGACTTTCACCAGGGGATCTTCTGCGTGGTTGACCAACTTCTTGTAAACCAGGGAAATCGCCCTGGTGGGAAGATACCCATCCAGGATTCGATCCTCCAGCGGAGAAGCCTCCGGAGGCTTCACATCGCGTGGGACGGCCGCCACCAGCGCATGCTTAATTTGCGAATAGCGGTTGCGCTCGCTCTCATTCAGATGGTGTCTGGTCTGCAATTCCTCAAAAGTCAACATCCAGTTCTTGCCCCATATATCACGGACCAGCGAGATTTCCGATTAGGTCCCAGCGATCGAAACCCTTTGACTTCCACAGGCTACCCACAGCTTCCAAGTTCCATAATGGTGTGGCCATAGTTATCTTGCCCTCACATTTAAGAGCACGGTTGGCCTCATGCCATGCCCGCACCGAAGCCGACGCTGGACCTAACAGAAGAAACTTGCCTCGCCTAGCATACAAAATCCGGGTGTACTCTCCCCGCGGCAACTGGCCACGATCCATGGTGAACCCGGGGTCAGCCGGGGAGCCATAAATCGCATGATTGATTGGAGCCAGCTGGAAGGCCCAATAATATTTCTTAACTCTGTAAATTAATCAGCAGAGGAGGGATTATGTGGCAACTGTAGTGAATCATGCGGAAAATACCACAACCACAGAGTCACATATGTTCTGTGGCCCTGCCTATTCGCAACACAATGTCGTTTTTGGCAGGATCAAGTGCATATTGTTCTCACATTTATCAACATGCCCCATTCCTAAAGTACAGTGAGTGAGTCTCTGGAACCCCAAAGACTACGTGTCGCACAGCTATATGGCTAAAAAAGCCTAAGCAAATTAATCAATGTTTTCTCCACATCTATCATAAAAATAAAACACTATATTTGAAAAAGTTGAATTTCTCAAAAACTTTCATTTAAAGATACAAGCTCAAAGCAAAAATAAACATATCCAGTATAAATCCATTTGTTATACATATGAGTCCAAAAGATCTCTATGCAATAAACACAGAATATGATGTTTTTGAAAACAATAAAAGGAATTTAACATATGTACGAATCGTTTCATAATTCCGAACGCATTTCGGGTTCAATCCTGAATCCTTCTTCGGGGATATGTACATAAACTAAATGTATAAATGTAATTCACAGTTGATAAGTTCTTCTTTGATAATTAGAGTTCCAGAGACTAACTCACTGCATTTTTGTTACCTTCAAGGGAGGTGAGTACTCTCCCAAGTTAACATGCACGCACTCAAAAACACGTTCACAACTCATTATCCTCTCTATATTAATGTTCATAACCCTTAGGTGTGCAGACCCACTCTTCAATTTTCATCATTCCTAAAGTAGACATGTACCAAACGTCTTAAGGCCATACAGGACCGAAGAATGAAAACCACTGAACTGTACAAAATGTAAATTGCAAATTGATACTTGTATAGCGCACTACTCACCCGCAAGGGTCTCAAGGCGCTTGTACGAATACCGCTGTGGAACCCATCCTGGATTTCCCTGTGAGGCGTCCACTCCTGGGCACCCCCAAGGTGGAGGCCAGGCATCCCTAGCGTTGTGGGGGCCGTTGTGGAGATTAAGCAAGCTATTGCCCAGAGTTGCAGAGTGGGACTCCATGATTGGAATAGGCACCAAGGCGAGAATTATCAGGTCCGTGGAATTTTGAGCCCAAGACTCGCTGAGGCTAGACCTCTGCATCAGGGTCTGCAGCTCTAATCATTGAGCCACACTTTTCCACACAAGATAACTCCCGGGTAACAAAAGTGCTTCAAAGCCATGCAAACGGTAGAAGCTTCTAGACCACGGCAGATGACCCAGAAATTAAACTTGCAAAATAAAGGAGATAGGACTTTGTACTCGTACAGGGGATTAGTGTTCTTTCAGGAGGTCCAACTTGTATGAGGCGAAACCTTTGTGCATCACACACATTTTTAACAATCCTTTGCCTTGTAAATATAATTCCCCACTCACTCCAACAAAGCCTGTGCCTGCAGCTCGGGAACTAAGGCTTCTTAGATAAACGGAGGGCCAGGCCTGCTGGCTTTGTCAGGCTGCACGTGCCACGGAGATTCAGCGTCGAGACGCGAGGCAGACGAAGGCCTCTGTGCCTGGATGTCAGGCCTTGTTGCCCTCTACCGGCCAACCAGAACCTCAACCATCTCTGCCCAGAGGTGGGAGCCTCGCGTAGAAGTGTGAGCCGTGGACGACACCAGAAACCTTCACTGTAGAGGCTTAACACAGGCCCCCGCATCCCCCGCGGTGCGGGGCCACCTCCAACCTCCAGGGGGCCCCCTCAGCACCGCACTTCGGCTGGAGACCTCCAGATTAGGTTCGGAGAGGGCTCCTCCAAGTACCATGCAGGGGGTCCCCCTTGTAGTAAGCCACCCGGCCACTGTAATAATTAATAGTACAAACTTCCTGGGCCGGACGCGGGCCAGTAAGTATATAATAAAAGGTGACATAAGCGCACGTGGCTGACGGCATGAACGGAGCACCTGAGTGGATGTGTCTTAATGTAGCTCTGCTGTTAGCAGTTAGGCCTCCCCTGCCAGGACCCCTTAGAGGACCGTTGAAGACCCGACCGCATGTCCCATAGGGCATACCCCCCACAGTAGTGAAAGAACCTGCGTGCCCCGTCGGGCATTACATTTGCGACGAGGTGTGAAATGACCCCGCGGGCTGCCACGTGGCTCGTGCATGTGCTGGCCTCTGGTTACTGTGAGGAGATTGGGGCCTGCGGAGGAAGTGCGGTGCACACGCCCCTGAGCACACCGTGGTTCCCGGCCTGCTGGTTCGGCTGCAGAGTGGGGGTCGGCTGGACCTCCCTGGAGTGGGATGTGGCACGACCTAGTGTGCATGGAGTGGCGCAGTTTTCCTCGCCCAGCAGCTTGGTGCATCTGTGTCTGGCCTGGTGGGGGTGTGAGACACGGTTGGAGGTGGAGAGTTCTCAGCGGTGCTGCCGGACTCTCTGGGCAGGGCCATTACCACAGGAGCGGGTGCGGCGAGTACGCGGCCTCGTCGCATAACCGCGAAGTCCATCCCAGAGTTCAGCCAACTGGCGGACCCGGCGGTGGCGGCTCCGCGCTGGCGGAAATGGCTGGGGCAGCTGGAGAACTACTTTGTTGCCACAAGGGAGACTGACAACTCGGTGAAGAGGTCGCTGTTGCTGTTGATGGGTGGTGATGAGTTGTATGACCTTTCCCAGGACCTGCCAGACACGGGGGATAGCGATGATTACGAAAAGGCGATCAGGGCCCTGAATCGCCATTTTGACCCGCAGGTCAACCCGGATTTTGAAAACTTCAAACTGCGGCAGGCCAAACAACGGGAGGGTGAAGCCGTTGACATGTTCTTCGCGCGGCTGCGCAAATATGCCAGTACCTGTGTGGGCATTGATCGGCAGTTTGAAAACAGGGCCCAATTAATTGTGGGGTGCAAGTCCCTTGAGCTGAGAAAGTTGATCCTGCGCCAACCAGGGATCACGTTGGACGAGATCCTGGTACTGGGACGATCGCATGAGCTGGCCGACATGAAGGGCGGGTGAGATGGCAGTATCGCTGGCAGAGAAGCCCGCAAGTACGCAGCCAGTGTTCCCAACGCCCATCAGGGAGGAACGGGTCGAAGAACTAAAGAGGCGATATGGCAAGGAGGCTGGTGCCTGCTCCAGGCGGGAGAAAAGGTGCCAGAAGCGTGAATGCCGGAATTGTGGCATGGGAGCGCATGCACCGAGAGTGTGCCTTGCATAAGGGAGGCAGTGCCTCAAATGTAACAAATATGGACATTTTGCGAAAGTGTGTCAGAGCGGGTACATCGAGTCGCGGAGACAGGCCTCCAGGAGAAGGCCTCCAGGAGAAGGCCTCCAGAAGGGGATAAAGGTGGTGAAGGAAGCGGACGACCTGAGTAGCCGATGTCAGCAGCTGGCTGTCACGGATGACGAGGAGGACAACGTGTTTATTATCTCCCATATTCGGGGAGTCAACGCAGCCAGGACATAGCCACCTACGTGCCAGGTGTGGATCGGGGAGTCGTGTGTCCGTGCACTGATCGACACTGGAGCGTCTGTGAACATTTTGGAGATCAGATCAGTACAGCAGGCTCAACCCAAGGCCTCGACTGATGCCGACTGAGGCCAGAATTCTGACATATGGAGGGCACACCCCGCTTCCCCTACTAGGGATCATCGATGCCGAGGTGAAATACGACAGGTTCTCTAGCACTCAATTCTATGTCACCTGTGATCGGGGGGGGGTCGTTGATCAGTTGCCACACGGCCGAGGATCTGGGGCTGGTGATGTTTGCCAAGCATATCCTTCAGTCGCAGGCAGATCGGATCCTGGCGGAGTTCCTGGAGTTGTTTCGGGATTGGGTTACCTGAAGGGTGTGGAGGTCCAGCTGCACATTGATGAGACGATTCAACCAGTGGCGCTGCGTCACCGGAGAGTGCCGTTCCATCTCCGGCCATTGGTGGAGGCCGAGCTGGACCACCTGGAAAGAGATTGAGTGAATGAGAAGGTGTCAGGCCCAACACCGTGGGTGTCGCCTCTGGTGATCGCACCCAAGCCCAAACAACCAGGGGCCATTAGACTATGCGTGGACATGAGACTGCCAAAAGGCCATATGCCGGGAGAGGCAGATCACCCTGACCATAAATGAGTGTCACCGATCTGAATGGGGCGCAGTGGTTTTCAAAAGTAGACTTGAACTCTGGGTATCATCAGCTGATGCTGGCCGAGGAGAGCCGGTATATTACCACGCTCTCCACCCACGTCGGACTGCACCGCTTTAAGAGATTGAGCTTTGGGGTATCCTCGGCGGAGGAGGTGTTCCAGGAGGCCGTCCGAGAGGTGCTCTCAGGCCTGGTGGGTGTCCTCAATGTCAGTAATGACATTCTGATCTACTCTAAGTCGTTGGAAGAGCACCATGGGTGGTTGAGAGCTACGCTGCGGATGTTGGTGGAGCGAGTCCTGACCCTACACCGAACCAAGTGTGATTTCTATACTACGGAAGTTGAGTTCTTTGGTTATAGGTTCTCCGCTTAAGGACTGCAGGTGGATCCGGCCAAGGGGGAAGCGATCCGGAAGGCTGCGATCCGTCAAACAGCATCTGAAGTACGAAGCTTCTTGGGAATGGCCAAGAAGGACGTCAAGTGGCAATGGTCGGTCAAAGAAACTCAAGCATTTGCCGACGTTAAGAAGGCGCTGCTCAAGGGCACCACTGTTGCATATTTTCAGCCAGGAGTGGCCACCGAGCTCATCGTGGATGCTAGTCCGGTGGGACTGGGAGCGGTGTTGCTGCAGAGGATGGATCAAGATGAGTAGGTGCCCATTGCCTATGCCTAAATATAGTGAGCGACCCAATATACCTTTGGGGGCTTGGGTAAAGTATAGTAGGATGGGTAGATTAGCCTCCAAAGGAGTTTGTTCAAAGATTGAATATAGCTAGTTATGCAAGGGAATTGGATTCAGGTCGATTAATGGTCCTGAGTGAGATTAGTTTCAATGGATCAAGTCAACAGACATATAATTAAGACTAAATAAACATGACAATACTTGACATTAAACAATAAACAATAGACATGTGTATAGGCAAAGCAGTAGATTTTATCAAAATTGAATCATAAAGGGAAAAAATACAATACAGATAAATATATGTACAAACAGGAATACAGGAAAAGTATATCTGAAATCAAATCAAATTCTCTGTAAAGCCTGTAAAACACCTATCCAAAATACAGATGTGTAAATTCTTCTTTGGATAAAGCTGAAAGTCGACGTTTCGGTCTTTATGGACAAATCTTTAAGACCACCATCAGGACAGAAAAAATTGATATTGTAACTCCCTATTAAAAGATAAAATGAAAACATATTCACTATGTCATCAGGACTATTTCCAAAATTCAGCGCCGCACTATACACAAAGAAAAAGTAACATATACTCAAATTACATTTATCAGACCATATATATAACACATGAACAACATGACATTTAGACAATATTTACAATGAATACAAAAGATTCTTTTTGGTTATTCTAACCATGTGCATAAAAATTGCAAATGAAAGCTATTTCCAGTGAATACACGGACTTCATTTAGAGTATTCTGAACATATACATAAAAGATATATCTTGGAGGATGGCCTGAAGGTCCACTTGGGCAAAACCAGACTTTTTGAATTGGACATTGATACTAATATATTGAACCTAACTGATATCAATTTAGGAAGAATCAAATTATTTTTTGGACCAAAGAATAATTTTCATTTGCAATTTTATGTATATGTTCAGAATACTCTAAATGAAGTCCGTGTATTCACTGGAAATAGCTTTCATTTGCAATTTTTATGCACATGGTTAGAATAACCAAAAAGAATCTTTTGTATTCATTGTAAATATTGTCTAAATGTCATGTTGTTCATGTGTTATATATATGTCTGATAAATGTAATTTGAGTATATGTTACTTTTTCTTTGTGTATAGTGCGGCGCTGAATTTTGGAAATAGTCCTGATGACATAGTGAATATGTTTTCATTTTATCTTTTAATAGGGAGTTACAATATCAATTTTTTCTGTCCTGATGATGGTCTTAAAGATTTGTCCATAAAGACCGAAACGTCGACTTTCAGCTTTATCCAAAGAAGAATTTACACATCTGTATTTTGGATAGGTGTTTTACAGGCTTTACAGAGAATTTGATTTGATTTCAGATATACTCTTCCTGTATTCCTGTTTGTACATATATTTATCTGTATTGTATTTTTTCCCTTTATGATTCAATTTTGATAAAATCTACTGCTTTGCCTATACACATGTCTATTGTTTATTGTTTAATGTCAAGTATTGTCATGTTTATTTAGTCTTAATTATATGTCTGTTGACTTGATCCATTGAAACTAATCTCACTCAGGACCATTAATCGACCTAAATCCAATTCACTTGCATAACTAGCTATATTCAATCTTTGAACAAACTCCTTTGGAGGCTAATCTACCCATCCTACCATTGCCTATGCCAGCAGGGCCCTCACAGCGGTGGAGACCCGCTATACACAGATCGAGAGGGAGGCTCTGGCCATCCGGTGGACGTGTCAACACTTGCACATATGTGTGAATATATGTGTATATATATATAATATATATATATATATATATATATATATATATATATATATATATATATATATATATACACATATTTTTAATAAATGGAATTTACTCACAAATACCTAATGATAGGTTAAAACAGGGCACTTGCTGTTTGCAGCTTCAGTAAGGATTCTCTGTTGTATGCACCCCCTGCAGAGCAAGTGTGGCTGTGTTGAGAGATGATGAAGGATGCTGTTAGACTGCAGTTTGTTACATATGAAAAGGAAATGGATGGATGTACACATAGCTTACAATAAGGTTATTGATCTAGGGAATGTAGAGGTTTGGGAAAATGCCCTCATCATAAAGTGATATTTACCAGTCAATTTGATGAAAAAGTACACCACGCGCCAAGTTCAAAGCAGTAGCAAAACCTACACACATTTATACACATCCTTTTGGACATGCTTGGCCGCCAGGGGCAACCACCACCCCTATCTTCCAACTTAATTCTAAGGATTCAGTCCACATATACATTTCTCCATTGTATCGTCGGTGCAGTTTGAAAAGCAAGGAATCAGTGTTCCCGAAAATAGTAAAGGGTCCAATCATGGCACGCCGTTTTATACGATCCTCACATTATTTACATCCCCAATTATCTAATTGCAAGGAACTGTGTGGGAGGTGCGGTTCCAGGAGTCAATTGTTGACTATAAACAAACGCAAAAAGAACAATTGATGGACAGAATGCAGAACAATGTTGTACATTCACCCCAGTACAGAGCCATTCCAGTTTGGACCCAGCCATATGCAAATCAGTCTTGACCCTGCGCCCAATGGGAACCGTCCAGCCCAAACTGCCAAGCCAAACAGCATGTACAAGTATCTCACAGACTGGGACCAGCTATGCGTTTTTGGCGTGTGGAGATTAAATGATTTGCCCAGATTCACAGGTTGTTGAGCCGAGGTCAGGATTTGAGCCTAGAGCTCCTTCAAAGATTGCCAACTCTAGCCACAGGGCCAAATCTCCTACTAAACCTTGGCACGTTTTCGGCTCTAAGTTCTAAGAGGACCTCGAGCTGAGCCAGAGCCAGTCATCTGGGTGGAGTCTTCAGTGGGCCACCCACATTTAGTGGCTAGCACCCTCTTTTTGAGGGCCTAGTGGGTTCTGTTGTGTACCTACCCCCACTCCAGCCCTGATGGTTCTTTGACTGTAGTATTGTTTACGGCCAGTCTCTTTCCCTCTCGTCTGTATCTATTGCTTGGTCATCGTTCGACTGTTGTTCGTTGTCTCTCATTGTTTAATAGGATAGCTCAGTGGGTTGCTTTCCTAATTAAAAGCTCTGTGTGCAGCTGACCAGGTCGCTTACAACCCCAAGTTGTACACCCAGTTGTACACCCGATTAGGTATCGATAATATGCATAGAAGCGAGTTAGATCGCAGCAATTCCTGATTTGTAGTTTTGTTAATATGAAAAAGAACTATTGGTTGCTTCTATTTCCTACGGGATCCCTCTCTTTCGCACTTGGGGTGCCTCTTGTAGTCTGTCTCTCCTGGAGCCTGCCTCTGCTTTCTCACTTTGTGTCATATTGTATTAAAATTGAAACTGTATAGTGCTTAAACCTCCTGAGGTGGCGCTGTTCTATTTGGATCACTCTCCTTCGCTTTCCATTTTCTCTCGCTGGTATTCCTTCTCTTACTTTGAATATCTGTCTAAAGCTGTCCCTTGGTTTGTTTCTTGAGATCCATGTGTCTCTTTCACTCTGTTTGTTTCCCTCCCTGTATATCTTGGTGTCCTTGGGATTCTGTGGTACGTGACAAGCGCCTTCCTGTGCAGAGGCATGGTTTTGCATATACTGTATTCACACATCTTGGTTGCATCGGAGTCTGAAGTTTGCTTTACGTTCCTAGCCTAGACTGAACAATAAATGCATATATTTGGAGTACCATTTATCATGCCTGAGTGTGTGAGTTGCTGTTGTGATTTTGTGTGTAGAATCTGTGAACCTGTATTTTAATTGCATTTTGCTAGGTGGGTGTCAGTAGACAGCAGTCTTTGTGCTCCCGGCTTCAAACCCTGTGGACATTTTCTCTTAACTGGTAGTCTCATGTCCGAGTTTAGTGAAGGCGTGTCCAATGTGGGACCAGAACAGCCAGATGGATGTCATGATTGACTGTCAAGGCATGTCCAATGTGAGACCAGGATAGCCGGACTGATGTCATATTAGGCTGTCATACCTATTGTTATAATTCTTACGTTTAAAATCTATCTATCTATCTATCTATCTATCTATCTATCTATCTATCTATCTATCTATCTATCTATCTATCTATCTTATCTATCTTATCTATCTTATCTATCTTATCTATCTTATCTATCTTATCTATCTATCTCCCCCTTGGCACGTGCCCTTGTTGGCCATCAGTGCTTGACTGATTGAAATTGTGAAGGTTTGACCTTCGGGGTCAGACTTAACAAAGTCCTAGCCCTTCGCTCAATCTTCATTTGTGCCTCGAAGGGTGACTGAATAAAGCCCTGCCTTTGACATGGACGCGGTTTCACATTCACTGTTCTGATCGGGGGAGTTTAACGCCTCGAGGTTCAAGACTTCCATCTCACAGCATTCAAATGTTTGCACCCAGACTGAAATAAAATCCTGACAATAGAAAGTGCTTCGAAGTAGAAGTTAGAATAAGGTGAGCATTCTAAAGGCTGTTGTCCAGATGTGACGGGGACCCTTGCATGGATCGCATGACCCTGCGTGCCACTCCCCGCACGCTCGTGCTGTCCGTATCACGCATGTAAAGCCCACGAACACACACACGACTTTAAAACCTGGTCACACTTGGCGTCACACACTTCCTTCGTGTACCTCAGAGAGGCTCAACAGACATATTTTGTTTCACCTCATTCAGCTTCCAGGATGATCTAATTTACTCTCTGGAAAATCCCTTTCTGCGTTTATTTCATGCCTATGATTAACTAGCAGCAGTACTGTCTTGAATGCTCCTGGGGTCAAAGGTTAAAGATGTGCTATCTCTTTGTTGCCATACAATGAATGGGCTTTAGTTGCTGACTCGCGGGGGTGGGGGCACAGCCCTCTGGCATTAATGACTAACAGTTGGGAAGAGCGATGCTCATTAGCTTAATTGTTTCAAATTCTAATTTTCCAAATCGGCAATGCCGCCCTCCCAGGCACGCAGGGGGTCTTCCGTGCTCTTCTGTGAAACTAAGGCTCTTCCTTACTAACCCTCTTTTACTTCTAGCGCCCTGAAATCTTCTGGTGACAGGGCGCTTTCACAAATCGAAGTGATGTTTCTACAGGCTCCGATGCTGACTCAAATTCTTACATTATAAAGCAAGCCTCGAGACGTGCTTTTGGCGCGTTCAAGGTTGCTATGTTCTTTTTAAATAGACTTCTGCTTAAATGTTCCCAAATTCGTCACTCAAACATGTATACTTGACCGACTCCGAGGGACAACATTCATCAGTGTTTCCTTTTTATCACGACACGGGGGGGGGGGGGGGCGCGCATATTGGGCTTGCGGGCGCCATTATTTCAGCCTTCTCCGTTGCACTTTCACCCCCTGCCCCAAAATGGTGACTTTTAAACTGAGAAATGCATTGTGAGCGCCGGGTTTGGTCTCGGGTAAAAGCTCCTTCCCGTCCCAGAACTTGTCACCCTTTGTGCCGAGACCATGAATGGGCCGGCCCAGCTCACATGCTCCCCCCCGGAGGTCCACTCGGCATAAGCATCATTGTGCGACTGTCCCAGTTATTGAAATATGTCTCGGACCCCAGACCCTAGCAGCATATGGCCGTGCTCGGCGGTGTGTGGCCTTGGAGCGGCCTCTGTTGTGGGGCCGGCGTGTGCCGGGTCACGGGGGCCGCAGATGTCTGGGAGGGGCCTGGAGCGTGCCCGGGGGCTGACAATCTAATCATGAAAGATTGACAAATTCAATTTCCAATCGGGCGAAGCTCGGCCGCGCTCCGCGTCCATTTCTGGGCCATATACAGACACTTAGCGCGGGCCCGGGGTCTCTGCTTTCGGGATTTGGGATTTTTTTATAAGAGGAAGACCGCAGCACATTTGGTAAGAGCACAACTTGTATTCTGTAAGATTTTACGTGGAAAAATAGTATTAAACAAGTCTGTCTTGCATGTTTAAAAAATAATTTGCGAGCGTTACTTTGACCGTCGTCCTTGTGAAATTCCATTTGCACCTTTTGCACATTAGCAGTACGACTGTGCAAAACAGTAGTTTCGTTTCTGTCGCATTTAAGAACGGATTGGTGTCTATATTGAGACTAGCCCTTACAATATGTAGAGTTTGAAAGGCCATATAGCAGAAAATTGGTGTGACCCCTCCTTAAGTTTTCAGTCCGGCTTCCGAGTAACATGGCTTGTTTAGCCATGCCTGAATGTTTTTGGTTCTGCTTTTTTTGTTTATTTACCAGCCTCAGATTTAGGCTAACTGAAACAATACTGTTTATTGTAGTGTGTGACGAGCCATTACAGAACATATCACCTTGACACACACTTCCTCATTTGACACATGTTTTTAAATTCGGTTATACATTTAGAGCCTTAGCACATCCATGCTGCCTAAAGTTTAGCTTTTTATGCCATTATATTTTGGAATTCATTTCTTAAATTTGTATTTTTAAGCCCAACCCTCAAGGTTAGTTTTTCAGGGACATGGCACTCTGACATGCAGAGAAAACTGAAACACTTGTTTTATTTGTTTGTTTGTTTGTTTGTTTGTTTTATTTATTTGTTTTGTTTATTTATTATGTGTGCATTTTTAGATTTTGGTGCTGTGCGTCTGTCTCCATTAGCACTTCCGTATAGTCCTGGAGAAACGAGTTGTGTTGCTGCCATGGACCTTGTTAAAAATCACATTGCCAATAGCCAGGTCTGCACACGGTGCCTGTAGCCTCTTCCGGGCCATGCTCTATGTGCCATCATCGCTTGTTCCAAACATACAAATGGATGTTGGTTAAAAAACAAAACCGGTAAAATAAGTGCAGGCAGGTAGATACAAACAGCTGGTTTAAGTATATGAAAGCTATGCAAAGTAAAATATGTGAAGAAGTGAATATATAAATAAATAATATACTATCGATAAATGTGCCTATATTGTATGTGTACATGTTTGACCAGCATAGATCTATAGGTATAAACAAGTGCTACCAGTCTCAGACAGTGCTCAAGTGTGAGCAGTTATCTAAAAAGAGACCTCTAATAAACCAATAATACTCACTTCTCCCAACAAAAGTACATTTCGTCGGCAGTCGGTACTTGTCACTCAAACCTTCCTCCAGCAGCCTTTCCTCCCATCTCTAGGGGCAGCCCGGGTCCCTTTGGGGAGAAGCCACGCGGCCTGCACTTAGGCACTTTGACAGAGGCGGCCTCTGATGACAGCTTGTTCCTGCAAGCTACTGCTGGACACAGTGAAGGTGACCCCTGCGGCCCGGGGCTTGGCCTTTGAACTGACGGGGCATCAGTGTGGCCTCAGTTCCCCTTCTTCCACCTTGGAGTTCATTCGTGAGCCCCAGTTTGGTTTGTTGTTTACCTCTTATTTTAAAGTGCTGTATTGTGGGAAGGAAAGCTGCGTTTGTGTGCCGCAGTTTGTGATTGGTCGCTCAACAGCTTGTATCATCGAAGCTAGAAATGACCGCGCTTCCCAAATGGGGCGGCTCATGTTCGTTGTCAGACCAAAGCATATGAGACCAGCACAAAAATAAATGAGAAAGAAAGCACCCTCAGGGTTATGACTCACAAACAGGGAAAGTACTCACTTTAGGAATTCAGAAAGGTTTTCCAGTTCAATCCTGTAAACTCGCTGCAGTGTTCGGTTTCCATGTGCACTCCTGAGAAACTTGCACATTCAGTTTCAGCATCTGCTAATATAAACGGGTATATGTTTGCAATAGAAAATCGGCAGCACACATGCAAAGGGAAAATATGTTCCATAGTTTGGGAAATACGTTTGTGTTTGAACCTCTTCTTTAATACCCCCAATTGTGGTGCTCCCTTTTCATTCGAGAAGGAAGTTTAATTTTACCCACAAACAGAACATCCACAAACGGGTGCGCACCCCCTTCCAAAGAATTGGTGCCCCGGAATGTCCCCCCTCCCTCGAACAATCACATGGCCTTCATTGTTAGTAAATCTTTTAGAGAACAACCGCATTGGTGGCCCTCGAACACCAGTGATAAATGACATTACCCACAAATAATACTGCCCAGTCGCCACTGGCTACCCCAGAATGCAGAGATAGGCCGCACAATCCGCACACACGAGCCATCCACCTGCTCCGTCACTTGGGCCTATTAGAGCCACCTGAGCGAACTCTTACCTCCTAATCCATCTATCAAAAGGCGGTGGGTGATTAGTTCACTTTTACAAAGAGTCAGGAGCTGCATGCATTCAGTGTTGAGGCTTTAGTAATCTTTCATCATTTGAGGTACAGAATATGTAAATGATGCAGCGGACGGTGGGTTCAGCAGCAAGTGCTTGGGGCTCGTAACTATGAAAAGCCCAGTGGCCACGGAGTCCTAGAATGGCAGCGGTCCTGCCGTGACTGACTTTGTGTGAAGACTGGTTGTGCTGCACTTTGTTGTGGTCAGTTGATGGCAGCGGCGAGCTGTAAATATTCAAGATTGTGTATGAGGGCATTTGGCACTTTTTGCATCCGAAGATGAGGAAAGCATCTCGGGGGACAGCCCGGGCAGCCTTTGTACCTCGAGAAATACCCGAGCAGGGTCCAGGGGAGTGTTACCTGCTCATGGAAACACAGCTAAGCCTGTGGTGGGACTTGAAGGACCCCTGGCCTCCTGCCAGAAACACGCTGAGCACCTTGTTTTGTTTTTTTTTTGTTTTTGTATGTTCTTATATAGCGCTCGAATCACCCGGAGGCACCTCGGCGCTTGCCTTGGGAACCCCGTCCTGGCTTTTCCCTGTGAGATAGCCCGAACATTAAGATGTTTCTCCTAGGCTGACTATGGCTACTTAGGACCAAAACTCACCTACTCTTGCAGTTTTAATAAATCCTAAAGTCCTTCAGAGGCCCCCATCAGATATGCTATCCTCCTTTTTACATTCCTACCTCCATAATTAGTGAATATTCCTACCACCGTTATAGTGAATGTTCCTACCACCATAATAGTGAATATTCCTACAACCATAATGGTGAACCTTCCTACCACCATAATAGTGAATATTCCTACCACCATAATAGTGAATATTCCTACCACCATAATAGTGAACATTCCTACCACCATAATGGTGAACCTTCCTACCACCATAATGGTGAATGTTCCTACCACCATAATAGTGAATATTCCTACAACCATAATGGTGAACCTTCCTACCACCATAATAGTGAATATTCCTACCACCATAATAGTGAACATTCCTACCACCATATAGTGAATATTCCTACCACCATAATAGTGAATATTCTTACCACCATAATAGTGAATATTCCTAGCACAATAATAGTGAATATTCTTACCACCATAATAATGAATATTCCTACCACCATAATGGTGAACCTTCCTACCACCATAATGGTGAACATTCCTACCACCATAATGGTGAATATTCCTACCACCATAATAGTGAATATTCCTACCACCATAATAGTGAATATTCCATAATAGTGAATATTCCTACCACCATAATAGTGAATATTCCTACCACCATAATAGTGAATATTCCTACCACCATAATACCATAATAGTGAATATTCCTACCACCATAATAGTGGATATTCCTACCACCATAATAGTGGATATTCCTACCACCATAATGGTGAACCTTCCTACCACCATAATGGTGAATATTCCTACCACCATAATAGTGAACCTTCCTACCATCATAATAGTGAATATTCCTCCACCATAATAGTGAAAATTCCTATCACCATAATAGTGAATACTGAATAGTGTTTTCGGTCCCCAGTATGAGGACTGTCCTAACATTGGGGGAAGCACAAGGATAGCCAAGCTACGCTAGGCGATCCTACCCCAAAGAGCATGACCAGTGCGCCCTTCCCCCTCATGGCTTATTCATGCATGTGAGATACTCTGGGGAGTCTCTGATACCGGCTTAACTGTATCATTAATTGAACTCGGACATGACCATGGCCTTGCCCTGGAATGTTTTACCAATGTAATAACCATATCTTGGGGAGAGAATGTGGCCTAACGGCTAGGGCGGAAGACCTCAGAGCTGGGGTACCATGTTCGAGTCTCGGCAGGGACGCTCAACATCCTGTGATTGTGGGCAAATTACTCTCCCCGTGCCTAACAAAAGTGAATGTGTCCGTCTGTAACGTAACTTGTGCTCATGTAAAGTGCTCCGATACCTTCTGGTCTAGTTAGCGCTATATAAAACTTGTAAGTATTTTTAAAGAAATCAAATTGCCCAGGCATTTTGTTTATTATTTGGAAATTTACTAAAGGTGAATTAATTTCTCTGCTATCCCTTGCTAGGGAACGGCACCCATACGAAGATACAAGTTCAGCGCCACACAAACCAGCTACGATAACTCACGTGGGACCTTCTATTGCACCGAAGTGTCAAGCTAGCTGCCGCAGGAACGGTCTTCCCTCCTGGGGGACTGTTCTTATGTTTGAAAATGTCCACCAGGGATTATATAGATGTAACAAAATGATTCCCCTGCTTTCAACAGTAGCTCTAATCTGAAAACGGAACTATTAACCTACCTTTTGAGTGAACTTCTGCAGGGGGTCCGGGTTCACAGTTAAAAAAACATCAGACAGACATTCGCCTATCCGATCAGACTTTACATTCTCTTAAATACTTTTTGAAATATGTTTTTAATTATTTCCAGTGCTTTGTGTAACCTAGAGGGTACTTGTAGCGCTGTATACAATTTCTTAATGAATAAAAAATATTCACCTAAGCTAATTTTGCAAACACCTGACTCTAAATAAAAAACCTTTATAAAGTCAGTGGTTAACCTGAAACTCTGCCATGAATCTGACCCTCCTGGGCCCACGGTGGACACCCCTGTGTTATACGTCTCGCTGAGTGATGGCCTTGATGTCCTTTCACTTTGCCCAATTGGTCTCTCCTCCATAACGCATTGCACAACTGTCCTATTTCTTCATAAGAGCTATTTTTTCTCGTTCCTTGACTGTCTTATGTGTCCAGGTGGACAGGGCTTTAACCTTAGCTCTGGGATCCATTGATTAAATCTCTCTCAACTCCAGCAGCAGTCTGTGGGCAGTGGGGCATCACCCACGTCAGAGCACTGAGTGGACATATGGGTTTGTTGTCAACCATTTTAACATGAACAGCTCCTAGCATCTTTCTGCATCCTGATTGGATGTTTCTTTCCCTCTGGATTCAGTCCAAGAATCCTGTTCGATCTGGATTAACAGCACAGCTGTGACATAACCTCACGGGAATACCTTGAAGAAGCAGGGGAGGGGCTGAGGCCTGGCCCACAGCTGGGTCATCTTCTCTGCAAGCAGGTAGAAGGTGCCCCCCCCCTGCAGCGGCAGGTGTGAGGGTGTGTGCAGTACAGTAGGTATGGGCTAGGTATGGGGACACGCCAATGGGAAAGGCTTTAGCGTGATCAGTTACTTGGGAAAAGTTATGTCTGATACCATAGCTCCGATCTGTTTGTTATAAGAAGTTATGCCAAAGTCAGTAGGAAAGACCTTTTTATTGTGAATAGTATGTTAAAGCCATTTGGCTTTAAGTGTGGATTGTTATTCCGCTGTGTTCAACCCTCGTGACGGGTAGCTTTCTTCTTTTCAATGGAATCTCACAGATTACTGTAGTAAGCAAGGGTTTTGGTGTTAGTTGTTACTAGCCAGAGGGGCTTACCCTGGAGAAGCAATGGTGTAACGAAACTTGAGCGGGGGGCTCTGCATGTAACATGGAGGGGCACCCTCTGGACTTAACCAGGAGATCTCTGGCCAGGGTACTGCGCTGAGGGGGTGACCCTCCCGCAAGGCCTATGTTAAGCTACTGTGGAGTAGAGAATACACAGGGGAAGAGATTTCACACTCTAATAATTTATATTAACTACTCTTAGGAAGGCATGTATTTTACCAACTGTTTATTATTTTTTTTTTTTTTTTACATATTTGTAATTTTATGATGTTGCTCAGTGTAGTAGACCTGAGGTGCTTATGCTGTCAAGGTAAAGTCTATAGGCCTGATTATGTAAATGTATGCTAAAAGGCTGTAGGTCTGACATATTGATTGTGAAAAGCATGTTAAAGTCATGTAGGCATTTAAGTATGGCTCGTTATTACTCAAATTTAAGCCTACACATACACCATTTCTTACATGGAATCTCACAATGACCACAGTAGACACAGGCTTTGGTATTGGATACTTCCTCTTATAAACCCTGGGGGTCGTCAAAGATTTGCAGTGAGCCAATACTTGGTATTTCCTTTTTAGGAGTGGGTTCTATATTGTTTTGCCAATTGTAATTTTGTATACATTTGTAGTTTGATCTGGGGTATTAGATAATGTGTGTATTTAAATACTTTTTATGTTTGGCCTTACAGCTTTAGCCATCTCGCAGACTCTTGTATTGAAAACCGATGCACACAGAACATATACATAAACCAAGGGGCTTTAGGTCGTCCCTCTTCAGCCACTGGTCTGTTTGACTGCCAATCATGTTCTGCTTCTGCCCAAGATAGCCTATAGCAGGGGCAAAGGATCAGCCCACTCCAGCCATTGGCTTTATTTCCATGTGAGTGGTGGCATGTCACCTGATCACATCTGTCTGAAGATCAATGCGCTCCAGTGCCAGGGCTGGCGCTCTGGTCGTTTAGTTTTCCATTTGCTCCTCTGAGAAGTTCCCTTTCATTTCTTTCCTACTGGTTTATGGTTTCTCACCACAGGCAGCTGAAGCGATCTGTATAATATTGTATACCATGGCATCTGTAACAGAGTCAGGCCTTGCTCATGGTTAGATGACTTTCTCATCAATATCAGTTCCCTGCTCATTATTGGATGGCTTCCTACTTAGCCTTTGTTTGTCCCTCCCCTGGAGTATAGCTTGCTTTTCCTTGCTTATGATTGGCTAGTGTGTATCCTTCCACTGCTGGTATCGAACTACTTTTTTCATTACCTGTTTTGTTCTCCATGGGGTTGCATTTCCTGATGTTCAGAGTGTGCTTGTGCTCTTTACTTAGCTCCCCTGACTCGCCCAATCTGTCCCATCTGTCCTATTTTCCACTGAGGTGCAGAAGGTGCTGGGTGGTAGCCTTAATGATGACCCCGTCTCCCCTCCCCAACCTCGCCCTCCTGATGCTCTTCTGCATGTCAGATGGCTGTTTGAAGATGCCCTGGTTGTTGCCCACTGCACTGTCCAGTGCTGCCCTCTTCATGGTGGTAGACGCTATTGAATTTGCCAATGCTAGAGGCTTTTAAGCTCTGCCAGCATAGGTACAGCCAGTAGTTGGAAGTATAGAAAACAAAGTATGAACAATTGTTTTCTTTTCTTTCAAGATGGCTGCTTCTTTGCATGAAACACATGTTTTGCATTATCACGTCAACGTGTTTTCTTATGCATTGTGTTAGCCATCTTGAAAATATAAAAACAATGTTTTCATACATTGTTTTCTATACTTTTTAAGCTTGGCATTTAGGCATTAGCAAAATCAATTGTGTTAATTGCACAACATTTGATGAGTGCCTGGCTTTACCAATGCTCGTTTTAATTAGTTTTAATTTTACAACTCCCCAGGCAGTGTTACTGACCGCTTTCTTGCTGTTGACGTCATCTGTAGGGTACTGTATCCTGTGCAGCCAGTGTTGTAAACATGATGGCCATCTTGGATTGGTATTGTCAATGTCACAATTTTTTAGGTCTCCCGACCTATCAATGCGCATGCGCATTGAGCGGAGCGAGAATTCAAGTGCTCAAAATACTTGTGAAACCACGGGTTTTCTTCGAGTTCACGTGAATCACATGACCAAACAAGCACGCGCATCAGCCTCCCTCCCTACGGCCGCCACCACATCAAAGGGCTTCTCCCAGCGTGTGCTCTGCAGCTTCACCTCCCCTAATTATTCATGGCTGGCCAGTGGCTGGCCGTACTTTCAGTTTCCCTGCCGCTCTTGTTTTTTTTACACCTTTAACCCTTTCCACCCCATCCCCCAACTGTTCATCTGCTTGATCCTTCACTTGCCACAATCTCTTCCTCTCTTTGTCTTTCCATGTCAGGCGCTCTTCCCAGCACTTATGAGATGATACCTTCTGCAGTTTGTAGACTGCCCTGTACCCGTTATACTACAAATACCCGTTCCTTCCCCAGAGGTGCCGCCTTCTCCTGTTCCAGAAGCACACTTCCCTCTTCTCCACACAGAAGCAACTCTCTCCCTCCCTCCATAAACTGCACACTCCCCTATCCTCAATGAGCCAAGTATTTTATTCTCTTACACCAAGGGCACTTTCCTATCACCCACAAGCAGCGTGCGTTTTTCTCCCCTACGAAAAGTGCACCCTCCTCTGTCCTCCATGGGAGGGACTCTTCCCTCTCCACTACTAGATGTAAACTCCCCATAAGAAATATACAAAAGACAGCACCTCAGGCTCTCCAACTCTCTTCGCCACTCTGCTGAAATTCCCTCCTCCCCCTTCATGAGATGCTTACTACTCTCCACCACAGAAGCAGACAGAAATTAGGCATAACCGCAGGAATAATAATGCCGTATTGTTGGACAGCTGAACGCTGATACTGACACTTTCTGGAGGAGGGGCAGCATGTTCTGTGTGCCTGCTGCGCTAGTAAATGGGGATGTGGCATAACGGCTAGTGCGGTCGAACACGAAGCAGAGGAACCAGGTTCGAGTCTGGCGGGAGGCTCAAGCGTCATCGCCGAATCTTCTCGTCGAAAATGAATCTGTCCTTGTGTACTGCAACTAGTGCTCATGTGATGCGCTCTGATACCTTCACGTAGAGTTCGATCTATATAAGAAATGCAAAAAATAAAAATGCTATACAATTGTTGTTAGGGGTGAGGGTAACTGCAGGTTATCCTGGGTTGTGTCGAGGTATTTTAGAGCCCTAGGGCAGATGCATTTTTTTGTGGAAATTCCACCTAATTTTTTTTATCACCGACGACGTGGCTCTAGTCTTCTCAGTGAGAGCTCATGGGTGACACTAAAACTCAGCAGGGGATCGAAGCCCATGCATAGAAATGACAGTCATTCCCCTAGCGCCTAGAGGGCACACTTTGGAATGTGTGGGCAGGTCTGGTTGTCAGTATGCACAAAGCAGGTGTGCCACTGGCTGTGTGGGTGGGTGAGTCGGAAGTCTCCCTCTGCTGAGTCTTCTGGGGGGCATAAGTTCGAGGGCAGGAGGCCCTCCGGGGAGGCTGGCATTTTTACCTTGTTCAAAGGCGTGCCCCTGAATTTATACCTAGAAACTGAGACTCAACCTTTAATTGGGACTGTACTCGATTGTAGGTAGTTAAAAATTGTATTGTGTAATTTATATTAAAAAAAAAGATACTATATAATGACTTAAATAGTAAAACAACCTAATAATTACAGTCAATCAGAAATTAAAATCCATAATCATGAAGTTATATGTACATTACAATGCATTGCCACTAATATAGTTTATTTAAACAGGGCCTTCAGACGCAGCTCTAACCGTGAATACATTTAATGAGACAACTAATGACTTTATTGGAGCTCCTGGCAAAACGGAACTGCGTGGCGTCTTTAATGTCCTGGTGCTAGTCTGTTGAAATGGTTTTAGAAATGCCTTTCTGGAATCCTGTAAAGTAGACCGATGTAAAGGATATCTTCTACAGTTTCAGAAAATAGGTTGTATGTTGTAATTGCATTTTTATAGCGCTTAAATAGCCAATAGGCTATGGCATAGCTAATAGGTCTCGCTTTGGGGACCTTATAAGTATTTAATTATGCAGAACAGTATCCTTGTTTCCATTCTGTCTGCCTTACTCTCTCCCATGAACTCTGCCTTCCCTTCGTCCTTGCTCTCTGCTTTCCTTTTTCCCATGTCGGATTTTCTTTCTCTCATGCACTCTCTTACTTTTACCCTTGCTCGCTGCCTCCCTTTCTCCCATAACCCCTCCTTTCTATTTCCTGTTCCCCGATACACACTGCCTTTTGTTCTGTCTTAAGGTCTACTGTTGCTTCTTTCATGGCCTCTCATCCTTTCTTCCATGCAGTAGGGTGTAATTTTCCCCTTAGTCTCTGCCTTCTGTTCTCCCATAAACAGTTTTTAGGTTGTGCCTTCGATCATAACTTCTCCCAGAATCTGCTCTCCTTTCTCCATTAGTCTTTTTGTCTTCCATACAAATATTTGATTTTGCATACACTGTATCCCCCTTTAACACATGCACTCTATCACACATTATCCCTTACAACCTACCTTCCTTACTCCCATACAGTCTGTAGTCTTCTCCCGTTCAACCAGACTTTCTTTCTCCTATTTGCGCAGCCTTCCAGTTTTTTACAGTCCCCCTGAATTTGCTTCATACATGATGCCTCATTTCTTAGGCTGTCCTATCTCCCATACACTATACCTCCCTATTTCCCATACAGTATGTGTCTTTTCTCCCGTGCAATATTCTTAACTTTCTCTAACCTAATCACTCTGGGACACCACCACATCACTCTGGGACACCACCACATCA
Organism: Lissotriton vulgaris; assembly: GCF_964263255.1. Classification (NCBI taxonomy): domain Eukaryota; kingdom Metazoa; phylum Chordata; class Amphibia; order Caudata; family Salamandridae; genus Lissotriton; species Lissotriton vulgaris. The sequence continues at coordinate 85,172,306 of NC_141693.1, forward strand.
CTCTGGGACACCACCACATCACTCTGGGACACCACCACATCACTCTGGGACACCACCACATCACTCTGGGACACCACCACATCACTCGGGGATACCACCACATCACTCGGGGATACCACCACATCACTCGGGGACACCACCACATTACTCTGGGACACCACCACATCACTCTGGGACACCACCACATCACTCTGGGACACCACCACATCACTCTGGGGCACCACCACATCACCCAGGGGCACCACTCAGGAGCATCACCACATCACTCAGGTACACCACCACATCACTCAGGGGTACCACCACATCACTCAGGGGTACCACCACATCACTCAGGGGTACCACCACATCACTCAGGGACACCAACACATCACTCTGGGACACTACCACTTCGCTCAGGGACACCAACACATCACTCTGGGACACCACCACATCACTCTGGGACACCACCACATCACTCTGGGACACCACCACATCACTCGGGACACCACCACCACATCACTCGGGACACCACCACCACATCACTCGGGACACCACCACATCACTCGGGACACCACCACATCACTCGGGACACCACCACATCACTCGGGACACCACCACATCACTCGGGACACCACCACATCACTCGGGACACCACCACATCACTCGGGACACCACCACATCACTCGGGACACCACCACATCACTCGGGACACCACCACATCACTCGGGACACCACCACATCACTCGGGACACCACCACATCACTCGGGACACCACCACATCACTCGGGACACCACCACATCACTCGGGACACCACCACATCACTCGGGACACCACCACATCACTCGGGACACCACCACATCACTCGGGACACCACCACATCACTCGGGACACCACCACATCACTCGGGACACCACCACATCACTCGGGACACCACCACATCACTCGGGACACCACCACATCACTCGGGACACCACCACATCACTCGGGACACCACCACATCACTCGGGACACCACCACATCACTCGGGACACCACCACATCACTCGGGACACCACCACATCACTCTGGGACACCACCACATCACTCTGGGACACCACCACATCACTCTAATAAACCACCACACCACTCAGCCCAACCACAAAATTACTCAGCACCACAACAGCACTGTCCTTGCTTGCTACCAACAAGCATTGCCATACCCAATAGGACTCGCATTAGGAAAGTGTAAGCTATTGGCTTTGTGAATAACAATGCTATTAATGTATATATTTTCAAAGCCAACACATATTAAAAAAATGTGTCATTTAAAATACCAATAGCTCACACTTTCCTAATGCGAGACCTATTGCATTGCAAATGCTTGTTGATTGTTGGTTCAATGATGCACGATGCAAATTGCAATTCTAAGAGGGCCAACCAGTGTGATGTTTACTGGGCCACCATTATGTAATGGTATTGTGATTAACATATAATTGTCTCAGTGTTCCAAGATGGGCGAAACCGTGCTACAAATCGTGATGACTAATAATAGCCTTACCTAATGCAATGTTTACATTTTTGCTTATTTTTTGCAATGTTTACTTTTTTGCTTATGTTTTTACTGCCAGAATATTCCCACCATGTTTAGGTGGCTGCATTTTTTTCTTTTTTTACTTTTTATTTTTTTAATCGACCTTGCATTTACTTATTCAGTTTTATTTATGCATGTGTTTTATTTTGAGGGGTTGTGTGGGTGAATGTAAGAATGAGTCAGTGGGTGGATAAATGAATGCATAATTTAAAGGAGTAGTGACAGAATGCATGTGTGATAGATTATTGAGTGCTTAAACCTACTAGTGACTGAAGAGTTACTTTTATTTATAGGCCAGACCTATGAGGATAGCATTGATGGTGAAGAGACGAGGTTAGCCTAACAAAGTAAATATTCTAATGTGTTTGCTGCGCGATAGAGAAACCCCTCGATGAATGATTGATCCCCTTAGCAAGGTAGGTTGTCGAGAGATTGTATCGGTACCTTTCAGCTGATTCAAACAAGGCTCTGTATGTGACTTGTGCCAATCTTGCTGTACAAAAACGTACACCCATGAAACCCACCTGCAGTGACTCTTTGTCACCACTAGGACTATCTTTAGTATTCACCAAAAGGGAAAGGTCCTAGGAAACCTTCCAACTTCTAGTTGCTAACAAGAGCACCAACTAGGAAGTGCTGACATAGGAAACATGTATTAAAAGTACGATAACGATAACGACCCCTCTGTTTGAGCTGGTATATAAGGCACTTCACGGAGGACAAAAAACCCAGTGCCCATCGCTTGTCTACACCGCTGCCTGCTGACGTCAATGTTAAGAGTGCACATGATTGGATGGCAAGCAGCAGCCATATTAAAGAGACGTCTAGATAATGTCCACCTCCTGTCGTGGCATAAACTTCTCTGTGGCCTGTTCACGGATTACAAACCTCGCCTCAGTATGCAGGGAAGGGTCATGCAAGGCAGAAGGAAATGTAGGATGCATTCACCATTGTTCATATATATGTAGGGCACTGACATGATTCATGCTCGATTTAAAGACGGGTAAAAGAAGTAAACAAGACGGATAATTGCGTAACAGTCAGGCCCGGACTGGCCGTTGCGGGCACCGGGCAATCCCCCGGTGCGCCGCAATGGTGGGGGCCGGTTTTGGGCCCCTGGGGGCCGTTTTTGCAGCATAGCTGCAAAATCGGCCCTGTAACAAAAATGACCGAAAACCGGCCCCGGCAAAGAACTCGGTCGCCCCTCCCCCGGGGGGTTGTGGGCCGGCCGAGCACTTTGCCAGGGCCGGTTTTGGTTCCCAGTCCGGCCCTGGTGACAGTGGAGAATGAGGCTTTGGCTCGTTTGCCAATGACTAACGACGTTCCAACGCATGCCATTACATCACATGCCATTGCAACGCCAACCTTTACCCCGACTTTCTGTCGGGGGAGGGCTGGAAGTTGGAATAGATTAATTTTCTATTCCAACTCCAGTGTGTGCAACAGTAGGGAGGGTGTTGCAGTTAAATCCAGCACCTTCTACCCACTGCTGCACAGCTTTTTCGTTGCAACGACCTGCAATGTAATGGCATGCGTTGTAACAGTTGCGTAGTAAAGGTTGTTTCCCACTACTAACGGGTGAGGCAGGTCCAGTGGTTACTATGATCCAGTCGTTTCCGGTTCTCGGCACAGGCACTTTGTTATTATTATTTGCCATATGTAAAGCGCGCGGCTACCCATCGGATTTCCGGGCACTAAGCACAGCTAAACAGCACTGCCATTAAATAAGCCATGTTTTTAGGAATTCACGGAACTGCATTAGTGAGGTACACCTCCTTATGTGCCGAGGCAAGGTCTTCCACAGTTTTGGACCTAGATACGCGATGGAGCGACCACCTGATTGTACCCTACGTATTCTTGGTACCCAGAATTGTCCCTGGGTAGCGGATCTCAAGTTTCGAGACGGAATATACAAGGAGACCAGATCTTGTATATATTTAGGGCCAAGCCCTGCCTCGGCTCTAAACATAAAGCTGAGGGCTTTGAATTGAATTCTTTTTCGATTGGTTGCCAGTGTAGCTCCCGCATAATGGGGGAAGCCGTGGTCCCTCTAAAGGAGCGAGTAAGAAACCTAGTCGATGCGTTTTGTACCACTTGAAGGCGACAGATAGCTGACTTATCTGCACCAAGGTATAAAACTTTACCATAGTCCAGTATGGAAAAAATGAGCACCTGAATTAGCGCCCTCAATGCTAAATGAAGAATAATCTAACTCCATTTTTTTCACCCACTTCATAATTGCAAAGCAGGATGAAGCAACTGCTGCTGCTTGGGGATGCTTGGGGAGTCTTCATCTAGCCAGATACCCAGGCTTTTTACTTTTGCAAAAGGGGCGGGGACAGAGCCTAAGGAGGGCGGCCAGTGCTCCGAACCCCATAGATGTGAATTTTTTCCTATGATCCGGACCTCCGTTTTGTCCCGGTTCCGTTTAAGCAGATTGCTATCCATCCATGCGGCGGTAAGCTTGAGACCCTAGTAGATTGATTCAGCGTAGTGTTTCTTATGGGAGGTCAGTGAGAAAGTAATTTGAGTGTCATCGGCGTACGAGTAGAGTATAAGATCGCAACTCTCCACCACGTCTGCCAATGGACGCACATAAAGGTTGAATAATAAGGGGCTTAGGGCAGAACCCTGCGGAACTCCTGAAAGGAGGGTGTGGATCTCTGACCGAGAATCGCACGAAAATACTTTGAATGGCTAGCCTCTTTTTAAAAAAATAGACCCTTCCAAGGCGGTGCCCTTCAGGCCGATTGATCTCAGTCTATCCAGCAGAATGGGGGGGACACCGGATCTCTGCACTCAAGTTCAGCAATATCAAGGCTACAGTGTTACCCTCATCCAGCAGAAGTTAATTGTTAACACAAGCACTTATTAAAGGATGCTACATGGCGGCACTGTGTGTAAATTAGAGATGAGCAGAACAACAGTTGTTTGTTAATTCAATATACATTAAAAACAACTAATACCTGCTGCCCAAGCCATTCTTATAGCTTATGGGGCCTGAGATAGTAAGAATGTTTAGACTTGTAGGAGTGTGACGGAATGTAGTTGTGTAGGTACTGTCGTTGGCAGTGCTGGCAGGGGCCTCTTGACAGGGCCCTGCTTTTTTTTTTTTTTTTTTTACAAATCAAGCACTGGGCAGGTTATGCACTTTAACCGGGGTATGTTATCAGCAATTACATAGAGCATTCACGGTAAGGAGGTACTGGGGACCGAAGCCTGCTCCCCTCGGATCGACCCATTTAGGCAATGTCTGTAACAATGCATGAGTACTCGCTACGAGAAGTATTGTGTATAACAAGGGGCTTGGACCCCACCCATTGCTTACCATCCTTTGGCTTCCCTTCACTCTTAATTTCTGCCACCTAGTTGAGCAGTGCCTGCCAGCTTCACTTCCTCTTCTTTCCTCTGGAGCATAGATTGATTGTTTTTAATTAGTGTCCTTCCATTCTGCTATTGCTGGGTTTGAGCCTCTTTTGTTTTTCTTATTACCTCCCTCATGTAAGTTTCTCTCGTGTTGCTCTCTGTTGCCTGGCCGTGTGTTCGCTCCACCCCCACCCTCCACCCATATTGCTTTTTTTTCTTTCAGTTTATATAGTGTGAACTAGACTCGAAGTATAATTGGTGCTCTGTACATTAGCACGAGTTTCATTACACAAGGACCAGTTTAATGTTTTTAAGCACGAGGATCTGCCCAGAATCACAGGATGTTGACCTGATGCTTACACTCCAACCTTGTTCTCAAGTTCCAAAGTCAGCTTCTCTGCCTGTAACACCAAATCCTTTCCCTAACATTACTTTCAGGGTCATCCACACACACTCCCTTGTGTTGCTTCACAATTTTCTTCACCTCCCCCCGTTACTTTTCTCCACCGTTCACCCCTTTAATCCCCAATGCTTCAGTAACACTGCATTGCAGCCGGAAACTAATACTGTAAATAATAGAAGGAAATGTTGGTCCAACTTAAACCTCTGCCTGCAATGTATTGAATTAATCCTCTAAAGTAAATTGCAGCTAAATTGTCATTTTTAGGTTGTGCTGTTTGGTTGCAGAAAGACTTCTTGGGGACATTATGAAAGCTTCCCTGGGAATGCAGTCCACCGACTGCTTACCATTGGCTTTGTGGTTTGTAATTCACGTTTGCTTGCTTTCTGCTTAATGGCTTTGTTTTTTCAGGCTGTCTATCCTGTATGTGTCCCTCCAGTGGAACATAGCCTGTTTTCCATTGTTTCTTCTATACTTCCAGGAGTGCTGCTTTCTTTAAACAAGCCTTTACATTTTGTTCTTATCTTGTCAAATTTGCTGTGCATTCAAAGACCAAGGTCAAATGCCAGACTCTTTCTAATGCTGGAGCTTAATATTTACTTTTCTTTCCCTGGCTTTAAAGTGAGAGGATTGGTGTGACAATCTTGCTGGATACTGGGGGGTGGGAAAGGAGAGTTTTTTTCTATCACACAACAAAAGTTAAATGTCTGTAAATTAACTGTGCAAAAATGTCAGAATAGATCAGATTTAAGAAAGCACAAATAAAGCACTTTTTTCGTAATTCTGAAGTGTGGTGAAAACAGATATTTTAATATGATCAAAATAAATCAGTACACTAGGTGATGACATTGCCACACATGGTTTGTGCGCTGTATACTTTTATCAGTCAAACAGTATGTTGGTGCTAATGTAATAGTCATTTCAATTGAAAATGTGATGACTATAATGGCTGTGCGCTACCACACCATGCATACTCCATCAATCAGTCAATCAATCAAAACATTTGTAGAGCGCGCTACTCACCCGTAGGGGTCTCAAGGCGCTGGGGGAGGTGGGGGTGGGGGGGGGGGAGTGCTGCTACTGCTCGAAGAGCCAGGTCTTGAGGTGTTTCCTGAAAGTGAGGCGGTCCTGGATCAGCTGTGGTGGGCGGGGAGGGAGTTCCAGGTCTTGGCCGCCAGGTAGGAGAATGATCTTCTTCCGGCGGTGGTTCTGCGGATCCGTGGGATGGTGGCGAGGGCGAGGCTGGTGGAGCGGAGTTTGCGTGTTGGAGTGTAGAACGTGAGGCGGTTGTTATGGTATTCAGGACCAATGTCGTGGAGCGCCTTGTGTGCGTGGGTGAGGAGCCTGAACGTGATCCTTTTGTTGACTGGGAGCCAGTGCAGGTCTCTCAGGTGGGCTGAGATGTGGTTGTGGCGGGGGGTGTCGAAGATGAGTCATGCGGATGCGTTCTATATGCGTTGGAGTCTTTTCTGAAGTTTGACTGTGGTTCCTGCGTATAGGGTGTTTCCGTAGTCTAGTCAGCTGGTGACGAAGGCCTGGGTGACCATCTTTCTAGTTCCAGTATGGATCCACCGGAAGATCTTGCGGAGCATGCGCAGGGTGTTGAAGCATGAGGATGAGATGGCGTCGACTTGCTTGGTCATCGTGAAGGAGGAGTCCAGGATGAATCCGAGGTTGCGTGCATGGTCAGTGGCTGTCGGTGCGGTGCCCAGTGCTGTGGGCCACCAGGAGCAGATGGCGATGGTCCGAGGATGAGAACCTCCGCCTTGTCTGAGTTCAGTTTCAGACGTCTGAGTTTTATCCAGTCAGCGATGTTTTTCATTCCTTCCTGGAGGTTGAGGTTGGCGGTGGCTTGGTCTTTGGTGAGGGAGAGGATCATTTGGGTGTCTTTGGCGTATGAGATGATGTTGATGTTGAGGTTGTGTTTGCGTGCGATGGTGGTGCGGGGGCTCATGTAGATATTGAAGAGGGTTGGCCTGAGCGATAAGCCTTGGGGTACGCTGCAGAGTATCTCTATGGCCACGGAGTGGAAGGGAGGGAGGCGGACTGTTTGGGTTCTGTCGGAGAGGAACAAAATTATCCAGTCCAGGGCTTTGTCTCGGATCCCGGCGTTGTGGAGGTGGGATATTAGGGTACGATGGCAGACTGTATCAAAGGCGGCTGAGAGGTCTAGGAGGATGAGGGCGGTTGTTTCCCCGTTGTCAAGCAGGGTCCTGATGTCGTCGGTGGCTGCCATGAGGGCAGTCTCGGTGCTGTGGTTGGCTCGAAATCCGGATTGGGATGGGTCGAGAGATCCATTGGTCTCGAGGAATGCGGTCAGCTGTTTATTGACGATCTTCTTGATAACTTTTGCAGAGAAGGGAAGAATGGGGCGGAAGTTCTTCAGGTCTTTAGGGTCCGCTGTGAGTTTCTTCAGAGGGCGTTTATCTCTGCGTGCTTCCAGCTCTCTGGGAAGGTGGCGGACGCAAGGGAGTTGTTTGACATTCTGTAGGTGGGGAGCGATGATGGTGTCGGCTTTGTTGAAGATGTGGTGAGGGCATGGGCCGGAGGGAGAGCCGGAATGGATGGTGTTCATAGCGTGGGAGGTGTCTTCGGTGCTGATGGGAGTCCAAGCGCTGAGGGTGGTTGTAGGGGGCGTTGGTTCGGTGGCTGGGGCGGAGACTGGGCGCCGAAGCTGTCGAGGATATCGGGTATCTTGCGGTGATGTCGTTGCTGCTGGCGCTGGGATTGGAGAGCCAAAGTCCAAAGTCATCGAGAAGACCGTCAACAAGCAGCTGGCCGCCTTCCTCGAGACGAATGGATCCCTCGACCACTTGCAGTCCGGCTTCCGAGCCAACCGCAGCACGGAGACCGCCCTCATCGCTGCCACTGATGACATCCGAGCCCTGCTCGACAACGGGGAAACAGCGGCCCTCATCCTCCTGGACCTGTCCGCAGCTTTCAACACTGTCTGCCACCGCACCCTAGAGCAGCGCCTCAGAAACGTCGGAATCCAAGAGAAGGCACTAGATTGGATCATCTCCTTCCTCGCCGGAAGGACTCCGAGAGTCCGCCTCCCCCCCTTCAGATCAGAAGCCACCGAAGTCATCTGCGGCGTTCCTCAAGGCTCCTCGCTCAGCCCCACCCTCTTCAATGTCTACATGAGCCCCCTTGCGGCCATCGCACGCCAACACAACCTCAACATCATCTCTTACGCCGACGACACCCAGCTGATCCTCTCCCTCACCAACGACCCCGCCACTGCCAGAGCCAGCCTACAGGAGGGGATGAAAGACGTAGCCGAGTGGATGAAGAACAGCCGCCTGAAACTGAACTCAGACAAGACGGAAGTCCTCATCCTGGGATCTTCGCCCTCCACCTGGGACGACTCCTGGTGGCCCTCCGCCCTGGGCAGCGCACCCAAACCAACAGACCACGCACGCAACCTGGGCTTCATCCTGGACTCCTCCCTCTCCATGACCAGACAAGTCAACGCCGTCTCCTCATCATGCTTCAGCATCCTGTGCATGCTACGTAAGATCTTCCGGTGGATCCCCACCGAGACCAGGAAGACGGTCACCCAGGCCCTCGTCACCAGCCGACTGGACTACGGCAACTCCCTCTACGCCGGAACCACTGCCAGACTCCAGAAGAGACTCCAGCGAATCCAGAACGCCTCAGCAAGACTCATCCTGGACATCCCCCGACACAGCCACATCTACGGACACCTGAGAGACCTGCACTGGCTCCCGGTCAACAAGAGAATCACGTTCCGACTCCTCACCCACGCACACAAAGCCCTACACAACCAAGGCCCAAGATACCTCAACAGCCGTCTCAACTTCTACACTACCACACGCCAGCTTCGATCAACAAACCACGCCCTCGCCGCCGTCCCCCGCATCCGAAGAGCCACCACAGGAGGAAGATCCTTCTCCTACCTCGCCGCCAAGACGAGGAACTCCCTCCCGACTCACCTCCGCCTGACCCAAGACCACCTCGCCTTCAGGAAGCAGCTCAAGACATGGCTGTTCGAGCAGTAGCGGACCCCCCCCCCCCCCAAGCGCCTTGAGACCCTCCGGGTGAGTAGCGCGCTATATATATATATATATATATATATATAAATGCTGTGATTGATTGATTAATTTTACGATGCTGAAGAGTTCATTGCTGTTGTGTGTGTTGTTGTCCAGCCGTTCTTTGGACGATGTCTTTTTGGTGTTGCGGATCAGCTGGTGATGTTTGCGGATGTTGTCCTTGAGGGCTGTCATATTTTCTGTTGTCTGTTCGCGGCGCCAGGTTCTTGAGGGTTCGGCCGGATTTCTTCGATTCTTTGAGGTAGTCGGTGAACCATGTTGTTTTCCTGTTACCGGGCTTGCCTGGAGGGTTCTTCAGTGGGGCAAGGGCGTTGGTGCTGTTGACGATCCACTGTGTGAGGTTGCGGGCTGCGTCGTTGGCGTCAGTAGTGTTGATTGGTGGGCTCATAGATGTGGTTAGCTGGTCTGCGGTGACTTTGCTCCAGCATCTATGGGGGATCTGTTGCGGGTGGTGGTGGGATGTGGTCTTCTTAAAGGTGAAGTGGATGCAGCTGTGGTCGGTCCAGTGTTGTCCGGTGGGGTGGCTGAAGGCAAGGTGGCTGCTGGCGGAGAAGATGGGGTCGAGCGTGTGGCCGGCGTAGTGGGTGAGGGTGTTCACCAGTTGCTTGAGTCCGAGGTTGGCGAGGTTGTCGAGCAGGGTGGTCGTGCTGTTGTTGTTCTCCAGGTGGAAGTTCAGGTCCCCTAGGAGGATGTAGTCTGATGAGGCGAGGGCATGTGGGCTGATGAAGTCGGCGATGGCTTCACTGAATTGTGTGCGTGGGCCCAGGGGTCTGTAGACGAGGGTTCCTTTGAGGGTGGTCTTGGGGTCGGTGTGGATCTGGAAGTGTTGGTGTTCGGCAGTGGTGAGGGCATCTTCAGAGTTGGATGTGATGTCGATGGTGTTTCTGTAGATGATGGCGATTCCACCTCCGGTTTGGTTGACGCGGTCCTTTCGGGTGGTCTTGTAGCCGTCCGGTATGGCTATGGCGATGTCGAAAGCTGAGGAAGCGTTCATCCAGGTTTCTGTGAGGAAGGCGACATCTGGTGCTGTTGTGTCGAGGAGGTCCCAAAGTTCGACGGCGTGCTTGTGGACGGAGCGGGTGTTGAGCAGGATGCACCTGAGGTGGTTGTTTGTTTTGCCTGGTCCGGGTGGTGGGGTGCGGGTTCGGACGCAGGTGAATTTGCAGGTTTGGCAGGAGAAGGGTCCGTGGGTGCGCTTTGAAGTGGCTTGATAGCAGGTGGGTGGTCGGCCGGTGTTGAGTGCGTGGAGGGTGGTGGGGTCGTACTTCCGTCCAGTCACTTGCTTTCGGCGGGGGCCAGGGCTTCGGGCCCGGGGCGCGGTCCAGGCACAGACGGGCTTGCCTTTGGCGCGCCTTCAGCGCGCCAGCGGCACGCAGGCTGCGTGCTTCCGCTGCATGCGTCCGCTGCGTGGCTGCTGCGCGGCCTCCATTTGAGGGGCTGAGGGAGGGAGGAGCAGCTGGGAGGCGGGAGCGGGGCGGCGAATGGGGCACCACAGGGGTGGAAACGCAGGTGCGGCAGCGGTGGGAAGCGCAAGGGAGGGGAGTGGGAGGGGGTGGTGGTACAGAAAGGAAAAACAGGGGGCAGTGGGGTAGAGGGCACAAGGGCATGAGAGGGGGGCAAACGAAAACAGTAACAGAACAGTACAACAATCACAAAACAAAACAACAACAGACCAGAAGTCACAAAGGCAAAACAATTTAAAAAAAAACGAGGGGAGCAGCACAGAATGGACTCAGGCAGCGATCCTGGTCACAGTGGGGGGCAACAGCGGGACAGCAGCACAGGAAGGACCATGTGGCGGCTGAGGGGGGCGACCTACCTGGTGACAGGGTAAAGGGTCACTCCACACTATGCCACTTGACTCAACACCACTCTACAACACTCTAACCCCTCCACTGTATGCCATTCTGTGCCACTCTGACATGCCACTCCGCTCTACACACACCACTCTGACACACCAATCCACTCCACTCTATGGGACTCCCCTCTTCGGCACTCGACGCTACTCTGACTCACCAATTTACTCGGACACTCCACTGCATGCCACTCATTCTTCTCTGACACTCCATTTTACAACACTCCATGACACTGCATTCTCCACTCTACACCACTCTAACACACTCTATACCACTCGCTCTACGACAATCTACTCCACTCTGTTCTACAACGCTCTAAACGACTCCCTCGATGCTGTTCCATGCCTCTTTAATTCACTCTAGGACACTCCACAATATTCTACTCCACTCTATGACATTCTATGCCACTCCATAACACTCTACCCCCTCCACTCTATATGCCACTTTAATGTATGACCCTCTACTCCACCCCATGCCACTTCACTCTCAACAGTCCACTCTATGCCACAACATTCTACTCCACTGTACGCAACTCTATCTATGCCACTCCACGCTACTGTACTCCACTCTATTCCTCTCTACACCACCCCACTCCATGCCACCCCACTCTACTCCACCTCACCTTTGTTATTTTTGTGAAGTTTTTTTATACTGCCAAGAACACCCGAATGTTCTGGACTGCTATACATTAGCACCGGTTCCTTCACACAAGGACCCATTCATTTTTGTAGGCACAGGGAAATTTGTCCAGAATCAAGGATGTTAAACCGACGCTGAAACTCAAACACAATTTCCCAGCTCCATAGTCGGCAGCTGTGGCCCTGAAGCCCCATCCTCTCTCAAGAGGATGACATATCGTCTCCCTAGCCTCCGCCTCAGTTCCACATTTTGTGATTATGACCAAATCACTTCCTCTCCTGTGGCAGCCCGCATTTTCTGGGGGTTGCCCATCCACCTCCCTTCCAACGCTGCTTGCCCCGCTGAACTTTTGCTGCAGTTTTATATAGCACCAACACCACTGGAAGGTATTGGAGTACTTATATTAGAACAGGTTACTTTTTTGTGCAGTTATATATATATATATATATATATATATAGCAACCAAACCACCTGTCCTGAAAACCACCTAAAGTTATTGGAATGTTTTACATTAGCCCTAGTTACTTTTTTTGTGCTGTTTTATATAGCGCCAACACCAGCTGAAGGTATTGTAGTGCTTTAAATTAACAGCAGTTACCTTTCACGAGGACACTGTAAATGCAGGCAAATCAATTCATTTCCCTGTGGTAGCCCGCATTTGCTGTTTGCCCGTCAACCTCCTGCCTGTCGCTGCTTCCCCACATGGAACTCCAGTTGCCCAGATCTCCTTTCCCCCAGAGCCCTGTCTCCACAGACAGCTTTACACATTTTTTTTTTGTGCAGTTTTATATAGCGCCAAACACCACCCATTCATATTGGAGTACTTTAATTGAGCACCAGTTACTTCACACGATGACACATTCACTTTTTAGGCGAGGTTAGATTGAGTGATTTCCCCATAATCAAGGATGTTAAGGCGATGCCAAAACTCAAACCCAGTCTCCCAGCTCCATAGTTGGCAGCTGAGGTCTTTACATCACACCGTCTACCAAGAGGACACCCCATCGTCTCCCCAGCCACAGCCTCAGTTCCACATTTTGTGATTATTGGTGCAGTTTTATATAGCGCTAATACCACCCTATGATACTGGAGTGCTTTACATTAGCACAAGTTACTTTTTTGTGTGCAGTTTTATAAAGCGCCAACACCAGCTGAGGATACTGGAGTGCTTTACATTAGCTCAAGTTACTTTCACGAGGACACCGTAAACATAGGCAAATCACTTAATTTCCCCGTGGCAGCCTTCATTTGCTGTTGGTTGCCCGTCCCTCTCCCGTCCATCGCTGCTTGCCCCGCTGAACGACATTTTCCAGATCCCCTCCTCTCCGGACTAGATTAAGTGATTTGTCCAAAATTAAGGATGTTAAGCTGACACCGAAACTCAAACCCAGTTTACCGGCTTCATAGTCCACAGCACGGGTGGCCAGTGTGGATCGCGGGTTGGAGATGTGGGTGGGGGAGGGGGATGGGGCTTGCTGACAGCTTAAAAAATAAAAATAAATAAATAAAACTTAACTTGCCACCACCGGCTCCGGTGTCTTCTCTGCTGCTTCCCTGTGTCCGACTCCAGGTCGAAACAGGAAGCAGGCAGCCTGGCTCCCACCCGTAAGCCAATCACAATGCTCTAATCTGAGCGTTGTGATTGGTCTGAGCACGGTGACACAGCGCTCAGCCAGGGGCTTTAGGTGTGGGCATGTTCTCCATGCAGGCTGTAATGCGGCCTGCATGGAGAACGGGGAAGTGCGCATTACTGTTTTGGGGCGCCTGAGAGGGCCGAACAAACAGTCATTGTGCGCAGGAGTGTCTACAACTCCTTCCCCGAAGCTCTGCCCCGCCCCTCACACACTGCCACAGCCGGAGGGAAAAATAACATGATAATAACATTCTGTTATCATTTTATTTTTTTCCTTTCTTTGTTGCTTTTGCAGTGAGGCAACGTTCCTCCGCCTTAGCGGAGGAGCCCCCACTGGTCAGCAGCTCTGACCCTTAACCTACATCCTCTCCCTAAAGGACACTAGATCATCTCCCGAGCCCCTTCCTCAGGTCCACGTTTTGTGATTACGAATAAATCACTTAATCTCCCTGTTTCTAAACACAACAAGCATTGGCAAATGCAGTCGGTTTCGCCTGTGTGAAATCGATTGTTGAAGGTCTTAGCTAGGCACGCATAAGCTGCTCGGCTAGACAGCGCAAGTACTGTCTCGAAGAGACGTATTGTGTTATATCTGTGGCCTCACAGTCCCCCTATCGCCTACCATTGGTAAACTTCAGTGTTGATCTCATTTTCTTTGATGCCATTTGTCCTGGCATACGGGCATCATGCCCTCTTCTTGTGTTTGACCCTCCCATAGCCCATGGACCAAGTACATGTCTCTTTACACTTCTCCCGATTTGCGCAGCTATTTTTTCTTTGTTTTCAAGCACCCCAAAGGAGTACTTGTGTTTTCAGGCCGTCTCCCTTACCACTAAATCATTACTCATGTACATAAATGAATGCGTTTCTTAAAAGGTTGTTAAAGCATGAACAGCACTAGTTTTTTTCTTTTGCTCGATCCGACGGCATTGAAGGGCTTGCTCCATCCTCTGTCTTGCCATAACACGAACCGGAGCCTATGGTATTAGAGCACTATAAGTGCTCACCTCTTACAAGCCAAAATGATGCATTCATTTTTGTTGCTTATCCTGCTTCAATTAAGGTTTTTTTTACCCCTTCAATGTTGATTCCTCCTGCCCTCTCTTGTCGTTGCTCGACAATCTTCCCCTCCCTCCTGCTTCCCTACTTGACCCCTCCCTCCACTACCTCCTTCGCCTCTGCTGCCTATAGCTTTTTATTTTGTTTTGTATGCTCCTTTTACACATACCACTAAAATGCATGCACATGTACATAAACCTATGTATTTCTTGTTAAAACATGAACAGCACTTGTTTATTTTTTTATTTTTTGCACTAATGGATGATATTGGAGCTCTTGTTCAGTCCTCCATCTTGCCATGGTGCTGACACCAGTCAATGGTATTGGAGCGCTTTAAGAGCGCACCTGCTACATTACACAACGCATTCATTGCTGTACGCTGGAGGAAGCATAAATGACTGGCCCAGAATCACGAACTGTTCATCCCGAGATTTGGACCTTGAACCCCAGTTCCCCATTTGCCAGCTCTGGCCTTTACGCCACGTCCTCGCTTCACTTCAAAGCTCCTCAACTGTTTCTCTCTATCATTTCCACATTTGTTCAGCAGTGCCCCGCTAACACAGAACAAGCATTGGCAAAGCTAATAGATCTCGGCAATGCCCGAGTCCTTAGCCTTGTCAATGTGAATGTATTTTAGCCATGTTGTCTAGCAGTGTATCTTCTATTCCCGCATGGCTCTTTTAAAGCTTTTTTAATCGCATTGACATTGTACAGTGGTAATCTAATACAGCATCAGGGGACCATTATGATCCTCTTTATGTTACAAAATCAGCTCAATTTTTCATTCTCAAGGCCCCCTGCGTACATCAATAAGGTAAGACACTCTACTACACTTCACTCCAATCTATGCCACGCAAAGCTACTCCACTCTACTCAATTCCCACTAAGCTATGTTAGTCCACTCTACGCCACTCCACTCCACTCTACGCCACTCCACTCTACGCCACTCCAGTCTACGCCACTCCACTCCACGCCACTCCACTCCACTCTACGCCACTCCACTCCACTCTACGCCACTCCACTCCACTCTACGCCACTCAACTCTACGCCACTCCACTCCACTCTACGCCACTCCACTCCACTCTATGCCACTCCACTCCACTCTACGCCACTCCACTCCACTCTACGCCACTCCACTCCACTCCACTCTATGCCACTCCACTCTACGCCACTCCACTCTACGCCACTCCACTCTACGCCACTCCACTCTACGCCACTCCACGCCACTCCACTCTACGCCACTCCACTCTACGCCACTCCACTCTACGCCACTCTACGCCACTCCACTCTGCGCCACTCCACTCTGCGCCACTCCACTCTGCGCCACTCCACTCTGCGCCACTCCACTCTGCGCCACTCCACTCTGCGCCACTCCACGCCACTCCACTCTGCGCCACTCCACTCTGCGCCACTCCACTCTGCGCCACTCCACTCCACTCTACGCCACTCCACTCCACGCCACTCCACTCTACGCCACTCCACTCTACGCCACTCCACTCTACGCCACTCCACTCTACGCCACTCCACTCTACGCCACTCCACTCCACGCCACTCTTCCCCACACCACTCTTCCCCACACCACTCTTCCCCACACCACTCTTCCCCACACCACTCTTCCCAATGCCACTAACCTTTAGACATGATGAACAGCAGCCACGTGATGTAGAACATTAGCAAAGCCAAAAGTACTTGCATAAGCGAGACCTATTGGCTTTGCCAACACATGTTCCTGAAAATGCGTGTGCGTCCTCCAAACTCCAGACTCACATAGCATGTATGTATTAACTTTATTTCTTTTACAATCTGAGACTGTCTGCTACTGCGCTTGCGTGAACCCCAGCCATCATACTGGCTATTGTATGTTCTGCCCATGTTGTTTCTCTGTCTGTCTTCATCTCTCTACTGCTGGTGGCTGGTGGTTCCGGACCATGCACAGTGGCTTGTGCAAACTCCACTACGCAGCATGAATCATTTACTTCATCTTATAAAGCTAGTCAAGCAGCTAAAATGTGGCAGTGGTGGTACAATTTAGAAAGGAGAGAGAGGGAGACAGAGATTTATGCATGCCACAGAATGCCACTCCACACAATGCCACACAGTTATTGTCCACGTATGCCACTCAATTCCATTCTGCACAATTCCAATCCATTCCCCACAATGCCACACGGTTCTACTGCATGCCACACAATTCCAGTCCACACAGTTTCACTCCATGCCACACAATGCAACGCAGTTGCACTCCACTCCATACACTCCGACTCCACACATTGCCACACAGCTCCACGCAATTCCACTCCATACCACCCAATTCCACTCTACGTGACACATTTTCACTGCAAACCAAATAATGTGCCACAGTTCCACTCGATGCCACTCAGTGCCACACAGTTCCACTCCTTAATGCCACATAATTCCACTCCACAATGCCCCATAATTCCACCCCACACATATCCACACAGCTCCACTCCACACAATGACACACATTTCCAATCCACTACACACAATTCCACACCACTCCTCTACGATCCATTTCACACCACTCAATGCCACACAATTCCACTCCACATAATGCCACATAATTCCTCTCCAATCAACGCAGTTACACTCCAAGCTGCACAATGCTTCACAATTGCTTTCCATACAATGCCAAACTGTTCCACTCTACTCCACACAGTTTTACTCCACGGCACACAATTCTACTTCACTCTAAAGAGTGCCACACAGTTTTACTCCACATTAAGCCTTACAGTTCCATGCCACACAATTACACTCCACACAGTGCTACATAAGTACACTCCACCCCACACAATGCCACAATGTTCCACCCTCACTTCATTCCAATCAATCAACTCTATTTCCATGCTCAGTTCCACTCTACGCCACACAATGCCATAAAATTCCACTGCACACAATGCCACACAATTAAGCTCCACTCTATTCCACACAGTGCTACTGCATCCCACCAAAGCCAATTTATCTCACATAGGTGAGACCTATTGGCCTTGCTAGTGCTTGTTTTTATTGCACTCCCTCTGCTGTCCCTCGCAGTCCTTTGGAAGGATAAGTGAGCAAATCCTGCTTCATTGATATTGAAGGAGCAGGAATTCTGCAAACTCCTCTGAATGTCACATGTTTCCCCCGTCGCAGAGTAAAGCAAGGCTCGTGCTCAGGACCCTGCACCCCACATCTCTGTACCTCGCACGGCAGAGGGGTGCGTTCGTGCCTGGAGTTATCTTCTGCATAGTAAAGCCCCAGAGGGCCTCATAGTCTGCTGCTACTGGGGCAGCATAATGCTGTCATAATGGGTAGGGTGACCAGATCTTGAAAACCAAAAACCGGGACATTTTGGGAAAATAGAAGAAGGACTACAATTTTTCATCAACAGAATGACAGTTCTCATCAACATGCGTATAACAAGAGGGAGAGAGAGGACTAGGTAGCTAGTCCGAGTCCCCTAGGGTTTATATGTGATTAAACAAAAAGGACTAGCTTAAGTTGACCAAAGTGTTACAGTACTCAAATTAGTTCTGTCACGGGCACCTTGTTGGTGTATTCATGAAGCCCTCACCCACCAACCTAGTTGGTGGCATGCTTCATCATCGGGCCCACCCAGTGACACCTAGTATGTCCCGGGTGTGCTACGACGCCTGATTACAGCGGAGCTGGTATATTGCTGAGAGTGCAGTGAGGTTGGGTGAGTTGTGATTTAAAACGGCTTGGTGGTGGTCCCAGTACCCGAGGGTAAATTAAATTTTAATAACTGGGCCGTCACCAGCGGTTAAAAGTAAGGCTACAGGACGCGTAAGGGTGGCGAGTTACTGCCCCCTGCGTACTTCAGATGGTCGACATGTTTCAGCCAGTGCCTTAGAGTATTCTGGCTTTCCTCAGGACCGGTTTTTAAAAAAGGTGTGGTGAAATAAAACAGACTAGTGTTGTGGTACAGACTATGTGATACACACACTAAGGCGTTTTTCTATATGTGAGAGGGGGATTCCCTTCTCATGCATACGCTTTGGGTTATTAGCCAAGGCTTCCTGGAGGGAAGCGGTATGGGGATGACCAGTCTTTCTGGTCAGAGCCTGCCTTGTACCTGTTGTCCCGCCGTCGTCCTCCGGCCCATGGGTGGGCCCGATGATGAAGCATGCCACCAACTAGGTTGGTGGGTGAGGGCTTCATGAATACACCAACAAGGTGCCCGTGACAGAACTAATTTGAGTACAGTAACACTTTGGTCAACTTAAGCTAGTCCTTTTTGTTTAATCACAGTTCTCATCAACATAACATCACAAAAAATGGCCTTAGGAAAATAAATAGAATGTTATTTCTAAAACCAACATCATACCATATTCATTAAATTGCTTACATATAACAGCTGCTCACTAGCACAGCTTTATAACACCCCAAAAAGTGCCTCTCAATGTTTTCAGTCGACCCCCTCAAAAAACCGGGACATGAGCCAACATTACCGAAATCTGCCGGGACAGCTGGTGAAAAACAGGGACTGTCCGGGCAAATCCCGGACGTCTGGTCACCCTAATAATGGGGCACACGCGCAGTAGTCGGGAGGAAGGCCAATGGCAGGGCTCTGGGGCACGCGCGCAGTAGTCGGGAGAAGGGCCCCTGGGAGGGCTCTGGGGCACGTGCGCAGTAGTCGGGAGAAGGGCCCCTGGCAGGGCTCTGGGGCACGCGCGCAGTAGTCGGGGGAAGGGCCCCTGGGAGGGCTCTGGGGCACGCGCGCAGTAGTCAGGAGAAGAGCCCCTGGGAGGGCTCTGGGGCACGCTCGCAGTAGTCTGGAGAAGAGCCCTTGGGAGGGCTCTGGGGCACGCGCGCAGTAGTCTGGAGAAGGGCTCCTGGTAGGGCCCAGGGGCACGCGTGCAGTAGTCGGGAAAAGGGGCCCTGGGATGGCTCTGGAGCATGCGCGCAGTAGTCAGGAGGAAGGCCCCTGGTAGGGCCCAGAAGCACGCGTGCAGTAGTTGGAAGAAGGGCCCCCGGCAGGGCTCTGGGGCATGCACGCAGTAGTTGAGAGGAAGACCCCTGGCAGGGCTCTGGGGCACGCTCGCAGTAGTCGGGAGAAGGGCCCCTGGGAGGGCTCTGGGGCACGTGTGCAGTAGTCGGGCAGAAGGCCCCCTGGGAGTGCTCTGGGGCATGTGCGCAGTAGTCGGGCTGAAGGCCCCTGGCACGGCTCCGGGGCACGAACACAGTAGTCGGTAGAGGGGCCCCTGGTAGGGCATTGGGGCACGCGCGCAGTGTTCGGGAGAGGGGCCCCTGGTAGGGCACTGGGGCACGCGCAAAGTAGTCTGGAGAGGGGCCCCTGGTAGGGCACTGGGGCACGCGCCCAGTAGTCTGGAGAGGAGCCCCTGGGAGGGCACTGGGACACATGCGCAGTAGTCGGAAGAAGGGACCGAGGTAGGGCACTGGGGCACACGTGCAGTAGTCAGGAGAAGGGCCCCTGGTAGGGCTTTGGGGCACGCGCGCAGTAGTCGGGAGAAGGGCCCCTGGTAGGGCTCTGGGGCACGTGCGCAGTAGTCTGGAGAAGAGCCTCTGGAAGGGCTCTGGGGCAAGTACACAGAAGTTGAGAGAAGGGCCCCTGGTAGGGCTCTGGGTCACGCGTGCAGTAGTCAGGCGAATGGCGCCTGGTAGGGCTCTGGAACACGTGCACAGTAGTCTTGAGATGGGCCCGTGGTAGAGGTCTGGGCCATGTGCGCAGTAGTCGGAAGAAGGGCCGTGGACAGGGCTCTGGGGCACGCGCGCAGTACTCTGGAGAAGGGCCCCTGCTAGGGCCCCAGGTAGGTTCTGGGGCACGTG
Source organism: Lissotriton vulgaris (assembly GCF_964263255.1). Taxonomy (NCBI): domain Eukaryota; kingdom Metazoa; phylum Chordata; class Amphibia; order Caudata; family Salamandridae; genus Lissotriton; species Lissotriton vulgaris. The sequence goes on from NC_141693.1 coordinate 85,192,689, forward strand.
CGCAGTAGTCTGGAGGAAGGCCCCTGGTAGGGCTCTGGGGCTTTTGCACAGTAGTGGGGAGAAGAGCCTCTGGGGCACATGTGCAGTAGTCTGGAGAAGGGCCCCTTGAAGGGCTCTGGGGCACATGTGCAGTAGTCTGGAGAAGGGCCCCTTGAAGGGCTCTGGGGCACGTTTGCAGGAGTCGAGAGAAGGGCTCCTGGTAGGGCCCAGGGGCACGCGTGCAGTAGTCGGGAGAAGGGCCCCTGGGTGGGCTCTGGGGTATGCGCGCAGTAGTCGGGCAGAAGGCCCCTGGCAGGGCTCTGGGGCACAAGCGCAGTAGTCTGGAGAAGGGCCCTTGATAGGGCTCTGGGCCACGGGTGCAGTAGTCGGGAGAAGAGCCCCTGGTAGGGCTCTGGGCATGTGCGCAGTAGTCGGGAGAAGGACTCCTGGTAGGGCTCTGGGCCACTCGTGCAGTAGTCGGGAGAAGGGCTCCTGGTACGGCTCTGGGGCACGTGCACAGTTGTCTGGAGAAGGACCCCCGGTAGGGCTCTGGGCACGCGCGCATTAGTCCGGAGAAGGTCCCCGGGCAGGCATCTAAGGCACACGCGCAGTAGTCTGGAGAAGGGCCCCAGGTAGGGCTCTGGGCCACGTGTGCAGTAGTCGGGAGAAGGGCCCCTGGTAGGGCCCAGGGGCACACGTGCAGTAGTCGGGAGAAGGGCCCCTGGGCGGGCTCTGGGGTATGCGCGCAGTAGTCGGGCAGAAGGCCCCTGGCAGGGCTCTGGGGCACGAGCGCAGTAGTCTGGAGAAGGGCCCCTGCTAGGGCCCCAGGTAGGTTCTGGGGCACGTGCGCAGTAGTCTGGAGGAAGGCCCCTGGTAGGGCTCTGGGGCTTTTGCACAGTAGTGGGGAGAAGAGCCTCTGGGGCACATGTGCAGTAGTCTGGAGAAGGGCCCCTTGAAGGGCTCTGGGGCACATGTGCAGTAGTCTGGAGAAGGGCCCCTTGAAGGGCTCTGGGGCACGTTTGCAGGAGTCGAGAGAAGGGCTCCTGGTAGGGCCCAGGGGCACGCGTGCAGTAGTCGGGAGAAGGGCCCCTGGGTGGGCTCTGGGGTATGCGCGCAGTAGTCGGGCAGAAGGCCCCTGGCAGGGCTCTGGGGCACAAGCGCAGTAGTCTGGAGAAGGGCCCTTGATAGGGCTCTGGGCCACGGGTGCAGTAGTCGGGAGAAGAGCCCCTGGTAGGGCTCTGGGCATGTGCGCAGTAGTTGGGAGAAGGACTCCTGGTAGGGCTCTGGGCCACTCGTGCAGTAGTCGGGAGAAGGGCTCCTGGTACGGCTCTGGGGCACGTGCACAGTTGTCTGGAGAAGGACCCCCGGTAGGGCTCTGGGCACGCGCGCATTAGTCCGGAGAAGGTCCCCGGGCAGGCATCTAAGGCACACGCGCAGTAGTCTGGAGAAGGGCCCCAGGTAGGGCTCTGGGCCACGTGTGCAGTAGTCGGGAGAAGGGCCCCTGGTAGGGCCCAGGGGCACACGTGCAGTAGTCGGGAGAAGGGCCCCTGGGCGGGCTCTGGGGTATGCGCGCAGTAGTCGGGCAGAAGGCCCCTGGCAGGGCTCTGGGGCACGAGCGCAGTAGTCTGGAGAAGGGCCCCTGGTAGGGCTCTGGGCCACGGGTGCAGTAGTCGGGAGAAGGGCCCCTGGTAGGGCTCTGGGCCACGGGTGCAGTAGTCGGGAGAAGGGCCCCTGGTAGGGCTCTGGGGCACGCGCAGTAGTCGGGAGAAGGACTCCTGGTAGGGCTCTGGGCACGCGTGCAGTAGTCGGGAGAAGGGCCCCTGGCAGGGCTCTGGGGCACGTGCACAGTAGTCTGGAGAAGGGTCCCTGGTAAGGCTCTTTGGCACGCGCAGTAGTCGGGAGAAGAGCCCCTGGTAGGGCTCTGGGCATGTGCGCAGTAGTCGGGAGAAGGACTCCTGGTAGGGCTCTGGGCACGCGTGCAGTAGTCGGGAGAAGGGCCCCTGGCAGGGCTCTGGGGCACGTGCACAGTAGTCTGGAGAAGGGTCCCTGGTAAGGCTCTGGGGCACGTGCGCAGTAGTCTGGAGAAGGGCCTCGGGTAGGGCTCTGGGGCACGCGTGCAGTAGTCGGGAGAAGAGCTCTGGGGCACGAGCACAGTAGTCTGGAGAAGGGCCCCTGGCAGGGCTCTGGGGCATGCGCGCAGTAGTCTGGAGAAGGGCCCCGGGCAGGGCTCTGAGACACGCGCGCAGTAGTCTGGAGAAGGGCCCCGGGCAGGGCTCTGGGACACGCGTGCAGTAGTCTGGAAAAGGGCCCCTGTTAGGGCGCTAGGGCACGAGCGCAATACTCGGGAGAAGGGCCCCTGGTAGGGTTCTGAGGCCCGCACATAGTAGTCCGGAGAAGGTCCCCGGGCAGGGATCTAAGGCACACGCGCAGTAGTCTGGAGAAGGGCCCCAGCCCAGGTAGGGCTCTGGACCATGTGCACAGTAGTCGGGAGAAGGGCCCCTAGTAGGGCTCTAGGGCACCAGTGCAATACTCGGGAGAAGTGCCCCGGGCAGGGCACTGGGGCACGAGGACAGTCGTTGAAAGAAGTGCCCCGGGCAGGGCTCTGGGGCACGTGCGCAGTAAGGGTACTCTCAGTGGGCACACATTCTGTGGGGTGAGGAGAAACGTGGCTGCATGGGGCGGCTAAAGCTGCCGGTCCGTGACACGGCGCCTTCTGCACGCTGGGCAGGCCAGCAGGACGGAAACCTAAGCCTCGGACAGTTACAATGGAAACCCGAGCCCTGCCGAGGATCACACAGGCCGCATGAACACAGCCCAATGTCTGCTTTGAGCACACACAGCCCTGCCTGGGAGTCCATTGAAGGGGAAGCTGCGGCATTGTTCCTCCCAGAGTCCCGCTGCCCCCTGTGAGTTGCTTTGAAAGCCCCCCTGCCCGCCTTTGGTAAATGGGTTTATTGTTGGGGCCCTGCGCCGGAAATAATGTTTCAATTAGTGCGTTACCCGGAAGTGTTCCATGGGGCACGGACGCGTGTTCGTCGAGACGCTTGCACACGAAGCAAGCCAGTAGCCAGAAAAGTAAATACCCCCGCCACCTAGGGTGACCCCACAGATCTTGAGAACCAAAAACCGGGACATTTTGCAAAGATAGAGGCAGGGCTACAATTTTACATCAACCGGGCTGCGCAGAATGACAGCTCCTACCAACCTAGGAGCACAGAAGAAGCACTAAGAAAATAAATGAAATTTAATTTCTAAAACCAGCATCATACCTGTGAATTAAATTGCTTCAATTTAACAGCTGCTAACTAGCACAACTTTAGAACACCTAATAAATTCTTATCACTGGTTTCAGTCGACCCCCTTCTAAAAACTGTGATCAGGCCCGGCCGGACTGGCCGTTGCGGGCACCGGGCAATCCCCCGGTGCGCTGCAAGGGTGGGAGTCGGTTTTGGACCCCTGGGGGGCGTTTTTGTTACAGGGCCGTTTTTTCCGCGTAGCTGCAAAATCAGCCCTGTAACAAAATCGTCCGAAAACCGGCCCCAGCAAAGAGCTCGGAGGGGGGCCGGTGGGGGGTAGGGGGAGGGGCAGGGGGGCGAGCACTTTGCCAGGGCCAGTTTTCATTCCCAGTCCGGCCCTGACCGTGACATGAGCCAAAATGACCGGAATCTTCCGGGACAGCTGGTGAAAACCCGGGACTGCCCAGGCAAATCTGGGAGGCCGGCCCCCCCTACCCCCTACTTTAAACCATATATCGAATTGCAGTCGACTGTGCGAGTTGAGAGAGCCGGGCTCCGTCGCATGCCTTACCTGAGGGGATTCAGAAAAAAATGGCTAAATGGTGCCTGCCGGCCTCACCTTGTTAATTGTACAGTGGTGTTTATGTTTGAAGTTCAGTGTTTCCAATCAAAATTAAAAGAGCCATATTCAACATGTTACATACTGCCCAGTGCCCACCCCTCTCCCTCTATATAGGGTGACCAGGCGTCCCGGATTTGCCAGGATGGTCCCCGTTTTTCACCAGCTGTCCCGGCAGATTTTGAGAAATTTACGTCATGTCCCGGTTTTTGGAGAGGGTCAACTAAAAACAAGGGGGGGGGGGGGGGAGTTTTTTTTTTTATATTTTACAAAGCAGGGATAGTTAGTTGTTCCCAAAAAGCAATTTAATTCACAAGCAAGCTAGTGGGTTTATAAATTGCATCTTATATATATGTTCTTACTGCCTGTTTTGTAATTCTCTGCGGAGGAGCGCTGTCATTCTGTGTGCTCGCTTGACGTAAAGTTTATAGTTTTCTGAAATGTCCCAGTTTTTTGCTTTAAAATTCTGGTCACCTTACCTCTAAAGCTTCTAAAGTAGGGGGTTCATGACCCCCCTTTGCTGAAGTTTGTATTATTGTCATGTCGGGGGCGGGGCTGGTCATTAAAATGCAGTGGTATTATAGTTATGATAAAAGACCATATTTTATGCACACTTGTTGCAGAATCATAGCATATTTGAAGCCTCATCTACCTTTTTAGCCTCCCCAAATTCTCACCGCTGGACATTTAACAAACCAGATCTCAAATTTCCCGCTCAGCTTTAGATCCTGTGGTCGCGCGCTAGCGAGTGAGATCTCAAGTCTACAGCTAGCGCAACCCTGACATACATTTTTATGTGTGCGGCATAATACAGTGCTTAGAAGCTGTGCAAACGTCATATGGGCGTGTTTCCTCACAGGACACTGTGTGCTACGGGGTAAACATGTCCTTGAGATCTACCATGAGCGCTACAGTGACGTCATACAGGTTATTGTCCCGGCTTTCCAACTCATGTTTGACCTCTTTTTCACTTGGAACCTATATTCGTTAAGTCATAAATGGGTTTCCCTTCCCCATGCTTATCATGTCCATCTTGCATTTCTGTACCCATGATCATTGTTACATGTTTGACCCTCTGCCCGGTGCCCGTTGTTTCTTCACACCATACTGCCACAGACGATAAACAGCGCACCGTCAGCACCACATAGACCGCCTTAAAGAGCCTCTCTGTTCTTCTGTAGTGAACAAGGTTTGGTACCAAATGTGGTTTTGACCCAGGACCTTGTTAGTTCCTGGTATTATGTTTTGCCTCAAAGCCGTATGCTCTTGATTTTTTGTTTGGCCCTGGTTTCCCATGTTTGTGTGTTTTTTCACCTTTCTTGTTCCCTCTGCCCGATGCTTACGCTTTTCTCTTTGGGCGCTCTGCGCCATGCTTGTGACTTCTTGTTTGACCTTGCCACTGATGCTCTTGCTTTGCTGATGGACAACTCTGCTCACGATTCCTGGTTAGGTCCTTCTGCCGATGAGAATGATCTCTTGTCTGAGCTTGTCTCGTGCTCGCTCTTGTGTTCCATCCATCTGCTCATGATTCCTAAGTTGGTCTTTCTGCGCCAGGCTTGTGACTTCTTGTTTGACCTTGCCGCTGATGCTCTTGTTTTCCTGTGGACCCCTCCGGTCATGATTTCTGGTTTGGTTCAATGATGTCTTGTTTGAACTTGCTGCCCGATGCTGTTGCCTGATGCTTGCGTGTTCCTGATGGACCACTCTAGAGGCTCACAGCTTGCTAAAGACAATGACCTCTTGTTTGACCTTGCTGCCCAAAGCTCTGACTCTCCTGGTGGACCCCTCCGGTCATGGTTCCTGGTTTGGTCCAATGGTGTCTTGTTTGACCTTGCTGCCCGGTGCTGCTGCCCGATGCTCATGTGTTCCTGATGGACCCCTCTGCTCACGGGTTGGCCCTTCTGCCCATGACAATGACCTCTTGTTTGACCTTTTCTCATGCTCACTCTCCTGGTGCATCCCTCTGCTCACTGTTTCTGCTTTGACCCTCCCTCCCACGGATATGATGTCATCGCTGGTTCCTCGCACCGTCCTTCCGGTTTGGGCTCGCCGTGCCATGCTTCAATGCTTCAATGTTCGTACTTCCACTGGACCCTGCTGTCCTGCGTGTGGTTACCCGGCAGGCCCCGCGCCTCTGTATTTATCCAGTTGCTCTTCAGCATGTTCAGTCGCCTTTCTCTTTGATGACGTTTTCCTGTTTAGCCCCCGTTATAAACCCGGAGTTTCCTCCCTCCTCCTCTTGTCCAGTTTCCCGCCTTCCACGGTCTGTCTGTCCTTGCATTGCCCTGAAAGTAAGCGTGTCTGGCCGGTTCATTTCGGCTCCAGAGGGGTTGCGAGTTTTAATTGTGAAATACATATATATATTCTTTTATACAAGGGTCTCCGACACTCGTGGCCCCCACCCCTCCCAGTGATGGGTTTCAGGACACAGGGCCGGCTCTAGGCTCAAGGTGGCCCTGTGCAGGGAGAGTAGGTGGGGGCCCCGGAAGAGGGGGTCCGGACGGGGCGAAGCTCAGGAAGGTGTTTTAATAATACGTCCAGAAAAGTCGTTAGATGATTGGGTGTAACTCTTCGGCTGCCACTCGTCCGGTGCCAGCAAGTGTATGAGTATATGTGTTGCTTATCTGAATTAATAGGTTACATGCACAGAAGGCGCAATAAAATAAGTTTTATATCGTGTGAAGAGCTTTTTGGAGCAACAAAAAGGAGCTCGTAGAAGAAGCATTGTTTTGGAATAAAGGTCAAAGGATATCATTTTTCTAGGAGTCTCATTCGAATTTGCACTGAAGCTGTTTTAAAGAGAAATGTTCGATCTCGATTTTCGAGGTGCACGTCATAAGAAGGACAGCCAGGACTTGGAAAAACATTTCGAGGATACTAGTAGTGCTTTCATAGGAGTACCTGTGCTGCTGGTAAAGAAGTTGTATTTTCTGAAATTAACCCTATGAGTCTTAAAAAACATAAATACCACACATTGAGCAGAATCAAGAACGTTTCTTATTTGGGCCTGGCTCGCAGGTCCCTCAGCCCCATTTCAACCATTACTTTAACTTTCAACATTGCAAGAGTGACTGTTCGAGGCCGGCTGCACCCACATTGCACAACAGTGCCTACTGCCTGTAATATTCACAGAATGATAATTGAAAATGAAATTAATCTATTTGTTGTTGTGTTATACCTGCAAGTCCGCTGAGACTCTCACCACCAGGCTGGCCTGCTCGCACCGTTCCAAATAGGGTCAGGCCGGGGAACTGGATCGGGAAGAGTCGAGATGCCGGATGACGCACGCACTCGCTGGCGCCGGGAGCGCGTGACCACCACCGTCGCGACGCGTCACACAGCGCGGCTTAGCAGCAGGTGGCTGCAACGCACTGCGCACAGCGTGCGGGGGCTGTCCCAGGGCCGTCAACGTCATTGGTAGTGCTATGACTGACAGCCCTGGGACCCAAACTGCTAGCTAACTTAAAGTGATTGTGAAACTAGAAGTAAAACAAAGAACGGAACTGCGCTGCCATTGCTAGCAGCCGGGGTCAAAACCGCTCAGCCGGAGGCCGCCAAATCCTGCCAGGGGGCCGCCAGTGCCAGAGGCCCCTTCAAACACAGTATTTACAGCTCCCCAGCCTAGATCCCAGGATGTGTAATCGATACCCGCGCTCTGTTATACAAGCACGTAGATGCGAGTCGACTGGCCCAAACAGTAGCAACATGCAGGGCTCAGCAAAATCAGCCGATTGTAATCGAGAAAATTGCATTAATGCAGCTCAGACTCGAAGGAGAGTTGCGTGGGCCTAATTTATGGGGTGTGTCCCTGTGATCGCTGATGTCATCATTAATAAAATGCAAACAGGATTTGGGGCAGCTCGTTAAACTTGCTAGGAATTTTAAACTGCATATGCTTTTATATGACAATAAAAGTAGTTGAGCAAATACCGCTCTGCGCAAATATCATTTTAAAACTAGCCAAAGTGGGTGGAGAAGGGTGACCAAATAATCATGGGCTTCATTAAACACTGCACACAATATGCAAATATTTACTATACCACAAGACTCACGAACGGATCCTCGTTGTGGCGGCCCCTGGGGTTTGGCGGCCCTGTGCAGGTGCACACTTTGCACATGCCTCGGGCCGGCCCTGCAGGACAGCGTGCAGCTCTGCCCGCGCCCCCAGATGCGCCTCACTCAGTGCCGGTCCTAGGCCTTCTGAGGCCCCGGGCGAAAGGGAAGATGTGAGGCCCCTCCAAGTGACATCACAGAAAGTGACTTCGCAGGACTTTTGATCTTAGTTATTTGGCATCAGTGAAGCAAACTAATGTGGATATCAGTAGCAACATCATCATCATTTATTATTCCCTGGCTACAGCTATCGATTTCATCTGGTGCTATGATTTCGGTGCTGCAATAACCTGCTGATGAGCATGGGCGTCCACAGAAATGTTTCCAGGGGGGGGGCAAAATGTTAACGTCATCACCATCCCCCGACATGATGTGTGCCAGGTGGGGCACACAAAACACTGGGGCGCAGAACTAGGATAGACTCAATTAAATGCCAGGAATCCAGGACATGTGACTGACCCTGCCACGGGCCAACAAACACCACCTGTAGGGAAAATGCTAAACTTTCTGACAAGGTGCTTTATCTCTGTCTGCTAGGTGTGCAGACGTCTGGGTCCTCGATCCAACACCAATCAAGGCTGATTTCGATTTTTATCAGAATACTTTAAAACAGCCTATGATTAAAGCACCAGATTAAATATTCTGTATGCACAGTGTATGTTAGGGATTATTTGTAGCACACATATTTACCAATATTGGCTTCTTGGTGCTAGAATTCATGATAACTTTTATCCAAAGTTAAAGCACAACGTCAAAGTTAATAATAAATAATGCAGCAATCACACATGCTAGTGATTCGCCAATGGGTGCTCCCTTTACTAGAATTCCCCGGGCATTGCTAAATTTTACACACATTCAATTAATTTATACAAAATAAAATGTATAGGTCCAAATGTTAGCTATATTTTTTAAAAGAAACTTAGAGTCCCTCTATGTGTAGTCAATGTCAAACTGACATCGTGCGCACGTTTAGGGATACAATAATGGCCAGCTCCCTTATGCGTTAGCCCAGCACCGTAAATGTGTGGCACATGCGGCGCCCGCAGCTGTGCCTCATGACAGGTCCAGGGATGCTGAGTCTTACACAGTGGTCGAAGTGGTGAAAAAAAGTAGGGGAACAGTGGGCGGAGAATCAGAGGGCGGGAATAACCCAAGGATTGGATCTGTGAGTGGAGCCAGAGGTGTGGCCAGAATGTGCAGACATCCCAATTTTTTGTATTTGTTTGGCATTTCACTGCCCAGTTTAATCAACCAATTGATGCACATGATTATTTAAGGTTATAATGAGTTATTGACATTAAAATATATTCACAAAGTGGGATATGCTTCTAATCACAGAATGTACGAAATATGATAAAATGTGGAAACACAAGCACTTTGTCTCCGAGCCATGGAGTTTCTGTCATCAGCACTTCACCCTTTTTCAACAACAGCAGTTCAAACATGAATGGCAAAATATCCTAGTTTGCAAATGTTTTCCCTAAAATTATGTCTCTGCAATATTTGCCTCATAATGCAAGATCTGCTGCATGATCTGACCATTTAAACTAATAAATTGTTTGTAGCTCAAACATATCAAAAGTTAATATAAAATGTGACTTGTGTTGCTGCGGAGTGGATGGCCTATTGTAAAGGTTGACTGGTCACCTTTCTCACTGCTGCATTTGTATGTTACACTGGTACTAATAAGACAAAATCCTTCCAGAGATTGTTAACATGTGTACAAACGTCAAAATAATAAAATATCTGAAAATATACTGAATTACGCTGCAGCCTTTTTTTAATGCATAATTTAGTCAACACTACGGCATAATGTTGTCATCCTTTGCTGCATAATTAATTCCAGTGGCCCCACAGCAGGCAGCACATTTAAAAGTGCTTGTAAATGAAGCAGGGAGACTGAAGTTTGCGAACATATTTTGGTGTGTGAAAAAACTGCATTGCCAATCCCTGGTGAATTGCAGCTACTGCTGCTGAAACAATGCCAATGGAGGTACCTTTGGTGAGGCAGACTGGCCTCAAGGGCAGGGCCAGCCATAGCACTGGTGGTGTCCTGTGCATTAATGTTTGTTAGTGCCCCCCAATGACCACCTCTGCCATGGATGCCCTCACTACCACCCTTTAACTGTGCCCCCAAAGTCTCCATAAACACTCTCTCTCAGATGCATTTAATTTGATTTACAGCGCCACTCATACCATTGTAGGGTGTCGGGGCACTTTACATCACACACATTACACAGAGACAATCAATATGTGTGTAAATCACTGTATAGAAAATGTTACACAAGACTAAGGACTACAAGGTGTAGGAGTCACATGACCACCATTCTAGTAGCCTGTATAGTTTTATAGTGAATGGTCTGAAGAAACACAATACCCGGAATTTAAAATGTAATACCATGATTGGGGGGTTCTCCTTAATAATCAGAATTGATTTCTGTCCAAAAGAACACTTTTTGGGACAGTAGGATAATCAAAGACTGGGGGACGGGGGGAACATAACGCTCAAATTAATACCTTGCAGTATGTATGCAGCTCTTAGATAACAGTTAATAGCTCACTGTTCTAAGTTAGGATTTTAACTTTTAAACTGCAAGTAACAAAAGGATCTCTGACAAAAGCAGTAGCCCACTGACCTATTTACATTATGTGCACTTTGTGATCTGCATGGCGCATGTTCTTTGCAGCCGGTACATTAACCCTCTGAGCTACCTTTCCATGAGTCAAAACTTCCACTAGACAAAATTCTGATCTCTCTAGGAAGAACATTAATCACCAGAGTCATCATGACATTTTTATTGTTGCCGAAAATTGCTGGAAGTCAGGAAGGAGGCAGCAAGCGTTTTTAAAATCATAATATACTTGCAAACATGATGCCTTCACCTAAAGTCAGCACCCGGTGAGGTCACACTGGTTGCACCGCCCTAGAGCTGGCCCTTCTCAAGGGTCCTGTGTGCTCAGTGACTGTTGTTCTAGGGTGTGCTGCTTCATAGGCCTGCCCGCAAGACTGGAGGTGAACTTCAGTATGGATAGTGGTGGAAAAGCCTTGAAGGTTAACCTACACTTGTCATGCTAGGGTCCACTTGCTGGTATGAAGACACCAGGACTCTTAAGGTGTTGCGAAGCCTTCTAAGGTCTAGCATGTGATTGTGCTCTCGCAGGAGAGTGGTCTGGTGGGCTGGTTATTAAGGCTGCACCCGGTTCCCAGTTCCAAATTCAGCAGCTCTGACCATAGTGCCACATCCTCTCCCCCACTGAACACAGTACTGCCCCACAGAGAAAAACTCCCACTGTTTTCAACTACAACCCAATTGTTGCCCGCAATAAACACCTGGATGCGCAATTCAAATTACGCACTAGACAAGATCAATATGCGGCCTACAAAAAAAAAAAAGGAACAACATCCTGGAAGAAGCAAACACTTATAGGGAATGCAAAATTTAGTAAACCATGGGAAATGTAAGCAGGAACAACATGGTTACCTTAATGCTTTTACACTCACTATTCAGAAATCAGTGAGTGCTTTTGCCTGAAAAGTTAAGGACACGACTACAGGGCCCTGAATGGACCCATTTCAATGGCAATTGCTTGTGTCCTTACAAAACGTAAGCAGTATGGTAAAAAGACCACATCCCTTGACGCAGAGCCTCAGCACACATTTTGTTTTCCAATCCACACATGTTGGTACCTCCAGGATTGGTGCACTAGTTCCAAGTCCAGGGAAAACAAAGACAAGAAAACAAAAATAGCGCTTCACTGGCAAACTCTGTAAAAGTGGCGCTAATGTGTTTCAGTGTGAATAAAATAAGTTTGGCCAGTTTGCTACCACTCTGTCTTACTTTATTTAGTTATTTATCTATTTTTCATATTTTTAGCCTTTTATTCCCAATGCTGCACTTTGGAATTAAAATGTCAGAAAAATACGGCATTTCCAGCAAAAGCGTCTTTCTTTTTTGGGTCCATTTCACAGGGAAGCAAATAAAAGAAAGGCGAGGAAAGAGAGAGAAACCCCGTCCATGGTTTTCATGGGCGTCCGCAGGGGGGGCAAGGAGGGTCTCTCCAGGGGGGGGCAAGCGCCCCTCCTTGCCCCCCCCCTGCGGACGCCCATGCTGATGAGCCCTATGCCCTGCTGAGCTAGTATGCTGCTGGGACATGATTATTTCTGCTGATGAGCCCTATGCCCTTCTGATCTAGTATGCTGTTGAGACATAAATATTTCTGCTGATGAGTCCCGCGCTGGTTTACTCTGCCGATGAGTCTGGTGCTGGTATAATTTGCTTCCAATGAGCCTTTTACACCAGAATCTACCAATGACGAGACAGAATCATCATCTGCTGATGAGCCCACCAAGATCTCAAATGATATGCTGCTAATGAGCCCAGGGGCTTCTATGATACGCTGTCAACGAGCCCGATGCTGTTTTAGGGTGGCTGGTGAATCCTCAATGCCCATGCTACAGGGCTTCCATAAACACCTGCTGGCGAGCTCAGCCAATTGCTGCTGTACGTTGCTAATGAGTCCACCCAGTACTACTGTAATGTGCTGGTGGTGAGGCTAGATCTGTAATTCTGTTCTGGAGATTAACCAGGTCCTATTTTTGTACACTGAGATGAGCCCGCCCGAGTCTGCTATAATATGCTGCCAATGAGTCTGCTGCTGGCATGGCACGCTGCTGATGAGCCGGCCCAGTTAGAACACCAGTTGGTGAGCCTGGTGATGTGTTATTATTTTCAGCTGAATGTAAACCAGGTGTCAGTGTAAACTGACTCCGCTGTACTCTCCTGCACCTGAGCCCTCTGTTTTTCTAAGGTGCTCTTAATAAAGTCTGGTGGTCATTTGATTGGATGCCGGGTTGCCCGGCACTGGTATAATCTGCATCCTGTGATCCCAGTACTGTAGTAAACTGCTTACGGCAAGTCAGGGGCACTTTTTCTTGATCCCCTGTCAACCGGGCGGGCGCTGTTTTAGTCTGCCCCTTCGGGGGCTCCATTTTCGATGGTAGGTGTTCTCTTGCTCCGTATTACTTCCTGATCCCTGCGCAGTAAGTATATTGTTGTGTCTACTACAGCTCCGGGGTAATAGGGGTGGGGGGAAGGGGAGTGGGGTCACAGGGATGCAACTAAATCTGCTCGCGTCTCTTCCTGGCAGGTGATGCTCTGAGCTAGAATCGCTGCGTCACGTTTTGTTGTGAACCCTGGATCCCTGGCCCGTGCAGTAACGTCATGTACTTGCCCTGGCGCTGAACTTACTGGAATCTGGGCAGGCGGCAGGGCCCCCCTGAGAAACACACACACTCTCGATATTATTGGACGGACGGAAGAATGTACTGTGCTGTGCTCACTGCGCAGCGCTTTTCCCCAGGCCATCATCATTTATTATTTCCGCAACTGCGGGCCAGCGGCGGGGCCCCCCTGAGTGCAAGGCCCTGGGCAGCTGCCCATACCGCCCATGGCTAGGACCGGCCCTGGCCTCACTGCCCCCCCGCCTGCGCTGCTCCCCGGCCTGCGACCACCAAGCCAAAGCTCGCGACGCATCTCTAAATTGTGCAGATATTTTGTTACCATAACAACCGCAGCGTAAAGCCCCTCTCTCTAGGCTGAGTTGAAAGCTGCTCTTGAAGCCCCTGCGCGCGCACAATGAGCGCTGCGCGTGTCAAGGCCGGGGTTAACACGCGCATGTATTCACAATTGTTGCTGTCTTTTTTCTTCTTTTTAGGCTTGTTTAGAAAGCTTCAATCGGGAGAACATGAGCACGCCGCAGGTAAGGCTCAAAACCAGATGTGACCATGACAGATGTGTGTGCCTGTGAGGAGATGTTTCCGACAGGTGGGAGCGGGCGGGATCTGGTGGGGTCGATCGCGCAGGTGTCCGAAGGAGGCTTGTGATCGCAAAGGCTCCAATTCGCAAAATCGAACCCTTTGCGGTCACAAAATGACCTTTTGGTATGTACAGAACCTTATTGTTTGTACAAATGTATAGAAAAGCGTTTGGGAATTAGTGTGCTTAGGGTTTTCCTTCCACGTAGCGATTTGAAATAGGATGTACTAATGTTTTGCGACCAAAGTCTGGTCAATCGACATTAATAGTTTACCCGTTAGAGATGAGCCATTCCCAAATGGCACGGGGGTCCCACAGGGGGCCCCTTCGCTGTGAATTATGAATTTTTTTTTAATGCATCCCGTTTTTCTTTAAGGATAACAGGATGCCTATAAAAATAGGATTGTTATGCATTATTTCAAAGGTATCACAGGGAATTGTACTAGTCTAGTTTGGTACTTACCTCATTAATATGCATGAGGTCGATCGAATTGCAACCCAATATAATTAAGTATTTTGCGACCTAACCTGTTCGTTCATAGTTTGCAAAATACCATTAGATTCGCTCAAAGTCAGTGTGCAGACTGCAACCACTTTAAAAAGAAATGCAATGTTCATACATTTGGCCCGCCAAGCTTTTTTTAATTTTACAAAAACGGTTCTATACTGTTTTTTAAACCAATCCGCTCCTGAGTGGTTAATGCTGACAGGGAGGGCCTCAGGATGGATGGAAGGGAGGGGTGAGGGAGAGGGGCACCCAGCTAAAGCAGAACCAATCTTTCACTCCCTGGTGCCTGGAAAAGATGTTAATGCGGGCAGTTTGTTAATCAGCACATCTCAAGGCAGCTTCAGAGCCACTATTGGCTTTGATTGATGGAATTCTTTGAGACTTCCTGGTGGCAGAATTGTTGCTTATGACACATACTGTAAGGGTATTGCCTGGTGGGGGCTGGGGCACCTACTTTTAAAGGGCACAAATAAAAAAAGTTTCCACTAATAAATTTTTTTATTTGAAAGTGCTTGTTTTGTGTTGAATGCACAATCATTTTCACGTTTGTTTGGCAACCTATCATCCTATAAAGTGTGTAAAGCCTTTTTCCAAATCATGACTTACATATTCACAGTGCTTTCTGTCTCAAGCTTAGACCTCCTAGCACTATCGATAAATCAATAAATAAATAAATAATGATAATAAATATTCCACCATGGGTCAAATAAGGGCAGGTGGGAATTGTGGCACCTGGTGTGAGGAATCTTTGACCCTCTGAATACGCAGGCAGACATCGGCAGTGCTTGCATTGACCAACTGAGTTTACCTACGTGAGCATTGCATTCGCCATAGAATAGTTTCACCTCTATTTATTTTGCATCAAAATAATATATGCTACTTTTTTTTCTGTCACCCGTGGATGAAAGGCCAACAAAATAGTTCCAGAATATTATAGGGCTTGGTGAGACTTGTGAAGCCAGAGCCTCGTTTTTTCTGGCGCTCCGGCAGTGTAAACCTCTCAACCCTACCTCTGGGGCCACGCAGAGCCACTTTGCGTGGATTTGAATTGTCTCATAGATGGAGTGAGACAGAGAAGCAACGTCACTGTGTTGCCTTGCTCTGGAAGGCGCTGTATTGCATAAATACGGTGCATTCTTTCCTTTCACTTTGGCATAGCTCAGCGAGGTGATATGTCGGGCTGCCTACGCCAGAATGCCATAAATTAGGCCCTATGTACTTTGTAGACCCACCCCTCCCCCTCCACACTCATTGACCCTGCCTCGACCTCACAGTGGGGGCGGAACCGTGCTCTCCAAATGCAACTTACGGCCTGCACAGAAAGCTAAAACACTTTTATTATCATGTAGCCGGACACTCCAGCTTGTATTACCTCAGCTCCGAAAATATATTCTTCTCGATGATAGGAAATGATCCCTCCTGCCCTCCAGGTGTGGGGTCATTCTTCACCAGTCATGGACCGGAAGATGTGGCAGGGTCTGCGTCGAGACTCTCGCATTCTGCGTGCACCTAGGCTAACCACCTTTCAAACAAGCAGTTCTCATTTCTGTTTTTTCCAGATAGTGAAACTGAGTTTCAGGTTTGTAAATTGATTGGCCCAGGATCACACCGTTTGAATGTGTTGAGAGCCTTTGGTGAAATCTGTTCTCTGTGATCTCTTTTCCGGACCTTTAATTACGTGATCACGTTCTTCATATAAAAGACACTCGTTTCTAAATCGATTCACTTCGAGAACTGACGCGGAGCCGGGCAGGTCCCCAGAATGGAAAGTGTCTCGTTACTTCTAAGTGACAGCCGGTAGGGGGTGCGAGAGGTAAATTTTGTGGCTGCGAAATGCAGTTACTCGTTCTCCGCAGAAAGACGAGGGGCCCACGGCAGATGTTCTGTCAAACGTTGTCAGTAATTAAAATAAAGATAGTTTTCGAGCCCTGAGAGCTGCCAGTCCAATGAAGATGCATGGATTAGGAATGCATTTAGGCAAAAGTGCTCTTTCGGAGGCTGTTTACTTCCGAGCTTTTCTCTCATTGCGGCTTGGGGGTAGCATCTGCTTTTAAGCACTAGAACAAATACGTGTGAGGCGCTTTACCTCCGCTCGCCTCCACCAGGATGCACTGGCGAGAGGCCCTGTCTGCTATTCATCTTTATTTGGTGCTGTTGTGATCGAGGCGGCGCAGATGCGGCCTGTGTAATCTGTAGGAACAGTAGGAATAAAAGACCCCAAGGGATGCAAGGCGTCTGAATGTCGGCAGCGCCAACTCAGCATTTCATTCTTCAAAGCGGAACACATTGAGTAACTGTAACAGCGGTCGGTAATTTATAGCGCCTAGCAACTTCAAAGCGCAAGGCAAAAAACATTTCTATTATTACAAATATACACTGTCTACTTGAACGTTTTTGTGCTCTTTTTTTTCTTGTTGCAGCAGCCTGCTTTTCTGGTTACATCGGGCATTTCTAGAGGTCATGTATGTATCTGACGGTGCCTGCCTTATGGTGACGTCAGGCATTTCGAGACGGTGCCTGCCTTATGGTGACGTCAGGCATTTCGAGATGGCTTGTATGTATCTGACGGTGCCTGCCTTATGGTGACGTCAGGCAGTTCGAGATGGCTTGTATGTATCTGACGGTGTCTGCCTTATGGTGACGTCAGGTATTTCGAGATGTCTTGTATGTATCTGACGGGGTCTGCCTTATGGTGACGTCAGGCAGTTCTAGATCTTTGGTTTCGTTAATTAGACGGTCTGTTTTTTAGTCACACCAATCAGCTCTAGGTCGGGTGTTTCATTAAAAGACAATGTGCAATCGGCCAATCTCAGGCAGTTCTAGTCCTTGTGTTTTATTATTTCTCTACTCTACTTTAGGTTAAAGTCAGGTAGTTCTATTTTTAGATTTTCTCGCCTTGGCCCGGCCAGTAAGTCCACTTGGGGCCGCAGACATGACGCTGACATCGCCACTGGGAACATGTTCTCTTGCCCAGTCCGGCTTGAATGTCACAGTCGGTTTCATTTTTTACCCCATAAAATGCACCATAGTTAAATGTGTACAATGTATTCACAAATTAAGATTCGGTGTATGGGAAGGAAGTCCGCCCAGAGCGTTGTGACACAGCTGCCTCAAAATACTGACGAGATTTACAACAAACCACAAAAAGGGCCTTTTCGCTGTCAAATTCGGTCTTCAAGCCAAGGTGACTGGAAATCAGTTCAGCAGTTATTAACGCAGTTGAGAGGAAAGAGTTCCAGTGGCCTCAAACATGCTGGTTCCAGATCACCCCACATAACTTTGTCCGTCGTGAATGAGTGGCAGGAAAATGGCGGGCACAGTCGCGAAACACTGTGTCGTTTGGCCACAGATATGTACAAATTACAGAGCGAGAAATCCGAATTACAGGGTGAAAGCCCCTTAACTGAAGTTCACCTAATTTCATCTAGAGCAAAGTGCAGGGAAATGAAGCGCCACATATCTTTATAATCTAAACGGGCAACTCCAGTTTCTAGTGGGGGCCCTTTAATAGGGGAATTCGGGATCCACCCTCCCAGGCTATACATGCTACAAAATACTGCTGTGACTCTGATATGCCACATTATTTACTGCATAGCCTGAATTCGTCTGTTATGGCTGCCTGCCCTGACACTTAGCACTACCCCAAGCCAGGGTGGGAGTGGTGGCTCAGTGGACTAATACACCCACTGTACGGGCCTGTGTTCCATCTCATGGTCACAGGTTCAAATCCCAGTGGGCCCACTCAACCTTTCATCCTTCTGAGGTCGATAAAATGAGTACCATTGAGTTGGGTAACAATACATTTCTGTTATCCAACACCTAGATACCCTTCTGGGTGAATGTGCACTTTGCATGGTATGTTATGTACGGGGGTCGAGTAGGGCACGTCATATGCAGCCTTCTGACCCTACTGAAGCACTGAATGCCCGGCGCTCACTTTTTTAATCCAGCTTCAGTCTTGGGTGGCGTGTGCAGCTCTGGCCTGATGCAAGAATCCATTCCTTACCGTTAACTCCGCGTTCTGCCACCTTGTTGCAGGCAGGGCGCAGTCCCCAAACTCCGTGAGCTCACCCAGCCAGTGAGCAAGTTGGGAAAGATAAAGTTAGGGTAAGAATACCCCCCCTCCCCATCCTTCCTTTTGATTTCTGTGCCTCACTGAACATCAGAGCTTTCCTACCTCCTCCTGCCCATGCGGCCTGGCCTGTTGCCCAATCCCCTGCATCCTTGTCCCTGGTGGTGCAGGTGCCAGGTCTCCCCCTGGTTCAGGAGGCGGGATGCTGCTTCTCTCCATCTCCTGGGCTCTGAAGAGGCCAACAGCCATGCCATGGCTTCCTTCCACAGCTTCCTCTCACCGCCTCCTCCTGCTGCCTGCAGAGGCTGGTGGGATCCACCAGGAAGCCTCGATATGTGAACCTAGATCCCCACCACTGCCCGGTTAAGGCCAGAGAGCGGTCTGCCTGAATGTGTACGTGTGAGCGTGCATGTCTTGTGTGAGAGCACTTGTGCGTCTGCCTACCTGTGTGTATGGATGGGTCCAGGGGGCTGATGGATGACTGCTTACTGTTGACTATGGCATGTTGTGGCATTACAGTACTGGGGTCATTTGAGTGTCCCTGGCATTATAGTATACTTTCTGTGTGTATATTGGGGAATGTTGGTTGTCCTGCGATATTCTGGCCACCCTAGCATAATACTTGGCATCACTGGGGTCTGTTTGGCTTGATTCGGTCTGGTCCAAGCAAACCTATTGCTCATTCTTTCCTTATTGTCATTTTGTTGACGCTCTGGCTATCAGTGGAATAATAATGCCCTGCCCTGTCCTTGGGAGTGTGGGTACTTTGGTGACATGTTTGCTGTTTCTGGCATAGTAGTGACACATTCTTAACATATAGTGGGCATTCTGGCTATTTCTGCCATATGAGCGACCCATGCGTGACGGATTTTGGGTACTGTTTCTGACCTATGGCTATTCCCAGCGCACTAAAGTGGACTACAGTTGCTCTGGGCTCTGACTTGACGAGTACGCTTCTTGTTATGAAGGTAGCGTTGGTAGGAGATGGTAGAATGCGGATACCACTCACATGTAACAGGGCTGAAACTTAACATCCATGCTGTGGAGGTAACTCCTGTGGCTACTGGTCCAGCGTGTGGAGTGATTGTGTTCCCAGGTTGTCACTCGCCTTTAAGCATGAAAAAGGACAGGTCGGATAAAGGATGGTTCAAGAAAGCAAGAGGTGGTGTGAGATGTCCACCCCAAGCATAGCAACACAATGCGGATGCAAGACTGTGAGAGAACTTCTGCCCCCCCCAAAAGGCATCCTTCAAGTATCACACAAGCCTCCTGACTTAACTCTCTATCATAAGTCAGTGTACTTTAGCTGGTGTACTTGAATGTACATGGGTCTACCCAAGAAAAGCGTCCGTAACTTCTGTCCCTACAAGGTGCCGCTGTGAAACTTCTTCTTAACCCGCCTAAAGTTGGCGGGTCTCCTCTCTTGTGAGTATATTACATGGGCTACCAGTTTACAAGCTAATTCTGTTCAAGTCAGTTTGCATGTCTTCAAGTTTATACATCAATTGTGAACCATCTTTCTCTACAAAAATGTACAAAGCGCTCCTCCAGGCGCAGTCTTAGATCAGAATCCCAGGCCCTTTTGCACCTTGCACCAAATGGTGGTCGACGAAGCCCACGGAAAAAAACAAGAAGGTTCCAGACTCAACCACTAGATGGCGGAATAATGCACAGCATGTGAATCCAGACAACTCTTCAAGCTGCGAAACTACTCCACCTGGTAAGTAATCATTTAGTTGGCTGACAGATCCTTTAGGGAACAGGTTGCTGAACAATGGATTAGTATAAAGCTGACCTTCATAGAGAAATAGCCTTACCCTGGTTTATAAAAAAGGCTGAAAACCTGACTAATCTTGTTTTGGGATCAGACCGCCTCCCGCTTTGCTTTGTATGGTTTTTGCTGTTAGTGGAGTTTGTGCCTCAAGTGAGCACCAAGGAACCCCATGAAAGTGGAGGTGTAGTTTATAAATCAACCCTAATAATAAATAAATACGGGTGCCCAGCTCCCACACCGGCCAATAAACTTGCTCCTTGAGGAAGCCCACACCCTTTGTTAGTGGCCACCAGTTTGCTAGTATGGTCGGAATTCCCAACAGGTTGTAATGTAACTAGAAGCACTCAGCAATGACTCTTGATGTTTGCCATCTTGAGACTCTCACAGCGCCTTGAGACCCTCACGGGTGAGTAGCCGCACTTCACAAACTCCTGATTGGTTGAGACTTGTGGTCCTCTGCATGCAGACCCATTCACCGTGTGCCTCACTCCAGTCCACCAATCTGCAGAGATGAGTCCAATCTGGCGCGGGGTTATATTTGTCCCATAGCGGTCGGCCTCCATTTTGTCTTGAAAGCTGAGTTTGGACTCCAATGGAAAGGCACATGGCTAATCTTCGAGAGAACAGCATCGCCTGTAGGGGGTGGGATGGGGGGTCTATCAGGTCACTAATAGTTTTTTCAAATGAATTTGCTGTTTGGCGTTTCTCACTCCCACCGAGGTGAAGTGAAGTGAAGTGAAGTGAAGGAGTTTTATAAAGCGCGACTGCTGCCCAAAGGCGTCCAAGCACTGGAAAGGTCTTAGAAAGTTAACCCGGGCTCTTAATGGATGATATAAATTTGTCCTTTGCATGTCCAACTCTGACCAGCATTTATGGCTGCGTCATAAAATAAATGTTATATAATTCGCCAGTGGTGAAAGGCCGTCACCCTACGAGGGATAAGTGCTTCTGCAAATGATTTTAGCCGCATCCGAGTGATATCTCGACCTCCGAATGGTGGAACAGATGGATGAATGACCAGGGGCCTGTACCCTCGTGCCCACCACGGCCCAACAGCACAGAAATATGACAGGCAGCCGCATGGGCCACTTAATGCCCCCGAGTCCAATGCTATGTCACAGGTTCAAGCGAAGTTCATTTCTATTGGGGGCATCCTCGGCTCGGTCAGTGAGCACATGTGGGGGGGACAAGGGCAGTCAGAGGTCGAGGGAAGTTCAGGAGAGCACAACCTTTCCGGCCCAGTGTTACCAAACAGCACGCGGCCCCAATGCCCGCGAAGGTTTTCTTAGCTGCCATGTTTACTATACAGTTGTAAAACCCGAGAACAAGGCGTCACTTGATCCCAGGGCAGTCGGGAGCCTGGCCCTGCAGAATGGGCGGCATTGTTGCCTAAAAAGGGAGAAATAGTTGATTTATGTTGGGGTGTCCAATTAGGTTGTAAACCCGCGAGAGCACAAAGCACCCCCTGCCTCCGCTGGAACTTTTTACCCCGTTTTCTGTTCGGTCAACTGGAGGTTCCCCAATAAAGGTCGCCAGTTTTGTGAGAGCTAAATTATGAATGCCTTTCGTGCCACTGGGGGCTTGCACACAGTATATTATACAGGAAAACAATTGGCCCTGTTCAGTGGCTGGTCAGAGGAAAGGTCAAAGGGGAAATAGCTGGACTGGCAGCAGCTGTTCCTCATGGTCAAGTAGGCTTGCAGTTCCCTTCTCCGCCTTGCATCATTTATAATGCATGCTAGCATGTGCGCGGATTAAACCGTGGACAAGAGTTCTGGGATTTAACAAAATGGCCGCTGTGATGGCACAGTGTTGTGTTTGTCCTCTTATGGAATGTACCACATGGAGGGGGCACTCAGGATGTTGCTAATGCATTCAGAAGCTGATCTAGGACTGCTGAAGGCAGAGCGGATGGCTTCTGTGTCAGATTGGCGTAAATATGCAATGCCGATAGT
Source organism: Lissotriton vulgaris (assembly GCF_964263255.1). NCBI lineage: Eukaryota > Metazoa > Chordata > Amphibia > Caudata > Salamandridae > Lissotriton > Lissotriton vulgaris. Next base: position 85,214,761 of record NC_141693.1, read on the forward strand.
GGGAATATCTGTTATTTTGCATCTTCTAAGACATAGCAATGGCACCGCATGGCAGCGTCTTTCCATATGTGTGCTATGATGAACCTCTGTGACACAGACCCATTACTAAAAGGATTCTGAAGGCCATGGCCTTTAGGGGAGACGTAATACAATGCAAACCACATCCCCAAACTTTAAATACTACAACTTTCGATGGTACTCAATGCTTGTTGTGAAATGCACCCTTGCCTCGTCTTTCGTGTGGCAGCAAGCTTCATATAGATCAGAATGAAGAGCTTCCCTATTGAGACATTAGTGCAGACCACATGGGCGTGCCGAATATACATACTTTGGAACCAAGGGTCAGCCGAAGCGCTGCTGCCGTTGCTGGACCTGCTGTAAAGGGAGACTCTTTCCTTCGCGCAGATGGTGGTGGTTACCGAGAAGTCTCCATCCATGACAGTTCTGAATGTTGTATGCATCCCAGATTTCTTGATGCTTAGAGTTGCCTTTCTGGTACTTTTTTCATGGCCCCGGTAGGCCATACCGACCCCAGTAACCGGGTGCGGTGATGGGAGGGCGGCTGTCTCCACAAACCCATTTTAAGAGCCTCCAACATGAACCAACCCTAGCTCTGACCCAAAATCTAAAGCACCTGTGGTGTGGTGGTTGGCACAGGATCCCTCCATTCCGTCACAGGTGTCTGCCCGCCACAAAAAGCACCAACGTCCTGCTGAGAGTGCTGGCAAAGGCCTCCAGTCCTTCAAACAAAGCACCAGGTTGAACTCTCTAGAACCCGAGCGGTATTCTGGATTGACTACAGCAGCACCATGCCCGCTGCTGCACAGAGGAGGAAATCCAAATCATGCAGAGGGTCCGAAATGAGGTGCCCCGGATGTGCCTGGATCTGGGGGTTCAGATCCTATTGCTCCAGCCGGAAAGAACTCGATTGGAACCTAGAGCGAATGAATCCGAGCTGGAACGTGGACCTCTTCTTGCTGGAAAGGGCCCAAGACACCTTCAAAAGCTGGTCCCCCACTCCGGCCCTGGATTAGGCATTAGATCAAGCCTATAGTGCCAACAAACGTCAACAAAACTAAGAAGGAGGAAAAACCATCAGACTTCAAGAAAGAGTCAAAGACTCACCTGTTTGAGAAGTCGTCAGAACCCCACGCCTTCACAGCGGGACCGGGTCTCATCGACACCCAACCGCATCAAACACGCACCTGTCTTCCGTCTTTACACCATGAGGTAGAGATTCTCCAGGCTCTGGTAACATCCTCAGGTAGCAGGGCCTTTTTCTAGCACCAGCTGGCTCTGCAGATATCTTGTCAGGAAATCACAAGCCTCTGTAGTTAGCACGATGTATATAATGTGAGCCCTCAGAACAGTGGCGGCTCCTCACCTAAGGCGGAGGAACGTTGCCTCACTGCTTTGCAGCAGTGAAATAAAAGAAACCTAAAATGATGATAATTTATCATTTTATGTTTCCTTCTGCTGCAGCTTTGCGTTAGGGGCTGGGCTGCTCTGACGACAGAGGAGCAGGGGAGCAGTGGTTTGCCCACTCCTAAGTGCATATGACTGTTTGGCCGGCCGTCTTGGGCCGGCCAAAAATTCATGCGCACTTCGCATCTTCCCATGCAGGCTGCATTACAGCCTGGGTGGAGAGCATGCCCAGGTCCCCATTTCATGGCAGAGCGCCGAACCACGGCGCTCAGACCAATCACAATGCTGCATTGCAGTGTTATAATTGGCTCAGGGAAGCCTGGCAGTCTGGGTGCTTCCTGCTGAGGGACCGGGGACAGGAAGAAGAGGACGGAGGAGAGGCGGTGGCCGGCCGGCTAACAAAGGTTTTTTTTTTTTTTTTACGTATTTCCTGCCCCCGCTCCACCACCTGGGTCCGGTAGCAGCCGCTATTGCCTCACAAGCGTTCTCAAACTAGCTTAAGACCAATTTCTCCATAGTCCTGCTGTGCTAGTAAAAGACTCTTACAATTCAGAGTGACTGCTGTGCCTTGTGTATCTTTCTCAGGTGTCTCGAATGGAAGACCGCACATTCTGTCTGGCATCTTTATTTATTTTTGTCGCTAAAGACGGGGCATCCTAGAGTTTAAGCATAGATTCGTTCAGTTGCCCAAAAAAATGAATGAAGCGTCATTCACAATGCCACCAGCAGTTCAAGAAGTTCCATTGAGGGAGCCTTTCAGGCTATTAAGGGGACACAAAGACAGACGCACACGCACTCTCACACACACACACACACACACACACACTCACACTATCACATAACAAACCACACCGCCACCGTACCATGAAACAAACAATACCAATGCGAGTAACACCAGCTTTTTTCAAGATACCACCCATTGTACCACATACCACATGATTCAAAACACCTTTCAACACATGGCATGATAGTACATGGGCCCACACTTCACAACAGCACACCTCCCACTTCGTGCATCGCAGCGTGCAATGAAACATCATGCATACTAACCCCTCACCCCAACACTTTGAACTACCATACAATGCCTACCATTTTGCCCGAACCTACAACACCATATCATACGATCCAGTTCCAAACCCCAACACAACGCCCAAAAAATCCAACTCGGGTCCATTGTTACAGCACGATGCAGCATCCTGTAACATACCACACCGCTTCACACCACCCATCTCACACCATAACACGCTTTACAGGGCCCTCTACTGAATCATACCACAATACACTATTTTGCATTGTCTCTTCTCTCTTCATGTTTCATGCACGTCTTTCTCCTTAGCTCCTTTTTGACTAATTTGACCAAACTTCATTTTTCTTAGATATTTAAGACTTTTCATTCCCATTCTTACTGAGATATCATTGGCAAAATGATCCATTCTCTTGTGCTTCAATCCAAAAAACTTTTTCGCATTGTGAGAGCGCACATCACCATATTTACTTTTGTCTCTGCACTGCGGTTCTGGGAGGCGCTACCAGCACAGATGGTGATTGCCGGTGCTGCCGCTTTTCCTGAAATGCCTGCCCATTCAGTGCATTGGCTACTTAATATTGGTGAATTTTTGTTCACTTGCATTCACAATCATTTTTGCTTCAATGATACAATTCTACTCCCCTTTGGTGAATTTGTGTGTATTTTTCATCCTTGACAAACTTAATTGCTGACCTTGACATGAGTCAGGACACGTAGCTTCACATTTGTCACTTTTTCAAGAGTGCGCACTGAAAAACACCCTTATTCCTCTTTTCGTGATGGCCTTCAGTTAAAGGTGTTCCATTGAGACCCTCAATATTGTATTGGGCAATTCTTCACCTCATAGACAGTGAGATTTGTTTCTGTCTTTGCCCCTTCGAGTTCGCCCGGTAGTCCTCAATGACTAATCTGTTTTATTCTTTCTTAGATTACAGCTACTAAGCACTTACATTTCTTTACTCCTGATTATGATCCTAAAACTATGTCTACAGGGTTGAAACGTCCACAGTTTAAGGATACCCTCTTCATCTATCACTTTAGCAGGAATTATGACTTCTTACTATTGATATTAATTGTGAGTCCTCGTTCAGTCTTTTTGTTATGCACACTTTTCTGACTTGTTTCGCTTATATTAATCCCTTCACTGCGGCGGTAATTCCGCCACAGTGCTAGGGGGTTGAGGGGGGGGGTCGCACGGCTCACCTGCGCTTGTGACGGAACCGCTCCGTCATGCGCCTCGGGTGAGCTGCGCTAGTGACGGAACGGTTCCGTCACGAACTCGCCCGCTCAATAGAACGCGCCGCACAGTCGCGAAATCAGCGCCGCGCAGGCGCGTCGAGATGGAATCGTTCCGTCACTAGCACAGCTCACCCGAGGCGCGTGACGGAATGGTTCCGTCATAAGCGCCGAAGGGGTTAATGGGTCATCACCAAAGAGTGGCTATTTATTTTACTCAGAAAATCATTATATTGTGGTGATAAGAATAAATACCTTATTCATAGTCAAAAGGGGATTATTGGATTTCTGTTAGATTCATTATTTTCTATCATTCTTTCCCTGGTATGTTTGGTTACATTTCTAAAGAGTCCACGATGACCTTTCATTCGTCCACTCTGTCCCTATACTGTGGCCTGGCCTTGCCTATGTGTGCTGTGTGAAACTCCACCAAGACCAAAGTACATCATGCATCATTAACTAAACCAGTAGCCCTATAGACAATATTATTAACTGGAAAATCTAGATGTATGTAAGCGCTTCAACGCCTCGTCAGTAGTAGTAAGCACTATAAGTGCACTTTACATAGGAGCAGTCAAGGACTGGAACGGTCCAGGAAATCGATGAAACAGGGACGCCATCTGGTTTTAAGAAGTTACATTTCCCCGTTACGTCCGGCAGTCTTCGGACATCCGTGAAAAAAAGGATCCTGCAAAGAAAAACTTACCAAGCCCGTAGGGCCCGGTGTCTTCATAAGTTTGCACTTGCAGAGAACATGGAAACTTGTGGAGTGGTGTGGCTCACTGGTTAGAGGCGGCAGACCCGAAAGCAGGAGTCGATCCTGGACCAGGGTTCAATTACCGGCGCGGCAAGGTCGTGGACCAGGGTCAGCGGACTCGATAATTCTCGCCTCGGTGCCTACTCTAAACAGGGGTCCCACTCGGCAACTCTGGGCATTAGCTTGCCTCATCTCCACAACGGCCCCCCACAGACGCCGGGGATGCCTGGCTCCACCTTGGGGACTCCCAGTAGGGACCATCCCACAGGGAAAGCCAGGACTGGTTCCCCAGCGGTCTACCGCGCCAGGATACTCCGGTAGTAGTTGTGCACGTTACAAAACAGCTTATAACCTATAACAAGTGCTGACATGGGCGCAGATAGCAGCGGGCACCAACCAGCCCAGCACGACTTTCAAGCTTCCAGCTCCCCGGCGAGTAGATTTGAGCTCAGGTTGCTACTTTTGCATCCTGGAATTTTCTGTCTTGTTAAACCATTGAGATTTCAGAACTACAAGTATCAGAAGGCAAAGAAAAATATGCGGTGGTTGAGCAGCTCGCCCAAGGACTTGGGAGACGTGAGTTCACATATTTGCATCGCAGACAAGGCCGCTGGCATAAGGCGATTTTACTGATGCAGAGCTTTCCGCATAATTGTGCGTTTGCTGTATATGCCGCATAAGTCACCATCTAGCCCTAGTGGATCGGAAGTTACTAAAAGTTCAGTTGTTGCACAGTGAACACCATTCGCAAAGGCTGACAGGTCACTCACCGATCTGTTGTTCATTGCTGTAGCGATACTAATGGTACTAAGGGAGCAAAACCTTTGTTCCAGACATTGCTAAGATGTATACAAAGTACAAGCTAATGAAGTAATGTTATCACAAAATGTGCCTCATTGCGCCGCATAATTATCCTTCTCTTGAAGCATAATTTGGACCACCCTGTCGCATTGTTTGACTCGCTGCTACCGCATAATTCCAGTTGCCCTGGTATCAGGCATACGTTTCACTTTGAGGGTTACATCCTTAATATACTCGACACTCCTCAATTGTCCGCCTAATAATGATGCCACATATGGCGCGTGGTGTTGGAACTCCGCCCCCTCACGCCGGACGCGTGACCCGCGCTGCTGAGGCTGAAGGGTGCTCCATCACTCCATCCAGATGCTGGCAGGTGTGGGTTACCCCGGCAGGAAGTGGGTCACTGCGAGCGTGGGCTCCGTGCCACCATCTGCCCGTGTCAGAGGGCAGCTGCCACACACAGGCGGCACAGCAGCAAGTAGGCCTCAAGTGACCATCTGCTGACCCCGCGTGACCTCTCTGAAAGCCCCTGTGTGGGGGCAGCCGCTTCCTGCCTCTCTCATTTACAGTACAAGAGGGCCGACTGTATCCGGCCACGTCTGGACAAACGCTGGGAGCTGCCACCTCCTTCCGGGTGAAGTGGCCACTTTCCGGACATCACGATTCACCCTTAGAATTTGGACTTTTTGGTCAAGTCCCGCAGTCAATGAGAGGGGCTAATGGCAGTTGTGGATTTTGTTTGGGAAATATAATTTTTTTTCTCTATAGTTGGTCACTGTTCTTAAAGGTTGTATATCAGAGTTCAGTTCGTAAAAATAAATAAAAAAAATAAACACAAAATTGGAGGCCAAGGTGTTTCTTGAAGCCTACCGCCGACGCTGCAGAATATCAGGGCTGCCTAAGCTTTATTGTTTATACCTGATGTCACTCCCTGTGGCACTACACTTCCTGTCTCGTTATTTTACATTTTTTGTGAATAAAGGCCCGCGTCACAACTCGTGAAGTGTGGTAACAGTCACACGTGTTTTGCCTTACTCATGCGACTTTTTAGATACCACACCGTGTGGCACGTGCAGAACGCGCTGACCATATTGTTTTATGATAAAAGGTAGGAGGCAGATTGTCACGTTCAGTAATTATTTTTCTATGTTGGGATTTGGGCATTAGGAAAAGTTTGGACAAACCAATGTACCACTGAGCATGCTTAAATATTACATAGGCTTTTTAAAAAAAAACGCAACGTTTGCATAAGTCCTGTCCCCATTGGCTTTGTTAGTGCTTGTTGAATGCTCTGTATAAAACCGGAGGTCCATTTTCTGCCAGGAGGTGGCGCTCTTTCACTGTCGTCAGAAAAAGGCCGTTTAAAGCTTTTCTGTTTTGTTGGCGTGCTGGGCGCATGGAGAGCACGGGGCAGGGCAGAGTTAGGGGCTCGATTACACCTCCCTGCCTCCGCCTTGAAGGCTCCCGCTTCCGGTGGGTGGCCACCGTTACTGGAGTATGCAGTGAAAGTCGTGCTGGAGCTGCCGAGAATTAGTCTAGGAGGTGCTTAGAGGCCTGGGTGCAGATTCAATATCCTGAAATGGTTATCACAGAAAATAGCAAGCCTTGGCAACGCTAATATAGCCTTCTAGCACACGGCAGAGGGCCATAGGGCGGCCGGAGAGGGCATGTAACAGCCGGATTAGCCCGAGGCAGAATAAGGCTATTAGAACATTCCACCCACTAAGGCTAGAATGTTGTAAAAAAAAAAAAAAGGATAAACATGAAGACAGACATTGGAATGTTGGAGCTTTGGGCTTCTACCAGCCATTCTTAACCCGGAGCTACCCCATTGACTTCAATGGAGCGCTCAACATTCCAATGTTCTACTAAGTCTCGCCTTTGGGACCGATTGGCTTTGCCTGTGCTTTTTGGCGCTGCTGCGCAGCATCTGTCAGCTGCTATGCCGCATGCCCAAAAGAAAAGGGAAATAAACAAAGAAAAAGGTATGATGACTGGGCCGCATCATTTTGTAAGCAAGCTCATCCCCATCTAATTTGAAACTGCCCAGTCTAGGGGCTCTATTGCACAGCGCCAAAGGGCGAAGCTGGTGTTTGCACCCGGTTTTAACACCCCTGGCTCATGGCCACAGATTTTGCACTTGTGTGATCCCACAGGAACTTGTAGGCAAATGAAGGAATGCCTTTGCCCTCCACCCACTTTGTATTGACTTGAGCCCTAGGGAGGCACACTGATTGTGCACCAAATATGAAGTGGGGGCGCACTCAGTGGCCCCTGGATGGTTTGTGCGCAGTCCACAGAGATGCCCCAGGCTTCGCCTGAGGGCAGGGGCTGTTACACATGGGGATTCTTTCCCCCTCCTCATTGTACTGCGGTTTTCTCCTCATTGAAAGACCCTGCTGTTATTTAACTGTGCCCTTGCAACGCTGCGCTACGCCCACTGCGAGTGTGTGCTTGCACATGGGGGCAGCATGTTATTATGAATACTGTGCGCTGCCCGTGTCCGCACCTGGTACACTGCATTGCACAAAGTGACCCGGGTCGCAGTGGGCATGCACACCTGTTTTCTGTGCCCCAGGGCACTTTGTTACTCAAAGAGCTGCGTGTACTTGTGCTGCCCCTTCTGTAATACAGTTCATACTGGCACACTGTTGCGATAGATCTTTAATCAGTGGACCATCATGTGAAAAGAGGGAGGGAACAAAAAGAAAATAAGGGCTACGATTCATTACTTGTATGCTGTGTGTTATGCCAAGATTCCCAAATGGCCCAGAAATGTGTTCTTTTGGAGTGGCCCCCACTCCGATCTAAACTATTTACCCTGTGAGATGATGTTACCCATTCTTTCAACTCCGGGGGCTGGGGCTAATCCACTTCAGGCAAATCTCTCTTTGAGCTAATAACATTAATACAAAGATAAGGGATTTTTGTGTCCTAAATACTTTTTGGGGAGACTTGTCCCCATCATGTATCCCAAATATATCCGTAGGGAGGCTTACCTTTATTTCATAGCCTATTATTTTGGACAGAGCCATGCTTACTTCTTGCCAGAACGGCGCGATCAGAAGGCACTGCCAAAACAAATGAACACCATCGGACTCTTCCTCGCCGCACTTAATACGCCTTCTGATCCCTCAGCTTCCCATCTTGGCCAACTTTTTTGGTGTGCAATATGCTTTAGGAACCGTAAAAAGATGATTTTTCTTCAACGGTGCAGATTTAATCGAAGACCAAAGAAGCGACATAGATACTTGCCACAAAGAATCCATATCCACGCCTGGCAGGTCTTTCTTCCAGATCTTTGAAGGTAGAATAAACTTGTTGTCTCCTGCTTGTACCAGCACCCAGTACCATCCTTCTACTTCTTTTAGCTGAAATATCTTTTTATGTATTACAAACAAGTATCATTAGTAGTGGTGGTATAGGCTGTCGCACTACCAATCCAATATATGAAATATTTTTTTTCAAAATTCACTTTAGCAGTCCAAATTGTTTAGAATTAGGTGATGGTGCCCTTCAAGGTAACGGTGACATCCCACTACCACAGATGTCGACTTATGTCAAAATCCCTAAGCAGATCAGACAGAATAAGCTAACTATACAATTGTACCTCGGCACTCAAGTATTTGTTATACATAGGAGCAAGTGCTTCTATGGGAGAAATTTGCCTATCTTGACCTTAATAAAGAATCATGACCTACAATGATCAAAGTACATAGTCCAAAAAGTAGCTCTATGTAGAGAACATCGAAAACACAACAAATATTTTTGTTAATTTAATGTCAGTTTTTTATACAAATTGATGTATCTTGTCAAGTTGTTGGTACATGTTTACAAAGATTGTTGGTAGAGGTTCTTCTGTAAATATATCCCAACAAAGAATACAATGGGCAGCCGACACGTGTTTCGTTACTAAAAAGTAACTTCCTCAAGGCTTTTCAGATGTTGTCAAAGTCGAACACGTCCTATTTAGCTTTTGCAAAGGTACAATGTGGATTGACCTAGGTTGGAGAAGTAAGGAGGCCTCAACATAATCATTATTCCTTCCTTCTTCCAAGTCACTGTTCCTCCAAGACTTCTAAAGCTATAATCCTGTTAAGCACGAGCTAAGTCAATAATTTCAGCTTTGCAGTCTGTATAGTGTTCTGTCCCAATAAGCTGATGCAAGGCCACAACAAAATTAGATGGGCCTGAAAATGCGGCAGCAAAAAGTGGTGTGGTTTCCCAATATCGGGTATCTGTCTAGTCCATAGGCCAGTCTATGATAAGCATAAAGAATAATGGTATCATTGTAGAACCGGAGGAGTAATGGACACGAGCTATGATAGGCTCTTAAAAAACGCCACATTTCTTCGAATAGACCAAGGCGTCTCTGCGTAACAGTACTCAAGACTCAATGTCCTTTTTCATCTTTACTTCACTCTCTTGCCCAGCTTTCTAATTGATGGTACTTAAATTTCCATAAATTGCCCTTTGTGCTTTCTGCCAACTCACCCCATGGGGGTAGACAATTGTTACCCAACAGCTGACCCCATTTCCTAATACTCCCATCAATCAGAGGTTTAGCAAACTTTTCTTTGAGACCGGTCGATGTGCCCGGAGAGTTCCATATTGGAGCCTGACTGCTATAATATAGTATTCCCAGAGCTCGTCAAATCTGGTACCATATTTTACAAGTGTCTGCGAGGATCTTAAGTCTTATTTTCTTAAAATATTTCGGGTGGCTATACTTGTAGAGGAGAGTCACCTCCCATGGGGAGATATTTTGCCATGCCTCTCAAAAGTGGATAGAACAAGGATTGGTCCAAAAGCAGCACTAATATTCTTCAGATTGAAGGCCCGCTAGTATTGGGAGAGATCTCCTTCGTATTTTGCTCCAGGCTATTCTCACACCTTTTGCCCTCCATATAAAACTACTCCGTTCCCTCTGAAACTTCTTGAACCATGTTGATTTAAACTCCAGAGGGATTGTATTAAATATAAAAGTAAACTTTGGTAAGATTCACATTTTCAAGAGGTTAGATCTACCTACAAATGAGATCGGAAGAGCCCGCCACGCTTTAAGAAGTTTTTTAGCCTCTGAGACTACCTTATCAAAGTTAACTTGCGCTAGTGTCTCCAGATCTTGCCCTACCTGGATTTCTAAGTATCTTATTTCTTGCTATCTAACAGTGGATTCACATTTTGACTATTCTACTGCATAATTTCGGTTTTCTGTTGATTACCAAGGTATCCTGACGCGTTTCCGAATTGTTCTAGAATATTCCATATTGCGGGAATTGAGGTGTCAATATCTCCTGTATAAATCATTTAATCATCCGCATACAGACCTACTTTTTTCTCCCAACCATTAGAGACAAAAGGAGGGGGGGTGTATCTGCTCATGCTTTAATCTTGTTGGCCAAGGGCTCTACATAGAGGTTAAAGAGCAAGGGTAGAGTGGGCATCCCTGCTGGGTTACTCTTTTAATGTTGACTCTCTTGTTTGTAAGATTCCCTTTCCCTAAGTTCCTGGCCGTGGGATTTTTTTTTTATCAGTAGCCTAACTGTGCCTATGAAAATCTCTCCTAAGTCGTTTTGTTTAATAACACTGTAGAGACAAGGCCAGCTCACCCTATCAAACGCTTGAGCTGCGTCAATCGTAAGGACTGTCAGGGGGATTCCTTCCTTAGTGGCCAAGTCTGTTGCCGTATACTTACTCGTGTAGTGTTCTTCCCTTGACAAAACCCTTCTGATTGATGTGAATCAAGCGCTTCATTGCTGGTTCTAGCCTATTTGCCAGAATACATGTACAGACTTTATAACCGCTATTTAAAAGTGAGAGTGGCCTATAAGATTCACAGCTCTTTGGGTTTTTATTAGATTTAAGGATTACATGTATGATGGCCTCATCCAATGACTGCGGAAGATCTGCTTTTTCAAAGAGTGCCAAATTAATGTCCTCTGTTAACATAGGTGACATTTCGGCACTTAAGGCAATGTATATTTCATTCGGCATGCCGTCCGGGCCAGCTGCCTTCCCTCTTTTTAGGTCTTGAATTAACCTAGTGACTTCTTCAATGGTGATTTCTGCATTCAGCTCATCCTTGTAGGCCACTTGTAACGGTGGGCAGCCCACCTAACTAACGTACCGCTTAATCTGGACTTCATCCCCCTCCCAATCCTCTGTGTATAGATTTAGAAAACAAAGTATCAACTCTGACTCTATATCCTCATCCTCTACATGAATTTCACCTGTGGCTTCACATCTAATAGCCTTAATGACATCCCGTACCTGTTCTGTTTTAGTTTTCCAGGCCAAAAATTTATCGCATACCTCCCTGTACCCATAATGCAAAAGTTTGCTGGCCTCCACTTCCTTCTGACTTTTAACTCTAAAAGTTTTGTCAATTCCCTGTTTTTAACTGATCATTTAGTAATATCCATTTTTGGGGGTCACAGCTGTTCTCTATCTCACTCATCAGTGCATTAAGGTTGAGTTCACTGTAAGTTAATTCCTTTTTTTCTATTTTAGTTTTAGCTATATTTAAACCTGTCAGAGTGCCTCTTAACTAGGCCTTATACGAATCCCAGACTATAAGTAAAGACGTTGATGGCTCATTTATGAGAAAGAACTCCTGTGTTATCTCTCTGAGGTTTTCTACTGTGATTGGATGTACAAGAAGGGCTCTATCTGCAGTCCATCCTCCCAGTGCAGGGCGATCACCTAAACTAACCTCCATGATAACTGCGGAGTGATCAGAAATGTTCTACCGTATGTTCCATCCCAACAATACTTTTAGTTAAAGTAGCATCCAGAAGGAAGAAGTCTATCCTAGACTTATGTGCATATTTTTTATTGTGAAAGTTAAATCTTTTTTTCCTTTCTAGCAGCTGTGTTACCCTTTATCCTCCAGATGTATTCTAGCCCAAGGTCACACATCAATTGTTTCTGCGAACCTCTCATTTTGGGGGAACTGGCTGTCCCTCTATAAGTTGAAACCTTTTCAATATTAATTATTTAGAAAAAAATATTTTCTCTTAAACAGCTACCAACCTTAGTCAAAGCATATAGTCCTTCCTTGTTTTACGTGTATGTCAGTTGCTGTTATATATCTGACAAAGAACAAAGCATACGAAGAGGGTTGAGGCAAAGAGCCCGCACCTGTCTCTTCAAATGGCTTAGCAGTATGGTGATGGTGCTGGAAAACCAGGAAGTGCCCCCCTCTACACTACCTATTGCGGTGATGCCCCACATACAATCACAAAAAGAAATGGAATCAGCACACATTAATTATAAGTCTTATTTGAAGTTCATACAATGTCAGATGTCCACGATGATTTGAAGAAAATGCCAGGTCCAGATTTTTCTTATGATCTGACATTTTTTTCTTTATTGATAAATATATGCAATTTTTATCGTTTTCAAACTTCGCACACCTATGCTGAGACGATTGTTGATGGCCACCCTGCCTTTTAATGAGGATTGTCTTGGCACCAGACCTATTTGTGTCTTAGAATTTTTTCTTTTTCATTGGAACACGGATATATAATGTTTGTACAATTTTGAGCCCTGAAGAAGTTTCTCTTGAGACGAAACGTGTTGACTAAATGACATTTTTTAATATTGGATTTTAACAATTGCATATATTTATCAATAAAGACATTTTTTTGAGATTGTAAGAAAAATCAGGACCTGGCATTTTCTTCAAATCCTCGTGGACATCTGACGTTCTATGAACTTTAAATAAGACATTTATAATTGATGTGTGCTGATTCCTTTTCTTTTTGCTGTTATATATCTGATTGAAATAAAAGAAAGGTTAGAGAGGAAACAGAGTACTGGTCGGGTGGTACAATATGGGTATCACAAAACTATAGATTACACGTTTAGCCACGCCCTTCATGTCATATTCCACGCTCCTTTTAGGGATCCAACACTTTTTGTATCCCACTTAAAATACTGAAGTCACCCATTTCCATGTTGCTAGATGAGTTTCTACAACTTCACTTCAATCACTCACCTGCCGCCACCGCCGAGAGTCACTCCACGCCAGCAGTCCAGTCGACGAAGCCGCCCACCGCCGAGAGTCACACCGGGCACAGCAAACCGCGCCGCCGCTCCGGGAGGACCACAACTCCCGGCAGGCATCGCGGCGGCGCGACGGAGTGACGCGGAACGCGCCAGCAGGGTGCAGGGCGCACAGACAGCCCGATAAAGGGAGAAGGAGACCCGCGTCGCGGGACGCCCGGGGCTAAGCCCGGGCAAAGGGCGGGCCCTCTGTGGCCCTCCGAGGACCGAGGAGCCGGGCCGGGGCCATACCCTTTTCGTCCCTTTATCCATCATTCGAGCAGCTTTCTATTATGTGAGTGAGAATCTGTTATTTTATCATTTTACTTCTCGTATTAAGCTAGCATTCAATTATCAGCCAGTATGACTACTAAAGTGGTCACTATGGACAATTTCCTTATAAAGAAGGTAGCGCAAATTAACAGTAACAGGCGGGCTTCACTGGGTCTGGAATGCTCACCTGCTATTACTATTGCATCAGAATCCCCAGTTACTGTTTCTGATAACTCTGTGGCTAAGGAACATTCGGTCCCTGCAGGCAAAGTAACTATTGTAACAGCCATGGTCCATGCAGGCCAGTATGACGAAATCCCTTGTGCTCCAGTTCCCACAGTATTGGCCGTATCATCTACAGGTTTGAATGATCCGGCAACTAAAGAATCCCCTAGAAAATTTAAGAAAGCCCGAGTGAGACGGAGGGGGAAGCAAAGTAAGGCAAGTTATAAAATTACACAAGGAGGGGGGAGTGTGCCTGAAACTGCACCTCTACTTCCTGAGTTGAGATCTTCAAACCTGGGAGGAGTGGGGGATGCTACTTCACAGAGTCGACCCACAGATTCCGTGATGCTTATTGATTTTTCACAATCAGGGATCACAGACAATATCGATAATTTTCCACTTGATCCCACTATAATGAGTAAGCATCTTTTGTCTAGTACGCCAACTAGCTTATCTCTACTAGACTTATCTACAGGGAATGATAATGGAAGGTTATCAGGATCACCAAAAATGCCCATTGAGGCATCTTCCAGGTCTTCTATTTCACCCCTCACTATAAGAACAAGTAAGAAAAGGGGGGGTGAGCCACTGTGTAATCGACCTCAGAAGATAAGGAAAGGGGTAGTTCAGACCCCACAGTCACAAACTGGTCAAACTTTATTAGGCGAAGAGGCCATGCTCGCCAAAATTCTAGAATTAATCAGGAGTGTGATGCAACCGATTTTGGATAAGACCGACTTGATGTCCACACATTTGGACATCATAGAGAAAAAGGTTGAACAGAATTCCCTCCTTTTACATGACCTAATAAAAGGCCCGGGAAAAGCTAAGACAAATCCCGCAGTTAAGACTAACCCTCCTGTAAAATCTAAAGCTGCAGCGCCTCCTATAACACCAGCTCCTATAACCTCAGTAACCAAGACACCAGCACCCGTGTTAAAAAAGAAACTAGTGCAAGAAAAGGGTAGAGTGGATAGTCCAACAATTTTGCCATCAACTCCCACACTCCAACCGCCCGCAACTCAGCTGGCGGCCCCAGTAACTAAAGAACAAACCCAAAAACCTGGGGGAACTCAAAATCAGGGAGGTAGAAAAGACCCTTTAACAACTAATCCGAGAAATAAGAATCCACCTACCACTGCCTTAGGAAAAACGAGTCACACCATAGACTTACCCCCAGATTCTGCCCCTTTCGTCATTGTAATGGCAGGGGTCCCGGAACTACCTGCAGGTAAATGGGAAGACCACGTTGCCTTACGGAACAAGGTTACATTCTGGCTCCGAGACAACAGACCGTTGCCTGCATCCATCAATGGAGAAATCCTAAGTGTAAGGGGTGCCCATTGGGTAGGAGTCAGACCTAAGGATAGAAGGGGTGATGTAATAGTCATCAATTTTAAGGATTATAGGGCCGTGAGGCACATTGGAGATTGGTTCGATGCCAGTAGCAGCGATGCCATCTCCACACATCTTTTATCCTATTTCTATCCCTATGCACCATCAAAAGATTATAACAAACAGGGCTGGAACAGGCAGCTATTTAAGAAAACTTCACACCGACAGCGGGGTTTTAGAAAAGTGGGACCATGGGATATGCCCGGTTTAATGGGGCCACCACCTTTGATGGGTTATCCTGTTTACGTAAATGCTCAGGACCCCCATATTCACATGCAAAGGTCGGAGGAGCTCTATCCCAGATACCAGGTATCAGATTATCAATACCCCCCTATAAATAGCCAATACCCACCACATCCAGAGCCCAACCTCCTGCGAGGGAGACCATGGAATAACAGTGAGTTTCACCCATCCATGTATAATCTACCTATCCAAAATCATTTCCAGATTTTTAATGGTCTGGACGGGGTAGATCGACAACAAGCTCAGACATCTCAAGAAATTCTGGTTGGGAATAAGTTTCATCCTCCAGTTTTTCACCCCTCTATTAAGGAGATAGTTCCCCTTAAAAGTACTGAGATTTTGAGCGGCCTTCCTCAAGATCAGCCAATTTTACAAAAGGCCCCTAACACTGACAGTTTGTTACCTTGTAACAGTAATACCCTGGAACAGATGCATTCCCCCATAGTTGATATCAATAGCAGGGGTGGGGAACAGGTAGGAGAAGGCCTGACCCAGAAAGAGAATGATCTATGCCGTTCGCCTGGCAAAAGCTGAGCATTATCACATTCGTATCACGGAAGCAGGCAACTCCTCTAGGGAATTGTTTCAAATATATAAGGAGATATCCATAGTGGAGATGTCCTCCTCCATCCAAAATGACTCAGTGGAATCGTGTAATAACATTGCTCAGTATTTTGCTGGTAAAATTAGTAAAATTTATACCAGTTTCTCTAAACAGGGAGCCCCGGCCGCAGATTTTACTGAAAATGAGAAAATTGTAAACACGCCGGTCTGTCTTAAATCTTTTGAAGTTCCCTCCTATGAGATGCTGTCCAAGATGTGCAACAAGATCAAATCAGGATCGCCCCGAGACCCGGCTCCACCAAAAATTTTAGCTGAAGCTTTTTCAGTACTGGAACCTCACCTGAGGCACCTGCTACTAACTTCCTTTTCAACAACTTGTCTCCCGGAAGAATGGAAACAGGCAATAGTGCTACCCATTAAGAAAAAGCCCAACATCAGTTTGGACGTTATGGATAACTTACGACCCATATCCCTGCTACCGTATGTGGCCAAGTTGGCGGAGAAAATTGCTAACACCCAACTGATGGAACATCTTGAGACCCATAATGTTCTCCATAAATCCCAGTCGGGTTTTAGATCAGGTTTCTCAACGGAGACAGCTCTCCTGAGGGCCACAGAAACCCTACGTGAGGGAGCAGATGAGGGAAAGACAATGGCCCTCATCATGCTTGATCTCAGTGCCGCTTTTGACACTGTAGCACATTCCATCTTGCTACAGTGTCTAAATAAAGCGGGAGTCACCAATAAGGCACTGGGATGGCTGAAGGCATTTTTGCTTAACAGAAGCTTTCAAGTCCAAAGGGGGAGCTTTCTCTCCGATAGGGTGAGGCTTGAGCAGGGGGTGCCTCAGGGCTCTGCCCTGAGTCCCACCCTGTTTAATTTATATATGGCCCCTCTGGCAGAGGTAGTGCAGTCGTTCGGCGTGGAGCTTGTCTCCTACGCCGACGACACGCAACTTCTCATATCTCTGACCCAAGCCCCTTCTAAGGAAGCTGATAACTTCAATGCCTGCATGACTAAACTTGCCACATGGATGAACGACCACTGTCTGAAACTTAATGGGACTAAGACAGAGGTCCTCATCATGGGAGGCAATGAGGCTAAATGGACGACTGAGTGGTGGCCCAGTTGCCTTGGTCCTTTCCCCCTCTCGAGAGGCGAAGAATTTGGGTGTGTGGGTGGACAATAAATTGTCCTTTGATAGCCACATAAGAAAAACTGTGGGCAAGTGCTTTGGGGTGATGAAAACTCTGAACCGCACCCTTGACCTGTTACCCATCAATTCCAGGCGTACCATGACGCAAGCACTGATAACGTCCCGTATTGATTACGGAAACGTGCTGCTCATGGGTACATCTGAGAAAAATATTAAAAAGCTACAGGTGTTGCAGAATGCGGCAGCTCGCCTGGTCCTAAGGCTCCCTCGTCGAGCACCATCACGCCCCTCTCTCGTAGCCCTCCACTGGCTGCCTATCAGGAAGAGGATTGATTTTAAAGCTATGCTTTGGTGCCATAAAATAATTCATCACAGAGCACCGGCCTACATGTCGGACTTGGCGTCTGTCTATGAACCCAGCAGGTCGCTCAGATCTAAAGGTATGGGCCTGCTCAGAACTACACGCCCCAAAAAAGCTAGAATGGGAGGCAGATCTTTCCGGACTTTAGCTGCCAGGAAATGGAACCTTCTTCCTTTGGATATCAGGATGGAGAATAATGAAATCCTGTTTAGGAAGAAATTGAAAACCTGCCTCTTTACTTGGTGATGGGCTTTTTCCTCTACTCCTTTTCACATTCTCTCCACAGCGCGGGGACACGCCGGGAGGCGTCACCAGGCGCTCTACAAACTCCTTTAAATTAAATAAATTAAAAATGTGCACTGTTGTTTTGGAATATAGCAGGGTTCAGGCAAAAAATCACAAACCCAGCCTGGGAATCAGTAATAAACGGTCAGGATATAGTGGCCTTGCAAGAAACTTGGATACAGGAATCAATCCATGTAAGTGGCTATAGAACCTTCTTTACACCAGCTGTTGGAGGTCATTTTGGAAGAGCTAAGGGTGGGCTGACAACGCTTGTTTCAAATCAGCTCAAAATTAAACAAGCTCACTGCCAGTTAAATTCCTGTTATTTCCAAATTATGACTTTACGGAATTATAAAGGAGCTGTGGTGTTAATTATTAATTTCTATAACAATGTCCCGAGAGATGATATTCTGGTTGTCATGAAGCAGCTCAAAGATGAAATTCAGTTAGAGGTAGACAGAAACGAAAGGGAGCTGATAATCATATGGGGGGGGGATTTTAATTGTTCATTATGTACTAAAAGGAATCAGGGCCTATGTGGCCTAATGACAGAGAGAGACATGCATTTGACACATTTTGATCATACCCTGATGGGGGACTTACTTAATGAATTATTATTTATGTTTGATTTGGGGTTCGCCAATGAATCTGCCTCAGAACCCACACCCTTTGTTCCGACTTTTGTTGGTAGAGGCTTATCGACAACTATTGATTTTATTATTACCTCCAGTAACCTTAATCATAGACTCTTGGGGGTTACGAATATCCAACTACCCATAAGTGATCACCTTCCACAATCTCTTAAGGTAGCAGATTTGTTCCCAGACCCACCGACGGCCGCGCCTCTAGTAGAGACAGCGGTTGATGTTGTCCTTGGGAGAAAAAACGGGTACACACTTAAATGGAGTAAAGTAATCCCCACATCATTTTTCGAGAAACTCTGGGAGGTGTGCTCAAATAGTTTTAGGATTTGCCTAAGTGACAACTCCACTAACGATCAAATTATTGAGCACTTTGGAACAATAGCTGCAAACATAAAAAGTAGCCTAAGGGTGGAGGCAAAACGCAAAGGCAAGGGGCCCAAGAGCTGGTTTAACACTGCATGTACAAAGGCTTTGAGAAATCTAAAACAGGCAGTACACAGATGCCCTAGGGATAAAAATGAAATAAGAGAGTGTAGGAATACATATACTCAGGCCCTGAAAGTAAGGAAAACCGCGTTGAATAAGGAGGCATTAGATTCCCTTTGTGAGGCCTCGCAATCTAAAGATTCCGCTGCATTTTGGAAAGCAATTAACACCCCTTTCCCCTATGAAACCCACACGGCGCGAATCGAGATTGCAATAGATGAAGACAAATGGGTAGACCATTTTTCGAATCTTTACAAGGCACAGGAAGACATCCATGGCGGGGGTCTTAACTCTAGCCTGGATGCCCAACAGAGATACAACCTGGTTACAACAATTGATGAAGTCCTTTTAGCCTTGGGATCTACTAAATGCGGTAAGGCTGCCGGACCTGATGGGATTCCGGCAGACCTATTTAAAGCTAATACTGAAATCTGGGGGCCAATGTTAGTACAACTTTTTAATGCAGCTCTTTCATTGGGTCTGAAAGAATCGTGGTTCACCTCAGTCATTGTCCCGATTTACAAGAAGGGGGACAGGAACAGCTGTGCCTGATACAGACTAATCTCCCTTCTTGACTCCTCAGTAAAAATTTTAGGACGCGTTGTGTTGGCAAGACTCCAAAGCTGGGCAGAGGAAAATGATGTTATTAGTGACTTGCAATTTGGTTTCCAAAAAGGGATTGGAACAATCGAGCAAGGGTTAAACCTAATGCTTTTGCAGCATAAATATATAAGGATAAAATCTGAACGCTTGTATTTTACTTTTGTCGACCTTTCCTCAGCGTTCGACTGTGTATCACACTCTAAATTGTGGGATATAATGAAAGGTTTGGGAGTGGACAATAATATTTGTTTTTTGAGAGAACTCTACAGTGGAGCCACAGCCTCTGTTCGTTATGGCAGGGGAGGAGAATGCTCCAGACAATTTAGTGTAGGTCGCGGAGTGCGGCAAGGGTGCTTATTGGCACCTTTTTTATTCCTTCCTTATATTAATGGGCTCGAGCGTCACCTGCTGCAGGAGTGTAGGGATATGCCCAGGGTGGGGAGGAGGGAAATCCCTGCGCTCATGTATGCAGATGACGCTGTACTCATGGCACGCACTCCTCGCGCACTGCAAAAACTAGTAGTTAGTTTTGAGAAATTTATGTTGAACCTGGACCTACTAGTAAACTGTAGCAAGACTTTCACAATGAATTGTGGCCTAAAACCAGGTAAACTAATGAAGCGTATTTTCTTAAATAATGTGCCGCTAGATAACACCCCAACCTTTTCTTATTTGGGCATTTTATTCCATGAGTCAGGTTCCTGGACAAGCGCTATTAAGGCTAGAACTCTTTTATTTATGAAAACGATCATGGCCTTACAGAATTTTGTTAGAAAACTGGGCAGGAAGCCGATAAAAGAAATGTTAACCATCTATAAAGCTACATGCCTGTCTGTGGCTATGTATGGCT
The DNA here is from genome assembly GCF_964263255.1 of Lissotriton vulgaris. Classification (NCBI taxonomy): domain Eukaryota; kingdom Metazoa; phylum Chordata; class Amphibia; order Caudata; family Salamandridae; genus Lissotriton; species Lissotriton vulgaris. The sequence continues at coordinate 85,235,141 of NC_141693.1, forward strand.
CAGGTCTGTGGGGATATGCAAATGTTGATCAAATCCAACTGGTAGAGAACAAATTTCTGAGGGGAGTTCTAGCAGTTCCACAGTGTGTTGCCACATTTAATTGTCACGCTGAACTTGGCCTACCTTACATAACGGACATTATCAGAATTCAACCTATCCTATTGTGGCACAGGGTATGGACTACTAACGAATGCGTTATGAACCGGGCCCTGCTATGTGACACCCTCAGTTTGGACCATGCGGACAGAATGGAATGGTTGGGCTACGTAAAGCACTTTCTGACCGAGATTGGACTACACTCATATTTCTCGGACCCTACCTCTATGGACACTATTCCCAGGAAGACATTAAAAACTATCTGCCTGGACCACCTGTTGGATAAGAGGAAGAGAGTGGAAATTTTGAAATCTACAGTACACTCTCACCTTCCTACCCTCTGTGAGACTAACACTGTACAGCCATATTTATCCCTGTCCATGACTAACTATGATCGTTTTCTTTTAACTCGTTTTAGATTTTGTATATTTTTTAGACTAGTGTCTTTTCCATGCATGAATTCATGGAATCATATTTTGCCCACCTGTTTGTGTGATGGTACGTCACAACAATCTGATATTCATATCCTTTTTTTCTGCAAATTTTATACTGCTATCCGTAGGAAAATCATAGTCCCTTTTTTAAAAAATATGAATTTAACCAGATGTCGCCCAGCTTTTCTAGAAGTACAGAAAATGGACACGATTTTAACTGTTACTGTGATTTTAAATTATTTAAAAAGTGTTTTTAAACTTAGGAAACAAATTCAAATTGAAATATCTTAGACTCCATATCGACCTACCTCACTGTATTACTAATCATGAGAAGTAATTATTGTAATTGCTGTAATTATTGTATTTGTTTTATGTCTGTTACTTTTATGGTTATTTGCTTTTTAACCGAATAAAGTTTATTGAACTGAACTGAGTTTCTACATAAAGAAGCCACCCCTCCACCCCCCTCCGGTCTGCCACTTGGACCCGTTTGCCATTGGGTAACGTGCTTCTGCCAGCACACCACCTCCACCCAGAAGATTGGGGGCAGTGACCTTCACAGAATAGGTCTGGACCCTCCATCTCACAAATATCCGCCTGGTTCTCCTATAGGGTCCCCCCAATTAGAGCAAACCGTTTTGCTAGTATACAGTATGGGTCTGGTTTTTGAGGCAGCAGTTTTAATTCAGCTGGTGAGTAAAGCACTCATCTCGGCTGATACCTCTTATTTTTGCTCAAGTGTTAGAAAGGCTGGGCACATTTTCCGCAAATTAAAAAAAAACGTCAATGGTTGTGTGATTAAGGAACCTATTTTCGAACTTCATGAATTTTGTTCTGTTCTATCAATTTGTACAAAAAGAAGTGGGTTTGAAGTTGTTAAACCTGACCCTTCACTAGTGGAGACACAGTAAAATTGATTGAACAGTCATGGAAACCTTTTTATTTCTAAACAACGAAATATTTGACTGTCCTACCCAGAAGTAATGTTTCTGGTAAATTCACAGAAAGGGGAGATTGTATTCTAATGTTGTGATGATTTAAATGTGAGTGTCCACTTTCAGCATGTTGTTTGCTTCTGACCTTCAACTTGTTTCTGCAAATTTTTAATATTGGAGGGTGTGGTTTCCATGCTCGTGGCGTTTGATAATCACACAGTTTGGGCTAAACTCTAGGAAAGTCAGGATTAGAAAGCTAGATACTTGATGGTTATCAACAACTTGGCCACTAGACCACATCTGTGAAGAGCTGCGCTCTGCCATTGGTGGGTGACCCGTTTGCGCCCAAGTAACGCGTTTCTTTTGCATTGAACAGATGTGCACGACATGAACTCGCCGGAATTGAGACCGATGAACTCGCCACTCGGTAAGTGAAAGCAGTCATATTTTACAAAGGGTAGCTGGAGTGTTTTTTTTTTCTTTTTAATTTTGCGACTTTCTCTGTTTCTGTACTAGAAAATAAACTTGGTTACCAAAGCGATTTCTTTTGCTTTACATGAGATGCTTTCAGTAACTGCAGATGTTACTAAAGCTTGATTATTAAAAAATTTTGCATTTTTGCCAAACATGTATTTTGTAGAGATTACAATGAGACCTGAGCAAAATATGTGTCGTAAGCACTTTGCCTACAGGGAAAAAAATATTCCAAAAAAGATGAGTGTGGTGTTCTGTATTCAGCCTGGAACAATATGCTAAGCTTAGAAAGTTTTGGGGGAAAAAAACAGACTTGTGGAGTGAAAACGTTGCGTATATACCTCAGTTTCATTTCTATTTATGATGGAAACCAGTGCTTTAAATGAGCCGGTACTGTCCGGTACAGAGTAACGGCAGAGAGGGCGAGTACCAGCACTTCTCCAGAATGACCTAATACTTTTAATTGGAGAGTACAGGCACGTCTTAGAAACAAGCAGGTACTCTGGGACAAAGTACCTACCTGCACTTCTATTTTTCCATTTCAAGCTCTGGTGGAAACTGATAACGCCAATTAATTTACCCGTTGAGTATTATAATGCACTGTTCAACATATTGGTGGCAAATTTTGGTATGCTTGTTACTACTCTAATTTTCCTGCCATTTTTAACATTGATCATTAAAGTCTTTTTACCGGCATGCATTTTCTTCTGCCGGCGGATAATACAATTTTCCTCAAAGGGGGCGAATATACACGTTTGTCAGATGGTGTCCACTAGGGGGCAGCACACACTCAAGGAATGTCTAGGCGCTGATGCAGTTCAACGGGAAGCGGTTGTCCCCTCATTTCCCAATAGACTGAGTTCCGCCAAGCCATCGTCGTAAACCCCCATCGGGTGTAGACTTGATACGACGACTCTTAGCAAATCGCACCCTGATCCCTCATAACCTTTTCCCCATGTTTTGGTTCTCCAGTGCTCGAGGTCATACAAATGGCTTTCCCCTGCATACAAAAATAACATAATTAAAATAACATCGTCATTTTCAACGGCAAGAGCACTAACTTTCTCATATCTGAGACTGATTGCAATGCAAATGCTTGTTTTGGGTGCAGTTTTATATAGCGCAACTCGACCTGAAGGTACTAGAACGCTTTATATTAGCACCAGTTACATTGCACGAGGACACATTTATTTTTGATAGGCAGAGGGAGATGAAGGGATTTACCCTGACTCCGAGGATTCAGAGCCCACGCCGAGACTCAAAACTGGTTCCCCCAAGTTGGCAGCTCTGGCCATTATGCCACATATTCTACCCCTGGTGTGCACCGTTTTACTATTTGCCTAATGCAGCCAAGACCAAGACATTTTTTCAATTAATTGACTTGTTTTTGTTTGTTTTTTACACCATTGCTTCTACAGGGAGGTTTGCTCTTTTATTCCAAAACCCTTTCTGTGTTGTAACCTTTGTTTATGTTCAGCTTGTATGACACCCACACCCGGCACAGGCATGCAATGGGACACTGTACAGAGTAACCCATATGCTATTAAATACATTGTCTGTGGTTAAACATTATCAACATGTCATCTAATTAAGAGACTCTCCTGTCACCCTGCTTGCCAGAGGGCCATTCCAGATTGACTCTGTACCGCCCCAGTGTGAACACGAAGTATTCTGTTTGTTTTGGCAGCACAGATGTCACCAGACAATTATGGGAGCATCATTAGAGAGGGTATTTGACTCCGCCCACATGTTGGAAGCCAGAGGTTTGTTTTGATTGGGCGCTGAAGTTGTGTGCTTCCACAAAAGAGTGCTTGCCCTCTGTGCAGCTTTGATCAGTTTCTTTCTTTATCCAGCTGGCTGAGCTTGAACTTTGAGGGATACACACATGACATTGAAATGTCATTAAAGTGTACTCGTTAACTAGATACTTTACCTGCTTTTCTCTGGCAGCAGCACAGGTAGGAGGGGGCGGTCATCAATCAATCCAGGTTTGTAGTGCGTGCTACTCACCCGTAAGGGTCTCAAGGCGTTGGTTGGGGGGTGGGGGTGGGGGGGGGGGGGGGAAGGAGGGGGAGGGTTAGCTGCCCAGAGGTCATCCGAAGAGCCAGGTCTTGAGGTCTTTTCTGAACTGGTGCAGCGTCGGGCTTCGTCAGATGTTGACTGGGAGCTTGTTCCAGGTCTTTGTTGTGAGGTAGGAGAAGGATCTACCACCTGCTCTGGCTCTGTAGATACGAGGGACGGTGGCCAGGGCGAGGTTGGCTGAAAGTAGGTTTCTCTTGGGGGCATTGAAGGTGATTCGTTCGTTGAGGTATTGGGGTCCGGTGGTGTGGAGCGCTTTGTAGGTGTGCGTGAGCAGTTTGAAGGTTATTCTTCTTTCGACGGGGAGACAGTAGAAGTCACGGAAGTGGATGGTGATGTGGTCTTGTTGTGGGATGCCAAGGATAAGTCTGGCTGCGACGTTCTGGAGTTTGCGGAGGAGTTTTTTGTTGATTCCAGCGTAGAGAACGTTTCCATAGTCCCTTCTGCTAGTGATGCGTGTGTGGGTGATGGTTTTCCTGGAGTTGGGGTGGGGATCAACTTCGAAGTCTTGCGAAGTACGAGGAGGGTGTTAAAGCATGTGGAGGTTACAGCGTTGATCTGGCAATTCATGGTGACTGAAGAGTCAAGTATGATGCCGAGGTTGCGTGCATGGTCCATTGGGGTGGGTGGGTTTCCAGGGGGGTGGGGTGGGCACCAGGTGTCGTCCCATTAACCTCTACTTGGATGTTTAGTTCGGATTCGAAAGTGCAATTGTCACCTGACCTTTGTAAACCACACCAATATCATTATACAGTTCTCTGCTTCCACACAAATACATATCTGTTCCCATGCTATTTACTTGTAATGCTTCACATTAACATACATCGTTCCTTTAACCCCTTGGGCGCGGCTGCGATTCTGCGCCTGTGCGGCCGTTTTTAAGAGTGGGCTGGTTCATGACGGCCCCCAGCCGTCATCAGCACACGAGCACCGTAATGCATGACGTCTGGGGGCCGTCATCAGCATGGAAGGGGTTAAAGCAAGACTTAATGGCAATGCCAATGCTTTTCTAAAGTCTGGGCAGCTTCTCACCTCAGAACTACACTGTTTTACAAGCCGCTTGTATTGTCTGAATTTGTTAACCTTCTGGCTGCTGGGGATACAAAAATGAATTGGTTTAATGGCAACGTAAAGATGACTTAAATTGATTTCCAGAAGCCACTGGAAGAATTGCAGTAGCTGCCACGCTGGATTCACCTTCTCACGCAGCGTAGAACAGAGTAAAGCACTACATTTTGAGGCGGAAGGAAGGACCTAGACAATCCTTTAAGGGGCAGTTTGCAAAACTTTCCACAAAGGAACTCAGTTCTTGAGCCACTGAAACAAAGTTTGACTGGGAGCTGTTAAATGGCACCCAAGGTATAAAAATGGAAATTTGTGTTTTTATACGCATCTTCATGGAAAGCTCGAGGTGTGGTGACCCCTAGAAGTTTGGGGGTTCTGTACTTACCTTCACCCCTACGTCTAGCATTCAGGGTACCTTCGCTAATTTACATTGAATAGTTACCCGTAGCAGGAGCTGTGCCTTGGTGATGTTATTTTTATAACATCAGCCGCTATCCGCAAGCTCGTTCTCTGAAGGTGGGGTCTGAGCGGCGCAATCGATGATAAGTCTAATGCAACAGTACCCTCCTTGTAATTGACACATCAGTTAATTTTGGTTATGAAACCAGTATTTCTACGTCTGTTTCAAGAAAATGTCAACATGTACCTGTTCGACAAACACCTTTGTATCTCTGTTCACGCGGTGAGATGACTCAGTGGCTTTTCCATAAGTTGTTGCCTAACAACTACCTTTAGATTTTCACTTCCCACTATTTTTATCTGCACATCTGTTTTCACAATTAACATAACTTGTATGTTTGTGTACAGTTTATGGCTGAGTCCAAATTGGCATGGTGAGCGAAAAAACGATGGATTGAGGCCCTGATCTCTGTACTGGGGTGAATGTTTGACATTGTTCTGCATTCTGTCCTTCAATTGTTCTCTTTGCAGTTTATCTGTATTCTTTTTTTAGCAACATCTACGTCAGCAGTGTCCATTACATGTATGGCTTCTTGCACAGAGTGTAAGAGTACATACATGTTCCTTCATTAAACTTGTAATCCTGCCTCTAACTGTTAGTTTCTGTAAATCTTCCCTTGTACCTTTCCTGAACAGTACCTTCCGAGAGACCCGTCTCTTGCCTGTACTGTTATCATGTCTCTCCTCTTGACACATTGGCAATGGAGTGCCTTTCTCGCCTTATGCTCTACTGCTGCTTTTACCTGTCTTCCATATATCTACTCTCTCTACGTAAGGCCTCTCTGGACATTTATTGACGATCTACTCTAAACCTGTAACCTGGAAATAGAAAAAATTCTTACCCCAAATGTGTGCTGTGCTAAACCTTGTAATACCAATCAACCTCTGAGGCTGCCTGGGACTTTGTCCTTCATATAGAAAACTAAAAAGGGAAACATAGATAAAGTATTGTTGAACCCCCATTCTGCAGCCCCCTCCCCCCCAGTTCAATTCTTAATATAGATATAGTGGGTAATTTGACTGATCCATGGGCTTTCCACAGGGATCAGGGACTTGTGGGGACTTGTAACCCTTACTGGGAGGGCTGAGAGTGTCGTGACACAAGGGAGGAGAGCTCTTACATCACCCCTCCCTCCCCAAACCCTCGATGTTTTTCTAGGACCACCTTCAGGTGAAACCCGATGGCTCCGGTGTCTCCCTATTTTAAAAAAAGTCCTTTCTTCCCATCAGTGGATACACTTGGAGATTCTTGAACCTCCCCTCCTGGGACTTTAGCATAAAGCATGCACTCGGGCGACCCTTCCCCATGATTGTCAACAGACTGGCCTTACTCTTCAGGTATACGTCCGCCAGAACTGCACATGGTACATAGGGAGTGGTCTACGTACATAGGGAGTGGTCTACGTAGAGTGCGGTCTCTATCTCAGTCTAGCGCCATGAAGTCACTTGGACCCACCTGCAGCATCCTTCCTTGTATTCTCCGGCGCTACCTGTGAGGTGGCGCAGTCTGAGGATTTCCACGAGCCTGTATCACCGAGACCACAGACCTTCGCCCCACTGATTCCAGGACTACTGCCCCCCAACTTCTATGCTCGTCAGTGTTTGTCGTTGGGTTCAACGTACGCATTTTAAGGGTTCCCTATAACCATTCCTATCTATTGCGATTCACTGAACAGAGTTGTAATGGGGTGGCCACTTGGCACTTAGCCGGCAGCAAACCAGGTATCCAGTACTAGTGCACTGTCACAGCATTCTGACCAAGTGAGCTGGTCCTGTTTAGCTGAATTGAAATAAAACCCGGAAGCAGTGCTTTAAATGGGCTGGTACTGTCCGGTACTGAGTACCAGTACTTTTTTATTTTAGGAGGGAGAGTATTGGCACTTCCCAAGGGAGACGTAATACTTTTATTTAGAGAGTACCAGCACTTCTCAGAATGAAGCAGATACTCTGGTACAAGGTACCTGCAATTATGACGAGAGATGTCCTACTTTTCATTGGAGAGTACCAGCACTTCTCAGAAAGAAGCAGGCACTCTGGTACAGGGTACTTGCACTTCTACTTTTCCATATCCAGCACTGCCCCGTAGTAAAACAAGCATTCGCAATGCTATAGGTCTCGCATTCACTAGAGTTTGAATTATTGGCATTGTAGATTACAAAGCCTTTTATTAATGTGTTGGTTTTTTAACAAGTAAATAAAAGGCATTGTCATTTACAATGACACTAGCATAAACTCTCGCAAATGCGAGACCTATTGCATTGTAAATGCTTGTTAAATATGTTAACACTGTGCAATTGCCGGTGTCTCATCTCAACAGGCAGTTCCATAACACACAAACATGGCAATAAGCAATACAAAAGAGACTAGTGAACCTTTATGAACAGCCTTCCTCCGAGTGGCCACTCATTTTGCTGGATTTTTAGTAACTTTTAATCTGTTTCAGTTTTTAAAAAAATATTCTGCAGGTTATGTAGCAGATGGATTATGGGAAAATAAGGCAAATACATAAATATGTTAAAATAAAATGAACAAGCATCCAGGGATTGGGTACAAGGTATCACCTACTCTTCACCCAGGCTAGCTTGAATCCAGTGGCACAGCAAGCATGGTGCACACCGACACATTCCCCTCAATGTACAACACAATGTGCACTCTTCTCCACATCATTCTGTCCCCATAATACACCTATGCCCCCACACGCACACCTATGCCATAAAACTTTACATACGCTATTCTCCTGCTCTCCTCCTGATGCATAACCACCACAAGGGACATCATACAGCAATCTCAGGAGACATCCAGAAGTGTCCTACTAAGATATTACTCTGAGGTCCCCGGCTGCACTTCACTCGGTGAACCTTGCTATACATCAACCTGAGCCTGTCTTGCTTTACGTAATGCATTACGTTTGCTTTGGTGCTTGTTTCAGTTGGACTTTGAAAATCTGTATACTTATGCCTGTCAATGCCCATGTTTTAAGAACAGCAGTATGGTGTTCGCGCAATAAAAACAATCCACACTTGATATTCGTAGCAAAAAAGGTCACTATTTATTAAGACAGTCAAAACAGATAATCCTATAATTGCACTTATTCCTATATAATTAACAATTGACACATTTTCCTAAACATTTCCATAATAATTGTGTATAACCAAAACATTCCCAACAACTTTGTAATATCCGAATCCCCCAAAACCAGCATTGAACTTTTGTCCTCTTTCTACCTCCATATCCATCCTTTCTCCTACCCTCCTCCCACCCCCAGAGGGAAAGGATAAGCCCGCTCTAGACTATCCAGACCCTCCACACAGCGCCTAAAGAACTTCAAAAGATAGGATAACTGTAAACTGTCTTAACATGACAATGATTTTTTTTTTTTTTAGGGAAAAATATAGAAACATAAATTAAAAAAGAGAGGGAAGGGTGGATGGGACAAACTCGACGACGCCACCTCCAAACCGCCTACACTAACGTCATGCCCACCCTCCTCCCCTCCCTATATGCTAAACGCTAATCCCACCCCTTATCCCTCCCTTACCCAATTGCGACCGGTGGATTGTTCCACCACGCGAACCCTCCCAGGGGGACACCGGCTCACGCCAAGGTCCCACTGGGTCCCAGTGTCCAAGTGCGCGCAAGGTACAAAAATGCTTGTTTTAGCATTGCAAAGATGTTATTCCTTTTAACACAAAAGCACTAAGCAAACAACAGCATTAATTATCAAGAGAAACAGGATAAAGTAATTTAGCCAATCCATAGTACCAGAGATGTCGAAGAATACAATATAATAAGATACCAAGGAATAAACTGCAACAATTACTTATTGGTACAGCTGAGTAATGGAATAAAACTCATTCACATGTGAATAGTCATGGTAACTAATAAAAGAAAGGACAGAGAAAGGAAAATAATTTAAAGGATAATCCTTATGACACAAAATTAACAATACAAGAAGAAATAATAATTATAAGTATGATTTATAAAATCCGAAAGGTCTTATTAAAGATAGTTGAATGGGAGGTGAGGCAAGGGAGAGAATCAAAGTAACCTATAGGGTATTTTGGGTAAAGTGTGCATCAGGTCGGATCTTAGGGAGTTTGATTTTCTCTAGGTATATACTGTATCTCCCATGTGCTGTGCTGTGCTTAGCCACTTAAATTGTTGCAATGCTTCTAATGAAGAACAACCATTCCCACAAAGTGTGTATTAATATCGTGTTTATCGATCTCCAGTTACACATGATTCTTTTGATATCTAACGAGGACAGAGGGTTAATCAGTTGCGTTATGTCAAAGTGTTGATGTCTGGTGCGCATATAACAATTATGATAAAACAAGGGTAGGGGGCTTTATTTGAAAGTAGGGGCCAGCTCAAGCAACAGATGAAAAATAAAGAGACCAGGAATACATGGAAAGAAATCACAGAAATAAAATAATCAACCCACCATTATCTCATCTAGATCCTCTCTCGTCCACCAGCTTAATGCAAATAGAGCATGTGGCACACAATGAAAAGTCCTACAAAGGAAGGATAGCAATAAGAAAGCGAGACAGAGGTAAGAAGGAGCAATGGGTGGGCATAGTGGATGGGCAGTGGCTTTAATGGGGGGGGGGAGCATTGTTCGGAGTGGGGTGAAGCAGGAGACAGAAAAGAAACAATGGGGCTTAAAGTCCCGCAGATGAGTGAGGGGGCAGGAGGTCAACTGGGAGAGCACACCCTTAAAAGAAACAAGCATTGGAAATGCAATAGGTCTCGCATTAGGAAAGTTTGAGCGATTGGTATTGTAAATGACACTTTTTATTTATGTGTTGGTTTTGAAAATAGCAAAATTAATAGCTTTGTCAGTTACAATGTCAATAGTTTTAATCGCAAATGTGACACCTATGGCATTTGTAATGCAATGTGTGTTGTATTTACGTGACTTAGATGTATTGATATTACAAATAACAATGGCTTTTAATTTTGTTTAATTTTGTAAATAATTAATACTTAAATAAAATTTATTGTAATTTATAATGGCAATAGCTTAAACGTTTGTAAATAACTTTTGTGAAGATTATGTTCAGTGTATTTTATTGTGACGAAAATCCAAGAACATTGCATTTGCACCTACACACACACAGAGCCACACACACACACACACACACACATACACACACATATAGATGTGGTGGTGGTGGATCTGGGGGATATGGTGGTGGTGGATGTGGTGTTGGTGATGGTGGTGGATGTGGGGGTGGATGTGGTGGTGGTGGTGGTGGAGGAGGTGGGGTGGATGTGGTGGTGGATGTGGTGGTGGTGGAGGAGGTGGTGGTGGATGTGGTGGATGTGGTGGTGGATATGGTGAAAGTAGTGGTGGATGTAGTGGTGGATGTGGTGGTGGAAGTGATGGTGGGTGTGGTGGATGCGGTGGTGGATGCGGTGGTGGATGCGGTGGGGGATGCGGTGGGGGATGCGGTGGGGGATGCGGTGGGGGATGAGGTGGTGGATGAGGTGGTGGATGAGGTGGTGGATGTGGTGGTGGATGTGGTGGTGGATGTGGTGGTGGGGGTGGATGCGGTGTTGGTGATGGTGGTGGATGTGGGGGTGGATGTGGTGGTGGTGGTGGTGGGGGTGGATGTGGTGGTGGTGGAGGAGGTGGTGGTGGAGGAGGTGGTGGTGGATGTGGTGGTGGTGGATGTGGTGGTGGTGGATGTGGTGAAAGTGGTGGTGGATGTAGTGGTGGATGTGGTGGTGGAATTGATGGTGGGTGTGGTGGATGTGGTGGTGGATGTGGTGTTGGATGCGGTGGTGGATGCGGTGGTGGATGCGGTGGTGGATGCGGTGGTGGATGAGGTGGTGGATGAGGTGGTGGATGAGGTGGTGGATGAGGTGGTGGATGAGGTGGTGGATGAGGTGGTGGATGTGGTGGTGGATGTGGTGGTGGTGGTGGTGGATGTGGTGGTGGGGGTGGATGTTGTGGTGGTGGTGGATGTGGTGGTGGTGGTGGATGTGGTGGTGGTGGATGTGGTGGTGCATGCAGTGGTGGAGGAAGTGGTGGTGGATGTGTTGGATGTGGTGGTGGATGTGTTGGATGTGGTTGTGGATGTGGTGGTGTATGCGGTGGTGGTGCATGTGGTGGTGGTGCATGTGGTGGATGTGGTTGTGGTGGATGTGGTGGTGGATGTCATGGTGGATGTGGATGTGGTGGTGGATGTGGTGGTGGTGGATGCGGTGGTGGTGGATGCGGTGGTGGTGGATGCGGTGGTGGTGGATGCGGTGGTGGTGGATGTGGTGGTGGTGGATGTGGTGGTGGTGGATGTGGTGGTGGTGGATGTGGTGGTGGTGGATGTGGTGGTGGTGGATGTGTTGGTGGTGGATGTGTTGGTGGTGGATGTGTTGGTGGTGGATGTGTTGGTGGTGGATGTGTTGGTGGTGGATGTGTTGGTGGTGGATGTGTTGGTGGTGGATGTGTTGGTGGTGGATGTGTTGGTGGTGGATGTGTTGGTGGTGGATGTGTTGGTGGTGGATGTGGTGGTGGTGGATGTGGTGGTGGTGGATGTGGTGGTGGATGTGGTGGTGGATGCGGTGGTAGATGTGTTGGATGTGGTGGTGGATGTGGTGGTGGATGTGGTGGTGGATGTGGTGGTGGATGTGGTGGTGGTGGATGTGGTGGTGGATGTGGTGGTGGTGGATGTGGTGGTGGGTGTGGTGGATGTGGTGGTGGATGCTGTGGTGGATGCTGTGGTGGTGAATGAATGTGGGGCCTCTCCCTTGACTGTTCTCTATATAGGAGAGACCCAACGTGTACCCCCATCAACTTGGAGCACTTCTGTGTTTATTATCTGATGTTTCTTTATGGAAGTTGCTTTATGCTGAGCCAATTGTCCTTAAGGGATTACTGTTGGAATTATGTCCTCTGTACATTGTAGCCTACGCATACAGACGATCTGATGTGTAACATATGCTGTGCTTTAAATTCCATGCCCTTTCACCATCAAATCAATAAAGAGGTTTCGAAAAAAAAAACACATTTTTTTTTATTAAAGATCACTTAAACTGCTCACAAATATAAGTGGAGGGACTTGAGGTGTTACCCTCGGCCGAACACAGAGAGTAGAGTGCAAGTTGATGGGTGCTAGGAGGATAAAACACCCAACGATAGAGGTGTGGTTGTGCCAGGATGGTCAGGCAGTGGAGGATTCTGAGCTTGGAATGGGTATGACTTAGGAGAAGGGGCAGTTCGAGGTGAGACTGTAGATGGATTTGAATACCAGGCTGAAGGGTTAGTACACGGCCGAGTTGCGAACTGTGTGCCAGCCGGCCTGACAGGGCGAAAAAGGAAGAGAGGACCTAGACAAAGTGGAATGGGTGTGGGTGACAAAACTGACGTTTCTGAACGGGTGGGAGGGCGAGAGGACAGTAAATATTTCAAGGCACTACGAGTATTGCCTTAGTTAGTTACCGGTAATGGATGAGCGTTAGGCGCTTCGAGGCCCTTCAGTGACTAATGGGAAAGAGATGGGCGGACATTTCATTTCACAGATGAGTGTAACTATCTCTGAAACTAGGCCGCCCATCGGGAAACAGGCGGTAGGAGGGGGATATAGAGGCTAGAAAGAGGGATTTGGGTCGAAGACGTGAGGGACATACATGGGTCTGGTCGAACTAATTTAATAAAACAATAACCTACTGTGCAGGCTTTGGCATCGCAACAGCCCGTGCTTAATTTGTAAAACGAACGAAGTGCGGGTGCCGGACAGTCTGAGAAGGGGGGGGGGGGGGGAGGAGAAATGCGACACGACGGGCAGGGGAGGGGGCGGAGCGGGTAAAAAAAAAAAAACAAGACGGAGGGAAGGCAGAGAAGGGGAGGGGGGAGGAGAAATGCGACACGAGTTATGCAGCAAAAGAATGCAAACCCAGGATGGATCCATATTCACGGGCTGGAACGTCTTTGTTTAGTGGTTATTGCTCGTGGGTGAGCAGCTGCTTAAGCAACAAGACGGAGGGAAGGCAGAGAAGGGGAGGGGGGAGGAGAAATGCGACACGGCGGGCAGGGGAGGGGCGGAGCGGGGAGAGGGTGTGAAAGCATCAGGGGCCTGGCAGACGGCTGAGGGAACTGAAGAAATGCGACACGGCAGGCAGGGGAGGGGGCGGAGCGGGGGTGTGGGAGGAGTGCAAGGCAGGCGGCTGGGGGCATGTGCACGCGCTTGTAAGGTCAATGCGCATGCGCATTGACCTTGATTTTCACGGGCACTGCAAGGAATCGCCACGATTCCTTGCAAGTTGGTTAAATACTGTTTAAGCCCCCATAGTCTCGCAAGCTCGATGCGCATGCGCATCGACAGGCGAGACCTAAAAAAGGAGAAACGAACCTGCCCTTATTTAAAAAAAATGTTTTAAACAGCCGAAGAAAATCATTTTTTATCAAGAAAGGCTTTCAGCAAGTTGATTTTATCGAGAAATGTAAGAATAATTTGTTAAGCAATGTTCGGTCAAAAAGTATCATCAGAACCGTTTCTATAGCTTCTTTTTTTGAGTTAAACACATACAACCATGTAAAGGTAGAAAATTATTAATTCTGAAAACGCATAATTAAACCAAGTGAGGATTAGTGACAAACTGTAGAAATACACATTAATTCCAACACAAATGGTTTCCCCTATCACCAGCTTTCTAGGCAGTGCTCAACGATTTAATCGTTGCGTCTCAACCAAATGAATGTACATCAAAGGCATTATATGTAATCCTTTCCCACTGGCTGCAGTGAGTTTTTTTCAAGCGTGCACCTTATGGAAACCGCTAAGCTCCTGGCGCTGTAATGCCGACCACCAGGATGGGGGGATCACACACTGATAGAGTGTTACTCTGTGGACCGGCCACGTTCAAGAGACCACTGAAGACTGCCAGGGGGCGTGGGGTGGGGTGGGGTGGAGGGGGGGGGGGGGGGAGACACTTCCAAGCTTTGGAGCACAGTTGGTGCCACATTCTCTTCTTGGGTGTTTTGATGTCTTCCAAGGTTGTTTTTTTGTCATTGATGACATAGAGAAGGCACAGGGGGCCTACAAAAGGTAGTTGTACTTCCAACAACACTACATTCAAATAGAAACGTGTGACCCAAAAACCTACTCTTTTCAAATGGAAACAGAGCCACGGATTGGCGTTTGGCCAGGGGGCTTGTTTCACTGGAAGAAGCACAAGGGCCAAGTGAGCGGGAGTTTCAAGAGGGATTATGTGCTCTGAAGTACTTTGGAGGCTTGCCAGCCAAGGACGTGTGGCTGGAGAGGGATATTTCCTGTCACTCATTGAATATACGTTAAAGCTTAAGTGCAACCCACTTGGTGCGTCACGCGTGCAGTGGGACGCGTGCTGCCTGGTGCTTCCCTAGTCTACCGTGCAGCGGTGATGCATCAAAGAGGGATTGATGGTCACAGCTGTCCCTCAGCACCTCCATCCAGGGATCGGTCCACGCCCAGGTGCCCTAGGCTGCGCTTCTGTAACCGGTTGGACAAAAAATGCAGGGATTTTAGGCATCTTTGGTATTAAGTCTTTCAAATCAAAGGGTGTGAAAGCCACCATCGGCCACTGCACCTTGTGGACACTGCAAAAACGTGCAGTGTGGCGACATCTGTCAGGATGGTTCGCCTAACATCAAGTGCACCTGTGTAGACTGAAAGTCCATTTTTTGTTTACTTGCCCCATCACAAGGTGCCAGATAATGATGCTGGGAGCAGGGTTCTCCCCGGGCACTGTAATATGGCCCTAGAATAAGGGCCGGACACCAGTAGAGGCTTTTAGAAGAAGGATGTCCATCTGGACCCTACGAGATGGTTACAGTAACCCGATTACCCCGAATGTATAATGTTACAACGCAAACATTTACAACGCATGCCTTTATAACACCGTTTTTACTTCGCAACATCCATTACAATGCATGATTTTATATCGCATGCCATTACAACGCATTTTTAGAAACTACATTTACAACGCATTCAATTACAACGCATACCATTACAACACATATTATTTTTAGGGGAACAGTAGGATAAGTGTTGGATAGTGTAGGGGTAAAAATTACTATTCCCCATTACTTACCTTGTATTGCGTTGTAATGGCATATGTTGTAGTGACATGCGTTGTAGTGACATGCGATGTAATGACATGCGTTGTAGTGGCATGTGATGTAATGGCTGCATTGTAATGGCATGCGAGGTAAAGGATGTTGCGGCGTAATGACTGCATTGTAAAGGCAGTGCGATGTAATGACTGCGTTGTAAAGGTTGTTTCCCGATTACCCCCAGGGTCATATAGGGGGATTTTAGAACCAGCAAAACCTCCAAGAGCCTTTAAGAGGACTCCGGAAGCAGGGTAGTCCCCATAACCCTACAGTGTGACCCTAATAGAAGTGTCACCCTGGACCTTCAATGTGGTGCGGAGAATCACACGCATTTAGGGTAACCCCTTGGACACTACGATGTTTCTAGAATTAGACCCTCTGAGCTCTGTCTGATGATTCTAAAAGTAGGCTCCTACACCTTGGTGTAAGACCCGGGCTCGAGCTGCAACCTCCAGGGTAAGAGGAGTCTCCGGTGGCCCATCCTTGTAACACAGGGAGGGTGATCGGCAGCGCCAATCAGAGTAAAAGCGCCTCAGTAAACTTCTTTGAAAAACTGTTCACAAATTCCAGGCCTCACATTTTCAAAGGCATTCCACTTTTGAGACGTGGGATTGTTTACTTGTCTAAATTTGAGGACGAAATGACGTTGAGAACAAAAAATATTGAGGCGAGAGAAAAAGGTGAGAAGTTAGGTGAGTTGCGAGGGGGAATTCTCTACATTATGGTTTTTAGCTTCAAGAGCAGAGCGTTTGTACGAATAACAATCTAAGGAGAGGGAGTGACTGGAGGAATTCACAGAGATTTGGGAAGAAAGAATTGACTGCCTAACTTTGAATTAAAAAAAAATATTATTTAAACGCAATGCGATGTATGTAAGTCTGATTTTTCGAGGGTTTGTGGGCATTCTCTGGACCTGAAAACTTCCAGAAAAATCTGTAATCCCCCGTATAATTAGAGCAACCCCCTGAATGGCTGAGATTTTTCTGGGAACACTTTGAAAGTGGGCACAGGCACTTTGGCGATAAGGTGTCAACTGGCGCTGATTCTATACAGTGGGCACATTGGTTTGAAGTGGACGCTGTGGTGTAGAGTGAAAGATGAGGCAGAGGGGCACAACGCACCCTGGGATGCACATTTCCAAGCTTGGAATGTGCTCACATGGGTTCCTGCTCTTTTCAGGTGGCAGTGATAACATTTCCTATTTCTCCTGCAGCGAGACCGCGGTTTTCCTTCGCAGAATGGACGCGTGGTTATCCATGCACGTCTTGATGTGCTGATTTCTTGGATAAGTACTTTCTTGTGTCGCTCCTAGCAGCCTCGCAGTCATAATGAATGAAGAGGCGTCCTGGGTGTTCTGAAACACAGACATGCATGGGGAGTCATGCACTCCAGGAACGCTGCAGAGCCATGCGTGAGATCAGAACTGGCATCCCC
Organism: Lissotriton vulgaris; assembly: GCF_964263255.1. Lineage (NCBI taxonomy): Eukaryota > Metazoa > Chordata > Amphibia > Caudata > Salamandridae > Lissotriton > Lissotriton vulgaris. The sequence goes on from NC_141693.1 coordinate 85,252,213, forward strand.
GTGGCGTCTCATGCACGAGACATGTCTTCAATGCATCACACTGAGCAGCACGTGAAGCGTGCGTGTGCACTCAAGTCCTTTCCACTTGAGGTATCTCACACATTCATTATGAAATATTTGCTACACAAAGGCTTTCTCTTGCAGATTCTATATGTCCTGCTCACCTTGGTGGCCGTGGTCCAGCCGCATAATTTCTGATGCTCTGTAACCTCCCTTAGTTTTATCCAAGGACCGACACTGTGTCCTAAGAGTGCATGTCTTGTCGAACCTCTGAGTCCATTGAGCGGGTCTTCATCTCAGACCAATAGACACCATCAACCACAATCCTCTTTGTCGTTGTGGACAATCCTGAGTTGTACCCTGGGGTCCCACTGTTCGGCTCTCCGTTGTTCTCCAGCTAAGTGTGAGCTTTACAGCCTCCCGCACATACACATGTGCACTGGTTGAAGACATGCTTCATACTACAAGTTCAGGAAGATCACTCGCATTGAACCCAGAAAGTTCACTGGCATGATAACTTTGCATTTACTAGTTTTGTTGTCTCTCCATTAGGACATCGGAGAATTTGTGATTCAGCCAGCATGGTCTTCGTGTTCTGAAGGAGTTTGGTAGGTATGTAAAGAAGGGTTATATATTAGTCACACACCTTATCCCTAAACTGAGGGCATGATAGCGCCTCTGCACGCTCACGATGATAATAAATAGCATATTACACTCTGCGTATCTGCATATCAAACGTGCCGGAGGACTTTCATGCAATCCTTTGACCTATTGTCATAGTTCATCTCTATTTCTTTGAAACTCTTTCAAAGGTGGGCTTGTTCATCATGCTCTGTGAGGTGACCGTTCTGAGGGAATGCGTACTGTCCCATCATTCAAATAAATAAATAAGTTGCCAGTATAGCAAGCAGCCTGATGGAACCTGGTTTGAAATCCCTCCGTCCCCGTCTGAGGTTTAAACTGTACGGATTGCGACCCGGCTGCGAGTCCATCTATAGACCCCATCCCGGGGAGCAACTGTGAGAGGCCAAAGCCACACCGTCAAATGCCTTTTCCACATCGGCACAAGTGAAGACGAGTCGCAGATCTTGGATAACCTCATAATTAATGGCATTCAGTACATGAGTGCATCCTTTGATAAACAACTGGGACAAACACTTATTGAACTGACCCATAGCGTTCAGTTAAGACGCTTGCTTGCGTTCTAGATTGAAAGATGATTTTTTAGATATTTGACCATCATTAACCACCATGTTCGATGATAAGGATTGTTTTTCACATGCTTGATTCCCATTCTCTCTGTGATACTAACAGTACTACCTCAACAGGAACATATTCTCGTTGTTCAAGTTGCAAAACCGAAAAAAGTTTCAATTTCACCTCAAAATCTAGGTAAATTAGTGCCGGGATTACTTGCTTCTGCTTTACCCATCACCCACCTCTGTAATCTTATTATTCGCAAACTATCTCTTCATATAATTCTAGAACTCTACTACTTTTAACTGGATTTTATCATATATGTTGTAAATATTACACAGTTCTCTTCCTTTCTAACTTACTGTAGAATCCAGTAAAACACTCCAAGATCTCCTCAGCCGCTAACCCGGTGTTTATTTAAACCTATTTGTTCCTGTTGCTTTTTTTGGGGTCAGTAATTGATTAGGTGATATTAGTATCATACACATATTATATTCTGAAATAAATATTGCACATCTTGCGAATAATGGACTTTGGTGACCAAGGCCAGCTCTGATTTCCAGAGAGTCCTGGTTATTCTTCTACTCTGCCTACAACTTTCCGTGCACGATCCTGTCCTAGGACCTGGATGGACATCCTTTTGAGCCCACACGCCCGTCTCATTCTTGAAGGCTGCTTCCGGTCACTCTTGCCAGCTGTAGAATGAATGGAGGCACTCGTGTGAATCCCCTCTGAAAGGCCAGTGCACCACGTCCCACAAAATCCTAAAATGACATGATTCTTAACCCAGGACTTCCATCAACCTCACCCTTTGGTCCAAAGTCACTTGGATACAAGATTTCACCATCCTATTCATGCATTCCACCAAGCCGTCTACCTGTGGCGAATCCAACGTTGTCATCTGGTGCATAAAAGATAACTCCTTCGAAAAGTCCTGCATTTTTCTCAATACAAAATGGGCCCTGTTGTCTGTTATAATGGTCTTTGGGACTTCCTCACAAGCAAACACCGCCCTAAGGAACGCAATAACTGTTTTTGTGGTAACTAAATTCACACAACTTGTAATGAAGCAGCATGAATTAAAATCCACTAAAACCAACATATATCTTGCAGAAAGAGGTAATAATTGAAGAGGACCTAAAAAATCCAGACCAAAATTTGTCTCAAGCTCTTCTGGGATTCCCACAGGTAGCAAGGGTGCATCAAACAACTTTGGACTTACAACCTCTCCACATAGAATCAAGATTAACTCTCTTACTACATGTTCCACCTCCTGCTCCATTCTGCGGCACCAATCGTGTTCTCACACCCTTGCCTTCGATGTCCTTTGTGGGCAACACTTACGATTTCCTCTCTCTGCACATAAGGGGGTGTTATCTACAGTTGTTGCGAGAGACACATAGCTCACCCCTCACATTCCAACATTTCTTTAACCCCTTGAACGCGCGTGGAATTCCCCCGGGTTGCGCGTGAATTCCACACATGTGCGATTCGGACAGCTGGGCACACGCCCACGCCCAGTAGGACGGCCAGGGGCCATCAGATGCATGGAAAGGGTTAAGGGATCAGACTAACTAGGCAATCCTTCGAAATAAATATGTGATGTCAAATTACTCCATACAACTCAAACTCCCTTTGCCATTCCTCTGTTACTAGGGCTGCCTCTCACACTCTCGCAACGGGTTCAGCTCTATCCCCAACCCAAGGTTACAATAACGATAGTCTCGCTAAACGTTCTGCTGCATTTTTTTTCACTCTGAGAAGGTATTCCACAATAAAGTTAAAATCAGACAACCCTTTATTCTCCTCTTGATTCTGGCATGTTCCTCTCGGAGCCCAGACTTGTAAATATACTTGTCTGTGGTCTGTCCTAACAACAGATGCGAGAACCAAAGAAAGGTTTTAAAATGGAGGATAGCCCAAGCACAAGCTAATGTTTCTCGCTCTATGATCGAATAAGGTTCTTGAGCCCTGTTTAGGGAGCGGGCAGCATAAGCAATTACATATTCTTCCTGCATCAACATATTAGGAAAGTACGGTACCAACCCCTTTTAACTGGCATAGGTGGTCAAGTTTTTCTCCTTACATTGATATGTCCCAAATTGGGCATTTATCCTATGTCTGACTTAACCACACACAATGCCTCCTGACACTTTTTGGACCAGAGAAATAGACTGCCCTTTTTCAGTAACCACTTTAAAGGTTGCACAACACTAGATATATCCGGATAAGTTTGTAATATTACATAATTAGGCCTAGGAAAGTGTGAACATCGTATTTATTATATGGAGTAAGTGCTTCCACCATAAAATCTACCAACTCAAGACTGGGGTCTATCCAGGGCGGGACTTGGAACCCAAACAAGCCTTGGCAATTTTTCGGACCAGCCCCCTGGGGCACAAGTGTGAAGCACTGCTGCTTTTGTTACTGGGAGCCGATATTGCAGCACCACTGTAAAACCAGTCCCCAGTAGCAAAACCAGCCCCCGCTACTAAAAAACCAGCCCCCACCGTTCCAGGCTCCTGAGGAAACACCTGATGCCCGTTACGGCCAGTCCGGCCTTGGGTCTATCTCCTTCCCGATAGTTCATGACCAAGGTTAAATACCAGTCCCATCCGAAATCTGGATTTCTCCCTCTCTTTTTTTAAAAAAAAGTGCTTATTACGTTTTCCAACTTGCATGTAAACAAGACGTACAACATTGCAGCGTATAAAATGCGCAGCACAAACAATGAATATATATACCTCAAAGGTTCGTTCTACAGTGAAGCATTTACCGCAGATCGTAGCGGCAACCTGCCAGGCATTTGTTTATGAAACACGGATCTCCTCTATAATATGGGCACAGCGTTAAAAAATCTGTTCCGCATCCTCAGCTTGCCCATAAGGTGGTATAGACAGTCAAGTAAAATACATTTATAGTGCGTCCCTCCCCCCGGCCCCCCACAAAGAGCCATCCCCTGGATGTCCAACCCACACACCCAAACCCAAGGCGCATAGGTTCTGGTCGAATGGTCCCGCAGGCCGTCAGTCAGGGGCTCCCAGATATCCCTGGGAAGAGACGAGGCGGGCAGAAGTTCCGCATAGTTTGTTAACTGATCCTTACAATAAATAAAATCTGTTACCCATTCCTAGAATTTGGGGGCTCGCTTCCCTGCCGCACCTGCACGCAACTCCCCGCTTTGCCAGCAATAGTCCCCGCGCTAAAAATGCTCTGTATGGTGCTTGTATTTCAGCAGTGTACTCCAGGAGTGCCTGCAGAGGGGATACGGGAAGAGGAGTGCCAATCATTTTGGACAGCGCAACGATCACCTCACTCCAATAGCTATGAATATCACAGCATTGCCAAGCTAGGTGTAAGAAACCCGCCCCGCCTGCAGACATCTCTCATATAGATCATCACTTCTCAATTTGGACTTGTAAAGCTGCAGGGGTGTATAGTAAGTTTGATGTGGGTACTTGAAATGTATGATTCGTAAGCGACTGCTCGCTGTGATGACTTCTGTCTGTGTGCAGCAGTATGTCCATTGACCGTCCATCAGAGGTAGCTCCAGGTCCCATGCCTCTCTAGCCCCATGTTTCGGCTGTGTCCTCTCGAGCAATGCAGCACAGTATATGCTGGACACCGCGTGCGCCAGTCCAATCGTCTTAAATAGAATGTGTAGTGTTTCTAGAGTGGGGGTTCCTAGGGGAATCCCGGGACATTGGCCCTAATTTCGTGTTTCAATCTTGTATATAAAAAAAATTCCAGTGAGTTGACATTGTTCCCAGTCAGTAGTTCCCGCCTCTCCCGGAACACACAATCCCGATAAATGTTGCCCCAACAGTTCAGGTTTCTTCTACGGAGCATCTTGCGGCATACCGTCTTGTGGGTAACTGGCACACACAGGAGGTACGGGAGAGGCACAGGCGGGGAGTACAGTACCGGTTTGCTCACCACTCTAGCCAGGCGCTCCCATGCGTGATTGGAGTAGGTTACTGTGTGGTGGGCTACTCCCTCTCCAGGGACACACGTTCCCAGAAAGGAGGTCATGGGTTTAGTTGCCGTGTATCTCTGCTCGATGGCCAGATGTGGCATAAAAGGTGGCGGATGGAGCCAGTATACGGAGTAGTGGCCGTGAGCAGCAAGAAAATAGAGCTCCAGATCCGGGGCCTCAAAGCCCCCCACTAGAGAATGGTTGTGTCATGGGCCGCCATCCCACTCGGGGCTGTTTCTCACCTCATGCCAACCTGATGAGTAGTGATCGAAGGGTATCGAAAAAGGGACATCCCGGGATATAGGGTATATTAAGGAATAAATATAATAATTTAGGTAATATGACCATTTCCATCAGTGCCACTCTGCCAGCCAGTGAGAGTGGAATCGTGATCCAGCGAGCCAACCAGTTAGTGAAAGTGTCAACAGCGGTGCCATAGTTGGTATGGTATAACATATTCTCTATGGTGTTGTCATATTTCGGTCGAGAGAGGTTCAATTGCAAGGGCAAATAATAGCGGTGACAGGGGGCAGCCCTGAAGCGTGCCTCGCATAACGAGAGTTCGGGTGGAATATAGACCATTAATCTGTATAATGGCCTCAGGCTGGGCATATAATAACCTTATCCATGCCAGGAATGGCTGCGGGAGACCCGTTCTACCCAGTAAGTTGAACATGAATTCCCATTCCAGGGAATCAAAGGCTGTTGTGGCATCTAAGAAAATCAAGAGCATTGAATATTGTATGTTGGCTTGTTGAATTCCTGTTTGACCAGTAAGAATTTCCTGCGTACTGCCATTACGAAATCCGGGTATATTGAGAGTTTTCTGTCTTCATAAACCAGTTCTTGCTTTTCCCTTGCTAGCCTCAGCACCGTGTCGCGGTCCTTGTAGTTCAGTAGCTGTGCCAATATGGGTCGGGGAGGTGCTCCCAGCGGTGGTCAGGCTGTGAGCGATCTGTGGGCCCTCTCACCACCATGACTTGGAGAGTGCCTCCGCACCAAAGATCTCGAGTAGTAATATTTCCACATAGTCCTCCAGTTGACCAGTTGCGGCACAGGAGGAGTCTTCGAGATTGGATATGCGCTGCTCCGCATCAGTGATGCAGCCGTCATGTGTTTCCAGCCGTTTGGTAATGAAGTCCATGTGCATATTTATGACGTCCATTTTGGACTCCATGGAGTTGAGGCTTTGACGCATCGTGAGTAGAAGTGCTATTATATCTGTGTCTTGTTGGGCAGTTGCGTCTGGGTTCTCCTCTTCTGGACAGGAGTCTGTGTCATCGGCAGTAGTAGTTGTACCTTTACGGGCTGGAAAGTGTAACTTGGCCTGTTTGCCCTCCGTGCGGCCCAGTGTGATTCCTCTGTGTGATCTAGGCTGTAGTGTAATATCCCTCAGGAGGGCAGAGATCTTTGGGCCGGCCCTAAATGTGCAGGCCCTCCTTGACTCACAGATGACGGCTCATGCACTTCGTTGGGCTATCTATGTGGGGTGCAACTCACAGCCCAAGCCCCCCCAATCCGTTTGTTTGCCCCGAACAGGGACTGGGGGTGGGGGGCGCCCCCATAATCAAATGGAAGTGTCGGCTTGTACGCGCGGCGCCCTCCTGGATGCCCTAGGGCTTCGGTGCCGACATTCGTTCTTCGATGCCACGAGGATCTTTCAGCGTCTGTGCTGCAGCAGGCCTCAGTAGAGACCCCCAAATGGCCTCAGAACACAGGTGGGCGCGCAAACTGGAGCTGGGGAGCCAGCCACCTCGGCGATGCCGCGCTCCGCTCCGGAGCGGCTCGCCACCTCGGCCAGGGTCAGCAAGTGCTCGGGGGATGCAGCACAGGCCTATCTCGGCAACACTGTGATGCCGGTGCGCTTTCACCTCAGTCGGTCTAGGCGCTCGTACCTCCCCTCGCGTTCTGGCTCCACCTTAGGCAGCGCCCTATTTTCAGAAGCGTCAGCCACACGGTCTTCCTGCAGCAACCCCGGCCCGTAGGGCCAGCCGACGCAGACCCGGCTCGTTCGTCACCGCCGCCGCCATGTTGAACAATCACAGGCCGTAAAACAGGATCGCATATCACAAGTCCGCTCAAAAAGCCATCAGCTAGGACACTTCTATCCCGTCAGCTCTTCATGAAGTTATGCTGTGTATTCCGTGGTTTTGGGCTGGTTTCGCCACTTTGGGCAGGAGGATTCTGACTGATTATGTTCCCTGGCTAACAGAGCCTCACGGGAGTAGGCCATCATGTTCGCCGTCTCTCTAGCGCCCCCTGGATTTCTCTCTCTTGATGGTTAGACCACTTTTGCTTAACTTGATCACTCTGTATATATGGGTTCTGTCAGGGCTTTAAGTGGGATGAAAAAACTTGGGTGTCTCTGAAAGGGGCGTGGCCAATGTATTTAAGGGCGTGGCTTTAAAACATGCTAAAGATCTGTGTTCAGCATAGTGTCCCGCCTGACTTGTATTTTGATGCTTCAGTCATTGCATCCAGATATGTGATACAACAAGTAACATCATACCTACAACAAGTCAGGACTATTGGCTTTGTCAATGGTTATTAGTTGCATAAGATAAATACGCTGCAATTATGGCTTGTACATATAATATTGAAAAAAGCTTCCAATTAAAGCCCTGGTGACTCTACCACAATGTTGCTGCTCTTGCGTTTTAGAAAGAGAAGGGCAATCCAGAAAGAAAATGCCTCTTTAAAGGATCTCCCTTCCCCCACAGCGCTCACCTGGCATGATGTCATGCCGTACTTTCCACTAGTGAGAAGTGAGCAGTGCACATCAATGTGCTTGTTGTCTCGAAACGGGTCTCTATCTGGCTGTTTTGCGCCCTGGCACTTTTTTCAGGACTGCAGTGACAGCAAACTGCTGTCACTACAGTCTGGGAAAAAAAGCCTACCTGGGCTCAAAACAGAGCCCGATAGAGACCCGTTTCGAGGCCCCCCTTACAAAGCTGCCGGTGCTCAGAGCCCTTGAGACCCGGCCCTCTTAAGGCCCTGGGTTCTGTCATGCGTTCATTTATCCTTCGCGTATAATAGAATGTTACCTTGAAAGAACACATGATGCATACCTTTTAGCACTAACGTCTGTCACTCTTTAAAAGCATGCTGATGCCAACCTGAAAGGCATATGAATACATTCAAAAGCTTCTAAGGGTGTGACAAAGTCAGTGCTCTGGACTCTTAATTAAGAGGAATTTGGTGATAGTCAACTGAGAAATAAGTCACCCTAAACATGCCCCCACCCCCCTCATAGACCTGGGGCCTGATGTATGACCCACGAATTTGCAACTCGCAAATTGTGTCACATTTGCAACTCGCAATTTGCGACTTGCAAATTGGGATGTACAACAGTGTCTCAGACATTGTTTATAATTCCCCATGGGGTCGCAAATTGCCTGCCTCATGAATATCAATGAGGCAGGTGCAATTTGCGACCCCATTAGGAATGGCTAGCACTCCCAGGGATGGTGGCCTGCTGGGGTCAGCCGACCACCATGTCTGGGACTGCTTTTTAAATGAAGCAGTTTTAAAAAAAAATAAAATAATGCAGCCTGTTTTTCTTAAAGGAAAATGGGATGCATTTAAAGAGGAAACATTTAACTTTTCAGTTTCATGTTTTTTAAGGGCAGGCAGAGGCCCCTGGGACCACTGCCTGCTCTTAAAAAAAATATTTCCTCACATACTCCCAAAGGGAATGGGGACCCCCTGGTTGTTTGTGAGTGGTAAACTGCAGGAGTTTTGCGGTCGCAAAACAATTGTACATGGCATGGTGACTCGCTATTAGGAAGGGATGCCCCTTCCTAATAGCTAGAGTCTCAAATGCTATTTTGCGAATCTCTGACTTGCAAAATAGCATTTGTACATTCCATTACCCTTTTTTGCGGCCGTAAGAAAGGGTTGTACAAGCGGCCCCTAGAGTCAGAAATTTCGTGCAAAGATTAATGGTCCTCCCAAATATTTTTATTTATGCTGCAGGGCTCCACACGCAACCTAATTTTCTTACCATCTTTTGCATAAGCACCACGAGTGCGAGACACTCCGAGGTAGAGTCTCTTCGATGACACCTAGTTTCAGCAATGTGTCCAACTCCTTTCCTTTAATGGAGCCGTCATCGATGCAGTACTTTCCTTACTGTGTGTACAACCGGTTTGGCCTTGCCATTCCAAATATTTCTGTGTTGAAAGTTTTGCAATAACCCAAAGTGCCATTTAAAACTTTCTTAAACTTCTCCAAAATGTCGCTGTAATCACTAAGATTCAAGACAGATGTGGCCTGATTGGGTGGACTGGGATTGCAAATAATCCCCAGATCTCGCAGGTGTCTGCACCCTTATAAGTTATCCCCATGCTTGGCCACAAATAATTTGACTGTGGTCTTTCTAGTTGTAAGTTTTATTGACATAACAGTATACCCAATCAAAACAGTCTTTACACCACCATAGCCACCAGGGTTAATATTGGGTGGTAACAATGCAGTCTTATTTGGGGGGTGAGGTGGCCACTCTTTTTCATCTGAGGAAACTTTGGAAAACCCTTCTCCTCGAACTTTGCCAGCAGTCTAATGAGCTCTCCTTCCATGGGGCCTTGAAGACCTGGCTCTATGGTAGGAAGTTCAGCTGCATTTTGACTGACTGAGGGCTGGGAGGCCTCTGGGTAGCTATGTGCTATATAAGATTTCCAGAATAGAATAGAATTCGCCAAATATATTGCCCAAGGTCTCTTGTGGAGGAGGTGTGGTGCAGCGGCCAGGGTGCTGGACTCCGGACCACGGGGTTCGCGGTTCGATCCCAGTGTCGGCGGCAGGTTAGCCCAGCACCATGTGACTCTGGGCAATAGCTTGCTTAATCTTCCAGAGGGCCCCCAGCGCTGGGACACCTCTCCGGAGGTAGCTGTGCGCTTTACAAATGCTGGTATTCATTTCATTTCATTTCATCTTCAATAAGGGTGTATGGCGATCCCGAACCTCTTAAAACGACACCAGTCTTACATTCAGGCAGGGTCAGGGCTCTGCGTCCACTCCGCCACATGCTCCATCACTGCAGAACATAAGGAGTCTTAAAAGCGCTCGGGCAGGCCATGGAAACATCAGCTGAGAGATCCAGTAAAACAATATGGCCACTCAGTTTGGTATGTGGGAGGGAGGTCCCCACCTCTCAATGCCTTGTCGACCGCTGGGGTTTGCCACTCCCCTCTTGTGCTCCGATAGGATTGGGGACAGTGGTGGCTCTTCCGCTAATTCGCATGAGTGTCGCCTCACTGCTTTGAAGCAGTGAAAGAAAGGAAAAATAAAAGGATGATACCTTTGTTATTATCATTTAATGTTATCTGTGTTTGGCAGCTTGGCAGGGTGGGGCTGCTCTGCTGACCGAGCAGGGCAGTGGAAGAGTGGTGGGCACACTCAGGTGCGCATGATGCGTTGACCGGCCATCTCCGGCTGGCCAAGCAGTCATGCGCACTTGGCGTGTTCTCCAACCAGGCTGCATTACAGCCCAGGCTCCCAGCAGCGGTTGGTGTAGGTAAGCACGGAGGAGCGGGATGTCGACAGACGACGGAATAGATTAATTTTTTTATTTTCCCTATTCAGTCGTCTGTCGGCTTCCTCTGACCCTGCCTCACCGTGCTTACCTGCACCGGCCACCGCTGCATCTACCTCCTGCAGTGCTTCAGTATCATTATTACACTTAAATTAGATTCTTCATCCCCTTTCTGTGTGTGTTTGGGATCAGCCAAGACCTTTTGATTTTCGTAAATGACGTACATAATATACTGAACCTATAGCGGCTTCTAGCTAGCCTTTTACAATCATTGTTCTTTTGTTGTGCCTGTCAGTTTTCTTCTGCCCAATACACCGTACAACATGGGCCGTGGGTTAGCCCACTTCAGCCATTGGCTAACTCCACTAGGAGTGATGCATTCTCTTCTTTCGCTAGGAGCGCATCCACAAGAAGAGACACAAATAGTTCACTTCAGTGCATGGAAGACAATGTGTGCTTTTGAAACCCAAAAATATTTTTTCTTTTAGTCCATGTTTATTTTTTCTGTCAATAGGGGCCCCTACAAATCTCTCAACAATAAAGTATTACAGAAACCATGGCAAAACAAAACAAGCATTGGCAAAGTTAAAAGAATGGCTTCCGTGCCAGAGCTATTGGCTTTGCCAATGCTTGTTTTCTACTGGTGCCATTAAGTATGTGTGCAAACGTAGAAAGATATTTCTTAGCAAAGAAGCTACCCTATGTCATTTGATTCTCTGAGACAGGCAGGCTTTCCTTTCTAGTCAGCGGAAACTTCTAGATCTTCGGCCCGAAATACCTATGACCCTTTTGCTTCCAAGGTGCTTCGCTGTATTTTTGGAAATCTCAAGGTGTTTCTGGGAGCAGCAGTAATTCACTAACATGATCTCAGCCATTCAGTCAAACATGATGCAGCTGCATGGGTAGATGCTTTGGTTTTTATTGGCGGCTGTAGGTGACTTCATGGTCTGGTGAAACCTCTCACCCCATTAGTAGTAGCTTTCTGCTCATGTGTGGTGAGGAAAAGAAAGTCTGTTCACAACCCACCATGCAGATCCACCCACGCCGCTCACCGCTACCACCCATGACAGGCTGGCACATTACGTAAACACTGTGGCCAAGAGCAGATAGGATGCACCGCAGACTGGGACCAACGCCTCCAAAGCTCCTGTTCCTGCTGCCAAGGTCAGGGCCAGCATTGCAGATGTCTTTGTGCTGCATAAGTTGCTTTGTTCCTACTCCCTCTCAGAAAACATCCATGATCCACTGTTTCCCATGGAAAATAATACATTTGTGCACCACTTGGAAATAATTTAGCCAACATTGTCAGGGCTGGACGGGACACACCTGCATCGGGCATTTCTCCTGGAGGGTTGAAGAGTAAGGGCCGGTTTTCCAGCGGTGGGAGCTGGTTTTGTTACTGGGAGCCGGTTTTGCAGTGATGCTGCTATATCGGTCTCCATTAACAAAAGTAGGAGTGGTTCAGCCCCCGCCCCGGGGGCTGGTCTGACAAAATTGCAAAGGCTGCTTTAAGTTTCCAGTCCGGCCCTTGACACGATGCAGTCTAAAGCAGAACTTCACCACCCCAGTGTCCATGCACCACCCTGGGGTGTTGTTTTGTCTCTTGAGCTGAGCCGGTGCTTCTTTAAGACCATTGTGGAAAGCTGCCTTACTGTTACACCGCAAATGGCCACAAGAGGGTGCCTGAACGCAACCGATGGCCTAAAAAATGGCACATGATGGGCTCCTAGACTATACTGGGGACAACTGCAAGGGCACCCGGGCACAATAATGGTCAATGAAGCCAACAGATTTCATAGAAAGCAACCACATTTTAAAATGTTGACGTAGTTTAACGAGATACAGAATTGATATTTTATTTAACTAATTAAAGTATAACTTTTTTACTCCTTAAAACTAAAAAAGGTGACTTCCGACTTGCTGTATTTGACCAAAAGAGTTCCAGTGCCTGATCTTACGTTGCAAAGCCTTCGGTGAATACGGTAACAGACAGCTAGCTCAGTGGGTTGAGTGAGTGTCGGCTTCTGTTACAAGTTTTGGGTTGGAAGGTAAAGTAGGTTAATCTTGTAGGAAGGATTAACTCGTTCTGTGTCTCTCACATTTGTTTGTAGCTATGAACTCTATAGGTGGGCATTATTTTTGAAAATATATATCTCTGATAATTCTCGCCTCTCCTTCCCAAGATATTGGGGGTGAGTCTTTACATAAGAGGGATCAGTGTCTCCCTGAATTTGCCTTATCACCCATCCCCTGATGCTCTTCTATTAAAAATCTACATAAATCTGTGTGAACGGATGAGATTTCTCTGGAGGTAGCTCAGTGTTCATGCACATGTAAACTGAGGTAAATTTTTTCTGAGCGAATGTTTTGTTTTTACTTCTGACCGCACTTTTAATGGGCGTTTCCCTTCCTCACCCCCTGTACTATTGCTGCTTCTTCCAGTAAGATTGCACGACCCACACAGAAGCATAGACAGACCAGCTGGACCTTAAAACAAGCATTTGCAATGCAGTAGGTGTCTCATTACTGTAAGTGTGAGCTATTGGAACTGCTAATAAGAATGCAACGCCAATAGCTCAAACTTTCAGTAATGCGAGAGCTATTGCATTGCACAGAAATCGCAGCACTTATGCTTTAGCTTTAAACACCTAAAGCTAAAGCACAAATGTAGCAATTGTGTAAAAAGAAAAAAAGAGTAAACAAATAGAAAAATGACATCTGCGCTCTTTTTTTGCTATTTATTTACTTTTGTTACAATAACAGCACCCACCCACAGAGCGGGTGCCGTGGTTGCTTCAAAAGTAAAGAAATAGCAATAAAAAGGCACTTTTATTTTTCTATTTCTTTATTTTTGAAGCAATCCTGGTACCGGCGCTTTCGCTTAAGATGTTTAAAGGTAAAGCTCGGGTGCTGTCATTGTAAAAACAAAAAAAGGTAATTAAACAGGAAAAAAAGGCTTGCGGCTGCGTTCAGTGTTGCGAATAACAAAAGAAAGGCACACCCGCCATTATTCCACCCCATGTGTGCCATGCTGGGTACATTAAAAAACAAACCTGAAAAAAAGGAATGCAGCCACTTTGGAACTGCAAATAACAAAAGAAAGGCTTAGCCGCAATGATTCCAGCCGAGGCGTGCCACGCTGGGTACATAAAAAAAATATATAAGCATTGTGGGTGAGCATGTCCGTCCTGCAACAGCAGGCAGGAGTAATAACACATGTACCCAGGGGTGTCCTCATGGGAGGTTACAAGAAGAGAAAATATGGTAATAAGGAGGGACACTAAGCCTATTGACCAATGAAAAGCTACCATTTATAAGTGACCATGACAAGAGCCAATTAAAAAGATGGGCGGAAAGTAGGCGGAGCTTCATGCCAATATCCTTAATACAGCATGTCTCGAAAAGTCCTCACAAGCGCTGCCTAGGCAAGACCTAAAAACTGCACATCTGCCGGATGCACCAATCTGAGCTCATATGGGGAACTTTCTAGAACTCTGAATAGCATTTGATTTTCATGCACTGTGTCTAACTAATGCCTATTTCATAGACTATTATACAAATTTTGTAACATAACAGGTGTAAATATAGAGCAGTCACCCCCGTTGAATCTCTTGGCAATATTCACACTTAATAAATATTTATTTTTACTCATATTATCGTAAGCTGGAAAGATTAAAGGCTGACGGAGTCTACAGGGACTCAAACCTGTGGCCATGACATCAAACTCAAGTCCCTGCACTGGGTGCATTATTCTTCTTAGCATCTAGATCACGCCTGTTGCATTTTGAAAGAAAAAAATTGTAGGTAAGTTTTCAGTTATTTATGTAGGTCTATGTGATTTGGAGTGGGCCAGGGGCATCAGAGAGGTTAAACAAGTGAGTAACTGCAACTCTACTTATATGAAGAAAGCCACGCAGGAGTAAATTCCCTTTTCTTCAACAGTCATCGTTTCTGACTGTTGGGCTTTGTGGTCCTGAAAATGTATGATTTTAGTAGTTGTCTTGCAGACGTAAACCAGACGTAAACCTATGCCGGACAACTTGCCTCTCAGCTGATGCTTTGCCGGCTTTGAACTGCAGTGAGTTTTGTCTTTTTGAGGCTTATTATTTTCTCCATCTGTGAAATATTTTCCCTGGTGAGAAGTCCCTTTATCTTCACCTCCATTAAATACGAATACATTGCACACCCTATTCTACCCGAAAATAAGCACTGCAAACATTAGGTGCAAATGAGTTTTTATGGTGGTAAAATCTACAGTGCCCACAAAGGGTTTTTTGGGTGCTCAAAACACGTTTAATTGACCCCTGAAATTGTCTTGTCTGAAGACAACCTGTTAGTACACCTGCAAAGTACATATTGATGGTCAGGTCCATTGTGCATCAGACTACAAGAAGTAAATACGTATGTATTTTTTGTGGTAGCGGCAAGAAGCGAGGTCATACCATGCGATACAATTTATTACAACACAAGGGATATTCTAATGAAGCAACCAGACCACCTTGAGGTGTTTTTTAGGTTGAGTCTCGGCAGCGAATGCACTCTCTCTCGACATGCTATATTCACTCTATTGGCTTACAGCCCGCCTCCAGCTTCTGATTGGCTTTTGTCAGTGTCCTTTAAAAAAACGTAGCTTCTAATTGGATAATGGTTGCTTCTTGTCCCATCTTTTTCCCCAGTTGTTGACTCCCATGGATTGCACCCAGGACTTGTCCTCTTCTACTTGTTGCTATTGTATGACATGTATTTCAAACTTATTTTTTACATTTACGGAGTGGCAGAGCTGAGCGCCAGTCTGCAGCACAAATCATGGCCATGCGCCTTTCAGTTCTGCACAGTGCCGCTTTAAGTTTAAGATGCAGCAGATATGAGAGCCGCTGTTCAACCAGTAAGTGGCTACGCGTCTTTCTTTAGTTCTGCAAGGTTCCTCTTTCACTTTAACTTTAAGGAGCAGCAAAGCTAAGAGCCACGCTTCAACGCACATACTTTCTACTTTGTGCAGTTAATATTTACCATACTGTGACTTTGCTCCTTTCCTGAAGCACCCAGAGGTACTGGGAATGATGCAAAAAGTTCACTCAGCAATATCAAAGTGTCTTCCCTCCCAGCTACATATTGCCTTGGTGCTAAGCTCGAATTCTCATTGCCCTTTCATCCTGTTCCAACGCTATAAAGATTTTGCACACCTTGATCATCATGTGTTGAGTACTTGACAGTAAATTACTTGGGCCTTTGAGAACAAAGGAGAGTCTGTGTGCCTTGAGAAATACGCAGCTACCTCTGGAATGGCTTGCGAGCCTTTGCACTTATGGACGCGCATTTCCACACCGTGAGGTATGTCTGGCCAGTGGCCATGCTGCAAACCTTCTGCTGCACATTGGGGATGCAATACGTGATAGCGTTCCACAGTCGCATTGCGTTGCGAGTGACTGCACAACTAGGTCGTTTCCATGGTAACCATCACCAACACACTCCGGTTGCTCGATGAGAGCGCTATGTGCCTGCGACTCACTGTACCGCGAACCAATGGTGGCGCTTCAGACCTCGTCCCAGAAAGACCTAGGACTGCAGCGTTTCACGTGTCGGGGAGCGAGTGTGCCGTTCTTTTCTCTCTGCCCTCTGAAATCTCTTTTATATGATTTGGTGAATTTTAAGCATGGATCTGGCGCTGGAGCACAGTGTATGAACTGAAGGCGTACAGGCTCCCGACACTACGCACTGATTACCCACTAGTATGAGCTATTCACACTGCATCAGTGTCCACTCGCCTCACTGTCAGAGCTATAAGGTTCACAGTCAAAGCCTGATCAGTGCATCCAATCCAGATTTTTTTTACATGTTTATACCTATGGCTTTGTTTACTATAGTATGAAGTCAAAACTGCAAGTCCCAGAATGCACTGAAACATTTGGCTGGAAGTGTTTTTCAGAGATTGACCTCGGAGAGCGCTACCGATATCTGTGACTGCTTTGTACGCTGGACCTACACTGGCTATTGTGCCAACTCTTGATACTGCCCTCTATTGCATTTACATATTATCAGGTTGTTGGTCCTGCTAGCTCAAATAAAATGAGCGCCTATGAATCCCAAAAAGCACTGTATATAAAATAAAGTCCTGTGATTAAAACGTGGTGCCTTTATAATAGGGAGCCCTGTGGTTGCCACTGGATTCAAGCTAGCCTGGCTGATAAGGGGTGTTACCCGGAAACCGGACCCAGGATGCTTCCTTCCGGTCCAGGGTGAATCTGGCTTGGCAGTTCAGACTGGACTGTTCCCATGAGGCACAGGGTCAAGACTGATTTGCATATGGCTTGCTCCAAACTGGGGTGGCGAAGTGAGCTAAATAATAATTATGGATTCAATGCAGATCTGTAACTTTGGGTGCGTGTCTGAAACGTCAGCACTCCGTCCATCATCTCATTGTGTTTGCTTTGTTCACCCTGTCAGACACAACATGTTTGCAGCAGCAGGCAAGGGTAGTTTTGCGGGTCTTAGAAAGAGCCCTTGCCACCGCGGAATATGGTTGCTTGTTGAAGTATGTGGCTGCCGGGGGCACATATCTCTGAAGTGGCCTGCGAGGGATCTGGGTTCTTGCAGGCATTGTTCAGCAGGTCCTAAGGGGCGCACTTAGCTCCTCTCCAGTTGTTTTAAGGAAGGACAACTTTTGGCATATGCCTCAGATTGGTGTTTGGCCTGATGAGGAAAGGAATGGACAATCTGGTTTGCAAAGGGCCAATATGTTTTCCCAGTCTCGCAGCTTCAGGGCTGTTGGAGACTAGTTTCATGCAAAAATGTAAAGACAAAAAAAACGAAAAGACATATTTTATGTGAATTCTTATTTAAAAAAGGTTGTTCAGTTGTACATATTGTTTTATTGTGTGCGTATATATATATATAATGCTTACAACTCTTTTTCGTTATAACTTTTTAACATGCTGCACAGCAGCCACACTGCTCTACAACATAGCTTAAAGACATTGGCTAAGCCTATAACTGTGGTGGCTAAACATTTATAAGGTCCCAAAGGTGAGACCTATTGGCTAAGCCAGTGCTTGTTGAGGGTTGCTGGAAGTTTGAGTCCAGTCAAACCTTGGTAGGTACTTGGAAAGGTATCCTTTGACCTATAGGGCAGACTCAATAGTTTGGGTATACAGGAGAACGGGAGCTGGGAGGGCAAAGCTTCTAAATATGCCATGGCAACAAAAGCAGAGAAAATCTCTACTCCCTTTAACCCCTTGTATGCTTGTGACGTAACCGCTCCGTCACAAGCCACGGGTGAGCTGTGCTTGTGACGGAACGGTTCCGTCACGGCCCGCTCGGCGCGCCTGCGCAGCGCTGATTTCGCGCCTGCGCGGCGCATTCCATTATGCGGGTCGCGTTCGTGATGGAACCGTTCCGTCACAAGCACAGCTCACCCGCGAGCCGTGACGGAGCGGTAGCGTCACAAGCACGTGACCACCGCGTGGCCGCCCTACCCCCTTAGCGCTGTGGCTGAATAGCCGCCGCAGCGAAGGGGTTCATTTCCAGTGTGTTTTAGAAACCAGTTCCTAGTTTTGCTATTGAATGGGTTTAATAAATCATGAAAGGTCGTAATGGTGTGATAGGATATATGTGTCTCGATAATTCCATTTATTATTCTTCCTGACGTCTTCATCTGTTTCTGGCCATGGCGCTAGCCGCAAGTGCAATCTTAACCACATTCGTGCTCATGACACGCTCAGCTTGTCATGAGGCGCGGTGGCCGTGTGCTCACGACGAGCTGAGCTCGTCATAACGGCCACAACGCTCGCATGCTAGGATAATTCCCCTGCTGTGCTGAGCGTTCTAAGAAACGGGTGTGGCCGTGACGAGCCCAGCTCGTCATGAGCACAGCGCCACCGTGCTGCATGACGAGCTGAGCTCGTCCCGAGCACCTGGGCGCTGTGCTCGCCCCCCAGCACCTCGGGGGAATTGCCCCTGCTGCGAAGGGGGTAAGAAGAGGTAAGTAAGGTTGGATAGGCTGGGATCCCCCCCAAACCTTATGTACACCCCATACCTGCAGCTGTATGTGGGGTTGACTGGCCAGCACAGTGGGCTAGTTCAATGCAGTTAATCTTCCCCACACCTCAAAATTAGATGTGCATGACTCTCCTACTACAAGCAAGATTCTGATTTAAAGTTTTTACTGTCTGAGCTTTACGGGTCTCAAACCTATCGAAAGTGCACATTGGGTGTAGGGCCAAATCGCTGAGAGTAATCATTGTCCATCCCAGGGTTTTAAATGTAGGCTCCTCCTGGTGGTGGCCTAACAACTGACCGGTGCACAATAGGGGAGCAGTGGAATAGGAGACCAAACATTTGAATAGGTTTATGCGGATGGTCCGTTCACATCCAAAGAGGTCTTCTTGGAGATGGGTGGCGCGGTGCTTGGGTTTCACCGTTACTTGGGTATTCCCGGAGTAAGCACCAGGGAAGGATTGCCCTTTCTGCTCAGACAACCCTTCCCTGTGCATTATAGGTTGTGCAGGTTGAAGAACTGCCCACTGCCAAGGCTGGGCTGCCCTGTGCTCACCTGTGCACAGAGGTGGACTGCACTTTTTGGTGGGACCTTGAAGGGCAGTAGCACCCCATTCTTGGTTAGCTGAGGAACGGGAGACAGCGTTTACAATGCTGGCCATACCACGCGGGTAGATAACAACGCAGACATTATTACATCGTCCGTGTTACCACGCATGGCATTATATTGCAAGTCCGCTAGGTGGCGTGCAACACCAGGGAATGTGTTGGATTTTAAATCCAACACCTTCCATGCTGTTGCGCTAACTGGAGTACGAATAGTAATTTACACTATTCCTAAGTCCAGCGCGCCATCTAGCGCAAGTCGTTGAAACGACTTGCGATGTAATGCCGTGGCAACAACGAGGACGATGTAACGACCATGTTGTTACCTACCGCGTGGTAACACCACGCGTTGTAACATGTCATATTCCTGAGGAACATATCCTGGCAGTCTGGACTGAGAGATGTACATTCTTGTGGGTTGCTGCACTCCGTATTACAATTCCCTGAGACCTGGCAAAAGCGCACCCACTGGGGTAGTTTTTTTTTTTTTTTAAACCTAGCCTTACCTGACCACTCCCCTTGTGAATAGACCCTCACAGTGATCACTTCTAGATCCCAGATCTTGGTTCTGATGGACGCTTCAGGCCACCTTCTGAGAGTTTTGGATTCCGCGTTCACGCAAGGTTCCTCAAAGTTTGACATGGGGATCCCATGATTGATAGGTCCTATGGAAGAGGGCACCTGGGCACAAGGCTGGCTTTGACACATGCCACGTTACGTCAACAGCGACTACGCCTTTTGTGAATCAAATGGCAAATGTCTGCAGGATCTCACCCATGCAACTGTCCCCCTACTTCTGCTTGAACTCTATATGGGCTTGTGCGGTGCCTGTTGTATATTCTTCAGATAGGAAGGTTTCCACCATAGTTTGGACATAATCACACTTTCATTATAAGTGCTTCCCTATTGATACATTTTTAAATCTCTGACTCAGCTGCTTTTTTTGTAATAAACCATACAAAAATCAACTTTATTTTTGTTGCATTGAAGGGTTTTTTCTATTTTGCTCTTAATTGTAACACAGAATGTCCCTTTTCGCACTTGCGTTTAAGCGAACATGGAGTTTTGCATTCTTTAAACACATTTTGTCAGTTCTGTTTTCATTTACCAAGTATTTCTTTGAACAAGAAATGTCCCAGTGCTTACTTTAAGCTGGAGGTTGCTCCTGTGGGCTACAGGCCCTCATTGATGCTGACCGGCACTTGTTTTTCTACTTCAGACATTTACAGAAAGAAAGATAGAAAAGAAAAAAAAAGAAAAGACGGAGGAAGATACAGACAGAAAACAAAGGGAGAAAACAAGAATCTCCAAGAGGAAGATAAATGGGCAGAAAGTGTCTAGTGGAGGATTAAAGAGGCATGAGGTGGAATCAAGAGTACGCAGCCTTTGTATTGAGTGTACGAACAATTAATTGAACCTACCACAGGCTTCTGAGCAGAGCTTTGGGCGCCAACACTCATTCTTTTACAATTAGGCACTGGTCTCACCTGTGCAAAAGCTATTGGCTTTGCGATGTATTTTAGCCATGTTGTACTGCTCCGTGGCTGTGCAGCTTGGCTAAAAGTAAAGTTAGAAAACAATCATTATGAGGCAACCAGCGCTGACCGCTTGTAGCGAGTTGTTTATTTTCTTATGGCGGGTGGGGGTGGGCATGACAGACACTGGATGGAACGGTCAATATGAACAACAGAGGGTGGAAGGCAACAAGACGGGGAAAAAAAACCTATGACACGCCCAGCTCTGGCTGCAGCATATCGCTTTATTTGTTCTTATGGTGGAGGGGGGCAACATAGACAATGGGAGGATGGGAGGCAAAAAGCAACACGGACAACTGGAAGGTGGAGGTGGCAGTAAAGAAGCAACACAGGCCAGCGTAGGGCGGTTGGAGGGCAGGAGCAACATGGACAAGGGTGGAGGGTAGTAAGAAGCAACACGGACAAGGAAGGATGGTGGGAGGGTGGTAAGAACTAACACGGACATGGGTAGGGTGGTGTTAGGGCAAGAAGTAACACAGACAAGGGTGGACAGTGGGCGGGTAGTAAGAAGTAAAATGGAATAGGGTGAGCGGGGAGCAAAAATCAACATGGACAGCGGGTGGGGAGGAAGAAGCAACAGGGGATGGTGGAAGGGGAAGAAGCACTATGGACAACGGGTTGGGGAGTGAGGGGAAGAAGCAACAGGAGATGGTGAAGGGGGAGAAGCTACGAGTGGAGGAAGAAACTACAGGGGATGGTGGGAGGGGATGAAGTGACCATGATGGGAAGAATAAAGAAAATAGCATCTGATTCGCATGAGCAGTGGATGGACAGCGGAAGGAGACTATCAAACTAAATCAATCAGTACTTAGACAATGCTTCAAATAAAGAACAAGAAGTGACATTGGCAAATGCTGGCCCTTTAGGAGGCAGCAAATACGAGTCAGAATGAAGACAGTGAATGGTAAGCAATGGGCAGGCTCCAAACCCCTAAGAAAAAACAATATGACTCAGTGACCGCGCATGCGCAGTCACCAAACGAGACCTGAACAATACATACCAGCCTTTTCTCTTGAGTTTTAGGAGTCAAAGTAGTCTAAGGTGAATCACCTGACCATTCAGATGACCTTCCCTCATGTTACAGTGGGTTTTAGGGTCTGAAAAGCTTAGAGGTGTAGGACAGCTAATACCACCCCTCACATGTAGCAACAGCTTCATACAGTGGTCTTCAAGCTTTGTCAGAGCTTGGGAACAAAATGTTGGGCCCATTTCAACTTCAGACCTTTACTTCTCCAATAAAAGTGATCCTTTGAAGGCAGTGAAAATGTATCCTCAAACTTCACTGATGCAGCCTATAAAGAAGGTCTCCTCGCAGAGAACAGGTTCCGCAGTGTGGGCGGCAGCGGGGTGAGTGTCCGGCACCCAGAGCTCGAGGACAGAGCCTGCGGCAGGATGGCGCTGCTCTCTTTAACCTGCAGACTGCTCTAACAGAGACGCGAAGGTGCATTTATGGGATGTGCTATAGGCTGAGATGTAGGGCAGGCGGTGGGCGTCGGAGGTGTTGTTGATGGTGGTGGAGTGAAATGTGGTATTGGTGTAGTGGGTAATGTAAGATCTACAAGCTATTGAAGGGGTTGAATACGTGTTGGACAGTGTAGAATGGTGAGATACTTAGACGGTGTAGATTGGCTGCGTGGGGTGAATGAACGAGGGTGAAGATGGGATGCGCTGCGACTCGCTTCTGTTGCTACAAGGGACACAAACTGCCTGACGGGCGGGAGAAATCTATATGTGCTTTGGGTGTAGGTTGTGATGTATGGTGTAGGTAAGGTAGCTTAGCGTATATCACAGTGTAAATGTGGTGTAAGATGTTTAGGTGCATGTGTTTGGATCCAGTGTGTGTAGTGATGAGTGGGATTGTTGATGTGGCGCACAGGTGTTGGTGTAGGCAGTAAAAAGTGTAGGGCATGTTTTATATTCTGCTCTCCATGTTTTTATAGCGCGGTAATCACCCACGAGGGTATCCAGGCGCTCTGTAGCCTGTGCATTGGTCAGCTCTGGAGCGCTTGATTGAAGAGCCACATCTTCAGCTTCTTGCTAAAGTCAAAAAAAGAAGAGGGGGCTTTGATGGGTTGTGGGAGAATGTTCTTGGCTTTTTGGTCAGGTATGACCAGGCACGACCCCCTACTTTGCATCTATGTATGCATCGGGTCTGAGAGATCGACAGATCGGAGGTGTGTGGAAAGTTGGTGAAAGTGGATATGACTGTTCAGCTAGGCAGGGCTAGTGTTGCAGAGTTTTGTAGGTGTGGGTGAGGAGTTTGAAGTGCGTGTGCTTCTGTGTCAGAATGCCGAAAGTTGTGGTGTGATGTGAGCTTGGCTTGTCAAGTCAAGGACTTCGATGGTTTGCAGTCATCTTCTGAGCTGGCTGGTTATCCCTGCATACTGGGTGTTCCCGTAGTCTAGTCTGTGGGTGATGGGGGCTTGCATGATTGTTTTCCTGGCATTGTTTGATTGCCATAACGTAGGGCCTTGAATCTTAAGGTGGTGGAGATGGTACTGCTAAAGCATGTTGGTGAAAATGTGTGTGTGCACACACTGGCCAGACCCTCCCCACATATCAGCCTTGTTGCTCCTATAAATAAATAAACAAATAAACGTTCCCCTGGCCAAGCTTCCAGCAGTGTGCACAGGGCCCATCAAAGCATGGATCTCTTGATGGGGCATGACGAGTTAGACGTCCTGTAACTTCTTGCCCAGCTAGCATCGGTGCAGTAGTGTACCTTTGAGCCACCTAAAGTAGATGTTTGTAGAACCTGAAGGTCACAGGGTTGAATCCAAGGGCGTCCACTCTCGACTGCTTTGAGAATATGAGCTGCCTGGAGCTGGGTGACAGGAGCACCTGTTAATGGCATCTGGGGCAGTTCACTGTGTACAACGTGCTGTTCGGTCATAGCCATTGAGTCATATTCCCTTGTAAGATACTTCAGTGGGTCAGTCCCCTGTAGCTGACTTTCGTATGCAGCCCTTTAGTTATATCTTCGAAGCCGTTCACTCGCCTGAGGTCGTGAACTAACTACGAAAACAAAAGTTGATCCTTATAACGCTTAGCAGCTGCAACTTTGTGTCCGTAAACACTTTAGAAACACTACTGCTATTTCAGAAGAATCTCCGTTTAAAAATTCAAGAAAAGCGCCAGAAATTACATCATTTAAAATGTAATTTGACTTGAACGTTATCATGTGCTCTTGATTTTTTTTTAAATGTAACCCACATGGCATAAAAACGCTTTAGAAACTGTGTTGAGCACAAGAGTGAAATATTCACCGGATGTGGAGGGAGCTAATTTACTTCAGTCAGAAGCCGGAGTGAGAATGTTAGCTGTGGTTGTTGTTAGTGACAATGTTATGGTGGTTGTTAGTGAGTGTTATGTTGTGATGGTTGTTATTGACAGTGTTATGTTGTGGTGGTTGTTACTGACAGTGTTATGTTGTGGTGGTTGTTACTGACAGTGTTATGTTGTGATGGTTGTTAGTGGCAGTGTTATGTTGTGATGGTTGTTAGTGGCAGTGTTATGTTCTGGTGGTTGTTAAGTACAGTGTATGTTGTGGTGGTTGTTACTGACAGTGCTATGTTGTGGTGGTTGTTAGTGGCAGTGTGTCACGTTGTGATGGTTGTTACTGACAGTGTATGTTGTTACTGACAGTGCTATGTTTTGGTGGTTATTAGTGGCAGTGTTATGTTGTGGTGGTTGTTAGTGGCAGTGTGTTATGTTGTGATGGTTGTTACTGACAGTGTTATGTTGTGATGGTTGTTAGTGGCAGTGTTATGTTGTGATGGTTGTTAGTGGTAGTGTTATGTTGTGACGGTTATTAGTGACTAGGTTATGTTGTGGTGGTTGTTACTGACAGTTATGTTGTGGTGGTTGCTACTGACAGTGTATGTTGTGGTGGTTGTTACCGACAGTGTATGTTGTGGTGGTTGTTACCGACAGTGTATGTTGTGGTGGTTATTAACAACAGTGTATGTTGTGGTGGTTGTTACTGGCAGTGTTATGTTGTGATGGTTGTTAGTGACTGTGTGTTATGCTGTGATGGTTGTTACTGACAGTGGTATGTTGTGGTTGAGGCGTTTCATTTTGCGGACAGAGTTGCCCAATACCTTCTGCCCTGTGCTCCTGGGTCCGAGCAATCCTCCAGCCCCGCCATTCCCGCCATAGCCGCCGCTGCCAGGACATCGCAGCGCGGCCGCCGGGAGAGGGAACTACATCCCCAGCGGCTGGACGCCGCCACAGCCAATCAGTGTGCGCCCGGAGGCGCTGATAAGGACGGACTACCCTTACAGAAGCGGGAGGCGTTTCATTTTGCGGACAGAGTTGCCCAATACCTTCTGCCCTGTGCTCCTGGGTCCGAGCGATCCTCCAGCCCCGCCATAGCCGCCGCTGCCAGGACATCGCAGCGCGGCCGCCGGGAGAGGGAACTACATCCCCCAAGATCCCTAGCGGCTGGACGCCGCCACAGCCAATCAGTGTGCGCCCGGAGGCGCTGATAAGGAAGGACTACCCCCCGCAACGCGGGAGCGCGCGGGCCGCGCCGGGCGAAGCCCGGGCAAAGGGCGGGCCCTCAGAGGCCTTAGGAGGCCGGGACGGGCCACCCCCCTTGGCTCGCACTAAAGAGGAGGTAGATAGATTTATACTCTTATATTTTCTATACCCACCTATTGACCTTACCAACGGACCTGAACTTTATTGTATAAATACTCAGACTGTGTTATTACGCCGTATTCCCTATATACAGCTGTCATAACTAAATTACAACATGACTCAGAAAGGGGTCACCAAAATAGCTACCTCACAGAGGGGATCTTGCAAAGGGACACTAGACTATCACTTTAATAGGACAACAGTCCTTACTCCTGATGAAACAGAAGAAAATGATTCTCGCCAGTCCATAGTTAGCACACCCATCACACCCAGCATACCATCTTCTTCACAAACAGCCGGTACTGCGCAATGCCTCGCACTGTGGGAGGAATTAAATAATCTGTGTAAATCCAGGTACGTCCCATTGGAACCGTTAAACGAACAAAACAGAGTTCCATCCTGCACCATAATTAGTGGCTGTACATTACCTATTAATGACTGCCCGCAGGAATCCCCCCTCTCACCTAAAAAAGTTAACACCCAAAGCACAGTACTCCCACAGATCTCTTGTGTCAAAAGGAAGCGCGATGGGGTTAAACAAAATGGGAACTACCCAAAGCTACAAAAACTGTGCCTAAGCCCCTCTTCATCTTCATTGTCTTCTAATAATTCCCCCTTAACCATAGAAACAGCAGCAAAGTTTGACCAGACAGTGCCTCCTTCTCAGCTGGCTTTACTGTCCCAGATTGAACTACTGGTCAAATCCCTCTTATCACCTTTGTTGGAAAAAATTAACACTCTAGGGGATAGGCTGACGGGAATAGAAGAAATGATTAAGGATACCTTCCCACCCACCAAAATTATCAAAACATCCAACCGCTCTCAGCCATCAGCTGCCTTTAAAGAGACCAAGTCACCTACAATAAGCAAAAGTGCTCAAATTCAGTTGCTACCCCTGATACAATAGTGACAAAAGCTCCAAAGGTCGCTTCCAAACACAAATCAACGCAGCATAACCTTGCTAGAACAGAGACTACAAAGGTACCCATATACACCTACCCCCGGAGGCTGCCCCATTTGTGTCTGTCCTGGCGGGAGTACCAGCACTCCCATATGGTAAACCCGAAAGACAGCAAGATTTACTCAACAAGGTTACGTTCTGGCTAGCAAATAATAGACCCCTGCCACCCGACCTTGATGGACGAATATTGAGTGCTAGAAGGGTGGGCTGGTTAGGCTCCTTCCCAAAAGACATTCCCGGTGATCTAGTGTTAGTAAAATTTAGGAACAGACACGTTGTCCCGTATTTACAAACTTGCCAGCCTCAAGAAGGAGACGGCCCTATATCCACCTGGGACTTACATGACTTTTACCCTAGTGCGCAATACATCTCCCCTTCAAGATCAAAGGCAAGGTACAACCATCTGATGGGTAGAAGCTCCTGTGTATAGAATGGTAGTAGCCCTTCCGCTTTCAACAGGCCGGAACCACTGTACAATAGTTATAAGCGTGGAAAGCGCTATTAATTTGCTTATATTATGGGACAATTTCTTCTTTTTTTTGTAACAATAGAACTATGAATGCTAATCTTTTGAAATACGTGTAATTACCAAGGCATTTACCCACACAGGCTGGGTGTATGTTTTTTTTAACTTACAGATATTGTGCTAATGTATGTATGTTTTTATGATTGTTTTTAACTGTACGCTTTTATGATTTTTAAACCAAAATCGAATAAAGCAAAATGAAATGAAATAGTGGCAGTGCTATGTTGCGGTGGTTGTTACTGACAGTGTAGGTTGTGGTGGTTGTTACTGACGGTGCTATGTTGTGGTGGTTGTTAGTGGCAGTGTGTCATGTTGTGATGGTTGATAGTGACATGCACACTCCAGTGCTATTTAGCGGTGGTTGTTACTGACAGTGGTATGTTGTGGTGGTTGTTAGTGGCAGTGTTATGTTGTGGTGGTTGTTAGTGGCAGTGTTATGTTGTGGTGGTTGTTAGTGGCAGTGTTATGTTGTGGTGGTTAAGTACAGTGTATGTTGTGGTGGTTGTTGCTGAGTGTTCTGTGTTGTGGTGGTTGTTAGTGGCAGTGTGTCATGTTGTGAGGGTTGATAGTGACATGCACACTCCACATTGTACTGTGCCCAGGAGTGGCTCTGAAAGGGCGGGTGCGAGGGCTGAGAATGAAAGCAGAGCCTGCAGCCGTTCAATCTTCCTCCATCTATGAGCGCGTTCAGTCATCTTGAACGTATGAGGGTGGGCGCCGCGCGCGTCACTCATTGATCGGGCTCGGCTGCTGCCCACTCATCGCTGCCCTCCAGTTCATCTTGTGTTGGCGGGAAGCACTGGCTCTTTTCATTACTAAACATTAAGTCTGTCCTGTAAGGCTGCTGAGTGCCTCATTAGCGGCCAAGTGACATCATGGGCACAAGATCTACGCGTAATGGAGCCCTGTAAATAAATGGCAAAGTTGAGTGGAAAGGAGACATTTGTAAACATCTGTCAATAAGCAGGCCAGTGCACATAAGACCACATGGTTCTTTATTGAGGCAACTCTGAAAAGCAAAAGTGCAAAGCAGAAGTGCTGCTTGTGTCCTCGCCTGGCATGGCAGACCAACACACTGGTGGGCACATGGATTCAGACGTACAAAATCGCAAACATAGTTCAAACTTCATCCTCGTATTAAAAACAAACCAAGGGTCAGATATCATGGATTGCAAAGCTTTGTCCATTGCCGTTGAAGCAACAGTGTTGGCTGGGGCAGTTATCCTTGGCACCAAAGCATTGTCTAGAGTAGTTGTCCTCCATGTCGAAGCATTCTTCGATGCAGTTGTCCTTGGCGCCGAAGCAATCGTCCATGCAGTTCTCGGCGCCAAAGTTTTATCCAATGCAGCTCTGTTATCTGGTCCGCAGTTTGCATTCATTGGTCAATGAGTTGATATAGAGTGAAACCCACCGACAGCAATGAATGTGGATTGCAGCCGCTAACTCTGCAAGGTGTGTGGCCACCAGAGTAACCTTGTACCGCCGTTCTATGCCGCTGACCGATGAATATTCTGACCCGGTGATGGCTTTACGCAGTTCTTGGCTCAAACAATGGAGACAATTCACAAGAAATGTAAGCAGAAGAAAATAGTTATCCTTTAGTAAGAACTGTTTCAGGCACACTTACAAGCGTTTGGCAATGGCCCCAGGACATTGGAAATAGGAATATTCATATGCCCTTAGTACAGGTGGAAAGGCTTGTGACCTTTCAGCAGTTTAGGGAGTTGGCTGTTTTGGTGCGGATTCACAAAAACATACAATGCTATGCAAAAGAGAACTACAGTACTACTTCATAGAGTCATAAATGTTTTGGGACTGTTCCCCTATATGTTCACCAATCAGTCTTCTTAGTTGGGCCAAACCACTTTATTCCCATATGCAGCCATCCTATATACACCAAATTCAAATGTTCTGTTGCAATATTGGGGTCATATGGGGTGATTGCCATGCGCGGCTTGCCAAAGCACCTCTTCCTGACACAATCTGAAGTTTGCAAACACAATGTTGTGGGAGCCCTTCTTTACAACGTGGGGCTCTCAGAATAAAACATGTGAACCTTGCTCCACAGCCACAAAGACAAGTGTATACTTGGACTTGCCAACCTCTCTTTTAGGGAGAAAAACATAAACTGTCCAATTTTCCTTGCCTTGTCTCTTTTAATACATTCTAATTAAGACTAGAACCAAAGTACTCCTTTTATGGGAATTTCTAATGCTTTTTAGAATAGGGGTGGAAAATCGATTTTACTGCAGCAGAGATGGGTAGTTTAAGGTCATCAGATTGGAACATGCCCTAGTCCTATTTTATGTGTTTTATTGACTGATAACCCTGGGATATAACTGCAGGTCCCTTTCAGGTGAATGTCTGAAGCTATTTAAATCTGTGTTCAAACCAGCAGGAAATATAGGGTCAGAGACGAAAAGCGTGCAAGAATATAGATTTATGGTTCGTAAATATTTTGATAAACATAAATTATATTTTTCATCTATCTCGTCTATGTGCACAATACGGAATGCTGACGTTATAATAGTATCTGTAATTATTTGACAAGTCAATTTTTATTGTCCTGTAGAAAATAACCATTTTCTTTTACACTCACAACATAAGCGGGCTCGGAAGACTTGATTTTAGTGGGTGACGACTGACCTTTTTTCTACATTTTATTACTTACGTTATTTTTTTTTAAACGATTGCATTGAAATTGTATAGCATCGAATCAGCTATAATCATTCAGTGAATAGTGAATAGTGATCAAGTATTCAGTTTTGGGAAATGCACCAATATGAGATAATATGAAAATAACTACAAGGCAGTCTAAAAATGTAAATTTAAAATACTCTTTTTGAAGTACTTTATCTTATGAATGCTTTTCCCCATCCAAATGTAAACTGATTAGAATCAGTCTGAGGGTCAGTGTACAAGGCTTGTGTTACTTTTAGGGCCAAAGTTGTGAAGTAACAGAGTAATATATTTTGGCTCCAGGCTAAACTTAGGGTCAGGCATATGGTTCAGGACATGAGGGCAACTTTAGGCTTGGGTTTAACGTTATTAAATTCATTTGCTTTTTGAAATTGTTTATTTTGTTTTAGCATTTTGGGACTATATTTTTAGAATAATAGTGATATCTAGTGATGTTGTAGGTATTTACATTTCGGAAATTGTTTTCTTCTTAACTATTAATGTTTAGATGTTAAAACCTACAACTAATTCAAGGATATTTAAATATACCAATCTATGTCATATATTCACAACAAAATCTACCTCTATGGAATTTGCATCTTTAGCTTTTTGAGGTTTGGAAAGGATTACACTGCTTCATCACATAAAGTCTCATGCCCATTTTCAGGCAATGGTCTAAGAGGCTGCTGCATGGAAAACGCACCTCTCTTATATAAAGGTACGTAATTAACACGATCAATAGAAGATAATTTATTACCAATATATGGACTACATCTGATATACTATCTTGAACTAAAACCCTTCTGTTTCTAGGATGGTAACCATAGCTGTTTATCGTAGGCCATAGTAGGGCTTGTCAATGGCTTCCATGAAGTAAGATTTCAACTCAAATTCTGCATATTTTTTCAAAGATAAAAGCGGATAATGAAAAAGGGATTATAAATGTAACCTCTGCATG
This sequence comes from Lissotriton vulgaris, assembly GCF_964263255.1. Classification (NCBI taxonomy): domain Eukaryota; kingdom Metazoa; phylum Chordata; class Amphibia; order Caudata; family Salamandridae; genus Lissotriton; species Lissotriton vulgaris. The sequence continues at coordinate 85,282,817 of NC_141693.1, forward strand.
CTTGCACCTTCTGTCAGGCGGACAGTCCATTACATACACAAGGCTCCTTGGTACAGGATCTCAGCCTTCAAAAACTCTTTTCTATATACATTCCTGCGCATCCTTTTCCTGAGAGCCGGCTCTTCTGATTGGCTGACAGAGAGCCTTGGACACTTGCCTCGTCAGGCAGCAGGTGTTCAAGTATACAAATAGATAGGTATGTTTTCATTTCTAATTTGCCATTCAGGGTGTATTCTCATTTCTCAGACATTTAAATGCCAGAAATGCACCTTTATTGATTCTAAAACATCTTGTATAGCCAGCAGTTCATGACACCGCTATACAGCGTTTATGTTTTTGTCTGTGATGTCAACGTGATTTTGTAATAGCTTTTTATTGTTATCTATGGTTGGTGTTGAGCGGCCTTGTTTATGATGTGGCTTTATGATTTGGGACAATAGGCTTCTCTTACCTCGCTATATGTTTACCTTGGATTGTTTGCGTACATGAGTGACAATCTGCTTCGACTGGCGCTGAAACGACATTCTGCACAGCGTCTATGGCTACTGAATAGGTGTCCTCTGTGGTCAGGGCTGGGAGAGCCACGTCCCCGGTAGCGACACTGCGAACATTACAAATCGGTGGAATTTATTAAATTCCAATTGATTCCGGCGTGCCCTGATCACCAGTTGATATTCTCAACAATCAAAAGATATGCCATCGTTAACATTCCAAGGCCTTGGAATTACCCAAGTGCAGTATTACCAAGAGGTTTTTGCATGTATGACATTGACGCGTGGAAATTTGTTATTTTCAAGGGCTGAAGTATTTGAAAGGGGAGCTCTTCCTGTGACTGATAATCAGCGTGAACCATTCTTTCCAGGCGAGTGCCCCCCAAATTATTTGCTCCTGCCCTAGCTTAGCACAATGTGATCCTGCACTTAATGGAATGTGGAAAATGCTATTCAGAATGTCAATGTGCGCTCAAACAAATGTGCCTATGTAACCCACGACTACCTCTTAACGTACATCTTATGTACCGATCCTGTAGCCAATAGTATCCCAGGACTGCCCTCGCTCATGAATGGATCAATGCGATGTAAGGCACTGTAACATGTATATATGGTCAATAGAAGCAATAAAAAAAGAAAAAACTGTGACACTGCTCCATACCACTTTGCTTCGCTCCAGACCTCTATTTCTGCTGCACGGCATGAGCACCGCGCCTTTATCTTTTTCACCTTGTATACTAGTCCGAGTAAGTGGACAATACCTATTATGCAAGGAACTATATTTATTAGGTGAATAACGTTGTTTTTCCAAAATGTTCTTATTTTCGATGTCTTTCCATTGAGGTAGAAAGTTGAGTGGCACGCACAATGCAAACACATGTGACACAGGAAAATAAACCAGTCGCGTGAATCCGGAGTTCGATTAAAATCAGACTTTACCTTATCCAGAGAACACGGATGAATACAGAATATAATACTTCATCGTCATTTGAAACTAGCAACATCTTACTGTTTAACTTGTTGCCCGTCATTGGCTTATCACTCATTTTGGGGGTCATTCTAGACTGCGCCAAATCCCACCATGATTGGGCTTTCGTATCTGCCTTTCAGTTTGGACTTTTCCAACTCTTATCGACGCGGCCTTCCTGTTACCCCTTCTTGCATTGGGTTCTAATTTCAATTTGTATTACCCTCTTCAAACTCCTGTCTGGGTTGTCTTCACCCCCACCAGGTTTGGACTGTCTTGACCTGGTTACACACACCAAGACAATGACAACCTCCTTAAGACATAGGATGAGGAAGGGAAGGAGGCTGCTACCTTAGAAAGCTTTGACTTGCAGTACCATAAGTAAAGCTTCAAACCGAAGGAAAGATTCCAGCATGAAAAGAGTGAAGGGGTTTCCAAGGGGCTTCCCTTTCAGTGGAAATAATGGAAGTCTGATGTAGCCATGCTGTGTACCGTCCCACAGTACTTCTGGGATCTGGGCACCCCTTATCATTCTCGGATTCTTGTTGTGAGTCCTCAAAAAGATCTATTGACGTTGCTGTGTGTCATCGTGTTTCGTGATGGATGATATTGGATAGCGGGTCACCGTGTCCTGTTTACGGATCCCTGTGAAGCATTACCTGCATTAAGCAGGGCTCTACTGCTTATTCCGTTCTGCTCGGATACACGACTCTCTGACTTTAAAGAATGCCGACACCTTCTGCGATTGTGTTTTGATGTAATGTTGTATGCATGTAGGTATGATGCAGGTGTGGCTGGTACAGGTAACAACGGTGGGGCTGAGGCGGGAAGTCGACAGATGACGGGACAGGGAACATAAAATAAATAAATAAATCCACTTACCTTGCCCTCGCCGCATTGCCGACTGGTCGGTGCAGCCAGCGCAAGGTAAGTGGTTTTATTTATTTTACTTCCACCTATCCCACCGTCTGTCGACTTCCCGCCCTGCCCCACCACTCTTACCCGTACCGGCAGCGCCTGGTCTTATGTATTTAAATGTTTCTCTTTTTAATGTAGACTGCTGAGCGAATAGGGATGTGCTGTTGAGCCTGCAACGCTTGGAGAGCTGGATCCCCGAGAGCCTCGTTGCACGCCCACTGGTGCCAGGCTTGTGTCTAATATGCACTGTTGGTATATGTTGAAGTATGAAAGCACCTTGAGGTGCCACCACTCGCGAGCCATCAACTTTGGTTTGTTCGTGTAGCCTGCTTCCTACTACAAGTGCCAATATTTACATTTGCTTCATTCAGACTTCTGCTGCTCTGTGGCAGCAAGTGGCAGGCAGGGATGTGGCTCAGCAGCTGGTGCTCATGGACTTTAAGAACCAGTAGATGTGAAAGTGCGGTACCCATTCTGAAAGAATAGGTGCAGGAAAAAGGCAGGAAGCACCCCCCCACTCCTGCTCTCTGGCTGCTGCGGATGAGAAAAAACTAAAAGAAACAGGAAGAAGGAGCGCACTGATGACCTGTTGGGCTGGCGTTGTCTGAGTCTTGCTTTGGCGCTGTCTGAGTCCTGCTTTGGCGCTGTCTGAGTCCTGCTTTGGCGCTGTCTGAGTCTTGCTTTGGCGCTGTCTGAGTCTTGCTTTGGCGCTGTCTGAGTCTTGCTTTGGCGCTGTCTGATTCTTGCTTTGGCGCTGTCTGAGTCTTGCTTTGACGCTGTCTGAGCCTTGCTTTTGCGCTGTCTGAGTCTTGCTTTCCAGCTTGCAAGTTGTTTTTATTTCGGTCGTTTTTTGTGGTCCAGATTTAGAGGCAGGCAATGCGTTGGACTTGCACCTACAATCATCGGGGGTGGATAAGCACACATTGGTAGGTGCAAGGTGTGGAGTCGGAGAGGCTGTGCTTGCATGCATGTGTCTAGAGGCCGGAATGAGTTACTGGGGGTGGGTTGTCCTTTGGGAAAGCATCATGGAATTATTTTAGAGTATTAATGTGTTCCTGCAGCTTTTTATCTCCGTGACCATGTGTGAACCTTTGTCTGCTGAACACAGCTTCTATGGGCTTGTCTTCTCCATGCAGAAGGGTTGTTCTTTTCAGAGACAACACTTGTGTATACCTTAAAATGAAAGGCCTCACAGGGCATTGCTTTTACGCTTTCTGATTGGTTTTAAAGCGCTGTCTTTTTCCCAGAGCTGTAAAACCCTTTGAAATATATTTCTCAAGCATTTTCAAGGCAAAGTGGGACCCGATTGTTGCAGACCGTAGTGGCGGATCTTCAGCTTGGCCTTGGGGGGGGATGCACTTATCCATGAAAGACTGACACAGCCTGATGTGAGCTCTGTCTGCATGGCCTGCAAGAGAGCATTTACTGAGAGGAGGACGGTGTGCTCTGTGGGAACTCGACAATTGTTCAAGCAGGCTTTGTGTGTAGTAATGCACAGCATTACAAACATTTCTGCGGGGGGGGGGCAGGGGTTCACCTGCCTCGCTTGCATTACACCTGCACTGTCAGTGGAGACATCAATATATTTACCTGGATCTCGGTGAATGACATATGAAGAGTCTGAGTGTTTTAGATCAGGTATTGATGCCTGCCAGGTGAGTCTTTCAGAGGGCACCCCAGCACTTATGTACACTAAAGACTGACATCCGGGCATTCAATACTGAGCAGAGAGGTTCTCACCTAGGCATGGGGATGTGAATTGACCCCTTTAACTAGGTTGAAGAGAAAGACATCAAATAATACAGAAACTGCACCGTTATCACAGTTTGCACCCAGCACAAGCAATATATTGGAGCTGAAAACAGGGGGTGGGGGGCTGCAGGGCATGAATACGCCCAACAGGCTAAACACGCTCTGGGCAACACCATCGCCTCAACACAAGTGAGAACACAGCGAGGATTGGCTGTAGGTTGCATGACCAACCCATCCCTTGCCTCCTTTTGCCAAATGCACACATTGATGAAGTTAAATCACATCCAGAAGCTAGCCGTCACGAAGGTGTGAGGCACACGCAAAACAGGAACACGCAACAAACAAAGCGCCAGGCATCAGAAGCAGGTAATACACTCTAGACCAATAGGGCTCATTTTCTAGGATACAAGCATCCAGGCCATTGGGTCATGAGACCTCATTTCCAATTGGCCACCCTCTGCTTTGGGTCATGCAGGCTTTAAGTATGGAATTGAAAAACATTACATGATATACATTCAGCAGAACACGTCATAGATATATACATAGCATAGCATCTTATAGCATACACTTTAAACAGAGATGTTGATGCACCAGGTGCTTTAAGAAGTTTATCCACAGTAAACATGGAGAAAGAGAGGAAGAAATAATACACACTCGTGTCCTGGAAAGGAGTGTTCACAGCATGTGCTTCACACATACTATTAATGGACCCAAAAGTGCACATTATTCACGTTGGACAGTACTGGGTAGGCTCGTCCGGGTTACTCATGCTAAATATACCACATCGATGGCTGACCTCAAACACATGCAGTCCATACACCTTCGCCCTTCTTAGTCCCGCGATGCCTGCGATGCGCCTCAAGGTACAGTCAACGATCGATGGTTTCTACTTAATCCAAAACTCACCGACAGCGTTGAATGTTCACTGAAGCTATCGGGAAGCGACTGGACCTGGCTCGCATCTGAGCACAGAAGTGCTGAGGTCAGCAAAACCTGGAGCAGTGGAAGTCGAAAGCCTTAACAATATGAAACGCCTGCAGGATTCCCCAGGCCAGGAGTGTTTACTCAGACTGAAATTGGCAGGACTTTAACAAAACATGAGTCATACTTACAGAAGTCTCTTCAAGCGAGAAGTGCCGGATATGCTCCTTTGGAATAGTGGACTTACCGCTGGAGTGGATACTCAGTAGATTACTTTTGTTTCTTATCGTAGTTTCACATTCTTGTACTTTTCGTTCACGTTCCAATGATGGAGAAGGTTTAATGGTCATTTATTTCAACTGTACAATCTGTTACTTTGAGTGGTAGGTGAATTCCAGATTTGAACCCAATTTAAGGCCCTTCTCATTTCCCTAACTTTGATGTAAAGTGGCAGATGGAGAAGAGTAACAAGAAAGTCTGCATCGTCAGTTCAAGTGTACTGGCAAGGCGAGGGCATATAAGGATCTTGGAAGGTGATATGGCATGCATGTGGATGCCATATGGGCTTCCCGTGGCTGGTGAATTTATTCATTTCTTTTATTTGGGAGTTTTGTATCGCACTAAGTGTCAGAGTCTAAAGGATGAAATAGGTGTCTACAGCCATGTGGAGATGCAAGCTACAAGAATACAGGACAAGGGCACAGGGAGTTGTGTGTAGTCCTGTTATCTTTCATTATGTACTCCACCCCTAGTGGTGTGTAGGGCAAGCTGTACCTTGAGTAAACGGGTTTCAGATTGGCTAGTGACCGGTGTCAGTCAATCATATGGGTGTTGGGTAGTTTGCATTTGTGGGGATGTTTCCTTCTTATGAATCAAGCTCTGGTGTTGGTGAAGGAACACACCGCTGCTCACATTTTTAATTCCAGTCTTGCAACTCTTAAAGCCTCATCCACCCCCGATCACCCCAGGGACCCCAGGATTCCATCATGTCAAGCTTGACCTCTCCTCTTTCCACTAGCTCCACCTAAAACTCAAACTCCTCTGCAGTCAGTATACTGCTTCAACAAACCTCCATGGCTGAAGGTATCTGCCCAAACATGAAGAGGTCCTAGACATACCACACGTAGTGCTCTGAAGTAATCTTAAGGCGATATGCTCTAAATAAATAACCTATAAAGACATCCACTCTCAACCAAGTCTTCCCTTGCACTGTCCAGAACCTATGTACCCCTTTCTCTCACTCTTTACGGCCCAGAAAAAACCTATCCTACTCACGGGCTCTTAGCTCTCGATCACCAAAGTTCTTGGCTCTATACTGCCGTACTGTTGATTGGTTAATGGTTGCCTGTGCACCCTCCCTGAAGCTACGTGTGCACAATAGAAATATATCTATCTATAAATGAGTATGCTATGGGATGAACAGCTCACACCTTACACAGGAGAGCTTGGTTCTGAAACGTGCGTGTTGGGGCAGAGCAGTAATGCCTAGGATGGCTTTGGATTGGGGAGGTTGGTGGTTCTCCTCACCGTGCAGCACCGTCACTTAAATAAGTAACTTTGAGATATGTACTGTGGTTTTCTCCTGAGTGGCGCCAGAACACCTACATAGCATACCACTGTTCGGACTTTTCTGGCTTCGGATTGGGTAGGAGTCAGACAGGAAGTGACTGTTACTTAAGGTGGCCAATGAAACGATGGGTCCCAGAGTCGGCCGTCGCCAGAAAACCTACAACTGCGGTCGACTCTGCTGCAAGACGTAGGCAGGACGCCAACACGGTCTCTTTCATCGTGACTGCTGAGACCATCTCGGTAGCGCAGGCCGTCCAGCTGGAAGCGATCAGTGTCTGCCATTCCTGTAAGCAGTAATGTTAAATATGGCCGCCGCGTCCTCTCCGCACATGACCTGTGACTGCAAAATGAAGAGCAGAATAAAATTAAAGAAAACCTTGGGTGCGGAGAGAAACCCACTGAGATTGGGCCCATCCCTGAGCAGAGAACAAAGCTGAATACTCACTAGCACACTTCCCGCCTCAGAAGAATCGACAGGGCTTGGCCGTCTCTCCTAAACACCCCTCAGATGCCCTACAAATCTGCTCCAGATGTGTTGTGGCTTCGAAACACAGCGTTCCAACCGAACAGGGCGGGCTGAAATGAAAACAGGTTGAAGTGGTTATTACCAAACATGTACAAGGTTTTTTTTATACATGAAGAATTGCTATAATTAAAATATTTCTTGAACGCTCACTACATTTTTTTTTAGTTACAACTGCATAGTAACATTAGCTCTTTATTTTGCATAGATTGATGCCGGGGTGGTTGAGTCATGCTGTGCAGGCAGCCTTTCGTTGTAATTCATTCATGCTATGTTTGCCGTCACAGTCGAGGAGGTCGTACCTGTGACAGCCAATCGCAGTCTAGATTGGAAGGGTTCAAATGCCATGGAACAAAACACATGCAACAGTAAAGGATCAACTCGCCCACTTTGGGGGTTCAGCTCTTGGGGAGCTACGTGAAGGTTAAAAAATGAGAGTGCTTACACAGGACAAGACAAAGGGCATCAACAGATAGGACTTGTTGAATAAAAACATGGCTGCCACAGATTGTAATAAGTACATTATCTAATTAGTACATTAGAATAGCAATAAACAGTCACCCTAGTAACAATACATTCAAAGTAGTTTCTAGTTAGTCGCCTTTCTATAGATATGGGCTTGGCCATGCCTTTTAAAAACGTACAACAGCGTAGGGCAAGACCAATCAAACCACCAGAGGGCGCTACCACAGCCCACAGGCTTTACCATCACATTCTGCTCCTATATTACCCCATGTCACAAGTTAGTGTTACCTCATGATGCAGAGTACGGCTACCCAGGCCACAGGCTGCCGTTACCCCATAAAACAAGGTAGTGTCTCACCCCGCCATAGGGTTCCTATGCCCAATGGATCAGGGAATTGATGGCCACTGTCGTGGGCTTGAGCCTCTCCGTGATATACGAAACGTCTGCCTCATGCCACTGGTAATTAAAACCCCTTTTCAGATTTTAATGGCTTGGTTTTGCGCTTTGAAGAAATATGCAGCAAAGCCCATGTCTTAGTTCTGCAGATTTCCATGACTGGTGCAGGTTTCAGGTGCTCTTCCGATGAATAGTGTATAGGTGGCACATGATCCAATAAGAGACGCGACTCCCCGACAGGTGGGAGATCTACCTCTGTGGTGCCTACAGTCAATGGACCACAGTTGTTTGTCATAGTCCGGCTCTTGATCACCCAAACAAACGTGGTTCAAACCCATTTGTTCTATTATTATCCTAAGATGAATACAGTCTCAAATGTCTCCTTCCACAGAGCTTAAGATTAATTTCCAGATGCTTGTGTGTGTCCCAGGAACATGTAGAGGCAGAATTAGTCGCCGTTCAGTGTGTCATTTCATAGCCACCTCCCCCCACTGTACCAGTGAAATTACTTTTAAAGCAACTTGGTGCCAGAGTTGCAAGTCACTTTGCTAAATCAATTTCCAAAATATAAATGATGCCTTCTCTCTACTAGATCTATGTAGCCGGGTTATCAATTCTAAGGAACATTTTGTGGGTCTGCTCCCTGCTGAGGTTTGGTTCATTCACATTCTAGATGTGTTTTTATAAGTGGGCTGGACAATCTATATAATAGATGCCCTTTCAGTACGTCATCATCCCCTTAGAATACACCATCATCCCCTTAGAGTACGCCACCACCCCCATTTAAGTACGCCGCCACCCCCATTTAAGTACGCCGCCACCCCCATTTAAGTACGCCGCCACCCCCATTTAAGTACGCCGCCACCCCCATTTAAGTACACCGTCCCCCCATTTAAGTACGCTGTCACCCCATTTATGTATGCAGTCACCCCCCTTCGAGTACGCTGTCACCCCCTTCGAGTACGCTGTCACCCCCGTCGAGTACGCTGTCACCCCCGTCGAGTACGCTGTCACCCCCGTCGAGTACGCTGTCACCCCCGTCGAGTACGCTGTCACCCCCGTCGAGTACGCTGTCACCCCCGTCGAGTACGCCGTCACCCCCTTTGAGTACGCCGTCACCCCCTTTGAGTACGCCGTCACCCCCCTTTGAGTACGCCGTCACCCCCTTTGAGTACGCCGTCACCCCCTTTGAGTACGCCGTCACCCCCTTTGAGTACGCCGTCACCCCCCTTTGAGTACGCCGTCACCCCCCTTTGAGTACGCCGTCACCCCCCTTTGAGTACGCCGTCACCCCCCTTTGAGTACGCCGTCACCCCCCTTTGAGTACGCCGTCACCCCCCTTTGAGTACGCCGTCACCCCCCTTTGAGTACGCCGTCACCCCCCTTTGAGTACGGCCGTCACCCCCCTTTGAGTACGCCGTCACCCCCCTTTGAGTACGCCGTCACCCCCCTTTGAGTACGTCTCTATCCCCTTTGAGTATGTCTCTATCCCCTTTGAGTATGTCACCATACCCTTCGAGTACATTGTCATGTTTGTATGCTGTCATCCCCACTGAGTATCCATCCTCCCCACTGAGTACGTCGTCATCCCCTTTGAGCATGTTATAATGCTCTTTGAATACCTCACCATCCTCTTTGGAGTAGGGCATCTTGTCCTTTGAGAACTCAGTGAGAAGTAGAGTCTGAATTTTTGTTCAGAAGTACAGTGGAACTGCACCAGTAAGGCCGGCTACAACACCCACAAGGAAAGGGGATAGCGACTCACATGTTCATACAGATCTGCATCACTCTCTACGGAACTGGCTGATAGGGGTCTCCTGCCTATTCGCTTGATATAAACTGTTAAAAAAGGTCAGAAAGAAGCGCAACACAGGGGAATTCTATAACTGCCTGTGAGGTCCAGACACTGGGTCACTTCTCATAGTAACTACTTGCGTAAACGTGAACTCTATCCTTGGAGTGCTCGGAGGTGTCATGTTTAATGAGTATGATAAATCCAAGATTCTGGGGATGTTAGAAACAGAATCTGATTCACTACTCTTCAAGTGGTCCCGACGCCAGATGGGAAATCAAAATCAGCACTGGCAAAAATGTTCAAACCAGCTCTGTCACTACCAGAATGTGGACGAGGGGGCACGGCAGAGGTCATCCAACCTCCCCTGAAAGCAGCTCTGTAGCCTGCAGCTTTCGAGGAAATGCCAGAGTGGCAGAATGACCGGTCCAGTCTGGCTCAGAATCTCATTTGGACCATGGAACCTGAGGATGCTCTTCAACGCCAAAGTCTCTTCACTCCAAGTCAACAGAGTGTCAGCCGACTGCTCCCCATACTCTGATTAATGCCACCCCTTCTCACACTGACCATCGGTAGAGTAGGGAAGGTCTGGATGATGATGCATCGTACAGATGTAAAATATCTACACTAACATTCCTAAGAAACTAATTACAAACCTAAAGATCCAGGCAGCTAGGATGTACTTAAACCTTTGTGGTCAGTATTGATATGGTCAAGCTTACAAAGTGCTTCACTGCCTACCAGTGAGTGCACAAATGGAGTTCAGAGTACTCCATGCCATTCACAAAGCCTTCCATGCTTTTGACAAAGCCTTTTGGGGCATCGGCCCAGAATACAGTGAAAAACTGGCACCATGCAAAGTTCCAACCAGAAACCTTCATTCAGCAACTGCCCATCTGATTAACCAATGAAATTTAAAGAGGCTTAACATCAATGTCGATCCCAGAAAATGCAAGGCCGCAGTCTGTGGAACATCCTTAACCAATACTCGACTGCTGCACTTAACCATGGTCAGTTAATAATAATAATAATAAGACATTTATGAAGCTCCTGGCTACACCAGTGGTGTGTCCCCGCGCTAAGTTCAGGAAAGAGTTATATGGACAGGCCTTTTCAAGAATATCAGACAGTCTGCCGGCTCTTTCGACGGGACTCTACCATCCGCAGAAGACTTGGCGCTCTGAAGTTCCTGAAAGGTGACATGCAGGACTTCATACTGTTTCTGGTCTCAAAAGGACGTGATAGTCTATCTCCAACAATGGGACAGGGTGGGATTCATTGCAAATATTTAGGTTTGCAAAGAAACAGTTTAGAGCAGGTCCTTGGTTAAGAGCAGCAGTAGAAGAGATTTACATTAACAATAGTCTGATGTTAAGCCTTCCTGAAAGAAACGTGATGTTAATTGGATTTTGGCCTCGTCAGTCAGCGCTGCATCCTGCAAAATTTCGCAAGCCTGTCAATAGCTCGGAGAAGCTGCTGTCAGAGCCGGTCTGAGAGAGCAGAGCCTCAGTGGATTGAGAGTGTCTGTCAGAAGACTTCCCTCACGTCCGCTAAGCGTTGTTGCAGTGTTGGCGCAGTGCCTTGTCGTGACAGCATCATCGGGCGATCTCACTTCCACAGCACTAATGCATCAACTGCTGAAGATCAATGGTGTGGTGGGAGACTGTGGGGCATGGACAGGTCAACGTGCTGCTCTCTGTAATCAACTGCAAAGGCTACTGATACAACCGTTCAAAAGCCTGGGTCAAATATAGGCACCCACCAGCTTCTGTGGTGAGGGGCACCTTTTCCGAGCTGTGACCCACAGCCTCACTCGTGATACACAGCCTCACTCGTGATACTGGCATGCCCGCTTGTTTCTGATGACAACAGTATGAGGGTGCAGAGGTGATATATCCTGAGATCCGACAAATGAACCCCATATGGTTTATATTTCAAATGATGCAGGATTTAAATGGCCAAATGTATGTCCCACTCTTTCACCATTACAAGTGGCGGGGAGACCCAAAGTATCTACCAGAGCTCTCAGAGCACAGCTGCCCCTGTGGGATGCCTGGTCAGTCAGTTCAGCTGGTCCTGTGCGATGCATGGTCAATCGGTTCATATATACTAGGAGGAGCTGTCCCTATGGGATGTTCAGTCAGTCTGGTCAGTTGGACCAGGAGTAGCTGGTCCTGTGCGATGCCTGGTTAGTCAATTGAGACGGATTATGGGAGATGCCCTTGTGTGATGCCTGGTCAGTCTGGTCAGATGGACTAGGAGAAGCTGGTCCTGTGGGAGGCCCGGTCAGCCAGTTCAGATACCACCACAGGTTGTCAGATCTTGACGTGCCTGTACCAGCTAAACGCAGATGTTGAAAACAAGGGACCAGTGCAGTATCGAAAAACTAGGAGAGGGGTTTCACGAGCGATCCTGCAGACCTGCGATTTAATCCCAGCTAGCCCGCACAATGGAATGTGATCCTGGGCACTCACTTGATCTCCCTGCGCCCCCATCAGGATTACTTACAAACAGGCAACCCCAATAATAAGCACGAGGTAAAGCTCGGCTTTTAAGCTAAACTCCATTGCAAGGCAGGGATGGGACGAACAAAAAGACAATGCCATGTGTCGCCGAGAGGGGGCGGTAGCATCGTCTGCCTCCGAGGTCACAAACTTGATCTGTGGATGATACTCAACGCTGGGACTTTAAAGGAGGTTTGAGATCTTCAGTTCTACCTGTAAGGAGAAGGACAAACCTTCACTTGTCTAAAATTGGATTTGTCAATCACGACTAAACCGTTAATGTGACTAAACAGTTAATGTTCAAAAAAAAAACTGCGACAGGGGAGCGGTGCACCCCCGCAAACTTTCTTCATTCTGAGGGGTGTGACGGAAAGCGAGAGCTCTCTCAACATAAGTCTGTTGGCAGCATGACACTGAATATTTTAAAAATAAACCCAATGACTCACCGAAATTAAGGAAAAAAGTCAGCCAAGACAACTTAAAAGCAAAACGGAAAATGAGAAAAAGAGGAGAAAACCCCTAGCAACTACTAAATTAGGAGACGCAGCACTTTTCATGCTGCACCAGAGAGTGTAGGGTCAAGATGAGTTAAGCGGCCCTTCACACTCCCTGCTGTGGCTTCATACCCAACTGAAGGGTGTGCTGGGAAGGCGCCTCGCGAACTGTTGTAAGATGCTGTGTGAGGCAGGGACCTTTTACTGCTGTGGGAATCCCCGATACCGCTAACAAGGCCATCTCGTCATTGCATATTCTATTCCATTCAATGCATAAGGATTTCTTAAGCGCCTAGAAACCCATGAGGGCTTCCCCGCACTGAGAAACACGCAGGTAAACTGCAACTGAGAAATCTCTGAGCATTTTCCTAAAGGATGATTCCGAGTTGGTCTGTTTTGGGTTCCGCGGCGCCCAATCCAGCGTCTAGGCACTAGGAAGGCCGAAGATCTGCCGTCGCTCCTGATTCTCATTACCCTGGGTCCTGCGAGCACATGTTGATGAGTAGAACGCAACATTCTTGCAGGAGTGTACGGAGAAAGCGGATTTTGGATCATTTTAGGACCTCCATCATGGCTCACTTTGTTGGGATACACAATACTTTAAAATGTATCCTCTTGGGTACAGGCAGCCAATGTAGGCCTACCAGGCAGTGGCCACAGAATGACGCCTGGGAACTTTAGAAGAATTTGTGCCGCGACATGGACCTCTAGCTACCTAAATGCAAAGAGTTCTCGTAGTCAAGGCTAGACATCGCGAGACCTTGTATTACCTTTCTGCGAGAGGTCTCTGGTGGACATCCATGCAGTTTTCTTAAAGCTCTTAATATGCCATAGCAGGCAGCTGCCAGTTTTTTAGCTTGCGTCGCCGTTGTCATTTTTCCATCAATCCATACGCCAAGGCTTTGACTTCTTATTTTGGAGCTGGTGAGTCCCCAGAGAGTCAGGCCCGTTCCTTTCCATCCCTTTCGAGGGGTTGATCTCTACCACCAACACCTCGTTTGTTCCCTGTTAAGCTTAAGACTACTTCCTGCCATCCCCTCCTCAACATGTTTAAGGCAAGCATTAAGAGGGGCTGAGATGTTCATAAGTATTGCATACATACATTGCATATACCTCCTGGCGAGGCAATATACAGAAAGACCCGGGCTACTTGCGTTAGACTGTAAAGTTCACTTACATGGGGGCTATTCTGCAACACTTTGAGGGCTGAGAATTATTATTTTTCAGTGTTAGGTTTGTGGAACCCTGATCTGTGGGCGGTCAGACTGTGTAAAGCATGCAAGGACTGAGGACATTCTGTCGTCGTTAGCGAGGGGCGCGGAGTAGACGGGGTCTCCTGTCCACTTCATCGGACGAGCCTAGCAGTCATGACTGGAGGGAATAATTAAATTATAAGAAATTGAAATTTTGGGAAGATAGTGTCATTTTTTGTTGGCTATTCACAAGCCTTCACACTGAATTTACACATCTACATGCAATGCCAAACAAGCATTGGCAAAGCAAGTGGATCTGGGTTTAATGTGCTTACCACATGTGCAGCATTAGCCGACTAGAGCAAGGCACACAGGAGGAAGCCCACAGAGACAAGAGTGAGCAATAGTTATAAAATAGTTCCTCATGCAGTTAAATGCAATTACTGGTGGAAGGGTACACTCAAATAGCCAATAGTAATTCCTGAGCAATGAATACACACCACGAGGGTGAGCCTAGACCTGAGTGACTAATGTCTCTTGCCGACAGCCGCGGCCCGTGCAGGTAAGAGCGGGGTGTGGGGGAAGGGGTGGCGGGTGGCTTGGGGGGGGCGGGGGTGGGGGGAGTTCGACAGACAACCAGGGAAAATAAAAAAAATAATTGATTTTCCCCCATTGTCGTCTGTCGAAATCCTCACCCCGCCACCCGGCCCCACTGCTCTTACCTGTACAGGCCTCGGCTGCTTGCCGATGGCTGAAAGAGGCCGGTTAAAGAAAGCCAATGGTTAAAGGGAGAAGGTCCACATCCGGTATCAGGGCCACTGGAATTATGCGGTAGGAGAGAGCCAAATTATGCAGCAGTGCTGAGTAAATTGTGTGGCATAATGTGACACACTTTGTAACAGTATTACTATTACTTCATTATTTCGGCATTTTTTTATTTGGTAACATTGTCTGGGCATTGGTTGCACCTCATTAGTACCTGTTTAACACCCAAATATAGCAATAAGTGACAGAAAGGTGACACGTCCAGGTTTGCAAAGGGCCTTCCGCTGAGCTGCAACACATGTTGCTGCATTTTTAGTAACTTTTGAACTGTTTAAGCTAGAAACAAAAACGTTTTTTTATTTTTTTTTTTACAAATCTGCAGATTATTCGGCAGATGATTGATTATGTGGCAAATGCAACAAATCTATAATAATGCGAAAATCGCAGCTGCTGCACAATCGCCTAATTCCAGTGGCGCTGGCAATAAGTCTGACGGCTAGGTAGAACCTGTAGTGAATTTTCAAATTTGGTTAAGGAGTAATCATTTGCAAAGAAAGCTGTGATTCTTACAGGGTAAGATCTATGCACCTCGGTTTTTTTTGTGAACTCAAAAAAATATGAAACTATATGGAATTTGTAGGCACAAGCCCAGGGCTCAGTTACTACTTTCTTTGTGAAAGGGCACCTCTGATGTGGCATCAAGTAGCTACTGAACCCACCCTGCCCAGAAAAAAGTACCTGCTGTGAACCGACTCCTTCAGAGAAAGTGAATAAACAGCAGGCTTTCTTCATGCGCCTTGAAGAGGTCACTACCCGCTTGGAGAAACAGAACTGAGGTGAGCCTTTTCACAGTGGTGTTTTAGTGCAGGAGCAATCAAAATAAACCGCGCTCGCCTTAATTGGAACATTATGGGGCAGGCAGGGTCCAGGTTGTGTCTGATGAAAGGCATTCCATTCTAAGTGGAATAGAAATAACAAAAATAAACGGACAACTGAAACCAACCTTTAAGTCGCATTAATTCGGAACAGCTGCAAGGCATAAATAATAACTGTATATTTATCCAGCTTGTAAATTCCTTAAATATTATGTGTTACAAAGGGTTCATTGGCCTTTTTGTTTTACATTTTCAACCTTAAGCGAAAGTGGACATGTTGTGGGAGAAATACAAAGTGTGCAATGAATTTAGTTTCGAAAAGGAGAGTAAAAAACAGCTGGGAAAATCTATATCTGAATTTATGTAAAAGGCGTAAAGCAAATTTATGAAAGGTCTCCTTATTGCTGGATCAGCATTTTACGTTATACTTGACACGGCACTGTTGATTGCTGACGTCTAGTCTTGGACCAAAAGCAAGGTAGTGCCAGGAGTGAATTTGTTTACAGTAACAATGTGGTAACTTTACCACCCTCCTCCACCAGGGGTCAGAGGAGAGCCAGCACTGCACATCTGTGTCCTACCTACTGTAGGCTAGGATCCAAACGCAGGCACTTGGGCGAGGTCCACAATTGAAGAGTGAGATGACATGTGTCTTTATTTCTCATACGTCATTACAGGTATGACCCAGTGCTTTTCTTTAAACATGCAGGAGTCAGACAAGCGGAAATACACTCCTGGGGGCCAGTTGGTGGTTTTGAGCAAGGAACTGGGACTTTTTGCCTACAACGTCCCCTGCCCTGACTTAAGAGTCAATGCCGGTCAATGCACCCTGGCATTGTGTCATTGAGTTGTGAGTTGTCTAGAGCACCAGGTGCTTGGCATGGGCATTCACGGGCAGCCACTGGGTGATGCTGAAGTGCAGCAGAACTTGCTATGCCAAGCCCCCTCCATCACCGGTTTATATTGGATATTATTGGGGTAAAGCCATGAAGGCGTCTTGGGGCACCTGCGGAGCGTGCCCACCCGACCAATCATTCCATCGATCGGTAGCACCTCTTGCCACACCGGACCCTTAGACACCATAAGTAGGAGTAAAACACTGTGCGCCCTGATGCCCCCCTGAGGGGGTCCGACCCCTCTTTCTTCTGCTGAACCGCCTTCCGCTGGCATCTCTTCGCCACAGAGGGTGCGGCATCCAGCACATGCACCAGAGGCAAAGGGCAGAGGCAAGAACCTCTTTTATTCCTTCTGTGTACTTTACAGACTCGCACATGGGAATAAATAAAACGTGCAAGCCCCGCTCTTGAGGAGCACACGCTTGTGAATAGATGGCACTGCACATGTGAAAGGAGTGCAGCGATTGGACAGCTGCAGACTGAGGTGCTGGTAAGTGGGCGTGTACCTTATGGTATGTGTGCACACATCTCTTATTCATGAAGGGATTTGTACCAGTTGCTCAAGGTCCTTTCATCAGTTAGACCTGGTCTGGCAGCAGCAGGGCAATGCACAAACAGAGGGGGTGGGGAGGGGGGGGGGAGTGTCAATCTGACATCTTACTTTCTTGGAGGAACCACATGTGGAAAAGAACAGTACATTTCCATGAATGGGCCCTTTAGGGATGTCCCTTTACACTCACTGACGTCACACGTGTCCATAACAATACCTGGTCCCCATCACTCCCCACCATGTCTAAGCATGGAAAGCATGCCCTATGTTTACCACCCAGTCTCCACCTACAACTGGTCTCCTTTGTGAAGTAGGGGTCCTGTGTCTCGTGCAACCTTTTGGCCCATTGATACACAACTATGCATCATTGTGTGTGATACCTTCGTGAATTAAGCCTTTATGGCTGATCACTGTCACTGCAGTTCCCATAATGCAATGGGGCATAGTTGGCACTAGTTAGTGTTTCCAAGGTCTCAAGCCTAGAAATAGACCATGTGTAAGCACATTAGATAAAGCATGGCTGCACGCGAGGCCGCTGGCTAGCGCCTACCTCTTCCTCATGTACTCAGGGGTTGCTCCTCCACTAGGGTGGAAGAGCGTCGCCCCACTGCTTTCTCGCAGTGCGAGAAGCAGAAACTTAAAATGGTAATACATTTCAGTTATTAACATTTTGTGTTTGGTTGCGGGTGGACGGGACTGAGCTGCAAGCCGGGCAGGGGCCGAGTGCTGTGCCCACTCCTGAGTGCACACATTCTGTTTGGTCGGCCCTCTGGGGCTGCCCAACCCAGTCATGTGCATTCTGCCTTTCTCCATGCAGGCTTCCTGAAGCATTGTGATTGGCTTAGGGAAGGAAGCCTTGCCCCGCTTCCTGTTCCTGACGGAGGCAGAAGACCAGAGGCAGAGAAGACGCGGGACCCTGCCGGCAGAAAGGTAAGTTAATTTTTTTAATTATTTTTAAATTTAACAACCCTTGGGCACCCCCTTGCATGACCCCCCTGCCCGCAAGCCATTCCAGCTGCAACTGTGTACCTTGCATCTTCTCCCATCCCTCCGATGAGGCAAGAGGCCCCTCCCCTCTGAAGAGTGAACAGTGGAACGATCGGAGATACTATACACGGTCCCGGATAGGAGTCCCATGTGTGCGCATTCTCATTTGAACGTCGAGATCTTGGTTGAAAACCTTCTCCTTTGTCATCCCGGGTAGCTGGCCTGTAGCCAGGTGTGTTGAAATCAGTGATTTTCGTCAGTTTGCTGCTATTTTCGTTGATTCTCTTTCCAAATCTCTGGAACTCT
Source organism: Lissotriton vulgaris (assembly GCF_964263255.1). Taxonomy (NCBI): domain Eukaryota; kingdom Metazoa; phylum Chordata; class Amphibia; order Caudata; family Salamandridae; genus Lissotriton; species Lissotriton vulgaris. Next base: position 85,301,182 of record NC_141693.1, read on the forward strand.
TCGGTAACGATCCAGACCCAACAGCGAAAAAAAGAATCCGAAGATGGCGACCAAAGGTGGGAGCTATGGAGGAAGTGTGTCAACGTCACGAAGGACACCAAATGGTGGTATGCCGTCGCCCACCTGGGCCACGAAAAAAAAAAATAGACTACAATCCCGGACCCAACCACTAGATGGTGGAATAATGCACAGCATAGTGAATCCAGAAAGATTCACCCTGCAAAACAGTGGAGAGAAAGCAGTAGTACTAATGGAGACACAGGTAGTAACAATGGAGGCACAGGAGTAGCAACAGTGGAGACAGGAGTAACAACACTGGAGACACAGCAGTAGTAACAATGAAGACAGGAGTGCCTTGACTTGGGCTCACCTACCGTTTAGCAAGTATAAACCTTACTTCAATTTCTACTACTACTTGCAATTGTGAATTCCCAAATCAGTGCTACTAGTTTAGAGAGATAAAATGATTTGCAATTTGCACAGGATCACACCATTTGATGAAGTGGAAAAGCCAGGATTTTAGCTTTGGTTGTCTTTGGGTTCACAAACCGAGCTACAGGAGCCCCCGGATCTAGAATTACCTGTTCAATTGGTAACACATTATTGTACTTGGGAAACCCACTGCCTTATCCTAATAGTCGTCACCCATGCAAACCACTCAGGACTGGTAAGGAGGCGGCGAAGTAACCTACCTATAGTAAGCTCATCAACAAGGCCGCTTTTTGTTTTTTAACTTTAATCTTTTTATAACGTGCCTACGCAACCACGTGATGATTCTTGCCGCTGTAACGCAAGAACAGGGTTTAATGAGAAAGTGGCACCATTCTGACCGTAAAATCAGCAAAAATTGCTCGAGGTTGGTGGTAGTACTCATTATCATTTCTTTAATTTAAAAAAAGTTGTCTTAAAAAAAAGTGATAAGTCCCTCGAATAACCCTCTTCCAGCAGTGTCCTGATTATGCACGGTGTTATCAGTAACTGGGTGGTGAAGAGGCATTGGCTGGCGACAGATGACATCACAATAAAGAGGGCGTGTCCAGCATCTACAGACTTCCGGGGTAGTTCTTTGAAAAAGTGTGGGAAACATTAGTTCCCATTTAGGGGGCCACGGAATGTGTTTCTCCCGCGGGCAGACACATTTGAAAAGAAAAAAGAAAGCATTGCCAAGTATGTGAGGTTTATGATATGCCGGCGCTGCTGAAATAGCCCCATTAAAGCCTTCCCAGGCCCAGCACTTAGGGGCTAAGTGAAGCCCCTGCGCGTTCGACACTTTGTAAAAGAAGGTGCTGAGGAAAGGAAAGGCCCGGTTGCCACTTAGGGATGGCTCTCTGGCAGCCGGCATCTTGCCACCAGAAGCACTGACATGACCGGGCAGCTGGAATCATATTTCTTGTTTCACGTGTCTTGATTAAAATGTGTGTTCTCAAAAGTACAAAAACATTGAATAACTATCACATATCAGTCAAAAAAGAGCATGTTATCAAAAAGAAAATATGCACTGGGACTAAGAAAAACTGCAAAGAATGATATAAAAGATCGAGAAAAGAAATAAGAAAAAGAGCACCAAAGAACAGAAAATAAGATTCAATATCCTAATCACAATTTCAAACATTAACAAATGCAACAACACATGCAAATGTAATACCCGAAATCTTGGTCGGTTCTTTCCCTATTCGTGAGGAGGGGGCTGGGGGCAGCTGCTCCAGGAACCTTTAAATAAACTGAAGCAATGAATCCACTGCTCGGCCATCGACATGTTCTTTGGTACAAGGGTGCTGTACTGTGGGGTGGTGGCGTGCGGGGTCAGGTAATGCCATTCTGTACTTGTCGCGGATTACAGGTGACATCATCTCTCGCCAGTATGTTTTTTTTTTTAACCCTGTCGACACGTTGCAAATAACGAAGTCACCTTCCATTTCTCCCAAGACAAAGTACTATTTGCAACCCAACGACCTGCGGTGACATCACAGGAAGTGGCATTATCTCACCATAAACCCGGAAGACCAGCCACTGTATTTTACTGTTCAGATCTGAGGCTGTGGCAGGTCACTGGACAGTGAAGGATAAGCTGACTGACCAGAATGACTAAAAAAAGGCCACATATCAACTGTGAGGTGGACTAAACCGCAGGCTTCATCACCGATGCAAGAGACGGGGTAATGTTGGCTCCCGCGAACACCATCCGTGAATCTGTGATCCTCTTATGCAATGATATCACATACCTTTCTGTTTACTTTCATTTATCAGATTGGCCATGTATTCCGAAACCTATAATATCAAAACCAGTTCAACAAACTTTAGGTTAAGAGTTTTAGAATCTAGCCATTTTTAAAGGTGGGTTTTCTGGTCTAACAAGGCATAGGTGCCAGAGGAGTGTCAGTCAAGCTTAGAGGTGGGACTTCCTGCCTGGCGAGGAAAAGCCGCCCCATGAGTAAAAGCTTTCTTTTTTATCTGTCGAACTTCCTGTCTACCAAAGCACAGAGGAGTTTCAGTCAAGTTAAATGGTGGAACTTCCTGTCAGGCCAGGCAGAGGCGCCAGATGTGTTTCAGCCACTTGTAACAGTAGGACTTCCTGTCTGAATTGCACAGACTCCGTTAACTGTAAGAAAGACACTCATTTCATTTGATGCTGGTTTCCTCCACCCTGGAATTGCCAATGAGGGCTACACTTACAAGCAACTGCAGCTTTATGTCCGTCAGTTGTTTCCATGATTCTAATCTTGGCGACTCTGCGTGCTGAATTCACTTCTGATGTCATCACTGTGCGTCCCCTGATTGATACCTGCCCCCTAAACGCAAACTCTAGACGTGCCGTTCTATCCTTTCTGGAACCCTGGCTGTCCTGGCTAGAATGGCTGCCTCTCACGAGCTGGCCCACAACCCAGTTTTTCGCTTGCAAGGACCTGCGTAAACTCAGTGCTGCCCTGCAATCCAAGGTTTCCATTGTGAGCCGGTATCACCCCATGCCCCTCAAACTGCACCCCAACTTGCATTACTTGACCGCTTCCCTCCTCTCTCTGGGCACATGATCACAGATAATCCCCCTTGCCTTCGAGCCACGCCCTACAGGGAATGTCCTGTTTTTTCCCCTGTTATATTTGCACAATAGAAACCCTCCTACATTAACACAGACATCTCTCCAGAGTTAGCCCAATATTGTGACCCGCGAGGTAGCGGCTACCCTTGACTTCGCTCACTACTCTTGACTGGCCAGTCCCTCTTCTTGCTGCAAGATGTCTCTCATCAGTAGTCTGGCCAGCCTGCAGGGGTGGTTTTCCTAATTGCTTGTGTTGCTTCACAAGTCACGCGACATTTGCTTCAAGTGATGGATGCGCCGCTCCACCGTCTTAATACGGGTCCTGCATAATTTAGCAAAATGCTTTTTCTGGGCTTCACAAACGCATGGGCTCCAAGCAGGCACTTATTATCCACTGCGAGAAACGCTCAGATCCTCGGGACACAGGAAAATGAGAAACAGATGCCTTGGACAGAAAGTCCCACTGGCGGCGTCTTTCATCCGCCGCCGGCGCTCAGCCGACCTCAGAAGTCTGAAGGCAGAAGCGGGGACGCGGGACTTCGTGGCACTGCCCAAGGCAGGCCCTCCGACGCGGTCTGGGGAGAGGAAGACGGCTTTGCACAACTGGCTCAAATCCAGCCTACTTCACCGTAGTCAATCACAACTTGAGGTTATTTTGAGGTTTTTCCATCTCATTATCACAGATATGTTGGGTGACATTTATGAAACATCACAACTGCTGCCCTACCCATCATTACCCAAATGACTTCCAGCCCTAAGTTTCATACAATACATGAAAGGAAGGGTGGGAGGTGTGATTTGATATCAAGTCTATTAAGTTTAATGCTGCAGATTCTCAAGGAAATAGCGGCAAAACAGCGTGACCTAAAAAAAAAAATCTGAGAGACGAGGCGGATTCAAGACTGGGGTACTTGGTTTTCTGAATGGCTGCTTATTGAAATATGGGTGTGACCCTGAATATCGACCCCTGAATATGGATGGGACAGAATATTGAGAACAAAGTATTGAGAAAAACAATATCTATGGATAAATCTAAATTTCCTAAACCTAATTTGACATATATGTACCTACGCAGGACATATCTCTTCAAGGTACCTAGATGTGAAGTTAGGAATAGTAAATCGAGACTTTGCTATATACACTTACCTTTCGATATGATGTTCCGTGAAATTTTTATATGGCAACATTCTAGGGATCTATATTCAGGGAGGGGGGGATTCCAAGTGTGTTCTCCATTTGCGTAAAGTAGAAGGATTTGCCTCCGTGTGGATGGAGCAGGATTGCCCTGTAATATAACTGTGCAAACAGAAACCCTACCTAATATGCAATTATGACCCTTTCAGAGGAACCGTCAAAAACATGTTAGGGTATTCTGAACATCAAATGCTCCCAGTGTCTAATCTGTATCTCCGGTGGAAAGCCACAAAAACCTGCAACGCTTCTGCCTGAATGATTCAAGTAAGACTATGAAATGTTGGTTCCCCTTTCATCCGCCCGAGCCGCTGCTATGAGTCACTTGCTTTTTACCCTACTTGACTTTGGCTTCGAGATTCCTCCTCAGCAGTTGACTTTGATTTTGTCTATTAATGTCCCATGTAGGAGAGGAGACGCTTCACTGTTTGCAGAATCAGCAACTACTCCGCTGGGCACCCTCAGCGGTCATCTCCGCGGTCCCTCTGAAGGGTTTGTGTCCTCTTTAAATAGTTGAAGATGGCAGAGGAGATTTAAACCGTCAAAGGAGACACGCCATAGGCTTCGCCTTGACTTGAGTCCACCCGTCGTCTCTGGTTGTCCTGCACGCCTACCCTCTCCGCTGTATAGCATTTTTCCAGACCTGGCACGCTTGAAAAAGACGCGGCACACCGAAGTACGTACATTACAGGAGTCTATTGTTTGGTTTGGTGGCTTAGTTTGGCCATATGACAGCTCAGTGAAGCTTTAGACCACCCAGTCCGAAAAGGAGTCCGCTCCACAATGCACTGTACACAAAACACTTGGCGATAAGATAGAAAGTTATCTCGTAAGTGTACATCTTTTTAAAGAAAATCCAAAGAAGCGATATGTTGATGCTGTGTAAGCTTGTTAATAAATAATTCCATTTGGCAGAAAAACTTGTAAATATATGAGAAATAATCTAAAGTATTGAATTAATTGCAGCAAAAAGATGACGGCCCTCGTATCACTGAATGGAAACCAAAGCGCATTGAAACGAAGTCAAGTTAGAGTACCCCTGAGTTCATAGGTTGATGGAATAAGCAGAGGCCACATGGACAACAGCAAGTATGCAGGCAGTGTTTCTGCCCCGTTTCCGATGCATATGATAACAATTAATTATAGGATAACATTGTAAGGAATTGCTATCTCACCTTCTCTGTCATAAGTTGCAACATAACTGTAGGGTTACTTCCACCGCTGGCCTAGAATGAGTAGTGTCCGAGTATTCAGCCACCTACGAAAAAAATAAATTGGTTAGTCGAGCGCATTAACTGTGCATCGGTATAAAAGTCATACTGCAAATCCGAAGTGTGCTATATGGATTTAAAAAAACTTTTTGTCAAATTTGAGGACATTATCTACACAGTTCTGAGTAATCGCCAAAATGAACAAAAACAACTGCTTCTATAAACAATGCTGACTGAAAGAACAACCCTAAATCATATGTAGAAAGCAATCAACTCTAGCCAAGAAATGGCCCCAAACCGAGAGAAAAGTACACCCACCCCTACTCGTGAAGCACCACAAAGGTCTTCCTAGATGAGGCGCATCCTACTTTCACACTTATTCAAACCACTGAACTTACTCTCTACTAACCACACAATTGCACATCAACAAACACCATCAAACAATGGTTTGCCACCAGAGTCACAGCCATTCCATATCGAATGAAAGGATGGCCAACTAGAGGAATGCACGAGGATGCCAGGAAAATGGTAGATGGCGCTATACTGATGCGAATAACACAAGGTGCCAATCACAAAATGTAATCACGCAGTAATGTATTCTTATAAATTGTCCATTGCAAAGTATGCAGATTCTAGGCTTTATAACCAACACCAGCATTTATTACAGAATATTAAGCCCCACCCCAAGCCATTAGTATCAACATATGTGGTGTGTCCAATTGATGATAATGCTCTACTCATGGCATTGCTGATCTTGGAGCGATGAAAGACTAAGTTGCCATTTTAGGGATTCAAGCTCGTGGCTGAAGACGAGAGGAGAGGAAGCGGCACGCGTGCTAAACTGCTTAACTTGCTGGATGACTCGGACGCCATGCGCCTCTGTCGGGCTCCAAGACCTCTGAGCAATGGACCTCAAACGGGGTCCATTATCCAATCAACATCACCAACAGAGGGGCCAACGCTCTTGTGAAAGCTGAAGGTCGTTGACATGAGGTCTGTCAGACTTTGGGATTTAGACTCTGGTACATCGTGTCATTGCACTCAACTGACTTGCAAATCGTAACATCTTTCTAGCTTGTGCGTTGAGACATACGGTGAACTGGAATAAGCCGAAAAACAATGCTGGGCTGTCGGAATGTGCCAACCTTAAGCATCCTCTGCTCTTCCTTTGATTCTAGGGAGAAATATTTCAACAATGGGCCTTATGAGTCCTATCTTGGGATAGAAAGATCAGGGGAGCAGGTCTATTTCACAATATCATTGATTCCCCCCACTCTGGTGGTTTTATTGTCTGTTTCATGAAGACAATTGGTGTCGGGGGTGGGAAGGGAGCGCCACCATCTTACCCTCCCATCCCCTCATGCCTCCCCCTCCTCATCTCCCCCCACCTTCCTCCTCCCCCCTCCGGTAGAGCATCTTCTGATGCATGTCTCCCCAGTTAAAGCTAGTGGGTTGAGTAGCAGACACAGAGCAGTTCTGCCGGAAGCCTATGGCTGGGTGCTTGCAGGCGGCAATGCTTCTGTGCTGAATGGTCAAAGCCAGAAACCCTCCTCCAGTGATTTGATGCCGCTGAATAAAACTTGTGCAAACAGCTGCTCATCAAACCCAGATTAATTCAAATTCCTCTGTCCACACCTGAGGACACTGAAAAGGTCTTTCGGATTTTCAAAGCAGAGCAAACAGTGCCATGTGTGGACATTTATTTTTAGGTCTGGCCAAGAGGCCGCTTTGGTTAAATCTCCAGCTTCATGTTTAAAAAACTATATATTTATTAATAAAAATATATATATAAATGCTCTTTCAGTCAGCCCCCGTCATCCACTGGTCTGTTCAAGTCTCATTGGCGCTTTGCTTCCGCTCACCACAGCCTACATCATGGGGAAATGAATCGGCTCTCTTCAGCCGCTGCATCTTTTTCGGGTGAGGTTTTTTTTTCTGTTGCACCTGTGCACATCCACCTAGAAGTAGTGTACTGCAGTTGCAGAGATAGTAGGCCAATCTCTGCTTTCATTTCATTTTGTATTTTTTTTTTTCATATCTGAAATGGGTAATTTTTCACTTTTCTTCAAACATATGCGCACCACATGTAGACTGAATTAGTTTAAAAAAATGTTTTTTTACCTTAATACATTTAACTTTATAGTATACTTTTGCATAGAACATAATTAATTAAAAAAGGCGAGGCCTGCCAAGGCCAGACCTGTTGGCTTTGCCACGAATTGCTTTATATTACACATTCATACACACTGTCTTGGTGTCATTGTTGCTTCTAGCAGATATTCTGTTGAGCAAGTTTATCTTGCACCATTTCCACTTGGTTTACAGCGGCTCTTAACGACATTGGCTTGTTTTTAGCTCTAGTCATTGTAAATAGATTTATAAGATACACCTCTTTCGATAATAGGGGAATAAACTAATTCGGAGCAAGTTAAGAAAAACATCTGACGTGTGTCCAATTGATAAACTGAGGTGTAGTGACTCTCTTAGAACCGAATATTGACACAACCTCCTATTGTGGATCCCTATATTCCTTTGTCTCCATTAGCCGAGCGCTGGGTATTGCTGGGAGCATTGCGTGTTTGATGGGTGGGAAGTCTTTGGGCATTGTTGTTCTTGCTTCCGCTTCAATCACTTTGCCTATGTCTCTTTGTGGTTCAGTATCTGCACTTGAGAAGATTTCACAATGACGTGCCTCCATGGAGGGCACCACCGGTATACATTAGAAGGGCAAATGCAATGCATGTGTATGGTGTAGAACAAGTGCAAAACAAAATACTACCAATCCTTTTCTTATCATTACCATTAAACATTGGACAATTGTGCTAATCATGCACGTTCTCGATGGAAAATTATCCAGTCCACAAATTCAGCAGTTTTTCTGGCCGACACCCCACCCCGATCATTAATAATAACGTGAAATATATCAACGTACTGAGGTTGTATGGCTTTGTAAAAATATGGTGCTTAGAGGTTCTTTTAAGCAGATTCAACCAAAAATTGCAGATAAGTTATTTATGAATATATTCCATAACTTGAGATTCCTTTGTGTAAAGATCATATAAACTTAACAGTTATGTATTTTCTATCTTGAAGTAGTTTTTGAAGAGGTGGGAATTTCTACGTTTCTCAATGGTTTGAAATCTGTGAATGCTTAAGACCTCATCACCGGTCATTTTGGGATTTCAACCGATTGCTAACCGCGAAATAAGCATCTTATTGCAGTAATCGAAAATCATGTAATGATGCTGCCTTCTGTAATACTTAAGATGTTGTGGATGAAACAAAGGGTTGTAATAGAAAAGCTATCTCGTATTTTGTGTTAAGTATCCGGCAGGAAGTAATAATGTCAAATAGGGCTAGATTTTCAATAAAGCATATTAGGTGGAATCCAGAGGAATCGAGGTCAGAGGAGCGGGCGCCCCATCCAGAGCGCCCAGCTTCACGCAGCTGTCTAATCTGCTCAGCGCACAAAAGCCAGACATCAGTCCTCATTGACCTGGATATTCAGTGAACAGAAAATAAACTAATGGCAAAGGATAGTTGAGCCTCAACCAGCGGAAGAGGAATCTGGGGGGATGGAGACAACGTCAGCAGAGCCTCCGGACCGAATTAAAAGGTCTCCGCAGCAAAGGCCGCGGGGGCCGACAAAGAAAAAAAAAAGCGGATCGAGATGCCAACCCAAGAATGTTTTTGCATACGGCATTTTAAAGGCTTGACTTTGAATAATTTATTCAAAGAGATTTAAATATTGCTTGGATTAACCTTACTTGCGTATTATATCAAGGAAAAACAGCTGAAGTTATGGAACTACATGAAAAAATTGTGCGTGTTGATATATTAAACACCTTTTAAGCTTTTCGAGACATCAATAGGTCACACGATCGAAAACAATTAGCCAATTACCGCCCTTCAAACTAGAATTGTTACACCATCATCAGGATACCCCTTTGTTCAAATATGGGAAGGCTCTCCATCCATTGTCTATTACTGTTTGGTTGTTTGAGGTTAAGAGTTTGTTCGTGGTCCAACGATGAAGAAGTAAAGGACATGTAAAGTCGCTTCTCTGCTGAGTTTGGAAATATGGAAAAAGATTTCCCAGCTTTTCCTGTCTTCACTGTGGATTCCTCTTTAAATCTTCGTGGGTGCCACAGTAAATGGAGTGTTATCTACTTGGGGACATTAGTCATTAAAGAGGTTGTTCATTTAAAGAAGGGTTTCCTGTGCTAATGTTTTGTCTCTTTAATGGGATTGAAGATGGTGACAAGGCACCAGGGCCGATCTCAAAGCACACAAACTTGCAGATACTCTTAGTTTACATTATTACGTCATGTGACATACATTTATACCATGTTCAAAACTTAAGTGCTTTGCAATTTGGAGCCCCCTGTTGCTCGAAGATCCTCCAAGTGTGGAATGCACAGAAGCACCTGGAAGCTCCTCATCGATTAGTCCTTTACAATAGAACTCCTAAATGCTATGAGCTCCCACCTTTCGTTCTTGAGTACGCTGCGAGTTTTTGAGGCCTCGACTGATACTATAGTTTGCTTTGATCAAAATGGACCGTGATTGCCAGAGGTAGAGCTGTGTAGAACATATTCCATCCTTTGAGGACAAACACCTATATTTTAAGGTCAGACACAACAATTTGATGAAACTTGACCTGGAGTCTCTCTGCATAGGCAATTGCGGAAAATCACTGCATGTGCGAATCACTGTTATTCCAGAGCGCCGTTGTTTCAGATGGAATATCCAGTCGAACACTCTATGGAAGGGTGACGTTTTCTGTAAGCGGGGATATATTTTAATGCGTGAATCATAGAAGAACAACACTTGCTGTAAAGACATGCACCTGCAGATCACAATAATGTCACCTTGAAATGTAAATGTAAATGTATTGGCATTTATATAGCGCACTGCACTACTTACCCGTAGGGTCCCAAGGCGCTTCGACCGCTGCGAAACCCTTCCTGGCTTCCCTGAGAGATGGTCCCTTAATGGGTATCTCCAGGGTGAGACCAGGCATCCCCGGCGGTCTGGTGGGGCCGTTAGTGAAGATGAGGCAAGCTAATGCCCAGAGTTGCCGAGTGTGATCGCTGATCAGAGTGGGCACCGAGGCGAGAGAATTATCGAGTCCGCTGACCCTGGTCCAGAAACCTGCCGCGCCGGGAATCGAACCCTGGTCCCGGGCCGTCCTCTGCTCTCGGGTCTGCCGCCTCTAACCAGTGAGCCACACCACTCCACTGAAAGGTAACCTTGAAAGGTCTGTGTTACAGTTGCATTAAAATGTTTCTACCAACAAAATAAAGGATTAGCTTTTCAACTGACAGCTAGAAATATCTGTATTTTCCAGTGTACCGTTCCGTATCCTGTCGACTTTGATCTAACCTGCAGAAACTTTTACTAATTACAAATTCTTTCCTTTCAAACTGCTGATTTCGGCAGATGCCGAAAAAAACTAGGCATTTTGTAGTAAGTAGGTCAATGTTCAAAAGTCTGTGCTTTGTGACCTAAGCACATGGAGAGTGTTTAGATACACAGAAAAAGAAACTTAGGTTAAAAAAAAAACAAGCATGGAGAACTCCCATCCAAGTTCCTTTAGCCAGTGGCAAACGAGCGAATTTAAAATTCTGTTGGTGTGCGTCTTTGGTTTTGTTCCTCCAAACATGGGACCAAACAGTGCCTGGAATGAAATGACAAAACTACCACCTGGAAAGCGTGAGATCCTGGATGGTTATTCTCTGGTGCTCCTTAACCGATCTACCTATCCATCCGTTCGGCTGTGCTGTATCTTCACCATGATGGCATTCACCATTTCACGGAAGAACCAGATGCCAAGTTAATGTATATCATATGAAGATAACATTCTATCCCCAGGAAGACTTTTTTTTTTATAACCGATTTAGGATCCTTCCGATCCTGAATACAGTTTTTTCCATCCTAAAGGCCAAACTTTACCCTGACATGGGTTTGCTTCAGAGGAGTCCAGTGTGTGCAGAATCACCGGGTACCTTTCCTGACTAAAGTAAAACAAAGGGCTCCTAACTTATCGTCTTACTGTAAGCTCTTCTCAACTTACCTTTGTTTCCCATGACGCACACTACGGTCCACAAGATCCACTTTTGGTAGCCACTTATATTAAAATAAAAGATACAAAATAAAATGTCCTTTTTAGTGTGTGTCCCAGACTCTGGAGCAGTATACTTTTCTAAATCCGAGTCCCAGGAAACCCTCAAATTCCGTAAACAAGATGTGTTTTTCCCTCTGCGTTCTCTCTGTTTAGAATGCATGGCTGCGCTTTAGACGCCTCTATGCCTGAGGCCAGCGGATGGCATGTGTGGGTATAGAAGTCACGCAATGTTCTCATCAGACGGGTATTATTATCGACAGACTAAAAAAAAAAACCCTGTGAATCACTGTAGGCTTCTCAAAGTCTTTATATATCATAAGGAGCATTGACTGCAAATGCATGTGGAGCGGTTTGTGATCTGTACTCCACTCAAGGCGCCTTCTGCCTGTGGGGACTTTCTAGGGCGAAGGGGTGAGCCGGGCTCGGCCCATTTTGGCGAGTAAAGACCTCAGTTTCACAGCTGGCTACTGTGACACGGTACTCTCTAGCAGACTGTGAAACTGTTCCTCACAGTGAAACATTGTAACATTTTAGATCATGGTCTGCTTACTTTAAAAATAAAATGTAATAAAGACTTGAAATACCAAAAAAAAACATTGTAACAATTCAGTAATGGAACAGACTGTGACCTGGGACACTAGCAGGGCGCAATGCCAGTGTTCCTCACACTCAAAGATTGTAACAATTCAGCAATGGCACCGACTGTGACCTGGGACTCTAGCAGACTGTGAAGCCGTGTTCCTCACACTGAAACATTGTATCAATTCAATGATGGAACCGACTGTGACCTGAGGACTCTAGCGGACTGTGAAGCCGTGTTCCTCACAGTGAAACATTGTATCAATTCAATGATGGAACCGACTGTGACCTGAGGACTCTAGCGGACTGTGAAGCCGTGTTCCTCACAGTGAAACATTGTATCAATTCAATGATGGAACCGACTGTGACCTGAGGACTCTAGCGGACTGTGAAGCTGTGTTCCTCACACTGAAACATTGTAACAATTCAGCAATGGAACCGACTGTGACCTGGGACTCTAGCAGGCTGTTTTCCTCACACTAAAACAATGTAACAATTCAGTAATGGCACCGACTGTGACCGGGGACTCTAGCAGGCTGTTTTCCTCACACTAAAACAATGTAACAATTCAGTAATGGCACCGACTGTGACCGGGGACTCTAGCAGGCTGTGAAACTGTGTTCCTCAGACTGAAACATTGTAGCAATTCAGTAATGGCACGACTGTGACCTGGGACTCTAGCGGACTGTGAAGCTGTGTTCCCCACACTGAAACATTGTATCTATTCAGTGGTTGAACCGACTGTGACCTGAGGACTCTAGCAGGCTGTGAAGCTGTGTTCGTCACACTGAAACATTGTAACAATTCAGCAAAGGAGAACCGACTGTGACCTGGGACTCTAGCAGGCTGTGAAGCTGTTTTCCTCACACTGAAACATTGTATCTATTCAGTGGTTGAACCGACTGTGACCGGGGACTCTAGCAGGCTGTGAAGCTGTGTTCCTCACACTAAAACATTGTAACAATTCAGCAATGGAATCGACTGTGACCTGGGACTCTAGCAGACTGTGAAGCTGTGTTCCTCACACAGAAAAATTGTAACAATTCAGCAATGGAACCGACTGTGACCTGGGAATCTAGCAGACTGTGAAGCTGTGTTCCTCACACAGAAACATTGTAACAATTCAGTAGTGAGCATTTAACTGCAAAGCTCTATTAGAAAAGAGATGCTTCCTTGAAGTTTGCCGCAGCCAACTAACTCAGTTAAACATCCTGAAAAATAAATGTACATTTCTGACATGATAGTCCATGAGACCATATCTTGGGTTCTGAAAAGTGTAGGCAGATTGTTTTGTTCCCTGCTCGACAACATCCGAGTCGTTTATGGAGCTGGTGCGACAGCGCCAAACATTTAGGATATATTAGCATGCACCCGGTTGTTTCGTATTTTGTAGACAACATGATGCATGCATGTCTCACTAAGAAGATTTTAAAGCGGATTTCAAACTTCATGGAAATGGTGAACCAGAGCTGATGTAACATACATTACAACCAGAGGGTGTTTCCTTTCATGTGGCCTGGGTCTTGAAAACCCATAATTCATAGTTATGATGTCGTTTCATACCTCAATAGGCATGTCACCCTGATGAATTAAATATTTTCCACCATTAAAAATTAAGGGGGGAACAAACTTGCCCAGACCACAGCATGTAATAAAGCAAGAAGTGACAGGTAATCCGGGTTCCCGTGCAGTTGGGCCGTTTTTCCGTAGTAGGTCATTAATGAGGTAATAATCAGCTGTGTTAATGCACTCCCTCAGTAAATGTTCTGTTCTTCTCTGTAGTGTCCACTGATGAGACCTTGAAACACGTGACCAGGGTGTCAGGCCTTCCCTTACATCAGCATGTAGAATATAGTACGACCCTGAGAACAACCTGGAAAATAGGACTTAAGACATCCAAAATTCTATGAAAAGTGAGCACATGCAGCAGTTTCCAGAGATTGGTGGTTTATCAGAAAGAGTCCTGTTCTAAGACTTATATATTCCTAATTCAACAGTTGATCTTGGGCAAATACAAGCCACTTTTATATGCCCCGAACATGAGGATCAAAACTATCACCGCACCCAGATTATAGAGGTGCGGCTACATATACCAGACACGCACTGGAAAGGTTTTCTAATGTATTTCAATGAAAATGTGGACCGGTGTTGAGTTTTTCATCTCCTTGCACAATTTTCAAAACCAAAGTTCTTTCTCCTGCCACAGGATTTGGAGTGGAGCAAACACAACAAGGTGATGGACGGAGCACTGAAACTTTTCAACCACTCACCCCCAGCTGAGAGATATGGGTTTAATCCATTGTTCTTTTGCTCACTATGCCACCCCAGTTCAAACCCAGCCAGGATTTGGAGTGGGCATTTTTTCCAGCTGCGGCCCAGGCCCACAAGTAGCACAAGTCTCCGTGTCCTCCTTTCAAGCTTTTTTTTTAGCCTGTGGAAGCCTTTTTTGAGCGTGTCTCTTTGCATCTGCTCCTACCTCTAGATGTGCTATTAAATACACCATTTAGTACCACTCTCTGAAAAGTCTTCGGCGTGAGTAACATTGTCTCGACTCACTCGCCTACAGTAGGACTGGTTGTCATCACAATCTACTCTTTTGGTTTTTAGTATGGCACTTTGACGAGCAGCTGCACATTAAGGAAAGGGGCGTAGATAATGCAAGCTGTCCGTCGGAAGGCGCAAGGAGCTGGGATTCTGGTACGGTTAGGGGTCTGAGTGCAAGTAACTGGAGAGGGGGCCGAATGGGAGGCAGGACGGGAAACAGGCAACTGGATGGGAGGGTCAGTGGGGACCACCTGGAGATGATGGGATGTACCCGGAGGGAGGGAGAGTACCTTAAAGTAGCATACCGTACAACAGGATGCAAGGACCGGAAGGTAGAACAAGGGTGTATGGACATATGTAATGCAAGGACTGCCTTAATATATGGCAAGGTGTGAGGGTGTAGTAGTGTCTTAATGTAGGTCATTAGGTGACGCTTCAAAGTGGGTGACCAGCGGACAGCTGGCAAGTTACCAGAGGGGAGAGCCAGAAACGAGATTGAAGTAACTGGGTGGGGAGTGCCTGAAAGTAGGGTTCTGGAGGGTAAGGTGCAAGTGAATGGAGGGGGTTTGCCTTAAAGTAGAGGAAGGTTACTTTTACTGGCTCAAGTGGAGTGTCGTAACTCGGGGTGTAGGTGCCGCTGTACTGAAGCAAAGACTGCGGAGTATGAGTCAATTCATGAGAAGATGCAGTATGAACCCGAAACCCAGATCTAAGGAAACCTTTTGAGCAGTTTGTGCATTTTGTGACCTTATCCGAGGGCTGTAGACACTGGATGTGCATCTTGGGACACCTTCCTCCCATTTTTTCAGCTCTAATTTAACATGGTATTAAAGTCTGTGTCCGGACTTCATATGTGACGTTGCCATTGGTGCAACATAGATCTAGAATTTGCTGCACATGAGTGTGTGACCATGGAGGACTTTCCTTTATTAGGAGAAGAACACACAATGTTCTTTTGTGAGTCTTCTGGGATATATTTTCAAGTGGGGGAAAAATCCCTTCTTGCATTCTGACCAGACCACGATAATCGGGTGATAAATCCCGTTCTCCAAAGCCCAAAACCTCTTGGTCCTCCCTTTGCAACCTCCGGAGTTGTCAGAGCGGTGGTGGTTATCAAGATAAACAGGAATCAGACCATTAAGAAAGGACACAAAAGTACTTATCTAGCGAAGCACAGTTAAAAGCAACCAAGTGCCCTTCATATTCCAGCAAAGCCACAGCTGCTGAATCGGTCAAATGAGATTGCCGCTGCTTACAGCGCTGCACTACGCAAGACCACAATATTGTAGCACTTTATACACTTACATACAAATATTAATATTCCTGTCACGACCACAAGCAATGAAGTGCACACCAGGAGTATCCGATTTTCCATTTTTTAATTGCCAACACGCTAAAACGCCAGACCAAAAAACTATATATATATATATATATATATATATATATATATATATATATATATACACACACACACACACACACACGTAGATTTGCAGGAGTGAAGCATAAGTTCGGAAACTATATAGCACAGCGTTCGAAAACGAATCCCCCCTGGCTGAGGTGGTCACATGCGGCCTGTCCAGTGCATTCTTGGCCTCTTCCTGAGGTTGGTGTGGAGGACAGCAGAAAGGTGCAGAGATGTTTCCAACCATGAGGCGATGCCTGCATGGTGAACCATCATCCAAACCCTTATTGGAATAAAGAGTCGGAACCCAATCTGTGCCGTCTTATTTTATGGTGGGGGCCTTCTCATGGATGCCCGCAACTTTTGGAGATGTGAGATTTAGTATTTTGGCTGGTAGACTGTGCAGAATCCTGTCAGACGCGAGGAGCACGCTTCTTCCGCTCTGGTAAAATTCTTAACCAACCCTGGACCACATGCAAATGTGTGATTGAATAAAAAGACTTAACGCTTAAAAAAACAGACCATCATTTTCACAAGCTGCAGAATGTGTGCCCAGGGTGCTTCTTCTGCTTTGTTGATGGATTCATACCACTAACTGTCCTGAGACTGTGTTTTCAAAGGACGAGGCTCACTGCAGGCAGCGGCCCTTGTAGCCATGCAGGCGGCACCTTTACCACAGCTGCCGACATCAAAGACGACTGCGTCTGTGGGCGAAGTGCCACTCTGGCTGTTGTTGGATTCATTTCTGGATGTTCTCCTAACCACCCTTTGGTTTCTCTCCTCAAAGGCTGTGATCTGATGTGCAGGGGCTTGCTGGAGTAAGCCCGGGAGAATGCTAAAGCTGTTTCGCATCCTCGAGGGAGAGTCCAGGGTCCTAGTCGCCATAGAGAAGCTCAGTGTAAGATGCGGCCATCTTGAACTGGTGTAATCACAAACTTTATTTATTTAAGTGATGTTTGTGTGGTGCTCTGTGAAGCATCGGTGGGGTCGGTACAGCGAAACTGAAGAAATAGATTGAAACGAGCTGACTTGAATAGAAATCCCCGGATGATTTGTTCAGGAGGTTGATGGATAAAATCGGATATGAACATATGAACTGAAGATGTAGAAGAGACCGAGTCATGCGGTAGAGAGGCAAGAGGTGATGGGCAGAAGAGACGGTGATTAAGAGGTATGGGGATCAAAACGGGAGCTAAAGAGGCGACCTAGATTCAAGTGGGAGATGGATCGGAGATGAAGAAAAGATGTATTGAAGAAGCAGATGAATGAGGTGACTAGATGGGGGATAGATTCAGGAAGGTGGATGGATAGAAGAGAAAGAAAAGAGACTCCTTGTTAGGTAGATGACTAGATAAGAGATTGGTTCATGAGGTGAATGGATAAAACAGAAAGAAGGGACAGATGAATCGAAGAGAATAATACATTTGGGACTGATACATAAATTAGGCGAATACAAGAGGATAACAGATTAGAGAATGATTCATGAGGTAGATGAATATGAGATGAATACCCAAGAGATTGATTTATGAGAGGGATTGGCAGGATGGAAAGAAACCACACTGATTCATGAGGTAGACGACTCGATGAGCAACTGATTCATGACGTAAATGGATACAAGAGGTGACTAGATGGGAGATTGGAACATGAGGTAGATAAATATGAGATGAATACACACGAGATTGATTTATGAAAGGGATGGGCAGAACAGAAAGAAAACTCACTGATTCATGAGGTAGACGACTCGATGAGCAACTGATTCATGACGTAAATTGATAAGAGGTGAATAGACGGGAGATTGAATCATGAGGTAGTTGACTAGAAAATTTGAATAGGTGTGAGATTGATTCATGAAATAGATGGACAGAAGATATGAATAGAGGGGAGATTGGATCATGGGGTGAATGAATAAGAGATGAATAGGTGGGGGATTGATTCATGAGGTAGATGAATTGAAGAGATAAATACGCCAGAGATTGATTCATGAAGTAGATAGCTAGAAGTTGAGATAAACTGATGGCCGAGAAAAACTCAAAAGTTAAAGATCTATAGATTCATGAGACAGCAAGTAAGAGAAAAGATGATAGGAGAGAGAGCATCAATTGGAGAAAGCTGCTTGCCTTTCGTGTTTGCAGGAGTCTGGCCTATAAAGGCATCGCGCCCCCTCTGGTCATTACATAGAGAGGGGTTATGGTCCCTGGAAGAAGGCTCCTACACTCCAGCTCCGCGGCGCTACAGCTGCCACCTCGGAGAGGTTTAGAAACGGTCTAAGACCCTACTTGCTTTTCATGTATCTCGGTGGATAATCTATAGGGCAATTAAAGAAATCGATAATTAACTGCCTATAGGTTTGACCTATGGTTTTTGTATTATTGTTTAACATATTAATTCAGATGTTGCTCTGTATTATAAATGATTATTATAAACCAGAAAGTATTTCTGCTCCTATCTATAGCCATTACCTCTTTCTCCTTCACTACTTCTACCTCCAGCAATGGCGTTTTCGTTCTTCTTCCACGTGAAATATTTGTGTAAGAGCTTCTTGTCCTGTTTGGCCTTCTTTTAAGAACTAAGCCCTATACAAATATATATGTGTCATTCCATTTAAGCTTTAAAATGTTATTGTTGCTACCTCATTTTTAATACGTTGCTGATATCTTTACTTTATATTGCAGTGACCAAAGATAAACAGAGTTGTTCTAACACAGTCATTACAGGCGCAGTGTGTGACGATCAAGCACTATCTTATCTAATGGCGGTTTCTGCTGACACAGTTCTAAAATAAAAGTATTTTAAACTGCTTGTCTAGTACTATTAATTCAATCAAATTTTGTTTTTTTTCCAGATAGTTCTAGTTTTCAAATGGCATAAAAAGCATTTCTTTGCACTTACCATTAGACCACCATGCTTTAAAACCACGCACCAATAGATTTGTTTTTGCTCATCATAACTTGCTGACACAGGGAGGTAAGGTATGACATTTGTGTTGGTTTTTGAGTGTGTGATCCTAGGCAAAGTGCCTTTTATTTATTTATTTGAGTTTTATATAGCGCTGGCTAGACCCGGAGGTATCAGAGCGCTTTACATAAGGTTCCACAAAATTACATCAGTTACTAGAAAAACATTTCAAGAGCGTAGAAGACGAAAAAAATGGAGCTTAGAAGGGTAAGGGGGTGGGGTAAAGTGGTAGGAGGGAGATAGGTTGCAGAGACGAAGGAGAGTCTGCCCAAAGTCCGGCTGGGTAGGTGACGGCCGAGGGGGAAGTCCACAGTCCATCTCCTCTTTAGCTATCAGGAAGCTCCACCAGGCATCGGTCAAACAGCTAGGTCTCAATGGGAAAACAATTAAAGAGCTTTCTAGCAGATTTTCTGTTGCTGTTCTATAAATGGCGAGTCTTAACGTGGAAGCGGTGGCGTTTGGGTACATATAGTTGGCAGATCACACCAAGCACTTCATGTGAGGTGCGAGCCGGGCTTTAACTATTGTGCATATCTGGGAGTGAACACGTGTTGCAAATTGGCACTGTGCCGTCTAAAAACAAGTGGCGTGTAAAGTAGCACGATGGCGTCATAGGACCAGGCCGTCTCCCACAACGAAGGTGCTACCCTTATTCAACCGCGCATCGTCTTCTGCTCCACTGTGGGCAAAAGCGTTCTGAAAGCATAGAGGTAGGCGGTACCTACACCGATCAGATCCTTTCAAGGTGCCAATTTTATTCTCTTTAATCCACTTTTTGAATCTCCATCCAGTCCGTGTGGCTCGTTTTTAGATTCAGTGTATTTTGTAGTAAATAGGAGACTCGCTGACCAGTGCGTAAAGGACAGGCGTAGAAAGCCCTGTGTTTGTCTTGACACTGCCGGCGGTGCACGCGCTCGACACAAAACACAGTTGAGAGACTCCAAGGAACCATCAAATCCTTTAAATAATGAGATGACCATGCCTTGCCAGATTTCCTAATATGATTGCTTTTTCCCCTAAAAACATACAGCAATATTTTGTAACACCTGATCGTTGCAGTGCACGCCCCCCACTGGGCCAACAGCAAAGATGGAGATTTTGGAAACCTCCTTGTCGGGTATCTTGGAAGGATTTCAGCTGTAACTTCCCAAAAGATTTCAGCCCTGCAGTTTGGTGACTTCTTTTCCTTTATTCCTTGTCTGGAAGGCCAGAGAGAACATGGTTTCCTTGTTTACACATTGAGGCGTGTGAAGATATCAAACATACCACAAAGGTATATTACAAGGCGCGACTGCGGCGTCCGTGGGATGTAGGTTTTTTGCTTCTGTGGGGTCATGGGGCGCTCCCCAGACTCCAGAGAGGGATGTTGTTCATGGTCCAGGGTTGTAGGCTTCACACACTAGCAATTTAAAAGCTGGAAGTAATTTTACTTTCATCCTTGAGAGCCCACCCTCAGCATGGGGACCCTCACTAGAGGAGGTGTCGGGCGGTCACGTGGAGCCGAGGTAGCCAAGACTGTGCACAGGGTAGGTTGCCGCACCCATGCAGGTGATGGACACTAGAGAGGAAAGGCCAAGGTGCTCCGTCGGTGTGTTCAGTAAAGGTGTGTTGCCACCACAGGTGTCGATGACGGGTCGGTATTAAATGTCATTGAGACCATTAGTTCAAGCTCAAAGCTCCCAGGGCTATGGAGGTACAGGCTCTATATACAGGGTACGGGCCAGTTTTCCAGAACCTCAGTGAAATGCAACTAATATTTGTGAAAATTTGCAGCGGGTCGAGTTATGACAGCAGCGCTCACGAAGAGACCTCAGATGCCCCAGTTAGGGACTGAAAATAAAGATTGACATACTAATACATGTGATATAGCAGTACATAGGGAAACATGCATAGCGCGACATACCAATACATGCCGTGCACAGGGAGATATACAGTACCTGTGTTCACTGCAATAGCATACCTATACACACTGTACACAAGGTGGCATAACTATACACGCAGTACACAAGGTGGCATACCAATACACGCTGTACACAAGGTGGCATACCAATACACGGAGCACACAAGGTGGCATACTGATACACGCAGAACACAAGGTGGCATACCAATACACGCAGTACACAAGGTGGCATAACTATACACGGAGCACACAAGGTGGCATACCAATACACGGAGCACACAAGGTGGCATACCAATACACGGAGCACACAAGGTGGCATACTGATACACGCAGAACACAAGGTGGCATACCAATACACGCAGTACACAAGGTGGCATAACTATACACGGAGCACACAAGGTGGCATACCAATACACGGAGCACACATGGTGGCATACCAATACACGGAGCACACAAGGTGGCATACTGATACACGCAGAACACAAGGTGGCATACCAATACACGCAGTACACAAGGTGGCATACCAATACATTCAGTACACAAGGTGGCATACCGATACATGCTGTACACAAGGTGGCATACCAATACACGCAGCACACAAGGTGGCATACCAATACACGCAGTACACAAGGTGGCATACCAATACATTCAGTACACAAGGTGACATACCAGTGAAGTAGCGTGGCTCACCGGTTAGAGGCGGCAGACCCGAGAGCAGAGGACGGCCCGGGACCAGGGTTTGATTCCCGGCGCGGCAGGTTTCTGGACCAGGGTCAGCGGACTCGATAATTCTCTCGCCTCGGTGCCCACTCTGATCAGCGATCACACTCGGCAACTCTGGGCATTAGCTTGCCTCATCTTCACTAACGGCCCCACCAGACCACCGGGGATGCCTGGTCTCACCCTGGAGATACCCATTAAGGGACCATCTCTCAGGGAAGCCAGGAAGCGTTTCGCAGCGGTCGAAGCGCCTTGGGACCCTCCGGGTAAGTAGTGCGCTATATAAATGCCTATACATACATACATACATACATACCAATACACGCAGACCATATGGTGACATACCAATACATACAGTCCATAAGGCCGTGGTCTTCAAAATTCTTAATGCCACACCCCCTCAATTTTTTTTACAATTATTCTGTTAAATTGTCAATGTTTGAATATGTCAAAACATACTTAAACATTGAAATTAAGTTCTGTTACCCATTTTACACACACTCACAGTCAGGATATAAATGACAAGAGATGTTAGTAAGGACCCATTACAAGGTGCCACTGCCACTCATTTTTATCACTTAAAACAAAGCATGATGCTTCTTTTGGCCAGAGCCTGGTGCCCCCTGGGATCACTTAACACCTTGGCTGCTATGGCTTTTCCCCTCCTGTGCTGGGAGGCTGTGAACTCTATAGTTCATGACGAGCTCAGCTCGTCATCAGCACAGCTCAACCGTGCCTCATGACGAGCTGAGCTCGTCATGAGCATGGAAGGGGCCTTAGAGGGGTACGCCCACCAGTTTGAAGACCTCTGCCATACGGTGACATACCAGCAGACAATCCATAAGGTGACTTGCCAAGACACGCAATGCATAAGGTGACATACCAGCACTCGCAGTTCATAAAACATGTCAATACACGCAGCCCGTAAGGTGACATACCAATACACGCAGCCTATAACGTGACATACCAATACACGCAGCCCATAAGGTGACATACCAATACACGCAGCCTATAACGTGACATACCAATACACGCAGCCCATAAGGTGACATACCAATACACTCAGTCCATAAGGCGGCATACCAGCATGCGCAGTTCATAAGGTAACATGCCAATACACGCAGCGCATAATGTGACCTACCCACACGTGCAGCCTTTAAGGTGACATATCAATATGTGCAGACCAAAAGGTGACATACCAACACATGCAGTCCATAAGGTAACATACCAATACATACAAGCTTTAGAGCAGCACACCATGCACTGCAATCTACATTGTGACATGCTAGGATTTGCACCCCACCTCCTTTCCCTCCCCTAACGCAGTGTACCCCACACATCGAACCCTAAACTGCTCCCCATGCAAACCCTTTCAACCCCTATAACACGCTGTATTGCGCTGCGTACCAAATTATAAAAGTTTCATTCACGACTGCCACATCTCAACACCCCCAAGGAGACCAGTAAATTGCATCCGATAACACCATACACACCACCACGACTTGCCAGGACTTAATATCACACAGTACCACAACAAACAAACAGAACAACAGCTCAACAATTTCTACTGTACACACAGATCACTCTCTCAAGGTAGAAAGGATAGCTTTGATAAAGTACAGCTGGTTCCAGCAGAAATGACACATTCCCCCTATGTTTAGCCACCTGAAGGGGCCCCACATTTTGTACGGCATCTTCTGTTATCCTGTGTACTAGCATGCGCCCCCATGTATGCGATGAGGGCGATCCGGCCACAACCATGGAGTGATGGGGTGGAGACCGCCCACATGGCAGGCTTGGCTGGCCACTTCTGGGCCAGTGAAGATCCCCCCCAGATGAGACCACGATGAAATGTATATACACTCAACTCCACCCAAAACTACCAAAGAACCTGAAAACACAGATTTGCACCACATCCTCTGAAAAAGCAACTGGGGCAACACGCAGACCCCATCTCTGCACACGCCATAGGCTGGAAGTAAAGTGACAAAGACTCCCTGAGTGATCTCTGCGGCTGTAACTCACAACAGGAGGTGAGCGACCGGGGCAGTGGTGGAGAACAAACATTTTCCAACAAGAAATACATTAATACAAACTACAAACAAAATCCACCCTGAACCAATAAAGAGCCACTCTCTCAAAGTTCTATTGCACAGCCTATCTGCAGATGCAAACACACCCTGGGGCTGAGGCAGAGGGTCTGGTGACCTAAAGTCCCTGCAGCAAAACCACCTCAAGGTTTCCAAAACCCTCCCCCGCAAAGGCACAACTGGACCAGGAGAGCAGTGACGTGCACAGGACTCTGGAGAACAGCTCGGCACAGCAGGCCACATCTGCAAGGAGGCATGCACCCCATACTAACGTGCATTGTGTATGGAGGCGTGCCAGGAAATACGCTCACTAAGGCAAAGTATGAGGCATTAATCCCACAGCACAATACATCTGGGTATTTGTTTAATCGGATGAGGAACCACGGCGTAGATTATTCTGTAGAGCAATAAGAGGGCTTTCCATTGGATGATTTGTAAGGACATAAGTTATTACATAGGATAATGGCGGCATTGATTCAAAAGGTTGATTTGGACATATAGTATTACATAGGATAATGAGGCCACAGGCTCCATAGTGCATAAATGATTACACAGAATAATAGGGCATTTATTCCAAAGAATTGCACACCAAGATATACATTACATAGATAGCGTAATGAGTGTTTATTCAATAGTGCAACTGTGAAGTACTTCGATTATTATATAGGACAATATGAGGGCATTTATTCTGTATAATGCACCCTAGGAATTACATTCTTACATGGGTAAATTAGGGTGTTTATTTATTGGGATGACGGACCCGAACGGCTGTCACCAAACTGCGGGTTGTGAATCACTGGTGAGTCCTCAGCTACGTTTTGGCTTCAAAGACAGGGGTCAAATGTCAGTCTTTGTCTTCTCACAAATTGCTGCTTATTATTTTAAAATGGGGATTGGGGTTTACAAACCCCTCTCTGCAGTCATAGTAAGGAAATTAAAGTGAATTGTGTGGCAATGTTGCAGGAGTACTGGGAGTGCTGAAGAAAAGGCTATATATAGGAGGTCATTTTTGCAACGTACAACAAAATGTAAATACCTGTAAAGGAACTGTACACGTTCAACAGTTGGGAAAGCAAACTTAATGCATATTGTTTTGGAATTCTGAAGTGTAATAGAAACAAAGATGTTAATAGGATGAAAAGAAAAGAAGACTCTGTACTTGTGATGCACAAAAGATAAATATTCTCTGAAACCCAATCTCCGCACATTATCATTGGGTGCAACATAGCTCCGTGAGTAAAACCGTATGCCTGTGCAAATGTAAAGCCCATTTCAATGGGGTAGAAAGTGCAGTCTGTAAATGACAGTGTGTTACCATATGATGCTTTAGTTACATTAAAAGTCGCCCACCTCGTGTCCATTAAAGCTAATTGGGTTGCAAAAGTTTGTCATTCTAAAGATTGGGTTACGGTTCTAGAATGTTTGCAAAGCACTGGGTTGGAACATACATTCGCTATCTGGGGGCATGTCTTCTATAGAGCGAGACACTAGAAAATACATTGTCAAATAGGACAATGGGGGCGATGTCTTCCACTGACATACTAGAAGATACATTAGTACACTGGACAATGTGAGGGCATTGATGACGTAGGGCACAATAGCTCATTTATTATTACATAGGACAAGACAGTAGAACACACATTATTACACTGGGTAGTATGAGGCCTTTCTTCTGCAGCGTGACTCTCTCGGACATCCATTTCTCTGGTGAACAGAAGGGCATTCATGCCTGGGAGCACGTGCCAGGGCATTCATTCCTTACAAGATATTAGAGCACAGAAAGACACTCTCTCGACAGCCCCACCCCGGTCAAAGAGGCTGGTAAAAATACTTGTAACTGAGGCGTTGGTGGACACACGAGGACCGCTCAGGAGGCCTCCCAGGCCCCTGCAGTTCACAAGTGTGTGAAGGTTAACATTCCTGTCCCAATCCGAGACCCGCATTGTGACGCCCGCGAGGTCCTGCTGTCAGTCGCCTTCCTTGGCGCACATGTGCGGCTGAGCAGACGCGTTCGTCAATCAACCTTTAAAATGTGCGCGAGCAGCACCTCTTTGAAGCATGCGTCTTGTGCAGAAATTAATACTGGGCATTCCAGGGCGCCCCTTCCTTCCTACATTCCATGGAGGCCTACCCGCTTGACCACAGAAAGCCCAGTCCGGTGGGGTGTGTGGAGGGCTGAAAATAGCGCTTTAGGAAGTGGCTGAAAGGCAAAGCCCACTGTGAAGGTGTTAGCGACGTAGGCTACTGAAGTCAGACTAGCCAGGGGTAGGCACATCGTGGGGGTCGCAGAGGTGAGCACCGTTCTGACTGTTACTGACTCTGCCCCAGCCTTATAGCCCTAACAGAGGCACCAGGCAAGAAATCTCCCAGTTTGTCCAAGCTAGCCCATGTCTAGCTAACCCCCAGCCTTGCACCTTTTATGTGCCTTAATGCTGGACTCGCCTGTAGCAATTTTATTTCCAAAAGATATTGATTGCAAGACTGTCAGTGCTGATTGGCAGCTCGCCCTGCCAATCACGGTGTGTATTCTGCCAGCGCATAATGGGGTACCTGTTGCTTTAAGTCACGCAAGCCAGTGGCAGAGGAAAGTTTGACTTGTGAAATGTGTGGGTTCATATATAATTCTTCCCATGTGTGTAAAGTCTGCGCAGTATAGATAGGTTGAAAGCAGGTCTCGCGACGCTGGGACCGCGAGGCTGGCGTCCCCGTGAGCGAAGAGGAGGGCACTTGTACTTGCCAGCTTGCAAAATGTCCTCATCTGCCCCTACTGTCTTTCCACTTCAAGTGAACGTTGTTTTCATTTTTGTTAATTGTGCATAACCTAAACAGCCAAGACATTCCCTTTGAGGTATTCCCCCACAGCAGAGGAGAGAAGTGAACCCCTGCACAAACTGGCATGCAGATGAAAGGCGGAGCCAGCCGTGCTCCATGATGTCCTGAGGAACGGGTGAAGGCGTCTCTCACCGGGAGTGGTCTGTTCTTAGGACAAAGGGCTTGGACGCTTTACACCCAGGCTGTAACCCGTGCCGGACCTTTGTGCCGGCCACGCTGGCCTCTGTCGCTGTGCCATCCGGCAGGATGCAGCCGCGCAGAATTTTATGCACTGTGACAATGAGCATTTACAGCCGGCAGCGAGGTGGTTAAAATGCACTGGCGGCTCTAAAACAAGGCCGGGCCGTGTCTCCTTTCTGTTGGAGGCAGGCCCGAGAGCGGCGAGGACATCAAAAGCTGTAATTTCCTGTCCAGTGCGCACAGCTTTGCGCGCCAGCCCTGCGCGTGACACGGCCCCGTTGTCCTGGGCCTCACTGTCTGGTTTCTATTCAAATTATAAAGGATGCACCGCCAGGACAGGGGCACCCATGGCCAGCCCCGTGCCCAGCCAGAGAGACTGGCCACGGGTCACAACTGCTGCTTCATGCGCGGTCTGCGACCACTGCCCGGCCGTCACCGACCACTCACAACTGCTGCAGGACGAGCACTGTCCAAATCTGACCTCTTTCTCTCAAAACCTCCAATTCTCTTATTCTTTTCCGTAAATCCTTAAAAACCTGGCTCTTCCCCCAATCTAGCTAAGTCCCCCTGTCCCCTCTGTATCCAACCAGCACCAGGAAACCCATGGTGTCAGTGCGCTCTATAAGCACCCCTTACAATACAATACAATACAAGTCATAACTGCTGCAGGCCTATCACTGTCCAAATCTCACCAAGTCACAACTGCTGCAGGTCGAGCACTGTCCAAATCTCACCAAGTCACAACTGCTGCAGGCCTATCACTGTCCAAATTTCACCAAGTCAACTGCTGCAGGCCTATCACTGTCCAAATTTCACCAAGTCAACTGCTGCAGGCCTATCACTGTCCAAATTTCACCAAGTCAACTGCTGCAGGCCTATCACTGTCCAAATTTCACCAAGTCAACTGCTGCAGGCCTATCGCTGTCCAAATTTCACCAAGTCACAAC
This sequence comes from Lissotriton vulgaris, assembly GCF_964263255.1. Classification (NCBI taxonomy): domain Eukaryota; kingdom Metazoa; phylum Chordata; class Amphibia; order Caudata; family Salamandridae; genus Lissotriton; species Lissotriton vulgaris. The sequence goes on from NC_141693.1 coordinate 85,328,900, forward strand.
TGCTGCAGGCCTATCACCGTTCAAATTTCACCAAGTCAACTGCTGCAGGCCTATCGCTGTCCAAATTTCACCAAGTCAACTGCTGCAGGCCTATCGCTGTCCAAATTTCACCAAGTCACAACTGCTGCAGGCCTATCACTGTCCAAATTTCACCAAATCAACTGCTGCAGGCCTATCACTGTCCAAATTTCACCAAGTCAACTGCTGCAGGCCTATCACTGTCCAAATTTCACCAAGTCAACTGCTGCAGGCCTATCACTGTCCAAATTTCACCAAGTCAACTGCTGCAGGCCTATCACTGTCCAAATTTCACCAAGTCAACTGCTGCAGGCCTATCACTGTCCAAATTTCACCAAGTCAACTGCTGCAGGCCTATCACTGTCCAAATTTCACCAAGTCAACTGCTGCAGGCCTATCGCTGTCCAAATTTCACCAAGTCAACTGCTGCAGGCCTATCGCTGTCCAAATTTCACCAAGTCACAACTGCTGCAGGCCTATCACTGTCCAAATTTCACCAAATCAACTGCTGCAGGGCTATCACTGTCCAAATTTCACAGTCACAACTGTTGCATGTCTGTGACCACTGCCCAGATCTCCCCTACCAGTCACAACTGCTGCATGTCTAATCGCTGATAACATCTCACCAAGTCACAATTGCTGCAGGTCTATCACTGGTCAAATCTCACCAAGTCACAACTGCTGTATGTCTATCACTGATCAAATCTCACCAAGTCACAACTGCTGCATGTCTATCCCTGATCAAACCTCACCACGTCACAACTGCTGTATGTCTATCACTGATCAAATCTCACCAAGTTACAACGGATGCATGTCTATCACTGGTCACATCTCACCAAGTCACAACTTCTGCATTTTATCACTGATTAAACCTCACTGAATCACAACTGCTACAGGTCTATCAGCGATCAAATCTCTCCAAGTCACGTCTGCTGCATGCGAATCACTAATCAAATCTCACCAAGTCACAACTGCTACATGTCTATTACTGATAAAATATCACCACATCACAACTTCTTCATGTCTATCACTGGTCAAATCTCACCACATCACAACTGCTCGATGTCTATCACTGATCGAATCTCACCACATCACAACTGCTACATGTCTATCACTGATAAAATCTCTGACGTGCAGCAGTTGTGACGTGGTAGTATCACTGATAAAATGTCACCAAGTCACAACTACGGCAGGTCTGTGACCACTGCCCAGATCTCCCCAACTGCTCACAACTGCTGCAGGTCTATCACTGGTCACATCTCACCAAGTCACAACTGCTGCAGGTCTATCACTGGTCACATCTCACCAAGTCACAACTGCTGCATGTCTCTCACAGTCCAAATCTCACCAAGTCACAACTGTTGCATGTGTATCACTGATCAAATCTCACCCAGTCACATTTGATGCAGGCTTATCACTGCTGAAATCTAACCATGTCACAACTGCGGTGTGTCTATCATCGGTCACATCTCACCAAGTCACAGTTTGCTGAATGTCTGTGACCACTGCCCAGATCTCACCAAGTCACAACTGCTGCATGCCTTTAATCACTGTCCAAATCTCGCCAAGTCACTACTGTAGCTTTACCGGTGACCATATATCAACTCCATCTCTGATCACTGTCCAAAAGGGAGAAGTCCCGGCAAGTGCCCGCGGCACATCTGTGGTGACTGTTCAGATCTCACCACATGCTCATTGTCTGTCCAAGTCTGATCACTAGATCTCGGTCATCGCCGTCTGCCCAGATCACCCTAATGAATGGCTCCAGTTGTAGATCTGTGGCCACCGAGGAGACTTTACTGAATGTAGGTTTTCTAGTACCTACCTAAGTTTATTTACTTTGCACACTTCTCCGGCTCTTTCAAATCCTAATTTTTCTTGTTTTATTATTCTTATGAGAACATACTGTTCTGTTGACGAGTACAAATGTTACCATTAGAGAAATAGATTGTCCTGCCCTTCTGTTGTTAATTTGCTACCAAATTGAATTCACGTGTTGCCTGTTTATTACTATTAAAAGAGCAAGAGGTATTTTCTCCCGATATGACAGCAGGTTACTATCACTAAGTCATTCAAGTGACCTCTTGTTTTCTTAACACGTGAAGGTTTCCCCAATCTGGTCTTTGTTTTATCCCATCTGAAAGGAACAGACCGCTCTACAAACATAAAAATATATTTAGCTAAATCTGTGTTTTATTCTACTAAACAACAGTCTTTGGTTATAACTTTGTAAAACCGAGTTTACTAAATTAGAACTTGTTGGTTTGGCTGATTAAAGAGGGATCGCTATTGCACATTAGTTAACCCAAGCAGCACACGTGTTAGTTACCTTCACCAGATCTTCTTTCTGAAATAAACATTGAATACAAGCGACTGATTCCAATCCTTCGAGTATGTATAGAGTCGATTCATTTATGAATGTAAAACATTGCATTTTCTATCGAGTGGCGTCAGATTGCGCCTCGGTAATAAATCTTGATCTCAAATGTACGGCTGTCCTCTCACAAGCTTTAAACAAGCACAGAACAATGCATGTGACGTTTCTAGTTTTCAAAGCGTGAGACAAAAACTCGCTAAAATCCAGTGTGACCCCTCCGGGCAACAAATGTCTGAATAAATCATTTCCAACATGAGTCCATCACACCCCATAATTCACATGTTATTGTTATGTATGTTTTGTGTGAGCGGGGCGGTTCTGAGAATAAATGTACAATCTGTAAGAGCAGGGTTATCCGAGGACACATTAAAAGTGTGTGTGTGGGGGGAGGGGGGGGGGGGGTGCTGCTCTCTTACCTGCACACTCCGGGCTGCCCACCTTCCGGGGCACCTGCCAGCAGGGCGGGGGGGGGGGGCTCTCCAAGCAGAGGGGTGTCCTCGCCTCGAGGTTTCCACGGTTCCGGAGAGCCGTCCCTCTCTCAAATTCAGACAGCCCATGTGTGCAGACTAGGAGTTTGCAGACAAAAGCAGGCGGGCTTTGCCGAGGGAGGGGCTGAGGGGGGCATTTCCCGTCACGCAACACATTCCAGCTCACTCGTTGCATTTCGCCACACCCTGCACCCTAAATATAACTGCATTTCTCGGGTTCTTTTTGAATATATATATATTGAAGGGAGGGCGTGGACTGCAGACATGACTTCATGGCCAACAACCCCGGCTCACCCCGTCCCCGCAGCCGCGGGACGGGTGTGTTTGGCGTAATTACAAGCCTTTCACGTCCGAAACCACATGTCTGTCTGGTCGTGCCCGCCCTGGCTCCCCACATACATTTCACGACACCCCCATGCCTCTCACACACCTGCAGATGCAAATCGATCGCTGGGTGAAAAATGTACATGATTAAACACACTCCTTACATTTTTAGAGATATCGATTAAATATATACAAGATACAAGTGTATGCCGTTACACTTGGTGTCCCCGTATATAAAGACCCACGCCCTCATTTCATAATTTCTATTTTTATGCACCCGTTCAGGGCTGGCGCCCTTGTCCTCGCAGGCCACTCCACGCCTTGCTTTTCATCTCTACCCTTTTAAAACATGCGTAAAGTATATGGCCCGTGAAGCTTGCAGATGTGGTGCAGAGGCGGTGAAGTACCAAATATTTCCCGGGGCGGGGGGGGGGCGAGCTTCCTTCATTTCATATTGAAATCCGGTGGAAAATGGCTGTCATTCTCCCTCGCTTCTCCTGTGAGGGAATCCAGCCGCCGGGGGACCCCTCCCTCCCACGCGCGAGGGGGCCCACCCCCCTTCTCTCTGCAGCTGGGCTGACCTGTGCACCCCTCCCCCACCCCCGGCCTATCGACCGACCTGTCTGGGATTTTTTTTTGTCTCCCGCCTTTTGTGTGCATGTCTGGCTGGCCTACCCCTCCCCCCTCAGTCTGTGTAAGGGACCCCCCTCACCCCCCAACCAGGCCACTGTCGGCACCTCTCAGCAGACACATAGCTGGCTGCTAACTTTCTGAGCAGGTTTCTATTCCTAAAATGCATTTTAAAGCCCCCTCCTGCAGGTATAAAGCTGGCAGACAGTGTACAGACACGACTCCCGGACAAGTTTATATCCATAAGAGAAGAAATTAAGGGGTTTTCACCTTTCCCGTGCAAAAATCCTATTGTTTTTTAAGGGAGTGAGGACATATTTTTATACAGATGAATTGGTGTATTTGCTAAACGTTCCATCGAAACACACACAGGTTGCCCCCTAATAAACTGCCCTCTCGCTTCTGCCCCTGCCCATAGAACAAAGAAACACGTGCCCCTTCGGGAAGCCAGCCACCCATGCCAGGCTCCGAGCCCGGGCACCGTCCTTTTGGGGAGGTTGGAGAGTAAAATTAAATCATGCAGTCCTTACCCCGTGAGAAGAGGAAATGCCATGCCCGGCCCCATCTTTGTCCAGAGGGCAGAGGGGAAAACAAGTTGACGCTGCGGCAGGAAAGAGCAGGAGGAGCCGCCCTGGTGCAGCGGCGTGAAGCTCGCTTCAAAGCGCCGGGTGCAGCGCTGGCACAGAGGGCACTGGCCGGGGCGTGGGTGCTGCCTGTGCCAGCCGGCTCCAGCGCCCCTGCAGCCTGCCTGCTTGCCTTCCATTGAACTATATATGACCCGCCTGATGGACGGACGGGGCACCGGCAGTCATGTGCAGCGCTGGGGCCGCGTCCATTCGCTGCCCGCCTCCATGGGCAGGGCCCTGCCAGCGCCCTCCCCTCGCCCCCTCCCTCCATCCATCCATCCCTCCCTCGGCGGGCTCGGCGCAGGCTGCCTGTTTGGGTGTCTGGCCGCCTTCAGCTTTATGGAAATGGCTGTAATTTAAAGTTGTCGCCCCCCCTCACCCGTCCCCTCCGCTCCCAGACTGCAAACACAAACACCTGTGTGGGGAGGGGCCGTCTGGGAGGAGGGGGGCAGGCGGGGGAGGGGGAGCTGCCCTGACTTGCCTGCTCCCTGCATCTGGGCAGGCTGAGAGCGAAAGAAAACTCCCGGGCTTTGAAGAGACTCTTCTATGGTATGTCCGGCCTGGAGCAGAGGCATGGCGGCACGTGACGTGCCCGTCCGCGCCGGAGGATGCGAGGGGGACCCAGAAATACTTCTGGGATCTGAAATCTGCCTCGCTCGTGGCCACACTGTGCAGAGCATCACAACTTCTTGAGCTCCACGAGACTCCTCGTGTGCGCGTGTGAAGTGCTTTGCTACATACATTTGCATAGTTCCTGAGCGCTTTAGTTTTCTAGGTTTAATTTTCTCTTCCCAGGCCTTCAAAACTGACCTCAAAGTTCTCCTCCTTAAAAGGCACTTCCAAATCCAATTCACGCCCTCTCTATTACCTGAAGGAAGTTCTTCCACTGTAGGAAATTCTGTACTCCATGCCCACAGAAGTACCTTCCCAGTGTTTTATTGTGTTTTGAGTGTCTGCCATTTATTGCAGTTTTATAACTCTACTTGTATCTTGTACGCCTATGTAACATGCACACATGTCACTTTTTTTCCTCTTGTTACATATCGTTTGCTACCTCTTGTATTTTGTTTGCTTTTGATACATGCACAGTTGTCACCTTTGCCTCGTGTAACGTAACGTTTGCTTTTGTACCATGCCCACTTGTAATTTTCTCCTCATGTAAGGCTACTGTTCCAATTGTCAAGCGCTCCGACACCTTCAGGTAAAGTCTGCGCTATATAAAAACGCATAAAATAAATAATGAATAAATAAATACGGGCCCTCGTCGCTTCTCGTACTCGTTGACAGGAGCCAGGTTGGCCACTATATTTGATTGTGTGTTGGTACCGCTTAGATGCGAGTCACACTGGGGAGTGGCCGGGGAGGTTCCATCGACTGCTGTGTTCCTGAGCGATGGATTCGATGAATTTTACCATTCATATGAATTTATTTATTTATTTGAAAGGTTTTATATAGCGCTGGCTAGACCCGAAGGTATCGGAGCGCTTTACATGAGTATCAGTCCATAGCTGTAGGATACATCATAACAAGGTTACTGTTAAAACGAAGTAAGAGGCTTAGATATGTCTTGTAGATGGTATTAGTAGATTTATTATCGTAGTAATCTTAAAAGTTACAAGAAGATCCATAGTAATACCTGGTAACACAGTTTCAGAGCATAGTTACAAAGTTACAGGTTAGGTCGAGAAAAACAAGAAGGACATATACGCAAGGGAAAGAGCAGGCAAGGGGAGATATTCAGGGGAGAGGGGGTAGGAGCAGGGTAAGTGGACAAAGAATGAGGAGGGAAAGAGGTTGGGGAGAGTGAGAGACAGAGCATGAAAGATATATCCCCGATATCTTTTCTTAACTGATCCTTATTCAAGTTAAAGAACTCAGCCGCTCCTTTTGATTGATGTAAATAACACCATTTCTCTTATGTGAATAGCATGATCTTGCATTTCATCATTCAGAAATGTAAACACCTGGTCGCAGCCTGGATTTGGGCGTTGTGTTAATTTATTGGCTAAATATCTGCACCCCCAATATTTTCTTGAATGGATGGTACTAACACAAGAGCTCGCCCGTGACCTTTGTAGTAATTGACAACGCATATTAGTAGGGATGTAAAGCAGGCGCCAGGAGTCCTCGAGGCTGCTGTCTCGGAAATGCATGCTCACTGTTGGAGGTGTCTGTGGGTTCCAGGCCCCACAAAAGTAACATACCTGCAGCATGTCAGTTTGGGGTGTTTGCGCATTCACATACCCGAGACGGATCCCAATGTCTGCAGTCACTGCACCTGCAGGCCAGACACTCTCTGGTTCTTTTGCCTTTTCAAAGGTGTACCGTTGAGTCTGGGAAAAGTAAACCATAACCAAACTCCACCCCAAAGGCTCCTTTGTAAAGCAACCACACAAGTCCTACACACAGAGCAGAACTCCCAAAGCATTCTAGACCAGGACCGCTCCGAGTCCAGCCTCTGATGGAACCCCGGGACCGCGTGGACCCCACCAACTTGCAGATAGCAGACCGCGTGCTATGGACATGTCAAGAACATAGCATTACTTAAAGAGCTCCAAAGCCTGTGGTAGCAGCTGCTTTTTGCACACCCAGGGGTATCATCAGGCTCCAGATGGGTGGAGAGAGTCTCCATGGCCCATGCAGCCTTCTCCAGGGCTCCACGAGGAGGGCTTTGTGGTGGTGGTCTGCCGTGCGTGTGGCGTGAGTGCGGTGTCGTGTTTAACTGGCTTTAGGTGGAGAACTTCCTCCGATTTAAAATGCTCATTTCATCAACAAAATTCACCCCTTTTAGGAGTCGCATTTTTTCACCATGTTGAAGGAATTGACTATGGTTTTCAAAAGGGATGTAGTTATCAAAATGCTTCTTTAATTGCACGGGGTATTACATTTTAAGTCCGTAATAAATTATTTCTTTTCACAGGGCTTGATAGAGTCATGGTGAAGAGCGCTTAAAGTATTGGGCAATCTGGCGCTCCCAGACGTCACAAAATGTTGATTTCTGTCACCCAACCTTGGACTCGTGCCAATATCGTGACCTAAAAAGGGTGACGCTCGGTATGCAATATACAGTTTCTTCCAGGATATGATGTTACATGCTCACATGTCGCTTACAACACTCCAAGGAGGTACAGATATGATGATCGCATTTTGAATCATGCGTTCGACCCAGTGTAAATGGCCCCCTGCCACAACCGTGCCCAAATGTCTGAGAGTCGGTCGCAAACTTGGGTAAAATATTGCATTGACTGAAAGCGCACATCATTTGCAAACAGCAGGCATTAATATTTAAAAAGAGACAGTGAAGGAAAAAAAGGGGAAACAAATTTGATGAAAAAAGCATGTGACAATGTACAAAAAATCTATTGATAGAAATGCATAGGAATATCAATCTACAAAAAGAACAAATCCAGGATATCGTTTATCACTATATGGTCAATGTAAATATATGTAGGTAAATATAGATTTGTTATTCTTAACTCCATATCTATGTTCCTTGTAACCTTGGGAGAGAAAAAAATATATAAAAAAAGATTATATATATATATATATATATATATATATATATATATAAGTCTAATGTATAGAGGGAGAGAACGAGCAGGTCACAGTTCATTGTTTAGTAGTTAAGAATAGTAAATGAATACATACCTATGCATACTTGCCATGACTAGATGGAGGTAGTCTGTTTGTGCAGGTCGATGTGAAAAACTTGATGTTTCCGCTAGTACTGGTATGCTGGTCGCCATAATACAGAGCATAAATGAAGCTAGGGAACTGGGTATTTCATCACGAAAGCACAGAGCGTAAAGTATGGTCTCGCTGTTCAAGGAGGCATCATTGAAAATACGCTTTTCCTTCCCTTTTACTTTATTTAAAAATTAAGAGCTACTTCGAGGAGGGCTAAGGGCGTAAATCTGAATATTTTACAACATTATTGAGTAAAATCGAAATAGGAAAGAGAGGGAAATTTCAATTGTGGATTATGGCTCAATGAAGGGAGCTGTGCGACTGTGTCACAGTTCGAAGACTGCAGAGAAAGGGAGTCAGTAATATCTGGTAAATGTTTGGTGTCGAAGATAAAATAGGCAGTAGGGTTGTAGACCAAAAAGGAGTGAAAAAAAGGAGAAATTGTATCCAAACACTTTAATATGGCTACGGATTGGGGTATTTTATGAGAGGGATAAGTAGTTATGTTCAAAGTAGTAAGTCTGCTTTATAAAAGTGATGTATGTTGTCTAACATTAAAAGCTGCAAATAGATACACCTGCCTCAGCGTGGCCGATACTGTCTTCTTGTTTAGATGTATTGAATAGAATCCAGTTTTAAAGCAAGACCAGAAAATAAAGCGTGTAAAATGACAAACTCCCAAGGCAAGGGATTTCTGACCTCAAAGGGCACAGTTTTCAGGTAGCAAAAAAAATCAGCAAAACAGTGAGGGTTATATCTGCACGTATCTGGCACCGGTGCCACCTACCTCAGAAATGGGCGAGGCTGGGAGATCTTTTGGAACCCAGGACCGTAAAAGGATACAGAGACCCACAGCTCTGGAACTTGTAGTGAATGCTTGGGGACACCAGCACAGGTCAGAAATGATTGTGCTACAAAGAGTATTGCATGGTATATCTTCGGCCCGCTGTCTGCTCTCCTGTTTGCGGGTTGGCACGTATGCCCTGGTTTGCGGCAAGGGTCATTCTCTAGCGCACTATGGCACCGCCCCTAATTGTGCAGCATTTGGGGGAGGGTAGCGCTCATCTGTTCGCCTGAAACCCTGGATCCTAAGGGTTTATCCTCTGGGCTGCGGCAAAAGTAGGTCATTGCGCAGCCATGGAGTCGCCTGACATTTTGCTTGACGCACAAAGGATTTTCAGCCATGCTATGTTTGTGGCGAGGGCGACGGACAAGAGACCATGACAAATTCAATGTTTGAACAGGAGATGCTGAATTTAATATGGTGTAATTATACGTTGCTTGGCGCACTGTCATCGGTGATAGAGTAAGTTCAGTAGAGCAATCCTTTCCCAACACCAATCAAGAGGGAGGGTTTTGGTGAGTAGGAAGTAGTGGCGCTCAGCTATATTTGCGTATGTGTTGAGGAAAGTACAAGTGAATATGGTGCTAGCCAGGTAGGGAAACCCCTTAACCCCTATATATGTGTAGAAAAAATCCTACACCCCCTCGACCATCACCTACCCAGCCGAACATTGGGCACAGTTATTCTCGTCTCCCTGCTGTGTCTCCTTTCCTCCCCCTCACCTGTCTCCTCCCCCCACTGACCTCTGCCCTCACCTGTCCTGGCCCTTAGTCCCCACCCTGTTTATCTGAATTTTCTCTCGTCAATTGAGATCTAGCTATTTTGTCTGATGCCCGATGGAGCTACCTGGTTTAGCTATAGGGGAGACTGGCCGGGGATTCCCTCCTTAGACGTCACCTACTCAGTCGGTCTTTAGACAGACATCCTTTTGTCTCTCCTGTCATCTCTACCCATATCCTCCCTCTATTTATGTCTCTCCTTCTCTCCTCTCTCAATGTATTGAGATTGAACTATTTTGTCTGATGCCCGATGGAGCTACCTGGTTTAGCTATAGGGGAGATGGGCCGTGGATTCCCTCCTTGGTCGTCACCTACCCAGTCGATCTTTAGACAGACTTCCTTTTGTCTCTTCCCGTATCCTCCCTTTCTCACCTCCCCTGCCCCCTCCACTACTTTTCTCTCTCCTTTCTCTCCTCTCCTAATTGTATTGCCTATTTTTTGATGTATTGTGTAATTGTTGATTTTTTTCTGTTACATTGTTGATTCTCATGTAAAGCGCTCTGATACCTTCGGGTCTAGCCAGCGCTATATAAAACTCTTTAAATAACAATAAATAAATAAATAAATAAAATCAGTGTATACATATAAGGTCACTATAACGTAAGTCCATGAGAAAATCAATAAAGTTTGCAGAAGAGTTGTTTTTTGTTTCTTTAATTTCATTCGTTGAAAAGCAAGCAGCAAAAAACAAAGTGTTACCCGTGGCTCACGTCAATATCCTTCTGGTGTCACATTGGAAGGATATTGACGCAAGCCATGGGTAACGCTTCCCCCAACTCTCGAAATCAAAAAATTCCTGACACAGACCCATGTCTTTCCCCTGCCATCCCTTAATTGCATGGAATGGACGCGAGCCATGGGAAGCAGTTATGCTACTCTTGATTAAATCGTTGACTGTAATACACACACGCATGTCCCCATCCGTGGCTTTCATTGACTCTAAATACCACTGAACCAGTTACAGATTAAATTACACACTTGGTTTTGTTCCTACTCACCTTGCAGTTCAGACCTGCCGGGTTGGAAGTATCACCGGCATCTAGAATGTATTGCTCCGTTCATCAGAATCACAGATTCCATTCACAATTAATCGCGATAAAGAGTGTCCAATACTCTGCTTTCCAGCCGGATTCGAATTTTCACCGGCTCCAGGTCCCACAGAAGTTGTGGGAGTATCCTCCTAGACGAAACACGTGTTGGCTGGTTGTTTTTTGCTGGTTGCTTTTCTACGTGAATGAAATTAAAGAAACAAGAAACAACTCTTAGGCAAACTTTAACGATTTTCTCATGGATTTACGATAAAGTGACCATATATGTATGCACTAATATATGAGTTATCTGGTTGTACTTTCCTAACACCACACTACCAAAGACATTCGTCGCACCCTCATGTCACGATTCTCGTCCACAACCCGAATACACACATTGTTCACTAGCGGCTGTTAAAGATCCTTTATTAATGTTGCCAGATGACTGCATGCCATCAGGGATACCAGGATTCAGGGCTGGGCTTTCATGTACCAACTCCATGCAGCCCGCCTCATGAGCGTTCTCCCAATTGGCCTCACTTGAACCAGTTGGGGAGAAGTTTATCGTGGTTTAGAGAAGGAGAAACTGGACTTGAATGTTTTGTCTCTGTTAAAATTAAGTAATCTTGTAACCCTGGTTTTAGTCATTGCCGAACCAGGCAACATCGATATAAAGATACACTCATTTATGTGAAATGAAGAGAGAGAATCCATAAATAGTGGACCAAAAGATATTTGGCTTTGTCAATGCTTGTTTTGCTTGGTCATGGTTTTTGGAAAATGTAACTGTTGAGGAAGCTGACATGCTCTCTTCGATCTAAAGAAAAACATTGGCTAAAGGCAAACATATTTTTTGGGTCTGAATAAGCTCACTTTGTCATAGTAGTCCCTGGCATTTAAGGGAACTACTTTGTGTGCGGATGTGCTCCGCGTGAAAGGGTTCAATGCCATCAGTTGAAATTAAGTCAGAAAATTGTTGAAGTGGGTTGTCCTTTCCTCCTTCTGTATGCTACAGTAGATGACCGACAAAATAACTGACCAATGGATGAAGAGGACTGACTGAAAGCCTCCATAAGTACATATATTATACATATCGTTTTTATAAAATAAAAAGGGGTCATGCAAGCCTAAAAAGAAGCCAGAAAACCAGGGTAGAAATTGGGAGCAACAGATTAAATACATAACTTTTTTCCTTGTCATTGCCCTAAGCACTTGCTTTAAATAATATACGTCATTACCACTACCCTCAACAGTATTTCTCGATCGCGTTTCCCATTCTCCGCGTATCGTTTCCATTCAAATTCTTTGAACGGAAAATGTGTGGAGGGCAATTGGGCATACCCGCATCAGGCCCTTTAACAGTCGATGGAACGGACTCCATTTAAATTCTGTCCCGGGTGTCGCGCTAAGTTTCCGCGCACCAACTTGCATGAAGTGTACAACTTATGTCTATTCCAATAAAATGATGAACAAGAATGCTATGCGTGCCAAACATTTTGATCTAAGAAGACGCTCCGTGACAGTCGGGCTTAACGTCACGAAATGCATATACAAAGCTGCTCCACACAGGACATCTTTGGAGGAGATTCCGTCCAGGAAGAATTCCACGCACAATGTTCCGAAGAAGAGGAGGAACACATCTTCGTGTCCAAAGCCGTCTCCAACATGGTGAGCAAGTAACACCGAGACATGCATACAGTGAGTACTGACACTCCCTTGCCCCAATACTTACTGAAAAGAAAGGGTCCGGTCCTTCCTCTGCCCTCGGGCCAAAGTCGGCACAGAGAAAAGGTTTTAAACGCCCCGTCCTCTGGCTCGGCACCTAAACATACAGCAAAGCTGCCCGGTTCAGGATTGAGTTGACCGCGTTCCGGCACTGATCTGAAATCTTCGGCATCAAAATTCACGCATGTACTTGTGACCATCCCTTCAGCACCGAAAACTAAATCTTCGGATCTGAAACATTTGGAGCCGAAACCTTCGTCCGTTCCGGCGCCAAAAACCAAACCACCTCTTCCATCCAAAGAGGCCCCGCCAGATGAAAATATAGGATACAAAGAGATACTCAATAGGGCTCCTGAGTATCATGGGGTACAACTTCATAAGGAAGCCCTTGAAGAGGATTTTCTCTTTGAGACTTTAAAGGTCCATTCCTAGAGCAACACAAACTCTACCTATGCTCAAGGGAATGCTTAAACACACAGATGAGATTTTTAAAGACCCTGTGCGTGCAAGGATGGTCACACCAAGAGTAGACCAGAAGTATAATGTGGCACCTACTGACCCTATCTACATCAAGGGTCAAGTTCCATTAGACTCCTTGTTAGTCTCTAATGCTCGCAAAAGAGCAAACTCAGGCCACTGGAGAGGCCCCTCCTCCTGAGAAGGAGTCCAAACTCATAGATGCCTCTGGCTAAAGAGTAGCTGCACAAGCAGCCAATCACTGCCGAATTGCAAATACCCAAGCTCTTTTACCTCTCTATAAAAGGGCTCATTACGACGAGCTAGAAAATTAATAACATTTTTGACAGAGGAACTTAGGAGTAAAGCTAGTGACCTAATTGAAGAAGGGAAATTAATTTCCAACACATCCATTAAGTGTGCTTTAGACGCAGCTGATAGTCCATCTCGCGCAGTGAATACTAGCCTTCTGTTTCGAAGACTCACTTGGCTCAGAATTTCTGGGTTTAAACCTGAGGTCCTAGCCTCTATTTTAAATCAGCCCTTTGATAAGGAGCACCTCTTCGAGCCTATAGTAGATACTTCTTTAGAGAAGATGAATGCACTGGGATCACTGCCTGAAGTATCGAAGGAAGTAAGAAACCTCGGAATGACCATGGACGCCAAACTGTCGATGAATGCCCAAGTGTATAAACTAGCACGATCAAGCTTTGTCACTATAAAAACGCTGCAACAAATTTTCCCTCATTTACCATTTACACACAAGGTCCAAGCTACCATCGTCCTTGTTCTGACCAAACTCGATTCGCCAATAGCCTCTACCACGGATCACCTTTAATGACCATGAAAAGACTACAACAGTTTCAGAACTCTGCTGCCAAACTGCTCTTGCATATCAAACCGCAAGACCACATCTCCCCTGCCTTGAAAGCCCTGCATTGGTTACCGGTTGCCAGAAGATTCACGTTCAAGCTGCTTTGTATCACCCACAAAGCAATACATGAAGTGAGACCGCTCTTCATCAGGAATAAAAATCACCAAACACATTCAACAAAGGAACCTCCACTCTAAAGGAGCATCTCACCTCAAAATCCCAAGATACAAGAAAAAAACCAAGGGTGGCACATCCTTCTCTGTTCAAGCAGCCAAACTATGGAACTCTTTACCCCTCAATATAAGATCCACCCGCAACCACCTAATCTTCAGTAAACGACTCAAGAATTGGCTCTACCCCACAAAAGTACCATACGCAAACATAAATTTACAGCATATCCCTCTGTATATAAGCATTTGTTTTCACTATAGATATGTACCTATCTTTGTGTATTGCTTTGTATAAACGTGTAGAATAATTATGTTGAGATTTTTTTTAGTAATAAATAAAAATCATCTTTGGTCTACATGTACTTCCATTGTGCATCTATGTACCTTCCATGTACTTGGATCTGTGTGTCTATTACTTTACTCCTGAAAAAGCATATCCAATGCACTACCCTATTTCTCATTCTGTGCCTCTTTCAATATCTTTAATCTACATATACTTACCTCCTTTATGTATCTATATACTTTCAATGTACTTATGGATCTATATATTTATCACTTTCTTCTAATTTAGGATTTCCAATGCACTACTCTATTTCTCAGCCTATACTTCTCTCAATATATCTTCTAGCCCAACCTTCTGACTCATCTAAAACTTCTTTTTACTACTCTTTCCAATGCACTACCCTATCTCTCATCCTATACATTCATCAATATCCTCTACATCCACGCTCTCATTTATCCAAAACCCCATACCACTACTATGATCCCCAAAATATCCCTTTCTAGACTCTCTCCTACTCTACCCCTCCTTGCATCATCTGACACCTCTTTTACTATACCGATCCCCTAAAACAAAACTTTCTAAACTCTTCCCTCTGACTCCTCCCCTCCAAAACTCATTTTTACTCATCCAAAAGCCTCTTCCTACTGCTGAGACCTAAAACATTGTGTTTTAATCCTTTACTCTCATATCCCTTCACTATCCTTTTCAATCAAAATAACAGACTAACATGTTCACTTCTCAAATTCCAAATTCTACTATACTAATTCACCACTAATACTTTATGGGTTCCAGAGTAGTGTGCTACTCGCCAATAAAGCGTCTCAACAACCGATAAGGGTTACAAGCACTATATAAATCCAAACCTTTTCCCATTTCTACCCCTCCCCAACCCTTCTCAATCCAAATAACTGACTAACATATACACCACTAAAATTACTTTCATGTTTCAATATACTAATTCAACACTAATCCTTATGGGTTCCAGAGTAGCGTGCTACTTGCGCTTCAAAACCCCATCAGGGGTAGCAAATGCTATATAAATACAAACCTCTTTCCCTCTTCTATCCCTCCACCTACCCGTCTCTACCCAAATAACTGAATAACATATCCACTTCTCAAATTACTTAATGTTTCACTATACTAATTTTCAACACTAATCCTTTATGGGTTCCGGAGTGGCGTGCTACTCGCCATACAAGCGCTTCAACACCCCTTCAGGGGTAACAAGTGCTATATGAATGCAAACCTTTCTTCTCCTTTTATCCCTCCGCTTTCCTTCTCACTCCAAATAACTGACTAATATCTACCACTGAAATTACTTTCATATCTCACCATATTAATTCACCACTAATCCTTTTTGGGCTTCCGGAGTAGCATGCTTCAACACCCCATCAGGGGTAACAAGCGCTATATAAATACAAACCTTTTTTCCTCCTCTATCCTTCTGCTATCATTCCAAATCCAAATAACTGACTAACCTATCCACCACTTAAAATGTACTTGCATGTTTCACTATACTAATTCAACACTAATCCTCTATGGGTCCCGGAGTAGCGTGCTACTCACCAAAAAAGCACTTTTACGCCTCATCAGGGGCAGTAAGCTCTATATAAATGCAATTACAATACAATACAATACTTGCGTGAGGTGAGATAGGCCACCCATTCTCCATGGTCACTCATGGGGGTGGCGAAAGGATATTGTAACTAAGCTGGCATTTTGGCATTTGCCCCCCACCCCAAACTTCTAATCAATGAAAACAAAAACACCTGTCGCTAATCACCCAATGATACACCTATGCCTTTTTGCTGTTTGTGGACGTTCACTCCTAAAGATGCATAATTCAAGTGATCTCCTCCAATGCAGGTAAGTTGTTACTCCAGCCAGCAGTATTGGCTTTCAAGGAGGGGCCGTGAACTTGCAAAGTTTTTCTTTCATGAACATTTATCATTATTGCTGTATATTACAGTTACTATCTGTGTTTGAGAGTTCCAAAGTTTTTCCGCTTTTTAGCGGCAAAACTTTGGAGAAAAGCGGCAAAACTTTGGAACTCGCTCCCGGCACACATTCGAGCTATTCCCAATCTTTTAGCGTTTCGCAAAACTATAAAAACCTGGCTGTTCCCACTCTCCGATGTTTCGTTATTTAGGCTGTGCTCTCTCGCCTTTTCTCTTGGGTCTCTGGTTGCGCTGGGACACCTCGTTGCTGAGGCAACCATGCGCATTACAAATCATAAATAAATAAATAAATAAAAGCGTACTGCATTTGCTTTTCACACTAACATTGCGATGTGGCTCCGAGATAAAGTTGTTGCAATAAAAAATTGCAAACGACCATTAAGGTATGAGAAATATCTTTTTAAAGTTATGCAAAAATGGCATATCCTTTTTTTTAATTATTATTTTTAGTAGGTAATAGCACTACTGTGGACATAGTTGTCCGTTTATTTTCAAAACTACGCTTGGATATAGACTTGGGAACAGGGGAAGGGTCAGTGGTCGATGTTACACCAGCCTTTGCCCTTTTAATAAAAATTCAAATTTTTAACTTCAGGTACATCATCATATCACGCCCACCGTAGATCCTGACTCACTGATTCTTGGGTACCACAGACGCAGGTAAGTAAAGTAACACAAACATACTAATGTAAATATGAAAGTAAAGAACAATCGTCCTACAATGGAATGAAAAGTGAAAGGAAATAATTCACAATATTGAGGATAGAGTTAACATTTGTATATGTTATAAACTCCAAGAACGAAGATGCTCTAATGAGGGCAGGGAGAAAAGCATTGAACAAGCCTCTGGGCTTCGGCTTTGCACCTCCCGTCTCCTGGGATTCTGGCCGTCTGTCTGTCTCCTGACTGCCCACAGTGCAGAACCCTGCAGTGCAGGGGGTGCTCCGGGCACCTGGTTCCTGTTCTAGGCGGCTGAGCTGCTTGCAATGAGAACCCTGATGCATAAGGACTCTGCTGGGCCTGTTAGTAGCCTTGTTTGCACTTCTAGAGGGAAATCAGACGCATCATTGCGTCGGTTGTTGCAAAGGTCTTTGCAACCGGTTTTGCTCCACAGCATGTTCTCTTAATGCACAGATTTTGCCCCACAGCATTTTCTCTTAATGCACGGGTTTGCCCCACAGCCTTTTCTCCTATTGCACGGTTTTGCCCCACCGCATTTTTTTTAATGCACAGGTTTGCTCCACAGTATTGTCTCTTAATGTTGCTTTTCCGCACAGGGTTTTCTCTCAATGCACAGGTTTGGCTCACACCATTTTCTCTCAATGCACGGGTTTGGCTCACACCATTTTCTCTCAATGCACGGGTTTGACCCACAGCATTTTCTTTTAATTCACAGTTTTTCCCCACAGCATCTTCTTTTAATGCAGTTTTGTCCCACAGCATTTCCTCTTAATGCACAGGTTTGCACAACACAGCATTTGCTCTTATTGCACGGTTTTGCACCACAGCATTTTTTTTAATGCACAGGTTTGCTCCACAGTATTTTCTCTTAATGTAGTTTTTCCGCACAGCGTTTTCTCTCAATGCACTGGTTTGGCTCACACCATTTTCTCTCAATGCACGGTTTTGCCCCACACCATTTTCTAATAATGTGCTGTTTTGACCCACAGCATTTTCTATTAATGCGCGGTTTTGCCCAACAGCATTTACTCTTAATGCACGGGTACACCATTTTCTCTTAATGCACAGATCTACCTATAACATTAATGTATTATATGGAGCATGACTCTGATCTAGTGATGCATTGAACCTATGGTCTTTTGTTTGTGTATGTTCAAATTGACATACAAATGCGTCTACGTTATTTGGTTGATTTTATTGTCACGATTCCCTATCCACACTATCCTCACCTTATCACTTCCCCTTTTCCCCTGGGGCACCATACAACCTCTTGAATGTTTATTGCCAGATACTATATCTAACAAATATCTACATTGTGAATAAAAACAGTGTAGATTCATTCATTGTGTTTCTAATTTTGATTACTTTGTGTTAATTGCTGATTCCACACTGGGACCCCTTTCTCTCAGTACATTATGTACATCAGCAATGGTTCCTCCCCTAAAGCTGGTCCAATGATAGGACATTTCCGTAGCTCACAAAACCCTTGAAGGACATCCTTACACCAAAGACGATCATTGGCAAGGCCGATAGTTCTGGCTTTGAATGAATTTTCGAAATGTGAAGCATTACGAGTAGATGGTGCGGGGTTGGATATGTATTTGTGTGGAAACAGATGTGTTGAATCGTATCGGTGACGTTTAAAATGTCAGGTGACAGTTGCAATGTCAAGCCAGACCTAAAAATCCATGTAGGTTAATGACTACCGTCCTATCCGTTATCGATTAAACTTTATTAACATTGCAACATCATGTGTGTGCCCCTGAAAGTTCAAGCAGCTGGATAAATAAACGAAATGATCACATATGTTTGGAGGACAAGCTTTTTATAGTGGAAGAACACGACTTCTGCAAAATCAGCACATATACTCCTGGCTCCCAGCATGTGGGCGCAGCCAAAGCCCCTCTCTTGGTGATTCTTGCATAATTGTCTGGCGACAGCTATGCTGTCAAGCCAGGCCATAAAAAGCTGTATTCTCCCTCCCTGACAATGGTGAAGGCATGATACTGCTAAATGTCAGCACTTGGAATCTCACATTTCTTGCAATTTCACAGGCCAGCCATTAAGCAGCAACAGGTCTTGCCCCCATGTTACTTACCCTTGTCAACGGGTGCGGGTAATAACGTTTTGTCTTTTGATTGCAGTGATTTGCTTGAGCCGTAAAAGCAAAATCTCCATCTTACGCGAAGAAGCACATCTCAGTAAGGTACGCTTGTGTGTGGCTACTGATAGAAGCTAGAAACTCGACGTCCTCTTAGCAGAAGCGAGTGAAGTGTCCATGTGATGGGGTCATATCTAAGACACATTATGGAATTTGAAAGTCACCTTCTTCTGGAGCACCTGTAGTCTGCGTATTGAGCACCCCTGCTTAGACTTGGCTACCACAATCTAGTAATAATGTCCAAGTGAGCTTCTAAAAGAATGGCGCGGCATTCTGAAGTTTCTGATGTGGTGCAGGCAAGTCTTTGCGCATGTCTTTAAGAAGATGGATTCCATGATAAGAAACTTCTTTTGAAAGAGATAAACCCTAGGTTACCCCTAAAAAATCTCAGGCTCAACAAACTATGGGAGGTTTTAATATAGTTTATTTCATACTGTACTAGACAGTGGTCCTCGTCCACCAGGGCTCCAGTTTGTTTAAAGTGGAGAACTCCGTTATCCCAGAGTGAGTGACGGTAGAGCGGTCACTAGTAGAGCGGCCCCTTTGATGTTGCTACTCTCCAGCCGGGTTTGGGGCGGACCTTTCGCAAAATTGTGCTTCTGAACACGGCTATATCGGTACTTTTAGATGCATAAATAACGTTGAAAATACAAACATCAGATGTACAATCACTTTGGAACAATTGGTAGATTCAAATTGAAGGAAGACAGTTTATTGGGGTAAATGCGAATGGAGGGATATTTTTCTAATTTGTGATTTGGATTTGATCGCTTGCTCTACTTCTTATGCTGATCTTCAACTTAAATTTGGTCCAGGTGCTCCACGAATTTATAACCTTGGGAAAGTGAAAGTGGCACTTTCAAAATGGTTAAACCATTGGAGGCTGATTTAACTAGAATGTTGCTAAAACATCAGTCAAAAGGCCATGTGGTTTCTAAAGTCTATTCCATCCTTAGGATCAAATCGTCCAAAGTTGACTTTGAAAACGCGGAAGTGGATGGAGAGGGAGTTCATGAGGTTAAGCGTTATCTCTCACAAGATATACGGCAAAACATTTCGAATGAACTGCTTATGAGCAAGGTGACCCCTCAACTGATCCAAGCTCAATACTGGATGCAAGGCTCTACAATTAACGCTCTGTCCCAAATGAGATGTGGTGACACTCTAAAGAACAGCTGGGTGACTTGGCTCTCATGCTCTTTAGATGTAAATACATCATTCATCTTCGAAAGGAAATCAATATATACATCATGAAGGCCTTTAATATTGAAATGACATTAAGTCACCCTATAGATTATCTGGTCTCACTTTTCATTGAAGTCCTCATCGGTATGAGCTTAAGTAACCTTTCTTTGTCCTTGGCTTTAAAAGGATACTTTTCGAATGGAACACAGCACAAAACATCTCTATACACACATGATGCACATAGTTATGTTTTAAAAATAGTGTGGCCAAAAGGTAAGCACACCTTCAAAAAGTCCTGAAAGAACTGGGGGCCATGCAGTCTGTTATATATTGGGCCGATATCATGGGGCAGCAGCATATGGATCTTGCACGAATCACGCACAGCGAGGCCCATCTGTGGGCTTGAAAGGTTGCCATCTGAACATTTGTGCGACGTGAGGCACTACAAGTCCCATAAGTCTATGCAATTAAGGGGGTGGTGCCTCAAGTGCTTTTTTGAAACTGCCAAAGCCTCTGAAGAGAAGTGGGGACACTTAGAAACGCGTCAGGCATCCAGGGCAGTTTGAACAGTGAAAGGAATCGTTGTGTTGAAGGCGTGCTTACCTATTGGGGCTCCTTGTGTGCAGCTGATGTCCGGGTGTATGTTTGGGTACTTGGTAGCACATATATATATATATATATATATATATATACCAACAACCTCCAGCAAACAGGTACTGCAACCCTGGCGAGGAAGGAGACGAACCATGAAGATCAGGCAAGATGTTGTTTTATTTAACCCAAAAGTTCAGCAGCGACGCGTTTCGACCCCAAAGAGCCCTTGTTCACATATGTATCATATATATAAATATTTAATTGAAAAAAATCAAAGGGTAAAGTACGTACTAGTTAGGTGAATTTGTCAGTGTGAACATTAACGTTCTGAACTAAAAAAACACAGAAATTCGCCAGTTATACTTAGCAGCGCTAACTATAACTTGCGCCCCCACCATGTATTGCTTATGACCTCTCAATAGACCTCACCCACGGCATATTCTGTAGCATCATTTATGATCTCTGAAATTACATTATTGATTACAATATCCAATGAGTGCGTTCCTTTGTTTTATAGTTTAGATTGTGGTGGATAACTACCATATTACGACAAAAATACACATTTAAGACCTTTGAGAGGCCAAGAGAGAACCTTCCGGAGAGGGGGAAGAGGAAGAGGAAAAATAGATGGTCAAAGAGAACAGGCGGCGAAAAAGACAATCAACTGGCAAGTGCTAGCACAGTGAATTTATCTGATTTGGAATCAAATGCAGAAGAAATTAATACCCTTTTGCGTAGTCTATCTTACTGTGCACTGGAAGATATGGACTATGTACAGACCTGTATAGACTGTTTCAAATTTGTTAGAAAATTGAGATTGGCAAAATATTTTGCCACAGGAAAAACGACTGAACGGCGGAATTTAGAGCCAATTGCAGGTACTGATAACCTACAGATTTCTGAATTTGATTTATTGAGAGATTTGGAAAGTCTGGAAAGGGGTGACCTGAATGAAACAGCAGATGGGTCACTGGCTAGAGAACAAGGGCTACATGTGTATGGAAGGCCAGGGACACATTTAATTTTTTTTATTAATCTTTTTATTATTTTAAAAACAAGGAAAAAGAATAGACATATCCATTGCCATACATTCATACATAAGAATAGGGTGGACAGGTACAATGACAGGATAGACGTGGAACAACAAAAGAATCGCTGAGACGCCTGCGCTAGTGAGTAGGAAGCAGGATTTGCAGCATTACAATCAACAAACAACTAAGCGCAGGCCCTCGGAATCCGCCCACCCATGAAATCAGAATAGTAGAAGAAGCATGGCAACCAGACACTGGAATTTAAACAAAATCAGGATATTTCACCAATATTACTAATAAGGGAGAGACTAAAGAAAAAATTGAGGAAAAAGAAAACCATAAGAACAAAAAACAGAAATAAAACAATAAACCCATCCCCCCACCCTGCACCCCTGCATATGGCTATCGCCTAACCCCAACTAGCAGTGTGCCTGTTGCCCTAACTAACTAAGTTCTAAAAGTAGAAAAGAGAAAAGTGGGGGAGGGCATTTCCGTATGGGCTCCCGGGCCCCTTTCCCCCCACCAGAGACAAGCACCCCCTATGATGAAAACACAACTTTATCTGAGATCTCAGAAAAAGTAAGTTAGGGGGAGCTGTGATACACCGCCCAGCCTCCCGTGAGTCCAACAGTTACAAATCCCACATCCATTAAGGCCATAGTACCAACTCCGGTCAATCGATCTCAGCCTTGGCCCTTCCGAACCATCATGCGAAACCCTCCCGGTAGGACCACTACGTCTACAGGAGAATCAAAGTGCAAAAAGAGTCCGAAAAAGTTCAGTCCAAAACAAATCAAAGTCAGTAAGTACTCAAGAACCCCATCCGCACAGAAACGCTCCCTCATGGACAGATAGTCCCAATGTTGTTTTCTCCACAACCGTATAGTCACCAAAGAGGGAAAGGATGAAACTGAAGTCCAAGAACAATCACCAACAGGAGTCTCAGGGAAGGGAACTCCAATCGATGCTCCCAAAGTCAGCAATGATGGTAGGCGTAGCAATACGTTCGAAACACTGGGTTCAGATTCTCCAGAGTACTGACCAAGGGCTTCGGCGTCTCTTGTCGCATGGGGTCCTCGTCCAGAATCAAAATGGTCGTCATGTGAATTGTAGCTGGTTGCAGTTCCTGCAGTGGAGCAGGGTCCGGTTCAACACACCCCGTCTCAAATAGTCCCGTAATCATTTTGTGAACCAGGGCATCCATATGTGAATGAAATACCCCGATGGCTGCCAATACTGTCTTCAGCGACGGCTCACGCTCCGTCCGGTCCATTTCTCCTCGCTCAGTACCGACCATATTCACTTCCCCCAGAGAGCCCTGTTTCTCCGGGGGAACAGACAGGAGCGGAATGGATGGCGTCGGAGGGTGACTGATCGGTTTCTGCGGCAGCAATCTGTACTCCAGTGCCGCGAGCGAAGACCCTGACTCACCAAACCCCGGCGGTGACAAACCGGGTCCGCGGGACAGGGACCTCCACCCACAGCCACTGTCGTGCCACGTCACTCCTCCCTCGACGTTAGTCAATCAGAATGACCGCCGTCAAATTCGGGCAAAAAAGACCTCCACTGCGATAGACCGGACCCTGCTTGATTCTCACGGCCGATGTTGTTCAACTGCAACCCGGCTGGGTCAAAACTCGAGGCCCCTGCTCTCCTGCTGGACTAGGCCGCAAACTTCAACTCAACGCAACTCCGTCTAGCAAGCCGATTAAGTTTTCGGGATTGCACCATCGGAGCGTGCATCAGTTCATCTACACGGAGGTCGGGCGTAAAATCAGGATTATCAACAGGATCATCTGGCAGGATACGGAGGTCGGCAGAGCCTAAGCAGCCATCTTGTTTGCTAGCGTAGCTCCTCTCGCCAGGGACACCTTTAAAACAACGGTCAATCTTTTTACCTGTTGTCCCTAAAGATTCAATAGACTTATTTTCTGAGTTGGTAATTCAAGATTTAAAGGAGCTATATGCTGAACAACAGGTTAAGTCTCCAATAAACACATCAGAGATAGGGTACAAAAAACTAGTTAACAAGTTGCATTCACGGCCTGATAAAGTGATGAGGCAGGCGGACAAAGGCAGGAATATCGTCCTGTGGCCTCTCTCCATGTATCAGCTAGAAGGAATGATGCAACTCTATGATAGGCAATGCTATTCGGGAATAGATACGGATATACTCCAAGACACTACCACCAAATTCCATTAAGTTTTGACACATTGGAAATCAGTAGGGCTAATTTCTCAAGCCGAATTCAAGTTCCTTAAAGTGGAGTCACCAGTTACACCAGTTGTATCTCATACCTAAAATTCATAAGAACTTGAATGTGCCACCTGGTTGTTCCATTCTATCGACTATAGGCGGTCTATCTGAAGACACCTCTAAATATTTAGACCATTTCTTGCAGGTTCCTGTAAAAAAATCTTTCATTGTACACCAGGGATACAGGAGATTTTCTAAAAAAGATCTAGGACATTGAGTGGGAGGGTGACTTTGTAATGATGACGCTAGATGTCTCCCCCACCTACACCAGCATTTCGCATACATATGGAATTAGGGCAGTGCAGTCCTTGTTGAGCTCTTGACCACTAACCCTATATATACATACGGAAATGCTGGTGTGCATGTTATTTTGGTACTCTCGTAAAAAATATTTTCTCTTTGGTAAGGATCTCTATCAGCAGATGAGGGGGACAGCTACGGGCACCTGCTTCGCCCCCCCAGCTATGCTAATTTGCATATGGGCTGGTGGGAGGAGCAGGTGCTGGCAACTCTAAATGACTGATAATGTGGTTCTATGGTCCCGCTTTATTGACAATTTATTAGTCATATGGCGAGGGAGTAAACTGTCTGCAGAGGATTCCATAAAAAGGATTAACAGGAACGATCTGAATTTACAGTTCAAATCGCATCTTAGCAAGAAGGATGTACAGTTTTTGGACCCAACAGTTTGTGGTCAATGGAAAGTTTCATACTAAAACATTTTATAAAAGCACTGCAGGCTACACAATACTACATGCTTGCAGTTTGCATCCCACCAAGCTCATGAACAGTATCCCCTACGCAGAGTATCTGCGTATGAGGAGAAATTATACTAGCTGTCCAGAACAACTGTCCAAAGCACAGAGAGCTTTGAATGAAAGATTCAAAATGCGAGGCTACAGTAAGGCTATTCTAGAAAAAGCTATGGAAAAAGCCAACTTGAAGCCGAGGGAACAGTTAATATTCACAAATAGAGACAACATCGATGTCCCTACTAACAAACAAGATCAGAAGTTCTGATTCCTTACGGGATACAGTACTCAACATCCGGCCTATGGTATGCAGTGACCCCATTTTGGCCCCTCCTTACCTTCCCAAAGCGAAATCTCTGTGACAGGACCTTGTGGTCAACAGTTAAGGCGTATGACAGCAAGAAGAGAGAGTGTAAGGGGTTTAGACAGTGCCATAATTGCAAAGCATGTAGGTTTGACATGAACATCACAGAAGTACCCCTCCCCTTCACAGACAAAAAGTGGAAGATTATGAAACCTCTGAACTGCAAAAGTCAATTTGCCATGTATGCCCCGAGATGTAGCTGTTCCTAAATGTATATTAGGAGTACTATTCTACATGTGCACCAATGTATTTTACAGCATGTCAGAGCCATCAATAATAAGGATCAAACGTACCCAGGTGGCCAGACATTTTGAACATGTACATGAGAGCATTGTGCAGAATTTGGAATACTTACTGTGAGGTACCACAGAGATTATGGGGAGGTAATAGAGAGAAGTATTTGAGACAGTTGGAATCATGCTACATCCTACGTTTTAATTCCAAGATTCCCAATGGTCTTAATACTGAGGAAGATCTTCATTTCCATTTTATGATATAGTAGTTTAAAATAATGTATCTGGTCTTTATACTGGGGTATGAAGTAGTCATTACTATGAATCTATACCCTATATGAAGGTTGATCCATTTGAGCACACTCCTGAAAGTAACGTTTTACATATTTTAATATTTTCCTTTATTTGCACTGCACTGTAAAACTAAGATGACCTGTCTAGAAATGGTGTAAAATTCAGACATGTGCTCCAAAGAATCCGATTGGGCTCTTGCCCTAAACCAGTGCTGTCCGTAGTAGGGCATTTGTTTTGGAATTGACTCACTATTTTGGCTTTTTCTGAACAGTTGTATACAGATTTAACACAATACTCAATGAGGGTTTCCTATATATCTGTGGATAATTGTCAATGTGAACTATGCTACGTATAAAGCCATAGCAATCTATACAGAAATATGTGAGAAAACGAAGCTGAGATGATATGACAAGAAATGTCACGTAAAAATGTCATGATTATCTCCAGATTATATGTTATATATCTGTTGTTGATGAAATAGATGATTTTATCACCAGCAGATCACAGACAACCATGCACATAGATGCAATGTTGCAACAATCTTCAATTATAGAATCAAACTCAGCAGATAATAATTTTAATAAGCAGAGGAGATTTTATGAGCATTTTAAAACGTTATGGCATTTTGAATTAATTTTACCATTTGTGCTAAATGGAATATAGGTTATTCCAATTTTGGACTTTCTAATAGAATTCAATGAATAAGCACAGGTCCCTTTCTTTCTTAACTTTTTAGTAAGAATGCACGTCACTTTAATTTATAAATTTGGCACTGTCACTTTAAGGTTGTTGAAACAGTATGAGGAGGTATACAAACAAACAAAAATGGCACAACATTGGGTTTGACAAAGACCGCGGCTGCGGTCGAAACGCGTTACCTGGTTGTATGTAGCCACAATAAAACTCTTTTTACGTGATCCCAAGCCTACTGCAGTCTGTTCAAATGTTTGTGTGTGTACATATATGTGTGTGTGTACATATAGAAATATTTAACTGAAAAAATGAAAGGGTACAGTAACATACTAGTTAGGTGAATTTGTCAGTGTGAATATTAGCGTTTTGAACTAAAAAAACACAGAAATTCACCAGTTATACTTGGCAGTGCTAACTATAACTTGTGCCCCCACAATGCATTGCTTATGACCTCACAATAGACATCACCCACGGCATGTTCTATAGCATCATTTATAATATCTGAAATGACATTATTGATGACCTCATCCAATGAGTGTGTTTGTTTTATAGTTTAGATTGTAGCAGGTAACTGTCATATTACTTTTCCATTTACATTTGTACAGTTTGGGTCCAGCTAATGGGAGTATTCGTATTTAGAAAATGCATGCCCTCCTAATGCACCATTGCTGTGTAGAGGTATTAATCACGTTGTATATCTTTGTATTCAAGAGTAACTCTGTTTCAGATGACAGCAGGCTTGTGTTCATTTTGTTCCACATAAGTATTTCGATTTTACGTACTACATTCTAAGTATTGTAAGCAGCTTTGAGTTATTGAAAAGAATCACCTCAGCATTGCAGTTTCGACTTAACATAGAATGCCGTGTGCACCAGGTGCTAACCCACGTACGTGTGCTTGTTTTGCTTTTGAAGATGGGCTATCTGTAAAGTTTTCACCATAGTATGAAGCACCTTCAAGTCTTGGTTATTTCAATGTCTTTTTTTGGCAGATGTTGCATAAAGTGTGCACTGTGGTGTATTAGTTATAAAAGTTTCAATGTTTGTTAACAGTTTGGTATAAAGTAAACTCTATAGAGTAAGCATTGTTTACAGCACTCCGTTCTCTACTGATATCAACTTAATTTCTTAATGTAGTTTTAGTGTGTTTGAGGGGTTTTACAAAAATAAAAGCTGTCCGTAGTAGGGCATTTATTTTGGAATTGAACCACTATTTTGTCTTTCTCTAAACAGTTGTATACAGATTTCACACACCACTCAATGAGGGTTTTCCATATATCTATGGATGATTGTTAATGTGAACTTTGCTATGTATAAAGCCATAGCAATCTATACAGAAATATGTGGGAAAACGAAGCTGGGATGATGTTATGAGTGATGTTATGAGTGATATCGTAAATTATGTCAAGAATATGTCATGAGTGAAGTCATATCTGAGGTCAGAAGCAGTGCATGATGGGGGCGCAAGTTATAGTTAAGAGCTGCTATAACTATAACTTGTGAATTTCAGGTTTTTTTTAAGCTCAAAACGTTAATGTTAACAGTGACAAATACAGATAACTATAACGTTACTTTCACGTTTGTTTTTTTCAGTGTATTTCTAGTTTTGTGTTTTTTGAAGTAAATTAATTATTTTTGTGACTGTATGTATAGTAGAATGATTTTAAAATGTATGTTGTGTTCTGACATTTTTCTAAGACTTTTTTTTATTGTAATAAGACAGGATATGGTTCACAGTTTGCAAAATCTTTGTAAAATATGTGTATTAAACAGATCAATATTCAATAGAAATCGTTTATTTGCTCAGTTATTGTAATTCTGATATTAAGACGTCACCAGCAGTCTTTTTTTGAGGTGTCGTTACTCTTGTAATGACAGGTGTGAGCAGTAGTATGTGTGTAGAGGGACTGGCTTCTCTGCTGAGACCTCTCTGTTTATTGATGGGTGTGCGTAGTGGCGTTTAGAGAGAGACTAGCCTCTTCTTTCAGACTTCTCTCTCAGCTAACAGATGTGCGTAGTAGGGTGTGTGGATTGACTGGACTCTCCTTTGAGACCTTTCACTCAGATAATGGGTGTGCGTGATAGGGTGTATGGATGGACTTGCCTCTCTTTTAAGACCTCTCCCTCAGTTGACAAATGTGCGTAGTAGGATGTTGAGAGGGAGCGCCCTCTCCTTTCAGATCTCTCTCTCTGATGATGGGTGTGCGTGGTAGGGTGTGGGGACGGAGTGCCCTCTCCTTTTAGACCTCTCTGTCAGATGACCGTGTGCGTAGTAGGGTGTGTGGATAGACTGCTTCTCTGCTGATACCTCGCTCTGTAATAATGGGTGTGTGTAGTAGGAGTAGGGTGTGGTGTGGTGAGGGACAGGCTTCTACTTTCAGACATCTCTCTCAGAAGTCAGATGTACATAGTGGGGTGCGTGTAAGGGCTGGCCTCTCTGCTCAGGCCTCTCTCTGTAATGATGGGCTTGCATAGTAGGGTGTGGGGAGGGCATGGCCTCTCCTTTCACACATCACACATGACGGGTGTGCATAGTACGATGTGGGACGGACTGGTCTCTGTGGTGACACCGCTCTATCTAATGATTAGTGAGCGTAGTAGGGTGTGGAGAGTGACTGGCCTCTCCTTTCAGACCTCTCTCTCAGATGATAGGTCTGCGTAGTGGGGTGACTGACCTCTCTGCTGAGACCCCTCTCTATAATAAGTGCACATAGTAAGGTGTGGGGTGTGACTGCCGTCTCCTTTTAGGCCTCTCTCTCTCAGATGACGGGTGTGCATAGTAGGGTGTGAGGAGGAAATGGCCTCTCTGCTGAGAACTCTCTCTCTCTGTAATGCTAAGTGCGCATAGTCTGGTGTGGGGAGGAACTGGGCTCTCTTTTCAGACCTCTATCTCAGATGATGGGTGTGCATGTTAGGGTGTTTGAATGAGCCCAGGGGCTTCCCTCGCAGTCACTAATAAACAAATATGGGTGTCCCAAGCATAGTGGTCTTCAGCTGAAATGCAGACCCTATTTGTGTTTGGTTGAATATGTCAGTTAAAGCATACATTTTAAATTAGCAAAACCACTGATAATCACCAGTTATTGTTATGTCTGTTAACTATTGCTCATGACCTTGGTTAACTATAACTCTTACCCTCGCCATGCACTGCAAAGTACCATACATATTCATCACTGATGACATGTTCTAGGACATAATTGATGATATGACTGCAACTTTTGCAATGACATCATTGATGACAAAACTGTGCATGGCGGGGGCAGAACAGATAGCATATCTGTCATGTCACCCACATTTGATGGTTGTTGGCCTCTTTTGTTATTATTCACCCACCTAAAAACCAAAATCCCTCTGTGGATTTTAATGAGGCAACCCACTTTTTAAACCTTGAGCACCCTCAAGAAAAGACTTTGTACTCTATTCAGCTATACAGGATCACCCTCTTGATGATTTCATATGATGTGCAATTGTAAGTCAAGAGGTTGATGGGTTTGCATTTGCCACTGATAAAACACCATCTATTTGGCTCTATGGACAACCCTCCGAAATTTGCTAAAATACACAACACTCATTCCTGACGTCAGGACACTGGCATATAACTTTAGAGTCATGCTTACAACCCCGGAGTAAGTTAAGCCACCTCTAAGTGGGTCACAACTCCTTTGTACATTATTCCGCAATCTTTAATGCTGAAAAAGCTTAAGCAAAGTTCTGGCAAATAAACATTCATACCTTATAAACATCCTTGTGGCATTGTAATCAGTCTATGGTATTATAACTATTTAACAAGGGCAAGTGTGCTTTGACTGTGCCCTCAGACTTTTCTCTGTAGAGACATGCTTTGGCTATAAGCCACAACTTACTTTGAAACATGCCTCTACAACCTATATCATGTGTGCTAGGCATTTCCTTGTTTGTAATGGAGTGCTACTTGCACTCCTGACTTTATTGGTCAGTGCACCATATACCCTTCAAGCATGCTCAACCACACTTGCCTCCGGGGCTAACTCTGTTTCCATTCTTTGCATTTGCACACTCTATGCTGTATATGACTATAGGCTTTCTCTTTGATGTAAGGGATTATGGATTATGGAGCGTGAATAGCAGTATCATGGATCATGTCATTTGGGATGTCTTCAATGATGCCATCAGTGAAGTCACTTGGAATATTATCATTGATATCATTGGTGATGCTGTTAGACAAATCATATGTGATGTAATATGTGAGCTCATAAGTTGTGTATTGCTGAGCGCTAACAACTGTGATGACGTTTGATGATTTAAAAAACACAAAAACTTCCACCTCAGCTCTTTGCTGGAAAGTTTTGCAGTAAGAAAAAAAAATGTGGGTGCCCAAAAACCAAAATTCCCATTTATTTTCCTTCGACATTTTGGCAGTGATACCGCAAAAACTGCTGAGGGGAATTACACCAAATTTGGCAGGAAGACAGATCTTGATCCAGCAAACATGCTTTTTGTGATTTGGTATAAATCTGTTCAGTAAAATATTTTAAATTAGGGTACAAAAATATTTGTACACCTGGACTATAGATTTCAAGAGACTCTTGTGAGAGTTCCTTGCATCCAATAAAAACAAGCATTTTCAATGCAATAGGTCTCGCATTTACGCAAGTTTGAGCTATTACCATTGCAAATAACAATGCCTTTTATTTTTGTTTTTGTTTTAAAAACTTAAATAAAGGGCATTGTCATTTACAATACCAATAGCTTAAACTCAAATAACTGCGAGACCTATTGCATTGCAAATGCTTGTTTTATAATCGTGAAAGTATCTGTTATGTGTTACTATGCCAATTCCACCAGGTGTACCAATAAGTAGTTTTGCCTACGTTCATGCTACTCTCATTCCTGAAGTAATTTACTTCGGTCTATTGTAAAGCGCTCTGAGACCTCATGGTAAAGTTCACACTATATAAAAGTGCATAAATAAAAAAAAAAAAAAAAACCAGGATGAAATTACATTGGAAAGTGATGGGAGCACCATGAACGAAGGGAAAAAGCTTGAAAGTGAAACCATAAATAAGACAGAAATGAAACACACACTTCAAAAGAAAGCCCATGAACTGGTGAGGGGGGAGATTAAGTGAGGAAAGGAGGAAGCAATGGCTTACTCGCAGGCAGCGAGCCCCGGGGTAGGGTTCGCCGGGCCATGCTATTATCTATCATTATAAGTAGAACAATCTCAAACACCCGCAAACGTTTACATGACAAAACAGACAGACAGAGATAAATAGATTGATAGACAGACAGACAGACAGACAGACAGACAGATAGATGAGCGGGCTGCCAGACAGACCATGGATGAACGACAGGCTGACAGATTGAGAGACCAACAAGCAAACATACTGACTAGCAGGCCGAATGATCTGCAGATCCACACAGACAGACAGACAGAAGGACAGGCAGGCTGAATGACAGTCTGACAGACAGGCATGCAGACTATTACCAGATTGGCATGTTGAAAGACTCTGACAGGAAAGAATGCAGTTGTATAGGCTGACACGTGCGATGACCGGTTGATTGACAGGTGTGTGGGTTTACCTACCAGTATAAAAGCAGACTTACAGGCAGACAGAGTGGCGGGTCACTGGCATGCAGTCTGGCAGAGAAAACCAATTATCAAACAGTCAAGCAAGCAGCGAAACGGGCCGCCCCATGAGAAGGATGACCGAGTGACTGGCAGATAGGCAATTTGACAAAGTGACGGTCAGCAAGACAGGCACTTAAGGGGGTGAGGGGACAGTCCGGCTGACATAGAGAGAGAGGCAAGTGAACAGACAGTCCGGCATAGAGACAGACAAATAGTCAAGTAAAAATGTAGGTACATTTAGTTACTTATATGGCGAGATGGGGGTGGGCTGCACCATCGGCTACACTGCGAGAGAGGGATATTGGTAGCGTGAGCTGGGCAGGAGGGGCGGGCAGAGTTCTTGGACCGGTTATCGCCCAGAGGGCAGGATGCTGGAATGCTGAACCTAAATACCCCATTTGTCAGTTGCCCGACAGAGAGGGGAATGCAGGCCGACAATGGGCAGATTCCCTGGCCCGCTCCTGCCAGGTTAAGAGGAAGGAGGCCGCCCGGGGAGTGCAACCAACAGCCCGCTATTGCCAAAACAAACAGAGCTCTTTGGAGGAGAGAGAGCAGCATGCCGGCCATACCTTTGCTGTTTACACAACACGCGCAAGCCGTGTCTAACTAGGATACGCAGCGACGGTTGACGGGGGCGAGTGTGCTTTGCTGGGGCTGCTTTTAGTGTGGAGATAATCGCTGCGCCTAGGCACGCGACCGTGCTCCTTTAAATAAGCATTAATACTTAGGGAACAAACCAGTGGTGCATTTGCACCACAGAGGAGCAGGGCCGGGAATCGAAAGTAGTGGTGCGGGCGCACCACAGAGGAGCGGGGGAGGGAGCTCGGCGAACGCACACTGCTATGTGTGCAGGCCACCAGTGGGAATGGGCAGAGTAAAGGCGGGACATGCGCCCAATAACGTGCTTTATTTTTAGAAAAAAAACACGCTAAACCCAATGGCAGCCAGCGAAAGCCTGCTCACACGCACGAGCGTGTGAGCAGCTTTCGTAACCCCGTACAAAAGTGTTCTCGCTGCGCGGGCAATGCTGTGCACTGCAACGCAGGCGTGAGCCCTAAAAATGGAGCCTTCTGATTGCCCATGAGGCTTTTTTGCCCCCCTTCCTGTGAGTGTTAAGGCCCCAAGGATCCCATTCCCCATAGACTGAGTCAGCCCAGGCAAGGAAACATATGTTTGCTCCAGTCTGGTGGGAGCAATTTAAAATCTTCTGTTAGATGGAAGCAAACATGCCTTCCCTGGCAGCATGAGGGCAGGCAGAAAAGGCATGTCTGCTCTCAGTTAGCAGGATCTTTAAAAATACTCCTGTCGGGTGGGAGCAGACTTCTGCAGGAACACACAGGATGCCCGGCAGGAGTATGCAGCAATAGTTGCTCCCACAGGGCGGGAGCAATGCCAGCTCCCGCAGTAGGTGGGAAGTTAGCTTAGGCTGTGGGGGCCCGGGGGCTCCCCAGCAGGCCCTAGCTTGCTGATTGGTGGGTACCCCCAGAGGACGAGGTACCGGTGGCCACAACAGGCTTAGGGGCGGGAGGGGGACACACACCCCTTCCCCTTTATTATGGTGTTCAGTACCGGGGAATAGGGTCTCCGAAGTCCTTTAAAGGCTCATGGAGAGGGCCACCGGACACCATCTGCTTTTAATTTGCAAGTCAGCGCCAATCAATGGGGTACCCAGGGCCTAATAAGCCTTGGGGAGAATTCAGCCTGGGGTATGGGGTCCTCATAGCCTATTAAAACTCTGGGAGAGGGGGCAAATGCCACCCTCCCGTTGATAATAAAAGTTTGCCCGGGGGATTGGGTCTCTGGGGTCTATTAAGGCTTGGGGAGGGGGACCATGCACCCCCTTCCTTAGATATATATTTTTTTAGCCTCAGAGTATTGGTTCCCCGGGATCAATAGTCACTTGAGTAGGGGGATCTTGGATCTTCCCCTCCCCTTTTTTAAAACAAAGGTCCCCGTGGCCAATATTGGCTTGAGGGGGGGAGGGGGGTGGGGGTGCACACCCCTCCCCCGGTGGTGAGTTGGTTGCTTGCAGGGGTTGGACATAGAGCCTGGCCAACCCCGCCCCTCGCACAGCCGAAGTCCATGCATGGCATGAGGTTGGCTGACTGCGAGGGATAGCCGCAAATCAGGCTCAGCTGCCAACCCAAGGCTGGAGATTGGCTTTATTTGTGGTAATAAAATATTACTTTAAATTAAAGAAATCGAAATTCACTGGAAAAATAAGTGTCTTTGATAACAAGATATGGTAGGGTTGCGCGTTATAGTTACCGTTGAGAGCAAGTTATATTTCCTAGAGATAACTATAACTGGTGAATTTCAGTGGTGCTTTCTGTTTAAACTTTTTTTGCACTAAAATTTCACCAAACTATTATGTCATTTTAACCTTTGTTTTTTTCAGTGAATATATACATATATAACTGTATCATGTTAGCACCTGGGCACAGATGCTGTTTTGGTTGGCGGCAGGGTTGACATATTGGCGCTGCTGCTGCCAGTGAGAAAAAAAAAGCTGCATCTTTGTCAAAACAGAAAACCAGGATCAGCTTGGAGGTCGCTCCTGTCCCAGAGGCATCTTTGCGCATTACTGCTAGGTACGCAGCCGACACACGGGCCGCTGCTGCGGAGAATTGCTGTGACCGCGAAGATCTGCTAGAAAGGTCTGTGTAGACTTTGTTGCAAAACTTTGCATCTGTATGCAACCTTTGCCACCTTTTCCAGATTAGAGTTCAGTTCACCCTTATAAGCACAGTCGCTTATTTGTTTAACAGTATTTGAAAATTTCAGTATGCATTAGTTACATTCATACATGCCACTGTCAGTGTTTTTAGGTCTGTTTTGCTTGACAGTGCAGCTGTTGGGCCTATTGTCACCAGTTTTTTAACCCCTTGCGTGCTGCCACGATTCTGCGCCTGTGCGGCGCTTTTAAAGAGTTGGCTGGTTTGACGGTCCCCAGCCGTCATCAGCACACGAGCACCGTGCTGCATGACGGACGGGGGCCGTCATCAGCACACAAGGGGTTAAAATATACAAAGAAGCGCTTGAGCTGTACCCAGAGGAAAATTATGTTCTCGCCTCCTGCTACTGGCTGTTTGGTGCATCATTCTGCCTCCTATGGAGTGCTTGCATTGGAGTGCGAGATGAACTATTTTACAGCACAAAAGTAGACTAAATCATCACTTATAAAATTCTCTGTTCCACAGATGAACCCTATAGAGAACGGTATCACCTTTATGTTGTAGTCAGGAACGCAAACCAGACCTTGGCTTTGCCAGTGCTTGTGTTTATGTAACCATAACTGCAGTTCTTCTATACTGCTGTTTTGCCTTTGGTTTTGTGCCAAATGCTGCCTTAGCAGAAAAAGATACTCTGTATTACATTGAAATATGTGATTCTTAGATGAAAATGTTGTTAGTCTTTCATTGAGCCATGTTGGTCCTTTAGCCTCACCTATTGCGTGAAGATTTGATCAATATATAACTTATACACAGGGCGGGCTACAGGGTGGTGCAGACCTGGAGCCAGGCCGGCCCTTCCGCTAATACGGAGGAGAGTTGCCCCACCGCTTTCAGAGCAGGAGAAAGGAAAAATAAGATGATAATAACCCTGTTATTTTATTTTTCACTATGGGGCTAGGTCAGGGTGGGGCTAGGGTCACAGGGGGAGGAGTGGTGGCACACTCTAAGTGCGCATGACTGTATGGCCGGCCGGACAAACAGTCATGTGTACTTTGCATGCTCCCCCCCCAGGCTGCATTATACAGCCTAGTGAGACACATGCCCAGGCTCCCATTCTCTGTCTGAGTGCCGAACCACGGTATTCAGACCAATCACAATGCTGCATTGCAGTGTTGTGATTGGTTTAGGGGGAAGAGGCTGATGTCGTTCCTCCTTCCACTGAAGGTGAGGAGGAGGAAGCCTGAGAAGGAACGAAGCTGGGGAGAGACAGCGGCTGGCCACGGGTAAGTGTTTTTTTAAATTGTAATATTTGTCCACCCACCCGACTCAACACCCCCCCGTTCTCGCCAGCTGCCACTGACCTGAAGAGGGCTGGGGCGGGGGAGGGGGGGGGACGGGGGGGGGGCTGACCTTGGGGAGTGCGCTGTGTTTAGCAATAACTTAAGATTTAAAAGCACCTGCTGCAGAGTTCCTTTTGCAGCCAGCTTTCAGGCAGCAATAAAAATGTCAAGTTAACCCTTGTGATTGATGTTCCTGCTAGCAAGAGAGATCAGAGTTTTGTCTAGTGGCAGTTTTGACTGGTCAAAAAGTAGCACAGAGGGTTAATATGCCTGCTGCAAAGAACAGATCTGTAGTTAATGTGGATAGCAGAGTGGATAAGTCAAGCCAGTCTTTACCAGCACTTTAAAACAAATTAAACGTATTTGAGACAGGGGCTATAGATTCAGGAGGGGCATTTTTACCCTGAGGGAATGAAATGAGAGAATCTGAGGAGGAAGTCATATGAGGGTGGGTGAAAAATTGTTGCAATGGCCGCCACCAGCCCTAAAAATATATTTGGAATATTTTACTGAAAATGTGCTATGGAACTTTCTTCTGTGGGACCCCTGCTGTCAATTTTGCCAGAAATTCCAGAGTCTGTTTAAAGCCCATTTTGGAGAGACACAGAACCTTTCTACTGACAGCTGTTTCTGCACACATTTTAAATCCTACAATCGCTGATACTAATCCTATTCGTCTCAAGTCACAAGAGCAGAGTTATGGACAAGATTGCTTTTTCTTTTGATCAATGAATTTGAACCCCTGTCTTTCATATATCTCTCACGGCTTTCCTCTCATGCAGAGGTGGATTTGAGCTTTCATCTATTACAAAGTTCTATCCATTAAAGAAAACACCACCCATCCCAAGATTCTGATGGTTTCGTGGACGTCGCGCAGCTGCGCACTCTTTGGCGTTCTTTCTGCAGGAGCTCAGTCTGTAAACCTTCTGAGGCGGTGCTGCTGCTGTGCTGAATCTGGCCATCAGCAGATGAATATTAATATTTCATCTCATGATTTTTTCATCTTTCTGTAGTGCTTTTCCAGGTTATTTTGATTCAGTACATCATACGGTTTAGGATGAAATGAGCCTTTTCTTAGGTTTAAAGTATTCTCCCTCCCTGGAGGGCTTCTGTGAGCTGGTCGAACCCCATACCTAATTGACTGCTTCCTTCTCCTGAGGATGGGTAATGTGTTGGTGTGGAACTGGAGCAAGAATGCATTTCTTTGAGAGTTTTGGAAAGTGTGGCGGGCAGTGTTCGCTCAGCCTGCGCGGTGTACCTTTTTTGAGGTGCAGCAGAGCATCAGATGTTCCCCCAACACCCCCCCCCCCCCATCAAATACACAAGTGAGTATTCAGGAACCTTTAAAATGTTCTCCTGAGAGGGGCATGTTGGATTATCACAGATGAGTACAGTAGGAGCTGCATGGTGGGTGGAGTGGGCGGTAGGGCACTGTCCCTCCATGACCTTCAGGGTTTTCCCTTCATAGTTCTCCTCTGGCTCGAATACTTTTTAAACAAACATGTTTTGTACTTCTCCCTGAGGATTCTGATGTGGTTTTAAGGAGGGATCTGAATGATGTTCTGGTGGGCTCTGCAGTACACTGTGGGGGCCTTCCGGACATCCGTCTTCTTTGTATAAACGGGGCGGGCGTGGTAGGGATGCAGGATTGTGAGCGTTGCAGGAGGCATGGATCTCATCCCTGAAAGCTCTGTGTAAATTCCAGGTGAGGCTTCTCAACCTATGAAGTCAAGTCCCTGAAAACAGCCACACCAGTTGCAACCTAGATACAATTCCTGCTATGGTATGGTATCTTAGGTTATGTTAGGCATTTATAGATCACATCAACATCCTGGAAGTCCCTTGGCTCCATTGATTAATGGTAGGAGAACAGAGAAAAATTATTAGAGTGTGAAAAAGTATGTCTTGAGATGTTTCTATAAACAAGGTGAGCTGAAATTGATTTAAGTTCTGCAGGAAGTCTGTTTCATGGTTTGGATGGCAAAACTGAGAAGGATTTGGCACTTAACGGGACACTTTTAAAAATGGGGTACTACCAGAGGGTTAGTGCAAGATGAGCCTAAGGAACAACCATGCATATATTTGTTTAATTTGGATTTGAAAAACATGTAAGGTGACCAGCAGTTAGTAGTTTTCAGTACTATTTTGCACTCATTAGCTCTGTTCTAAGGAGTATGCGTGATATAATTCTGGCCAACTCAGACTTTGTCACAGATGAACCCAGATGTCTGTCGCGCTGTGACGGGATCTGCGTGGCAGTGCATATTTAATGATGAGATTCGAAAAAACACAGTGATGGAGAAACTGAATAAGGTACTTTGGAGACAATGATATATATTAAATGTCTAGGCTGATAATGACTACGGCAGGCTGAACTTTAATGACCTGAAAAAACGTGAAAATGTTGAGGAGATCAAGGGTGTACCTCAATGGTGGCAGACGATAGTCATTGACTGACCTCAAATGTTTGTGTCTAACGGATGATTCTGATACGGGTTGACGCCACCACCACTGATCAACATCCTCAAGTCATTTAGCAGACACCAGTGAAGATTCTGTCCCTCCAGCCAGAGGAAGTCCCACCTGACCTGTATTAAAGAGTTATCTTTAATGAATTGTAAGTGAGATACAGCCTCCAGTACCAAACAAAAATCCAATGTGCTGCAGGTCAGACATTTGTCTGTCAATGGCTGAGCTGCTCCGTTACAGCGGTGGTCACAGATGTTATGAGTCGGTGGGGTCCCTAATCGCCTGAAGCCTTAAAATCAGGGACTGCAGATTTAAAACCTCAACCTAAGGTGACCATAGAAAGGAGTTCTTTGAACTCTTAGGCAGAGGGCTGGGTGGGAGAGATTGATTGAAAACAGGGATGATTGAGGCTCCCCTCTGCTTCTATATCTGTGGAAGAACATCAACAGCTTCATTTTTTTTTTTTTTTTTGTATCTTCGGAATACACCAAATTTTAAAATTATCTTTTGGTTGTTGCTTGGTTTCTAATAACACTTTTTGCCCTAAGTGGTCTGGGTATGCCCAGACGTGGGTCACTTGCTCACTGGGCCCCTGGATTCAAGCTAGCCTGGCTGAAGAAGGGTGACATACCCTGAAACCGGTCCCAGGATGCTTGTTCCCGGTCCAGGGAGGACCTGGCCTGGCAGTTCGGTCTGGACTCTTCCCAAGGGGCACAGGGTCAAGACTGATTTGCATTTGGCTGGCTCCAAACTGGGGTGGCGTAGTGGGCAAAAGAACGATGGATTTAACCCAGATCTTTTGGCTGGGGGAGAATGTTTTCATTGTCAGAAACAAATGATGGACGGAAGTTCATCATTTGTTTGCTGTAACACATGGTTTCTAATAAGAACCATATCAATTGCGCTTGCTACGGAGAGATATTTTTCTACACTCTGTCCCACACACCTACAGTGCGGACTGCAAGGTTATGGAGTTGCCAATGTTAGAATTATATCCTTTGGAGACCGTTCTGCCAATAAAGACAGAGAATGACCACTCTTGAGGTTAGTATAACCACTCAAAGGTCAGAATGTAGCATGTTTTAAACCAATAGCCAGAGCCATGGATAATGAAGACAAGTGACAACATTACATTAGGAAAAATACTAATTTGAGGAAAGCATTTTTCATTTTCACATAATTCGGAGCAACCCATTTTTTGCAAGTATGGCACATGCTATATATTGGTGAACTGTACTTTGAACGATAACATTTACTACTTATTTTATTTGATACATGTTGTATACCATTGGCTTGTTGCCGGGCTGCTACTTCACATAAGGAAGACCAACGTTGATAAATTTTGGCAGACAAAGAGTTCTCAAACCAACTGCCAAATTTCTTCTTTCAAAGTGGAAGGATCTTGGCGGAGTCAGGGATTGGTGTGTCTTATCTGACAAGGTAGTACCTTATAAGTGTCTGGTTCCTTGCCTCTAGGAGCTCAGATTGGCACTCACGGACTATCCAAAGGGAGGCTTGTTCTCATATTAACCCCTCCCCTGCTGATGACGGAACCGCTCCGTCATCAGCCGCGGTCGCGCTGTGCTGAGGACGGAGCGGTTCCGTCACGGCCCGCTTGGCACGCCTGCGCAACGCGGATTCCGCGCCTGCGCTGAGCGTTCTATTGAGCGGGCGGGGCCGTGACGGAACCGCTCCGTCATGAGCACAGCGCAACCAACACTGGTGACGGAGCGGTTCCGTCACCAGCATGCGCCCGCCGCCCTGCCGCCCTCCCCCCTTAGCACTGCGGCGGAATAGCCGCCACAGTGAAGGGGTTAAAGAGGAGATGATGGAATGATTCATCCTTTTAAACTTTGCTTGTGGCAGGACACAAGACATAGGAATTGGCAACGTGTTTGTTTCTGAATTGATGCACAGTGGGTATGAACATAGATATATATTTTGGTGCTTGGCTGTTGAATGAATCTTATTGAAACTGAGACTAATATGAGTTGTTGGTGTTTTATTCTTTAATTGTAATGTTCCAAACCTGAGGAACATACTTTCGAAGAGTACCCAAATATGTGTTATTCCTCTTATCAACACGTGTGTAATTACATTTCATTTTGTGTTGCCCACAGCAAATGGCTACATTTTATTTGGAAGTGCATTGGGGAACATTCATCTTTATTGCTTGATGTGAATAAGTAAATGTTAAAGATTTTGGGTAAAGTTGCTTACATTCATATTAATCTGCAACTGAATACCTGTTCAAAGTCGAACATCCGTACATACCTACTGAAAATCTAAACTTAGAGGGGCGTAGGTAAAAGGTTAGTGAAGTCCCATCCAAACAATCATTGCTTGGAGGCACCAGATTTAGTTGACATATGTGGAAAA
This sequence comes from Lissotriton vulgaris, assembly GCF_964263255.1. NCBI lineage: Eukaryota > Metazoa > Chordata > Amphibia > Caudata > Salamandridae > Lissotriton > Lissotriton vulgaris. The sequence goes on from NC_141693.1 coordinate 85,369,885, forward strand.
TGGGAGTTATTCATCAGGATGTCAATGGAGAGAGGTGGACGCAATTTGTCGAAGGTTGCCTCTGTCCTTTGGTGTATACTCTGTAAATACAGTGATTGTTGAAGGAGTAAGATCAAAGCTGTACCAGGCACTTCCTGGGAACTGAATGATAACCAGCTGGAAAAGGACCATGCCCTAGAAGGCTCTGTCTGATTTCTTGGGTAAGTATTTGACCAGCTTTGATTCAACCAGCACACAATTCCACATTTACCCATTCTCTCAAAAATCTGTTCTGACAGACTGCCCAGGAGGAGAACTGGCCCCTAGAATCATGACTTGACTCAGTTATAAGAGGACATCAACACAGCATGTGCCCACCAGCCTTGCCTAGATTCCCATAAAGAAAAGTCAAAGCCTCACCAAAAGAATAATTTCTCAAGTTCATATGGGTGTACGTCAACCCAACCACGACGCCAATGGGAGAACCACACCAACACAGGGAGGCGAGCAAGAAGAAGAGACCAGAATGGAGCCACTGAAGACCTCCATAAGTAGTTTGAGTGAAAAGAGCCGTGAGTTGCCACAATAAAGTGACCCGGTTCAATTCTGAACTCGGGCATGCCAAGAGCGACTCTGAGCGCAAACATGGTAGCTACAGGAATCTTGATTAAGCAGGTGACCACCTAATAAATTGGAATTCGCCAATTTGCAGCGGTGCCCTTCACCCTTAATGTTTTGAGACGTGAATGGAGAATTGGCGTATACAGGATACAGAGAGATGGGCAACTGTTAGTATTTCAGGCTTTTATGCTTTATTGGACTACAAATGATTAAAAGACTTTGTGGGCATGGTGCTAGCAGCATTGAAAATAGCAAAACAGAGAAAGATTATTGAGGGCACCTACATTTTGGATCTCAAGATGGTGATACTTCAAGGCTGGGAGGAGTTCGGAGAAAGTAAACCCAGGCTGATTGTAACATACAAGCTCTTTGGCCTCTCTCCCATATCCTGACAATTTATCACAATTTCTGCCTCTCGCACCATGGTTCTGATCGTAAAAGGTTAGTCTTGTGAGCATATCAAATTGCAGACTCATTGTCTTCTGGTTTCCATTGTGTCCATTTAGAAGTGCTGACTTCCTACCTCCAGTGGGATCAACATTGCACATTTTGTAAAAAGCAGTACAATGAGTGTCTCCCTCCTGCTGCCCTCAATGTTCTTTCTTAGGATGCTCATCAGCCAGATAGGTAGCAGTGGAAGCTCACGGACTCAATGCACATGACATTACCTGAAATATAAATTAATTATCACTATTGACTTGTTTTCAATCAGCAATTTACTTATAGATGCACATACGTTCCTGTGGATGAGGTAAATACCTCTGTTTGGCCCTGCTGTAGACTCCTTGTGTGCATTTAGGAACGGAAACAGTTAAAGAACATATCATTGCATCATGAATTGTTGAATTACTATACATTTTTGTATTTGGAGGAACGAGAATGAGGGAGTCAATCAGAGAAGAATGATATTCATGTAAGTTGCACATGACCAGAGTCTATTGGGTGCGTTGTTTGCTTCCTTTTAAGTTGCTGTTTCATATTTGTGAATGTCTTAAGTTTCAAAACTATTTGTGTGTTGCCCAACTTAAATAACTTTAGAACATTTGACAATAGACTTCTTATGTGTGATAATTTCAAAATGAAATTACAAACTTTAAAAAATACATATTGCTTGAATATGCAGTTTGTATCGTAGGTAGGTCCCATGAACTATACTTGGTTTTCAACAAACATAACAATGAATGGGGCTTCATAACCTAAACCTAAAAACTGTAAAACAATTCTTTCAAAGATGGAAGCGGTCCATTGTACACCACACACTTGTAGGCCCCTAATACCGTTACCCATAATGCACTTCTATTGTCTGCTGAAGTAGTAGACTGTCCAGGCCACAGAGCTCCTTCTTTGTTCTCTTTGTCTATTGCCACTCTCCTGGTCCGCTTTCAACATCTCTCTTGTCCCTTCCACAACCCTGAATGTTTTGATGTACCTTGAAACATCACCAAGATATTAGTGTCGCGATCGACAATATGGAAGGTGAACTGAGGAGAAAGGTGTAATTTCCCTTCTGGTTTGATGATGCAGCACAAGAATTTGGTGGGGTGAAAAATATGGCGGATTAGTACAATCAACACTGTGGGTAATTTGGAAGTTTCTTGTTCACCTTTCGAGGAGAAGTATTTTTTGGGCAGTTGCTGGATGGAGTTGATAAATTGCTACTACTTGTTACATCCTGCCTCCTTGTCCTGGAGTTTAACTCTGTGTATTGGAGAACATCTGTTTCATCAGCGAAGAAGTAATCTTTATTGTGTAGATAATTAAAACCTACACAGTTGTGATACAAGCAACACTAAAATAAACCACTCTTCAATTTGATTCTGAAAATCAATATCATCAATAAAAAAATCCATAAATACCATACACATGCAGTACACCAAGAGTCTTCACACACAGCTGGCACTCAAAGCAGAAGCTAAAACAAAGATCAGTCACAGCTTTTGTGTGCGTTGTAAAATATGCGTATTCTCACACTTTTATATTTTACCTAGTAGATCTACACCAATCCAGCAGAACCTTTCGATCACCCTTTTAGCCGTGAAGATCAACTAACTGCAAATTAGTGAGTCTAAATGCAACACCGTCAAATGCAACATACATTTTAGTTGAAATGCCATCCTGTAAGAAATCTGCTTCAAACTTTCAAGAGTCGGATTAGAGATTTTGATATCATTCTGCTCAACATTTTATTGTCTTGATGTTAAAGTTGTGAGTTTGCTGTCGACAACTGCAACATGGTGAACGTTGTTCTAATATGTTGTGCTTCTAGCGTTGTGTGTGTTTTTGTTGTATCATTTTGTCTTACAAGAATGCGGTGTATATTGGCTGCTCAGGTTTCCTCTACATTTGTGGTTTCATTAGATTTTGATAATTGTTCACAGGGATTTAAACATTCTGGGCTATTATATCTTCCCAGATTGCGTCCTACCTCAAACTTTGAAAAACCGGCATGAAAAATAGTCTGCTTTGTAGCTAGGGTTTACCCCATCCATGTGAGTGTAGCTGTCCTCACGCTACCTCCTCTGCCTGGCTTATTACCTCTGTGTACCCTACTTTATTACTTGTATAGCCCTCCTTGTAAGTCATAAACTCACCTCCTGAGTAACCATTCCTCCTAACCCTACTATTCTATTTACTCAACCAATTTGTGCAGCCTTCAGCGTAACCTCTCCCTACAGTCTTACAGTATCTAGCCACCTCTATCCTATTTGCTTATCCCACTTTTTCCACTTACATCAACTCACTGTAATAATCACACCTGATTCCTATTAGCTTAGTTCACCACTAGAAACTGGAGGAAAGGCTTCCATTTCTACAGTACATAAGACTAACCCAGTAACTAAGAAATATGCAACAATAATTAATAATCACTGGATTAAAACTAACTTTGGGTGACGGAGTAACATGCAACCCACTAAATAGTGATTCAATGCTTTGTCAAGGGTAGTAAGTGCTATGTAAACGCACTTGCAGTACTATGTTTCCAAAGAGGTTTGTCACTAGGAGATCTTTAAGTGTCATGGGGCCTCACCTAGCTATGGACGTTAGCAGAAAATCCTCCCCTTTCTGGATAGTTAAACACGACAGAGAATTCACTTGTAGGGTTTACTTCACAACACTATTGATACAGAGAAGTACATTTAATGTATATATAGGTTTAGCACTTAGTATAGAAATCCGAGACCGTTCCCTAAGCAATAATGTCTAAATTAAGCCAATGGATTTTTAGATGCAGAGGCAGCATTTAATGGAAGGACAGTTCGAGATGTGATTGGATGACTTGGAATTCTAATAAAATGATTGAAACAAATAAATTTAAAAAAACAGCAAAAATACTTTTTCCAGCCTCTTTGGAATTCATGGAATTGTCTTTACTATTAAGAAAGTGTGCTCCTAAATTGCTCTTCCTACAAATTTGCTTAAATCTATATATTTAATGTAACTATTTAAAATAAATAATTATTGATCTCTATTTTGATTGCTGAAAACGCAGGATGTTTTGATTGACACTGCAGAGTGCTCAAGGGGCTACGCAGGTGGGTCCACACAGCAGAAAGAAGACCAATAACATTTTTAATAGTCAATTCACCATGTTTTTTTATGTCTTATATGCCTATTTTAGTTTTTGAATTGGCCCCCTTGCACTGTTAGGAATTCAGTGCCTTTGTTATACCAGGATATTACCTGCTAACTGTCTATCGGGCATGTATTGAACAACCCAACAATTGTTCTATCAAAAGTAAGGCAGATTCTGAGATGAACAGCACATCTTCTCTTGGAAGCTCAACCAGCCTTGCTATGGGCTGTTGTCCAGCAGCCTATCAATCTGGGCCGGACTGGCCATAGCGGGCACCGGGTGTTTCCCTGGTGGGCCACCAGGGTGGAGCTGGTGTTGGGCCCCTGGGGCAGTTTTTGTTACCAAGAGCCGGCAATATCGGTGCCATGTAACAAAATCTGCCAAAACCGGCCCTAGCAAACAGATCGGCCGCACCCTCCCACCTTCCTCCTCATCCCTCCCGTCCCCCCTCCCAGGCCGGCTGAGCCGTCTGCCTAAGGGTATCTGGGTGCTGGGGTGCAAGCTCTCCCTCGAAAAGCCAAGACTTTAGTTTCTTTCTGAAGTCCACCAGGGAGGGTATCCTGGGGGGAGGGAGGGGCGCCGGGTGGGAGGAGGAAGGAAATGGCAGAAAAATTGCAAAAGAGCAGAAAAAAGCAAAACAGAGGGCAAGAAACTAGCAGGAAAGGCACAAACTGGGCATGAAACGAACCGAGAAGGCACAAACAGAGGGCAGTTAGCGACAAAGCAGTAAGAGGGTAGCGGACTGAGGGCAAGCTGGACCGGAGAACAGTTGCTGGGGAGCTGGCATGAGGAGCCTTTCCACTAGGCATCTTTGTCAAGTGACCTAAAAAACAGGTTACTCGATATAGCCTTTGTAAAAACACAAACGCACACCTTTGACACATGCCGAGCGGAAGTGATGCGTTTTAGTAATGTTTATGGACATGGTGGTGGAAATAAAGGAAAAGCATGCTTACAATAATTTCTGATTAAACGCTGCAGAGCCTCCTGACGGCTGCACAATTGTAAATTGCGGCGAGGGTGGATTTTATCAGTCTGGCCCGTTGCAGCGGCGGTATCTGGAGACTTATGTGATTAAAATATAGCAGACTGCCACATTCAAGCAGCTTTCAGTCAGCAGTCGTAGAATCGCTGTAAAATCAGAGGTCGCGGGCAGTATAGGATTAGGCCGGGCTTAGAGGGTGCAAGGGAATCCTTTTCCTTCGGGCCACTTATCTGATGAAAAATCGAAATCCTTCGTATTTACCATTGAGTGGGAGACTTGACCCCAATACATTGGCCCTTCTCTGGATCCATCTGGCCTATAATAACCTTTTGGGACAAGTGGAACAGGTGGAAGGTACCGGGCAGTGCTTAATTTATACTAGTAGTTACAGGTGGTGTTCGGTGGCACTTATTTTTCAGACCAGACTTTAACCAAAAACAAGTGTTGGGGAAGAAGAAAAAAGAGAAATAATGTGAGAGGGAGAGGGAGAGAGAGAGAAAAATGTAAAATAATAAGGGGATGGAAGTGTTGATAAAGAGACAGTCCGCTTCGGTTTCCGAAAACTCCAGCCTTGGGCAGCGCTGGCAGAGTGCTAACGGAGCATAAAAAATATCTAGGACAGGCTTTTCCTGCGAGTAGCTCACTACTGGTGGCTTTCCAGCTACCTGCAAGTTCCTCTCTTGTGTGTATTTGGACCTAATAATTTGGAATCTTTTACTTGATCGAATTCATATTGATATGCTAAAATATGCATGTTCAAGGCGAAAATGTGTGCACTTTCAGAACTTATAAGTTGATAGCTGGAGAATAATGGCTGAATTTAGAAAATCTATTTAAAGTTGATATTTGAGTGATAAATCATATGGGGTGGCATTATTAATATTACTTTAGTGCCAGGGTCGCTGCAGCAATGCGTAGCATGTATTACCTATGCGGCAGGGTCACTGCAGCTATGAGTATCATGTATTACCTATACAGAGACGTTCTAAATTGACAAAGCATTTTTTAGCAGCTGACAATCATGACTGAGGCACTGGTGTGATCACTGCTGGTAATCTTGCATATGGAGGCCACCAATGTAATTGTGTCTGATGTGGTCATTATCACAGCACTAGTAATATTAGTAGCATGCGTTGATTTTCGTTACAAAAAAGGATGGAGACCCCTGGGCAAGGAGCTATGGGGGGCCCCGGGGCTACTCAACGCATTCTTCGGGGGCTCCTGTGATTGTGTGTTACACCGCAACGGAGATTTAATCTACAAAGGCAAGCTTCTCACCACAGCGAAGCTTGTACTTTTCCCCGATCTTCAAGACAAATCGCATTGTATACTATATATGTGTCGGAAACTGAGCTAGTTTGATTGTTATGGCGGGCATGCCCTGTGGGGCAAGTATTAATCTCGGAATTCCTGACCTCTGATTATTATCTGAATGACAATAATTTCTCCAGTGAATGTTGTTCAGTAGGTAAACATAGATTTTTTAGGGTCCTGTTAGCTCATCGTGGTCCTCATATTGCGAGTGGTAGTATGACTCTTACCCATATTTGAGTGTTGGAGATTTGATGTGATTCTAATCAGGCGATTTGATGGACTAATCAGAAAAAGCTCATCTATCTATATATATAAAAACGAAAGTATGTCTGTTTGTCCTTTATGCATTACAACACCATTCATCCTATCTGCATGAAACTTTGGGAGGTTGTTGGGTACACTCCTGTGAAGTTTTCTGGCAAAAAAAAATAATTGTTAAATATCGGCCCACCGGCACCCCAGGGCCAACATAATCTTTCCAATACTGAACGTTTACAGTTTCCGGTGCGACTCGCTTTTGCAATGAGCACAAGGACAATCGCTGCAAGTGTGTGGACTACATTTGGAGAATCCGTGCTTCTCACATGGACAACTGTATGTGGCCAGCTCACGCGTCGGAAAACCTTCTGATTTATTTGTGTACGCACCAGACGGAACAACAAAAAATACTGTGTATCCACAAGCACTTGAATAAATACACAGAATTAAAACACTTTAAAATGTTTTCCATATTAAAATGAATAAGTTTCAATAAAAATGACACAATGTAAATTAAATGTTATCGTAAAAAGTTTCCTTAAATTTCCTTTCTTCTGAGATCGCAGCAACGCGCGACGGGTAAGCTAGTATTTCTATAAAAAGGATGAATTTTACCCAGATCTATGACTGGGGGTGAAGGTTTCATTTGTTGAGCATTCAATCCATCATCTGTTCTTTTTGCATTTGTCACCCTTAGTGCGCAGGGTATGCCCAGATGTGGGTCCCGTGCTCACACTGCCACTGGATTCAAGCTAGCTTGGCTGATGAGGGGTGAAACCCCGAAACCGGTCCCAGGATGCTTGTTTCCGATCCAGGGAGGACCTGTCCTGGCAGTTCTGGATGGACTGTTTCCTTGGGGAGCAGGGGCAAGACTGATTTGTGTATGGCTGGGTCCTAACTGCTATGGCATGGAGTGCAAACAACTGTGGATTTAAACAAGACCTGTGACTGGGGCTGAATGTTTGATTGGTTCAGCATTCAGTCCATCATCTGTTCTTTTTGGATTCTTTTTTCTTTCTTTTTGAAGATTTCCATGAAGGCAGCATTCTTTGATAAGGAAGGGTTGACCCCTTTCAAAGGTGATCACCAATCACAGACCTGTTTTGCCCTGTTCGGCAAACCTCCGGATGATGTTCGTAGCAGGCTCGCCTTTAGCATGACACCTACTATGCTGACACTACATAAAATCAACCTGATGAGAAATGCCTCCAGATCCCACATGTGAGGATTGTGCTGGAGTCAGGAAATCCCGGGTCACTGGCGCGCGACATTCGCCTCTCTGTATTCCAGCAGACAACAGCCACTGTTGCATGTGTGACCGTGTGCTGTGGAGTCGAGCGTCGCAGCGAGGCTGTGGCAGGCGGCGTGTGTGAGGGGGGTGTTCCTTGCCCCCAGAGTGAGCTGGCAACACAAGTGCCCCTTGTTTCCAGGCGCCATTTTGTACTCCTGTGTCCTGGGCAGTGTGTGAGAGGGGTTATTGAAGAGGAGCCGGGCTGCTGGCAGGCCGGGGCAGCGAGGCTGCACCCACCGTGCGTGCAGCGGGGAGGGGGGCTCTGGGAACCCACCCCGGCCCACGCACACCGGCTTTTTGTGGCACTCGCAGATACTTGCGGAATTCCTGGAGTAGCAGTAAACCCCGTCCCCTGCACTTCCCTCGTGCAGTTATCACTGGGCCTTTCAAAGACACTTAGGACATCAAGGGAACGGTAGCGCTTTGTCCTAATGTTCTGTTCGCCGCCCTCCGGGTGGGGGCCACCAGGCCAATTCAGGAACCAATAAAATTAGAGCTCTAAAGCTTTTCTCCGTCAGGTGTGAGTGACTTACTGCAGTCGTGCTTCTTTTTATTTTTTCCAGTTTTGTTGTTGTTGTTCAGCTTGCACTGCAAAAACGTAGTGGTTTCTTAGCGCTTCATCAGTGAGGACTGCTTGGCAGAGTGACGTAGGGGCTAGATTGTAGGCACACCGCCCCACCTTACGAGAGATAAGGGAACGAGCATCATCCCTGAACGGCAATGATGAACACGTCACGGTGTAAATTACACCGCCTGTGGCACCCGTCTTCTTCCATTGCTATTGTACAAAGTCAAACTTCAGGTACCAGAATACAGTGTACATGTGGGTCTTGCTAATTAAAAAAAAACCTTCTATCCCCCCTCTCTCTTCCCAAATCTTTTCTGAGTACTATGAACTCCCAAACACCTTTCTCACACTTTCACCCCTCCTTTAGCAATCCCACCCAACTAACAAGCACACACTGCTACTACTTACAAAAAGCCAACTACTCCCCCATTACAAATCCATTCCTATCATTCTATCCCTACTTCCCCTTTTCAAACCCCTATACTACCCTACTCCAAACGATACTAAACACTTGTAAAATCATGAGGAAAAACCCAGCACAGCCATTGCTACGAGGAAAATAAAATAATAACCATCTAACTACTGATCTTCTGTTCTGGAGTAGCATGCTACTCGCAAAAAAAGTGCTTCAATGTTTCGCTAAGTATAATAAGCGCTATATTAATACATTTACAATTACAATGTAAAAAAAGTAGAACTGGGGAACTGTTCGGACTAGCCATTTCAAATGTTGAGCTCTGTAGTAGAGAAACAATCTCATTTTATTGTTAGTCATTATGCTAATGTGTTCTAGTTACACTAGTGCAAACCTGCAAGCGTCATTGGAACACATAATATGATTTGAAATATGAGAACGTGCCATAATTAGGCATGAAAATATGACCTCATTCGACACATGAAAACATGCCATAATTAGACATATGAAAATATGACCTCATTCGACACATGAAAACATGCCATAATTAGACATATGAAAATATGACCTCATTAGACACATGAAAGCATGCTATGGATTAGAAGTCTGGTGTAATTCCCATTCTCATTACTTTTGGGAAGGTGAGAAGGCCAGAAAGGAAGTGATAAACTGGCAAATTGAGCTTTTAACCCCTTCACTGCGGCGGCTATCCGCCGCCGTGCTAAGGGGGGAGGGCGGCTGAGCGGAGGGCGCATGCTGGTGACGGAACCGCTGCGTCACCAGCGTCGGTTGCGCTGTGCTCATGACGGAGTGGTTCCGTCATGGCCCCGCCCGCTCAATAGAACGCACTGCGCAGGCGCGAAATCAGCGCCGCGCAGGCGCGGCGGCCGGGCCATGACAGAACCGCTCCGTCATCAGCACAGCGCGACCGCGGCTGATGACGGAGCGGTTCCGTCATCAGCAGGGGAGGGGTTAAAGAGTCAAATTGAGTATAAACAAATGCAGAGATTTCCTATAGGACCAGACTGCGGAGGTACTGAAGGGCTGAGGCTGAGGCAGTCACAGAAGTTGGACGTGTGTCTAATGCTGGGGTGCTCTACCTGCCTTCCAGAGGCAGGGCCTTCTAAGAGATCCATTTATAGGTTTGTCTACCTCCAGAAAACCCTTTTTTAGGTGTGTGCACGTTTGTGGCTGTATACTGAGAGCCTATGGCCTACCGCAGGAGATGGCTCTCCTCATCAAGAGCATCTGTAACAATTTTACCTGCAAGGTGTGAGATTGTGAGTACAGCTTCGAGTTAAGACCAGTGTGAGACAGGGATGAGCTATGCAAGTGTTGCCTTTCAACCTAGTCACTGCCTGGGTGATGCCTCACACAACAGAAGACCAAGCCAGAGGCAACAAATGAACCTTATTGTCTACACTCAAGGACCATGAATATGTGGACGACCTAGCCTTGCTAACTCACACACACTGCAGCAGATGCAGGAAAAGACATCTCACCTCAATGTATATGTGCAGCAAACGGGCCTGAAGATAAACAGTAAAAAAAATCAGAAGCCATTACACTCAACATACCAAATCCTTCACTAATCTAGGTAGATGTAGAGGACCTAGTCATGACTGAATAGTTCACCTACCATAGGCTGTACTATCAGACCTGATGGAGGGGCAGACAGGAGTAGACTCAACAAGGCCAGGAATGCCCTCAGGATGCTGAACAATGAGTGGAGGTCATCTCAGTACAGCACCAACACCAAGTGGAGGCGTTACCAGAGATGCATTCTGTCCACACGCTTGCATGGATGAGAATGCTGGCGGACGATGAAAAGCGACATCACCAAACTGTCAGCCTTCCACGTCTGCCACATGAGAAGAATCTTCTACATTTTCTGGCCGTGAAACATCTCCAAGCAGGAACTACTGTCCAGGTGCAAGCAAGAAAGCATCGTCACCATCATTATAAGAAGACAATGGGGATGAATTGGACACACCATCAGAAGGAGCAAGACTCCACCACAAGAGCAGCTCACCACTGGACGCCAGAAGGCAAGCGGAAGAGAGGCAGAACAAAGAACACCTGGAGGTGAACTATGGATACAGAAATGAAGACCCTGAACCACGGCTGGGGCACCCTACAGAAACTTGTCCAAGACAGACAGAATTGGAGACCATTCATTGATGCCCTGCATGCCAGCCAGCATAACGGGTAGGAAGTGAGTCCTAAACCAGTAATTTGAATATCAGTGAATACATGAAGTTGCCTCAGTAGCAACGACTCTATAACTGTGTATGGAGTGAATGTATGAATCTGTCTGACGTACAGTGAGTGCGAGTCGGAGCTGCACTGAATGTATGTACATGCAGAGGTGAAGCGACCTTGTGATCTGCCTGATGTGCTTTAAATCAGCGGTACAATGAAGCCAAGCAGTGTGCCTGCATGTAGTGAATGTGAATCTGAGGCGTGGCGAGAGTAAGGCTATGCCTGAGGTGGAGTGCATGAGAATCTGAGCTGCAGTGAGTACAGACATCGGTCAGGTGGAGGGAGTGTAATGTGCAATGAGTGAACACTCCAAGGTTGCATTGCTTGCATGCATTTGTCTAATGTGTACTGAGTGTGAAACTGAGGTGGAGTGAGTGTCACTCTTAGGAGCAGTGAGTGTGAATCTGAGGGGTGGGGAGTGTGACTCTGAGGTCCAGTGAGTGTGACTCTTAATCGCACTGAATGTGATTTTGATGGGCAGTGAGTGTGACCCTCAGGTGGAGTGAGTGTAAATCTGAGGATCAGTGAGTGTGAATCTGATGGGCAGTGAATGTGAATTTTTGGGGCAATGAGAGTAAATCTGAGGAACAGTGAGTGTGACTCTGAAGAGTGTGACGCTGAGGTGGAGTGAGTGTAAATAGGAGGAGCAGTGAGTGTGACTCTGAGGGGCAGAGAGTGTGATTCTGAGGAGGAGTGAGTGTGGCTCTGAGGTGGAGTGCATGTAACTCTGAGGTGAAGTGAGTGTGAGTCGGAGATACTGTGACTTTGTGGGTCAGTGAGTGTGAGCCTGAGTAGCAGTGAGTGTGACTTTGATGGGCAGTGAGTGTGACTGAGGAGGAGTGAGTGTAAATGTGAGATGGAGTGAATGTGGCTCTGAAGAGCAGCGAATCCTGGATCTGCCTGTTGACTGGGAGACTCCTCTTTGTGGTTTACGTAAGTAAACAAATTGAGAAAGAGGCAGTGGCGGCCTCCACATACAAAAGGTTGTGGGTCAGGTGAGGAGGCGGGCGGGAGGTGGTGTAAAAAAAAAAAAGATAAACATTACCTTAAGTTGACGCTCTCGTCCTGCCTGGTGCTTCCTCTTCCGTGTCCCAACATGCATCATTTCATAGATACACGGACCGTTGTGTTTGGTACACTTTATAATTTGGAATTCAGAACAGTGTTCTCCCTGTAATGTAATCACACGCATGGTTGTGTGCATACCATTTAACGGATTGAAATTCTGTACTCCGCAGGTCGAAGCCACAGCTCTTCGCCTTGCTCCCGAAACCAAAAGGAACACACGAATCAGCATGCTATAGCGCACCATTCCCTTTAAATCGAGGGCATACATTTCTCGCTGTCAGCTCTCTTCCCCTCACCCTGGGTGCCCGGATGGGTCCCATGTGAGTAACCTTTTACATTTTTTACTTTCTTGGAGTGCACGTCCTTCACGCTGGTAGACTACCTTTGCCTCCGATGTCCCTACATTACTAGGTCCTAAAGAGACCCCTTATTACACAAGGGGCTGAAACGCCGTTGAGAAAAATTAAAGCAAACGATCTACCAGCGCTTGTTGTTGTATAAATTATTTTAATATATACAATGGTTCTGTCGGGTATGCAACCTGATTACTTCAAAGTGGGAATAAATCCTTCCAAGTTTTGATTAGTCGTAGGTTACTTCAAACAATAATCCACTCAAAACATGATCAAAGGCAAATCCAAACTAAGAGGACAGGGTAACAGTAGATTTAATCTATGAATTGCTTTCATTCATAAGCACCCTTTTATAACACATGAGGAATAATCAAGGAGTCAGATATACTTTATATTGAACGGCGCATTAAATAAAGTGAGTGCGTTGTGACATATAGTGCACTAGTGACATGAAATTGGTGACTTATATACAAGTGAGTGAAGGAGGAGGAGGGGAAAGGAAGGAGAACAGTCTTTCGGCCAGTTTCGGTATTCAATTGTAGTTAATCCAGTATGCCACTTCAGTTGGCTTGTGTTAACTGAATATTCTATGCTGGTCCAGTGGCTTTAATATCGTCGACGTTTCGACCCTATGGACGCCTTATTTATGGGTCTGGTGCGGGTCTTCCTCAGGACATGGGGCAGGATGTAAATGTAAATGTAAAATGTAAATGTAAATGTGTGTATACTTGTAAAGCGCACTATCACCTAGAAGGTATCTTGGCGCTGTATACCGCTGTGGAACCCTTCCTGGCTTTCCCTAGGAGATGCCACTTACTGGGCACCTCCAAGGTGAGGCCAGGCATCCTAGCACTTTCGGGGCCATTGTGGAGATTAAGCAAGCTATTGCCCAGAGTTGCAGAGTGGGACCCATGATTAGAGTAGGCACCTGGTGAGAATTATCAAGTCCGTGGACATTGAGCCCAAGACCCTGCCGCGTCGGAAATTGAACCCTGGTACCGGGCCAGACCTCTCCTCAGGGTCTGCCGCTCTAATCGGTGAGCCACACTTCTCCTAGGGGCCCCTAGGTGCCATGGGGTAGTGATATGGCGCCTAGGGGCCCATTTGTCGATTGGACCCAGGACAGGTTATGTGAAAAAATCACCTGTTCTATTGAGCACTCAGGCTCTTAAGAGTTGAATCCTGATAATGGAACTTGTGGGTCCCTGTACAATCTTATCCTCTGTTAGTAAAATTGGAAATCGTCGGTCCCATTATTTCCTTTAAATGCTCCTCAGGTTGAATACCAGCCGCATTGTTTAAGCGATCTGGTATAAGAGTCAAAGTCTCTGATCCGAGGGCAAGCACGAGATCTAGTTCTGTCTGTGCGCCGTAAAAATGTTCAATCGGCAACCCTTATTGTATAAAGACGTTGTTCCTATTACGTATCAGTTATGATGGTCGAATTTTCAAAATATTGGGAACCAAGTGTATATGTCACAAATATGTCACAAATGTTTGTTTCCATGTTCACTGGGGACACTAAGCACTATTGCTTTGCTGATTGTATTATTTTATACATAAATAACGATTGTAATTACCAGATGAGATGTATATGTTTTTTCTCCTTGGGATACTGACCTAACCCTTCTTTATTGCGTTTGTGCACACAAGCAGTATCATTATTTTCTACTTTAACCCCCAGGAACCATTGTTTCTGCTTACACCAACTGGCACTGGGGCTGCATCACACTCCCTGAGCGGGCTGAAAAGATGCTTCGCTCAAGTCAGGGAGTCTGTGGGGTTTCTCCAGGCCGGGCACTTAAAGCTGCCAGGCTGGAGAAACCCAAGTGCGCATGTGTGTTGTGATTGGCCTGAGACTGCTGGCCAAACACATATGCACACTTTGAGAGTGCACATAACTATCCTCCTACCCCCATCAATGTCCGGCCCCACCCCTCCCTGCACACGCTGGCTGAGCCAGCTGCCTAAAAATCAAACGATAATCAAATATTGTTTTATTTTTTAGCTGCTGTCTCTGCAGGGGGGCGATGTGGAGGAGCCGCCCCTGGAAGGCGGTAGCTCTTTCTCCGATAGCCCAGAACGAAACTCTTTATACCTCGATATTGAGAGCACGACTTACTAAAATATATAAAGGGGCTACAATTTCAACAAATGAAAAGTCCTGTGAGAGCCTTTTTCTGTAAATCCTTGTGTCACATATTTTTAACATTATGGCCCTTTTGCACTGAAAAGGGCTCCTGGAGGTACTGGTTATCAGACGACCCGTGTTTATGAAGGAGGAACACAGGTGGCAGCTATGAACCATAGGGAAGATGTGCCAAATTACAGTATGACTAAGGAGAATTAAATGGAACACATTTACTCTTCCCTTTGTGACATAAAAGTATCAGATTATTTCTTCCTTGTTCCGAGGAAGGTGGGACGTGCTATTTACCTATTTTTCCATTGGCACATTGCACCACCAGCATTCTTTAATCACAAGCATCAATATATTATGTAATAAGCAGCAGTGGCGGTTGGCGTTTACGAGGGACAGGCAAGTGGGTGGGCCAGAAAATAAAAACAAAAACACTTACCTTTCACGTCCTCCTCGTTCTGGACCTCTTCTTCCCTGTGATTGTCGACTGCAGAGCGGGCTTCAGCAAACTCCCTTGACCAATCCTGGCGCTGCTTACATGCTGTTATCCAGCAGGAGTGCAACGCCCTGACTGGAGGGAGCAGCCTTTCTCGGCGCTCCCCAGTGCACTGCAGGCCTGCACTTGCTCTCAACCCAGCTGTCTAAATCCATCGAGTGTGTGGTGCTCTCTCGGGTAATAAGTGAAGTATGCCTCTTTGAAGTGCTGTGATGGTATAACTCTCACTGAGGTGAAGTGTCCCAGGGATGCCTCTCTGAGGCACCTCCTTGAGGTGCAAGGAGTGAGTATATATGTCTCTCTTAGCTACTGCATGTATATGGTTCTCTCTCAGGTGCAGTGAGTGAGTGATGTATGCCTCTCTGATGTGCTGCGTGAATGCAGGTCTCCCTGTGGTGCACTGAGTGAAATAGTCTCCCCTCAAAGCTGCTATAAGTGTATAGTGCTTCCTGGGGTGTAGTGAATGAGTGCATGACACTCTTGCTGGGGTTGCAGCAAGTTAATGGCTCTCCCTGGAGTGCACTGAGTCAGTGTATTGCTCTCTCTGAAGGTGCATCAAGCTAAGTAAATGGCACCCCCCTGGGGGCAATGATTGTGTATATGGCTCTCTCTGACGGGTGCAGCAGGAGAATGTCTCTCCCGGCCCCTCCATTTAGGCAGAGGAGCGACCCCCCCCTGCTGTCAACGCGGCTGCAAAGGTGAAAAATAAAATGGTAATGAAAAACATTTCTTACCACTTTTTCCCTTTCGACAGCTGAGCTGTGTTTGGGGGCAGGGCCACCTACGCTGACTGGCAGCAGGGGAGTGGCAGGCACTCCACCTCTGTACATTGCGCATGTCATTTTGACCAGCAGTCTTGCGAAAGCTAGGCTGACTTGGCTGACTATCAAAGAAAGCTAGGTGGAGAGCAGACCCTGGCCTCCATTGTCTCGAAGAGCATCGAGGCAGCCTGCTCCAGCCAATCCTAGAGCTACTCTTATGCTGCTCATTTGCAGCATGAAAGCAGCATCAGGATTTGTGTGGAGGATTTCAGTGCGCAAATCAGAGCGCCAAGAGGCTCACGAGGACCGGAGGAGGTCAGCCAGTAGAGGTAAGTGCATTTTTTATTTTTCATTTTCAGCCTCGCTCTCAAAGCTAGAGCGGTCAGCGGTGGTTCGTTATAAGCACTGTTTACAATGAGCCATAACTGACAGTCACATGTGGCTGGTACCTTAAATATTTGTGTGGTTGCCCACCAAATGTTTATGGAACCAGCCTCCACTGCCTGGGATGCAGCGAGTGAGGGTATGGCTCTCTCTGAGGGTGCAGCGAGTGAATGACTACTCTCTGAGGTGCAATAAGTGAGTGCATGTCTCTTGCTGAGGTGCTGCAAGGGTAGTGCACCCCCTGAGGTGCAGTGAGTGAGCGCATGCCTCTTGCTGAGGTGCTGCGAGGGTAGGGCACCCCCTGAGGTGCAGTGAGTGAGCACATGCCTCTTGCTGAGGTGCTGCGAGGGTGGGGCACCCCCTGAGGTGCAGTGAGTGAGCGCATGCCTCTTGCCAGGTGCTGCGAGGGAAGGGCACCCCCTGGGGTGCAGTGAGTGAGCGCATGCCTTTTGCTGAGGTGCTGCGAGGGTAGGGCACCCCCTGAGGTGCAGTGAGTGAGCGCATGCCTCTTGCTGAGGTGCTGCAAGGGTAGGCCACCCCCTGAAGTGCAGTGAATGAGTGCATGCCTCTTGCTGAGGTGCTGCGTGGGTAGGCCACCCCCTGAGGTGCAGTTAGTGAGTGCATGCCTCTTGCTGAGGTGCTGCACGGGTAGGCCACCCCCTGAGGTGCAGTGAATGAGTGCATGCCTCTTGCTGAGGTGCTGCGTGGGTAGGCCACCCCCTGAGGTGCAGTGAGTGAGTGCATGCCTCTTACTGAGGTGCTGTGCGGGTAGGCCACCCCCTGAGGTGCAGTGAGTGAGTGCATGCCTCTTGCTGAGGTGCTGCGAGGGTAGGGCACCCCCTGAGGTGCAGTGAGTGAGCGCATGCCTCTTGCCGAGGTGCTGCGAGGGTAGGGCACCCCCTGAGGTGCAGTGAGTGAGCGCATGCCTCTTGCCGAGGTGCTGCGAGGGCAGGGCACCCCCTGAGGTGCAGTGAGTGAGCGCATGCCTCTTGCTGAGGTGCTGCAAGGGTAGGCCTCCCCCTGAAGTGCAGTGAATGAGTGCATGCCTCTTGCTGAGGTGCTGCGTGGGTAGGCCACCCCCTGAGGTGCAGTGAGTGAGTGCATGCCTCTTGCTGAGGTGCTGAACGGGTAGGCAACCCCCTGAGGTGCAGTGAGTGAGTACATGCCTCTTGCTGAGGTGCTGCGAGGACAGGGCACCCCCTGAGGTGCAGTGAGTGAGCACATGCCTCGTGCTCAGGTGCTGCGAGGGTAGGGCACCCCCTGATGTGCAGTGAGTGAGTGCATGCCTCTTGCTGAGGTGCTGCGCGGGTAGGGCACCTCCTGAGGTGCAGTGAGTGAGTGCATGCCTCTTGCTGAGGTACAGCGAGGTTAGGGTACCCCCTGAGGTGCAGTGAGTGAGCGCATGCCTCTTGTTGAGGTGCTGCGAGGTTAGGGCGCCCCCTGAGGTGCAGTGAGTGAGTGCATGCCTCTTGTTGAGGTGCTGTGAGGTTAGGGCACCCCCTGAGGTATAGTGAGTGAGTGCATGCCTCTTGCTAAGGTGCTGCAAGGGCAGGGCACCCCCTGAGGTGCAGTGGGTGAGTGCATGGTGCAGTGAGTGAGTGCATGCCTCTTACTGAGGTGCTGTGCGGGTAGGCCACCCCCTGAGGTGCAGTGAGTGAGTGCATGCATCTTGCTGAGGTGCTGCGAGGGTAGGGCACCCCCTGAGGTGCAGTGAGTGAGCGCATGCCTCTTGCCGAGGTGCTGCGAGGGTAGGGCACCCCCTGAGGTGCAGTGAGTGAGCGCATGCCTCTTGCCGAGGTGCTGTGAGGGCAGGGCACCCCCTGAGGTGCAGTGAGTGAGCGCATGCCTCTTGCTGAGGTGCTGCAAGGGTAGGCCGCCCCCTGAAGTGCAGTGAATGAGTGCATGCCTCTTGCTGAGGTGCTGCGTGGGTAGGCCACCCCCTGAGGTGCAGTGAGTGAGAGCATGCCTCTTGCTGAGGTGCTGAACGGGTAGGCCACCCCCTGAGGTGCAGTGAGTGAGTGCATGCCTCTTGCTGAGGTGCTGCGAGGACAGGGCACCCCCTGAGGTGCAGTGAGTGAGCACATGCCTCGTGCTCAGGTGCTGCGAGGGTAGGGCACCCCCTGATGTGCAGTGAGTGAGCGCATGCCTCTTGCTGAGGTGCTGCGCGGGTAGGGCACCTCCTGAGGTGCAGTGAGTGAGTGCATGCCTCTTGCTGAGGTACAGCGAGGTTAGGGCACCCCCTGAGGTGCAGTGAGTGAGCGCATGCCTCTTGTTGAGGTGCTGCGAGGTTAGGGCACCCCCTGAGGTGCAGTGAGTGAGCGCATGCCTCTTGTTGAGGTGCTGTGAGGTTAGGGCACCCCCTGAGGTATAGTGAGTGAGTGCACGCCTCTTGCTGACGTGCTGCAAGGGCAGGGCACCCCCTGAGGTGCAGTGGGTGAGTGCATGCCTCTTGCTGAGGTGCTGCAAGGGTAGGGCGCCCCCTGAGGTGCAGTGAGTGAGTGCATGCCTCTTGCTGAGGTACGGCGAGGTTAGGGCACCCCCTGAGGTGCAGTGAGTGAGCGCATGCCTCTTGCTGAGGTGCTGCGCGGGTAGGGCACTTCTGAGGTGCAGTGAGTGAGTGCATGCCTCTTGCTGAGGTGCTGAACGGGTAGGCCACCCCCTGAGGTGCAGTGAGTGAGTGCATGCCTCTTGCTGAGGTGCCGCGAGGACAGGGCACCCCCTGAGGTGCAGTGAGTGAGCACATGCCTCGTGCTCAGGTGCTGCGAGGGTAGGGCACCCCCTGATGTGCAGTGAGTGAGCGCATGCCTCTTGCTGAGGTGCTGCGCGGGTAGGGCACCTCCTGAGGTGCAGTGAGTGAGTGCATGCCTCTTGCTGAGGTACAGCGAGGTTAGGGCACCCCCTGAGGTGCAGTGAGTGAGCGCATGCCTCTTGTTGAGGTGCTGCGAGGTTAGGGCACCCCCTGAGGTGCAGTGAGTGAGCGCATGCCTCTTGTTGAGGTGCTGTGAGGTTAGGGCACCCCCTGAGGTATAGTGAGTGAGTGCACGCCTCTTGCTGACGTGCTGCAAGGGCAGGGCACCCCCTGAGGTGCAGTGGGTGAGTGCATGCCTCTTGCTGAGGTGCTGCAAGGGTAGGGCGCCCCCTGAGGTGCAGTGAGTGAGTGCATGCCTCTTGCTGAGGTACGGCGAGGTTAGGGCACCCCCTGAGGTGCAGTGAGTGAGCGCATGCCTCTTGCTGAGGTGCTGCGCGGGTAGGGCACTTCTGAGGTGCAGTGAGTGAGTGCATGCCTCTTGCTGAGGTGCTGAATGGGTAGGCCACCCCCTGAGGTGCAGTGAGTGAGTGCATGCCTCTTGCTGAGGTGCCGCGAGGACAGGGCACCCCCTGAGGTGCAGTGAGTGAGCACATGCCTCGTGCTCAGGTGCTGCGAGGGTAGGGCACCCCCTGATGTGCAGTGAGTGAGCGCATGCCTCTTGCTGAGGTGCTGCGCGGGAAGGGCACCTCCTGAGGTGCAGTGAGTGAGTGCATGCCTCTTGCTGAGGTACAGCGAGGTTAGGGCACCCCCTGAGGTGCAGTGAGTGAGCGCATGCCTCTTGTTGAGGTGCTGCGAGGTTAGGGCACCCCCTGAGGTGCAGTGAGTGAGCGCATGCCTCTTGTTGAGGTGCTGTGAGGTTAGGGCACCCCCTGAGGTATAGTGAGTGAGTGCGCGCCTCTTGCTGACGTGCTGCAAGGGCAGGGCACCCCCTGAGGTGCAGTGGGTGAGTGCATGCCTCTTGCTGAGGTGCTGCAAGGGTAGGGCGCCCCCTGAGGTGCAGTGAGTGAGTGCATGCCTCTTGCTGAGGTACGGCGAGGTTAGGGCACCCCCTGAGGTGCAGTGAGTGAGCGCATGCCTCTTGCTGAGGTGCTGCGCGGGTAGGGCACTTCTGAGGTGCAGTGAGTGAGCGCATGCCTCTTGTTGAGGTGCTGTGAGGTTAGGGCACCCCCTGAGGTGCAGTGAGTGAGTGCATGCCTCTTGTTGAGGTGCTGTGAGGTTAGGGCACCCCCTGAGGTATAGTGAGTGAGTGCATGCCTCTTGCTGAGGTGCTGCAAGGGCAGGGCACCCTCTGAGGTGCAGTGGGTGAGTGCATGCCTCTTGCTGAGGTGCTGCAAGGGTAGGGCCCCCCCCAGAGGTGCAGTGAGTGAGTGCATGCCTCTTGCTGAGGTACGGCGAGGTTAGGGCACCCCCTGAGGTGCAGTGAGTGAGCGCATGCCTCTTGCTGAGGTGCTGCGCGGGTAGGGCACTTCTGAGGTGCAGTGAGTGAGTGCATGCCTCTTGCTGAGGTACGGCGAGGTTAGGGCACCCCCTGAGGTGCAGTGAGTGAGTGCATGCCTCTTGCTGAGGTGCTGCGAGGTTAGGGCACCCCCTGAGGTGCAGTGAGTGAGTGCATGCCTCTCTGAGGTTCATGGGCTGCAGTGAGCACACCCCTCTCGAGAGTGAGTTGCTGCCCTAGGTTTTAGAGTTGATCTGGGTTCCAGTAGCCCTCCCGGAGGCTCCTCCCTGAAAAGGGTCATTAGAGATGAGATGCTGCCTTGTCACACTGTGTCTCACAAATACAATAAGAGGGCTGATAAATGCACGAGCGGAGAGGGGCTGAGATCGGAAAGAGAAGGAATATCTTTCGTGAGAGCAGCCAGAGATCCATACCATGCCGCGTTTAATTGCTTTTAAGAAGAGCGTTATTGAGCCTCGGACTGAATCCCAGAAACACTCCTCCTCCATAATTTCTCGCGGGAGGCATTAGTGGATTTCTGTTACTTGAAAAGGGCGCTCCGTCTCTGCACTTCTCATGATGTCACTGGAACGAGCCGCAGCTTCCCTGGGAGCAGCTCAGGCGGGCACGCGGCGCGCGTGTCCTCGCCTGACCCCTGCCGCTGCGCGCGAGCCAAGCGGGAGTGGGCCAGCCACTGCGGGCCGCCGCTGCCTGACCCCTGACCCCCTGCACGTCGAACGTGAGGACACGCCATGGCTGGGGGCTGGAGGAGGGCACGTGGCGAGGCCTGGGGCAGGCACGTGCAAGAGGGTCCTGTGCCTTCCGCTTTATCCGATGACTTGTTGCATGACAGGGAACAAAGAGCCCTGTGAAGGCGTCAGCTCGCGCTGCAATTAAAGACTGGCGCCGCATTCATAATGCGAGATGAAATGCAAATATCGTCTTTGTGCAGATTCATTTTAGGCCCGGGATGACAGCACATTTATTATGCATTCTTATCAGTCTATGAAAACCCCTCCTGTCTGCAGACTACGAGAGAGGGCAAACGAGGTGTCGATTGACTAGCTGGGGATGAGATGGGATAAAGTTAACAAGCATTGGTATAGCTAATAGGTCTTGCTTTTGCAGACCTGCCAACTCACATGGTGCCACCGTGTGACACACAATCAGGGCACGAGTCGGGGTACCACGCGGGTGGACGGCATCCCCCCACTTATTTTCGAGGGTTTTTCAGGGTGGACGCCGTCCACCCTGCTCAATCAAAACGCCGTCCACCATTTTCAATCTAAACCGCGTCCACCCTTACAAAATAGGAGCGCGCTCAAAATAAACAATGCATTTCCGGGTGGATGGCTGAAATCGGAAGTTTCTCGGACTGCCGCAGGACACCACGCCGGTCACCACGCCCCTTCACCTACCAGCTTCGCCGTTGCCAGGGTACCCAATAGACGCCGAGATCTTCAACCAATGGATGGACGCCGTCCCCCCTGTGCAAAAGCGCTACACCAACAATTAAACACATACCTATTTTAACAGTTTTTTTCCCTTTTCGTGACGTCACTTCCGGTCGTGCCGTCACTTCACATATTTGAGCGTCCCCCCACTTGTAGGTTTTTGCCTTTTGTGACGTCACTTCCGGCCGTGACGTCACTTCCTGGCTGTGAGCGTCCCCCCACTTCTTTATTTAGGACTTGTGCCCTGCACACAATATTGTCTCCCTTCACATGGTCACCCAGTGAGGAGCCGTTATCACACTGTGGCAGGGAAAACCAGCTGACAACCTCTGTAAATAGTGAATTTCAGCTAATTTTCCAAGTCTTTGAACTTCCGGCTTCCATTAAGGGGTGTTAACATCGGCGCTAGCATTGGCAAGCGGTTTTTTTTTTGAGGAGGGATCTGTGGGGGCAAAGCTGCCTCTAGGTACTTTTCACACGAGGCCCGCCCCCTCCAAGGCCCCACCCTCCCCAAGGTTCTTCCTCCTGTCCTCACACAGTGAGATTTTTGTTGACGTTGGCAGGTCCACTTTTGGGACCTTAAAAATGTTTAGCTAGAGCTATTGGCTTCGCCAACATCTTTAAGGTATGTTGTAGAGCGGTGTAGGTGCTGTGCAGCTTGTTGAAAAGTTATGATAAAAAAGTGTTAGAAGCATTTTAGTTACCTTATATATAACCAATAAGACATTATTGTCTAGGCGAGACCTAAAAAATGAGGTGGTGCATTTTCTACAATGCTGACGTACAGGTTTCCTGGAAAGTCTGCTCAGGCCCAAAGGAGTTGGTGGGCCAGGCCTGCCCAGGATCATAGCTGGGTTTGCCACACACGTAAGTGGAGGGGGTGATGTCACATGCATGCTGCAAGGACTAAGTGTACTAGGCTTTTGGATGAGTCTGACAGGCCAAAGCAACGGCCATGTTTTGCGGATCCGGAATCTCCCTACTTGGGACATGGAACTGCCCTCTCTAAGGCGTGAGACGGGCCATCTCTTCTCCTGGAGAGGAAGGGCGCTTAGCTGCTGCTGGTGGGGGCCGGAGGGGGAAGGTCCTGATGCTCAAACCTCTGATGCTCAAACCCCTGTGGGGAGTGGGGCAGAGTCCTTCAGTGGGGTAAAATGAATGCAGAGGAAGTACTCCCGTTCCTAACAGGTCTCGAAAGCATGACCTAATAAAACAAGAGGACCACAGAAGACACACAAAACAGACAACCCCAATCCTTCTGCAGGGTACGCCTGTGCATTTGCTCGCTTGTGTATGTAATATCTTGTCCCCTATACACTGTTATTAAAATGCACTAAGAGTTTATATGACTGTACATAAAGACAGCATATTCACTAGCACAAGGACACTTCTCTAAGGAAGAGACAGGTGTAAATAGTCATCTCAAGTCATGACTCGCCATTAGAAAAACCATGGTAAAACTTGGTACACATCTCTCACTGGGGAAAATGTTAAGATTACACCATGACTGCAGTCAGAGAACCTGAAAAGATTTCATAAGCGGTGGGAGGCAGTGGGCTTAAGGGGGAGAAGAGTTCACATGAAGGGGGGCCAGGTGGGCCGCAGCCAAGCCAGTTTTTCAGGATAACCACTTCATGTGAACTTGTGTCGTATAATGTGCTGAACATCTGGCACGGACCCAGCCCTTGTGGACAAATGCTGGACTCGATGATAGTTATTAAATAGATGAAGTAATGGTGGTGGGCAAACGCATGCCTTTGTGGCTGCACCCCTTGACCTCCGCTTTACTCATGGGGAAATAATAAGCCCCAATCACAACCTGAGCGCCTAGGGACTCTTAGGTAGTGAGCGCTAAACCGGTGTTCTTAATCAGTCAAAAAATGCTCCCATCAGTATTTACTGCAGCGTATTTATTTTAAACATCCTGGAACAATCACAGAAACCTCATCCCCTTTAATGAGTTACAGCCACTGACTCTGAAATATAACATATAAAGATAACCTCGTCACTCTGACCTATTCAATGATTTACTGTAGAGCGATGGATCAGCAGCCGACACGTGTTCCGTTACATAGTAACTTTTTCAAGCTTTAAAAACAATCCAGTAAATTTATTCGATTGTCGTGGACACCCTGGGTTTTCCTGTAAGATTGACCTCGTCCTATTGAGTCGCTGCGTGAAAGTCAATCGTAGTGAAAAACATGCACTTTCCAGGACGACTTTTCCGAATACGGCGAACTTTGGATTGAAAGCAGGCATATCATAGCCCCTTACATCTCGAAAATCTATTGACTTATCTTGGTACCGGCAAGGGTAAAATACATTGGACTAACAAATTGTCGAGCATCAGAAATTGTATGGTGCAGTTTTTCGCTATGGATGACTTTCATGCAGCGACTCAATAAGCCTTGAAAAAGTTACTATGTAAAGAAACACATGTCAGCTGCCGATCCATTGCTGTACAGGAAACTTACTGTTTCACATCTTCATCTTTGTAATATTGTGTCATTGCAATCTATGTGCTTTGAACCAAATTAACCGATCCATCGCTGTACAGAAAGTTTACTGTATTACATCTACCATCTATGCAACATTGTGTCATTGCAATCTATGTGCTTTGAACCAAACTGAACGAAATGTATTAAGAATATTGCCAAGTGTATGTATCTTACATATATTAAATAGTACTAGAAACTACTTACTGCTTTTTGTCTAAATTGGGTGTTATAAAACAGAACAACTCTTTATGAATAAATCACTGAATAGGTCAGAGTGCCAAGATTATCATTACCCGAGGTAGTGGGGTGTTTTGTGTCTAACCTCGAGGGACACCAGTACTAAATATCAGTCTTCAAGCTACACAAAGAATGATGTGCTACCACTGCTGTTTGTTGATTGTGGACTCTGAAATATGTTTGGTTAATCGGAGTATGTAATATTCTGCATACCTGCACAGTGGCTCCTTGGCGCGCACGCCACCTTAGCCAGTCATGTTTTTTTGTTGTGGTTTTTTACTTACAGTACTTTGCATTCTGGGAAATTTCGTTTTGCTTTTCCCATTAAAAAGAATGGATGCGGGGGCCGTGGCTAACAGCCAAGCAAGATGGCCGCAGCCTAGTGGTGCTCCGAGGGTGAGGCTGACTCCCCAGTTAATCCGCACATCAATCCGTGCATAAAACTGTACCCAGAGCCCGAATTTGTGTTCCGGAGGTGGACAGGAGCGAATCGAACCAGGGCTGGGGTCTCCCCGTGGTCAGCACAGTGAAATATCGCCGGAGGCAGGTTGCGGCCAACACGCTCATTTGCAGCCGGGGACTAAATTTTGACGCTGCATCAGCTAAGCGGCCGGTTGGAGTTGTAGAGGCGGCTTGCATCGGAGGTAGGAGCGCGCGCAGGCGGGGACAGTGGCAGGCATTGGTGGCTGCCGCCTGACCTGGTGTAAGGCGGCAAGGGACCTCCCCCTGAGGATCGGAGTCGGCGGCCAGGATCGGGCCTTTGGGCCGGGTGGAGGCCGGAAAAGGGAGCTGGCACCGCGGAGCTCCACTGAGGGTCTGAGCGGCGACGCCGAGGACCGGGCTGGAGCACGCACGGTGCACCCCCGGGGATGAGTTGATTGAGCCACATAATTAACCCAACCGGTTGCAAGAAGGTACTATCCTGCAGCTTGGAAAGCTATATACATATTTCCACGGCATAGCGATCGGCGGCTGGATAGAGGGTTGCCTGAAAGGCATCCCCACTACATAAAGCCTCAGTCAGGGGGTGTCGACAGGCAGAACTACTATGGGCTACACCACAAAGCGGCACACATAATATACGGGCGCACTCAAGAGCGCGTGAGATAGAGGTGAACCGGTACTAAAGATCCCATACTATAGCCCCAAGGCGGTTAAGGGCGTGACGCTGGACGACAAGTGCCCCGATTCACGGAGCAGTGGAGGGACCATAGAGCCCCCAGTGAGGACCTGCTGACCCCCCCTTCTAAGAAAAGCCACATCAGTCTTGCAGAAGCCAAGCAGCGGCAGGAAGAGGCTGCCAAGTAGACAATGAGCGGCAAGGGGTCCCGCACGACCCAGCAGGGCAAACTGGATAAGTTTGCCTACACTAAAGACTTTCCCCCATTGCCGGAACACAAAGGGACAGGGGCTAAAGGCGCGGAGGAAGACGGTGGCTCCAAAGTGATGCTAGAGGATGTAATCGCGGCCCTATACCAGGTACAGACCACGGTCGGCACAATCTCCACAGATGTCACATTCCTGCGAGCGGATTTCCCAAAAATGTCCGCAAGAGTATCCGAGGTGGAACAGGTAATGACGCCTCTTACTAAAGACACTACGCTACTGATTAAGAATATGGCGCAATTGGAGGCCGACAGCAAGCGTATGGCGGCAAAGCTGGACGAACAAGAAGGTTGCTCCCGCCGCAACAACGTCCGAATCACGGGGCTTCCGGAGAATGAAGGGGGACCTGCTATGGATCTCTATGTTGAAGAGCTCATAAAGGGCCAACTGCAACCTAAAGGACTGTCAACAGGGGATTCCAGCACCATGGTACCATCCCTCTCCGTGCTCACCTGGAATGTGTGTTGGCTGGGTGATAAAATTAAGCGTGGCCTGGTTTTACAGTGCATTAAGAGGGGAGGCCCGGCAGTGATACTTCTGCAAGAGACACATCTCACAGGCACGTCCAGCAACGCGATGGTGTTCTGCGACCATTCGAATCCTCAGGGTTGGTTCGATGCTCAAATAGTATCCATCTCTAAACCGCCCCAAATCTGCTATGAATACTACGCAGACTAAAGGATGGTTAAGCGAGGGAGGAATGAATAAAGCCAGGAAGGAAAGGATGGGAACAGCGGGGAGGGAGACCTTAGACACAAGAAGAGAGAAGAACAAACAATTACTAATCACTATAGGCGTTCTTCTTCTCTTTAACAATGTATAACTATATTCACTACCACTAACCTGTAAAGAAAAATACATAGGCATTCACATTGGAGTTGTGTATAAGAAGTCTTCCTACTTCAGGAGGCTGAAACAACAATGAGGGATATCAGACAGTTCTCTACGTACACTAGTATCTCCACTTCAACAATAGGTAAAGCACACTACCTGTCTAGTATAGACGAACCCCTTCATTCATACACAACTCCTGTAAAGAAAAGAAAAGCATGTATTTCATGAATGTTTTTTCTTGGGCAAGGCGCCTTCCGTGATCAATAGCATGCAACACGATTACACCTTGCAACTGTCTTCTGTCAATCCGGGAGTTACGTCACTCCCCAACATGTAAAGTTTATGGAAGCAATCAATGTAACAAGGTTTCCTTAATACTGAGGAACACCAATGAAGCCTTGTACTTTTCTATCATCCGGGGCAATATAACTCTCCTTGCACCCAGATACTAACTTGATAATCCAGCCTTAATGTACCATATGAAGGATCTTGTTCCCCCTCCACATGGAAGCGCCAAATTCACCAAAACAGTTACAAGAGAGCATCAGTTCCAGCAAAGCACGATCCCGTGCAAACAAAGAAAACGCCGTTTGTTAACTCCACAAACTATCGTAAATGGAGCTCCGAAAAGTACTCAGAGAACGGTGCCCAAGGCACCCTTACCAGCCGCCGAAACCTCCGGTCCCAAACCTCCAATCGCCAGTAATTCACAATAATCGGCAGCGTCCTACCCAGTCTCCGTACTGTTATGCGCTACGACCACGTGACCCGGAAGCAATCTGATCACGGTCGCGCATGGCGCTACTGCCTCTGGGTATTGTAGTTCGTGACGGGCTGTGCCCTCGTAAGCCTAGTGCCCCCTAACAGATGGACAGGTGGGGTTATAAAATGGTGGTACATTCCAAATTTACATCTAGCTCCAGGGGGGTTGGAATATTAGTGAAGAAGCAATTTCCCTTGATAATAAACGAAGTTACCTCTGACGGATCAGGGAGATTTGCTGCCATAAATACACAGTGGGAGGGGAGGCCCTTAAATATAGTCTCGGTTTACATCCCCCCGGCATTGCACGCAGTGGCCTTCCCGGATCTAAGTGCGTTCTTGCTTGGGCTACCAGCAGGGGAGCTACTTGTTGGTGGAGACTCTAACACGGTCGCAAACAATTCCATGGACAGATTCCCTCTGAGGGCGGGTGCCTCAGGAGCATCACGCCTTGGGAGTTTCATGGACGCAATGGGTCTTATAGATGTATGGAGGAGATACCACCCCACAGAACGTCAATTCACATATCATTCCAGTGTCCATAATAGCCTCACGAGAATAGATTACTTCCTGGGCTCGATGGGTAGCCTTCAAAATGTAGACCATATAGAAATTAGACCATGGGGCATCTCTGACCATTCCCCACTGCTGCTCAGATACACCCATCACCAGCAGCAGCGGTGCCGGATCTATCCGATACGCCCTGGTTATCTCCAAATTCACAAGATCAGAAGGGCACTCCAGAAGGTGACGAGACATTACTTTCAAGACAATGCGGGGTCTGTTGCTTCCTCCACCACTCTCTGGGAAGTGTTTAGGACAGTCATCAGGGGACAGGCAATAGCTTCCATCACAGCTCACAAACGGGAGGGACAGCTGGAATTGCAGACTCTAGAGTCCGAATTGACTATTGCAGAGGCACAACACACTAGAGACCCAACCTCTGACACAGCACACAACTTGCACCTCACGCCTGACCAGACAACAACTGGCGAACATGCAACACTAAATATATGACATCGGCGACAAGGCAGGGAAGTTATTGGCATGGCTAGATAAGCGGGAGAAACGTGACAGGTGGATAGCACAGCTCAGCACAGGGGGGGAACAACCCTCAACGGATCCACACGCAATAGTACACACACTGACACAACACTTCCAGACAGTATACTCTTCAGAATCGGCAATGTCAGTAGAGGAGGCGCTGACTTATATAAAGGACCTCACCATGCCCAAATGGACCCCTGAAGAAGCGCAGGAATTGGTGGCCGACCTCACGGAAGACGAGGTGCAAGCAGCCATTAGGGCGCTGCAATCAGGCAAGGCGGTAGGACCAAATGGCATACCAGTCGAATTTTATAAGAGGATGGCCGATTCTGTTACGCCCCACCTGCTGAATATGTTCACTGAAAGTTTGAAGGCGGGAGAGCTCCCACCGGACCAGCGAGTATTTCACAGGCCAAGCTGGTGCGCGGTTGGTACGATGGTGGAATAGCGCTTCCTGATATACAACTTTATTACTGGGCAGCGCAACTGAAAGTGATTAATCAATGGGTACATCTCCCACAATCAGACCCGACATTTAAGGCAGACGGAGCACAATTAGGCGTGAGAGATATGTTTGCTCCCCTCTATGACAAGAAATTGTCACTGGCACTGTTTGGACCATTGCGTCATACACTTGGATTGTGGCATAAGGCCCAGGTAAAATTAGGGTGGCGGGGGTAATAACCCAGCTCACTCCACTGTGGGACACGAAACGACTAGGAAAACTCAGACATAGTAAAGGATTTGACCGTTGGGATGATATTGGGATATCAACGGTCGGAGATATGTGGCAGAAAGGGGAAGGGTTTTACTTTGAGAGTTTACTGCAGCAATACGAATTGGCCCCCTCAGAACTGTTCAGGTACACGCAGATACGACATGCCCTGATGACAGCACTGCCGCCTGGTTCAGAAGTCCCAGAGGCATCCCCTATGGAGGATATATTGTTAACTGATTACATGCCAAAGAGGGCAACCTCCATTACCTACCGTAAACTTGTGAACAACCTGCCTGACCCGACGGGACCTCTGAGGGATAAATGGTCCCACGATATCAGTGAGATTGATGATTCAGAGTGGCAGGAAGCATTAGCATCCCCAAGGGAGGTGGGCATACCCTCATGCCTCTGGCTGGTGCAGTTTCGCATCCTACACCGCTCACACTACACTAGACACACCTTGCACAAGATAGGAAGGGTGGAACATCCCTTCTACCTGCGAGGCTGCGGACAAGAAGGGACCTTTTATCACACCATATGGGATTGTCCCAGAATAGCGGAATATTGGACACAAGTGTTGAGAACTATATCGCAATCGGAGGGGGTCTCGCTGCTACCTGAGCCCAGGCGTTGCGTGTTAAACATATGGGAGCCAAACGACCTCACACGTTCTGGGCAAAGTTGGGTTACACTGGGCATGATGGTTGTCAACAGGAATATAGCACAAAAATGGGGAGGAGTGGAGGTGCCTACTCTAGCAGCATGGGGTAAAGATATGGATGCAGCCATGATAGCTGAAAGGGCAGTATTCAGTAACAGAGGATGCCCTAAAAAGTGGAGTAAAATCTGGGGGCGTGGAATACATACAGAGGTGATATTTGTGATCCGCCAACGGACGGAGATGAAAGTGATTCAGATTCAGAGGAGGTCTGATGACCCAGGAATAAGTAAAGGACGTTGGGTCTCAAGTGTTATAAAAATGCATACTTGTGACTTTGTAATAATTGAAGATGTTTATGATGATGATGTGCTGTGCTATGCTGCATGTTTCTGCTCAAGATTGTTTTATTGTGTTAACAGAATGAAAACGAATAAAAAGTAAAAAAAAAAAAAAAAAAAAAAATGAATTGATGTGCTGCATGAAAAGAGATGTTGGGTAAAAAGCCAGGACTGGAAAAAGGCATCACAAGTTACGTAGCAGTACTTGGCACCCTGGACTGTATTATATCTGCATCTTTATTGAAGTTAGTGTAACTAGACCGTCACAACTAAAACCAGGTCTGTGTTGTCTTTATAGCGCTACTGAGCGCACACCCACTACTCTCCCTTGGTCTCAACTGCCTGGAACAGGTGCAGGTCGCAGGCTTACCTCTGGCAAAACCTAGAGCCGCATAGAGCTAGGAAGCACCTTCATTGCCCCCCCCACATCCTCGAGCAGCAGTCTCTGCTAGCCAACAAACAATAAACCCTGAGGTGTGGGGGAGTATACCTCCTGTTGCACAAACAGGCCGCCGTACCAACACACACACACACAGTACGGGAAAGTACACCGGCCCACCGACAACCAATCACCTGTGCTACACATGTAAAGAATGTGTGCACTGGCTCCGGGTAGCCATCAAAACAGGTGAATAGGTCAAAGTAAAATAGCCCGCCCACACTTTTGTCACACATGGTGAACAGCACAAAATGATAGATGTGGATATGATGGCCCAGATACTCGGGCTTTTGCACACACTTGCTTAATGTCTGGAAGGTCTCTTACGTGTAAACTGCTGGCCCAATGACTGTGTGGCAGATCTATGCTGCACTGAGAGATCTCTACCATTGCGGCCGTGAACAGTGCGATCACCTTCCCTGTCTAATTGTGCACTCTTCACCCACCTTCCCTGTCTGAAGCTGCACTTAACTGTGCACTTACCTTACCAATGTAACAGAGCACTGTAGCTCGCTTTCGGTCAATGGCAGTACACAGCTGTTAGACCTGGCACCATTGGCGTGGGTCTCCCTTCCATTTTTGCTGTTGCCTCATGTGTTTTTGCTGGTGTTAGATGCTTTGGGCACTGTGCCACTGCTGTCCAGTGCTACAGTGCAAGTGCTCCCTACTGTAAATTGATGTATAGATTAGTGATTCCATAAATGGTTTGCTTGGTTTACTTGTCAGACCCTAGTACAGTGCTCTGAGTGTGCCCAGGGTGTGTAAATCCAAATGCTGCTGGTGGGCCTGCAGCACTGGGGTGCCACCCACAGAAGCAGCCTTGTAAAATGTGTCTAAGGTCTGCCATTGCAGAGCTTGGTGCAGTCTGGTACTGTCATGCTGATTGGGTAAGTGCACCCACTTTCCAGTCCCTAAACCTTCCCTTTACTTCATATCAGACACCCCTATGGCAGGCCCAAGGGCAGGGTGCATTGTAAGTATAAGGTAGGACAAGCCCTGATGTGTGTGGCATGTCCTAATAGTGAATTACAGCCATTTTCGTTTTTCACTATTGCGAGGCTACTTGTTCTCCATAGGCCGGAATGGGCAGTTAGATTATTACATTTTTATAATCCTAACTGACTCAGAGAACATGGTAGAAATTCGAGTTTAGTATGCCTGAACTCAGAATGATAAAATACATCTTTTAGTGAAGTTGGTTTTAACATTCTGTGTTTGAAAATACCAGTTTTAGAAAGTAGGTATTTTCTTGTCCAACTATCCAAAGCCTGCCTCTGTTAGGTTGTGTGTTCCTTTTCTGGTGTTTCTGAGTGACCGGACTGGGGGATTCCAAGAGACAGAATGAGTCAGCCCAGTGGTGAATAGAGAGATCTGCATCTAGATGGGTGGGAGGAGTTGCACCTGGGGCCTGAATAGGGCTGTGCCTGCCGTCCACAATGCTGGCTCCACCTCCTGGGGTGCGGCTGATGTCTCTGCCCTGCACATTGAATGAAGAGAAGGAAACTTGTCAACAAAGTGCTCCAAGGCTGTGCTTTTCCTCCTCAATGCAGGCTCCACCTCCTGTGGGGCGTCTTATGATTCCGCCCTGAACTGTGTAAGGAAAGAAGGAGTCCTGTAAACAGAGTGCTTCAGAACTGGTTTGGACTTGGCAAAGGCCCCTCTGCCCTCATAGGACAAAGGACAATGGATTTTGGGGTATAAATATTGGGACCCGGATCCCAAGAAATTAGATCACTTTTGGACTACAAGAAACATTTACTGAGGAGAGACTATCCCTAAGCTGAAGTGCTGCTTGGGGGATTGGCCTGCAGTGGTTGCCTGACTGCCAAAGGAAGGAAAAAGGAACTTTGCGTACTTTGCTTTCAACTTGTGATGGATCTCCAAGGGCTTGAAATAGAGCTTGCATCCTGCTGAAGTCTCAGGGACAACAGACTTCAACACCCGCTCCCCAGAGTTCTTTGGAAGTGCCTGCTGCTGTTTTGGGCATTCGAAGAGACTGCGGGTCGCAAGGAGCTGGAAGCGCGACTCAACGAGGAAGAAGCATGTCGCCGTCGCATCTCTGAACAAGGGTGTCGCCTCTGGAGCTGTCGTATTGCACCGCATCGAGAGAAGCGTCTCGCAACAAAGAGGAAGTGTGTCACCGTCGCTGCTACTGCCGTCGCATTTCTGAAAAAGGGTGTTGCCACTGTAGCTGTCGTATTGCACCGCATCGAGACAAGTGTCTCACAATGAGGAAGAAGCGTGTCACCGTCGCTGTGGCTGTGCATCTCTGAACAAGGGTGTCGCCGCTGTCACTGTCGTATTGCACTGCATCAAGGAAAGCGCCTCGCTTTCCCGGAGAAGCACCCCGCCGTCTGAGCTGCTGTCGTCGCATTTCTGAACAAGGGTGTCACCGCTGCAGTTGACGCATCGAATTGAGACTTCTCGCATCATCTGAGAAGCGTGCCGCATCTGGAAGATCTTCATGTCTTTATTTCTTTGTACCACATCTTTGCCGCATTTCCATCGATGCAACATTGCTTGTTGTGGAAGCGCAACGCATTGTAAGGTATATTGACACAAATGTGTCGCATCTTAAGAACTGAACTGATCTAAGCTAAAACTACCATCTTAAGTATAGTATTGTGTATTTTTGTCATTTATGGTCTTGTGTTAAATCTATATAAAGAATGCTTATTTTTAATATACTACTGTGTGGTGTCCATCTGCAGTGTTGTCACTGGATTACTGTATGTGTTCACAAATGCTTTGCACACTGCCTCTGAGATAAGCCTGTCTGCTCGTGCCAAGCTACCAAGGGGGTGAGCAGGGGTTATTTTAGTAGTGTACCCCCTTACCCTGACTAGATGCAAGGGTCCTTATTTGTCACACGTACCTACCTGTGCCAACTAGAGACCCCCCAAATCTAACAGCACAATGCATCACTGTTACCCATTGTATAAAAGGGGGCACCCTACAGTGATCTCACCATCCCTATAATAAGGCACTATAATTAACTTCACAGCAGAACCCTGTACTATGTGGTCACGCACCATGTGTCAGAGCTTCCTAGCATGAACCTGCATCCCTGAGGGATAGACCAGCAGAAAAGTGTAGTATTCACTCACCCTTTCTACAGGATGAGGCGCTGTGCCTTGGACTCACCCTTTCAGTAACAGAGCTGTGTAACTCACCATCGGTACAGGATAGTATATGGATAGGATAATATTTATACAGCACACTTATACTCGAGGCTGTCAAGGCGCTGACCGGATGGGGGAGGAGGGAGAACTGCCAACACCCAGCTAAGAAGGAAATAGCCATGTTTTCAAACGTTTTCTGAAGACCTGGAGAGAGTCCGCTTTAGGGATAAAAGGGTGCAATGGTACACAGCAGGACGCTGTGCGGCTCACCCCACAGATATGAGGGCACTTTATGATAATCCTCTAGAAAAGTAGCAAAACAAGTCTAGGTTTTGGGAACCCCCTTTCATAGTTTCGAAAGTGTAAACACTTAACGAGTCGCTAGTTGCTAGTTTTATTTATGAAGTTGTAGCTTCAAGCAGGAGGGAGGCAGACCAGGGTAGATCTCGGAATAACACAGGGAACACACTCCACTGAGTGCAGCAACACACTCCACTGAGTGCAGCAGACAACTTGGGCATCGTGCACAGCCTCAGGGAATGGACTTCAGAAATACGTGCGCCAAAGCTGTATCTGTTGGCAGGAAGATGCAAACTAGGGTCTATTGAACGTTTTGTAAAACAAACTGAATAATAAAAACATTGTGCTGAATTTCTCCGTAAAGTGATTGAAGCCTCCAGGATTCATGCTCGACAACCGCAGCGACCCTGTCTCCACCATCCTCCTGGACAACCTCGACAACCTCTGACTAAAGCAACTTGTCACCACCTCCACCCACAAAGCCAGACATATCCTCAACCCCATTTTCGCAGGAGGGACAAACATCCACTTCAGACACACCTCGCAGCCCTTCTGGACAGACCACCACTGTGTACACTTCACCTTCAACACCACCAGCAACACCACCCTCCTCCACGACCCACCCTCCAACACGACCGACACCAACTCTGCAGCCAATGAACTACACCGCTGGATCAACAGCCGCGCAGACAAGCTTGCACCCTTTCGCCACCCCGTCAGGCAACGCCCCCTGAAGACCACCTGGTTCACCACCGACCTCCAAGAAGTCAGGCGCTCCTGCAGACGCCTCGAGAAACTCTGGAGAAACAGGAAAACCACAGAAGACCAGAACACCTAAAGGATCGCCATGACTGAATACCACCTGCGCATAAGAGCCACTGAGAGGACCTTTATCCGGAACAAAATCCACACCATGTAACGCAAAGGAACTCTTTAACATCATACAGCAGTTCTCCAAAACCTCCAGCGAAGCCATGGACGTCACACCATCCCTGGACCTCTGCAACAAGCTCCGCTTCTACTTCCACCTGAAATTCAAGGCCCTCTATGACAACTTCAGCGAACAGACTCCAGACACCACTCCTCTCTCCACCATCGACAACCAGCCCACCATCACCCCCAGGAAACCAGCTACCACTGAAGATACTGCCACGACCATGAAAAACACCCACTCAGGAGCCCCCACGGACACCTGCCCGCCGCACATCTACCACAGAGCCTGCCGCCGCCATAACACCCGGACTATGCCGGACCATTAAAACCTCGTTCAAATCCGGCACTTTCCCTGACAACTGGAAGCAGGCTGAGGTCAAGCCTCTCAAGAAAGCCTCGGCTGACTCGACGTACCTGAAAACTACCGACTCATCTCTCTTCTTTCCTTCGCAGCCAGTCACTGAGAGATTCATCAATGCCCAGCTGATCACCTTCATTGATGAGAACGCCATCCTCAAATCTTCCCAGTCCAGATTTCTCAGCAACCACAGCACCGAGACCGCCCTCCTCGCTGCCACCAATGACATCCGCATGCTAGTTGACCAGGGCCACACTGCAGCCCTCATTCTACTAGACCTCTCCGCAGCTTTCTACAACGTCTCCAACTGCACTCTCGCTGCCAGACTCCACGACGCCGGCACATGGGGAACCACCCTCGGCTGGATCTGCTCCTTTCTTGCCGGCAGAACCCAAAGGATCAGACTCCCACCCTTCCTCTCCGAACCCACAGATTTTAACTGCGGAGTACCCAAAGGATTCTCACTCAGCCTCACACTCTTCAACATATACATGACCACCCTCGCCGCCATCGTTAGACAGCATGGGCTCAGCATAGTATCCTATGCAGACAACGCCCAGCTCATCCTCTCCCTCACGAAGAACCCCGAAGACACCAGACTCAGTTTCCAGGAAGGAACGAAAGACGTCGTGGCCAGGATGAGAAACAGCTGCCTTAAGCTCAGGAGGAGATCCTCATCCTTCGACCCTGCTCCACCGCTTGGGACAACAGCTGGTGGCCCTCTGCAGCCCACCCACTTCGACTGACCACGCCCAAAACCTTGGCATCATTCTAGACTCCTCCCTCACCATGGCCCGCTGGATCAACGCCGTCGCCTCCACCTGCTTCTACTCCCGCGACATCCTCCACAAGACCTTCAAGTGGATCCCCCCCAGAATTCAGAAAGACCTTCACCCACGCACTCATAACCAGCAGACTGGACTACGGTAACGCCCTCTACCCTGGAGTCAACAAATCCCTGCTACACAAGCTCCAAACCATCCAGAACACCACAGCCAGACTCGTCCTCGAAACCCCACGACATGAGCACATGACCAAGCACCTATAAGGCTTCTACCGGCTCCCCATCGAGAAGAGTAACCTTCAAGCTACTCACCCACACCTACAAATCCCTCCGCAACATCGGACCCAAATACCTTAATTAAAGAGTCTACTTCCACGTACCCAAAAGGAACCTCCGCTCCGCCGACCTCGCCCTGACAGAGACACCACGCATCCGCAGAACCAGAGCAGGTGGAAGAGCCTTCTCCTATGTCGCAGCAAAGGCCTGGAACGAGCTCCCAGTCAACATTAGACGCTCCTCCACTCTGCACACCTTCAGGAGGTGCCTCAAGAACTGGCTCTTCGACTGATCCGGAGCTGCTCCCGCCCCCCTCCGCCTCCCTACCTCCCCCCTAGTGCCTTGAGACCCTCACGGGTGAGTGGCGCGCTTTAAAACCCCTGATTGATTGATGCTCCACCTACTGTCTTTGAGCAAGTATTGGAACTTCCCGCCCCTCTTCAGTGTCTGGCTGGCCCTTTGCTCTCTGGTTCTCGTGCTACATTTCTATGGACACCAGTGTCTCGGTGGGCACACTGCCATCGCAGCACGGAGTTAACGACGAAACATTAAGGTATGTGCTAGAACAGTCCCATCAATGTGAATATGGCGTAACGGCTAGAGTGGCCAACTTTTAAACTGGGAACCGGGTTCGAGTCTCTGCAGGATGCTCAACATCATGTGTAATTGTTTAGCAAAATTTACAAATAAAAATGTGGCGAAGAGTTTGATACACCGGATGGGGCAAGCAGCGATGAGGGGTGGGGTGAAGCACAAACTGGCGCCTTCTGTCATTTGATATCGCTTTTTGAATGCTAAACATATGTGACCGAGATAATAACATAATTTACATCCCGGTTTACAGAAACAGTGTTAAAGCTAAGAGTGACAATGCTCTGCAAGTGAAAAGGGAATCTTTGCCAAACACGAGCAGGAAACTAAGAAAAAAAAATCCCCCAACGAACAGATAAGCAACCAGAGCGTGATGCTACAGTACTTAGTCCCTTCTCTGTGGGAGGAAACAATAAGACAGAAAGTAGGGACAAAGAGAAAGATTGACAAATAGCCAGCAAGGATTTAAACACTTGTTTCTTTAAACCCATCAGAAAGTTTGGACAACATTCAATTTAGAATGGAAGCAATCATGCTTCAGGGTGATTAAAGATAGAAGTCACCATCATAATTTACAGCAGAAAAGATCAACAATAGACAAAGGAAAAAACCATCACTAATTATCCTCAACAATTTCACCCTAAAGCCACCCAGATAGTAATAGGTACCTGATACACTTAAGACAACTCTGATATGAAGTATCTTTTGCATGATGATACTATGCAAAATAAAGAATTCATATTTGTTAATGAGTTGGCCTGATGTGGGATCCAAATTCTGTAGATCCCTTTGGACTACCTTTGTTTCTGACACTACGGATGGCAGGCGAACTTGGATAGAGCTGGCAGCGGCTCTGTGCAACAGGTGATTTTTGCCTAGCTCAGGTGAATGCTGGATGTTTGGTTGTCCTTACCAGACACTGGTTGTCTTATTTGTTGTCCTATGAATTCGTACACAAATAGTCTCTCATGATTGATTGCTACTTGTATTTTTGCAAATTATCCTCAGTACCATGTGTTTAGGTATCATAACTGTTCTTATCCAAAGCACTCGGTCACCCACTTGGATTTTTTTTGTACTATACAAAACTGTAAATAATCAATAATAAGCTATTGATGACCGATAAATATACATTTGAAGACATAAAATGTTATTATATGTGAAGCTGAAATACAAAACCCGTCATTTCGATCTGCTGAGACGAGGGGGACAATCAAGATTTTTGACATTATAATAACACAAAACAGTTCAACATTGGAAAAATACAAACTAAGTAGCGTTCAAAAAAGTTTCAGCTGTTCCCTCTTCTTAGGCCTTTACAGGTCTGATGCTGTAGCCAGGTTCATGGTCGTCTTCTTTGAACAGACTGTCACCAAAGATAGTAGGACAATCAGTGGAATAATTGGAGGCTTTAGGGAGATAATCAATGGCTCTCATACTGATTACTTAATAGAGGTGAAACATGCCACAGTCCTCGTCTGTTTCTGAGGTGGGCTATTGTCCTCCTTTTGCCAAGAACGACTATTTACCTTCTGCAGTGAGTCATGGCTGCCTTTGGCAGTGTGCTGTGGCCTTCCTTCTGCAATGCGCTGCGGTCTTCCTCCTATTTGGGGACCGCCTTCCTCTTTGCGAATGGGCTACCACCAGTTTTGCAACCGAATTCGGGCCGCAAAACAGTTTTGTAGTTTAAAACAGTAATACATTCCATACCGATCCAGTATTTGGAAGGGACGCCCTAAATAATCCCCTTCCAAATACTAAATCGCAAATGTAAAATGCGATTTGGTACCAAGCTAACGAATCGCATTTCGTACATTTGAAAAAGAATTTTTCCGGTCGCAAATGGCTGGATTCTGCAAATCGGGCCGTTTGCGACCGGAAAAATGGTGTGTACATCTGGCCCTCGTCCCATAGTGCCCTGGTGGATTATAGAAATTAAATACATATATTATCCCATTCATTCACAATTTTCTGCCATTGACTCCAATGTTTGGTTCCCATATACATATGTGTGTATATTATTTATATTTTAAAGTTGGTGCCAATAAATCAGATTTTCTGGATTTTCATCTGATATTTTTCAAAAATATTCAAAATTGCTAATATTTTTGGACATATTTGCATTTGATAATGAAACGTACAAATGGTGAGATAAATAAACAGTTACATGTTCAGCATTTCTCTCCCAGTAGGATTTCAAAAGTCTTTGCATATCTTCATTAATCACTAGCATAACATACACGATTTTAGGGATAAGAATAATGTTTGCCAGGGCCACTTATCCCAATACAGATAGCAACAGAGTCAGCCATTGCACTATATCTTTTATTCATGATCTCCGAGTGACCGCGCATTCTCCATTTGCCGGCTGTTCCATTTTGGCAGCCCTTGTGCCCAGGTGTTTGAAGTCGTGAGTCGTGATAATCTTCTCTCAATCATTCCAAGTACCCCCATTAAACCTGCGTTGCAGGGGTAAAAGCTTGGTTTTATTTCAGTTATCTGTAAGGCCTGAGAGCTCAGCAAATTCCCCTAGTGCCTATATGATTTTGGGACCCAGCTTGTCAGGGTTGCTGATGTAAGTGAAGAGGCCATCTGTGTTTTAGGATATTTTGTCTTCTAGACCATCATACCAGATGAACCCTGATGCCTGGTTATTCAGTCTTAGGTGTTAGACCAATGGCTCAATGGCTAGAATTAATAGCAGGAGTGAAGGGAGCACCCCTGTCTTGTTCCACCGCCCAGTTTAAAGGGGCTTGATAGGGCTCACGTCTGAATGGTGAGCAAAAAAACGATGGATTTAGGCCCAGATCTCTGTACTGGGGTGAATGTATGACATTGTTCTACATTCTGACCATCAACTGTTTTTGCGCTTGATAGGGCTCCCATCACCCTCACACATGCATTGAGGACTCTATATAATAGTTTGATATAGGCTGCGAAGAGGGCCTAAGTCCCAAGTGCAATAGGGGGTAACAGGTATCCTCAAGAAATGTCAAAATCTTCCCAAAGTTTATTGACATGAGGGCTGGCAGGCTTTCCAATTGTTATGGCATTTTATACTCTCCTAATCTTGAGTCAAGTGCATGTATTGGGCATGTTACCGCTTTGGTGTATGTGCATGGGGTCTGGTATTCTGATGCTCAGTCGGTTGGCTTGGATCTAAACAGAGTATAGCAAATTGTGGGTTGTCAAGGAAATCTGCACGAGGCCCTTTTGAGAGAAGGGGGGGACCACTGAGAAGACAGCAGCTACCAGGGGACTCCTAAGCCCCAAAAATGACCGTTCTGACAAATGAACATTCCTTTAGATTAACTGGCTGTGATGCCCGCGTGTTAGTTATAGGAAGTCTCGCTTGAGGGCATTACCTAGACGGGCACAGCGCTGTGTGCGATTCACTTGCCATACGACCTCCAATCGCACAGCACTTTCTGATTTAATTTTCTGTGACATATTGAGTCTCTGTTGTAGCCTACAGATCTCCACAGCTGTGCCCTCGTTTTTTTCCCCTTGCGATCTGGACATCACTGCCTTTAAAGGCATTGCTATTCTCGGATGCCAGCAGGGCATTGCGTCGACTGTCGCCGGGCTGTGATTGGATGCAGTGGTAATACTCGCAGAGGACAAAGACAAATAGGATGCTGACCGTGAGATTTAGGTTGGAAACTGCCCAGTGACAGTTGGGCAATGCCCCCAGTGTTTGACTGAGAAGGTGGCATTG
The DNA here is from genome assembly GCF_964263255.1 of Lissotriton vulgaris. Lineage (NCBI taxonomy): Eukaryota > Metazoa > Chordata > Amphibia > Caudata > Salamandridae > Lissotriton > Lissotriton vulgaris. Next base: position 85,411,054 of record NC_141693.1, read on the forward strand.
CCACGCTGTCCGCAAAGAAAGGTCTTGGAGCATGCGTCACTATTCATGGTGCTTGAAGGGCACAGTAGCTACGCATTTTAAACTGCACCGGCTATGAGCCATAGCACCCACTCGGAGACAGTGCACCGACCCTGGGTAAACCCTAGCTTCCACTCTGAGCCATAAGACCCCCCTCTGAGCCATAAGACCCCCCTCTGAGCCATAAGACCCCCCTCTGAGCCATAAGACCCCCATAAGACCCCCTCTGAGCCATAAAACCCCCCTCTGAGCAATAAGCCCCCCCCTGAGCCATAAAACCCCCCCTCTGAGCCATAAGACCCCCCTCTGAGCCATAAGACCCCCCTCTGAGCCATAAGACCCCCCCCTCTGAGCCATAAGACCCCCGCCCCTCTGAGCCATAAGACCCCCCTCTGAGCCATAAGACCCCCCTCTGAGCCATAAGACAACCCCCCCTCTGAGCCATAAGACGACCCCCCTCTGAGCCATAAGACGACCCCTCCTCTGTGCCATAAGACCCCCTCTGTGCCATAAGAACCCCTCCATGCCATAAGACTAAGGGTGGGCACAAAATCCGTCCGCTCGTGGATTTTGCGGAGTTTCGGCAATTTCGCGATCTGCGAATAGCGCCAAATTGCCAAAAAATCTGCTCGCGCACAGATTATCATTTTTTTTTGCAGCATCTTCGTGGATAATGCAGGCAGGATTCATTCTGGCACGATGCTCCTGTCACAAAAATTAAACCTCAACAGGAAGCACTTACAGAATGATATAAATAAAGCAGGTGCCCGAGTTGAAGCTCAAATTCAGTCTCGCATTATAATCAGTCCAAACAACTAGTGAGCACGGTCGAGGCTAGGCAGGTGTGCTTTCTCCCCATATCTCTACCGCCTAAAATTCGATGTAATCCTTGATGGAGGTCTTTGCATTCACGAGTTTCTCTAGCGCAATCCCTGTGTGCTTCCTTTGACCAGGAGGCTGCTTCCTTCTCATCTCTGCTCTGATCGGTCTCTGACCCTTAAAGAGGCATGTGAACTCGCATGGAAGCCTCGCCCGTTTGGCCCCGCGACACACCCACTAGGGTATACAACGTCTTTGCGTCCTTTCCTCACAATGGTGGACAGTTCACTCGAGGGACCTCTGCACCTTTTAGCGCGGTGGCAAAGTTACAGACACACATGTGACAAATGGCAAAAAAATCCACCAGCTCGCTGGAAAATCTGCGAATTCGTGGATGTTTTTTGCCATTTCGCATGAATTTGTGGACTGCAGATCCGCCAAATTCGCCCATACTTACATAGACCCCCTACGTGCCATAAGACCCACTCTGTGCCATAAGACCCACTCTGAGCCATAGCACTCACTCTGAGCCCTACCATCCATGCCTCTAATCCCTAGCACTCACTCTGAGCCATAGCACCGACTCTGAGCCCTAGCATCAACTTTGAGCCCTAGTACCTACTCCGAGCACGCGCATCTACTCAGGGTGAACCTTAACATCCACTCTTCCTTACTCCCTAGCAAAACTTTGAGCCGTGGCATTGTCTCAGAGCTCTAGCATTAACTTAAAGCTCCAGCATCGACTTTAGGTGAACCCCAGCTGCCTCTCTGAGCCCTAGCACCCACTATAAGAGACCTTAGCATCCACTCTTCCAAAGTCTCTTCACTTTAGCACCCACTCTCACACAATGTGAGCCCTAGCACCGACTCCGAGCCCTAGCACCGACTCTGAGCCCTAGCACCCACTCTGAGCCCTAGCACCCACTCTGAGCCCTAGCACCCACTCTGAGCCCTAGCACCCACTCTGAGCCCTAGCACCCACTCTGAGCCCTAGCACCCACTCTGAGCCCTAGCACCCACTCTGAGCCCTAGCACCCACTCTGAGCCCTAGCACCGACTCTGAGCCCTAGCACCCACTCTGAGCCCTAGCACCCACTCTGAGCCCTAGCACCCACTCTGAGCCCTAGCACCCACTCTGAGCCCTAGCACCCACTCTAAGCCACCTCATAATCCACTCTTCCCTAATCTCTCTTCTTTAGCACCCACTCTCAGACAAAGCAACGACTCTGAGTGAACCCTAGCACCCACACTGACCCACTAACATCAACTCTTCCCTAGTCTCCAGCACCAACTCTAAGTAATAGTGCTAACTTTTAGTCCTAGCACTGACTCTCACCTTTAGAACCCCTACTGAGCACTAGCATTGACTGAAATACACAAAAAGTTCTGAAGCACTGACTCTGGGTCAGACCAAGATACCCCTCTAAGCCCTAGTATCTACTCTTCCCTAGTCCCCATCACCAACTCTGAGCCCTAGCAGCAGGTCACAACTCTAGCCTCTGATCTGAGCCCAATCACTGACTCTGGCTCAGCGCTGGTATCCATTCTGAGCATCAACATCCACTCTGTTACCGTTCCATATCCATCGCATCTGCAAAGTGCGACAGACAGACGCCCAGTGGCGGCTGCCTCGGAGCAGAGGTGGTGGGTGGAAAAATAAATAAAACAAACTTACAGTCGCACGTCACTCCTCTGTCCTCACCAGCACCGGAAGCACCCAGGCTCCCGTACTCTACCAGCCAATCATGACGCTGCATGTCCAGTGTTGTGATTGGTCTGAGCGGCCTGTTTAACCACTCGGGCAGTGTCTGTGAGCCTGGGCATGTTCTCCATGAGGGTGTGAAACACAGCCCAGTAGAAAACATGATAATTGTGCATGACTGCTTGGCCCGCTCAGGAGGGCTGGCCAAGCAGCCATGCACACTCAGGGAGGGGGTACAAGCCACTCCTGCTCCTCTCATGGCGGCAAGCCCAGCCCCGCCCTACCCAGCCTGGCGTGGAGTCCCGCAAAGAACAATAAAATTATTATAATGTTTTGTTATTATCCTTTTATTTTATTTTTTTTCCACTGCTACGTGAGCAGTAGGGCGAGGCTCCTCCGCCTTAGAGGATGAGCTGCTACTGTCAGACACACACCTACACATACACTCACACACCTACACCCTTACACACATCTTTTGCTAAGCACACCCTGGTGTGCAGTCTTCTACCTACATATACATCTACCACAGCCTACGCCGACATGCCTATACATACCTACCTAAATGCATCTACGTCTCAATGCATGCACGCATACTCCGACATGTGTGTTATGTTCCTGAAGGTCCGCCCCGAGGTCCGGAGGGACGGACAAGTTGGTCATGTGACCGCCCTATAATAAAAAGAGGTCGAGCACGTGCGAGGGCGTTCAGAGAGAGACGCGCCGACCGAACAAGCAACTTTATTCCCAGTGTCTGGCTGAGTTTATTCTAGGGCCACGTGCTAGGCCTAGTCAGGGTTAGATGCCCCTTGAGTGTAGATCACCCGACACAACAATTGGCGACGAGGGTGGTGATCGATCCCCCGCTCGGGGTGCGTGTGTGTGTCCCTCTTGAGGTGAGGCGGCTGCGGGCACTACCACGTGTCCGCGGTGCTTGTGCCTTGCCACCACACACCCCCCCGCTCTGCCTGCCTGGTGGAAATACTCTGATCCCTGGCTCTCATCAGGTGAGCGGCGCTGGCTCACATTTTCCTGCGGCGCACAGGAGTCTGATTGGTCGCGCGAGGTGCTTCCCCCGTGGACCCTCCACGCCTCGGTGCCACGCCGCACTGGGCTACACGGGTGTAATCCGCACCAAGACACAACTGGACGGGCGCTCCGGCTGCCGCTGGATCACATCCCGGCTGCCCACGGACATCCTCCCGGGCGCCTAGAGCGATGGCAAACATTCCACCCATTGAGCCGTTTGTGGTGGAGGGTGCGCCATCCACTCTCGCACCGAAGTGGAAAGAATGGGTGGACAGGCTCTTCATATTCTTCGAGGCCACCAAGGTCCATAAGGAGCAGAAGCGTGCCATGATCCTCCATCTTGGTGGCAAGGATATTCATTCCATCGCCCGCACCCTTACGGAAGCAACTCCCAAAACCCACCACACGCTCATAAACGCGCTCAATGCGCATTTTGAACCCATGGCCAACCAAGACTATGAACGGTTCATTTTCAGACAAGCGCGGCAACTGCCAGATGAATCGCTGGACGCCTATCACTCTCGGCTGAAGAAACTGGCACTAACGTGTGGATTTCAGGATGTCACGGAGGAAATCAGAGGCCAGATTATTCAGGGTTGCGCTTCCGCTAAACTACGCGAGAGAATTCTGGAGGAGTCGGGGAAACCCCTCCCAGACATTCTCACGCTGGGCCGCACGAAGGAGCTGTCCAAGGCCAGGGCAGCCCACATGGAAGCAGCTCTACAGGCCAACATGAAAGTGGAACCGGTGAACAAACTACAAGTCCGCCCACAGCCCAAATGGGTGAAGCGAACAACAACTCCGCAGGGCGGAGCTTCGGCGCAATCATGTGGGTACTGTGGAGGCCCGAGACACCCGGCGCCAGAATGTCCAGCACGGGGCAAGATATGCTCCGGGTGCGGAAAAATGAATCATTTTGAAAAGGTGTGCCGGTCCAAGAAGTTTAGCAAGCCCCGCCAGACAGTACACACGGTGGCGGAGCCCGAAGGCGCGGAAGGAGGACCCAGCAACAGTGACATGGATGACGACGAGGAGGAGCGGTCCGTCCACAAGGTGCACATGATCGGCACGGCCACCCGACGCACAAGGACACTACCACAATGTGCGATACAAGTAGCTGATCAGGACATCATGGCAACTGTGGACACGGGCGCCTCGATAAATCTCATGAGTGCGTCCCTCTACGGAAGCAAGGCTAATTCCCCCAGCCTCCGCTCCACTCCGATCACCGTTTTTGCCTACGGCCAGGACGTGCCCCTCCGCATTCGAGAAAGTTTAAAGCAGCAGTCCGGCACGGAGACAAGATAACGCGTGCCAACATCTTCGTGTCGGAGGAAGGTCAAGGCATGCTCCTGAGTTGTCGGACGGCAGAAGACTTGGGAGTGGTCTCTTTTGCATTTGGGGTGCACGAGGAATCTGTGCAGCAACTGATTGCAGACTTTTCGGACTTGTTCGAAGGGATTGGCCGCTTCAGGGGTCGGGAAATTCACCTGCATGTGGACCCCACTGTTCAACCGGTAGCCCTGCGACACCGGCGGGTCGCGTTTCATTTAAGGCCACTGGTTGAGGAAGAACTACAGAAGCTGGAAGCCGCGGGCATCATTGAGAAGGTGTCCGGACCCACCCCCTGGGTGTCGCCCATTGTGGTTACCAGGAAGCCAAAGCAGCCGGGAGCGGTCCGGATATGTGTGGACATGCGCCTCACCAATGCGGCCATCAAAAGGGAACGACATATCACCCCTACGATCGACGACCTGATCGGAGAGATGGCCGGGGCCCGGTGGTTTTCCAAGCTGGATCTCCGGGCGGGGTACCATCAGCTCGTGCTGGACAAAGAATCCCGGAACATTACGACGTTCTCCACCCACATCGGACTGCGCAGGTACACCAGGCTGAGCTTTGGGATATCCAGTGCTGCCGAGGTGTTCCAGAATGTTATCCAAGAGCTCATTACTGGCATACCGGGGGTGATCAATGTCAGTGACGACATCATGGTGCACGCAAGGACAATTCCCGAGCACAACCAACGCTTGGCACAGGTGTTCCGTAGGCTCCGTAGCGCTGGACTCACTCTGCACCGAGACAAATGCGAGTTTCTTCAGACCAAATTAGGATTCTTCGGCTACATATTCTCGGCCAATGGCGTCAATCCTGATCCCGACAAGGTCAAGGACATCAAGGATGCACCTCCGCCCACGACTGTCACGGAAGTCCGAAGCTTTCTCGGGATGGTGAATTACTGTGGTCGTTTCATAAGGGACCTAGCCAACCTGACCCTCCCTCTACGTGATCTAACCAAAGACTCCACACCATGGAACTGGGGAACGGAGCAGGAAAGGGCATTCCAGAATATCAAGAGTGCGCTGTCCAGCAACACCACGCTGGCATTTTTTGATCCAAGACATTCCACTCTCATTGCGGTAGATGCCGGACCGGCGGGATTGGGGGCTGTTCTGATGCAGAGAGCCCGAGACGAGATAGACTGGGCCCCTATCGCTTTTGCCAGCCGGTCCCTCACGGACACAGAACAAAGGTACTCCCAAATCGAAAAGGAGGCCATCGCGATTCATTGGGGATGCCGGCACTTCCACTTGTACGTATATGGCAAGCCCTTCACAGTAGTGACGGACCACAAGCCGCTGCTGTCGCTGTTCTCAGGCACTTTATCCAAGCCACCCCCTAGAATTGAAAAGTGGATTTTGCAATTGCAAGAGTACAACTGTGCCATCGAGTACCAGCCAGGGGCAAAGAATCCGGCGGATTATCTGTCGCGACACCCCCGGGCGGCCACCCCAGAGGAGATGGACGAAGCTGAAGAGACGGAGGCCTATGTGCGATGGGTCGTGGCCAGATCATGCCCGCGCCCCATATCCCTGGAAGAGGTTGTGAGCGCCACGGCTCAGGATGCCTGCATACAGCGGGCCAAGGATCTGCTCCGGACGGCTAACTGGCAGAAAGCCAAGGAGAGCTGGAAGGTACTCACACCAGAGGCCCAGAAAATCATGGACGGCCTGTACCACGTGAGGGCTGAATTGAATGAGGACGCGGCGGGGTGCCTCCTGCGAGGGCATCGCCTGGTGATCCCGACGGCTTTGACAGGCCGAGTAGTTCAACTGGCGCACGTGGGGCACCAGGGAATGGTTAAGACAAAAGCCCGGCTGCGGACAAAGGTGTGGTTCCCGCTCATGGACGATATGGTGGAAACTGTGGTGCGCACCTGCACGGCCTGCCAAACTACGGGCGACAGCCCCCGCGAAGCCCCCATCATTGTGGAACCCAGGCCCCGAGGCCCCTGGGAAAGGGTCAGCATGGATTTTGGCAGCCTTCCGGATGGACGGCACACGCTAGTGATGATCGACGACCATTCCAAATATCCTGAGGTCGAAATCGTCACCGGCACCAGTGCAGACTGTGTGATTCCCAAGATCGAGAAAATCATTGCCACCCATGGAGCCATGAGAGAACTCAGAACGGACAATGGACCGCCCTTCCAGGGTCAAGACTTTGCGGAATATCTCTCGTCCCTAGGAACCCGTCACAGGCGCATCACCCCGAGGTGGCCTCAAGCCAATGGGGAGGCCGAGAGGTTCATGAGAACTTTAAACAAGGTAATTCGCATTGCGCATGATAAGGGACAGTCAGTGGAAATGGCTATTTTCACTTTCCTTCGTAGCTATCGACAGACCCCACACTCCACAACGGGGGTAGCTCCTGCACACCTTCTCCTGGGGCGGGTAATAACGGACTCCATTCCCCATCACCCCCAGTGGGCACCTGAACTGATAGATGAACATACAGTGGAAATGAGGAGACGTTCCGCATGTGACAAGATCAGCAAGAAACGTAGGGCCGTGGCCCCCCACTTCAAAAGAGGTGACCTAGTGCTCATCAAAAATCGGGCCACTGGTGGCAAATTCAAACTCAGTTACGAAAAACGACCATGGCGAGTCAGTGGTGTGAAGGGCACCCGCATCACGGCCACTCGAGGACGAGACAGGGTGACTCGCAACGTGTCTCACTTCAAACTCTACCACCCTTCGAGCAGCGAGCCAAGGCGCCAGCAAGGTGACAGAGAAACCGAAACTGCAACTACGTTGCCGCCTGGTGACTCAACATCTCAGCCCGAGGTCAGGCCACGTGACGAGCAGCAGGTTTCTAGTGAGGAAATGGGCGGAGACACGGAGGCCCTGGATGAGGCCCCAGATCCGGAGGGGGCCGACAGTGAGGCGCCAAGTCCTGAGGTGGAGGCTGGAACAGAGCTGATGACTCATCGGGGGTCCCAACGCCAACTACGTGCCAACCCCACCCCCTCCGGCTGGCTGAGGGACTACTTTACGTAAGACTGTCCTCATTTACATATACGCCCGTAATGTTTGAACTGAGTGCACTGGCATTTTGAAGGACGCTGAAGGTTTCGGTCCTGATAGTATTAAGACAATGAGTATGATCAGATCATGTTTAAGGTTTTGCAGTTTGTTCTTGGCTTTTGTTTTGTTTCCTTGTTTTAGGAGGAATGTTATGTTCCTGAAGGTCCGCCCCGAGGTCCGGAGGGACGGACAAGTTGGTCATGTGACCGCCCTATAATAAAAAGAGGTCGAGCACGTGCGAGGGCGTTCAGAGAGAGACGCGCCGACCGAACAAGCAACTTTATTCCCAGTGTCTGGCTGAGTTTATTCTAGGGCCACGTGCTAGGCCTAGTCAGGGTTAGATGCCCCTTGAGTGTAGATCACCCGACACAACAATGTGCACACAGTTTCTACATTCATACACCTACATGTTCAGGCACATACTTACCACTCCCATAGACATTCACACATATACAAGGAGACATGTCTAGTGGTGCACCCACATCTGTTTAAAAATCCCCACACAGTCTGTGCAGACACAAATACGTAAGTACCGAATACCTCTGCATGTCAACCATATCTGTGTGTACGCACACATCCATCTACCTACATGTACAGATACACCTACCTAGCCACTTATGACTCGCCTACACCGATACATGCACACACACAGCCATGAAAACACAAAAAAACCTGTGCCTACCACCTAAACATCTGCACATTTACAGGATGACCTGTCTAGTGGCACAAACAGTGTACGCGCACGCATACACACCTATGTAAACACCCTCACACGCTGTCTGCGCATACACAAATATCTAATTAGCTAAATACAATTACACCTCAATGCACACACACTCCCTCCTATATACGCACAAAAATCTATCTAAATTGACACCACATGCACACACACACACACACAGCCACCTCTACATCCCCAGCCAGCCTAGCGTGGCAGAGACGATATTTGGATGTATGTTGGGGGGCTTGCATGCTGCAGCCTGGCAGTGCCAGTCTGACATCAGCACAGCCCTCTGTTTCCGTGCAACGTTGGCCCCCAGTTTTGAAATACAAAGGGGGGGGGCCATCTGCTGACTGTTCCGTCGTGTATGTGAAATTCGTTGAGAGATTTTGGTACAGTGGGCAGGTGTGCACATTGCAAATACATACACACAGCACATGTTCCACAAAAACCTCTAATGCAAAGCAGGAGGAAAGTGCAAGGGGTTGAGAAGCTGGCTTTAATTCAGTAGACACCATCCATCTGTGACTCCATCTGCCATGAGGCGCTTATGTGATTACAGGGCCCTATGATTTGGACCCAGGGTGTTGGCATTCGCCCAGGAGCACACTGCGCGTCACGCACAGGCTGGGTACAGTGCGCTTCCGCACTCTTTTCAGCCATTCTCTAGTTACTCTGATGAGAGAACACTTACTAACGTTGGGTACTTCTTTCAGAGGTCTGCTGGGGTTCATCACGCACCATGCTCTGGGGTGGGACCAGAGCCGCCAACTGCATAAGATCAGGGGTTAAAGTGAGCGGGGTCTGTTAGGAACGACGTTCCCAAACTTGTTTTATTTTACACTAACAGTTCTCACCCCATACTTCTTGTCGTCTCGGCCCCACGTTTGCTCACTCCACTCCCCTCAGAATAGTTCCAATACCTTTTTTTATGCACTTCATTCAACCGTTGCATAAGATATCCTATAACAGGCATCGTCTGGTAACCTCTGAGCTTCTCCGATGTAATAAAAACCTCATGTAAAACCCGAAAAGCACACTTCAAAGACAACTCCGATAGCACCCCTTTCCTCCTTATCTATAAGGGATTAATGTTTGTTGTCAGTCGAACCCTCATAGCTGAAGCACGCCTTCCACGAGGCTGCCTTGCAGTGCTTAATTTGTAAACGACGTGCCAGGACCCAATACATTTCTCAGGAGGCCCCTGCAGCTTGCGCCGCCTGTGGCCCCAGCCAGCGCCGCCTAATGCCAGTACCAATGACAACGACTTCCATTATAGGCCTACGGAATACGGATGTGACGTTTTGGATTGTACTGGGTGACCCAATGCTGTAGAAATATCCTGAGCATCATGGTATTAATAGTCTTTGTAAATTAAATGCTTCAACACGTTTCTTACGTGTTTTTTAATAGATTGACAGCGCCACCTCATGGTGTGGTCTGTCATCAATAAGTGCACGTATTACAAACTAAGTGCTGGTGCCTTGCACCGGAAAACACCGGCACAAATTAAACACTGCTGTAGTATAATATACGTGTAATGTGAAGCTACAGTGCAGGGCAGCTAGTTTTTTAAAGCACAGACCCTCTTATTCTGCCAGTCTTTCTTCCCTCCCGTGGAACTGCCCTTCTCTTTACCTTTCAGCTCCACAAGATCCGTCCCTTCGGTCACTCCCTTCCTCCCTGGACCCCGAGCCCCTGCTGCCCTGCCCGGACACCATCAAACATTACCCTGGCCTGGTCTCACTATTTTTGACTGATTACCTGAACAAATGACTGAATAATTATAAAAGAAAAACTTACAATTTACAATATTCAATACAATTGTGAAGTACAATAATTGATTGTGGACTGCATTTGGGTATTCAGTTGAGTGCAAAAGAGGGGTGTGCAATGTACGTTAAGGGGGTCGGGTTTGTGCAGATATCTGTCTCTATAATTAGTTCCAAATAGATTCATTAGATGCAAGTAAATCTGATCTGTAAATCCTGAAAACGTGACATGGATCCGAACCTCCTGGAGCTACATGTGGACACCTCGTCCTAAAAACATCAACAAATGGGTGTCTGGTGGAGTCTGATCAAGGGTGTGTGATTATAGAAAAAACACTGATGTTAAATCTTCAGTTCTATCCCCTGCAACCTGTGGACAAAATGTGTGCGCCAAAGGTAACTCCACCCAGCAGACTGCCCCACCTTACTGTAAATCTGGAACTTTCTTCTCCGCCATATGAGCTCTGGGATGAGGGCGTCCTCCCGCCGCGCCTGTACTTGCTCTGGAAAGCAAAGCATGTTCTAGGCCCACCCAATTCCAAGGACCCCAGCTAAGCTTTGGCAGAGGGAAGCTGTGATAAATCGGCGGGGCAGCAAAACACACAAGATGATGGACGGAATGTTGCACAATGGCAAAACATTCACCCCCAGTCACAGATCTGGGTTGAATCCATCGTTATTTTGCTCACCAAGCCACCCCAGTTCAGACATGGACATATGCAAATCAGCCTTGACCCTGTGCCTCATGGGAACAGCCCAGCCCGAACTGCCAAGCCATGTCTTCCCTGGACCGGAATCAAGCATCCTAGGACCGGTTTCTGGCTATCAGCCGTCTTCAGCCAGGATAGCTTGACTCCAGTGGCTTAGTGAGAACGGGACCCATGTCTGGGCATACCCTTCCCACTGGATTCAAGCAAGCCTGGCTGAAGACGGCTCTAATGCCAGAAACCGGTCCTAGGAAGCTTGAACCCGGTCCAGGGAAGGCATGGCTTGGCAGTTCGGGCTGGACTGTTCAGACTGATTTGCATATGGCCATGTCTTAACTGGGGTGGCAGAGTGGGCTAAAGAACGGTGATGGATTAAACCCAGATCTGTTGACTAGATGTGAGTGTTTGATTGGTTCAGATGCTCCGTCCATCACCAGCCCCTTTTATAATTCGGCGGGGCTCCACCCTGGCGGGACCCCTGGTTCACCTGCCTGTTTCTGAGGTGGAGGGGCTCACGTGAGCGAGCTCCGCCCTTGGACACCTTTAGCGGGCGGTCCATCCATCGCAGGGTTTCCGGTTGATGGACATCCGAGGGTCTGCCCACCTTGGGATAGGCCTATGACGTCCATTGTCCTGCCCGTGAGGTCAGTGCATGAGATGGAGGCCCTGACACAGGGAGAAAACTCCCTGCGCATCAGGGAGGATTAATGTCCTATCATCACAGACACAAGTCCCTCTTTATAGGGGGGGGGGCGGGGGAAGTTGGCTGTTTCATGGAAGGAAGAAGAAGTACCATGATGTGAGGCCACCTGGCATTACATTTGTAATGGAAATGCTGTTGCTGTGTGGACACGAGCGCTAACGTCATCAGTGCTTTGCCGGATCTCTGTATGTTGGGTGGGGGGCTTCCTGTTCATAATTATAGTAATATTACTCTGAATCTCTCCCTTACAACTATTCCTGGACTCTGTAGGACCTCTTCACCACTGCCACATCCGTGCTCTGTAGGAACTGTCACTATTCCATCCTTCCTCTGTAGTAGTACCTCTTTGCTGCTACTGCTTCTCCCCACTGTGCAGTGCGTGGTCTTTCTATTAGTGCCGCGTAGCTGCTGTCTACTGCTCGCCACTGCGACCGCTTCTGGTCTGGGCTTTGGCTGAATCCACTGATGTCCTCGCGTGGCTTCCTTGAGGATGGAATAAATGAGACCTACAGAAACGTTAGCTTCTCTGCTGGCCCCTCTGTCGGGCCCCTGAGGCCCCTTGCATGCTTTTCATCCAAGATTCGAACCTTCACCCACTTCATATTCCATCCTGGAGTTCAGTTCTGTCCACTTGTTGTTTCCTGGTATTTGTAGGATCCCTTCTAGGCTGAGAGCAGGAGAAGGAATATTAAAAGCTTTCACTAGCAGCAGATCAGAGGAGGATGGAGCTCTCGAGTCTCTCCTAGCTCACAAATATTAGGGGTGGGCGGAACTCGCAGAGTTTCACTCCGTGGAACTCCGGGTGGTTGCCTGAAAACTATGCAAGCTTCCATGGAGTTCTGCGAATGGACGGAATTAAGCACGTCGCGCAGCTCGCGTTGATTTTTATCTGCGGGAGGTCATTCCACGTTAAGAAATTAACACGACTGGCACCAAGCCGCGTGCCAGAGGGTACCACTTCGGGGGTTGATTTTGCTACTGCTCTGATAGATTTTCTACTTGAGTGGCAACGTTTTGAACAAACATTTACAACTGCCCATTTTGGGGAAATCTAGCTGGGTGCTCTCTTGGCGACCGAAAATTGCCCTAGGGGACATAAAAACGTACTCACACTCACCAACTTACTGTTGGCTAGCCTGGTGTGAAAAAAAACTCTGCCGCGAGGCAGTTGGCAGAATTTGGCTGGAACTCTGCGTTACATGTGTAATGTGGAGTGGAAAAAACTCTGCCAACTCTGCTGGAGAAGCCAAGTTTATCGCCCACCCCTAACAAATATTCATAGACCTTGGGTAAAATGGTGCCCCTTTGAAGGTTTTGGGGGCCCCTTAAGGGATAGCAGGGTCCCTCTGCACTGCAGGGGCCTATGATAGGCCACTGATGCTGACCATGTCTCTTATTTGTTAGGTATGACCTGGAAAGACCTATTAACCCCTTCGCTGCGGCGGAAATTCCGCCGCAGCACTGGGGGGGCCCGAGCGGCGCTCACATGCTCGTGACGGAGCCGCTCCGTCACGAGCCGCAATTGCACTGTGCTCATGACGGAGCGGTTCCGTCATTGCCCCGCCCGCTTAATAGAACGCGCCGCGCAGGCGCTAAATCAGCGCCGCGCAGGCGCGGCGGCAGGGCCATAACGGAACCGCTCCGTCATGAGCACAGCGCAACCACGGCTCATGACGGAGCGGCTCCGTCATGAGCATACAAGGGGTTAAAGGCTGATTTCATCCTAGCGTCCTGTCTTTATACTGCCTACGCTGGACGCTCCTGGTTTGCGCTCCTGTTGACTACATTGGAACATCTGGCTGAGAATCCGAAGAGCCCTGGTTCCTGTTAGCTCTTTTGCAGCGCTCCACCCTGCATGCAGTGGCCGCAATATGCAACATTAGTTCCATCTGTAAGCTTCCTTGCCTCACTCTCTCACTGTTTCTGTGGATCTCTTCATCTCTCCCTCAGCCTGAACTTTTGTTATGTCCTCGCCTGACTTCTGTTTCCACACATTTGCTGAGTTGACAGTGACCTCAGTCTGGTCTTTCCTGGGTCTGAGTTTCTTTTGCTTTTAACCTTTTTCTGATTCCCTGTTGTGGTTTCCTTGTGCAAAGAGAGTACTAAGTTTTCTAGTGCTTATTTGGTACATCCTCAACCTTCTGTTTCCCACCACAAAAGTGGCCTTAGGTGTCCCAGTGTCTGTTGGGGACGCCCTTCAGTTCCTTGTTGAGTCCCTCTGATTTCCATGCGTCAACAGGGTTTTAGCGTTCCCCTGTTTTTCTCTGCACAAAAACAGTACTTTGTAAGTCATCTAAATGTGTTTATTTGTGGCGGCTCTGATAGGAATAAAAAATATATTGTGGTCTGGTAATGGGGTTACAGTGACCTTCTATCCTCAAACATCAATCTGTCAATATGTTTCGACTGAACACTAGTAGCCATAATGGTAGACAGCCTTCATCAGGATTTAAAGATCCCTGTAAAAGGCCCTGTCCCTATAGTCAGTCAGATTCACACACAGGCACATACACACACAGAAAACAAGCAATACATTCTCAATTGTCACTTTTTTATACAGGCGTTTTCTGTAAACAAGAGACAAACCAAAAACACAATTGAATATATATCACAGCATTTCAGTGAAGGTCTCCTTTCATCCACAAGAAAGTGAGTCATGGTAAATGGTGAGGCACTGCACAAACAAGCAAAAACATGTGGAAGGTAAATGTACTGTTCACATTTGAGGTGTTGTGTATTTCTTGGGTTTTGCCATCACACCTGAATAACTCATGAGTGCCTTTATCATCTTTACCACCTGGCATGGGTTCTGCGCCCCTTATGCCGCTGGTACCTTCTATTTGCTTCGGCTCGAGGCAGAAGGACATCCACTCTGGGTTCGTCCTGGTTAGGAGTATCTGCATTCTACAAAGGTCTATGAAACATGAACAACATTGGGTCGAATCCTAGGAGCTGAACTAGCCTTTCATCTGAGTGAAGTCGATAAAATAAGAAACATCCATCGTCTGGGTAATAGAAATGCTTGTTGCTTGTTCTGATTGATAATTTAGAAGTCAGTTGCTCAGTGGGTTGAATTGCACTTGGCTGAGAGCGGTTTGTCAGCCACACGTTTTATATTGAAATCCTGTCTCAGCCCTTCATCTTTTCTAAAGGTAACAAAATGAGCAGCATTAGGCTGTGTAATAACATCACCTGATCTTCAGAAGGGCCATCTTCAAGGGGTGATTCAGTGGTTTGTGATCAAATGAAACTAAGCAGCCATGTTGTCACTTGTGCTCTACGAATGCTCTGTTCGCCCCACGCCCTAGTGCACAGGGCTGGCTTTTGGCATGAGCGAGCTGGGCCCTCGCCCAGGGCGCCTAGGCTCGAAGACGCGTAGCAAACTTACTCAGCAAACTGGTTTTAATGTGCTTCCAGGCTGACGGTGGCTCAAGGCTCTCTTCCTGTACTCTGTTTCGTGCCCTCCCTTTCCCCTTCCTCTCCACTAAGCTCTCACTTCCAAATTGTGCACCAGAGGAAAGAAGCTTAGGTGTTGCACGGGGCACTAGTCAAAAGGTGGACACTGGTGATCACGTTCCCATGCTATTCTTAGTAAGGGGGACTGCATCCCCCTCTGCATGAGGACAAGGGAGCTGAGCAGTGGCCCCTTAATCGTAAGGCTGCACAGCTGCAGATCTGATGGAGCCAGTCCACAGCCGCCGCCAGTGCAGGAAAGAGTGGTGGGGCGGGTTGGGGTGGGTGGGGGAATTCTGGCAGAGGACAACGAGGGGAAAATTATTTATTTATTTAATTTTCCCTGGTCATCGTCTGTCTAAATCCCATCCCCAACCGCTCTTATTTGCATGGGCCAGGGCTGCCAGTCCATTATTTTTAGGTCTCGCCTGTCGATGCGCATGCGCATCGAGCAAGGCGAGAGTATTGGGACTTATCCACTCTTTATCCACTGCAAGGAATCGTGGCGATTCCTTGCAGTGCCCGTGACTTTTAAACTCAATGCGCATGCGCATTGAGCTTAAAAGCGCGTGCACGTCCGTCTTGGTTTACCCGCTCCGCCCCCTCCCCTTCCCGCCGTCTCGCATTTCCCCTGCCGCATCAAAGGCTTTCACGGCCGGCCGGCCATGCTTTCAGTTTCACGACCGGCCGGCCGTGTGAATTACATTCCAAAGCCCGCTCTCCCTGCTCCGCCCCCTGCTCCGGCCGAGACGCATTTCTCCTCCCCCCTCCTGGGTCAGGTTACCCTGCTTTCTCTTTCGTTTTTTTTCACTTGCCACCCCTACAGCCGCCCCCTCCCCTTCCCGCCGTGTCGCATTTCTCCTCCCCCCTCCCCTCTCTTCCCTCCGTCTTCTTTGTTTATTTTACCCGCTCCGCCCCCTCCCCTGCCCGCCGTGTCGCATTTTTTTTAAATCCCCACTTCCCCCCCTACCCCCCATCAATGCCAACACTGACGCCGTGCTCTGCTGCTTCCTCTTTCCCCCGCCATTGCTTGCCTGTCTCCCCGCACTCTTCCGGTCGTTGCTGTTGTGGTTGTTATCACTTTTTAGGCTAATCCAGTTTTGCACCTTACGCTGTTATCACCTCTAACATACGGGACATATATTTCTCCATACAACCTCCCTTGTTTTCTTGAGGCTAGACTGCAGTAAGTCTTCAGAATGCACTATTTGTTACAAATTACATTACATTTAATTTAAGAGCCGTGTGACTGGAAACATGCAAAGAACGCGGCAAACATGGAGATGCTATCTGCCTCTAAAAGCGAGAGAATGCAGCTCTGAATAAATTGCCAGCAAGCCGCAGTAACCACAGTGAATTTCACAGAGTTCTATCGTAATCAGCACGCGCGCCCTCAAGCAGGTGTTCAATTCCCCCGTCATTTAGGAGGAAGGAGACGAAGATGGCAAAATATACAATTTAGGAGGTATTTTTCAATTCAATGTTTTTGTGACTCGCCCTAAATGTATAAAAGTCTGAGGCAGGCTGCACTCACATGAACATCATGGAAGCACCAGATGCTTTTAACCCGGCGGTGTCTCCAGAGATGACTGAACCAATTTGCGTTGTTGCATGTTTATCATGAGTGAAAGGATAATGTCCGATAGCATTAGGCTCAGCGCATGCGTCCGTCCAGCACCTGCTCGGACTCTAGTTTCTTGCAATCGATCCCCTCTCACCGTCTTACATCTTTGTCTCTCCCTTCACCATCATTTATTTTCATTACGTAACTTTCTGTACCTGGCTTTTTCATTTTTTTTTTTCTTCGTTGTCTGCCGTGCCTGTTCTCTTCCACCCTCTCTCCAGTTATCTGACTTGCCTACCGCTACCTTCAAACGTGGCTGGCACAGGTAAAAGCGGTGAGGTGTGGCGTTGGGGGAAAGTCGGCAGACGACCGGATAGGTAAAATTACATAAATAAATTAATAAATAAAAAAATAAAACCACATCAATTGCCCTCGACGCATCTGAAAATATGAGACTGTGTGAAATACACATTACTAAGGCCTCTGGAAGGGGTACTGGTCTTTGGAGTGTCTCAATCACTCCCGCTCTCCGCTTCACTCCACTTCCCTCTTCACTCTCTCTTAGACACTTACACCTTCGTTGCTATCCCCCTCTTTTGAAATTCTCCATCTGTACATTCTGCACGTACCTCCTTGCATCTCCTGGACTCCAACACCTCTGTACACACACAACGCTCCCACCTACCTGTAAGCACTGCATTTACTTTCTCCCTGTCAATATTTTGGCAGCTATGTACCTCTTTTGCAGGCTTTCACATTTAACCCCGAATACAATTGGTGCTTGTGACCATTGCTCTGTGCGATCAACAGAGAGGCCAATGAATAAATGGGCGTGTATGCTGAGCACCTTTATGGCCCACGGATAGGCACTGTGAGAAACTGCCACTGCCTTCTGCATCAACTCCAGGGCGCTCAGTCATGGCCTGTTATAAACACCCACCACAACCTGGACTCACAGACTAGAAATGTCTCTGTTCACAGTAAACACTATACAAGAGTTTTATGGTGCATGAAAATACCAGTGGAGGCTCCTCGAGGGAGTGCTGCGGGCGGTGGGCGGGGCAAGGGAGAGGCAGGGTGAGGGATAGTAAACTCTGGCATACAGACAGAAGGGAGTTCACTCTCACTCATCCTCCTTCACCCTCAACCCCTCACCCTCACTCACCCTCACCCACCCTCAACCCCTCACCCTCACTCACCCTCAAACCCTCACCCTCACTCACCCTCACTCACCCTCAACCCCTCACCCTCACCCTCACTCACACTCACCCTCACTCACCCTCACTCACCCTCACCCACCCTCAACACCTCATCCTCACTCACCCTCACCCTCACTCACCCTCAACCCCTCACCCTCAACCCCTCACCCTCAACCCCTCACTCACCCTCACTCACCCTCACTCACCCTCAACCCCTCACCCTCACTCACCCTCAACCCCTCAAACTCACCCTCACTCACCCTCAACTCCTCACCCACCCTCACCCTCACTCACCCTGACCATCACTCACCCTCAACCCCTCACTCACCCTCAACCTCTCTCACCCTCACTCACCCTCAACCCCTCACCCTCACTCACCCTCACTCACCCTCACTCACCCTCACTCACCCCCTCACCCTCACTCACCCTCAACCCCTCACCCTCAACCCTTCACCCTCAACCCCTCACCCTCAACCCCTCACTCACCCTCACTCTCACTCATCCTCACTCTCACTCATCCTCACTCACCCTCAACCCCTCACCCTCACTCACCCTCAACCCCTCACCCTCACACACTCACCCTCAACCCCTCACCCTCAACCCCTCACTCACCCTCACTCTCACTCATCCTCACTCAACCACCCTCAACCTCACTCACCCTCAACCCCTCACCCTCAACCCCTCACCCTCACTCACTCACCCTCAACCCCTCACCCTCAAACCCTCAACCTCACTCACCCACCCTCAACCCCTCACCCTCACTCACTCACCCTCAATCACTCACCCTCACTCACCCTCAACCCCTCCCCCTCAACCCCTCACCCTCACTCACCCTCACTCACCCTCAACCCCTCACTCACCCTCAACCCCTCAACCCCTCACCCACCCTCACCCTCACTCACCCTGACCATCACTCACCCTCAACCCCTCACTCACCCTCACTCTCACTCATCCTCACTCACCCTCAACCCCTCACCCTCACTCACCCTCACCCTCACTCACCCTCACTCACCCTCAACCCCTCACCCTTAACCCCTCACTCACTCACCCTCACCCTCACTCTCACTCATCCTCACTCACCCTCAACCCCTCACCCTCACTCACCCTCACTCACCCTCAACCCCTCACCCTCACTCACTCACCCTCACTCACTCACCCTCAACCCCTCACTCACCCTCACTCATCCTCACTCAACCACCCTCAACCTCACTCACCCTCAACCCCTCACCCTCAACCCCTCACCCTCAACCCCTCACCCTCAACCCCTCACCCTCAACCCCTCACCCTCAACCCCTCACCCTCAACCCCTCACCCTCCCTCACTCACTCACCCTCAACCCCTCACTCACCCTCACTCACCCTCACTCACCCTCACTCACCCTCACTCACCCTCACTCACCCTCAACCCCTCAACCCCTCACCCTAACTCACACTCACCCTCAACCCCTCACCCTAACTCACACTCACGCTCACTCACCCTCACCCTCACTCACCCTCACTCACCCTCACTCTCACTCACCCTCACTCACCCTCACTCTCACTCACCCTCAACCCCTCACCCTCAACCCCTCACCCTAACTCACACTCACCCTCACCCACCCTCAACCCCTCACCCTAACTCACACTCACGCTCACTCACCCTCACCCTCACCCTCACTCACCCTCACTCACCCTCACTCACCCTCACTCTCACTCACCCTCAACCCCTCACCCTCAACCCCTCACCCACCCTCACTCACCCTGACCATCACTCACCCTCAACCCCTCACCCTCAACCCCTCACCCACCCTGACCATCACCCACCCTGACCATCACTCACCCTGACCATCACTCACCCTCAACCCCTCACTCACCCTCACTCTCACTCATCCTCACTCACCCTCACTCACCCTCACTCACCCTCACTCACCCTCACTCACCCTCACCCTCACTCACCCTCAACCCCTCACCCTCAACCCCTCACTCACCCTCACTCACCCTCACTCTCACTCATCCTCACTCACCCTCAACCCCTCACCCTCACTCACCCTCACTCACCCTCACTCACCCTCACCCTCACTCACCCTCAACCCCTCACTCACCCTCACTCACCCTCACTCTCACTCATCCTCACTCACTCTCAACCCCTCACCCTCACTCACCCTCACTCACCCTCAACCCCTCACCCTCACTCACTCACCCTCAACCCCTCACTCACCCTCACTCTCACTCATCCTCACTCAACAACCCTCAACCTCACTCACCCTCAACCTCACTCACCCTCAACCCCTCACCCTCAACCCCTCACCCTCAACCCCTCACCCTCAACCCCTCACCCTCAACCCCTCACCCTCAACCCCTCACCCTCAACCCCTCACCCTCAACCCCTCACCCTCACTCACTCACCCTCAACCCCTCACCCTCAACCCCTCACTCACCCTCAACCCCTCACCCTCAACCCCTCACTCACCCTCACTCACCCTCACTCACCCTCACTCACCCTCACTCACCCTCACTCACCCTCACTCACCCTCACTCACCCTCACTCACCCTCACTCACCCTCAACCCCTCACCCTCACTCACTCACCCTCAACCCCTCACCCTCACTCACTCACCCTCAACCCCTCACCCTCAACCCCTCACTCACCCTCACTCTCACTCATCCTCACTCAACAACCCTCAACCTCACTCACCCTCAACCTCACTCACCCTCAACCCCTCACCCTCAACCCCTCACCCTCAACCCCTCACCCTCAACCCCTCACCCTCAACCCCTCACCCTCAACCCCTCACCCTCAACCCCTCACCCTCAACCCCTCACCCTCAACCCCTCACCCTCACTCACTCACCCTCAACCCCTCACCCTCAACCCCTCACTCACCCTCAACCCCTCACCCTCAACCCCTCACTCACCCTCACTCACCCTCACTCACCCTCACTCACCCTCACTCACCCTCACTCACCCTCAACCCCTCACCCTCACCCACCCTCAACCCCTCACCCTCACTCACACTCACCCTCACTCACCCTCACCCTCACTCACCCTCACTCTCACTCACTCTCACTCTCACTCACCCTCAACCCCTCACTCACCCTCACCCCCTCACTCACCCTCAACCCCTCACTCACCCTCACTCACCCTCACGCACCCTCACCCACCCTCACTCTCACTCTCACTCACCCTCAACCCCTCACCCTCACACAGTGCAATAGGTCTCGGAGCATTTGAGTTAGAGCTTTTAGAATTGTTTATGGCTTTTTTTATTTGTAATTCTTTAGCATTGGCTACAGGAAACAAAAATGCTAAAGATTTACAAAAAAACCCATAAACAATTCTAAAAGCACTAACTCTAATGCTGCGAGACCTATTGCATTTCCAATGCTTGTTGTTTTATAGTATCTCCAGCCTTCTGACACTTTTTTTTTTACGTCTAGTCTGGGCAGCGCATGCGCTGCTCTGCAAGCCATGCTGTATTGGAGTATGTACTTGAAGCCCCGCCCACTCTCTGCCCATATTGGTCATTGGCTTGTGTCATTGTCATTTGTAAATACTGGCTTCTGATTCGTTATTAGGCTTGTTAGTCCCTCCTTAGCACTGCCTTGTGTTCATTTGAAACCTCCCATGAGGTCTGGCCCTTTTACTTCGGCTGTTACATGGTACGACGTCTTTAGTCTGTAAGCACTAATTTCTTTAATGAGTTTCTCTTTCTGCAGGAGGGCAGGAGGGTCTCTCATGTGCATTTGTGACCACCGGCTTGTATATTTAACTCGTAGCAAACTGGGAGCTCTTCAGGGAACAGGGGAGACAGAAGGGGCAACTCAGCGATGCCTTCAAGCATTTGGAATGCAATAGGTCTCACATTTGCGAGCGTTTAAGCTATTGGCATTGTAAATGACAATGCCTTTTATTTATGTTTTAAAAGCCAAAACATAAATAAAAGGCATTGTCATTTATAATGCCAATAGCTCAAAATCGCGCAAATGCAAGACCTATTGATTGTAGATGCTTGTTTTACAGGGCACAATTCGGGGGTACACGAGGGTAGACGAGGGTAGACGGTGTCTAAACACTCATTTTACAGGGTAGACACCGTCCACGCTGCCAAGTAGCTGAATGCTTTCAGCACTTTTTCTGCTTTCCATCCCCAGCAGCAACGAGCAGGCAGCGAGGGAGCTTTTTATTTTCACCTCCAGCTGGGTCAAAGATAAAGGCCAAAGTTAGGAGCCATCAAGCCTCCTTTTACTCCACCATGATCCTGGCTGGGCGCGGTCAGGAGCATCACACTTTTAGATGCAAATGCAAGGGAGTCGAAAGAAAGGCACACAGCTGTTGTCACTTCACAGATACTTCAGAGGCATGCTTTTGACTTTTTGCAGTCCCAATATATGAGAGAAATGAATACACTGTAAGAATGTCAAATGTGTCGGTCTGGCCCTGTATTAATACAAAAAACTATTTAAATACCACTAATGTATTTATTTTATAGTGCCTCTCATCCCAATGCAGAGTCCCAGAGCGCTTTACATAACATACACATTATATTTTGAAAATAAATCGTGTATGTGTGTAAATCGGTGTACAAGATGTGTTACATAAGACAATGGGGTTTTACAAGGTAGGAGTCACATGTCCTTTGTAGCTCACTGTGCAGCATTAGAAGGACTACAATTTATGAACTGCAAGTAACAAAAGTATCTCTGTGCTAAAAGCAGGAGCCCACTGGCCTAGCTACATAAAACAAAAAAGTGTCATCTGCATGTTACATGATGTGCTTTGCAGGAGACATATTAACCCTCTAAGCTACTTTAATTCAAACCTGGGACTAGACAAAACACAGATTTCTCCATTAAAAAGTGTTAACCTCCAGAGATATCTCACCATTATTACTATTCCCTAAGATTTACTAGGCATACAAAGATCTCTGCAGCAGGTGCTTTAACCCCATAGGATGTTTTAAAATGTAGACTTTGCAACTATTTAGGCAGACCTCATATACTGCCATGTTTCTCACCAATTTCTTAGTGGCAGAGTTAAATAACAAAACAAAAAATACATTTCTTACTTGAGGCCCCACTTTTTTTGTCCGGTTTGCACCGCTTTTGGGCAAAACATCCCGGATTCAAAATCTAATTTGTAAAATCTAATAATGCCCTTAAATATACTCGTGGTAGACCTGCTAAACATTTGCTTTAGGTCTTAATATCGGATGTCACTTCTTGTGATTAGACTTCCTGTGACGTTAATTCTGATGCCACGTGCGATGACACGCTCCATGATGTCATGCGCCATGTTACTTGCATACTACCCAATTTGGCTGATCCCTTCACTTTTTTTTAGGAGTTTTGTCCTGCTTTTTTATGCCACTTCGAAGTTGCAATATATTTTCACCCAGTCTTGAATTCAGCCATCAGCATGTTGCATTGTGGGGCTTGTGGTTCTGCCTTTAACCCTGCTGGCAGTGTATACATATTCAAGCATGCCCAGTGATGCTGGCTAAAATGTAAAGGGATAGATCGAGGTTTCACACATGACATGGAGTCCCATCACAGCAGCCCCGTGAGATTCGAAATAAGCATGTGCAAGTCATGCACATACATGCCGACTTCTCTGAAAGGGTTTGCATGTGTGTGCACCGCAGGGTAGCTCCAACTCCGGCTGTTGAGAGGCACCTGCGGGGCTGCAAGCGTCACCTTGATTGAAAGTCTTGTCAGGTGGCTGGCTGCGCGAGCAGGGGAATGGAAAACAGCCTGTTACCTTTGAAGTGAGGCACACTGGATGACTGTGACATTGCGTCGGCTGACATCACTTCCTGTGATATCACTCCGCAGAGCGCTCGGTGTCCCCCCGGAAGTCACGCCAGGCGCGAGGCGAAAAAGGAGGCAGGAGATGAGGTTTAAGGGACAGGGAAGGTTACTGCCCCTTTTGTGTCAGTATGATAGAAAGGGAAGGGGTGTCTGTCCATAAACCAGTGATAAAACAATGTTATCAACAGCCAGGACAGCAAGACTTAATTTTTTTTCACAAGCTTAAATAGCGGGCACAACCGTGTCAGGCGAAAAAAGAATAATGCCGCTGCTGTACTATTCCCAATTAAGTAGGAGCTCGTTTCATACACAGCGCTTAGAAAAGGCTAGGTGGGAGCAGGGGACGCGAAGGCCGCCACGCTTGGTTTTGCCCAGGGCGCTATGGAGGCACAGGTTGGCCCTGCTGCACCGTGCCTCGTGTTCCCAACCTTCATCCTTGCAGGCCCCGTCGCGGCCGAACGCGCCCCTCCAGAGGGCACCGACTGCCGTGCAGGAATCTGCACCAGCGGATGTGGCAAACACCCACAAAGCGAGGGGAGGGGCGCGCCAGGTGCCGAGGGGTTAATGGCTAGGAAAACAAGCGGGCCTCTGCTCTCAGTGGGGGCCTTGTTGGCCTTTGCATCTGCAAGCCATTTCAGAGCGGGCTGAGCCCTGGGCCATAAAGAAGTGGGTCATCCCTCCCCCCTCCTCAATCTCCCCCCTCCTCCCCTCATCGGCCCGCGCACGCCGAGCCGTGGCTGTCACCAGGGCACAAGAATGATCCATCCATCCGTGGGGAACGTCTGTGCGTGAAACGCGTCGAATAAACACGGAAAACAGATCTATTTGTACCCAAGTGCAGCACCCCTGGCCTGGAAATGCTCCTTTAGGAGCATAAAAAGAGTTTTCTTTCCACGGTGACTGCGCGAGGTCCATGTTGGCCCGGTGAGGCCGGGTCTGCCCCAGGACTCCCTGGGTACTGGGGGGGGGGGGGGGGGGGGGGGGGGGCACGTTTGGCTACTTTTGTGAGGCGCGCCTCACCTGGCTCAGAACAGGTGAAAAAATAAAGTGGAACAATGCTTGAAACTGGAATAACCGTGGAGAAAAGGTCCTCGTTTTTGGATCTGCGTGGTCATGCCCTAAACAGGGGACAAGAAGCGGTAATTGCATCATTCCGGGTGGAGTTCTAGGACGAAAGTGATGGATACATTGCTACTAGCATCTCTGAAGGGTGTAATTTGTTGTCAGGCCCTGCATTGTTCTTTTTGTTTACGGGGAATGGCAGGACCTAAGGGCTGCTGTGCCCGAATGCTCACAGTAACAATTTTAGACTTCTGACCAACACTTTGTTGCCATCTTTTTCTCAAGTCTCATGTAAGACCGCACGTGCTCTGTCTGACATATTGTTACTTTACAGGGGGCTTAGAACCTGCCCACTGCTTACCATTGGCTGGCTTTATTGCATTCTCATTTGCTTGCACCGTATTCGTCAGTTTCCTTAGGGTTTCTTTACTCTCCCTGTGCTCTTCCGCCCATCTTCTGGAGCATGGATAGATGTCTTTTATGTCCCTCTATTGCTTATTTTCGAGGTGCTATTTTTTCTGTTTGTTTGAGCACTCTACAAGAGTGCATGTGTTTTCCGGCGGTCTACCTCGTGTGTTCCCTCTGTGTTCCTCACTCCCACCATACCTCAGTTGCCATTTTTAGGTCTCGCCTGTCGATGCGCATGCGCATCGAGCAAGCGAGACTATGGGGTCTTATCCACTCTTTATCCAACTTGCAAGGAATCGTGGCGATTCCTTGCAGTGCCCGTGACTTTTAAGCTCAATGCGCATGCGCATTGAGCTTAAAAGCGCGTGCACATCAGTTCCCTCATCCGCACGTCGCATTTCTCCTCCCCCCTCGCCCCCTCCCCTGCCCGCCGTGTCGCATTTCTCCTCCCCCCTCCCCTTATCTGGCCTTCCCTCCGTCTGTTCCCTCTCCCCGCTCCGCCCCCTCCCTTGCCCGCCGTGTCGCATTTCTCCTCCCCCCTCCCCTTATCTGGCCTTCCCTCCGTCTGTTCCCTCTCCCCGCTCCGCCCCCTCCCCTGCCCGCCGTGTCGCATTTGTTTTTAAATCACCACTTACCCCCTACCCCCCAGCAATGCCAACACTGACGCCGTGCTCGGTGTTTCTCTTGTTATTGCATTGGTTTGAGTGGCAACTGCTGTTACATGAGCCCCAGGGATTCCACATGGCGATAGGCCTCAATGGACTTACGCTTCAGTCTGAACCTCCCTGTCAGCCAATATGCCTACTCCGCTAGTGCCCACATATCCTGCCAAACACTGGCGTACGCATTCCTGTAACGAACAGGGATCTCCTAGCAAGAGCCTTGTGCACACGTGGTGAAGGAAACTCTGCGACAGAGGCCCGACCTCGCAACTTCCAAAATGTTGGCCCCGGGAAATCCTCACGTCACCGGCCCCTGGCGGGCCTCCACAGTAAGTTACTTCACCCTGCAAGCCGGGCTTGGTACCTCTGGAGCGGATCGCTCACTACCTGCTCGCCGGCTCGTGCCCTACCAGATTGCGGGGATCGAGAGCAGGCAAAGCCTTGCATAAAGTGACGCTGTCTGGCCCAAGCAACCCCCGCTGAGCATACTGCGCCCCACGCTACATCAGGGTTACCTCAAGTACGCTTATAAATCCACCTCTTTCATACCCCGAGGTACTCTGCCTGCATCCTTGCCTGAAGCGCACTTTTCCTGTCACTCTGGGCTATCTAGGCCGCTCCGACACCATCGCAATTGTGGCACTGAGAACTATTCCGCTACCCTGAACTCTGCAGTCTGGCGGGCAAAGTTTGGTGCTGAACGCCCATGGAGTCGTTTCCTCTACTCCGGAGGGGGCTGGGTGCAGCAGTTACACTGCATGTAGGGCATTTCACCAGCACAGTGCCACTTTCCTCTGAGCTTGACGCCCTGGGCCCTCTGCATTGTGGCTGCTGTAAGATATTAGACCTTGCCCCTACGCCATTGGCACTCGTTCGCACGTTTTCCAAGCGCAGTAGCGGATGCATCGTATCCACAACGCATGGGTAATAACTTGTTGAATTGAGACATCTGATCATTGCTCCAGGGCCTGCAATACTGCACTACCTTGTGCTTAGCTGCTCTCATTCTAGGCTGGCATCCCTGCACTGCTCATCTCCTGTGAACTCTACAGTGGTTGTGCATAAATTTAATGTACCTGCTGGACATGGTGGGGCACACGACTTCAAGGTCACATAACAAATCGGTTACCATAAAGTCTACAAACACGCTACGACTGTTCACGTTGCCTGCAAGACACGGCTTCACATACTCGACGTAGTAGATAGATACATTAACATGTATGAAGGTTGTCTAAGCGTGTGAGTGTGCTTGCAGGAAAATAAACATGAATGTAAACATGTATGTACACATATATAAATATATACACAGACACATGCATGCAACCCTAAATTGCATCAATGGGTATGCACGTTAAAAGTCGTGTGAAAAACAGATGTGTAAAGCAATGCATTTCGAAAATTAACTTTTTTATTCTATGTATTTTGCGACTCGTCCCATTTTAAATATTGGATTTTCAAGAAAACTACAGTTTTTCAAATGATGACTGCGTTCAAGAAGAATGAAACCATGCGTATCAGTTTTTGAACAGCTGTGTGGCACATACTTTAAAGTTTTTTTTCGGTCCCGGTTTCTTTCTAGCTTGTGAAAACAGAAAGCTCTCTGCAGAACAAGACACGCGATCAACCCCCACAATGTTTGTTGCATTACAATTCGGCCTGGAATAAGACGTGAGTGGTCGGGCCATTACGCGGTTGGCCCGGGCTTTTGATTACAAGTGTGAAAGCACAGATGAACAACGTTTCAGCAGCTGGAAGTGTGTACACTGTGTGTGTGGCGAAGTGGCCTTTCATTTCAGAGCCAATTGGCGCTCCAAGGTCTGAGGGAGCTCTCTGGTTTGCCAGCTGATGCCCTCTTCCTGCCACACTCACCCTCACACACACTCACACCCCCTCACACTCACACACACTCACACACCCTCACTCCCCTCAAAAAATAACACCCCTCACAACAAGCTCACACTCACTACACCGGACAGCCGCACCCACTCACACCCCTCACACTCTCTCACCATCAACACCCCTCAGCCTCACACAGCCTTACCCTCATCCCCTCACCCTCACACACCCTCACACACCCTCAATCACCCTCACACCATCACCCTCACACACCCTAACTCTCACCCTCAACAACTCACACACACTCACACTCCCTCGCTCACCCTCACCCTCACACACACACACACACACCCTCACCCCATCACCCTCACACCCCCTCACTCACACTCACTCACACTCAGCCTCACACACCCTCACGCTCACACACCGTCACACACCCTCTGCCTAACAACACCTCTCTCACCCTCAATCACCCTCACACACACTCACACTCACACACCGTCACACACCCGAAACCTCACACCCTCAACCCCTCACCCTCACTCACCCTCACCCTCACTCACCCTCAACCCCTCACCCTCACTCACCCTCAACCCCTCACCCTCACCCTCACTCACCCTCAACCCCTCACCCTCACTCACCCTCACTCACCCTCAACCCCTCACCCTCAACCACTCACCCTCACCCTCACTCACCCTCACCCTCACTCACCCCCTCACCCTCACTCACCCTCAACCCCTCACCCTCACTCACCCTCACTCACCCTCAACCCCTCACCCTCAACCCCTCACCCTCAACCACTCGCCCTCACTCACCCTCAACCCCTCACCCTCACTCACCCTCAACCCCTCACCCTCACTCACCCTCACCCTCACTCACTCACCCTCACCCTCACTCACCCTCACCCTCACTCACCCTCACCCTCACTCACCCTCACCCTCACTCACGCTCACCCTCACTCACCCTCAACCCCTCAACCCCAACCCCTCACCCTCACTCACCCTCAACCCCTCACCCTCACTCACCCTCAACCCCTCACCCTCAACCCCTCACTCTCACTCATCCTCACTCACCCTCAACCCCTCACCCTCACCCTCACCCTCACTCACCCTCACCCACCCTCAACCCCTCACCCTCACCCTCACTCACCCTCAACCCCTCACCCTCACTCACCCTCACCCTCACTCACCCTCAACCCCTCACCCTCACTCACCCTCAACCCCTCACCCTCACTCACCCTCACTCACACTCACCCTCATCCTCACTCACCCTCACTCACCCTCACCCTCACTCACCCTCACCCACCCTCAACACCTCATCCTCACTCACCCTCACCCTCACTCACCCTCCACCCCTCACCCTCAACCCCTCACTCACCCTCACTCACCCTCACCCTCACTCACCCTCACTCAGCGCAACCACAGCATCGTCACTAAATATATTTAATAAACTTTAAGCTATTGGCAATATAAAATAAAATACATTTTATTTACGTATTAATTATTAATTTTTTTTTAAAGCCATTGATTTTTTTTTATATCAATACATATAAGTCACATATAAGTCCCGTTAATACAAAACATGTTGCTTTACAAATGCTAGAGGTGTCACATTTACAAAAATTATAACTATTGGCTTTGTAAAGAAGAAAGCTATTAATTTAGCTATTTAGAAAAAACAACACATAAATAAAAAACAAAAAAATAAATAACACCTATAGCTCAAACTTTACTACTGCGAGACCTATTGCATTTGCAATGCTTGTTGATTCTTCCCTGCGCTCCTTCCCTCGCTGTTCTTGCATTCCCACCACCCTCCATTGTATGTTTCCATCCTCAGCCCCTCCTGTCTGTCTCGTAGTCTCTGTGCTTCTCCAGCCCCACCCTGCATTGTCTTTGTGCTTCCCCAGCCCCTCCTGCCCTTCAATGTCTGTGTGCTTCTCCAGCCCCTCATACCCCCTCCATTGTCTGTGTGCTTCTCCAGCCCCTCCCAACCCCTTCCATTGTCTGTGTGCTTCTCCAGTCCCTCCCACCCTCTATTTTCTGTGTGCTTCCCCAGCCCCTCCCGCCCTCCATTGTCTGTCTGCCTACCCAGCCCCTCCCACCCTCCTTTGTCTGTGTGCTTCCCTAGCCCCTCCCGCCCTCCATTGTCTGTGTGCTTCCCCAGCCCCTCCCGCCCTCCATTGTCTGTGTGCTTCCCTAGCCCCTCCCGCCCTCCATTGTCTTTGTGCTTCCCCAGCCCCTCCCGCCCTCCATTGTTTGTGTGCTTCCCCAGCCCCACCAGTCCTCCATTGTCTGTGTGCTTCTCCAGCCCCTCCCACCCTCCTTTGTCTGTGTGCTTCCCTAGCCCCTCCCCCTCCATTGTCTGTGTGCTTCCCCAGCCCCTCCCGCCCTCCATTGTCTGTGTGCTACCCTAGACCCTCCCGCCCTCCATTGTCTGTGTGCTTCCCCAGCCCCTCCCGCCCTCCATTGTTTGTGAGCTTCCCCAGCCCCACCAGCCCTCCATTGTCTGTGGGCTTCCCCAGCCCCTCCCACCCTCCATTGTCTGTGTGCTTCCCTAGCCCCTCCTGCCCTCCATTGTCTGTGTGCTTCCCCAGCCCCTCCCACCCTCCTTTGTCTGTGTGCTTCCCCAGCCCCTCCCACCCTCCTTTGTCTGTGTGCTTCCCCAGCCCCTCCCACCCTCCTTTGTCTGTGTGCTTCTCCAGCCCCTCCCACCCTCCATTGTCTGTGTGCTTCCCTAGCCCCTCCCCCCTCCATTGTCTGTGTGCTACCCCAGCCCCTCCCGCACTCCATTGTCCATGTACTCCCCTAGCCCCTCCCGCCCTCCATTGTCTGTGTGCTTCCCCAGCCCCTCCCGCCCTCCATTGTTTGTGAGCTTCCCCAGCCCCACCAGCCCTCCATTGTCTGTGTGCTTCCCCAGCCCCTCCCACCCTCCATTGTCTGTGTGCTTCCCTAGCCCCTCCTGCCCTCCATTGTCTGTGTGCTTCCCCAGCCCCTCCCACCCTCCTTTGTCTGTGTGCTTCCCCAGCCCCTCCCACCCTCCTTTGTCTGTGTGCTTCCCCAGCCCCTCCCACCCTCCTTTGTCTGTGTGCTTCTCCAGCCCCTCCCACCCTCCATTGTCTGTGTGCTTCCCTAGCCCCTCCCCCCTCCATTGTCTGTGTGCTACCCCAGCCCCTCCCGCACTCCATTGTCCATGTACTCCCCTAGCCCCTCCCGCCCTCCATTGTCTGTGTGCTTCCCCAGCCCCTCCCGCCCTCCATTGTCTGTGTGCTTCCCTAGCCCCTCCTGCCCTCCATTGTCTGTGTGCTTCCCCAGCCCCTCCCACCCTCCTTTGTCTGTGTGCTTCCCCAGCCCCTCCCACCCTCCTTTGTCTGTGTGCTTCCCCAGCCCCTCCCACCCTCCTTTGTCTGTGTGCTTCTCCAGCCCCTCCCACCCTCCATTGTCTGTGTGCTTCCCTAGCCCCTCCCCCCTCCATTGTCTGTGTGCTACCCCAGCCCCTCCCGCACTCCATTGTCCATGTACTCCCCTAGCCCCTCCCGCCCTCCATTGTCTGTGTGCTTCCCCAGCCCCTCCCGCCCTCCATTGTTTGTGAGCTTCCCCAGCCCCACCAGCCCTCCATTGTCTGTGTGCTTCCCCAGCCCCTCCCACCCTCCATTGTCTGTGTGCTTCCCTAGCCCCTCCTGCCCTCCATTGTCTGTGTGCTTCCCCAGCCCCTCCCACCCTCCTTTGTCTGTGTGCTTCCCCAGCCCCTCCCACCCTCCTTTGTCTGTGTGCTTCCCCAGCCCCTCCCACCCTCCTTTGTCTGTGTGCTTCTCCAGCCCCTCCCACCCTCCATTGTCTGTGTGCTTCCCTAGCCCCTCCCCCCTCCATTGTCTGTGTGCTACCCCAGCCCCTCCCGCACTCCATTGTCCATGTACTCCCCTAGCCCCTCCCGCCCTCCATTGTCTGTGTGCTTCCCCAGCCCCTCCCGCCCTCCATTGTTTGTGTGCTTCCCCAGCCCCACCAGTCCTCCATTGTCTTTGTGCTTCTCCAGCCCCTCCCGCCCTCCATTGTCTGTGTGCTTCCCCAGCCCCTCCCGCCCTCCATTGTCTGTGTGCTTCCCCAGCCCCTCCCGCCCTCCATTGTTTGTGTGCTTCCCCAGTCCCACCAGTCCTCCATTGTCTTTGTGCTTCTCCAGCCCCTCCCGACCTCCATTGTCTGTGTGCTTCCCCAGCCCCTCCCGCACTCCATTGTCTGTGTGCTTCCCTAGCCCTTCCCCCTCCATTGTCTGTGTGCTTCCCCAGCCCCTCCCGCACTCCATTGTCCATGTACTTCCCCAGCCCCTCCCGCCCTCCATTGTCTGTGTGCTTCCCCAGCCCCTCCCGCCCTCCATTGTTTGTGTGCTTCCCCAGCCCCACCAGTCCTCCATTGTCTTTGTGCTTCTCCAGCCCCTCCCGCCCTCCATTGTCTGTGTGCTTCCCCAGCCCCTCCCACCCTCCATTGTTTGTGTGCTTCCCTAGCCCCACCAGTCCTCCATTGTCTTTGTGCTTCTCCAGCCCCTCCCGACCTCCATTGTCTGTGTGCTTCCCCAGACCCTCCCGCACTCCATTGTCTGTGTGCTTCCCTAGCCCCTCCCCCCTCCATTGTCTGTGTGCTTCCCCAGCCCCTCCCGCACTCCATTGTCCATGTACTTCCCTAGCCCCTCCCGCCCTCCATTGTCTGTGTGCTTCCCCAGCCCCACCAGTCCTCCATTGTCTTTGTGCTTCTCCAGCCCCTCCCGCCCTCCATTGTCTGTGTGCTTCCCCAGCCCCTCCCGCCCTCCATTGTCTGTGTGCTTCCCCAGCCCCCCCTGCACTCCATTGTCCATGTACTTCCCTAGCCCCTCCTGCCCTCCATTGTCTGTGTGCTTCCCCAGCCCCTCCCGCCCTCCATTGTTTGTGTGCTTCCCCAGCCCCTCCCGCCCTCCATTGTTTGTGTGCTTCCCCAGCCCCTCCCGCCCTCCATTGTTTGTGTGCTTCCCCAGCCCCTCCCGCCCTCCATTGTCTGTGTGCTTCCCCAGCCCCTCCCGCACTCCATTGTCCATGTACTTCCCTAGCCCCTCCCGCCCTCCATTGCCTGTGTGTTTCCCCAGCCCCTCCCCCCTCCATTGTTTGTGTGCTTCCCCAGCCCCACCAGTCCTCCATTGTCTGTGTGCTTCCCCAGCCCCTCCCGCACTCCAGTGTCCATGTACTTCCCTAGCCCCTCCCGCCCTCCATTGTCTGTGTGCTTCCCCAGCCCCTCCCGCCCTCCATTGTTTGTGTGCTTCCCCAGCCCCTCCCGCCCTCCATTGTTTGTGTGCTTCCCCAGCCCCTCCCGCACTCCATTGTCCATGTACTTCCCTAGCCCCTCCTGCCCTCCATTGTCTGTGTGCTTCCCCAGCCCCTCCCGCCCTCCATTGTTTGTGTGCTTCCCCAGCCCCTCCCGCCCTCCATTGTTTGTGTGCTTCCCCAGCCCCTCCCGCCCTCCATTGTTTGTGTGCTTCCCCAGCCCCACCAGTCCTCCATTACATTTTGACCGCCCATTGTTCGCTTTCAAAAAGAGTTCCAACCTTAAAGACCACTTGGTCAGAGCTGCTCTACTTAACCCTCCTACTTTGAGTACAATAGACTCCCTATGGACCCAAACACCACTAGTGGGACATGCTAAATGCGGATCATGCAACATATGTGAATTCACTATTGAAGGCAAGTCTTTTATATTTAATAAAGTGACTATCCATTGGAAAAGTTTTACTAACTGTAATAGCAGTGATGTAATTTACCTGATCCACTGCCCTTGCAAACTGATATATGTGGGACAAACGAGACAAAAAATCAAGACGAGGATTTGTCAACACCGCAGTCGAATTCGCTGCAAAACTCCCAACGCTCCATTGGTGGATCACTTCACCGACAAAGGACACACAGACAATGATTTGAGATGGACTGTCCTTAAATCCGTGAAGCTGCCACCCCGTTGAGGTGATATTGGACTCTTGCTTAACAGAGAAGAACTTAAAATGATCCTACTTCTGGATAGTATACGTAGTGCTCTCAATCGCAATGAGGACTGGGCCTCACTTTTGTGAATATCAGTTTTTAGTCCTTAATTAAGGACTGGACCTTACTTCTGTGATAATGAAATTCCACCCCTTGAACTATGAATGTGTGCCTATTTTGAATCTTTTCAATTTACTGTTTTTACAATGTCATTTTAAGTCACCTGCATGTTTTTTAATAACTCACCATTTCAGTTATATAATCCTCTCTCTCTTGTATAACACTGCCTGTAACTATTAATATGACCGTTCGAATATGTCTGCCATTAATCCCTGGCTGCCCCCTCAATCATGGCCGCGGAATCTCGCCACTTCCCCATTCCAATATGGCCGACATTTTGACTTCCCCCGAGCACGCCCACACTCAGGCGCTCTACGGCGCGACTGTGCACCGAGACGTCCTAGGAAGTTCCACCGTGAACTTCAGGTAAGCTCTGACCCCCTTCCTTCCTTAGGTTAGATTACTAATTGTGGCAGTATGTGGGTTTGACATGGTTTCCTAATTCCTTCACAGGAGCCTCATTATAGGCTACCGCGCTCCATAGCCAGGTTTGTAATCGGCGATTCCGTAGGTAAGCAGCCGGCCATGGCTAGGGGAATTACATAGCCCTATCTTCGTACCTCAGTGTACGCATGGTCATTTTAATACTGAATTCCGGCTGTAGGTTCTTTTACCGGGGTCTGCATCCTTGACTGTTTACAACCACCGGCCAATTGTTCACCGGCTGCGCGCCTTCAACCACTGCGCCCTCCGGGAACCTTAAATCGTAAGGTAAGCCTTCCTACTGAGCGGCCATTATAGATCCACCTTACTCCTGGCAGCCTTGCCTTAATTCGGTCTCATTCCCTTTAGGCTCCCCGCAGGAATAACTCGCCTAATTCCACAACCAACCCCTCTTGCGTTGTGGCTCTACCCTTCAAGGCTAATTGTTGACTGATAATTGCGAGGTAAGCCCCCCTTCCGTTGTTGCGCCAATTCAATACCAGGCACATTAGCAAGCCTAGGCTCATTACGGTCTTATTCCCCGTAGGCACAATACGCCTAACCCTACTACCAGTCCACCTAGACTCATTACCCCCAGCCCTCCCAGGCTCCACATCTGGAAGCCCGACCACCCTTGATTCTGGAATTGGTCCAGTCCACTGTGCCTAGGTAATTATGCCACCCCCGGTCTTATATACTTGCCGTTTTACTTTTGCACGAGTATCTCATGATAGCAATATGAGTTGTTATACTTACACTTTCCACCTTATCCACTTAATGCCTCTTGCACGCCGTATGTTTATGCACGCTAGCTGTGTTTGCCTGGCACTGGTTGCCTGTCACCTTTCGATATGTACCATCTTGGCATTTTTTTGGGTACCGACAAGAAATGCGGCTTGGTTGCGACACGTTTGATATTTACCATCGTGGCATGTTTTGATCACCAATAAGAAATGCGCCGTGGTTGCCTGGCACTGGTTGCCTGACACTTTTTCACATGTATGTCCAATAGCACCCCTAGGCATGGTATGTTAGCGTGTTGAAACTGTTCTATGAGTAATACAGCTGGTTAATCATCTGTTATATGTTTCCTTGTTCCCTCCTGTCAATACAGGCCTTCAAATTCAGGCAAACACTGATTGTCCTGATGATGATCCATTATTTTTAACTGGATCGAAACGCCGTCGACATAATATGTGGTCCAAACACTAGTTCACTATCATGTGCCTAAAATCATGTGTTTTCCACATATGTGAAGCAAATAGATTGTAATATTACCTTTTTGCTCCTGTTCCTTCTAATGCCTGAAAATCCCCAGTTAAGTGTACTGTGTGTTGTATGTTTAGTACTGTGGATACAGGACTGTGTCCCACTGCTTTATTGTTGTTCTGTTTGATTTGTCTTATTTAGTTATCAAATACATTTTGAAGTCCGGCTGGACTTCTTGTTCATTATAGTGCATATCGTGGCCTATAATTATTGATGTCTTTATCCCTACACAGAACCCTGTCACCAAACTCCTCTGTGCCCCCTAACCCTTCTGTGCCTCTCATTCTAAGCCTCATCCTTTGTGGATCCTCAGTGTTCTGTACACATCTCTCTATATCCTCCCCCCTCTGTCTGCACCTTTCTCTCTATTCTTCTTAATCGTTGCCCCCACTTCTCTCTGTCCCCCCATATTTGTATGTGCCCCCTCATCCCTCTAAACCTCTTCTCTCTGAGCCCCTTTGACTCACTATCTTCTTCTTTGCTCT
This sequence comes from Lissotriton vulgaris, assembly GCF_964263255.1. Classification (NCBI taxonomy): domain Eukaryota; kingdom Metazoa; phylum Chordata; class Amphibia; order Caudata; family Salamandridae; genus Lissotriton; species Lissotriton vulgaris. The sequence continues at coordinate 85,447,149 of NC_141693.1, forward strand.
ACACCTCTCATTTCATTATGCATCCTCTTCTCTATCCTCCATTTTTCTTTACCCACACATCTCTGTATGCCCTTCCATGCCTCTTCTTTAAGAGGCTCCTCATCTCTCGATCCCTTCCTCAGCTCTCTATGCTCCTGATCTGGCTATACTATCACCTCTTATTGCCCTACTCACTTCATGATGCCCTCTTATCTCTATTCCCCTTAATGTCTCTATGCCCCCTGGTCTGTCTATGCCCCCTGGTCTGTCTATTCCCATTGTCTCTCTATGCCTCCTCGTCTCTCTATAACCTCTCATCTCTCTATGCCTCCTAGTCTCTCTCTCTCTCTCTCTCTGCCTCGTCCTCTCTCTCTATGCCTCCTCGTCTCTCTCTATGCCTCCTCGTTTCTCCCTATGCTCTCTTCTCTCTCTATGCCCCCTTCTCTGTCTATGCCCCTTGTTTCTCTATGCCCCTTGTTTCTCTATTCCCCCTCATTTCTCTATGCCCACTCATTTCTCTATGCCCCCTTGAGTCTCTATGCCCCCTTGTGTGTCTATGCTTTGTCTCTCTATGCCAACTTGTGTCTCTCTATGCCACCTCGTCTCTCTACCCCACCTCGTCTCTCTACCCCACCTCGTCTCTCTACCCCACCTCGTCTCTCTACCCCACCTCGTCTCTCTACCCCACCTTGTCTCTATGCCCCACCTTGTCTCTATGCCCCACCTCGTCTCTCTACCCCACCTCGTCTCTCTACCCCACCTCGACTCTCTGCCCCACCTAGTCTCTCTATGCCTCACCTCGTCTCTCTATGCCGCCTTGTCTCTCTATGCCTCCTCGTGTCTCGAAGCCTCCTCGTGTCTCTATGCCCCCTCTTCTTTCTCTGTGCCTCCTTGTCTCTGTGCCTCCTTGTCTCTGTGCCTCCTTGTCTCTGTGCCTCCTTGTCTCTGTGCCTCCTCGTCTCTCCTTGTGCCTCCTCGTCTCTCTCTGTGCCTCCTCGTCTCTCTCTGTGCCTCCTCGTCTCTCTCTGTGCCTCCTCGTCTCTCTCTGTGCCTCCTCGTCTCTCTCTGTGCCTCCTCGTCTCTCTCTGTGCCTCCTCTTCTCTCTATGCCTCCTCTTCCCTCTATGCCTCCTCGTCTCTCTATGCCTCCTCGCCTCTCTGTTCCCCCTCGTATGTGTGCTCCCTCGTCTGTGTGCTCCCTCGTCTCTTATTTTTTATTTATTTTTTAATTATGGGTTTTTATAGTGCTCCCTCGTCTATGTGCTCCCTCGTCTCTGTGTGCTCCCTCGTCTCTGTGTGCTCCCTCGTCTCTGTGTGCTCCTTCGTCTCTTTGTATTGTATTGTATTGTATATTAGATTTCTATAGCGCCTTATCACCCAGGGGTCTCTAAGCGCTTTGCAGAGAGTGAGCACCATGCTAGAGGGGAGAGAGTTAGGCATTGCCCTAAGCCTCCTGAAACAGCACAGTTTTTAGCTTTTTTCTGAAAGAAAAAAGATTTGTTTCTTTGCGAAGGCTCTCTGGCAGTTTGTTCCATGCACTGGGAATTGTATGGGAGAAAGTGCACCCTCCAAAGGAGGCTAGCTTAAAACGCGGACAGATCCGTAGAGCAGCGTCTGCTGATCATAAATTCCTGCTTTGGGCGTATGGAACTAAACGTTTCTTGATATATTTTGGGGCTTGTCCGTACAGTGCTTTATGCGTAATGCATAGGCCCTTGAATTTGGCCCGTTGTTTCACCGGCAGCCAATGTAGTTTATGGAGGAGGGGAGTAGCCTGAGTCCTTCTAGGTTTGTTGAAGATCAGTCTGGCGGCATCGTTCATGACTATCTGAAGTCTGCTCGACAATTTTTGGGGGATATTGTCATACAGAACGTTGCCGTAATCCAGGCGTGCCAGGATCAGTGCTGATACTGCTCTTCTAAGCGTGTCTACCGTCAGGATAGGGGATAGTTTGCGCAATTGCCTCATTAGCCCCACACAAGTACCCACTACGGCTGAGACTTGGGCAGACATGGTGAGGTTTGCATCAATGATCAGGCCCAAGCTTTTCACTGCTTCAGCTGGTATTGGGGATGGCCCCAATTCGGTAGGCCAGAGGAGATCGTTCCAGGGGCTAGAAGCCGTTGTGATCGCCAACACCTCGGTCTTATCGGGATTTATTTTTAATGAGTTGGTCGTCATCCAGTTCACTGTGAATTTTAGGATGTTCTGCATTCTCTGGTATGCCATTGGACAGTTGTCAATTTGAATAATAATCTGCGTATCGTCGGCATAGTTGTATATACTGCAGTCCATCTGATTTAATGTTGAGATGAGAGGTTGCAGGTAGGCATTGAACAATAAAGGTGATAATGCCGAGCCCTGAGGGACTCCGCATGTGATACCTACTGCCTCCGATACCAGGTTAGCCAATTGTACTCTCTGGACCCGTGACTCCAGGAAGGATGTCAGCCAGGCATGGGCGGTGCCCTGAATATCCGCGACAATAGGTCATGCTTGACCGTATCGAATGCCGCGGAGAGCTCTAGCAGCACCAGGGCACATGGGTTCTTCCTGTCCGCTTTAAGTCTCAGGTCATCTAGCACGGAAAGCATGACCAATTCCGTGCTATGGTGGGCCCTGAAACCAGCCTGGTTGGGCTCTAGTAAAGAGTTATTTTCTAGATGTTGAGAGAGAGTGGGCAATACGTGTTGTTCTAAGATTTTTGCTAGGAACGGTAGCTGTGAAATGGGCCTGTAATTTTTCAGGATCTTGGCATCAGCCCCTGCCTTTTCAGGAGGGGAATCAGGCGAGCCTCCTTGAAGTTAGATGGAACCTGTCCAGTTATGAGCGAGCTGTTCAGGAGTGATAGTATATCGTCCTCTAGCCCTAACCATGCTTGTTTAAAGACCCTTGGGGGACACGTGTCTGCCGGTGAACCTGATTTAACTCGGCCCATCACTGTTTTAATAGTTTCCTTAGTGAGTAAGGGTATTGAGGTAAGGGGCTGGGTGACTTTTGGGATCGTTTTAGTCGGAGTGTCGGGACAGTCCAGTCTGGGGGTCATCTTAATTTTGGACAGAAGATCAACAATCTTAGTGGTAAAGAAAGACTGAATTTTTTGGCAGTCTTCTTGTGAGAAGGAGGGGGGCTGTTCCTTCTTTTTCCTCAATTCAGACAAAACCTTAAAATTTTCTTTCTGGGGATTAGGAGAGGTTGCAATTCTATCTTCATAAAACTCAGCTTTCCTAGCCCTAACTGCTTGTTTATATATATTTAACTCTTTGGCATATAAGGTTTGACTGTCAGAATCATACCTCTTGCGCCAGGCTCTCTCTGTCCGACGCAGGGAGCATTTCAATAGCCTTAGTGCCTCATTGAACCATGGTGCACTTTTCTCCTTATCTCCAATTTTAACCCTTCGTGCAGGTGCCACCACCTCAATGACGCTTTCCAGTTTTCGTGAAAGTTTGAGACTAGCTGTCTCAGTGTCATCCTCTGGTTGTCTATTAAGGTGAGGTAGTAGTCTCTCTAGAGTGGAGATAAGTGAGTCAGTGTTGATTGTGTTCCACCTTCTCACGACCTGCCACTCAGCGGTGTGTGGTGCGCTTTGTCCTGGAAATACTATTCTACCCTGCAACAGGTGATGATCCGACCATATGCAGGGAGATATAGTAATGGGGCCTAGCATCGGGACTGACGTCCAGATCAGGTCTAGTGTATGACCTTTCTCATGAGTCGGACCAGTCACCCTCTGGATTAGGTCTAACGAAGTTAAGGCTTCATCTAGCTGTTTTGACATAGCGTCTTTGGGGGATTCCTCCCAGTGGAGGTTGAAGTCTCCCATAATCATGAGACCCTCATACCTAGTTCGTAGGTCATGAACCTGACCCAGAAAAGGTTCCATGAAAGCCGGGGAAGTCCTTGGGGGGCGGTAAACGAGGAGTATCACCAAGCAGTTGGTGGTGGAGCAGAGCTTGACTCCCAGAATATCCGCGCCTTCCAGACTTTCTGCACAGATGATCTCGGATTTAAAAGATTTTTTATATAGAAGGGCGACCCCCCCCCCCCTTTCTACCATCTTTCCTGTTGTGAATAGTGGCACTGAAATTGGGGGGCAGTGCTGCTACCAAGTCGGGCATGGACGAGTCTTCTAACCAGGTTTCCGTAACCCCCAAGACATCTAGGTTGTCTTCTTGGAGCAGGGAGAACACTCGCTGGAGCAGGGAGAACTGCGCTCCCTCCTCGTCTGTGCACTCCCTCCTCGTCTGTGTGCTCCCTCCTCGTCTCTGTATGCTCCCTCCGCGACTCTCTGTGCTCCCTCGTCTCTCTGTGCTCCCTCGTCTCTCTGTGCTTCCTAGTCTCTCTGTCCCTCGTCTCTCTGTGCTTCCTCGTCTCTCTGTGCTTCCTCGTCTCTCTGTGCTTCCTCGTCTCTCTGTGCTTTCTTGTCTCTCTGCCCCCATTTATCTCTGCCCCATCTCTCTATGCCCCGGTATCCCTGTGCCTCCTCGTCTCTCTGCGCCCCGTCATCTCTCTGCACCCCCTCGTCTCTCTGCGCGCTATTGTCTCTCTGTGCTCTCTTATCTCTCTATACCCCTTCTCTTCTCTGGGCCCCCATCTCTCTATGCCCCATCTCTCTATGCCCCCATCTTTCTGTACCCCCATATCTCTGTACCCCTTCTCCTCCCTGTGCCCCTCGTCTGTGTGCTCTCATTTCCCTTTGCCCCACCTCCTCTCTGTGCTCCCCTCATCTCTGTGTGCCCCTCATCTCACTATGTTGCTTCTCCTTTCTGTGCTCCCCATCTCTCTATGCCCCTTCTTCTCCATGTGCCCCTCTTCTCTCTATGCCCCTTCTCCCTGTGCCTCCATCTCTCTATGCCCCTTGGTCTCCATGTGCCCCTCTTCTCTCTATGCCCTCATCTCTCTGTGCCCCATCTGCTCTCTGTGCCCCTCATCTCTGTGTGCCCCTCATCTCTCTATGCCCATTCTCCCTGTGCCCCCAACTCTCTATGCCCTCATCTCTCTGTGCCCCATCTGCTCTCTGTGCCCCTCATCTCTGTGTGCCCCTCATCTCTCTATGCCCCTTCTCCCTGTGCCCCCAACTCTCTATGCCCTCATCTCTCTGTGCCCCATCTGCTCTCTGTGCCCCTCATCTCTGTGTGCCCCTCATCTCTCTATGCCCCTTCTCCCTGTGCCCCCAACTCTCTATGCCCTCATCTCTCTGTGCCCCATCTGCTCTCTGTGCCCCTCATCTCTGTGTGCCCCTCATCTCTCTATGCCCCTTCTCCTCTCTGTGACACTCATCTCTCTATGCCCTTCTCTTCCCTGTGCTCCCCATCTATCTATGCCCCTTCTCTTCCTGTGCCCCATCTCTCTATGCCCCATTTCGCTATGCCCTCATCTGGCTATGCCCTCATCTCTCTATGCCCTCCTCATCTCTCTATGCCCTCCTCATCTCTCTATGCCCTCATCTCTCTATGCCCTCCTCATCTCTCTATGCCCTCCTCATCTCTCTATGCCCTCCTCATCTCTCTATGCCCTCATCTCTCTATGCCCCATTTTCATCTCTCTGTGCCCCTTCTCCTCAAGTTCTCCCATCTCTCAATGACCCTCATCTCTCTATGCCCCTCATATTTCTATGCCCCTCGTCTTACTATGCCCCTTCTCCTCCCTTGCTCCTTCTCCTCCCTTGCCCCTTCTCCTCCCTTGCCCCTTCTCCTCCCTTGCCCCCTCTCCTCTCTATGCCTCTCGTTCCTTTTCTTCCCTGCATCCCTTTTGATTCGACGGCACATGGTTTAAGCAGCTTTTATCAAGGTACATCTACAGCAAGTCGTCTGAATGGAACTTTCTTCCCACAAAGCGGAACTCCACGGCATTGCCCTGCTCTGGTATGTGCTTCCGGTTTCTCCTCTCCCCCAGCAGACGTCCATCAAGCCCCGCTACTGCACATGCGCAGAACCAGTAGCGGCCCTGGTGCTGAAATGTGGTGTGTTGGAATTCTGCCCGTTCCGCAGACGCGACCGCAGAATGCGCTTAACATTCAGCCTTTCTGCTGGGACACTTTGAATGTTTATAATGGCATCTGTTAGAGGTGAAAAGCAGCCCTCACTACTGGTGTCTGTCAGATTTACCAGTTGGGCTCCCCTCTCAGATTCCTCCTGGCCAACGTTGGCTTCCTAGAAGGCGTGACCGAGGCTTTGGTGGTTGCTTTTAGGTGTGAATGAGAAGCCAAGAAGAGAGATGGGTCTTCAGCGTCCCATACAAAGCTCTACCTTCAGCCCCTAAAGGTTGTTGGCAGATATGCTAGTGGTGACCAAGGCTACATCACAGATGCCCGTCTGTTGCCTCTTGTCCTTCCTGGTCCATCAGAAAGGACTGGAGCGGTGCTCTTGCTCCTGCAGACAACAGTTGTGTTCCCGTGCCGTGATCACAGTTCTTTATGTCTGTGGCCACCGTGTCTCTGGTATTAGGAGTTCCTTCTAGTCTCTGAGTTGGATCATTGGTAGGGTACGGATGCCAAGGACTTGGGGCTATTGAATAATGGGTTCCGGTGCCTGTACCGGTAGTGTTAAACTTGGAGAAAGAGGTGCACAGAGGTACCATCCTAAAACGGGCAGGCGGAAGAAAGTGCAGATATACTTGAGCTTCACAAAGAATTCTTACGGATCCAGTCGACCACAGGCGTCTTCACTCCCTTTCTCGTCGGAGCAGTCTGCAAGCGCCATGAGACTCTTTGGATGTGATATGTGCGCGATACAAATGTTTTTGACTTGACTTGATTACCACCACCCTGGAGAAGGTTGTAGTTCTTGTCCACTGTGAGGGTTTCTGTGCTTCTGGCGGGACTGTAGCCTGACACTGCTAGTAGATGGTGCCTGTAAATTAAAAAAAAGCCATGCATGACATTCTAGAAGGGGGGGTCCCAGAAAGGTCCATCAGGGCAACATCCATGTCAGGATTTCAGGAAAGCCAGGTGAGACAGCTTTACATATAGTTAATCTAAATGAAAACTTTTCAAATCGCTTGTGTCTGGAAAATCTGGCAGCGATCTAGCCCCGACTAGGCGCACTGCTCTAGGAGTTTCATTAGAGTGGCAGTGTTTATAACAAAGCGCCTTGATGTGTTAAGGAAGCACTGTGGAACATGAACTGTTGGATGCAGGTGATGTGAAATATATGCAGGACCAGGGGAATTATGCAGCAGGGAGAACCACGTTATGTCACAGGTTTGACTAAATTATGCTGCAGGAAAAGGCAAAATATGGAGCGTAATATGTCACATTTTGTGATTGTCTGACTTGCTTCATTATTTTTGACATTTTAAAACATGGTAGCACTGGGCAAAAAAAATCACCTCATTAGTACCAATGTAAGAACTAAGTGCAGCAAGAAACAAGTGATCGTTGACCAGCGATCTTTTACGAAGATGTGCGAGAACACGTCGCAACGTTTGTATTCATTTTGATCCGATTGAGCTGCCCATATATTTTTTAATCTGAGATTATACAGCAGAAGATGGATTGTGGGTTAAATGAGGAAAAACAATAATTATGTGGAAAATGCTGTGACTGCAGAATTGCATAATTTCAGCGGCCCTAAAACGAGCATAGGGCCCGATGTAGGAAAATGGCATTTACCGATTCGTAAATACCGAATTTTACCGATTCGGTATTTACAAATCGGTAAATGCTATGCAGGTATTTTTACCAATTTTTTTTTACCGAATCTGTAACATTCGGTAATTACCGAATCGGTATTTACCGATTCGGTAATTACCATTAATTCCTATGGGCCTTGGAACCAATGTCAATTACCGAATCGGTAAATACCGATTCGGTAAAATTACCGAATTTACAAGGGGGACAGGGTGTCACTTTGACACTCTGTTGCACCCCTGATTCAGGCTTGCGTGCCATGTGACACCCATACATGCCCTCAGGGCATGTATGGGTGCCACATGGCACAAGTGTACATGCACAGATGTGCATGTACACAGGACAGATTCTGTAAAATTTGGCCCCCTACATCTCAATCACCAAATACCGGTCGGTAACGGCCGTTACCGACCGGTATTTGGTGACCTACATCGGGCCCTTAGTTCTTTCTGTAATGTGTGAGAATGAACTTGGTAATATGTGAGTGCTCGCTTTGCCTGCTTTGAGGTAATTGTGTGTGTGTTTTTTATACAATATTGTGTCTCGTGGTTTGTGTGGCGCTATGACTACTTTTCATTGGGCCCGGTAGTGCGGCCTCTGAGGTTCCTTCTATGTCTGACTTGTAAATAGTTCCTTGATGACGTTTGCATCTTTGTTTATTTTAGTGTGTAGTCTTTTTACTGCCTCGGCTATGACTGTGCATTATTGTTTCCTCTCAACTGAAGCTGTGGTTGCACTTGCGTTTGAGTCATTGCCTTTGCATGTGTCTAGTTGTGTTTTATGAGTTTCCGGATGAGTCAAGTTTGGTCCTGATGGGAGTGAAAGGCCTTGGCTTCAATGTGTCCCACTGCGTCTTGCTACAGCGTGCTATGGGGGATTGTTGCAATGCAGGGGTTAGAACTGTGCAGCCGTGTGTTTTCTCGTTCTATTTTAAACCATATCGATTGTGATCTACAGTTGAGGGTGAATTTGTTTGGGTAGTTGGGATTTTAATGCCACTTGCGGTCCAGCAGAGGAGTTTGATTTTGGGTCGTTTGCTGGTTGAGGGGGCGTGGTTTCACATTTTCAGTGTAAGGCTGTGAGCAGGTTGTTGTAAGTATGCGCCCATGGACAGAAACAGTTACTTTGTGATGAACGTTAATGTAGTTACAATTGTAGCTTCACCCCCAGTACCTTCAATGGTTCGATCTGATAACATGGAAATAAAAAACAGACTACAAAAAGCGCATTTGTAAAAATATCAGCCATATGTGAATACCTATGTGTAATTGTCTACCTATTAGGAATTCTTGCATCTAAACGACATCTCAGTTCACTTATTTTAACAGTGAGTTAATTACTATTATAAAGCTGTGCCATATTTGGCAGGAATTGCAAATGCTTGATATTGAATTTCATGAGGAAGTTGACATTTTTGTAGCTTTTATTTGTGTGTACTGTTTTTGGTAGTTAATGCTTAGAAGGCTGTTTTTGCTGTCTATTTTTTTCAGTCTGTTTTCAAATTGTACCCTTCAAGTAGATGTTTGTGTTGACATCTGTTTCGCTCCACACATTCAGGATATTGACTAGTAGTGAACTATTCGACCAAGAAAGGTGGAGATTTATTTTCACAAGTTTCTTGCTGGAACCATGAAACCACTACTTTCTTGAAACACTAAACTGCCTGAAAATTAGATGTGCCATTATCCAAAAATCAGGATCAGAATAGGGATTATTCCATCTAAGGCAGTCCATTTCCCCACTTTTTTTTTTAATTCATAGGTTTGTTGCAGCCATTTACAGGGATGCCTTTAGTGGTGGGAGAGATGATAAGTACAGAGAGGTAACTGCAGCTTCATTCTATAACCTCATATTTTATCTTCAAGCTCAGATAATGTTCTTGAAGACAACCGTAGTAATCTGCTGTCTGCCCTCCGCCAGGGAGGGGGCAGCTGTCACTTCAAAGGCAGGGGGTGTCAGAGGAGCCAGGGTGGGGTTGCAACACGAGCCTGGGCTGTGCAGGATGGAGAGAAGGAACCCAATATTCGGTTTCTGCCACTGGAATCTCGTCCAACAGGCCTGGTCCAGACCAGGGTACCTGCGAGTTTCTGCTGCGAGGCAGAGAGGGGTGTCTGGTGACCGGGACACTATATGCTCAGTAAAGCTGCCCTACTCTGATTGGTCTGTGCATGAGATATCTGTGTGTGACTGCAAAGCAGCATCCCAATTGAAATCAAGTATTCTATGTTCTGCTACCTTGAAATGAAACTTGCCCTTTTCCTGTTTTCATGCATACAGAATTTTAATATCTGATTTTGTGTAAGCCATTTTAATATTTCTTAACTACGGATGTATTTTATTGAATGTTTTATGTCTTCTTTGCTTTTATGGTTGTATTATCACCCGCATAAAGTTATTCTGAACTGAAGTAAAATATCATTATTTTTGCTTTTTCCCAAGCATCAATGATTTATACTTTTAAACACAGTGTATTGTCTTTAAAAATAAAAATAAAAAAATCCAAAAACTGAAGAAGTTGCAGCTGTGAATCAGATTCACAAACCTTTTTATGTCTCGCCTGTTCCATCTCGCAGGGCTTAAATAGGCGAGATTATAGTAAGCGGAAAAGAAAAGTCAACCTAGCTGCGGATCGCGTACAGTTCATGTGAGCTATGCGTGTGCACATCATCGCCAGCCACATCACACACCACCATTTGTCTGTGCCTCGGCATCAGACTTCAAAGGCAGCTGCTGCCCCGCCCCCGCATCAGACTTAAAAGGAATGCACGCCCCCGCCACAGCAATGCTGCGCTCAGCCATGTGCTTTGCTTTTGGCCATCTGTTTTGCTTTTCCTGCCTTTCGTCATGGCGCCTCTCAAAGCTGCCCCTCCCCCTTCCCCACCAAAGAGCGCGTCTCACGGCCATGTTATCGCTTTGACTTGCTTTCACTTTCACGGCCTCTTTCACCGTGTCTCTTTCACCGTGTCTCTCTGCCTCACGCTCTCTCCATTTCTGGAAACCTTTCCCTCCAGCTGCGCTTTTCTACCCTACCACCCATCATGCATTCCACACGACTACACTTTCTGAACACTACAGATAACCGGTGTGACAGTCATCCAATTTAATGGCATTTCATGCATCGACCTCAGAAGGATGGGAGGCTGAGTCCGCCCAGATGGGATTCAAACGTGTGACCTGTAGATCACATCAGATCGGCCGCTTTCTCCCTGAGCCATCTTCAATCGATCTTGTGAGACCAAAAGGCATTGCTGGCCCACTAAGTTTGACACCCTAACCCACTGAGTTACATTCGGGAGCTTCAAAACAAATCACATTGGATGCTTAAGCACACTGGTGTAACTAGTTCTGCTTCTTCTGATATGAATCCTCCTCCCTTCCCCCGACCATGCCACCCCTCATATGCCTCGTCACACCGCACCATGCAGTGGCTTCAGCTCTGTCCCTTACAGCCTTTTTGGTACGGTGGCCTGGACAAGTCGCGCTTGCACGCTGGATACAATAAACGTGCGGGTGAACCACGCCCCCGCAGTGCGGCACACACACACACACACACACCCACACACACACACACACCCACAGAGCTCGTCTCACGGCCGTGTCCTCGCTTTCACTTTGCCCGTGTCTCTTTCACCATCTCTCTTTCACCGTCTCTCTTTCACCGTGTCTCTTTCACCGTGTCTCTTTCGCCGTGTCTCTCTGCCTCACGCTCTCTCCATTTCTGGAAACCTTTCCCTCCAGCTGCGCTTTTCTACCCTACCACCCATCATGCATTCCACACGACTACACTTTCTGAACACTACAGATAACCGGTGTGACGGTCATCCAATTTAATGGCATTTCATGCATCGACCTCAGAAGGATGGGAGGCTGAGTCCGCCCAGATGGGATTCAAACGTGTGACCTGTAGATCACATCAGATCGGCCGCTTTCTCCCTGAGCCATCTTCAATCGATCTTGTGAGACCAAAAGGCATTGCTGGCCCACTAAGTTTGACACCCTAACCCACTGAGTTACATTCGGGAGCTTCAAAACAAATCACATTGGATGCTTAAGCACACTGGTGTAACTAGTTCTGCTTCTTCTGATATGAATCCTCCTCCCTTCCCCCGACCATGCCACCCCTCATATGCCTCGTCACACAGCACCATGCAGTGGCTTCAGCTCTGTCCCTTACAGCCTTTTTGGTACGGTGGCCTGGACAAGTCGCGCTTGCACGCTGGATACAATAAACGTGCGGGTGAACCACGCCCCCGCAGTGCGGCACACACACACACACCCACAGAGCTCGTCTCACGGCCGTGTCCTCGCTTTCACTTGCTTTCACTTTGCCCGTGTCTCTTTCACCATCTCTCTTTCACCGTCTCTCTTTCACCGTGTCTCTTTCACCGTGTCTCTTTCACCGTGTCTCTCTGCCTCGCGCTTTCTCCATTTGCGGAAACCCTTCCCTCCAGCTGCACTTTTCTACATTCTTGCCACCCTACCACCCGGGCCGGACATCATGCATTTCACACGACTACACTTTCTAAACACAACAGATAACCGGTGTGACAGCCATCCAATTTAATGGCATTTCATGCATCGACCTCAGAAGGATGGGAGGCTGAGTCTGCCAGATGGAATTCAAACGTGTGACCTGTAGATCACATCAGATCGGGCGCTTTCTTGCTGAGCCATCTTCAATCGATCTCGTGAGAACAAAAGGCATTCCTGGCCCATTGAGTTTGACACCCTAACCCACTGAGTTACATTTAGGAGCTTCAAAACAAATCACATTGGATGCTTAAGCACACTGGTATAACTCGTTCTGCTTCTTTTGATATGAAACCCCCCTCACCCCCGACCATGCCTACCCCTCATATGCCTCGTCATACCGCGCCACTTACAGCCTTTTCGGTACGGTGGCCTGGACAAGTCGCGCTCGCGCGCTGGATACAACAAACGTGTGCGTGAACCACGCCCCCGCAGTGCTGTACACACACACACACACCCCTGGTGGAGAGCCAAACGGGAAGAGCTTTCCTCTTCTATGAACCCCTCTAGCGCTGGGTTCGCTCGCTGGCAGAAAATTTGCTGAACTGCAGCAAATTAATGCTACTTAACAACTCTTGAATTGCACCATTATCTGCGATTATCCTCGTGTAGTATGAACTCCGAGGTTAATTGCTGAATTTCCCTGCTGCTCATGACTCGGACCCCAGCCCACCCCCAGATATGTGCTGCTTACATGCAACGCCAATCATCGAGGCTTTCGAGTTGTGAAATATTCACCAAGTTTCGCTTACACATGCTGCACAAGCACATCATGCACTGGGACAGTAGGCCAAGCTTTCCTCACATGCATACTCCAGGTAGAGTATGGGCAGCAGGAGCGCAAGCTTCCTTCGCATACAGAGACCTGGTACAACATGTGCAGCCGCGGTGCAAGCTTTCCTTACGCACACAGAGCAGGTACATCATATGCAGCTGTAATGCACGCTTCCCTTTCCCTCATTGGAAGACCTAACACCAATGCAAGCGTCCTCACAGGCAGACCAATAAAACGTGCAACAGCACAAGCTTTCTACACACACAGACATCAGGTATTGCATGTGCAGCAGCAGTCCAAGTTAACTTCATGCACACAGACCTGGTACAACACCCCCTCACCCGCACAACCCTCTCACCCTCACACACCCTCACTCACCCTCACACTCCTCACCCCCTCACCGCCCCTCACTTAACCTCACGCCCTCACTCTCACACCCCTCACCCTCACAACCACTCTCACCCTCACAACCACTCTCACCCTGACAACCACTCTCACCCTCACAACCCTCACAACCCTCTCACCCCTCTCACTCTCACAACTCTCTCACCCTCACACACCCTCACCCTCACTCCCCCTCACCCACCCTCACCAGCATAGCATAGCATAACAAAACATAGCATAGCATAACAAAACATAACATAGCATAACAAAAAAAAGCATAGGATAGGAAAACATAGCATAGCATAACAAAACAAAGCATAGGATAGCAAAACAAAACATAGCATAACAAAACATAGTATAGCAAAACACAACAAAGCATAGCATAACAAAACACAACAAAACAGCATAGCATAACAAAGCATAGCATAACATAACAAAGCATAGCAAAACAAAACATAGCATAGTATAACAAAACATAGCATAGCATAACACAGCACAACATAGCGTAACAAAACATAGCATAACATAACAAAACAGCATAACATAACACATAGCATAGCAAAACAAAGCATAGCATAACAAAACATAGCATAACAAAACAGCAAAAGACAACAAAACATAGCATAGCATAACAAAACACAACATAGCATAGCATAACAAAACAAAGCTTGGCATAACAAAACATAGCATAGCATAGCATAGCATAACAAAACATAGCATAACAAAACATAGCATACCAAAACAAAGCACAGCATAATAAAACAACAAAACATAGCATAGCATAACAAAGCATAGCATAGTAAAACACAACAAAACATAGCATAGTATAACAAAACACAACAAACATACCATAGCATAACAAAGCAAAGCATAGGATAGCATAACTAAACATAGCATAGCATAACAAAGCAAAGCATAGGATAGCAAAACAAAACATAGGAAAACACAACAAAACATAGTATAGCAAAACAAAACATGTAATAGCATAGCAAAACATAGCATACCAAACACAACAAAACATAGCATAGCAACACAAAGCATAGCATAATACAAGACAACAAAGCATAGCATAATAAAACACAACATAGCGTAGCATAACAAAACATAGCATAACAAAGCATAGCATAACAAAACATTGCATAACAAAACACAGCATAGCATAACAAATCAAAGCATAGGATAGCAAAGCATAGCATTGCATAACAAAACATAGGATACCAAAACATAGCATAGCATACAGCATCACTCAGCACCACCACAGCATCACTCAGGGGCACCACAACATCACTATGCGCTACCACAGTATCAATCTGTGCAACCATTCAACAACAATTGGTTCAATAATGTTCTCTCAATGTTTCAAGCTTTATTGCAAATGCAGCAAAAAGATGTTAATATTTCACTTCTGTTCTTTGATTTTCGTCACAATAAAATACACTGAACATAATCTTCACAAGTTATTTACAAAAGTTTAAGCTATTGCCATTATAAATTATAATAACTTTTATTTAAGTATTAATTATTTAAAAAAAAAATAAAAGCCATTGTTATTTGTAATATCAATACATGTAAGTCACGTAAATACAACACATATTGCATTACAAATGATACCAATAGCTCAAACTTTCCTAATGCGAGACCTATTGCATTGCAAATGCTTGTTCTTAGCAAATGGTCCACACTCCCTACAGGAAACTTACTATCATTGGAGGAGCGTTAAGCACCTTCTGCCCCCCTCCTCCCTTCCCCCCTAGCCCCCCACCCCCCCCCCCCCCCCCCCACCCCCTCCAGCTGCTGCCTTTCCAGGACCGGGTGTGAGGAACTCCTGCAAACCCGACAGATGCCCCTCCGGGCAGGGCTTTAAGTGGGCTGGGTCCCAGACCCGGCAGTAATTAAAAACAGACATTGAACGGGATCCTTATCTGGCCCTATGTTCATGTCCTTAACTTTAATGGCAAAAACATAGTTCAATTTCTTAGCAATGAATGTAAAAAATATTAATCCATGTCAGTGATGTAGTTCTAACTTTATTTCACATGCTGTATTTAATATTGCATTCCTTAAGAGAATTACCTACTTCCAGGATGTCAGAAAGGATTGCAGGATACTTTGTCATCCAATCTCTGGCCTCTCTGCAGACAACACAGAGCCGTGGTCACATGTTGGAGTGGAATTGTCATTTTGTTCAAAAGTGTATGAAAGAAGTACACAGTTGACGAAATATTAACAAATCGAAAGTAAAAGTGAATGTAGTCCTTACCAGTTGCGTAGCTAGGCCCTCCCCCCGCACCCCCCCCCCCCCCCCCCATGCTACACCACTGGTGCTTACAAGTGAACGAAGGAGATGTGTTAAACTGCATTCAGGATAGGGTGAAAAGAAGGTGCTGAAGTGAAAAGAAATAAGGTGTAAGATATGCAGATGGACAAGTTATAGAGAGAAAAAGGATGTACATGTCTAGTCAGGGCCAGCTTTAGCCCTGGTAGAACCCGTTTCGACAATCTTTTTTAGCGTCCCGCCCCCCATTGCCTCCTCCTCAAATCTCACTATAACCCGGCAAAATGGCCTCTCATCTCTCCTTAGCCCCTCTCTTGCATACATTAAATTTGTTTTAAAACCCTGGGAAAGGCTGACTTTACTAATCAACTCAGCTATCCACTCTAAATACAGATCTGTTCTTTGCAGCAGGCGTATTAACCCTCTGCGTTACTTTATGGTGTGTCAAAACTGCACTAGACAAAACTCCGATCTCTCTCTAACAGGAACATTAATCACAGGAGTTATCTTGACATTTTTATTGCTTCCTGAAAGCTGGAAGCACAAGGAACTTTGCATCATCTGCTTTTAAATCATGTTATTACTAAATACAGCGCCCCCCACTGGGGACCAGCTCCCAGTGCGGCCGCACTGATCAAACTGCCCTAAAGCCGGCCCTACATAGAGTGAACATTACAGGAGAGATTGAGGAACTCTGAAGACCATTACCCTTTCCACAGCCCCTAGTAATGTTTAATTTAGAATTTCAGAATAAAAATATTTTCAATATTAATTATTTACAGCAAAGTAATTCTTGTTACTCATTTATATTAAACCACAAACAACTCCCGTCTGGCCATACTCATGGCCTCTTAGGGCGTTACATCAAACACACTAAAGGTGACGGGAGGATACTTGCACCCTGTCTTACCACTGGCCAAGGGTAGGCCCGGACATGGGTCCCCTGCTCATCGTGGCTCTTGAAACAAAGCTACACCTGACGGAAGAGCCCTGATCGGGGCATCACCAGTTTTGTGTTACTTCTGTTCCAGTTCAGCAAGGGCCTGGTTGGACAGTTTGAGCTGGACCGTTCCTATTGGAGCAGGGTCAAGGCTCATTTGCATATGGCTGGGTGTAATCTGTGGTGGGAAAAAGAATGATGGGTTGGAATGCTAACCGAGTGATTGCCAGTAGTTAGACTTATTGCAAGCGATCTCCCATCACCTTTTGTATGTTTAAGAAGTTGTCTGCCAGGTGTACCACTTCAGGCCTCGTTGTCCACACCAGCCATGTACTGGGTGTGCACAGTCATTTCTGGTCTGTCAAGTGGTGTCTCTAGTGCTCTACCTCATTTCCCGTCTGACTCCGCTACACACACTCGTGCACCTAAACGTCACTTCCAGCTAAGCTGACAGTTCAGTGCCTGAAAATCATGACCTCGCCACCTTTCTGCAAAGACCAGAGGCTCGTCTTTGGACACAGACCTGCATTCTGTGATTCTCTGCCCCGGAAGCACTAAACTTCTCAACAGCTCCCTTCTCCTAACCTGGTTGAAATCCACTCTTTTTGATTTCAATGAGGGTTATTTACAAGCCTTGCAATGCAAAGGCTTTGTTACTGGTGTTTGAGATGCACAGTGCTTTACTCTGCAATTCTGCAAAGCCCTCATTGTGCAGAAAGGAGGTCTCCGCAACTTGACCTCCATCTAGGAACAGAAGCAACTGCTTCATATCCTTAAATCAAGGCAGCACCTTCCATCCTTCTTGACCTTCCTGCAGTATCACGCTCAAGTTAGCGCTTCAAGACTGTTCCAAGCACTACACGAAGGTTATCTTCTACTCTCTGCCATTTAGGAATACTGTGCTCTCCCTGCTCCTCATTTGACTACTCTCATGAACTCGAAGACCTCAACACCTCCCTGCCGGTCCCCTTCCCACACCCCGCCTCAGCCTCCCACTCATATCAACACCACCTCAGCCTCCCACTCACCCCACCTCAGCCTGTTTGCTGTGAGGGCACCTTACGAGCTGAGCTCCTTGTGAATGCACATGGACATGCCTTCATTCACCCACTCCACCTCAGTATTTACTCTATGTCCCCTCGCCTCTGCCCTTGTTCCATGACCATTGCATGTTGACACACCGCTCCTGATCGTCCTTCCAGTTGTGTCGTTTTGCTGTGTTGAATTTGTGTGTTGAAGCCTTTGCACTAGTGGTGGTTAGCAAAGTCCTCCTGGTGCTAGCGCTGTCCGTGAGGCTCACCTCTGAAGAGTGTAAAGAGGCACCTGTCGCAAGCAGCGGTGGTGCACACGCATGAGCAGGCGGCTTCTTGTCCCTGTCAGATGCAGCTTTGCACATAGTGAATGCACAACAGGCGTGCGCTCTATCCACAAGAACTACAACTCCTGAACAATGAGAACGTTTGGCCAGTTTATTTAGCAGATTGTTCACTCGCTGTTCTGAAAGGTAGTTCTCGGGGACATTTTTATTGAATAGTGACCACTTGACCTCTCGCCCAAATTTCTCTTGCACACTTCACCCAGGAATTCAACAAATTCTGAAGTGGGCCATGGACGGTCGCAGTAGTGATCCTCCAGCTAAAACATTGTGGCACGCTAAGTCTGGTTTTAGGGGTGGCCTCAAGAGGGCTTTAGCTGTCTATGGTCGAAGACCTCTTGTCTATAGTACGTTAATGCATAGAGTGGGCTATGGGTAAGCCCCTGACTCATGATTGGTCAGTTCTACTGTCTGTTTTAGTTAGAGGCTAATCATTTGATGGCTTCCAGTGTTTTCTGTACCTTCTCTGGATCATTTCTGCTTTACCATTCTTTTCATTTGATGAGTTCTGCTGCTGACTTTAGTTTGCTATTTTGTAATTTGGTTGTTAGTGCTTCAAGGGGGCACACAGCTTGTCTCAATGTGCCACTCTCCTTATACTTACCACTCTCCCCGCTTCCTCATTGCTACTTTTTACCTACTTATACCCCCACTTCAATGTTTTTTTTTTTACTCTTAGAAAATGTTTTAATCATTCATGGAGAGAGCTCAGGAGCTTCAAACTATTGCTGGGTCACTTGCTTCCCCTCTCAGCGTGATCCCCGCCTGTCCACTTCCCACTCGTACATTATTTTTATTATTCTTTTTTTTTTTATTATTGCTGCAAAGTTCCAGAGATAGCACACTGCTACCGGAGTGCTTGCATCTGTTGCTTTGCACAAAATCATGCATACTTGTTTATAAATTCACCATTCTAAAACGGCTGTCTGCCATCTTGGATGGTAAATTATATATTTTTTAAGAACAGCCAAAATGGCGCACACGCGTGCTTTGTGATGCACAGGCAGCCATTTTGTAATTATTCTTTTTCGTAATATCAAGAGAAACAATCATTGGCAAAGTCGACAGCTGGGTCTTTTAAAGGTGAGACCTTTTTGGCTTTGCCAATGCTTTATTGTTCCTGGGCTTGCTCCTAAATGGACTCACCCTTTGGAAACTCGGCAGTCCTATGTTGTGAAAGGATTGAGTCTGTCCAGAAGGCGCCTCGCTTAATAGTATGATCATATGAAGGGAACTGACAGGTAGGGCCCATGTCACACTACAAGCAAGGGCGGCCTTAGGCATGTGCAAGCTGTGCACCTGCACAGGGCCGCCAAACCCCAGGGGGCGCCACGCCAATATATATCCTTAATATAATAATCCTCTGAGGATGGATACATATTTGCGTAGCGGCCCCTGAGGGATTTGGCGGCCTCCGGCTCTGTTCCACCTTCCTGAGCCCCAGGGGGCTCTGCCCCACCGGACCCCTTCTTCCGGGGCCCCCTACCTACGCTCCATGCCCAGGGCCACCACGAGCCTAGACCCGCCCCTGCTACAAGCGTGCTCACTGTCTGTGTATTCAACTGCCTTCACCCAGGAAGTGATGTAAGCAGTGCGGTGTTTACAGTCTTTGTGTTTTAGCACAAAACGCACGTTACGCATAGTACATGCCAGTTATGCACATAGTACAATCCATGTTATACATATAGCACATACACTTAGCACAGTGGCAATGCACGTTACGTACATAGCACAATGCACATTATATGCAGAGCTCGTGTAACATGCAGCACAATGGCACATGTAGCACAATGCACGTTATGCACAGACCACAATGAAGATGCATGTTACACGGCACAATGCACATTATGCACAGAGCACAATGACTATTCACGGTACACATGTAGCACAATGCACAATTTACATATACCATGAAGCAGGTTATATACATGACACTGCATATTCTTCACATAACACGATTCACACTGTACACCCAACACAGTGACGTTACACGTGTTGCTCAATGCACATTAATCACATATCACAATGCACACTGTGCACACAGCACAGTGACGATGCACTTTACACGTGCAGCACAATGCACGTTCTTCACATATCAAAATGCACACTGCATACACAGCACTGTGACGACGCTCGTTCTTCACATAACAGTGCACACTGCACAGTGACGATGCACGTTACACGTGCAGCACAATCACAACACACAACACACAACACAATGCACACAACATAGTGACGATACACGTTCTTCACATAACACAGTGTACATTGTATACACAGCTCAGTGAAAGTGCACATTATTCACACAACACAGTGCTCCCTGTACACACAGCACAGTGCCGATGCTTGTTTAACAAGCAGCACAATGCACGTTCTTCACATATCACAATGCACATTATACACAGAGCACAATGACGATGCACGGTACACATGTAGCACACTGCTCATTAAACACACAGCATGAACCATGTTGCCAACATCGCACAATGCACCTTATACCAAAGCAAAATGCTCACTTTTGTGTCTGACTGCTCTAATCACATGCTAGCAGTTGTGCTGATACAAACAATGTACAGCTATGACGCTCTCCCTATTGGCTTTGTCAGTGAGAGATGGTGCTCGAGTTCTCTTTCGCAGTGGCCCTGAGTTCCAGAGAAGCTAGAGAGTGAGTCGAGGGGCTGCTTACTGGCCATGAAAGAAGGGGCGGGAAAGCCGAATATCTCTAAATGTTACTGGATGTCGAATAGGAAGTATCTACCGGTTTAATATAGATGGAAAAATGCCAAATAGGCATAGGCTACGAGGTGTCTTTCCTTAACCTCTTTGATTAAGGTTACCTTCATGGGGTAAAAGTGTTCCCCCATAAACTGTAAGCAGATGTTTCTTTAAACCTCATTAGGGGGTGGCGCGGGGGAGGGGACACTGAAGAATTGCTCTTTTTTTTCTTAAACCGAGATTTCTCACTGGAAAGACGGAAGCACAACATTCCTTTCAAATTAACATTCAAGGCAGGCTTCACGACCGCATTCTAGATTTTAAAAAAAATGTGACTTTTGTGTGTTATTTAAACGACCCTACACCCCCCCCCCCCCTTCCCCCAACCTTTGCAGGGAGCCCCGTTTCGCAAACCTTCCTTCAAAGAAATCCTCTAAACCCACAATTTAATGTCGTGACACGAAGTGACCTGCTTTCTAACATCGGATCCCTTGGGATAATGGGAATGAACAGTGGAATACGGATCTATTTTCCATTTGCTCGTTGAAATCGCTACAGATTTGCTCAGATTACGCGAGAGTAAATGAGCATTGGTTCATCCAAGGGATTAGACCGCTGAGACAAAGTGGGTCGAATGTCTCTGAACATGCCCCAAGTGCTTACCCTAAACCGGTACGCAAACAAATGATGGACGGAATGCTGAATAAATCATACATTCACCCCCAGTCAAGAGATCTGGGTTAAATCCATCGTTCTTTTGCTCACCATGCCACCCCAGTTTAGACCCAGCCATATGCACCGGTGACTACTGTCGAAAGAGCAGGAGCTCTCTTGATACAATTGAGACTCCTAAAAAGTCACGATTAGCCCTGATTTTGTATTGGCGTTGGAGGTTATGACATAAACAGGCATCATCACGGAGAGTGACCTCACTTCCGCCTTTTGGTGGGTACCTCTTTCTGCCTTCCACGGGAGGTCCCTCTAGGCTTGCCCGTGGCTTTCTGCCTCACAGAGACCTCACCTCAAAGAGGGCAGAGCACAGAGGAGGAACTTCTTTTCGGGCGTGTACCTCTGAAGAAAGTGTCGCTACAAGGTTGGTCTACCTCTAATGCACTAATGGGCCCTTAAAAATTAATCACTGAATACACAACTGAGGATATTTCTCAGTACGGTTTGCATCAACGTCATGCTGCTCGGAGAGTGACTGAATGAGTGAATGAAGCGGGTTCCGGGTATGCAGCTGTCTCAAATATAGTGACCCAGAGTGGAGTTCAGCTCTTTAAATTTGGTCCTTAAGAAAGCACCTTAGCCGGTAAAGCAACATTATATGGTTGAAACATGTAGACCCAGTGTCATTCATAGGAGAAGTGTGGCTCAATGGTTAGAGCGGCAGACCCTGATGCAGAGGTCTGGCCCGGGAACAGGGTTCAATTCCCCGCCTCGGCGGGTCTTGGGCTCAAAATTCCATGGACCTGATAATTCTCGCCCCGGTGCCTATTCCAATCATAGAGTCCCACTCTGCAACTCTGGGCAATAGCTTGCTTAATCTCCACAACGGCCCCCACAACGCTAAGGATGCCTGGCCTCCATCTAGGGGGTGCCCAGGAGTGCACGCCTCACAGGGAAAGCCAGGATGGGTTCCACAGCGGTATTCGTACGAGAGCCTTGAGACCCTTGCGGGTGAGTAGTGCGCTATTCAAGTATCAATTTACATTCAAGTACATTGCATATTCCTCAACATCACCCTTTTTTTATGTTGACAAAGCTTCCCCAGAATGCACTTTAGAAACTTAAGTATAAATTTAGCCAGTTTTATATTTATATCCCATTACAATAACATCCAAAGAGCTCCCTCGGCTTGCAAGCGAGAGCCCACCCAAAATTAGGCTGTATCTTTTAAAAAAAAAATATATTTTTAAAGTTTTGTATAACGCTAGCTAGACCTGTAGGTATCAGAGCGCTTCACATACATATTGTGAGAAATAGAAGAGCCTAACATTACCTAGAAGGCTGACAGTAAGTAAGCAAACCACGGATAAAGAATATAGCATGAACAATAAATAACTGTGCAACGGAGGGGGAGAGAAAAAAAAGAGAAAACAAGGTGATTAGTATAGTCCGTTCACCAACAATCCTTGAATGGGAGTCAACTCGGAATATTGAGGTCTAGGTTAGTTGACGTTGTTCAGGAAAGTATTTGTTAAGGAGATGGAGTTTGAAGTCCCTTTTGAAACAGGAGAAGGAGGGGTTGCATCTGACGACTCCATGGAGTGCGTTCCATATCCTGGGAGCATTGCCAGAAAACGATCGGTATTGGGTGGTTTTCTTTTTCATTTTTGGCGGAATGAGAAGGAGTGAGTTGGAGCTTCTCAGTAATCTGGCTTGACCTGCTCTTACCAGTTAGTTGTTCAGGTAGTTGGGGGCCGGAGGGTGGAGGGTTTTGTGTGTGATGCAGGCCAGCTTGTAAATACATCTCCCTTACATGGGAAGCCATTTGAGGGAGTTGAGAGCTGGAGTGATGTGTTCAAATCTATTTACTCCAGATACAAGTCGAGCGGTCAAGTTCAGCACTGCCCTTAGAGGGGCTAGGGGAGCTTTTGGAGTCCCTGTAAGGGTGGCGTTCCCGTAGTTGATTTTAGAGAGAACCAGGGATTGAACTACTGTCTTGAAGTCCTCATGGGGAAGAACAGGTTTCAGTTTCTTGAAGTGTCTTAGAGAGAAAAGAGCATTTTTTGCAGAGTTTTTGATGTGAGCCTCTATTTATAGATTCTTGTCAAGGGTGATGCCTAGAGAGTTAACTGAGTCGGATAGAACGAGGGGGCAGTTTAGGGCAACCAGATTCTTGATCCACTCTTGGATAGGATGATGGTTGCTTTTTGGAGAGAATAGGATCAGTTCCATTTTATCTGGGTTGAGCTTTAAGTGATTGACGTTGAACCAAGTTTGGATCTCCGTTAGAGTGGTATTAAGGTGTTGGATGTCATTTGGGGACTTGATTTTAATAAAAGATTTGGGTGTCATCCGCGTTAAGGAGGTAACTCACTCCAGCTTTTTTCAAGGTGATTGTGAGGGGCTCCATGAAGAGATTGAAGAGGGACGGGGAGAGGATTGAGCCTTGTGGTACACAAGTGTGACTTTTGTTGGCTTCAAGAGACAGGAGTTGATTTTAATTTGTTGCGAGCGATGCTGGAGGAAAGAGGTGAAGCATTTTGGTACAGTACCATTTATGCCGGAGCGCTTCGACAAGGTCTCCAGAAGAGCTGGATGATTAACTGTGTTGAATGCCGCAGATAGGTCAATAAGGATGAGTAGGCAGGCACCACCATCATCTAAGGCTTTGCGAATGTCGTCCGAGACGTTGATTATGGCTGTTTCAGTGCTACAGCCTTTCCTGAATCCTGATTGAAAGGTGTCGAGGAGGTTGAACTCCTCAATGTGTTTATTGAGTTGGTGGAGAACACATGACTCCGATGTTTTTGCAAGGAATGGGAGGTTTGAGATAGGTCTGATGTTGTTCAGATCATTAGGGTCGGCCCCTGTTTCTTGAGGATGGGCGTGATTTGTCCTAGTTGAAGGGAGTCTGGGACACAGCCTGAGGTGAGAAAGACGTTGATGATTTTTGTCCAGAAAGGGGAAATGGTGTGGTTGAGTTCTTTTATGATTGTGGAAGGGAGGGGGTCCATGGTGTGGGAGGAAGTTTTTAGATTAGAAATTATGTTGAAGACCTCGTTTTCCGTCATTACCTCTAAGTCGGACCAGTGCGCATTGTTTTAGCTGAAGGCCGGTCTGATTGTCCTTATACTGAACTCTTTTTGCGTGGTCAAGGGAAGTAGAAGGGGGGCAGGTTATGAGGGAAGGAGAGTTTGCGGTTTGTATGAAGGATTGATCAATTTTAGCGACTTTATTAGTGAAGAAGGTGGCACTTTCTTCACATTGCTCATTTGTGGCTTTGATATCTTGAGAGGGGGTGCTGTTAGTTTGGCTTTTGACAATGCTGAAGAGTTCTCTCGGTCTGTTTTTCACCAGATCTAGTTGGCTGCGGAAAAAGGACGCCTTTTCTCTGAAAATGTGTTTTTGTATGCCTGTCGAGCAGATCTAAGTTTTGTTAGATGTAAGGTTGAGGGGTTAAGCCTTCAAGCCCTTTCCGTTTGTCTGAGTTGGCGCCATTCATCGTTTCGCACCACGGTAAACCAGGGTTTCGATTTGTTTGCCTCTGTTGTTTGAGTTTGAGTGGAGCTACTTGGTCTAAAACCTCTGTCATTTTTTAGTTAAAGTGTGTAGTCAGGTCATCAGCCGTCCATGATGAGGGATGGAGTTGAAGATGGGGATGAATCATGGATTCAAGTTCGGATAAAGGGACTTTTTTTGATGTTTCTGGTCAAGAGTTTAGGTTTGACGTCCTGAATAGGTTGGTGGATGACAGGTGTGTCCATCCTGAACAGAATGAGGTGGTGGTCGGACCAGTCAATGGGGGAAATCGCTCTCAGAGAGACCAGTTCGTTGTTGGTAATGATCGCATCTAGTGTTGTACCTTTGATGTGAGTTGGCTTATTGCAGAGTTGTTTGAGGTTATGTATTTCCAGAAGGTTTGATAGGTTCAGGACAGTGGAGTCTTCTGGGTCGTTCCAGTGGATATTGAGGTCACCCAGGAACACGTCTTTGGTATCTGTCAAGGAGAACCGTGTTATTAGGTCCGTTAGTTCTTCGGGAAAAAGAGTACGTTCTCCAGGCGGATGGTAGATGGTGTGGAATTTAATGGATGAGGTGCCCTTAGTGGTGAGTTTGACACCCAGGTATTCAAACGATAGGTATTCTGCAGGTTTGAGATTGGTAATCTCTATTCCAGCTTTGTGGATGATGGCTGCCCCCCCCCCCCCGTTTTGATCGGCCTGTCTTGTCTGATTATGTTGTACCCTGGGGGGTTGAGGATGTCAAGGATGGGGGTAGAGTGGACATTGAGCCAGGATTCAGTGAGGAAAGCGATATAAATTTCTTCAGCGAGAAGAGCTTCAGCAATTTCAGTTGTGTGTTGCAATACTGATCTGCAGTTTAGGAGCATACAAGAGAGAGGGCGGGGAGCCACAATGAAGGGGGGGAGTTAGGTGGATAGAGGTGTATTGAGCAGGGGGTCTAGGCGAGTGGACAGTATTAGGGATTCTGTTTGTGCCAATAATAACAGGGATGTGGAAAGGGGCAGACTTCTGTTTGGAAGCGAGGTAAGAATCATTGATCTCATCTGGTTTCGGTACCGAAAAGGGCTGACTATCCCAGTTGGGATTAAGTGTCTTTCTCGCTGCTGGACTGGGGGATCGAGGGCTGCTCTGGGGGGCCATGAGAGGTGTATTGAGTGGGGCCATGGGGGGGGCATCCTTTTCGACGCGGATGTTACCCCGCAGTACTTTTACAATGCGTCCATTAACAACGCAAGCCAGCCACCAGGTCCTAGCCCAGCGCCTAGATAACTCTGGCGTACAAGACAGTGCGTTGAGATGGCTTACATCCTTTCTCTCCCGACGCTCCTTCCAAGTTTGGGAAGGAGAAAGCCGCTCCCCCTCAATCCCCCTCCGGTGTGGAGTGCCTCAGGGCTCCTCATTAAGCCCCACGCTTTTCAACGTGTATATGGCCCCACTGGAGGAGCTGGTCGCCCCATTCGGAGTCACGATCGTCAGCTACGCTGACGACACTCAGCTGGTGGTGACTCTATCACACCCCAAGCTAAAGCCCTCCAACCTGCGAGACTGCCTCTCCACCGTCCATCGATGGATGAGCGACTCCGACCTAAAGCTGAACGGGTCAAAAACAGAGATCCTGCTCCTCGGTCACAAAACTTCGAGTCTCCCCCTAACATCTGGCCCGACTGTATGGGTGACCCCCCCCCCCTAAAACAGAGGTTAAGAGTCTGGGAGTGCGGCTGGAGTCAGACCTCACCTTCAGGTCACAGGCTAGGAAAACAGCCGGCACCTGCTATGGGCTACTTAGATCATGCAGAAAGGTGCTTCCCCTACTTCCACTCCAGTCACGCCTCCTGCTAATCCAAGGCCTAGTGCTAGCAAGGCTAGATTATAGCAACGCTATCTACCTCGGTGCGCCGGAAGCCACCTTCCAAATACTGCAAAAAAACCAAAATGCCGCAGCCCGCCTGCTCACAAACACCCCAGCAAGAACATCGGCTAAACCTGCCCTGAGAAAACTTCACTGGCTCCCCGTGAGGGAAAGAGTCGCCTTCAAGGCCCTTTGCCTGGCACACAAGGTCCTACACAACGCTGGTCCCCCCATTCTGAGTACTTGGATCACTCCATACAGACCGCCGAGAACGCTCCGGTCTGAACAGGGAAACCTTATCGTTGTCCCTAGGGTGAAGAAAACCCGCATCGGCGGCCGCAGATTTTCGGTAAACACGGCCAGAAAATGGAACGCTCTCCCCCCGAACCTCAGAGCTGAACCAAACCTCCTACGATTTAGGAAGTCCCTCAAAACCCTCCTTTTCCCCTGAGTCATTTAAGCTTCCTTGTGCCCCCCCCTTAGGATTCGGAGGTCTCAGCGCTGGGATACTCGAGGGTGACTACGCGCTCTATAAAAACCTAAAAAAAAATAAATAAAAAAAAAAAAGTCGTAACCACGACTTGCGCTGGAGGGCGCTTGAGGATAAAGAATAGTATATTTTCTATTCCAACACCTTCCCTAGTATCCACGGGGACTGGTGTTAGAATAGTAAATTATACTATTCACTATCAGCGCCCCCAAACGCAAGTCGTTGTAACGACTCGCATTGTTAAAGATGCGTTGTAAAAGCACGAGTTGTGACGGTACGCATCGTACCATCATACATCCGCCATGGGAGGTGTATTGAGTGGGGTAGGGGCCATGAGAGGTGTATTGAGTGGGGCCATGGGAGGTGTATTGAGTGGGGAAGGGGCAGAAATAACCAGGGGGAGGGAGCACCGTGGCTTGGCTCTGTTGAGGAGGTTTTGTTGTAAGTGAAGGAAATCAGCAGTAAGGAGGTTAATTTTCATCTCCATTCTGTTCAGTTGCTGTGTTATTGAACTGGGTGAGGACTCGAGGATGCAGCATGCCACTGCAACCCTGGTGGGCGAGAGTCCTTTTAAAGTACCAAGAGGGTTCTCTTGTAGTAGGTGGTACCAAGAGCTATCAACGTCTAGCGAGGCCGCTCTCACTGATGATGTGGATCGAATGGTGGAGAAACCGAGTGTACCCACTGATAAACCTTCCGCTCCCTTTCTTTCATTACGGATAAACAGCCATCAACCTGATAGAAGAAGGTGTTTTACCAAGTCTGTGTCTATGGGAAAGTGTGTTAGGACATGAAGGCCTTTATTCTTTATTGTACAATGTATATTTTAAGAGAGGATTTGCTCTTTAAAGTTTGATTCATTACGAAAGCAGGACCGTCAGGCCTTGTCGGTGTGGCTGAACAAGCAAAGAGTGAGAATAAGCTTTGCTGTGTCGACCTGGACAGTGTAACAGTTGCCAGTGCTCTACAAAGAGGCAGGATCTGCATGGCAAGGACTCCCAGAGTAGGGGCAGATGACGGAAGATGCTGTTGAATGCGCTGGTGAAAAAGGGAGGGTTGAAGATCAGTTCTGAACCAGAGGTGGCCCTCAGTTTCTGTACCTTCCATGTGCCCTGGGTACATGGTTTTGGAGGCCATTTGGGTGAGAGAGAATGGGTGAGTTGATCAGGCCCAAGATCTGAATCCCCTTTTTGACAGCTTTGAGGTAATATTTATTTCAGGCCATCCGAATGTCTTGCCAGTTAAGGGGTCATCCTTCAGAGAGATGACGGGCCTGCAAATGTCGTGCAGTCTATTCATGGATTCCAGTGCTGCAAGTCTTAATCAGGGCCGGACTGGGAACCAAAACCGTCCCTGGCAAACTGCTCAGTCGGCCCCTGTGGTGGGGGCTGAGGGGTGCGGCCGAGCTGTTTTGCAAGGGCCGGTTTCGGCCGATTATGTTACCCGGGGTGATATCGCCGGCCCCGGTAACAAACAGACCCCCGGGACCCAAAACCGGCCTCCACCCTGGCAGCCCACCGGGGAATCGCTCTGTGCCCGCTACGGCCAGTCCAGACCTGGTCTTAATGGTGGAAATACCAGAGTCAGCTGTATGTTGAAAAGATCTGATGACTGTACAGACCCATTTGGAATACGACAGACCATGGTGACAGTTTTTGACAAAAAGGTACCACTGATGGGCTTTCACTCTTACACGTTTCTTAAGATATGGTGTCCAGCCGCCTGTGTGTCACTGTCAATGAAATGCCTGGCTGTTATGTGCATCCATGGGAAAGACTGCGTCACAAAGACATACAATTCAGTTGGACGGCACACATAAGGCACTGGACCACATACAAATAATGTTTCCACTTTGTGTCTATATATGTATGTATGTATATATAGATCACAATAATCATTGAACATAATGTCCTAGGTATCAGATTGTTGCAGACATTAATAAAAGAAAGAAACACATACACCCTTATATGTCGTAAGTCATTTTTGTACTATTTTCCTTCTCAAATAGATGAGAACAAGTACTATTTGGAATACATGTCAATGTTCATTTTCTTAGAAACACACGTAAGCTAAATTAACCCCTTCGACGCTTGTGACGGAACGGTTCCGTCACGAGCGCCGGTTGGGCTGTGTTTATGACGGAACTGTTCCGTCACGGCCACGCCCGTTTCTTAGAACCTTCAGCACAGCGTGAAAATTCACGCCGCGCTGAAGGTGTTAAGGTTTAACATTTATCATCTACAAATAACCATTGGTCCAGCACTCTGGCTATGGTCTGTTTTTTATTGGAAGAAAAAATTGATGGAATAAATAAAGAATGAATGAAATTAATGAAAATGATTTATAAAGCACATGGCTGCCCGGGAGCGTCCCAGCGAATATACTACTAACAACTCCACTGAAGATTCATCATTTGTATTGAACAAGTTGTGCTAGTATATGAAATGGTTATTGTTATATATGTTATAAATATATTTAAGAGTGCTGGACCAATGTATATGTTTCTGAGAAGAAGACACGGTTGTCTTAGGAGGTTTAGGGGTTCTGAATCTCTGGTCTGCTGCACCTACACTTGAGGTAAAGGAATCACTAAGGATAGGTGCAATTGTGCTTGGCCCCAAACCCCATGTCTTTGTGTGCTGCAATTAACATTTTTTTTTAATTATTAATTTTATTGAAAGTTTTATCACAACATACAAATTCATTGGTTGCAGTTCGTTAATTACCAGGATAATCATGACTTTACACACAGGTGACAGAGAAGAAGGCGTTCCATCAGGGCATAGCCCGGCAGTCCATACGTTAGATACAGTTGTACACAGAGTAAAACACATATAGGCTGACCATCAAGGTGGAAGCATATTGAATCATTTGCCCCACACTTTACTAAATAGGTCGGGCATCCCCGGACTTCGAATAGGGCCTCCACCTGGATCCCGCACCAGCCCACCGCTCTCCTCCAGCCCTGCACAGAGGGCGCCTTAGCCTGGGACCAGTGCGCCCCTATATCTCTCTTGCTACCGCCACTGCTGTCCCCAACAGGCGCTTGTCCGCCCTAGAGCCATCCAGACCATCCAACAACCCTAGCAGCAGACGCCGCGTATCGTGGGGCACCTCCCCTCCCAAGGCCTGCGTGAGCTCTCGCTCCACCCCCCTACCCCCAAAAGGGTGCCAGCACTGGACAGCACCATACCATGTGATAAAAATCGGCAGGGGCAGAAGCACAGCGCGCACAGGCCGGTGAGGATCTCAGCCAGGCCTGGAATAGACGTGTTGGGGTGAGATATGCCGCATGAAGGTAATAAAGTTGGACTAGGCGCAACTTGCAGGATTTGGTCAGGGTTTTGGGCGCCATAAGGGCATCCCTCCAGTCTGCCTCCTCCAGGGGGCCCGGCCATCCCTGTCCAGCGAGCCCTGAGTCTAGGGAAGTGGGACCACTGTTCACCAGGGACTGGTAGATATGGGACACTCCCCCCTCCCAAGATTTCCCATCATCACTTGAGCCTCCAGCGGGCTAAACTCTGGAAGGGAGACAGGTGGCAAGACATATGTATGAAGTGCGTGTCTGAGTTGCAGGTATTTATAGTGTTGGGAGTGTGGAAGGGCATGGCACTGTTGTAAATCCGCAAAGGAGCGAATGTGATCTCCCACCCAGACATCCTGAGCACTGAAACTCCAATGAGGTCCCAGCGCCGGAATCCCTGCAGGGACGAGACCTCCTGCATCCAGGACCCCTAGCCAAAGTGGCGTCTGCCGGGTCAGTTTCCGATCCGACCGCACGTGGCGGAAAGCCGTACGCTAGGTCAGAATCACCGTCCTGGTAACCGAGGGTAGGGCCTGTGGCACCGGGCTACCATACAGAAACGCCTGGATCCTCTGGAAGTCTGACGTGCTAAGTTCCACGCGGTATGCAGGGTCGGACCAGCCGCCCGCATACCAATCATGGATGACATTAAGTTTCGTGGCCAGGTAGTAGAGGTGGAGATTGGTTACCCCCATACTTCCATCAAAGGAGGGAATACGACAGTGCGTCAGAGATAAACGTGGTTTCGCCCCTCCCCAGAGAAACCGGGTAAGGACGCCGTCCAGCTCTCGAAACAACTACCCGGGAGGTGAATAGTAGTGTTTTGCAGTATATAAAGAAAACTGGGGAGAATCATCATGTTGAAAAGGGCACTCCTGCCAAGGGGGTTGAGGGGAAGGTTCTGCCACCTTTTGAGATCCTCCTTCATCCGGACGACCAAAGGCTTAACGTTTAAAGTCCATTCGAGTTCTTGCAGGAGAGTTATCCAAACGCCAAGGTATTTGACAGAGTGCCTTCTAAGGGGATGGCTGACTGCCAGTCAAAGCAGTCCCAGGAGGGATGCAGGGGGACCAAAGTTGACTTTGCCGGATTAAGACGGAGTCCGGAGACCCGTTCAAAGGCGGCTAAAGCCGCCAGACATCTGGGACCTGAGCTATCTGAGTCCGCCAAGTAAAGCAGAACATCGTCCGCATATAGGGCTATTAACATTTATCATCTAATCAATCACTATAAAATAACACTAATTTGTTAATATAGTATGTTATACAAAACAAAAAACATTATGTATAGACATTATTTCATCAAATGTATATGTCATAATGCATATACATTGAACATGTAAGGATGAAATGCACCTGGGATCAAACAAAACCCCACATAAATTGTTTTCAATTTTTTCTTACCTTGTTATATAAAATACATCAACATTTTTATGTGGTGATCCTCTATCTATATGTGAAACCGGAGAATAATATCAACTATAGATTTTCTGTTTCGGCACTCAAGGTTATTTTTTTCGTACCTGTTTCAGGACATAGTAATATTGGCAAAGTAGTTTAATACCATTTGAAGCATGCCTGCCTTTCGTTTTCTGTAGTATGTATCATGCTTCATCTAGAATTGGGTAGAAAAATTATTAAAATTGTCTTTCAGAGGGACTATTGAGCTTTCATCAATTAAAACATTGATTTTCACCCACGTGTTCACTAGAAAAAGTGTCTACGTTCATTGGTTGTGATACCTCGTCTCAAAACAATAAAAAACAAATTGTTAGAGCGACATCAGGTAGATTTTTGTCTTAAATAAATTATTAACTAGTGCCATCAATGTCTTTACAGCTAGAATAATGTCAGCTTTTGTGAAAAGTAAGATCTAATGCCTGTACGAAAAGGTCAGTCTTTCTTTTATTGACATATAGATGTTTATTTGTCAAGCTACTTATCTGATTTACAGCCAAACAACAAAAGTGTTGCAGACTGATAATGCCATTTAATTGAATAATTCATTACTTCCTACCTGCTGTCCTATTGTCAGGACTTATTCAGATGCAGAAACAGACAAAGCAACAGGCTCTGATATCATCTCTGTGTGACCATCCATTGCATCAATGAAATGTTGAATTAAATTACATTTATTAACAACAAAAGGCTCCCAGGGCTACAGCTAGTCTAGTTGCCTTCAGTATTTCAAGGCCACAGGAGTCAGAAGCTATCCACTTTGACCGTAGCCCGAGTATGCGTACTCGTGGAGCTACATTGGTCGGTGATGGCCAACAATACTTCTCTCAGCTCTAGACCTGGCATCATTGGTCCCTAACCTTACGGTTGACATGTTTCGACTTCATGGAAGTCATGTTTGTCAAGGCCTCCTAGTTTCAGACTGTGACGCTCCTGCTGGTACAGAGCGCTATTCCTCACATGCTAAGATGCCTCTTCTTTTGGCCATAAAGCTCCTGTCTTGTAGTTTGCGCAGTACTCTTGACAAATGGTGTCATGTTTGGCATCAGATTTTGAGGTGCTTGTAAATGCTCCAAGAGTGAACCCAGACAGCTGAGAAAGTTTGTCACTGAAGAACAGGAGAAGATCTTGAGCCAATGGCACCATGGAAGATGCAAAAATACTCTAACTTTTTATTCTTGTTCCGCTGTTCAGACCCTTGGTCACTATTGGAAGCCGCCTTTCCTTTTGTATCGAGTTGATTCAAGTGCAAGTAGCACCGCTCTCTCTGGTATGCTGAAGCACAACCTTCCATCCCGTCTACAACTGTGCTACCCTCCATTTTCCCTCTGTCCACCCATTATTGATATTCTTGATTGCTGTCTTGGTTTCTTCTCACAGTATTCTCCAGGACTCACACTGGCCTTCTTCCTGATGTTACTTATCTGGCTCTCCTGAGCTTGGGTTTTGTGGGGGCTCAGTACAAGATGACATCATCACCCAGCACGGAGATCACTGAGAGGGGTGCACTTTACAAAAAGCTTTCTTTCCAGCAGCCTGATCTCTATGGTTGTTGGGACGGTCCTTCCTCTGTTTGACGGCCCGTTATGGAACTCCCTGCCGGTCAAATACGTA
Source organism: Lissotriton vulgaris (assembly GCF_964263255.1). Taxonomy (NCBI): domain Eukaryota; kingdom Metazoa; phylum Chordata; class Amphibia; order Caudata; family Salamandridae; genus Lissotriton; species Lissotriton vulgaris. Next base: position 85,480,662 of record NC_141693.1, read on the forward strand.
GTTTGGAGGGTCTGTTGGACTTTAGAAATGCCATTAAAACCTTCCCTTTTCCCTTAGTTTAGCTCTTCTGGTCTTTCGTTTTGTTGGAGCTATCCTTATGAAGTGGTTAGGCCCGTTTTCTGATGCTGGAAGGAGCGCCGGGACGCCCCTTTGCTGGGGCAGCTGTGCGCTATATAAGGTCTGATAACATTAACATTAACAATCCTTCTTTCACAGCCATGGCCCGTTTAGAACTACCTGCTACCTTCAGAACATGAGAGATGAGTAAATCCTGGCCTTTTGATGGGAAAACATATATGGAGCTCATTAGGTTTTTCTTCCATAGGCACCGGTGGGTGGAGACCACCTCTCCCACGCCCATCAGACCTTTTGTCCAGCCAAAGCAATGTCCAAACACAGAGAGACATTCTATTAGGAAGCATTGGAGGTCTGCCTTTCGCCTGTCCCATTCTGCTGTCTCTTCTCCCAGGCTGTGCATGCAAACTTCACCTCCTGTGAGAGTTGTATACCTCTACCGGGCACCCCTCTTCAGAAAAAAACAAGCACTGGCGCACAGAGGCCCAGAACAGCAGCAGTGAGTACAAGAACTGGGTGAATGCCCTTCACTATCCAAGGCGTGCCCCTCCTTGATTAGGGATGTCATGGCCTGGCAGAGTGCCCTGCCCCAAAAGACAGACATTAGAATCCCGGGTGCAGGAGTGTTTTGAACTCTCCACTTCCGCTCGCTGCAAGACGGGAGGCACCGACGGATAGAGCGGGGCCTCATACTCCCGAGCGGTCGCCGGGTGAGGTGAGGTCTTCACCCACACAAAGCTGGGAAGAAAACACATTGATCTCCCTCCAGTGGACACTTAAGTATTGAAGTTCCTGGTAGATAAAAAATTAATATATTGTTTTGTAGTACATCTTGCATATGTTTCACTTAAATGTAAGTGCAGTAGCCACCCTATGTTCAAAGGTCCTGAAGAAAGCCGGGGTAATTGCCCCTATGGCTGAAACATGTCGACCACTCTGCACTGTGCCAGTAGGTATTCTTACTACGTGGCACATTTTTAACCTCTGGCACATGGACTTCTGTCAAAACCCTCTTCTGAGTCTGTGTAGTCATTTTTATCTATCACCATCACTTTAGCACTGCACTTTTTCACTAGTATCACACTAGGATGTTTATTATGACTACATCACTGTTATCCATTCCCATACCGGCACTACATGGTCGGATGGAATGTTCAGCAATCCCCACATGACGTAAATTCCACCAAAAAGGGTGGTCTGATGGGAATTGCTTTAGTTTCTGTTTAACAATTTTCTGTTAAATGTGTTATCAATGAATTTATGCTGACAGCAACCTTCACTTACACATGCACTACGTGTCGCCACGGCGACTGGTATAGCCACACATTGTTTCTAGACCTGGTCTGTTCTTTTGTGTATTGTATATTGGCATAAGGGGTATGAGCAGACAGGTCGTTAAAGATTCCCCTCGACCCTCCACACACCTGTTTTGTTTTCCAGTGTTTTGAACTTGGACAATTTCTGTTCCAGTTCAAAAACGTCTGCACCAGGGACCCTGATGGTAAAGTTGCGGGGGTTCTGTGTAGGCGAGGAAGAATGCTCGAGGGGGGCTGGTGAAGGACACGTGCACAAGGAGGCCCACAGCCCGCATGTGTTAGTGCTGGACTTTGAGGTGTGAGGTTTTTAATGACGCTGCAGCAAGGAATGCGCCTTTGATTGTAAAAGGACCTCTTAACACAGCCCTATACTTGTTTCAGCGCTCGAGGGGCTCGCAGCTATGTCTTGAAACTCGTAAATGTGCACCTAATGATGACATTGGCAGCTGCCTGGGGGTTGGGGGGGCTGTGGATACCCCGAAAATGCCGAGAGGCTCACCACTAAAATGAGGCGCTACCTGGTGCTTTGAGTAAAACCTCGAACCACACTCACTTTTTATGGCGTTCAGACAAACAAAAGACAGAGAGAATTTTATTTGGATTTTTTTTTTATTTAAAAAGTGGCATTTTGGTACAGGGAATGGAGGACTTTGTAGGCCTGTAACGGGTAAATATGCTTGCAATTATGTAAAGTAATGTACCAGTGCGAGGTGTTAAAGCACATTATCGGATGAGTAGTAGTTTATTACATAGGGGAGTGCTTGGCTGGAAGTGTGTTGGACTCATAAATGAGGTGTAAGTGGGAAGCATTTTGGTGTTGAGTAACCAGAGCACCAGTGCTTGATTTGTAAAAAAAAAAAAAAAGTGGCAGGGCCCTCGTCAGGAGGCCGCTTCCGCTTGCACCATCCATTGTTGCTGTGAGTTCTGATAATTATAGTAACTGCTAACCGGCAGATTCGTATAAATGTCACACTTCTGAATATTCTAGGCCCCCAAGTCTATGAGAATGTCGTTGGTGGCAGGTGTTAGTCATTTTTAATGTATATTGAATTATTACTGGACTCCAAAACAGACAAACAGCACCACCATGTGGCAGACTGCCATAAGTGCTGGTGTTGGCAATTATGTGGAGTGGCTGAGCACCAGAACCACCGGCTCAAATTAAGCACAGTGAGAGAGCTGATCTTATCCTCACTTGGGATTCAGTGCTCAATAATGTGTCAGAGGAAAGACCACTGAGAGACAAAGTACGTGTGTTTTACATTGTATGTTTGCTACGAGTTACTCCTAAGGTCCTTTATGGGATCTTCAACCTACTACCTCCACTGCATGCAGCACTGAGGCTACTGCAGGGTCTACTGAGAAGAGAGGACAGAGATCCGCCTCAAACATCTGGATAACAATCCTCCTTACCCCGCTGTAGCTGTGTTGAAGAAATGTTCATGCTTTGGGGTGCCCAACCTTGAAGCCGGCAAAGGGAGATACCTGCAGGAATGGTAATTCGAAGAGTTGTCATTGTGTCTGACCAATCCCGTTCTGCAGCGGGGGTATGTGCTCCATGGGTTCTGATGAGATTGATGGTGGCTACCTGAAAGCAATGTTTTTTTTTTATATTTCTTTTTATTAGAACAAGGCTTCAAGAAATACATCGATGCATCATACAGAAGAGGGTCGGCACAACTTCAACATATAGTACAAAAAATATTGGCCGGGGGGGGAGGGGGGGCATGGAGCACAAACGTCAGGCAGATTAACATGAAAGAGTCATGGGGAAAGAGGAGTATCTAAAACAAGTTGCAGGTGGTACACAAATATTTCCTCTGTATTGATTCCAGGGTCCCTAAACATTGTTCCACTTTCTAGGGCGACCCCGTGCCAGATAAACAGTTTTTTCGCGGAACATACACCGATCCATACTTTATTTCCACCCTTCTAGCGTAGGTGGCCCAGCCGCTCCCCACTGCTGTGCTATATTCCGCTTGGCAATCATGGCCCCTAGAGTGACCCATCGCGTTTGTGCAGTGTTCAGGTCTGTAGGCTCCCAAATATTCAATAAACATCTTCTAGCTTCTGGCAAAAGAGCCACACCCGTCACTTCCTGCATAACATTATGGACTCTGCTCCAGTAGTATATCATACATCGGCATTCCCACAGGATATGAAGAAACATCCCCAACTGACCGCAACCACGCTTACATAGACCATCCTCCGTTAAACCCATTCTAATCAGAAGCGGACCAGTGACATAGACCCTGTGCAGTATTTTCAACTGGACGAGCCTCAATCTCGCTGGGATCGCAACTTCCCTAGGGGAAGAAACTGCTGACTGCCAATCCTCGTCATAAATTTCAATACCCTCTTGCGTCCACTTATCCCTTAAATCTACTAAGAGATCCGCTCTATGGTTTATCAATTTTTTATAAATGAGAGAAATGGTGCTGTCAGGTAGATGCCCATCTAGTATTCGGTCCTCCAATGGGGACGCTTCCGGTATCTCTTCCCCGTCGGGGAACACCGACCTCAAGGCATGTCTCACTTGCGCATAGCGAAAATATTCCATCCAACTCAGTTCATATTCAGTTTGTAATTCAGCAAACGACTTGACTCTTCCCTTCTCCCAAACATTGCCCACAGTGGTAATCCCTATCAAGTCCCATTGATCAAAACCCTTCGAATTCCATAACCTGCCCAACTTATCCGATCGAAATAATGGGGTAGCCAAAGTCAGACGGTCTTTCCATCCCAGTGAACAAAGAGCATCGTGCTATACGCGCACTGCCACTCTAGTCCGTCCCGTCAGACTTTTCTCTGTAGCTTTGGTGTAGAGTGCTCTACTATAATCACCACTAGGGAGCAGCCATTTATCCATTGCATAACCCGGATCCATATTGGACCCATAGGTACCATGATTTATAGCACTCAGCTGTGACGCCCAATAGTATCTCCTAATATCAGGGAGGGCAATTCCTCCGTCGTACCATGGGAGCGTCAACTTAGCCAACGCTATACCCGGTCTGCCTTCCCAAAGTAGGTTGCGCTGCATTCCCTCTACTTCTCGAAAATAGCTAGATGGTACCACGTCCAAGGTATTCTGGAGGGCATAAAGAAATCGGGGTAGGGACATCATTTTAAAAAGGGCCGCCCGTCCTAATAGGGACAATGGAAATTTCTTCCAGCCAGCTACATCGCTTTTCAGCCGAGTCAATGGAGGAAGAAGATTCTTATCATATCGAAGTACAGGATCCATTGAAATATAAATACCAAGATATTTGAACCCTTCCTGATCGATCTGAATAGGACAATTACGAGGCAGGACAGGGATGTCACCACACAATACATAGAGATAGGATTTTGCCCAGTTTATTACCAATCCTGAATTCCTACCATACGAGGCCAAGACATCACAAACAACATTAAGGGATTTCCTGGGAGAAGTCAAATAAAGTAATATGTCGTCAGCATATAGGGAGATCCGATCTCCAAACTGTGGGGACCAACGAATACCCCTTATCGAAGGCTCCCAACGGATCCAGGCCGCGAGAGGCTCAAGAGCCAAAGAAAACAAAAGAGGAGAAAGCGGGCACCTCTGTCTAGTGCCCCGCCCAAGACAAAATGGCGCAGAGACACGATTGTTCACAACAACCTGCGCAAGAGGCTCAGTATATAATAAATGCACCCAGCTAATAAACTCAGGACCGAAACCGAATTTAGCCAATATAGCCCAGAGATATGGCCATTCTACCGTATCAAAGGCCATTGTCGCGTCTAACGACGCTAATATGGCCGCTTCCCGCAGGGTATGCGCCCTGGCTAGAACCCCGTGTAACCGCCTTAGGTTCAACACCGTATTCCTATGCGGGATAAATCCATATTGGTCAGGATGTACTAAATCACTAATGACCTTGATCATTCTATTAGACAATACTTTAGCCAAAATCTTGGGTTCTGAATTCAGTAATGAGATCGGTCTATAAGAAGCGCAATTGGATCTCGGCTTCCCCTCCTTAGGTATCACTACTATCGAGGCCACTCTCTGGTCTCGGGGCAACACCCCACATTCTCGAGCTTCCAAAAACATATCTTTCAAATAGGGGGCGATCTTATCTGGTCTTAGCTTATACAACTCGATCGTAAGACCATTGGGACCCATTGCTTTCCCAGAATTCAAGGAGCGCACCGCCAAGGCAATCTCATCCGCGGTAAGTTTACTATCCATGAGGTCGCGATCCTCCTCCGTCAAACATGGAAGTTGAATATCCCTCAATAATAGGCGCGAATCTTCCTCCGGCCTATCTGAGACAGAAGTATAAACGTTACGAAAATGATCTGCAAAACCATCTATTATCCCTTGTGGGTCATTTTTATAAGTCTCCTCCTTCGTCTCAATCTCAGGAACCACCCGATCCGCTCTGTCCTTCCTATCCAACCAAGCAATCAATTTACCAGCCTTGTCCCCAACATCATAAAGACGCCCTTGCTGTTCTCGACTCAAGGCTCTAGCACTATCTGTGACTAGCGTCCTGTACTCGAGCTGCTTAAGTTATAAAACATGTAATCTAGCCCGGGTTACCTCCTGTTCTATTTCCATTTCAATGTTCGCTATCTCCGATTTAACTCTCCCCACTTCTTTCTCTTTCTGTCTGTTGACTCCCGCGATCAGGGACAAGGCTTGACCTCTAATCACTGTCTTAAAAGCCTCCCACAGCGAGATCGATGAGGAAACTGAACCCTCATTTTCCTGAAAATAGTGCTCCGACGTTTTTAACAGTTCCTTACGAATTTTAGGATTACGCAAGTGCCACGGGTTAATGGGGGTGATCCTAGCACCTGAACCCAAGGTCATCTCAAATCGGAGCCAGAGCGGCGAGTGATCCGAGATGCCTCTAGCCAGATGTTTCACTTCAGTAATATACGACGCCTAGGCCGCCGGTACTAGACCATAGTCGATTTGAGAGAGGCTACCATGGGCACCAGAGTGGAAGGTATACTGTCGCTGATTAGGATGAAACAATCTCCAGCTATCAAGCAGACCCAGAGCCTCCAAAAAGTCGGGTAGCCATTTTTGTGCCCGTCCCACATCACGGGGCGGAAACCTGTCCATGGTGCCGGAAACCACAGCATTGAAATCCCCACCCAGAATCAACAAACCACTAGGAAGGTCTAAAACAATCTTCCCCAAGTCAATATAGGTAGTGGTTTGCAGACCCGGGGGGACATAAATAGAGACCAAGGAGAGAGTATATCCCTCCCAATGTCCCGACACCGCTAAATATCGACCCCTCTCATCTGCAACAATGGAGTCAACTATAAATGGGAGAGAATTTCTAAGGAGTATCCCAACTCCCCGGGACCCCGAAGTGAACCCAGCATGCGCAACCAGCCGGTAGCCTTTTCTGTGCGAAAGCAATGGTTTTTGATTGTTTGTTGGCCTTGCACGACTGTTGTGTGAGTGCCAAACCCTCGACTACAGATGTGGGCTCCAGTCTGCTCTGGTTACAGGAAGCCAGCATCAAGACCACCAAGAAAGGCAGACGTGCTTTCCAAGGTCAGATACACAAAGAGATTTGCATGCGTTAGTGCACATGCATGTAGCTCGATTACATTTTTTTAAAACAGTTCTTATTATTTTCATTTGTTATCTCAATACATTTATGCATAGTACACAACACAGCCAAAAGGTGCCCCCCCCCCCTCACACATCATCTCCGGTACTCAGAGGTAATCCTAGCGTTTATTCCCCACTTGTTTCGTTTCCAAGTCTATCAACAATTTATCTTGCAATTACTCTCCCAGACGCCCACAACCTTGTCTATTTGTAGTTATAAACAGAGTTTCGGGTTCTACAATCCTCTATATTTAACCCATGCTCCCCACACCTTATCCCATTGTCGGGGTCAGCCTCAGCTTTGGTATATTACCTTTTCCACAAGACAGCACAAATCGACTGACGTTTCCCCATGCTCTGGTTATATTTCGTTTTGCGGCCATACTTGCCAGCATTAACCATATTTTGACATACTTAGGCCAGATTTCTTCCCCTGTGACGTATAGTATGTGCCAACGGGCTTCCAATTGGGACGTCTTGTCCTATAACCATACACATTGCTGCTACAATTGTGGCCCAGTATCAGTGTACCTCCGGATAGCCCCATACTGTGTGAAAGAAAGTGCCCCCTTCCCCACATACAGCCTCTCGCACACATGTCCGAATCGCACTTGCCCATTGCGTAGGGTTTGTATCTTGTGTAGGAGCTGTGTATGATTCTGATTTGAACCAATCTGAAGCATGCCCTTATCGCTACTTCTCTAGGACTTTGTGTAACTTCCAGCCAGTCGTCCTCCTCCAACATCCCTACATCTGACTCCCACCGTTCCCTGAGGGTCAGTAGTGGATCCGGGGCGTTGTTTATTTTTTTTTATAAATAAGTGACGTTGCCTTGTCCGGCATTAGATCAGCTAATATCCTGTCTTCTAGTGGGGCTATCTCTGTTATTTGGTCTCTCGGGTATACGTGCGATCTTGGGCCGTGTGCTAGCTCTATGTATTTGAATTTTTCAGAATTCTACATCTGATACTCTGGTTGCAGTTCCTCAAAGTCAATCATTTTTCCCTTTTTCCAGATATCACCCAGGTATTCAATGCCCGGTAGCGTCCAGGTGCGAAACCCCTGTACATCCCTCAACTCTGCCAGCTGGTCGCTCTCCCATAGGGGAGTGCACTCTATCAGTCTCCCTTCCCAACCCAAAAATGTGTTTGCTTCTTCCCATAGCCGTACTGTAGTTTGTCTGTGGATTGGGAGCTGGTTGATCTCTGCTTTAGTGTATAAAGCTTTCAGGTATCCACCTCATCCCATCGCCCAGTGGTCTACCCGGTAGGCCGGTACGTCACTCCCTGCGAATACCCAGTCATTAACTGTCACCAACTACGCAGCCCGTTAATATGTACTGATAGCCGGGGTCACCAGTCCTCCGCCGTAAGTCCCTCTCTGTAACTTGTTTAGTGCTATCCGAGGATTACCCCCATCCCAAAGTAGTAGCCTTATCTGGGAATCAATCTTGCAAAAGTAAACTGCTGATACCATGTAGGGGGTGTTTTGGTGCTCATACAGAAGGCGTGGCAGCGCCATCATTTTAAAAATCGCAGCCCTTCCAATCAGTGAAAGTGGCAATTTGCGCCAATGCGCCACATCATTTCGAAGTCGTTTGAGTTGGGGGGTTAGATTCTAATCTCTGAACTCCTGCTCCTTACATGTGATCATTATTCTCAGATATTTAAAGTAGTGAGTAAATACGTTGTCAAATGAGAAGTAAGAACACTCACAAGGAAGGATAGCGGACGGGTTTCTCTAAGGGAAAAACACTTTTCCCATTTGGAAAACATTTCTTAAAGAAAGAAAAGTAGTTGCACTGATGCAAATAGACTTTGATAGGAACACGTGTATGTTATGTAGTACTACATATACAAAGCTGCCTTTACATAGCCATAAGTCAGGTTTCATAAAACGTCCCAAAGAGTGCTCTGAATCCTTTGACTGCTGACAGCTTTCTGGAATATCATTGGAAAATATGTGAATTTTTGAATTTTCTATATCTGCACCAATGTGACAGTGCAAAGCTGCAAAGCAGATTTAGGAATGTGTGAATCAAGGCTTTAGAATGTTGCAGTGGACCACCATCATGTTCCGATCGTCAGGATTTTTGATTCATTTTTTTGTATGGCTCTAATATATCACCCAATGTTTTGGGTGCAAACCACGCCTTTAGAGTGTAGGGACAGTTAACAACTGCAAACAGCTCATGTCTTTCAAAGCAGTATCAAAACATTGAGCTATGGGTGTCAGGTGCCCTTAGCTTTATGTCTCTGTTATGCTATGTGAGGGACATGTCCTTACTGGAGTAGGTGAATCGTACTAGCCATACAACATGAACTCTTCCCCTGCTTCCATTTATGCAAATTTTACGTGCCCCAGGTTGGGTCCATAGCACACTACCAACCTCTTTAACAGCATGAACAACATCGTACTTACCCAACTCATCCATGACACCACGTACACCGCAGACCAAATACTAGACCCCCATCTTCACCTCCAGCGACTGCATCAGGTACAGTCACACCACAGAACTCACCTGGACAGACAACTCCATCATCCACTTCAACATCACCAGCGCACAGAACTTCGCCCACAGTCTCTCCAATGCACCTCTCTGTAGTTGGAGCAACGTCCTCAACACCACCCACCCCATCACCTCCAGCAACCTCGACCAGATTGTCAGAAATTTCAACAACTGGATCACCAACTGCGCCAACAGCAACACTCCTATTGGCAAAAACACCCACAGAAGGTCCACCATGCAGGCTAGTTGGTACTCTGAGAACCTCAGAACTGCTAAACGACAGTGTAAACAACTGTAAAGGGGATGGCACACCAGCAAGGACATGACCGAGAAGACTACCTTCAATACAGCCCTCAACCTCTACCACAGACAGTTGAGAGAATTGAAGCAAAAGGCCTAGCCTCACGCATCAAATCAAGTTCCAATAACAGCAAAGAACTCTTCAACATCGCCAAAGAATTGTTCAACTCCCCAGAGCTGCAACAAGTACCATTACCCCCTCACAGGAAATCTGCAGCAACCTTGAAAACTTCTTCCATGACAAGATCGCCAACATCTACAGAAACGTAAAACCCGAGCCCAAGGCTACCGACTTCTTTAAACAACACAAAGACCCCGCTACCACCACAGACATCGGAATAATCGAATAGAGCTAGCTCACCCCTCAGCACACCACCTCCATCATAAACTTTGTCAACAACTGACCCATGCTCTCAATACATCTTCAACTTAAGTGAAGCCAGAATCACCCACATACTCAACACCTCAGTTGCCTCAGCCACCTTCCTGGAAGACTGGAAAAATGTAGAAGTCAACACTCTACTAAAGAAACCATTGGCAGACACGAGCAAACTCAACAACTTCTGACTGATCTCCCTGCTCCCGTTTCAGGACAAAGTATTAGAAAAAGCCATCAACCAACAACTCTCCTCACATCTGGTACGGAACCTCCTACTCAACTCCTCCCAATCCGGATTCCACAGCAACCACAGCACCAAGACCGCCCTCATTACGGCTACAGATGACATCCAAGCCCTGCTCGACCAAGGGGAGGCTGAGGCTCATATCCCTCTGGACCTCTCAGCTGCCTTAGATACCGTCTCCCACCAGGCAGTCATCATGTGGCTGCACAACTTAGCTACCCAAGGAGCTGCTCTCAGATCGATCACATCTTTCCTCACCGGAAGAATGCAAAAAGTTCACGTTCCCCCCTTCACCTCTGAACCCAAGGAAATCACCTGTGGAATACCCAGAGAATCCTCGCTCAGCTCCATCCTCTTCAACAGTTCTATGACACCTCTGGCCAGCATCACCAAAACCCATGGACTCAATCATATCCTACGTCGAGGACACGCAACTCATCATCTCCAAAGACACCACCAAGACCAACTTCCACAACTGCATGACAGACGTCACCAACTGGATGAAGGACAACTGCTGAAGCTCAGCACCAACAAGACAGAGGTACTAATTTTCAGAAACAAAAGCTCCCCATGGGGAACATCCTGGTGTCATTTAGAACCCTGATCTACTCCTAACCTACTGACCATGCTAGGAACCTAGGCATCATTCTGGACCGCAAGCTACCCATGACCACTCAGGTCAACTCCTTCTCTTCCTCCTGCTTCTTTATTCTCTGCATGCTTTGTAAGATAGTCAAATGGCTACCTCAAAGCTCGAGACACACCACCACCCAGGCCCTCATCGCCAGCCAACTGGACTACAGCAATGCTCTCTATGCAGGAATCGCAACTCACCTCCTCTGATGACTACAGACCATACAGAAAGCCACAGCCAGACTCGTCCTGGATCACTCTAGATGAACTCCACTGAACAGAAAAGATACCAGTTCACGCTTCTTGACCCATGCATACAAGGCCCTAAACAACTGTGGATCCCACTACTTGAATTATCGCCTGAACTTCCAGCAGCCCACCAGACACCTCCCTCTGCATGCCTTTCTCTAACCCTCACCCTCAGCATTCGACATAGTAGATGCGGAGGTCGCTCCTTCTCCTACGAAGCGCAGCAAAGCCATGGAACAAACTACCCTTTCATCTACGGACCTCCCCAGCTCTTCCAGAGTTTGAAAGTCCCTGATGCCCTGACTATTTGGCTAATCAACTGGACTCTGCCAGCGCCTGGATAACCTCATGGGTGACGAGAAGTGCTCAGCAAATCTACTGATTGGTTGATTGATGGTCACAATTGCGATACCCTTCACCTCTCTTTGATGTTACTTCCAGATCAGTGCCCTAAGGATGGCACAGTACCGTCCCAATGAATGGTCTGATTCTCGAAGATTGGTGTATGAGTAGGTGTGATTTGCATTAATTTCAGGAGTAAGCCAGGAGGACTCGTAGCTTAATCGTGGTCAACTCTTGGAATTCCATAGTACTACAAGAGAACGTCATAGCAAAATCTTTGTGAATTAGCATGATTGCTGAGCTATTCTGGTTCATGTAAAGAGCTTTTACTCCTCCTTATACATATATAATACAGTTTTAAATATCTAGTGAAGCACTAAAAAGACAGGAGGGGCAGCCATTACCACATCTTTTGCCAATGAAATACCCACAGAAGCCTAGAGGATTGAATCTATATTTTGATGTTTCCTAACATAATAAGGTCCTTGAATGTGCATCAAGATGTTATCATCGACTGTAGAGCTGGAGTGCCATTTTCTTGTGCGTGCGCACAACAAGAGAGACGCGAGCTTGCTGGAGAGGCAAGGACTTGATCAGTCTGAATGCATTAAGGTGAACCGTTGCGCAGTGAGGGACCTGTCGCATCTCAGCCCTGATGCAGACTGACAGGTGGCTCTTCCAATAATCCTCCTCCTCAGATGTGATGTCTGACCTCTTTTTTAGCAACGTTACGTCTGGCTTCTGAAGATGTGCGCTTCCGAGGTGCCCGGCGCCTACCCATCGGTGTTCCCGTGGATCTTGAATGGGTCAGCTCTGCAGGTGCCTAGCACACATGGACAGCTGCCCTGCGGAGGCACTGTATGCGTTTAGCGCTTGCCTTCGCACGCAAGGTTCAGTGGCCTCTGCAAACGTAGCAGAAAAAGATGCTAGGCTTGAGGTCCCGCCCTTTCCACCATGGTGCTCAGAGAAGACCAGGAAAGAGCTACATACCGAAGAAAAGAGTCCAGGTGAGGAACATGAATCCTCCTCTTCATAGGAGGCGAGATTGTCAATCCCAACTGCTCCCTCCTGGCAGTCCCAATGAAGGATGGTTGCGGTAACCTCTAGAAGTGGCCGAACTCTGAGGGTCTTCACAGCCACCGAACCACATCATTAACTTAAAGCTCTCGTCCATGAATGTTAAATGTCATATACTTGTAAAGCGCACAGCTGCCCCAGCAAAGGGGCGCCCCGGCGCTGTATATACCGCTGGGGAACCCATCCTGGCTTTCCCTGTGAGATGGTCCCTCCTGGGCATCTCCAAGGTGAAGACAAGCATCCCCGGCGCTGATGGGGCCGTTAGTAGAGATTAAGCAAGCTATTGCCCAGAGTTGCTGAGTCGGACCCATCGTAGGAGTAGGCACCGAGGCGAGAATTATCGATTCCGCTGACTATGGCCCAAGACCCTGCCGCGTCGGGAATCGAACCCTGGTCCCGGGCCGACCTCTGCTTCAGGTCTGCCGCATCTAACCAGTGAGCCACATCACTCCACTCGAGGGTCCAGCCGGCCAGCGTTGGGAGGGCTCTTGCCCTACCCCTACCTCCAAAAAAGGGTAGGCACCAATAACGCTTGGTGCTGGCCCGGCCCTGGGACTCTCTGCAGGAGAAGGGCTATTGAGGGGAACATTCCGCGTGACCTAGTATTTCAGCAGAAATGTATATCCTAGTTTGATCATGTCAGTTGACCATTTTACAGCAGAAGGATTACATAGGTTTTCCCCACCTTCAAAAACATTTGATTGACCAATGATATTCTTTTGGTTTTCATGGAGTTGCATGTCCCCAAAAATTAATACTTGACAAAACCCTTAATAAATGGAATGAAGGTCTGCCATTAAAAACCAATCAACCCAATTTTTGGAGATAAAGCAGTATTTTATTACCTGGCCCCGTTTATAGTTAGTTCGTCCCACTAAGAAGTATTTCAATGACTGATTTACAAGTATGTGTTTGTGGTATTTGTTATAAGAAGAGTATATGGGCCACATCAGCGGGTGCGGAACACTGGTGGCAGCGGTGGATCTGTAGTCGCCCAGAGGTTAGAGGGAGAACTTGTAGTAAGTGATGCAAGAGCTTCTGGTAACTCTCTCCATTCTAGCACTCATCAGGAGATGTACTTTGGTTTGGCCTTCCCCACATCAGCTTCCTGGAATCGGATGTCTAATGGAGTCAGTTAAAGGGGCCAGCCTAGGAATGACGTAACAGTATTTCTCAAAACACAAGCAGACGTCATCAAACAAAGCAACATTCTTGAATGTTCATTCATTATCAGTGATTGTCAGTGATGCGAGACAGGGTGAAGAGAATTGTTTTTGTTTTGTGTTTTTTTTCTCGCTCCTGAATGGTCCCTCTAAATCAGGGGTCTCCAATAAGTTCAGTCCTCCTGGTTTCACTAGGCTGACCCTAAATGCTGGGCCCCACCCGTCCAATGTCCATCCTCAGAAAGCAGGCCTTGTCTCCAGTTGCATGAGGATCACTGATCCTGTGTCCTCCCCAGTACTTCAGCCTGAGGCATTCACCCAGCCTCACCTGCCTTCTGTTTGGAGATGCATAAGGTGGCCCATGGCTCACCACTCGTGGGCGAGCCTCCAGCCCCTGTGCCGGACACAGATACAGGGGCTGGGTTCTAGATCAAAGACCACACTGCCCACTGAGGGAACACGCCTCTCCACACCTGCTGCAGTTGTTTCCTTGTAGAGTGGTTCAGATCTGGGGAGGTGGTCTCAGCTGTAACCCCAAGAAACCCTTTTGTGCACATTGCAGCGCTACAGATGGACTCACTCACCAAACATATTCTGTTACCCCATTTTAACAGTCACAGTGAAGGGTGTCAGAACTCAGACTGCAACATCACCAGCGCAACTTGCACGAGAACCCTTGACTCTCAGGAACCTCCCCCATAGCCAGCAATGTATTCCCACGCATGTAAAACGCGTGATGGTGAAAACGCTATTTTACGCACTGTGGGGCATGTTTGAAATATCTTTGAGGAACACATTCGCTGCAAATACGCGGTGGAGTTATTTCAAATATCAATATTAATTTCAGTGGAAGGCTTTCTTATTAAGTGAAACAAAGTACATATTGATCAACATCTAAGCTGCAGACGTGTAATCGAACAATAGTGTGCATTTTTAGAGAACCACATTTCTTGTTTTCATCATTGTGGATTCTGATTCAAATTTATACCTAAACATGCAGCGAGCACTTGTCCTATATGAATATGTGAGGTTACAACGCGATCAAAATGATCGCGATATGTAACATCACAGTTTTTACAACGCAAGTCGTTACAACGACTTGCACTGGAGGGCGCTGGACTTAGGAATAGTAAGATTTACTATTCCAACACCAGTCTACGTACAGTAGGGAAGGTGTTGGAATAGTAAATATTACTATTCCTTAGGTTATAGCGCCATCCAGCTCAAGTGGATGTAACGTTTGCGTTGTAATGGCTGCGTTCTGAATGCATCGCAGTGTAATCATCGCGATGTAAAGGATGTTTCCCGTCCTATATACCACAACCTGGGTAGGACACCCCAGAACACCGGCTTCCATTACCCGTCGAAGTCATGTGGGCATCTGCCGGGTGAAGAGAACTAGTAGAGAAAGAGACGGCCCACAAGCGGCCTGGCGCTGTCCTCTGGCCTCACTCTTCAGACACACAACACACTAAGGGACTGGTCTAGAGTGTAGCCTTTATAGTATAATGGGGTGACCCACAAAAGTCCAAGGACCTGGGTGACGTTCGGTATAGAAAACAATGGTCCTAGACTACTTCAGGTTTCAATTTAGTTGAGAGAAGTATTCATTGAGTAAAAATATATATCAGGCACATATAGAATTCACATTTTATCATTAATGTACCACCAATTCCTTCATAATTCAAGTATGTATATCCTCAAATGACATAAAGGCACAAAGTATAGCTAAAATAGTGTCTGTTTTATTTCTCAATTATTTTTATGTTTTTATATATCACAGATCACCATATTCAATATTTCATTAGAGAATAGTTGCTCTAAAAGGAGTGTGAAAAAGGACAGTGCTCGTGAAGTAGGACAGATATAGAGGAGGGGAATCCAACAGATAAATAATAAGTTTCGCATTCTAATGTACTTAGTAAACTGGTCGTGGTTCACAGTGGCAACAGTTTTACAAGTAGGCCTGTCCCTCACTTATTTACAAGTGTTTATTATTTTCTGATGGCGTACAGAGATTATTCATCTGTGAAAAGGCAGGGCTGGGATGACGTCAGGTACAGGCTCACAGGGGGAGAGTGTTGACGTTTCGACCCTGGCGCATAGAGGGTAATTTATTCCTCTGCAGGCGGGTTTTCATCTTTATGTCTACTGCACTGCCTTTATACCGTCGCCCCCATGATAAAGTCAATGGGTTTGAATAAATCGGTCACTCAGTGGTCGAAGTGGAGGAAAAACAGTTGGGGAACTGTGGGCGGAGAATCAGAGAGAGGGAATAACCTGAGCATTGGTTCAGTGGGTGGAGTCAGAGGTGTGGCCATAAAGAGCAAAACAGCCCAATTTTTTAGTATTTGTTTGGAATTTCACTGACCAGTTGCAGCGCTTTACGTTATTTAATTCTACAAATGGGTACACATGTTTATTTAAGGTTTAATGAGTTATTGTTTTTAAAATACATTCACAAAGTGGATGCGTTTCCAATCACAGAATGTCCCAAATACGCTTAAAAGTGGAATCACAAGCCATTTGTCTCCGAGCCATGCAGTTTCTATCATCAGCACTTCTCCTCTCTTTTTCCACAAGAGCAGTTCAGACATGACTGACAAAATATCATAGCATGGAAATATGTTCCACAAAATGATGGCTCTGCGATATTTGCCACATAATACATCATCTGCTGCATAATCTGATGATTTAAACAAAAAAAGTTTGTGACTCAAACAGATCAAAAGGTACAAACAAAATCTGATTTGTGTTGCTGCAAAGTGGAGGGCCTTTTGCTAAGGTTGACTGGACACCTTTCTCACTGCTGCATTTGCATATTACACTGGTACTTATTTGGCAAAATCTTTGCAAAGACTGTTAGTTTGTGTCACAATTTCAAAATAGTAAAGTATCGGAAAATGTACCACGTTTCGCTGCAGACTTTTTTTTTTGCTGTATGATTTAGTCAACACTGCAAAATAATGTTGTCCTCCATTACTTCATGATTTCAGTGGCCCTAAAGGATGCAGCATATGTTAAACGTGCTTGTGCACGAAGAAGAGAGACCATGAAGTTTGCAAACTTAATTTGGTGTGTGTGCAAATCCTGCATTGCCGATCCCTGGTGAGTTGCACTACTGCTGCTGAAACTAGGCCCATGGAGGTACCAATGGGTGAGGCAGACAGGCCTCAAGGGTCCTGTGACCTCCATGCCAGAGTCCCTGTCGCTCTACGGTGTGCTGCTTTTTAGGCATGCACACAAAACTAGAGGTGAAGTTCATTATGGATTGTGGTGGACAGGCCTTCAAGGTTAACCCACACTTGCCACTGCTAGGGTTCACCTGCTGGTGCTAAGACACCAGGACTTCTAAGATATCAATCAATCAATCAATCAGTCATTTGTTAAGCGCACTACATACCCGCGAGGGTCTCAAGGCACTGGGAGGGGGGGCGGTGGGGGGCGCTACTGAGCAAACAGCCAGGTCTTTAGTATCCTCCTGAAGGTCAGCAGGTTTTGGGTCTGTCGTAGGCTCAGTGGGAGGGTGTTTCATGTCTTGGTGGGCCTTCTAAGATCTAGCATGAGAATGTGCTCCCTCAGGAGAGTGGTCTGAGGGACTGGTCATGAAGGCTGAACCTGATTCCCCAGTTCCAAATTCGGCAGCTCTGGCCATAGTGCCACATCCTTTCCCCCACTGAAGATCATGCTGTCCCAGTGAGAGAAACTCGCACTGCCTTGAGCTACAACCCAATTGTGCCCCGCCATAAACACATAGATGCGACTTCGTTCAAATTATCCACTAGACAAGAGTAATATGATGCCTGAAAAAAAAGTAAGAACATCCTGGAAAAAGCAAACACTCCTAGGAAATGCAAGATTAATTAAAGCTTGTTTACCTTAATGGTTTTACACTCATTATTCAGAAATCAATAGGTGTTTTAGCCAGAAAAGTAACGGACATGACTACAGGGCCTGGAAGGGGCCAGTTTCCATGTCCATTGCTTATATCCTTAAATAAAAAACGTAAGCAGTATGGTTTAAAACTACCACATCCCTGAACAGAGAGTGGTACTAGACATTTTATAAACTAAAATAAGAAAAAAAGCTCACAACCTACTGTACGATTACAACACAGGCCAAAGGGCAGAGCGAGGTCTTTTCACATTACGTAGGGTGAGCAGTGTGTGAGTGTGTAGGGTGAACATTGTGTGAGTTTGTAGGGTGAGCAGTGTGAGAGTGTGTAGGGTGAGCAATGTTAGAGTGTGTAGGGAGCAGTGTGTGAGTGTGTAGGGAGCAGTGTGTGAGTGTGCAGGGTGAACAGTGTGTGAGTGTGCAGGGTGATAGCGTGGCCCTTAGCATGAGCAACGTCCCCTGGTCACAGCATGAAACCCATTCAGGGCTGTACAGGTTAGGTCATTAATGAAAATAAACGTTCATATTCTTTGAAGAAATCTTAAGTATTTATTTTCTCTTTCTTGAAAATCATATCATCATATTCATCAATCCAGCCTTGTGAATTCCTAAATTATAATGTCCATATCCAATGCATTTCGGCTAGGGACTAGCCTTCATCAGGGACTGGGATCTATAAACAAGCAGATATGGGGACATATCAGGGACCTAGATCATACTAAACAGTACTTCCTAACTTCACATCGTGTAAGCCAGGTGTAGCCAAAATCAAACAGGTGACGTTATGTTAAAAGAGAAATGAATAAAGCTTCCACCAAAAAATAATTGTGTGAAAACGAAAAACCGAGTATGTCATGCATTTGTGAAATAAACGTTCCAAAAAGTGTCCATCCTGGAAGGTTGTAGAGCATGGTAAAGAGTAATCGGTTAGCCTCCACCAAACATGCTCGATATTATAACAAAGACCGCTGTGCAAAAAAACGTCCCGTTAAAGTATTGAAGGTGCTCTTTAATTGCGAAGCAAAGAAAAGTGGAGCGTGAAAAAAGAATAGTTTGCGCCGCTTACCAGAAAAGTTGAATCGCGTGCCCGAGAGCCGCTTCACGAAGAAATTAAGCTCGGCCGCCAAACTTGTGCTTTATCGAGTGTTTACAATTACGACATAGAAAAAGGACCAAAGACCAGGTTCCAGTGAGAGTCATGGAAAGGAAAAACGGAAAGCGGAAAAGTGGACAGAAAAGCGGTGCCATGTTGGAAAAGTATGCACAATAAATTAACATTGGGAAGAAACCCAAAATTACATTAAACAGCAGAAAAAATAGAATTGAAGGTGATGCAAAACACGAATGGCTACCATGGTACTAAAAGAACTAATAATGATAAACAAAATGACCATACTGTATGGTTAAACTTTAGAAAAAGCAAAAAACTTTTTTTAAACCAAAACAAATCAGGCAATTGTAAGACAACATGCAGAGACTATGTTAGAGACAAAACGTTCCCATTACAGGTAACATCTAAATTCAGTTCTTTCATTCATTCCGGTCGGCTTCAGTGTCTCAAGCTTGAAAATCCAGAAGTTTTCCCTACGAAGCATGTTGTTACGGTTGTCAACACCTTCACATTTTCGGACAGTCTCAAGGATGGTGAATCTGAGTTGGCTTACATTATGTGAAGCTTCACAAAAATGTGTCGCAACTGTGGATTTTGTCTGTTTGTTCCGAATGTTTGATTTGTGCTCATTTAGCCTTACTTTCATTTTCCTCTCAGTTTTACCCACGTAACCTTGTCCGCAAGGACACTTCAATAGGTATATGACATTCGCCGAATCACATGTTGCTGAAACACGCAGCTTAATGTTGTAGCCTTTGCTAGGGTGTGTGATTATATTTCCTCTGATGATGCTGTTGCAGTGACTGCAGTTATGGCAAGGCAGGGTGCCATTGAAGACTTCCTCTGTGTTCTTGGTGCCAGATTTTATCATGTTCCCCAAGTTCGTGCCCCTCTGATATGCAAAAAGAGGTAGTTCCTTGAATATATTGTTGAAGTCAACTTCTTGGGCCAATATCGCCCAATGTTTTATGATGATTTTTTTGAAAACTTTACTTTTGGTCGAGTATTTCGAGACCACCACGGTTCTTGTGTTTTCTTTCTTTGGAGCATGAATCAACAAACTATTCCTATCCTTATGTGCACATCTCTCTTTTGCTTGATCCAATATTTTTTGAGGGTATCCTCTTTTTTTAAATCTCTCTTCCATTTCGTGGATTCTGATGTCTGATGTTACGGGGGAAGAGACAATCCGTTTCACCCGCAACATTTGCGAGTAAGGCAAATGTCTTTTCAGAGGATCATTGTGAAAACTGTTGTAGTGCAACAAATTGTTGCGATCAGTTTGTTTTCTGTAGATGTCTGTTTCAAATAATGGCCCATTTCTGCGTACTTCCACATCTAAAAAAGTGATTTTGTGTGCACTCATTTCAAAAGTAAATTGTATGCGTTCATCCCGTGAGTTAAGTTCGGCAATGGCATTCATTAGATCTGGTGCAGGACCGGACCAGATCACAAACATGTCATCTATATACCTCAGTATCATTTTGGCACGAGATTTCCATGGTTCTCTGTTGAGAATGTATTTGTTCTCGAAGTGCTCCATAAACAGATTCGCGTAGACCGGAGCCGCCGAGTTTCCCATGGCGGTCCCGGTTAACTGCAAAAAATATTTACCTTGCCATTCGAAATAACTGTGAAAAAGAGTAAAATGAAGGAGCTCCATAAGGAACACTTTGAAATCTGAATCCATTTCTGTGTTGAGCAGTGTCTGTTCTATCGCCTCAATTCCATCCTGATGAGGAATAGAAGTATACAAGGACCTGACGTCCATGCTACATAACGTAACTTCTTCGTTCTCTACTAGTGGTACTGTGCCTAATCTTTCCAAAAAATGGGTCGTGTCCTTTACAAATGTTCTCATCCTCATTACATTTGCCTGCAAGTGTCTATCCAATAGTTGACCAATGGGTTGATGGATACTCCCAACAGTGGATACGATGGGTCGAAAGGGAGGCTGAGTCAAATTTTTATGTATTTTAGGCAACATATGTATTGCCGGACTCCTTGGGTGTTCAGTGATCAGGAACTTTTTGGTTCTCTCATTTATAATTCCGTCATCAAAAGCTTTATTGACAATGTTATTTATAATCTTAGCAAATTGGTCGGTTGGATTATATCCCAGAGGTACATAGGTATGTATGTCCCCCAAATGTTTCTCCACTTCTTGTTCATAATGAGTAGTGTTCATCACCACGATAGCTCCCCCTTTGTCAGCTTTCTGACAAGTGATGAGTGGATTATTCGCAATTCCTTGAAGTATTTGAATCTGTTTCCGCGTCAGATTGTGTTGTCTAGTCTTCCCCTTGAAATTCAGTTCGGATAGTTCTGCTCTCACTAGGTTTTCAAAGGAATCCAATGTTTTATGAGTCATGGGTGCTTCATAGTTACTATGCGGCCTCAAACCTAATAGTTGATCCTCTTCCATGTCTTTTTTATCCGTAACCACGTTATCAAAGAAATGCCTCAATCGCAGTTTCCTCATTAGTTTATACAATGAGACCTCCAGCTCCAATTTGCTTGTTTCAGTGGTGGGAACAAATGACATACCTCTCTGTAGGGTTTCAATGGTGATATGGTCAAGCTTAATGTTAGAAATATTGATGACAAGATTATTCAGGTCCCGATTTTCTTCGGTTTCTCCTTCTTCTTTTCTGCCGTTACACTCCTGGTGGTTGGCGGTTCTTTTTCTCTTCCCTTTGCCCCTCCTGGGTCTTCTTTTTCTTGCCGGCCTTCCTCTAAAAAAGGCCCCTCAGTATTAGCACTAGGTGCGTTTTGACTAGTTGTCGCACTCTCTTGGGTCTGTTCTTCAACTGTTTGTCGTTGTTGTTGCTGTTGTTGTTGTCGAAATCTTCCGCCGGTTTTTGGTCTGGAAGATTGGTCACTGCCAGTGGACGATGTGTCGGTGCTTTGAGTGTAAGGTCTATTTTGCCTGCGGTGGGCGTACACCTCTGCCCAGGTGTACACCTCACCAAGCTTGTAGTCCACCGTATCACGTCGTAGTTTCCTGATTTTCCTTTCATTCACTTCTTGGGTATGTTTCGCTAGCTGGATCTTTATATCTTCCAGTATCTTTGCCCAATCCTCAGGTGGTGTGCTTTTGGAGAGTTCTTCAGTGACCGTTTCTATCTCCTTTTGCAATTCTTCCAAAATGCTAGATAGTTCTTCAATTATGAGAAGAATGAGGTCCAGAGAGCACTTGTTCAGGATTGCGAACCATTTATCTTTGAATTTAACTGAATTTTTGCAAAGCGAGGGCTTAAGGGCAATCCTTAGGCCCCGAGGGATTCGTAACGCTCTATGGTATTTTACCAAAGTGCTCGCATGAAGTCTTTGATTAATTGCCCGTTTTGAAAGGTAGAGCAGTTGTTTTATGCTCTGTTCCTTATTCCTGTGTGTCGAGGTCTCTGATATATCCTCATCAATTAGAGAGTAAATACGAGTTGCTTCTTCAGCGGAAAAAGCAAAAGTGTCTGCTCTTTGGTCTGTAATATTGAAAATGTCTTCATATTGCATCTCTGTTGAGGGTGCTGAGCGAGTGGATTAGGAGAAAATTGACAAGAAAAATGTATTCTCGTTCGTGGTGTGCGAACGAGAATAAATTTTTCTGAGTGTGCAGGGTGAACAGTGTGTAGGGTGAGCAGTGTGTGAGTGTGTAGGGGCAGTGTGTGAGTGTGCAGGGTACGAAAACTCAAACTAAGTCCACCACAAACACATAAGACCACACACATAACATACCACACACACCACCACACACACACTCACCACCACACACACACACTCACCACCACACACACTCTCACCACCACACACTCACCACCACACACTCACCACCACACACTCACCACCACACACACCACCAGCTGTCAGTGCACGCTTTCACCGGGCACAAACACCACCAGCCATCAGTGCACGCTTTCACTGGGCACAAACACCACCAGCCGTCAGTGCAGGCTTCCACCAGGCACACACCACCAGGCGTCAGTGCACGCTTTCACCATGCACACACACCAGCCGGCAGTGCACGCTTCCACCAAGCACACACACCACCAGCCATCAGTGCACAATTTCTACAGGCACACACACCACCAGCCATCAGTACACACATCAATTGTTAAGGCATCCACAATTAACTATTGTAGCAATCGCAATATGGTGCACTTAACTTTTACACATATTCATCTAAAGCGCAGCATGCCACCATTGCTACAATTCCAATCCAACCCACATAATTCCACTACACACCACATACATATACTCCATACGTAACACATGGATAAAAGACATTGCCATTTACAATGCCATTAGCTCTAAATCAAATAAATCCGAGACCTATTTCATTTCCAATGCTTGTTTTCTCTTATTTCCAGCAAAAGTGGATCTTTCTTTTTGGGATCCAATTCACAGGGTAACGAATTAAGGAAAGTAGAGGAAAGAGGGGGTTGTTGAACTCAATGTTTTCATTCAGCAAGTGAGGAGGAAAGAGACGGAGACAGAAAGAGGGATAAGAGGAAGAAAAAGAGGGGGACAGTTGCAGAGAAAGAGAAGTGGACACTGCCCTTGTTTTCTCTTGGCAAGAAGGATGAACAGAGTCCTTTTCTTTCTCTGCCCACCCCGCCCATTCTCAAACAGCCACAAACGGATGAGCCATATTTATAGGCCTTGGCTATTTCTGCTGTCCTGGGATGCATTTTAGAATAAAAAAATAGGGAGACAGATTCTTATAAATTGAAAAAGGAGCGGCACCCTGTGCCCTGCTGATCCCACCCACTTCGACCACTGCTGTCACTGTGGTTCATACAAAGCCATTTAAAGGTTTGGGGAGCGTCCGTTATTAGTTGCGGACACTTACACCAAACTTTTAAAAGATTTTCTTTTTCAAAAACAAACTCCTGAAGTGGGTATTTGTTTATTGGAATAGAAAGAACTAATGGCCCCAAAGCATGAGATTCTTTTTCCTATGGTAAGGGGAATCTTTCTATTTTTTACTGTCCCTCATGACCAGGAATCGCCTATTGGTGACAGACGATAGAAAATAAAGCCATCAAACCGCCCACTATAAATAGGGCAGGCATCTTGTCGGGTGGCTTACCGCTGACGGCCGGTACTCCCTCGGGCCATTGTAGGAAGATTTTTGCTGTAAACCTTGCAGTCCATTCGACTCAAAATAGGGTGGGACGTCTGAGCGTTTTGGCGACCAAGTACTCCGTTGCAATAGTTCCAGTGTAATTTTAAAGCAAAAACCCGGGACATTTCACAAAAATAGAAGAAAGACTATAATTTTACGTCAAGCGAGCGCACAAAATGACAGCGCTCCTCGGCAGAGAATTACAAAACAGGCAGTAAGAACATACATAAGATGCTATTTTTAAACCCAGTAGCTTGCATGTGAATTAAATTGCTTTCTTGGAACAACTGCTAACTATCCCCGCTTTGTAAAACATAAAAAAACACCTCCTCCATTTTTAGTCGACCCTCTCCAAAAACCTTGACATGAGCTAAATTTCTCAAAATCTGCCCAGAAAGCTGGTGAAAAAGAGGGACCGTCGTGGCAAATCCGGGACGCCTGGTCACCCTATGCCAGTGCAACGTACTACCCTGTCCGCCAAACTCTATTCTGGCCCTAAGGTTGACGTGCTCATGAACATAGACTCAGCCCTTCAACCTACCAACTGCACAGCACAGTTCTACAAAACAAATCAGTTGCCGGGCTGAGTTGGTAACCTCCGTCCGTGTTTGGAAAGAGACCCACGGGTCACTAAAAACGCCCCGGTGCCTTTCCAATGGTGCACTATCTGTACAAACAAAACTAACAGTACAGGCAGGGCCGGACTGGGAACCCAAAGCAGTCCTGGCAATTTTCTCGGGCCAGCCCCAGCCTGGCCAGGGGAGGCTGGAAACGCTTGCTTGCTGCTTTTGTTAGTGCGGGCCGATATTGCAATATCGCTGCAAAACTGAACCCCAAAATCAGCCCCCCCCCCCCTGCTGCAAATCCGTCCCCACCCTTCGGGCCTTCCGGGGAAATGCCCGATGCACGGTGTGGCCAGTCGGGTCCTGAGTACAGGTCAGAACTGCATAGCAATACTTTTAAAGTGTGTTGTACCCTCAATGCTTAATTTGTTGGGGAACGTAACTTGTTTGTCCATTATTAGACTTTGACCCACAAGAAGAGAAAGTCCGAAAAGGAGGAAGAGAATGACGGAAAAAGGGTGACAAAGAAAGGAAGCAGGTATGTCAAGGAACCAGCAAGAGTGAGAGTTGGGGCTGGGGTGTAGGGCGGTGGAGGAAAGAGTCATCCCGGTGGAATCAAGACTGCAGAACCCTGTTATTCAGCACCCCCTAGGCCGGCTTCGGGCTTATGAGAAAAGTCTGGGCTCCGGCACTTAATATTTCACAAGTTAAGCCCTGTGCCATCCAAGCAGAGATGAGAAGGTAATGCGAGCGTTCTTCCGTGACCTGAAGTATTCACTGGTCCGATTGAAGGCCTCGGCTGGGAGCCTCCTGTGAAGCTTCCCGCTGGTGTTCTGTGATCGTCAAACTTTTTTGTAATACCTCGTAGTCCGGGAGTTCTGAAGTGTTCTGCAGCGGATCCAAATAACTGTATCCAGGCAAGATAGCGCTCCGAGGCCCGCTAACGGCGAACTGTGCGCTATACCAGTGCTAACAGCAGTGACTTCAATCCCCCTCCCCCTGCTGCCCTCCAGTGGTAGCTCTGCGGTGCTTGTGCCTCTGCACTCACGGGCGAGCCTTGGAACCGACTCGTGGAAACCGCAGCGTGAGTAAACCTTCCCCGGAGGTTCGCGGCCGCCACGAGGGTGGATTTACAGCTCTGGGAACTCGAAGGGTTTCCAGCTCGTTCCTGGAAGGCGGGCACCGGTCCCTGGTCTCTTCGTGCGTTCCTGGAAAGCTGCTGTGGATCTGCAGTTTGGGCTCTGGAGCCCTTTCCGCTCGTGCGCGTGCACGTAGTGCCAGCGGTGCACGGTAGGGGGGCGCCGCCCTGGTGCAAAGCCCTGCCGAGAAGCGCCATTCTTTCAGAGCCTTTCTTTTTTCATTTAATCCATTCTCAGTCATGGTATTCCCTTCAGATTGGCGGCTTCGATATGATTTCAGCGGGACATTCCCACAGCTTTCCAGTGAAGCCCCAGAAGTACTGTTAGTAAATTCACCACGTGTCGATCTGCACCGATGCCCGTCAATGCATCGGCTTCTTATTCAAGGCATGACCAGCTCCTTCGACAAATCATGTACCATCCTTTTCACGCGTAAATATAACCTAAAAATACTCAGGGCCAACAGTCAGCTCACGGTTTATTGCTCTGAGCATAAAATGTATCAAGATTTTTTCATACCTCCAAAACGCTCATTCTTAATCCCCCTCGTGTTACTGACTCCAGCTCCCTTACCTTACTCACTCCAGCTCCCTTGCCTTGCTCACTCCAGCTCCCTTACCTTACTCACTCCAGCTCCCTTACCTTACTCACTCCAGCTCCCTTGCCTTGCTCACTCCAGCTCCCTTACCTTGCTCACTCTAGCTCCCTTAACTTACTCACTCCAGCTCCCTTACCTTACTCACTCCAGCTCCCTTGCCTTGCTCACTCCAGCTCCCTTACCTTGCTCACTCCAGCTCCCTTGCCTTGCTCACTCCAGCTCCCTTACCTTACTCACTCCAGCTCCCTTACCTTACTCACTCCAGCTCCCTTACCTTACTCACTCCAGCTCCCTTGCCTTACTAACCCCAGCTCCCTTACCTTACTATCCACAGCTCCCTTGCCTTACTAACTCCAGCCCCCTTACCTTACTAACTCCAGCCCCCTTACCTTACTAACTCCAGCCCCCTTACCTTACTAACTCCAGCCCCCCTACCTTACCAACTCCAGCCCCCTTACCTTACTAACTCCAGCCCCCTTACCTTACTAACTCCAGCCCCCTTACCTTACTCACTCCAGCTCCCTTACCGTACTCACTCCAGCTCCCTTACCTTACTAACTCCAGCTCCCTTACCTTACTAACTCCAGCCCCCTTACCTTACTAATTCCAGCCCCCTTACCTTACTAATTCCAGCCCCCTTACCTTACTAACTCCAGCCCCCTTACCTTACTAACTCCAGCCCCCTTACCTTACTCACTCCAACTCCCTTACCTTACTCACTCCAGCCCCCTTACCTTACTCACTCCAGCCCCCTTACCTTACTCACTCCAGCTCCCATACCTTACTCACTCCAACTCCCTTACCTTACTCACTCCAACTCCCTTACCTTACTCAATCCAGCCCCCTTACCTTACTAACTCCTGCTCCCTTACCTTACTCACTCCTGCTCCCTTACCTTACTATCCCCAGCTCCATTACCTTACACAATCCAGCTCCATGACCTTACTAACTCCAGCTCCATTACCTTACTAACTCCAGCTCCATTACCTTACTCACTCCAACTCCCTTACCTTACTCAACCCAGCCCCCTTACCTTACTAACTCCAGCTCCCTTACCTTACTAACCCCAGCTCCCTTGCCTTACTCACTCCAGCTCCCTTGCCTTACTCACTCCAGCTCCCTTACCTTACTCACTCCAGCTCCCTTAGCTTACTATCCCCAGCTACATTACCTTACAAAATCCAGCTCCATTACCTTACTAACTCCATCTCCATTACCTTACTAACTCCAGCTCCATTACCTTACTAACTCCAGCTCCCTTATGTTATTAATTACAGCACCTTACTTTACCAATGTCAGCTCCTTTAGGTTACTAACACCAGGTTTCGTATGTTACCTGCGCAGCTCCCTTACCTTACTAACCCCAGCTCCCTTACCTTACTAACCCCAGCTCCCTTACCTTACTAACTCCAGCTCCCTTATGTTATTAATGGCAGCTACCTTACCTTATTAACCCAAGCTCCCCTACCTTACTAACTCCAGCTCCCTTACCGTACTAACTCCAGCTCCCTTACCTTACTGTTAGATCTCTGTTTGGCCCCCAAAGTAAGACTCTGACCCGGAGCTCGGGATTAACGCTTCTTTATTCTTCTTCCCCGATCCCCGAACCACTTCCTGTTTCTTTTGTCCCTCCCTATCCGCTTCCACGTGCCCGGTACGCAAACAGGGTCAGGCGGACGACACAACACCTCCCCCCTTTATACAATAATGCTTACTGTCTCTGTGTTCTTCAATGAGTCGAGTGGGTCGTTTGATCATTCTTCTTTGGCAACAGCTTCGTGCTTGATCCGTAGTAGGACCGTCTCGTGCGTCCTCTAGCCTCACTGACCTAGGCCGTGCTCCATCACTGTTTTATCTGTGGCTCGACGAATCCGCGCTGGACCCACTGTCTTGAGAACGAACATGGGCTGATGAGTGATATCTCTTGACATGGGATATGTTCCGAGTTATCCTTCTTCCTTCCGACTCGGCGGTGATCATAGTCCCTTTTTGACTGGAGACTCGCATTGGGTGGGCAAGGTATCGGCTGTCTTCTTTGGTCTTGCGGTCTTGCTTCACCAGCACCCAGTCTCCTATATGAATGTCTCTCTGTCACGCATGCCTGCGCCGATCAGCGTAGTCTTTCATCTTAGCTTTCTTCGCCTGGTCTAGCTTTACCAGAGTGTCATGATCGGTAGTCACGATTTGGGGTTGCGTGACAGCGTTTGATGTCAGCAGTCTCGTGCGAGGAATTCACCGAGCATCAAGGTGGCAGGGCATTGATTCGTGGTGCTGTGTGGTGTGGTCCTGTACGCTCGCAGCACTTCGTTAAGTGCTTGCTGAATGTCACAGTGAGCAAGTTCCGCTTGCTGAACTGTTTTCTTAAGAGTTCCCATGAATCGCTCGACCTTGCCGTTGGCTTGGGGCCATAGGGGAGTGATTTTCTGATGTTTAAAGTTGAGGTGTTTTGCAAATTCAGTAAACTCGTGGCTGTTGAACGGTGGTCCGTTGTCTGTCTTTACTCCTATAGGTATTCCCCTTGCCAAGAAAGTCTCATCGATGACTGGAATAACAGCCAACGCTTTCATGGAGGACACTTGCTGCGCTATAGAGAAGCAGGAGTATTCGTCCATGATGACGAGGATGTACTTGCTTGATTTTAATAATGGCCCAAAGAAATCAATAGCCACTTGTTGCCATACTCCATCGGGTAGTTGAGACATCTGCAAAGGGGCCGGTGGTTCCTCTCGACCAACAAGCTGACACGAGGCACAGTCTTTGAGTGTGGCCTCCACCATGTGATCGAGGGATGGGAACCAGACACATTCTCGGAGTGCTTTCTTGGTGGCTACAACTCCTCTCTGCCCTTCATGAGCGAGATTGATGATCCCTTGGCGAAGCCGTGTAGGAATGACTATCGTCCCTCCTCCTAACAGTAGACCATCCGTGCTGATTGATAGTTCTGCCTGAACATGCTTGAATGGCATCAGTTCTTGAGCATCCGCGGACGCATCATAGTGGCTGGTGTCTAGATGTCTCCAGGAGTTGGCGCGTATTTGACCTATTATGGCCTGAACAGTAGGATCTTGGGCTGAGGCTGCTTGAATGGCTTCCAGGGGCACAGCTGGAGGTCGTGCACGGTCGATGACAAAGTGAATGTACTCCTCTGCCACCGAGCATCGTTCACGTGTGTGGGATTGCCGGTGGCCTTGACATATAGTCTGCTGGGTTTTCGACTTTTCCAGGTTTATGAATAATGGTGTAAATATAGTCTTGTAACCGGAGGCCCCATCTCTCTATTTATGGGGGGGCCTCTTTGCTCGTGGGTTGCCAAAGATGGTGATGAGCGCTTGGTGGTCCGTGATGAGTGTGAAGTGCTTTCCGTATACAAACAGGTGAAAATGTTCACAGGCCCAGACAACCGCAAGACTTTCTTTCTCGGGCTGAGAAGCCTGCCTTCTCTGTATCAGTGAGACTACGGCTGGCGTAAGCGACCACATGGCGTTGATCTGCGTCGCTGTCGTACTGAGCCAGGATGGCACCCAGCCCCACCGGACTGGCATCCACCGTAATTTCGGTCTTTCGTTTGGTGTCAAAATAGGCAAAATTGATGGCGGTGCTCACAGCGTCCTTGATCGTGTTGAATGCGTGCTCACATGCGGGTGACCACAGAAATTGTTGGCCTTGACTAGTGAGTTCCGGGAGTGGGTAGCTGATGGTCGCATAGTCTTTAATGTAACGGGCACAGTAGCTCGCCATTCCTAGGAAGGAGCGGAGGTCGCTGACGTCCTGTGGTTATGGAATGTCTGCGAGGGCAGACACTTTTTTGGGATCTGGTTTCATGCCATCTTTGGAGAAAATGTGTCCGTAGAATTTGAGCGTGGACTTGTGGAATTCACACTTGTCCGGATTGAGAGTGAGGTTGGAGTTGAGTAAGGCGTGGCACACTCGGTCCATGGCTTTGTCGTGCTCCACTAGGTTCTTCCCAAACACTCGGATGTCGTCGCTGTAATTAAAAGCATTTGGGATGCCCTGAATGACCCTCCGAATGGCCTCTTGAAAGATCTCTGCTGCGGAAGATATTCCAAAGTTTAGGCATTTATATCGGAATAGACCTTGATGGGTGGTGAAAGTGGTGATATAACGGGATTGCTCTTGTAGCTCCAATTGGTGGTATCCCTTGTTGAGGTCCAGCTTTGAGAACACAGTTGCTCCATTGAGACGAGCAATCATATCACTGATATTAGGTCCAGGATGTCTCTCCCTCTTGATGGCTGTGTTCGGGGCGCGCATGTCAATGCAGAGGCGTACTTTATTGTCTTGACCTTTCTTAGGTACTACTACCACCAGAGACACCCACGGAGTGGGTCCTGTGGATCTTTCAATGATGTCCGTCCGCAGTAGGTCGTAGGTCTTGGAGCTCTTCATCCATTGCCTGTTGCAGATGGAATGATACCTTTCTATGGTGTTGCTCTACCGGGGACACAGCTCATTAATGTGTAATTTGGCCTTGAATTGGTTGAGTTTTCCAAGGCCCTTGAATAAGTTTGGGAATTTGTTGACAATATCTGGGGAATCATCCACGGTGTACAAAAGCTTGACAAGTTTGAGGCGCTCTGCTGTCTGCAAACTGAGGAGGCAATCCGCTGCATCGGGACCTACAATCACATGGATATGTGCTTGGATCTGTCAGTTTTTGTAAGTTAGAGTCGTGCAGAATTGTCCTAGGCAGGGTAGAGGTTTCCTGGACATCCACGTGTAAACTCGAACAGCGGCTGGTTCTAATTTTAGCTGGGGCTTCATGCTGTTATATTCCATGGCACAGATGTAGTTTAAAGATGCTCCTGTCTAAAACAAATTTGGCCGAGTGACTTCCTATTTGAATGTTCAGCCGTGGGTATTTTTTTAGTCTGTCGGGATTCAACACCATGCATACATATTCGTCACTGTCTTGTGACACAGGCGTGGGAGAGGACGATTCCTGGGATGTTGACCTCTGAGATTTACGTGAAACAGCTGAGTGAGTGCTGGACCTCGACGAGCTAGAGGAGCGACTTTCTCTCCTTCTTACTGCTCTGGTGTGGTGGCGGGTTCCTGAACTCGACTAGGCTGTCCTTGTTTCTGACCAGCGTGTTTGGCAGGTTGCTTCGAAATGATTTTCTCTCCCACATCGGTGGCACTGTTGTCCTAAGGCAAGACATTGTCCCGAGTGTGGGTAGTCGTGACCGCCCCTGTAGCATTTTGAGGCAGGCCTATCTGTGTGATAACTTCGGGCTCCATGGCGTAATGAGGTCGCTCGGGTCTTCTGCGTTGGTCTTTCTGATCTGCGTAGTCAGGATAGCGCTTCGAGTCCATGTGTGATTGCATTCTAAAAGCTTGTCCCTTTTTATCAGACTTGCTGGCTTAAATTTTTTTAGCATGGTCTTCGGCTTGATCGTTGATGCGAGTGAGTTCTTAGATTTCTTCCAGAGTGTAATGTTTCTTCAGCAACCGGCGGCGCAGTGAATCCGATTGGCATCATTCAATAATGCGCAGTCGTAGGGCATCTTCAGTGTTGAACGTGTCAAACTCGCAGTACCGAGCTAGGCGTCGAATGCGAGCGATGAAGTCGCACATTGGTTCATCTTTTTCTTGGGAAGCGAGGTTGAACGTGTGTTGCTCATAATCCAGATTTCGCTTGTGAAGGAACTTCCGATCTAGTGCTCCTTTTACATCCTCGTATGAGGTGGCCGTGGCGACCGGCAATTCTTTGATGATCTGCGCAATGTCGTTTCCTATCAGATTTCGCAAAGCTATCAGCTTCTGCTTGGAGTCTTGCACCTGGGACCCTGTCATAAAGTATTTCGAAATCTTCTGCCCAGCTCTTCCATTTGGGCCCCATACTGTTCCCAGACGTCAGTTCCAGGGGCTCCGGCGGGCGCATGTATGATACCCCCATCATCATTTGGCGCGGTTACCGGGCTTCAGGGGTGGACCCTGTGGCTTCTGGGCGTGAGGTGCCAGGTTCCCTGGGCATCTTGACCGCAGATGTGAGCTTAGTTGGCCGCGTCAAGCTTTACTTTGAGGAGTTTTGCAGGTTTCTTGTACTCTCCTGACTTTAAGATGGCCGCAGTGTCAGGAACTGGTGAAATCCTATACACGGTGCCTGACTTCAAAATGGCCGCCAAGGAGGACACAGGGCTTTCTTCACACAGTGGCTACTTCAATTTCTAGCAGTTTCTACTAAGGGCAGTCGTCGTTTAGACTTGCCCTGTCCGTGCTGCTACTTCTTCTTCTGCATGACACCCCTGTGGCTTGCAGTTTCCAACGCGATTGCGCCGCTTCATTACCTTACTAACTCCAGCTCCCTTACCTTACTAACCCCTGCTCCGTTACCTTACTAACTTAGCTCCTTGCGGTAGTAATGTCCGCTCCCTTACCTTACTAACCCCAGCTCCCTTACCTTACTAACTCCATCTCCCTTATGTTATTAATTACAGTGCCTTACTTTACCAATGTCGGCTCCTTTAGGTTACTAACACCAGGTTTCTTACGTTACCTGCGCAGCTCCCTTACCTTACTAACCCCATCTCCCTTACCTTACTAACCCCATCTCCCTTACCTTACTAACCCCAGCTCCCTTACTTTACTAACCCCAGCTTCCTTACCTTACTAACCCCAGCTTCCTTACCTTACTAACTCCAGCTCTATTACCTTACTAACTCCAGCTCCCTTATGTTATTAATGGCAGCTCCCTTACCTTACTAACCCCAGCTTCCTTACATTACTAACTCCAGCTCCCTCACCGTACTAACCACATCTCCCTTACCTTACTAACCCCAGCTCCCTTACCTTACTAACCCCAGCTCCCTTACCTTACTAACCCCAGCTCCCTTACCTTACTAACCCCAGCCCCCTTACCTTACTAACCCCAGCCCCCTTACCCTACTAACCGCAGCCCCCTTACTGTATTAACCCCAGCTTCATTACCTTACTAACTCCTGCTCCCTTGGTTTACTAACCCACCTTCCTTACCTTACTAACTCCAGCTCCCTTACCTTACTAACTCCAGCTCCCTTACCTTACTAACCCCAGCTCCCTTACCTTACTAACTCTGCTCCTTACGGTATTAATGTTCCCTCCCTTACCTTACTAACTCCAGCTCCCTTACCTTACTAACTCCAGCTCCCGTACCTTACTAACTCCATCTCCCTAATGTTATTAATGTCAACTCCCTTGCCTTACTAACCCCATCTCCCTTGCCTTACTAACCCCAGCTCCCTTACCTTACTAACTCCAGGTCCCTAACCTTACTAACCCCAGCTCCCTAACCTTACTAACCCCAGCTCCCTTACCTTACTAACTTCAGCTCCATTACCATACTAACTCCAGCTCCATTACCTTACTAACTCCAGCTCCCTTATGTTATTAATGTCAGCTCCCTTACCTTACTAACCCAGCCCTTACTGTATTAACCCCAGCCCCCTTACCATATTAACCCCAGCTTCATTACCATACTAACTCTAGCTCCCTTACGTTACTAACTCCAGGTCCCTAACCTTACTAACCCCAGCTCCCTTACCTTACTAACTCCAGCTCCCTTACCTTACTAACTCCAGCTCCCGTACCTTACTAACTCCAGCTCCCGTACCTTACTAACTCCAGCTCCCGTACCTTACTAACTCCAGCTCCCGTACCTTACTAACTCCAGGTCCCTTACCTTACTAAGTCCAGCTCCCTTACCTTACTAACTCGAGCTCCCTTACCTTACTAACCCCTGTTCCATTACCTTACTAACTCCTGCTCCCTTGGTTTACTAACCCACCTTCCTTACCTTACTAACTCCAGCTCCCTTACCTTACTAACTCCAGCTCCCTTACCTTACTAACCCCAGCTCCCTTACCTTACTAACTCTGCTCCTTACGGTATTAATGTTCCCTCCCTTACCTTACTAACCCCAGCTCCCTTACCTTACTAACTCCAGCTCCCTAATGTTATTAATGTCAACTCCCTTGCCTTACTAACCCCATCTCCCTTGCCTTACTAACCCCAGCTCCCTTACCATACTAACTCGAGCTCCCTTACCGTACTAACCCAGCTCCCTTAACTAACTAACCCCAGCCCCCTTACCTTACTAACTCCAGCTCCCTTGGTTTATTAACCCCAGCTCCCTTACCATACTAACTCCAGCTCCCTTACCGTACTAACCCCAGCTCCCTTACCATACTAACCCAGCTCCCTTAACTTACTAACCCCAGCCCCCTTACCTTACTAACTCCAGCTCCCTTGGTTTACTAAGCTAGCTCCCTTACCTTACTAACTTGAGGTCCCTAACCTTACTAACCCCAGCTCCCTTACCTTACTAACTTCAGCTCCATTACCATACTAACCCCAGCTCCCTTGCCTTACTAACCCCAGCTCCCTTACCATACTAACTCCAGCTCCCTTACCGTACTAACCCCAGCTCCCTTACCGTACTAACCCAGCTCCCTTAACTTACTAACCCCAGCCCCCTTACCTTACTAACTCCAGCTCCCTTGGTTTACTAACCTAGCTCCCTTACCTTACTTACTCCAGGTCCCTAACCTTACTAACCCCAGCTCCCTAACCTTACTAACCCCAGCTCCCTTACCTTACTAACTTCAGCTCCATTACCATACTAACTCCAGCTCCATTACCTTACTAACTCCAGCTCCCTTATGTTATTAATGTCAGCTCCCTTACCTTACTAACCCAGCCCTTACCATATTAACCCCAGCTTCATTACCATACTAACTCTAGCTCCCTTACGTTACTAACTCCAGGTCCCTAACCTTACTAACCCCAGCTCCCTTACCTTACTAACTCCAGCTCCCTTACCTTACTAACTCCAGCTCCCTTACCTTACTAACTCCAGCTCCCGTACCTTACTAACTCCAGCTCCCATACCTTACTAACTCCAGCTCCCGTACCTTACTAACTCCAGCTCCCGTACCTTACTAACTCCAGCTCCCGTACCTTACTAACTCCAGCTCCCTTACCTTACTAACTCCAGCTCCCGTACCTTACTAACTCCAGCTCCCGTACCTTACTAACTCCAGCTCCCGTACCTTACTAACTCCAGCTCCCGTACCTTACTAACTCCAGCTCCCGTACCTTACTAAGTCCAGCTCCCTTCCCTTACTAAGTCCAGCTCCCTTACCTTACTAACTCGAGCTCCCTTACCTTACTAACTCCAGCTCCCTTATGGTATTAATGTCCGCTCCCTTACCTTACTAACCCGAGCTCCCTTACTTTACTAACTCCAGCTTCCTTACCTTACTAACTGCAGCTCCCTTCCCGTACTAACCCTAGCTCCCTAACATTACTAACCCCAGCTCCCTTACCTTACTAACCCCATCTCCCTTACCTTACTAACCGCATCTCCCTTACCTTATCACCTTCAGCTCCCTTACGTTATTAATGTCAGCTCCCTTATCTTACTAACTCCAGCTCCCTTACCTTACTAACTCCAGCTTCCTTACCTTACTAACTCCAGCTCCTTACTTTACCAATGTCATCTACCTTCGGTTACTACCACCAGTTTTCTTACGTTACCTGCGCAGCTCCCTTACATTACACGCGTTCTGTCTAGAATTACCCGGCAACCAGACAGTCTAGCTTTTTCTTTCCATTTAACATTTATCCTTTTTTGAGCAATATCTGCCACATGTAATGCAAAAGGCTGGCAAGCAAAGCAACATTTGAATGAAGAGACACACATACACTGTACATGCACACGTAACAGTAGCCTAATTCAAACATTTGGGGCCACAAACGACACTGAATTAGAACATCTCTTGAGCTTACAAAGAACACAACACATCACAGATTAGAGGCAATGAATAAAATTCACTGTAAAATATATTTTCGGGAAAGGATGATTGTGGTATTTACCGCAAACTCCGACAGTGGGTATTAAGCCATCATCCAGAACTAAGGTAGGTGTCACACTCCAGGTTTGCGTCCAGGACTTTAACCCCTTGGGCGCGGCCGCGATTCTGCGCCTGTGTGGCACATTCCGATCGCGGGTGCGGTCATGGCGGCCGGGAGCCGTCGTCAGCACACGAGCACTGTGTGCCATGACGGCTCCCGGCCGTCATCAGCATGGAAGGGGTTAAGTTGTGTTAGAAGGCAGAAGAAGGAAACTCAGTTTGAAACAGCTCTTTCTGCAGCATTATCCTCAGAATGTTTGCCTTGCTCCTCCCCTTTTTGCTAAATTTGCTTTTGTGGGCTTTAGGCCTCTCTGCACGTTACCACTGCCAACTAGTGCACTACATGTGCCCAGGGCCTGAAAATTAAATACTAGTGAGCATGCAGCACTGATTGTGCCACCTCCTTAAGTAGCCCTTTAAACACCTCTCGGGCCTGCCACTGTAGAGCCTGTGTGTGCAATTTACACTGCCATTTCGACCTTGTAAAATAAATCATTTTCAGGCCCATACCTTCTTTTTAATACATAAGTCACCCCTAAGGTAGGCCCAGAGGAGAGGGTGCCATCTATTTGCAAAATAGTACATGTACTTTTAAGTTTTACATGTCCTGGTAGTGTAAAACTCTTAAATTTGTTTTTCCCTCCCCTCCTGCACTGCCTATCTTTCCCATAGGATAACATTGGAATTACCTTATTATAGTTTTTAAATGGGATTTCCAAATGGGACGAGAAAACCCCTTCAAGTTTGGTGTCTTTGGACTCACAATTTAAAATCCTAACTTATGTTGAACTCACTTTATAGTAGGTCTGTATTATCTTGTTTTAGCCATTTGTTGCTAGCAGCTTGTCTTTGGTCACATGACTGTGTATAGTTGGCAGTCGAGCTTTTTGTATTCTTCCTAGACAGCCACACACAATGGGGGCCTAGGTGTGACTGGTAGGGCCATTACTGGCAGGATGGGAGGGAGGAGCTGGGCCAATTCTCAATTACACTTGAATAGACTGTGTACTGTCTTCACACAAAGGGCTTAACGACCCTGCATTATCACTCCAGTCCACTTGGAGCCAGGAACAAGGGAGGAAAGGCATTCCATGCACTTCAAAGACACTGTCTAGAAGCTTCTCCCACCTTCCAGAACCAGGGCACCGGTGTATAAAAGAGGGATCAGACTCTTCTGTGCACTTCTAGAAATTTGGATACTCTGCCGGGAAGAAGAACTGTTGTGCTTTTAAAAGGACTGTCACTCTGCAGGACCGCCCCTCTGATGGAGCTGCTGAACTTTTGTGTTTCTTACTTACTGCTCTTTTTCCTGGTGAGTGAGAACTGGACCTGCAACCTATCTTGAACCCAGGACCCCAGAGCGACAAAAAGGCCTAGTCTGCTAGCCTCCTGATCTGAGTCTCAGGGACATAACAGGCGCTCCAACAGCATCTGGACATCAACAGTGAGTTCTTGATTCCAAAGTGGTGCCCCTCATGTCCTGGACTCTTGGTATGGCTCAGCGGGCTCATAAATCAAGCTTTTGGGTTCCTTGCGACTGCAAACGTGCCAGTTAACACCGAAAATCAGTGCAAGCTACTGCCAGCCCGTCTTTTCGTAAAGCCAGCATTGATCGCTGCGGAGGGCCACCAATACGTGGCACCTGGCCTGCTCCACGTGCCATGGGGACCACTGCCAACCACACTCCGCTTGCTGCCTTTGGCCTTCTCCAACATGAACAGGACTCTTCATAAAAAAGTTGAGAAGGTAAACCTTCAGCAGAATTAATCTGAAACTGTGTGCGAACCGTGCTCCATTGCTATCAGCTTGAACTTTTGACTTTGACCCAGTCCAGCGCAACCCTATAGCCCCAATTGGTGCTTTATGTTTTTAGGCACTATATTGCTGTTAATAAAATAAATCATAACTCAAGTTCTATTGATTGGATTTGTGTCATTTTTAACTTGTTTTATTTATTAAATTAAGCTATATTTGTCCAACCTGGTGTGGGACATTTTTGTGTGGTGTTCTCACTATTGTACTGTTTGAAGTGTTGCACAAATACTGTACACATTGCCTGTAGGTTATGCCTTGCTGCTCTGTGCCAAGCCCCTAGGGGGTTCAGCACAGGTTAATTTGTGGTTTGCTTGCCCCTTCCTCTGCCTAGGATTGTGGTTGCTGCTTGACTAGGGGCCAGACCCCAGTCAACCAATAACCCAATTTCTAACTCTCTCTAAGCTAGGTGTGATAGGCTAACCACATATTTGGTGTACGTACAGAATTAAACAATCAATCACTCATCCCAAGCAACAGTGACACACACTATTCACATGAAACATGCCAGACAAACACAGATAATTGAGCCTATTGTTACAGAAATGTCAAATGATGCCACCTGAAATACGTGTGTGACCCGCCTGAACCAGTTTTTGATGCTCTTCCCAGGTAGGCTGATTCTTTTGTTCTCAAGGTTCTGTACATTGAGTCTTGTTTACTACATAGCTTCAGGCATACCAACAAGTTTGAGAACTTCTTGTCCAACCAGTTCTTTGGATGCAGCACCTCCAGCCTGTCTTCTTCTTACTAGTTTTCTCTTTACACTCTGAGGTCAATCAGGGACTAGTGCAGTAAAGTTATCAACGTCAATCAATTGATTTTGCTAGACATATTTAATGGTGGCCTGCCACACCACTACTCCATTGATGACACACAGATGTGCCCCTTTCAAAGGCTCCCCTTAGACAACGTTTTATTCCATAATAATTTGCCTGAAATTGAAGACTGTAGGGTGCGAGAGGTACATGAGATTAGGTAGTGAAAACTGCTACTTAAAGTGTGTGTCCCTCACCAGGGGACCGAGGTGCATCACTGTGGGGGTCTTTGAATGCAGTTTTAACCCGTGACCTAGTTTAGCTGCTTTGGTCAAGGCAGAATTCTGTGTCTGATGGAACCTAAGAGTTTGTGTTGACTCCCGTTGATCCCTGATCCATCAGTCCTTGTCTATGTTTGGGCATGTTAGGACTATGCACGCATAGGCGCTGGATGTAGGAGTGGGGGGGAGCAATAACTGTAATGTATCCTTTAATGTCGCAGTGAAGGCAGTTTTGGAACTTCCAGCAGGACCACTGCTGGACTTTTCTTCCCCAGTGGGCATACAAGTGGGGTGAAGTGCCAAGTGAGTGACTGTCCTTTCGCAGGGATCTGGGATTGTAAAATGGAAAGAGGAATTTGGTCCCGCAGGGGGCTAAAAATTCAATATTGTATTTCACCAATAATTAATGCTGATCGGGTGTGGGTTGGCTCACGCACCACAGTTTCAGGGGTAGGCGATAGGCACTCTGCAAAGTTGAGGGGTTGGGGGGGCAGGAGGTTCAAGTACAGCCATGCAGGGAGGCAAGGAGGGGGTGAAATTATGGTTTGTTGGGGGGTGAGATTCCTTTCACCAGGAAACTTTGTCGCCACCATGAGGGAAAGTATGAAGATGCAGCCAGCAATACAGGGAGGGGGGAAGGGGATGTTTGTTATGTTTTTTGCATAGTTTAGATAACACAGGCAGGCGACAACAAGAAGGGACCATTGAGACCCATACACTTTACGCTGAGAAACGGATGCTAAGAGATACTGGACGGTTAGAAGCAACCGAACAAGACTATGGGAAGCATGTGGAGACTCCCTTGGCAGCACAGAGTATCGCTGTAGGTAGGAATGGGGCCACTAACGAAACAAGGACTTAAAATATTGCCCTGGAACGTGAATGCCCTGGGAGACAAGTTAAAAAGAGGCATAGTACTCCAATATGTAAAAAGGCATTCACCGGACGTTATTATGCTCCAAGAGACACACTTATTGGAAAACGTGTGCAAGGCACTGACCAGATGGGGCTTCAAGTTAGTGGCACACTCTGCATTCGGCTCTGGGTCCCAGGGAGTGGGTATCATGATACGGAAAAGCTTTCAGATGACGATTGATCGTACATGGACAGACAACCTGGGTAGATTCATAGTGACCTCAGGGAGATGGGAAGGCCGCATACTAAACCTGGTGTCAGTATATATACACCACCGGGCCTACAGGCCCCTTCTTTCAAAGACCTTGGGGACCTCCTGCTGACCTTACCAGAGGGGAGACTCCTTTTAGGGGGGGATTTCAACTCTGTCGTTCCAGACACGCTAGATCTCTGGCCCCCAAGGGACCTTCCACCCGCTCGAATTCAAATCCATCATTTTTTGGGAGCAATGTGACTAGTAGATTCCTTGAGGGCGCTTTATCCGGTAGAACAGCAATACACTAGACAGTATGGCTAGGATAGACTATACTATCACACCGGCGGATCAACTAGAGCAAATCAGAGAGGTAAATCACCTGGCACGAGGGATATGGGATCACTCGCCCATCTGGGCCCTGTTATAGGTTGGGGAGCCACGGATTGGAAGGACAGCCCCAATATGTCTATAATACCTCAAGATCCCCAGATAAAAGAAAAAATCATACGGGATACCGAGCTCTGCTTTAGCGAGAATGAGAGCTCAGTTGACTCAACAAAGCCATTGTGGGAGGCCTTTAAGGTGGTGATAAGAGGATCCGCTATCTCTCTAATTGCAAGAAGAAAGAAAGAAAAACAGGCAGCATTAGTACGATTAGAAACTGATACACTAGAACTGGAGGGGATGCTTTGCGATTCCAAAACAGATGAGGTTAGGCATTCCTTAAAGTTAAAACCAAAAAAGTACACAGCCAGAGCACAACATAGGGCAATGCTGAGCAAAATGTATGAAGTATGGGACAAGGCTGGGAGGATACTGGTCTGGCTGAACCACAGAGAGCAAGCTAATATATTAGTGTTGGAACTCATTGCCGAATCTGGCAGGAAACTCACTGAGCCACAGGAGATTGCGGACGCATTTGGGGACTACTATAGCAGGATTTATAAATCTCCGACGTCTTACACTGAAATAGACGTGGACACTCTAGTAAGAGATATCTCTCTACTGATGCTCTCAGACGAAGACGGGGCGGACTTGGAGCAAGAACTTACGAGTACAGAGGTAGAACGTGCCATACAAGAGTTGCAGGCCGGGAAGAGAATGGGCCCAAACGGTTTGCCTATTGAATTGTATCAACTTGCTCCGAGTAAGATAGCACCCTATCTGACCACAATGTTTCAAGAGAGTCGAGAGATAGGACTACTCCCACCAGATCAAAGGTTGGCAACTATAGTGATCATTCATAAAAGTGGGAAGCCCAAGAATGAATGTCCTTCATATAGGCCAATATCGTTGCTTAATGCAGAAGGCAAAATCCTAGCGAAAATACTGGCTACCCGTTTACTGCAAGTTATAACCAAACTAGTACATGTACTTGCTAAAAACTCTGTCAATTAGAAAATTAGTTTCCTCTTTAGTTTTAAAATAATTACTTATGCACTATAATTTAACTCATGCTTTTTGTTAATTAATTATGAGCTATTTGTTAACACTTTTTCTTTTTTTCTTTCTTTCTCAACTCCTTTCTCTCTCCTTCTCTTTTCTTTTCTCTTATAAAAATCATATTATAAAAGCTGTGAAGGTTTGAAAATGGATCAGGGATAGTTTAATTTTACATATAAATATTTATATGATATACTTAATGCAGTTTTTTGTTATTTAATTGTACGTTTTCTCATTACTATGTTTTATAATCCTTGGTAAATGCAGCTGCGGCCGGCATGACTCGCAGGTTGCGGGCAGGATTTGGGGGGGGGGGGGGTGTTGTGCATGGGGTTATCGGAAATTTTAAAATGTACCTCGAGGCTGGATCCCACGTCTTCTCTGCTCCTGCTCTCCTGCCTCTGACAGGAAAAGGAAACAGGCAGCTAGGCTCCCTCTTCTAAGCCAATCACAACGCTGCAATGCAGTGTTGTGATTGGTCTGAGCTCCGTGACACGGCTCTCAGCCAGGGGCTGGAGGGGCAGGCTGTAATGCAGCCTGCATGGAGAACAGGGAAGTGGGCATGACTACTTTGGGCGGCCCGAGAGTGCCAACCAAACTGTTATTGCGCAGTTAGGAGTGGGCAAACCACTCCTCCCCTGCTCGCAGAGCAGCCCTGTAAATGTGAATGTAATTTGTACTTGTAAAGCGCACTAATATGTTATGTTATGTTAATTTCGATTTATATAGCGCCAAATCACCGACAGGCCTCTTAGCGCTTGCTTTGGGAACCCGTCCTGGCTTTCCCTGCGAGATAACCCCTACTGGGCATCCCCAAGGTGAAGACCAGGCATCCCATCGCGGTGGGGTGGTAGTGGAGATTAAGCAAGCTATTGCCCAGAGTTGCAGAGTGTGAACCCATGATTCGAGTAGGCACCGAGGTGAGAATTATCGAGTCTGTGGACATTTCTGAGTTCAAGATCCTGCCCCGTCAGGAATTGAACCCTGGTCCCGGGCCAGACCTCTGCATCAGGGTCTGCCGCTCTAACCATTGAGCCACACTTCTCCACCCACCTGCCGCAAAGCAGCAGGACATAAAACATAAAATGACAATAACTCGAAGTTATTGTCAATTTTAGATTTCTCACTGCTTAAAAGCAGTGGGGCGATGCTCCAGAGCGGAGGAACCACCCCTGGATCAATGATTTTAGGTGTTGGTGGCCACCTCCCTCCACAAGATTGCAGATGCTGTATCCCGTTTAGGACTTTGGTGTGACAACCTAATGCATTCTGAGTGTTGTTGTCTTGTTTTGCTCCCATTGAATGGGTTAGACTTACACACTTGAAAACAGTGATTTCTAGAGTGATTTCCTAAAGAGACCCTGCTTTAAGCATCTATAATATATCAAAATATTTGTTCTTGTATTTAAATTAAAGCTTTTAAATCTATAAAAGTACACAGAGCACATACCTCATCAGCCAGCAGAACATGGAGAGGGTACCACTATCTTCGATGTTAAGCTAAAGCTGTCTGGAAAACTCCTTACTGCTTTATCATATGACTTGTACATCACCGGCAAAACTATGAGTTTGTTGGACAACATAAAAGTCAGGATAGTGCCAGAATGATTTTGTGCACACCCTCAGGATACGTTGGCCTATAGCACTGTTAGTCCACAGCGAACCATCTGTATCCCTAACCTTACAGGGTAACAAATGTGTGTGCAACCTTAGAACATGACAACCCTGATCCCCCAAAGAAATAGTGGTAACCGGTCTAGAACCTTTTTGTTTGGTCTCTCATGAATACCCAAAGAAATACTCAGCAAGGCATTTCAATATTTATTGAAGCAAGATAATTCTTGTATACAATACATGTGCTGGGGTAATTAGTAGAATGAAGCAGATTAGTGTAATAAGCATTATGAGAACAGTGAAAAGGATGAACAATTCCAACATTGTGCTAAGACAGTAAATATATACGGGCCTATATGTGTGTGTACACTGCGCTCCTACCTAGCGCTCACTAACCTAGTCTTGCCTAGGGTGGGTGATCTGCCAAATCCCTGCCAGGTAGGCTAACTCCCCATTACCTGTGGGTAAGTTTCATCAGTCTGTCCGTCTTGGTGTAGAGCCCGACATCCCTCGTGTCAGTAAACCGGAATCAGCTCAGCTGTTATTCCGGCATGCAGTGACCCTGCAGTGTCAGCTGAGTGCTTCTCTCCCTAAACAATGAAGTGATTCTGTTTATATAATGAGTGGCACTCTTGTGGCCATGTCACAACCATTGTCAGGCCGCAGTTGTTTATTCTAGTTGGATAGCGTTGTTGCCTACCGGTCAATAACAATAACGCCATTTGCGCAGTA
This sequence comes from Lissotriton vulgaris, assembly GCF_964263255.1. NCBI lineage: Eukaryota > Metazoa > Chordata > Amphibia > Caudata > Salamandridae > Lissotriton > Lissotriton vulgaris. The sequence continues at coordinate 85,524,646 of NC_141693.1, forward strand.
GCCTTTATCCCTTGTACTGAATGTTCAAGGTGCTGTGATAGTGTGCCTACGAAGTGGAAATGTAAGTAATGCCGATTCAGAGAATGCTGTCCTGCATTGTCACGCACCCAATGGATGTCAAAAGTCATTGTGTGTAAAGAGAAGGCAACTTAAGAAACGTGAGCGTGTAAAGGAGGTGTTCCTTACCAGGCCTTTCCTGACCATGTGACAGTTTGCAGAGTCTGGTTAAAGGGTGTGTTGATTTGTTTGGGGAGACGCATGGCGAGTGGATACATCTCCAAAGTATTGACTCTCATAGAGCCCTCGTGAAATGCAGCATACTCCTGGAGAACTCACACATATGTGGCACGGAGATAGAGATTTCAATTTCATCCACCCGGAGTTAAAACAACAGTCTCCTAGTCTTCGCCCTGCTGTATAAACGTAACTTGCTTTTTACTTTGAGAGTGTTATATTCTCCTGCTTTTTACACTCTTATGTAAATAAATTGATGGTCACCTTGTTTTTAGATGAGTGAGATGTGTGGATTTCATGGTGTGATTGGGAATTGCTGCATAGGTGGGCTTGTGGAATTCACCGGTCTAGAGTGCTCTGTGTGAGGCTTTGTGGTGGAGATGACTCACAGCTACATTGGCGACAATGGATGGATCAGGAGAAAACATGACGGACTTGGTCCAAAAGAAAGGCCTGATTTAAAGGGCCATCAGCCCTTCTTTTATTCAAGTATATTTCTGGCTGGGAACACCTAGACATCAATGCAATGGAAGAAAACGAAGGCAAACAGCTTATCACTTTAGAGAAACTATGATGTGCAGTCAGGTTTTTTTTACTTTGTTCAACTCCTGTATGTAAGATGTGCATGCACTGTAAAGATGCCAGATCTATCTGTGTGTATGAGTAATTATACAAATAACGATGTAAATGGCATTTACTAATTTATATATTTTTTAGTCCTTTCATAAAACTGATTATCCCAGTGTAGGGAGTCAGAGTGCGTTACAGACACAATAAATCAAACAAGTTTGTAAATCAGTGTACAGGAAATGTTACACGGCGTGGTTTGCAGCAGACACATTAACCCTCTTTGCTACTTTTAGTCAAAACTGTGACTGAACTAAACACAGAACTCTCCTGACATTGCCTTAAGGAGAGTTATGTTCCCATCATTATAAACCCCAAATAATTGCTTGCACACAAGATTTCAGCAGCAGCATTGCTTAAAACGACCAGGTACTATCAAGTACTCAATTACTGCACGTCTCTGCTTTGGAGGGAATAGTACTGGCTGTTCTCAGCACTGCTTGGATGCTTTCAATGAGCGAGAACTGGCTCTTCTCAGAAGGAAAAGGGTATTTGGGGACAAGACTGAGCTGCACTTTTATATTTCCATTCCAAGCACCGTGCAGCAGGTTTCTTAACCCAGTGAGATATTTTAAAATGCAGACTCTTGGTGACCAATTAAATAAAATAAAACATATTTACTGTCACATTTTTTGTTGCTGCCAATTTCTTTTTAGCAGATATCAAATTATAAATGTATAAATTGACTGTCAGACTCAGTGTTTCAAGCTCTACCCTTCATGACTCGACTCCCTTTCAGTGTACCACACTTCGACCCCAATCTATGGTTTCCCAGACTATTTTCCCCCCAGTGTGGGTATTGTATTAACGGTAAAAAAGAGGGGGTGGGGGCACTTCATAAAATAAAAAAGTTCTGTTTTTTTTGTATGACCAAAAGAACATGTCAAAGACAAAAGGACCAGAGACGTTTTAAGGTATGGGCAAAGTGGGCACTGGCTTAATGCTACAGCCTTTCAGGGGGCCCCCTGATAGAGCCAGATACGATCTGCAGAGTCTTGCCCTGGTGACCTTGAATAGTTTTTAAACAGATTGTTGTAAATAGCATTTTTCTATCATTTATTTTTAATGTGTGAGAGTCTATTAACCCTTATGCTGATGCGGCAATTCCGCAGCAGCGCTAAGGGGCGGGGGGGCCACGCTGGTGCTCCGACGCTTATGACGGAACCGCTCCTTCACGCCCCTCGGGTGGGCTGTGCTTGTGACGAAGTGGTTGTGTCATGGCCCCGCCCGCTCAATAGAATGCGCCGCGCAGGCACGAAATCAGCACCGCGCAGGCACGGCGAGCGGGACATGATGGAACCGCTCCGTCACCAGCACAGCCCACCCGAGGAGCGTGATGGAGCAGTTCCGTCATAAGCGTGGGAGGGGTTAAAGACATTTTGCAGACAAAATGTGTTTGTTTCATGCTACATCCATATAAAAAATTTCTTTTAGATCAGTACAGGACCGCACATATGAGAAATGGTAGGGCGTCACATAGATTATTTACAGTAATATTAGTGAGCTTCTGCTGTGTTACACTACTGAAAAAATACATCACTATCCCTGAATATCAGATGTACAAACATTTAGAATTTGACCAAATATGGTATAAAAGAGATGAAACTGCAGTGGCGGGCAGCGTGGCTCGTGGGTTGTTGGGCGGGGTTGCACTAGGATGTGCAAAACTCACAAAAATGACCTTACCTTCTCGCCCGGGTCCTGTGTCTCTGCTCCTGCTTTCCTCAAGAATCAGGACGTGCAGCCAGGCTCCCCTGACCAATCGTTGTGATTGGTTTTGAGCTTCCTGGTTGGATGCTCAGCTAGGAGCTGGAGGGAGGAGCATTTTCTCCATGCAGGCTGTAATGCAGCCTGCATGGAGAACGGGAAAGTGCGCATGACCGGTTTGGGCAGGCAAGAGGGCCGACCACTTAGGAGCGGGCACACCACTCCTGCCCTGCCCTGCCCTGCTCAATGAGCAGACAAGCCCCGCCCACCCACAGAGGAAACATAATAACTGAACATGATCATGTTATATTTCCTCTTCTCACCCTGCTTGAAAGTAGTGGGGCGACGCTCCTATGCCATAGCGGTGAAGCCGCCACTGTAAACTGGAACATAAAATCCTGTTTCTGAACAGGAGCCCCCAAAATACATTTGGCCCAGGCCCCAGGGCCCCCCAAATCCTTAAAACGTCACTAACAAAAGTTTGGCTTTTCCCTGGGAGCCCTCCGGAAGCAGCAGACCACAGCCATTTCCGGGTGCTGGCTGTAAAGCCGACCGAGCTGCTAGTATAACGCCCCTCTGAGCAGGCCTCACCTGCTCCTGGTTAGCCCGCTCATTTCATGTTGCAGCATGCGCGCGCGCGCTGCGGAGGTCTCGGCGCGCCCTGCCCTTCAAGGCTCGCTGTGTGCTCTTCAGCAGTCGGCTCGCATTAGCGTGAACGCTGCCCCGGAGGCCACCTGCAGCATCTCAGCCCTGATCCGGGCTGGCACGCGGCTCTCGCTGCCCCCTTCGTCCTTAGCTGACCTGTAACGAGGAGTTTGCCACTTTGTTTTTAAGCTCCGAAGGTTTTGTCATGGCTCCCGATGCCTTTAACTTCTAGCAGAGGCGGCCAGCTGCAGATCAAACTGCGGCCTTTGGGGATCTTTAGTTGCCTCTATGTAGCGCTTTAAAGGACCGACGAGGCGCTGTTCGCACGCTGCGCCTCGGGGAGTCCTGGACGGAAGAGTGTCCCTCTCTCTGGCTGGTACTTGGATGCCCTTGAAGGCCGCTTTTCAATGGCCCCGGGCCTCCCACTGCGTGAGAAGGCCCCGGCGCCGCGCTTACAGCGGGGAGCTCTTGTTAAAAGCGCTTGGCGGTGGCGGGAACGTTTTTATCAGCTAACTAGACAAGCCTTTAACATTCCTCGCAAACCTGCCCCTCTGGGCCAGGATGCAATTATTTTGCACGTAGAAACCTGAATTTGTCACCCGGAGGATGAAGTGTATTAGTGTGTGTGTTTCTGTGAGCGTGATTGTCTTTGTGCGACTGTCCGTTGTGTGCAGCTGGAGGGCCACTCGGGGTCTTTGGCCCCTGTTGGTTTTTAAATCAAGCCACACATAAGAGACCGAGCCCCTTTGCTGGGGCGAAACCCAGGCCCCTGCAGCCCCCCACTGTGCAGAAGGAACCCCGAACTTTCAGGGGACCCCCGACGCTTCATGGGGGGCCCCACCCAGCTCAATCCAATGAATATCTTTGAGATATGGAGACTTCTTATTCTGTAGGGGACCCCCATCATTTTGTGTTACGCCGCTGCCTTTATCTTTTGCTCCTAATGTGGGGAATGAGCCCGTTGTGTGGTGTTATCTGCACCTAATGCTGTGAATGAGCCCGTTGTGTGGTATTATCTGCTTCTAATGCTGTAAATGAGCCCGTTGTGTGGTATTATCTGCTCCTAATGTGGGGAATGAGCCCGTTGTGTGGTATTATCTGCTCCTAATGTGGGGAAGGAGCCCGTTGTGTGGTATCACCGGCGCCTAATGCAGTGAATGAGGCTGTTGTGTGGTATTATCTTCCTAATGCTGTGAATGAGCCCGTTGTGTGGTATCACCGGCGCCTAATGCAGTGAATGAGCCCGTTGTGTGGTATTATCTGCACCTAATGCAGTGAATGAGCCCGTTGTGTGGTATTATCTGCACTTAATGCTGTGAATGGGCCTGTTGTGTGGTATTATCTGCTCCTAATGCAGTGAATGAGCCCGTTGTGTGGTATTATCTGCTCCTAATGTGGGGAATGAGCCCGTTCTGTTGTATCACCGGCGCCTAATGCTGTGAATGAGCCCCTTGTGTGGTATTATCTGCTCCTAATGTGGGGAATGAGCCCGTTCTGTTGTATCACCGGCGCCTAATGCTGTGAATGAGCCCCTTGTGTGGTATTATCTGCTCCTAATGTGGGGAATGAGCCCGTTCTGTTGTATCACCGGCGCCTAATGCTGTGAATGAGCCCGTTGTGTGGTATTATCTGCACCTAATGCTGTGAATGAGCCCGTTGTGTGGTATTATCTGCACCTAATGCTGTGAATGAGCCCGTTGTGTGGTATTATCTTCACCTAATGCTGTGAATGAGCCTGTTGTGTGGTATTATCTGCACCTAATGCTGTGAATGAGCCCGTTGTGTGGTATTATCTGCTCCTAATGCTGTGAATGAGCCCGTTGTGTGGTATTCTCTGCTCCTAATGTTATGAATGAGCCCGTTGTGTGGTATTATCTACACCTAATGCTGTGAATGAGCCCCTTGTGTGGTATTCTCTGCTCCTAATGTAGTGAATGAGCCTGTTGTGTGGTATTATCTGCACCTAATGCTGTGAATGAGCCTCTTGTGTGGTATTCTCTGCTCCTAATGTAGTGAATGAGCCCGTTGTGTGGTATTCTCTGCTCCTAATGTAGTGAATGAGCCCGTTGTGTGGTATTATCTGCACCTAATGCTGTGAATGAGCCCGTTGTGTGGTATTATCTGCACCTAATGCTGTGAATGAGCCCGTTGTGTGGTGTTATCTGCACCTAATGCTGTGAATGAGCCCGTTGTGTGGTATTATCTGCTCCTAATGCTGTGAATGAGCCCGTTGTGTGGTATCACCGGCGCCTAATGCAGTGAATGAGCCCGTTGTGTGGTATTATCTGCACCTAATGCGGTGAATGAGCCCGTTGTGTGGTATTATCTGCACCTAATGCTGTGAATGAGCCCGTTGTGTGGTGTTATCTGCACCTAATACTGTGAATGAGCCCGTTGTGTGGTATTATCTGCACCTAATGCTGTGAATGAGCCCGTTGTGTGGTATTATCTGCACCTAATGCTGTGAATGAGCCCGTTGTGTGGTATTATCTGCACTTAATGCTGTGAATGAGCCCGTTGTGTGGTATTATCTGCACCTAATGCGGTGAATGAGCCCGTTGTGTGGTATTATCTGCACCTAATGCTGTGAATGAGCCCGTTGTGTGGTGTTATCTGCACCTAATACTGTGAATGAGCCCGTTGTGTGGTATTATCTGCACCTAATGCTGTGAATGAGCCCGTTGTGTGGTATTATCTGCACCTAATGCTGTGAATGAGCCCGTTGTGTGGTATTATCTGCACTTAATGCTGTGAATGAGCCTGTTGTGTGGTATTATCTGCACCTAATGCTGTGAATGAGCCTGTTGTGTGGTATTATCTTCCTAATGCTGTGAATGAGCCCGTTGTGTGGTATCACCGGCGCCTAATGCAGTGAATGAGCCCGTTGTGTGGTATTATCTGCACCTAATGCTGTGAATGAGCCCGTTGTGTGGTATTATCTGCACTTAATGCTGTGAATGAGCCTGTTGTGTGGTATTATCTGCACCTAATGCTGTGAATGAGCCTGTTGTGTGGTATTATCTTCCTAATGCTGTGAATGAGCCCGTTGTGTGGTATCACCGGCGCCTAATGCAGTGAATGAGCCCGTTGTGTGGTATTATCTGCACCTAATGCGGTGAATGAGCCCGTTGTGTGGTATTATCTGCACCTAATGCTGTGAATGAGCCCGTTGTGTGGTGTTATCTGCACCTAATACTGTGAATGAGCCCGTTGTGTGGTATTATCTGCACCTAATGCTGTGAATGAGCCCGTTGTGTGGTATTATCTGCACCTAATGCTGTGAATGAGCCCGTTGTGTGGTATTATCTGCTCCTAATGTGGGGAATGAGCCCGTTGTGTGGTATTATCTGCACCTAATGCTGTGAATGAGCCCGTTGTGTGGTATTATCTGCACCTAATGCTGTGAATGAGCCCGTTGTGTGGTATTATCTGCTCCTAATGTGGGGAATGAGCCCGTTCTGTTGTATCACCGGCGCCTAATGCTGTGAATGAGCCTGTTGTGTGGTATTATCTTCCTAATGCTGTGAATGAGCCCGTTGTGTGGTATCACCGGCGCCTAATGCAGTGAATGAGCCGGTTGTGTGGTATTATCTGCACCTAATGCTGTGAATGAGCCGGTTGTGTGGTATTATCTGCACCTAATGCTGTGAATGAGCCCGTTGTGTGGTGTTATCTGCACCTAATGCTGTGAATGAGCCCGTTGTCTGGTATTATCTGCACCTAATGCTGTGAATGAGCCCGTTGTGTGGTGTTATCTGCACCTAATGCGGTGAATGAGCCCGTTGTGTGGTATTATCTGCACCTAATGCTGTGAATGAGCCCGTTGTGTGGTATTATCTGCACCTAATGCTGTGAATGAGCCCGTTGTGTGGTGTTATCTGCACCTAATGCTGTGAATGAGCCCGTTGTGTGGTATTATCTGCACCTAATGCTGTGAATGAGCCCGTTGTGTGGTGTTATCTGCTTTTAATGCTGTGAATGAGCCTGTTGTGTGGTATTATCTGCACTTAATGCTGTGAATGAGCCCGTTGTGTGGTATTATCTGCTCCTAATGCTGTGAATGAGCCCGTTGTGTGGTATTATCTGCACCTAATGCTGTGAATGAGCCCGTTGTGTGGTATTATCTGCACCTAATGCTGTGAATGAGCCCGTTGTGTGGTGTTATCTGCACCTAATGCTGTGAATGAGCCCGTTGTGTGGTATTATCTGCACCTAATGCTGTGAATGAGCCTGTTGTGTGGTATTATCTGCACCTAATGCTGTGAATGAGCCTGTTGTGTGGTATTATCTGCACTTAATGCTGTGAATGAGCCCGTTGTGTGGTATTATCTGCTCCTAATGCTGTGAATGAGCCCGTTGTGTGGTATTATCTGCTCCTAATGCTGTGAATGAGCCTGTTGTGTGGTATTATCTTCCTAATGCTGTGAATGAGCCCGTTGTGTGGTATCACCGGCGCCTAATGCAGTGAATGAGCCCGTTGTGTGGTATTATCTGCACCTAATGCTGTGAATGAGCCCGTTGTGTGGTATTATCTGCACCTAATGCTGTGAATGAGCCCGTTGTGTGGTGTTATCTGCACCTAATGCTGTGAATGAGCCCGTTGTGTGGTATTATCTGCACCTAATGCTGTGAATGAGCCCGTTGTGTGGTGTTATCTGCACCTAATGCTGTGAATGAGCCCGTTGTGTGGTATTATCTGCACCTAATGCTGTGAATGAGCCCGTTGTGTGGTATTATCTGCACCTAATGCTGTGAATGAGCCCGTTGTGTGGTGTTATCTGCTCCTAATGCTGTGAATGAGCCCGTTGTGTGGTATTATCTGCACCTAATGCTGTGAATGAGCCCGTTGTGTGGTATTATCTGCACCTAATGCTGTGAATGAGCCTGTTGTGTGGTATTATCTGCACTTAATGCTGTGAATGAGCCCGTTGTGTGGTATTATCTGCTCCTAATGCTGTGAATGAGCCCGTTGTATGGTATTATCTGCTCCTAATGCTGTGAATGAGCCCGTTGTGTGGTATTATCTGCTCCTAATGTGGGGAATGAGCCCGTTCTGTTGTATCACCGGCGCCTAATGCTGTGAATGAGCCTGTTGTGTGGTATTATCTGCACCTAATGCTGTGAATGAGCCCGTTGTGTGGTATCACCGGCGCCTAATGCTGTGAATGAGCCTGTTGTGTGATATTATCTGCTCATAATGCTGTGAATGAGCCCGTTGTGTGGTATTATCTGCTCCTAATGTGGGGAATGAGCCCGTTCTGTTGTATCACCGGCGCCTAATGCTGTGAATGAGCCTGTTGTGTGGTATTATCTGCACCTAATGCTGTGAATGAGCCCGTTGTGTGGTATCACCGGCGCCTAATGCTGTGAATGAGCCTGTTGTGTGATATTATCTGCTCATAATGCTGTGAATGAGCCCGTTGTGTGGTATTATCTGCTCCTAATGTGGGGAATGAGCCCGTTCTGTTGTATCACCGGCGCCTAATGCTGTGAATGAGCCTGTTGTGTGGTATTATCTTCCTAATGCTGTGAATGAGACCGTTGTTTGGTATCACCGGCGCCTAATGCAGTGAATGAGCCCGTTGTGTGGTATTATCTGCACCTAATGCTGTGAATGAGCCCGTTGTGTGGTATTATCTGCACCTAATGCTGTGAATGAGCCCGTTGTGTGGTATTATCTGCACCTAATGCTGTGAATGAGCCCGTTGTGTGGTGTTATCTGCACCTAATGCTGTGAATGAGCCCGTTGTGTGGTATTATCTGCACCTAATGCTGTGAATGAGCCCGTTGTGTGGTGTTATCTGCTCCTAATGCTGTGAATGAGCCCGTTGTGTTGTATTATCTGCACCTAATGCTGTGAATGAGCCTGTTGTGTGGTATTATCTGCACCTAATGCTGTGAATGAGCCTGTTGTGTGGTATTATCTGCACTTAATGCTGTGAATGAGCCCGTTGTGTGGTATTATCTGCTCCTAATGCTGTGAATGAGCCAGTTGTGTGGTATTATCTGCTCCTAATGCTGTGAATGAGCCCGTTGTGTGGTTATATCTGCACCTAATGCTGTGAATGAGCCCGTTGTGTGGTATTATCTGCTCCTAATGCTGTGAATGAGCCCGTTGTGTGGTATTATCTGCTCCCAATGTGGGGAATGAGCCCGTTCTGTTGTATCACCGGCGCCTAATGCTGTGAATGAGCCTGTTGTGTGGTATTATCTTCCTAATGCTGTGAATGAGCCCGTTGTGTGGTATCACCGGCGCCTAATGCAGTGAATGAGCCTGTTGTGTGGTATTATCTGCACCTAATGCTGTGAATGAGCCTGCTGTGTGGTATTATCTTCCTAATGCTGTGAATGAGCCCGTTGTGTGGTATCACCGGCGCCTAATGCAGTGAATGAGCCCGTTGTGTGGTATTATCTGCACCTAATGCTGTGAATGAGCCCGTTGTGTGGTATTATCTGCACCTAATGCTGTGAATGAGCCCGTTGTGTGGTGTTATCTGCACCTAATACTGTGAATGAGCCCGTTGTGTGGTATTATCTGCACCTAATGCTGTGAATGAGCCCGTTGTGTGGTGTTATCTGCACCTAATGCTGTGAATGAGCCCGTTGTGTGGTATTATCTGCTCCTAATGTGGGGAATGAGCCCGTTGTGTGGTATTATCTGCACCTAATGCTGTGAATGAGCCCGTTGTGTGGTATTATCTGCACCTAATGCTGTGAATGAGCCCGTTGTGTGGTATTATCTGCTCCTAATGTGGGGAATGAGCCCGTTCTGTTGTATCACCGGCGCCTAATGCAGTGAATGAGCCCGTTGTGTGGTGTTATCTGCACCTAATGCTGTGAATGAGCCCGTTGTGTGGTATTATCTGCACCTAATGCTGTGAATGAGCCCGTTGTGTGGTGTTATCTGCACCTAATGCTGTGAATGAGCCTGTTGTGTGGTATTATCTTCCTAATGCTGTGAATGAGCCCGTTGTGTGGTATCACCGGCGCCTAATGCAGTGAATGAGCCCGTTGTGTGGTATTATCTGCACCTAATGCTGTGAATGAGCCCGTTGTGTGGTATTATCTGCACCTAATGCTGTGAATGAGCCCGTTGTGTGGTGTTATCTGCACCTAATGCTGTGAATGAGCCCGTTGTGTGGTATTATCTGCACCTAATGCTGTGAATGAGCCCGTTGTGTGGTGTTATCTGCACCTAATGCTGTGAATGAGCCCGTTGTGTGGTATTATCTGCACCTAATGCTGTGAATGAGCCCGTTGTGTGGTATTATCTGCACCTAATGCTGTGAATGAGCCCGTTGTGTGGTGTTATCTGCACCTAATGCTGTGAATGAGCCCGTTGTGTGGTATTATCTGCACCTAATGCTGTGAATGAGCCCGTTGTGTGGTGTTATCTGCTTTTAATGCTGTGAATGAGCCCGTTGTGTGGTATTATCTGCACCTAATGCTGTGAATGAGCCTGTTGTGTGGTATTATCTGCACCTAATGCTGTGAATGAGCCTGTTGTGTGGTATTATCTGCACTTAATGCTGTGAATGAGCCCGTTGTGTGGTATTATCTGCTCCTAATGCTGTGAATGAGCCCGTTGTGTGGTATTATCTGCTCCTAATGCTGTGAATGAGCCTGTTGTGTGGTATTATCTTCCTAATGCTGTGAATGAGCCCGTTGTGTGGTATCACCGGCGCCTAATGCAGTGAATGAGCCCGTTGTGTGGTATTATCTGCACCTAATGCTGTGAATGAGCCCGGTGTGTGGTATTATCTGCACCTAATGCTGTGAATGAGCCCGTTGTGTGGTGTTATCTGCACCTAATGCTGTGAATGAGCCCGTTGTGTGGTATTATCTGCACCTAATGCTGTGAATGAGCCCGTTGTGTGGTGTTATCTGCACCTAATGCTGTGAATGAGCCCGTTGTGTGGTATTATCTGCACCTAATGCTGTGAATGAGCCCGTTGTGTGGTATTATCTGCACCTAATGCTGTGAATGAGCCCGTTGTGTGGTGTTATCTGCTCCAAATGCTGTGAATGAGCCCGTTGTGTGGTATTATCTGCACCTAATGCTGTGAATGAGCCCGTTGTGTGGTATTATCTGCACCTAATGCTGTGAATGAGCCTGTTGTGTGGTATTATCTGCACTTAATGCTGTGAATGAGCCCGTTGTGTGGTATTATCTGCTCCTAATGCTGTGAATGAGCCCGTTGTGTGGTATTATCTGCTCCTAATGCTGTGAATGAGCCCGTTGTGTGGTATTATCTGCTCCTAATGCTGTGAATGAGCCCGTTGTGTGGTATTATCTGCTCCTAATGTGGGGAATGAGCCCGTTCTGTTGTATCACCGGCGCCTAATGCTGTGAATGAGCCTGTTGTGTGGTATTATCTGCACCTAATGCTGTGAATGAGCCCGTTGTGTGGTATCACCGGCGCCTAATGCTGTGAATGAGCCTGTTGTGTGGTATTATCTGCTCATAATGCTGTGAATGAGCCCGTTGTGTGGTATTATCTGCTCCTAATGTGGGGAATGAGCCCGTTCTGTTGTATCACCGGCGCCTAATGCTGTGAATGAGCCTGTTGTTTTGTATTATCTTTCTAATGCTGTGAATGAGCCCGTTGTGTGGTATCACCGGCGCCTAATGCAGTGAATGAGCCGTTGTGTGGTATTATCTGCTCATAATGCTGTGAATGAGCCCGTTGTGTGGTATTATCTGCTCCTAATGTGGGGAATGAGCCCGTTGTGTGGTATTATCTGCACCTAATGCTGTGAATGAGCCCGTTGTGTGGTATTATCTGCACCTAATGCTGTGAATGAGCCTGTTGTGTGGTATTATCTGCACTTAATGCTGTGAATGAGCCCGTTGTGTGGTATTATCTGCTCCTAATGCTGTGAATGAGCCCGTTGTATGGTATTATCTGCTCCTAATGCTGTGAATGAGCCCGTTGTGTGGTATTATCTGCTCCTAATGTGGGGAATGAGCCCGTTCTGTTGTATCACCGGCGCCTAATGCTGTGAATGAGCCTGTTGTGTGGTATTATCTGCACCTAATGCTGTGAATGAGCCCGTTGTGTGGTATCACCGGCGCCTAATGCTGTGAATGAGCCTGTTGTGTGATATTATCTGCTCATAATGCTGTGAATGAGCCCGTTGTGTGGTATTATCTGCTCCTAATGTGGGGAATGAGCCCGTTCTGTTGTATCACCGGCGCCTAATGCTGTGAATGAGCCTGTTGTGTGGTATTATCTGCACCTAATGCTGTGAATGAGCCCGTTGTGTGGTATCACCGGCGCCTAATGCTGTGAATGAGCCTGTTGTGTGATATTATCTGCTCATAATGCTGTGAATGAGCCCGTTGTGTGGTATTATCTGCTCCTAATGTGGGGAATGAGCCCGTTCTGTTGTATCACCGGCGCCTAATGCTGTGAATGAGCCTGTTGTGTGGTATTATCTTCCTAATGCTGTGAATGAGACCGTTGTTTGGTATCACCGGCGCCTAATGCAGTGAATGAGCCCGTTGTGTGGTATTATCTGCACCTAATGCTGTGAATGAGCCCGTTGTGTGGTATTATCTGCACCTAATGCTGTGAATGAGCCCGTTGTGTGGTATTATCTGCACCTAATGCTGTGAATGAGCCCGTTGTGTGGTGTTATCTGCACCTAATGCTGTGAATGAGCCCGTTGTGTGGTATTATCTGCACCTAATGCTGTGAATGAGCCCGTTGTGTGGTGTTATCTGCTCCTAATGCTGTGAATGAGCCCGTTGTGTTGTATTATCTGCACCTAATGCTGTGAATGAGCCTGTTGTGTGGTATTATCTGCACCTAATGCTGTGAATGAGCCTGTTGTGTGGTATTATCTGCACTTAATGCTGTGAATGAGCCCGTTGTGTGGTATTATCTGCTCCTAATGCTGTGAATGAGCCAGTTGTGTGGTATTATCTGCTCCTAATGCTGTGAATGAGCCCGTTGTGTGGTTATATCTGCACCTAATGCTGTGAATGAGCCCGTTGTGTGGTATTATCTGCTCCTAATGCTGTGAATGAGCCCGTTGTGTGGTATTATCTGCTCCCAATGTGGGGAATGAGCCCGTTCTGTTGTATCACCGGCGCCTAATGCTGTGAATGAGCCTGTTGTGTGGTATTATCTTCCTAATGCTGTGAATGAGCCCGTTGTGTGGTATCACCGGCGCCTAATGCAGTGAATGAGCCTGTTGTGTGGTATTATCTGCACCTAATGCTGTGAATGAGCCTGCTGTGTGGTATTATCTTCCTAATGCTGTGAATGAGCCCGTTGTGTGGTATCACCGGCGCCTAATGCAGTGAATGAGCCCGTTGTGTGGTATTATCTGCACCTAATGCTGTGAATGAGCCCGTTGTGTGGTATTATCTGCACCTAATGCTGTGAATGAGCCCGTTGTGTGGTGTTATCTGCACCTAATACTGTGAATGAGCCCGTTGTGTGGTATTATCTGCACCTAATGCTGTGAATGAGCCCGTTGTGTGGTGTTATCTGCACCTAATGCTGTGAATGAGCCCGTTGTGTGGTATTATCTGCTCCTAATGTGGGGAATGAGCCCGTTGTGTGGTATTATCTGCACCTAATGCTGTGAATGAGCCCGTTGTGTGGTATTATCTGCACCTAATGCTGTGAATGAGCCCGTTGTGTGGTATTATCTGCTCCTAATGTGGGGAATGAGCCCGTTCTGTTGTATCACCGGCGCCTAATGCAGTGAATGAGCCCGTTGTGTGGTGTTATCTGCACCTAATGCTGTGAATGAGCCCGTTGTGTGGTATTATCTGCACCTAATGCTGTGAATGAGCCCGTTGTGTGGTGTTATCTGCACCTAATGCTGTGAATGAGCCTGTTGTGTGGTATTATCTTCCTAATGCTGTGAATGAGCCCGTTGTGTGGTATCACCGGCGCCTAATGCAGTGAATGAGCCCGTTGTGTGGTATTATCTGCACCTAATGCTGTGAATGAGCCCGTTGTGTGGTATTATCTGCACCTAATGCTGTGAATGAGCCCGTTGTGTGGTGTTATCTGCACCTAATGCTGTGAATGAGCCCGTTGTGTGGTATTATCTGCACCTAATGCTGTGAATGAGCCCGTTGTGTGGTGTTATCTGCACCTAATGCTGTGAATGAGCCCGTTGTGTGGTATTATCTGCACCTAATGCTGTGAATGAGCCCGTTGTGTGGTATTATCTGCACCTAATGCTGTGAATGAGCCCGTTGTGTGGTGTTATCTGCACCTAATGCTGTGAATGAGCCCGTTGTGTGGTATTATCTGCACCTAATGCTGTGAATGAGCCCGTTGTGTGGTGTTATCTGCTTTTAATGCTGTGAATGAGCCCGTTGTGTGGTATTATCTGCACCTAATGCTGTGAATGAGCCTGTTGTGTGGTATTATCTGCACCTAATGCTGTGAATGAGCCTGTTGTGTGGTATTATCTGCACTTAATGCTGTGAATGAGCCCGTTGTGTGGTATTATCTGCTCCTAATGCTGTGAATGAGCCCGTTGTGTGGTATTATCTGCTCCTAATGCTGTGAATGAGCCTGTTGTGTGGTATTATCTTCCTAATGCTGTGAATGAGCCCGTTGTGTGGTATCACCGGCGCCTAATGCAGTGAATGAGCCCGTTGTGTGGTATTATCTGCACCTAATGCTGTGAATGAGCCCGGTGTGTGGTATTATCTGCACCTAATGCTGTGAATGAGCCCGTTGTGTGGTGTTATCTGCACCTAATGCTGTGAATGAGCCCGTTGTGTGGTATTATCTGCACCTAATGCTGTGAATGAGCCCGTTGTGTGGTGTTATCTGCACCTAATGCTGTGAATGAGCCCGTTGTGTGGTATTATCTGCACCTAATGCTGTGAATGAGCCCGTTGTGTGGTATTATCTGCACCTAATGCTGTGAATGAGCCCGTTGTGTGGTGTTATCTGCTCCAAATGCTGTGAATGAGCCCGTTGTGTGGTATTATCTGCACCTAATGCTGTGAATGAGCCCGTTGTGTGGTATTATCTGCACCTAATGCTGTGAATGAGCCTGTTGTGTGGTATTATCTGCACTTAATGCTGTGAATGAGCCCGTTGTGTGGTATTATCTGCTCCTAATGCTGTGAATGAGCCCGTTGTGTGGTATTATCTGCTCCTAATGCTGTGAATGAGCCCGTTGTGTGGTATTATCTGCTCCTAATGCTGTGAATGAGCCCGTTGTGTGGTATTATCTGCTCCTAATGTGGGGAATGAGCCCGTTCTGTTGTATCACCGGCGCCTAATGCTGTGAATGAGCCTGTTGTGTGGTATTATCTGCACCTAATGCTGTGAATGAGCCCGTTGTGTGGTATCACCGGCGCCTAATGCTGTGAATGAGCCTGTTGTGTGGTATTATCTGCTCATAATGCTGTGAATGAGCCCGTTGTGTGGTATTATCTGCTCCTAATGTGGGGAATGAGCCCGTTCTGTTGTATCACCGGCGCCTAATGCTGTGAATGAGCCTGTTGTTTTGTATTATCTTTCTAATGCTGTGAATGAGCCCGTTGTGTGGTATCACCGGCGCCTAATGCAGTGAATGAGCCGTTGTGTGGTATTATCTGCTCATAATGCTGTGAATGAGCCCGTTGTGTGGTATTATCTGCTCCTAATGTGGGGAATGAGCCCGTTGTGTGGTTATATCTGCACCTAATGCTGTGAATGAGCCTGTTGTGTGGTATTATCTGCTCCTAATGCTGTGAATGAGCCCGTTGTGTGGTATTATCTGCTCCTAATGTGGGGAATGAACCTGTTGTGTGGTATTATCTGCACCTAATGCTGTGAATGAGCCAGTTGTGTGGTATTATCTGCTCCTAATGTGGGGAATGAGCCCGTTGTGTGGTTATATCTGCACCTAATGCTGTGAATGAGCCTGTTGTGTGGTATTATCTGCTCCTAATGCTGTGAATGAGCCCGTTGTGTGGTATTATCTGCTCCTAATGTGGGGAATGAGCCCGTTCTGTTGTATCACCGGCGCCTAATGCTGTGAATGAGCCTGTTGTGTGGTATTATCTTCCTAATGCTGTGAATGAGCCCGTTGTGTGGTATTATCTGCACCTAATGCTGTGAATGAGCCCGTTGTGTGGTATTATCTGCACCTAATGCTGTGAATGAGCCCGTTGTGTGGTATTATCTGCTCCTAATGCTGTAAATGGTCAGTTGTGTGGTATTATCTGCTCCTAATGCTGTGAATGAGCCCGTTGTGTGGTTATATCTGCTCCTAATGCTGTGAATGAGCCCGTTGTGTGGTATTATCTGCACCTAATGCTGTGAATGAGCCCGTTGTGTGGTTATATCTGCTCCTAATGTGGGGAATGAAACTGTTGTGTGGTATTATCTGCTCCTAATGTGGGGAATGAGCCCGTTCTGTTGTATCACCGGCGCCTAATGCTGTGAATGAGCCTGTTGTGTGGTATTATCTTCCTAATGCTGTGAATGAGCCTGTTGTGGTATTATCTGCACCTAATGCTGTGAATGAGCCCGTTGTGTGGTATTATCTGCTCCCAATGTGGGGAATGAACCTGTTGTGTGGTATTATCTGCACCTAATGCTGTGAATGAGCCCGTTGTGTGGTATTATCTGCTCCTAATGTGGGGAATGAGCCGGTTGTGTGGTTATATCTGCACCTAATGCTGTAAATGAGCCCGTTGTGTGGTATTATCTGCTCCTAATGTGGGGAATGAGCCGGTTGTGTGGTTATATCTGCACCTAATGCTGTGAATGAGCCCATTGTGTGGTATTATCTGCTCCTAATGTGGGGAATGAGCCCGTTGTGTGATATTATCTGCTCCTAATGTGGGCAATGAGTCTGTTGTGTGGTTATATCTACTCCTAATGCTGTGAATGAGCCCGTTGTGTGGTATTATCTTCCTAATGCTGTGAATGAGGCCGTTGTGTGGTGTTATCTGCTCCTAATGCTGTGAATGAGCCCGTTGTGTGGTATTATCTGCTCCTAATGTGGGGAATGAGCCCATTGTGTGGTATTATCTGCACCTAATGCTGTGATTGAGCCCGTTGTGTGGTATTATCTGCACCTAATGCTGTGAATGAGCCCGTTGTGTGGTATTATCTGCACCTAATGCTGTGAATGAGCCTGTTGTGTGGTATTATCTGCACCTAATGCTGTGAATGAGCCCGTTCTGTTGTATCACCGCACCTAATGCTGTGAATGAGCCCGTTGTGTGGTATTATCTGCTCCTAATGTGGGGAATGAGCCCGTTGTGTGGTTATATCTGCTCCTAATGTGGGGAATGAGCCCGTTGTGTGGTATTATCTGCACCTAATGCTGTGAATGAGACCGTTGTGTGGTATTATCTGCACCTAATGCTGTGAATGAGCCCGTTGTGTGGTATTATCTTCACCTAATGCTGTGAATGAGCCTGTTGTGTGGTATTATCTGCACCTAATGCTGTGAATGAGCCCGTTGTGTGGTATTATCTGCTCCTAATGTGGGGAATGAGCCCGTTGTGTGGTTATATCTGCTCCTAATGTGGGGAATGAGCCCGTTGTGTGGTATTATCTGCACCTAATGCTGTGAATGAGCCTGTTGTGTGGTATTATCTGCACCTAATGCTGTGAATGAGCCCGTTGTGTGTTATTATCTTCACCTAATGCTGTGAATGAGCCTGTTGTGTGGTATTATCTGCACCTAATGCTGTGAATGAGCCCGTTGTGTGCTATTATCTGCTCCTAATGTGGGGAATGAGCCCGGTGTCTGGTATTATCTGCTCCTAATGCTGTGAATGAGCTCGTTGTGTGTTATTATCTGATCCTAATGTGGTGAATTAGGTCGTTGTGTGGTATTATCTGCTCCTAATGCTGTGAATAAGCCCGTTGTGTGGTTATATCTGCCCCTAATGCTGTGAATGAGCCCGTTGTGTGGTATTATCTGCTCCTAATGCTGTGAATGAGCCCGTTGTGTGGTTATATCTGCTCCTAATGCTGTGAATGAGCCCGTTGTGTGGTATTGTCTGCTCCTAATGTGGGGAATGAGCCCATTCTGTGGTATTATCTGCTCCTAATGCTGTGAATGAGCCCGTTGTGTGGTATCACCGGCGCCTAATGCTGTGAAAGAGCCCGTTGTGTGGTATCACCGGCGCCTAATGCTGTGAAAGAGCCCGTTGTGTGGTATCACCGGCGCCTAATCCTGTGAATGAGCCTGTTGTGTTTTATTATCTACTTCTAATGCGGTAAATTAGACCGTTGTGTGGTATTATCTGCTCCCAATGCGTTGACTTAGAGCGGTGTGTGGTATTATTTGCGCCTAATGCTGTGAATGAGCCCGTTGTGTGGTATTATCTGCTCCTAATGTGGGGAATGAGCCGGTTGTGTGGTTATATCTGCACCTAATGATGTGAATTAGCCCGTTGTGTGGTAATATCTGCTTCTAATGCAGTGAATTAGACCGTTGTGTGGTAACATCTGCGCCTCATGCTGTGAGTGAGCCCGTTACGTTGTATTGTGTGCACCTAATGCAGTGAATGCATCTGTTGTGTGGTATTAATTGCACGTAATGCAGTGAATGGTCAGTTGTGTGGTATCATCTGCGTCTAATGTGATGAATGAGCCCATTGTGTGGTAATATCTGCTCCTACTGCTGTGAATGAGTATGTGTGTGAATGTTGTAATATCTGCTCCTAATGCTGTGAATGAGCTCGTTGTGTGTTATTATCTGATCCTAATGTTGTGAATTAGGTCGTTGTGTGGTATTATCTGCTCCTAATGCTGTGAATGAGCCCGTTGTGTGGTATTATCTGCTCCTAATGTGGGGAATGAGCCCGTTGTGTGGTTATATCTGCACCTAATGATGTGAATGAGCCTGTTGTGTGGTATTATCTGCTCCTAATGCTGTGAATGAGCCCGTTGTGTGGTATCACCTGCACCTAATGTGGTGAATGATCCTGTTGTGTGGTATCACCTGCACCTAATGCAGTGAAAGTGCCAGATGTATATTATATATGTTTTATGTAGTGAATGAGCCCTTTGTGTGGCATTATCTTCACATAATGCGCTGAATAAACCTGCTGTGTGCTATTCTCTGCACCTAATGCGGTGAATGAGCCGTTGTGTGGTATCATCTGCGTCTAATGAGGTGAATAAGCACGCTGTGTGGCATCTGCGCCTAGTAAAGTGTTTGTGCTAGATGCAGGGCTTTAAGCGGGCCGGGTCTCACCGGTGCTGAGCACCAGCAGTTTTTAGGTCTCGCGCCTAGTGTTGCAGTGCACAGCATTGTCGCGCAGCAAGAGACCTCTTGTAGGGGGTTTGAAAATCAACCTAGGAATCGCACACGCACTACTTCCTTGTTCTGACCTTGAAGCCACTAGGGCGCTGTTTGAATGTATTACTTTAAGTTAAAACGTTCCTCGAAGCCAGTCGTTAAATTAACATTTTAGCGTGGCAAGGGCAACATGGCATTAATTAATGTCGGTGCAGGTGTGTTCGTCATCTGATACCGGTTACCTTGATGCTGGTGTGATTTCATTTAGAAGGAATGTACAAATTCCTGTGTACTTTTTACTTGCACAATTATCTATCTGGTCCCGGCGATGAAAGAAATAAGCACACGCTTTAATTTCTGGATAGTATTTTAGGTGCTGCTTCTCCCTGCTAATGTAAACGTGTTTATGTGGGATTCCTTCCTGGACTTTGCAAATAAAGCAACATCTGGTCCCCCCAGAGGTCGTGATTTACTCTGTGAGCATCTGTTCCAGTAATTGAGGCCCACAGTCCACCCCTCACACGCACATAAACAGGCTGGCTTTGGGCCCGTCCGTCTTCGCTGTCGCTCACTCCCCCGAAGTGCCTGAGTCACACACATGGAACCTCAGTGGATAAGAACACGCGAGAGGGTAGAGGTCACAACGAGGCAGCTTTCATCAGGACTCATAGTAAGCTTTGAAGTTTTTAAACTGCATATCTGTCTCTTTGCTTTACTGAGGGAGCGTCTTCCGGCCCGCACACTTCAAGACTGTGATTCTCCAAGGAGATGTATTCAATAAAATACTCAGGGCATATGAATCATGAGGTCATTGGAGATAACATCATGCAGCAGTGTTGACTAAATTATGCGCAAAACAAAAGGCCCCTTACACTATCTTTTATCATGGCGTTTTAGCACAGTATGTCCCTACATACTTATATGCTGTTGCTGGTTAGAGCTTCGTTAATTGACAGTGGCGATGTTACGTCGCGGCGCAGTTCTTGTGTGTCTGTGCCATTGCTGCCTCTCTGGCTCTGCGGGGACGTTAATTTGTTCCACCTTACTCCTTTCTTTTGTTTTGTGCAGCTGCCCACCTCTATTTATTTACTTTGGTAACATTTATGCAACTATCAGTGGTGGCCACTCTTCAACAGCCGCCACTTTTCTGCCGTTCACAGGAAACATTCACAACTGCTTCTGGAGCTGTGATCCAAATGTGTCCTGTTTGTAGCCGCAGTAGGGGTAGGCATAGCAGGGAGCAGCATAGTGGCTCCCGGGATGAAGACGTTGCAGGTATTTGGCACCACCGTTTTTTTTTTTTTTAAATGTCACACATCTCCATGGACTTGTGCTTCAACAGCCATGAACTTACTGCATCCTCCAATGCTCATGACCGATCACACTACTTGGTACAGCACCGAGAATACATGTCCAACGCTATGCTACCCGCCCCTCTATAAAGCCACAAGGCAAAGACATTTAGTCCACTGTATTTCAGCGGAGAACTGCAGAGCTGTGTACATGTTTATTTGAGCGATAAATACTAAGTAACACCAATGGGTTGCTATAATTTTGCATTTAGTAGTAAGTAGTTTCGCTTTCTGTGCCAAGCATGCCAGGGGGGGGAGGGGTGCAGACACCTCACTCGCAGCCAACACTGTCTGCCTGGTCACGCCATGTCCAGGGGCAGCGGGGGACAAGTGGGGAACCCATGCTGCCCTCACTTCAGGTATATTCCTCTCTTGCAATCCAAGAATGGGGCTGGATAAGGTGCCACGACGCAGCACAACGCGACGCAGCACAACGCGACGCAGCGCTGCCTCCGTTAAACTAGGGTAGCTGGAGCAGTGTGAGGTGTTTGTGTTTCTGCACAGGAACTAGGGGAAGCATTAAACTAGTTGTGTTCCCTAAATGTTTACTTGAACAAAGGCAGCACCCCTCTTTCACTTTCTCTGCTCTCAAAACCCGTGATATCCAGACACAATCTTCACAGTGAAACTCCAGGGCCCACAAGTTACATAGCCATGATTACAGTGCTATGATACCTAAGCAAAATGCACAGTTTTAACACTGTTTGTGTCCTGCTGTTTCTTACAGCACTCACAACACTCTGCCCATTGTCTGGAACCCCTGTCTTCTTTTATACAGCTCTGCCCAGGGTGCTGACACCCCATGTTTTTCTCGCAACTCCATCTCTGGGGCGCGACTGGTCTGTCTGACAGGGCTCTGTCCAGGGACTCAACTGTCTCACATCTCTTACAACATAACCCCGGTGGTAAAACCGCTCAGTCACTATAACCCCTTGTCTTTTCTGAACTGTCAGTCTTCTGTTACAGTGCTCTCTCAGGTGTGCTGAACCATCTTAAATTCTCCTACAGCGCTCTGTCTAGGGTGCTGCAATCACTGACTTCTCTTACGGCGCGTTGTACCGGTCTTGAAACCCCTGCCTTCTGTTACAGCGCTCTCTCAAAGGGGCTGAAACACCATGACTTCTCTTAACAGCTTTCTCCCCAGGGTCTTGAAACTTCTTTTCTTATAGCGCTCTTATCGGGGTACTGAAACCCTTACATCTCTTACAGCACTCTTCATAGGAAATTGCAACTGCTGGCTTCACTTACAACACTTTCTCTAGGGTGCCTAAACCCTTACAAATGGCCGGCTCGTGCTTTTGCTCGTGCAAGGGGTTGTGTGTCATCGTACAAGCTTTGGAGTTTCCTTTTAAAATTTTTAAAGTTTGAAATTTTGAACTAGTGATCCGCTTTAAAATTAAACTATGTTCATACTGTTTGCCGTGTCCAATAACACACAGTATGTCAGAGAAGAGATTGGACTTTAAACCAGTGTGACCAGCACTATAACAATCCTTGCTCTTTAAAGCAAAGCAATACATATAGCCTGCTTTGGACACTTTTTGGAGTTTTCCAGCTCCCTGTATCACCGCTTCATTCTCGTCTTAGTAGCCAGTGAGTCCACAGTGTCTGAAACGCGATAGGCTGTAAATAATCTACTGCCCACAGCCTACCCCAATCTGTCGAACACAGCAAAAGTGGGTGCACTTAACATAAGTGCTACCTTTTTGTACCTCCTCACACTATGCACTGGTCCATCGCTCCCATCCCCCCTCCTCGAGGTGCCTCTCCCACTCACCCCCCCCCTCGAAGTGCCTCTCCCACTCACCCCCCTCTCTCGTACCATCTCTTGCCCCCATCTCACTCTCTCACACACTCTTCCTGTCTCTCTCATGTGGTTCACTTCAGGTCTTCGAGCACAGTGTCTTTCCTGTGCCTTTTCAATGTTTTCCTTTCTCTCACAACCCACCCTCTTCTCCTCTTAGGATGTCTACTGCCTACACAGACACTCACTCTTTGTGTCTATAGCCTGCTCTC
Source organism: Lissotriton vulgaris (assembly GCF_964263255.1). Lineage (NCBI taxonomy): Eukaryota > Metazoa > Chordata > Amphibia > Caudata > Salamandridae > Lissotriton > Lissotriton vulgaris. Next base: position 85,547,466 of record NC_141693.1, read on the forward strand.
CCCGTTCTTTTTCTCTCCCACACATTCTGCTTTTTCTTCATGCACAAACTACCTATTCCTCTCTATCTTCCTTTCTAATGAGCCTGTGCAGCCCTCGCCTCTATCTATTCACCATGCCATATAATTCCCCTCCACAAATGCACTGCACACCACACATTCCACTATGCACAATTCCACAACTAACAAATTCCTATCCAACACACATAATTCCACTCCACACCACACACATCCACTCCACTCCAAACTAAAACACATAGGTAAAAGACATTGTTTTTTACTGTGCCCATAGCTCTAACTCTCACAAATGCGAGACCTATGGCATTGCAAATGCTTGTTTAAAGGAGGCCTCGAAACGGGTCTCTATCGGGCTCTGTTTTGTGCCCTGGCACAGGCGGTCTGTTTTTTTCCAGACTGCAGTGACAGCAGGAACATCGATGTGCGCTGTGCGCGTGCTCACACTACTCACTTCTCACTAGTGGAGAAGTGTCGTCATGCCAGGTGAGCCTTGTAGGGGAAGGGAAATCCTTTAAAGAGAGTCATTTTCTCTCTGGATTTTCCTTCTCTTTTTGAAACTCGGGAGCAGCAACATTGTTGTGGGGTCACCAGGGCTTTAAGTGGAAACTTTTAAAATATTATATACAAGCTGTAGTTGCTGCTTATTTATGTTATGCAACTAACAACCATTGACAAAGCCAATATGTCCTGACTTGCTGTAGGTATGATGTTACTTGTTGTATCAATCTGGATGCAATGACAGAAACAGCAAAATACAAGTTGGGCGGCACACTGTGCTAAACACAGACTTTTAGCTTACGAGTTTTTAAGCCAGACTCTTAATTATATTGGCCACGCCCCTTCGAGAGACCCTCCAGTTTTATTAATCCCAGTTAAAGCTCTGGCTAGATGTATATTATCTATGCCTAATGCAGTGAATGAGCCAGTTGTGTGGTATTGTCTCGAGCTCAGGGGGTGGAGATGCCAGTTGTGTGCTGGTCAAGGCTTTTTAGCTTCCTGGTCTATGTTCCTTTCACCTCTGACCCAGAGAGAGGCATGCACTGTGCCTTGTAGAGGTGCCACCTGGTCCATAAGTTACTCGAGGAATGTACTCCCTTAGATCAGCCTCCTGCCAAATCATCATTTAAACATGCATTACGTACACACGTCCTGTCTATAAGAATGACTTTACAATTTCTACTTAGTTTTTTTTTCATCACATAACTAACATTTTTTTTTTTCACAACCAGTTTATTGATGAAGATGAGCATATGAAATAGAGTGGCAGCCCACAATCAGGACTACACCACCAGACATTGTGATACAATCACAGCAGTCAACCGAGTGTCCAAGCAAGGAGATAATGCAATCAAGGATATCAGAAAACAGTTACCCCACCTTCATCTTATTCCGCTATCTACCTACCCAACTCCCTGATCCCACCCTGGAACCCACCCTAACCCTATGCATGTGTGCACTAACTGTATCGACGTAAGTTTGTGACGTGGGTAATGTGTGTGTGGACATGGGCTTTGCCAGCCTGTACGGGGCTAAAGATCTTCTTCTTGCTCCACTGGGGGGTCCAGTGTCAGACCTCTATAGTCTGCCCACCTCTTCCATATCTTAAAGTGTTTGCGGGGGCATCCTCGTGCCTCAAATATAGGTCTCTCCAGGCCCATACAGAAGTCTATACCAGCCTTCCATGCATTCAGGGGGGGGGGCCCTCACATTCTTCCATGCTCGGGCCAGGTCTCTTTTAGCTACCACTAGCCCCAGTAGGAGCAGGTGCCGCTTATAGATATTACCACCAACCCCCTCCAGGACATGCAATAGACCCAGACGGTGAGTACGGGGGAGGGTCCAGCCCAGCACCTCAGACAGACATCCCCAAACACCCCTCCAAAAGCCAACCAGCCTAGAGCACGACCACATTGTGTGAAGTAACGTACCCACCTCAGCCCCACACCGCAGACACTCTGGGGACCCAATCAGGCCCGCCTTCCACAGACGCTCTCGGGTATAGTACGCTCTATGGAGAATCTTGAATTGTATGAGTCGAAATCGCATTGCGATAGCCGCCCCCCTCGGGGATTCCAAGGCCTCTCGCCAGTCATCCTCGTCCAAGGGGCCGAGATCAGCCTCCCAAGTCGTCTTTAGTGAGAGAAGAGTAGGGGAGCAGTGGGTGACCATTGTTTGGTAAATGCGCGATACTTTTTTGTCCCCAAGATCACCCATGAAGACCTTCGCCTCGATCGGGCTAAATTCAGGGAGTGAGTCAAGGTTGGCAATGCTGGGCGTCAGGGCATGTCGGAATTGCAGGTACCGGAAAAATTGAGATTGGGGCATATCAAATTCGGTACTGAGGGTCTGAAAGGATTTGAGCGACGTTCCAGACATCACCTGGCCCAACTGCGAGATACCTATTGCATCCCAGCCATCGAAGCCTGATAATTTAGAGAGTTCAGGTAGCATACCGTTCCGCCATAAAGGCGTTTCTGCGGTTAGTCTGCCCCACCAGCCCACGCGACGCAAGGCCTGTCGCCATATATCAAATACGAGTTTAGTAACCCTCGGCAGCGAGCTACGCAGTCGGGGTGAGTATAAGATGGTATGGAGTGAGTTATCGCCCATCAAAGCACGCTCTAGGGCATAGGCCGGATCCCCACCGTCACTGTACCACCATTCGTTCAGAATAAGGAGATGAGCGGCCTGGTAATACGACTGCAGATCCGAGGTGGCCAGGCCTCCACAGTAGGTGGACAAAAAACATGTGCGCAGTGCCACCCGGGCAGAACCTCCCGCCCAGAGAAAGCGACCCAGCACTGAATTAACCTGTTTAAACCACCGAGGTGGGATAGGATACGGATGGTTTTGTAACTGGTAGAGTAGGCGCGGGAGCGCAACCATCTTGAAAATGGCAGAACGGCCAAAGATTGTCAGGGGCATTCGAGACCAAGTTTTGACGTCCGTCTGAACTCGTTCCCAGACGGGCTGTAGGTTGTGGTCCCAGGCAGTGTCAGCCGAGTCCGAGAGAAACACCCGAGGTATTTCAGCCCATTCGTGGCCACTCGTAATCCTGAAGCCCAGGGGTCTGTCACCGGGTCTCCTGATAGCACCCACAGGGTGGACTTGTGGAGGTTGAGATACAAGCCCGAGGCCTCTCCAAACTGGTGCATGATCTCCAAGACACGAGGACCCGAGCGTTGCAAATCTGTAAGGAAAAAGAGGACATCATCCGCGTACAACGCAATCTTATCCGACAGGGTAGCATTCCATACAAAGCCCCTTATCTGTGCATCCCGGCGCACTCTTGCCGCCAGGGGCTCCATGGCCAGTGCAAAAAGATAGGGGGAGAGCGGGCAGCGCTGCCTGGTCCCTCGGCCTATGCGGAATGTCTCTGATACCGCCCCGGCGACCCGCACCGAGGCTGTAACATCAGTGTAGAGGGGCTTTATATAGGACAGGAAGACCGGGCCTAAGTTGAGCCAAGATAGTAATGTAAATAGGTACGACCAGCCAACCGAGTCGAAGGCCTTGTTGATATCGGCCAGCAACAACGCCGCCTGGTCCCCCAAGGCCCCAACAGCGTCGATCGCCGCCTGTGCGCGCCGGATATTATGTCTCGTTGCTCTGTGGGGCATAAAGCCTGCCTGGTCCGAATGGACTAAATCCGTGATGTGTGGAGCCAGACGGTTCGCCAGAGCCTTGGCCAATATCTTAGCCTCAATATTAATTAAGGAGATGGGTCTATACGAATCATGGCTATCTGGGGGTCTGCCAGGCTTCTGAAAGACCACTATTTCTGCATGGCGCCAGTCTGGTGGCAGCATACCCCGAGTACGGGCCGCTTCCAGCGCTCGGCGATCGTGTGGTCCCAACTGCACATAGAATTTTTTAAAAAATTCACATGGGTAGCCATTCGGTCCAGGGGCCTTACCGGCATTGAGTTGCCCCAATGCGTCTCCCAGTTCCTCCGCCGTGAGGGGTGCATCTAGGGCCTCCCTGGTTTCGTCCGACACTGGCACCGGCGGGAACTCTGCGAAGAAGCGGGCCAAGTCGCCCTCAGGCAATTGATCGCGCGGGGCATACTGATCTGTAAAGTATGTGGCGAAGCTTGCCGCCAAGTCGTTAGGGTCGGTCAGGACTTCCCCGTTGTCGTTCGTGAGACCCGGCAGAACGAGGGGCTGGAAGTTGTGCTGGCACAATCTATGGAGCATGGAACACGACTTGTCCCCCCATTGATACACCCTACTTCTCGTGGCTAGCCACGCCTGTTTGGCTTCATCTAGCAACAGGGATGCGTACGATTGCTGTGCCTGCAGGAGCAGCCGCAGATCTACCCCATCACCACCAGCACTGTGTTCTTGTTCGAGGGTCGCCACTCGGGCAGCCGCCTCTGTAGTATGTTCTCGACGCTGCCGACGGGCCGCTGAGCACCATGCGATATCGACTCCCCGTATGGTAGGTTTCATAGCCTCCCACACCACACCTATGTCGGCACCCTCCACCAAGTTCTCCCGCCAATAATGGTCTATGGTTTCTCGCAAGTGCTTAGTATACGCCGGTTTCAGGAGGTGCCACGAGGACATCCTCCATCTAAACGGCTGCCGTTTCTGACATAACTAACATTTTAACGTAAATATACATTTATCCCAGGTGCATCTTTCTGCGAGGAGTTGTACCTCCTTTGCCTGTGATATTTTAGCGCCCCCTCTGGTCAGTGTGCAGTATTTGCTTCCTGTTTTGAGAGTCTGTCGCCCCGTTCCGGTGGGCCCTCTAGCGGCAGTGTTTTGTCTCCGGTTTCTGCCTCTTGGCCCCAGACGAGCCTTGGCTGACATAATGTCAGGGGCTTCTCACTCAGACGCTTTCATGGCTTCTAGCCCCCGGTTCCTGTAAAGTAATTCATTGCTTGTATTTAACGCGCATGCGCATCCGTCTCTTGCGCGCTTTGCTCGGGTCCTACGTTACGACCGCGTGGCTTAGCATGATGACGTCCTACAACGAGAGACTGACTTTGTGAAACTGATTTTTGTAACCACCCAATAGTTGTAAAAAAACGGCAATTTTAATGATCATGCCTGCCTTTGTGATTAAACCAAACACAAAAAAAATGGATACGGGGTCACCAAAACATGCTCTTATCCAATGAGATCTTGCCATTTGTCTGGCGGGGTCGGACTGGCCTATAGGGCAATGTGGCAGTCCTAGCTAGAAGGGCTGGCCTGACACGGCTGTGTGAGGGACATTTTTGACTATTTTTGGGTCTCTTATGGTCAGTCAGGTCGACCGCCTTATAGTGTTGATTTTTCAGATATTACCACAAACATTGCCCGCAGCAGATAAAGAAATGCATGCTGCTTCCATATCTTCCAAAACAGTGATGCAGCGTGTCTTTACTAGTTCATTTTTTTTTTTTACTTATCTGATTCGCTACCGAGGGCCACTTTTGGATACAAGTGAGCAGGCCTCGATCCATTACTGGCTCACTGGTTCAGTTGTAAAAACATATGTGCTGGGGCTCTCTGCAGGAGGCAGCTTGCACCAGCCTGTTGGACAGGCCACGTGAAGGGCTTGCTTCCTCCCCGCATGACAGGGCCCGAGCCCGGCCCTCCAGGTGTTACCCACAGAACCAACCCGCACCCCGTCTCATACGGGACTCCTGCCCCCGGACATCTCTGCATCATGGGGCCGAATCACTACCGGCTCCCTCGCCCGGCCCGGCCGCCATCTTGGACACTGCACCACGAGGCCGCGTGGCCTCAGATCGACCCTAACCCTGGGCCTGGCCAGGCCCCGACATCCCGGCACCACCATCCACCCAGGAGGTGAGCGGCCCACTTGGCAGGTCAATGGGAGAAAGAAGTGTCGAAGGCTCTCCCCCGCCAGGTGCCGATCGCCACCAGCTCCCCCGGAGATGGCTCCACCCCCCTGCTGGGTGTCTGGACTCCCTCATCCCGGACCTCCCGACCTCCAAGTGCGAGGGTCCGGACATCAAAGGACGCCAGACCTATAACTGGGGCAGCTCCAGAGCAGGAAGGCAGTTGTATCCTGGAGTCGAGAGACACCGTGACGAACTCATCCTTGACGGACTACTGGCGCTGCCGTAGCCCTGCCTTGTGAACTACTGTCCTGCCTGCTGGCACTGCCGCAAACCTTCTGAACACTTCATCTTCACCGGGACCTGCTGGCGCCGCCGCGGACCGTCGTTACCTACGATCATCTCGGGACCTGCTGGCTCCGCCGCGGCCCGACCATCTAAGAACGCCGAGCTCGAGGATTGTGAGCTATCCATCTTATCATCGCATCTACCAGATTGGTAACAAGACTGTCCTGCTACCCCCTTTCCGCCCAAGAGACTAGAATCGAGGGGACCCCTGAGTCCAGACCTCCTTGTACCATTCTACCGTACTTAAAGATTGCTTATAAAGAACGTTAAACCTTATCCTTGTGTGGTGTACGTCTGTGGGGGGGAAGTTATTCGTCTGTACGATCGCTGGAGACGGCTCTCCCCGGAGACCTCTCCTCTTGTCCTCGGCCGACCCTCCCGGTCCGTCTAACACAGCCCATTTCTCCTGTTAGCGCCGCCTAAAACAGAACCATCTACCAACTATGAAAGTGGGAAGAGGATGTGGTGTAATGGCCAGAGCTGCCAGCTTCGGAGCTGGGGAACCCGGTTCGAGTCTCAACAGGGACACTTAATATCCTGTGATTCTGGGCAAATCACTTAATCTCCCCGTGAATGCTTGTGTCCTTAACCCATTTACAGCGGTGGACATTTCGTCGCAGTATGGGCTTTCTAATGGGTGAGCGGGGCTGTGTCTGCCAACAGTCGTGCGCAGCACCCCAAAGGTAGTGCTTGCGTCGGCCGAACACGGAACGGGTTAACTGGTGCTCATGAAAAGCACTGGTGTTGATAATGATGTGCCAAATGCAGAACACCGGAAACCACCGTCTCAAAATAAGCTCTGCTGTGACTGTGCATCCTCCTCATCCGGCCTACCTTCGCATTGTCCCGCAACTGTTTAGTTACAGGAGCCGCATCTCAGGCATTACACCTGCTGGGCTGTGGTTTCTGTTTTCTGTTTACTTTTGCTTAAATGCAGTGTGTTGGTTCAGGGCTCTCCTTCACATGCCGTGGCATTGCAAACTCCGGTGGCCTTGGAGGTCGAAGTGAGTGGGATCGGCCGGGAATAACATGCCATACTCAATAAAAACTGTTCCCCTACTTTTTGTTGAGGCAACTATCCTGAGAGGGTTAATTCACACTCTTGAGATGTCTCAGCACAAATAGAAGTGAGAGTGCCTCCTGTGCTGTTAAGCCCACGGAGGGACGTATAAGGTGAATAAGGAACAAGACACTTCCCATGGTGCCTGCTGCTCAAATAAATGTAAATGTGTGCAGTTGATTAATCTGCAAATGTAAAGACTCCTGAGAAACCAGTGTTTACTCTAATTGATGGAGCCACTTGGACCTTCCGGACGACTAAGATGTGTTCTGTTTCAGACTTCTAAAGAGTGCTTTTAATGGACACTGTGAACATGTTTGCACTAGTTTCTGTCTGCATATTACTTAAGTCTATATTTAGAAAATATTTTTTGTATTTTATCCTGTAAATGTTTTTGTGCGTTTAGTGGCAGCTTTTCAAATACTGTGTAATGCAAATTTTAAAGTAAATGCGCATTAACATAGCTTTCGGTCACAGGCTGGTACTTAGTTACTCTAAAAGTACAAAAGTCACTGTTCCCCACCTAACCAACCCGGATTCAATTGTATGGCTCCCTGGTGACCCACACAGATATCTGCAGTGAGTTCATTAATCAAATTCATAAAGTAAAATACCATATTTCCTGCTTAGTTTAACTTGCATTTATTTTTCATTTAAGGTGTGTCTGTGTTATTTTACACGCAGCTACCTGAAAGACCAACAAAACATCTACAGAATATTCTTTCCTTAAAACCACAAATGTGTCCTCCTAGTCCTCTCGCCTATATTCCCACATCCTAATTAGCAGCCAAGATACCCACGGGTATTCGTGCGCTTTAGAAATTTATTAACATTACATTTGACCCTGCCCCCATACTTACTGGCCCCTCCCTCACGCTTACTTGCCCTGCCCCATACTTACTGACCATGCAGCCCATTGCACTCAGGATCACAGTCAGGGCTCGAGTCGGGGTACCACACGGACCCACTTATTTTACCGGAGGGACGCCGTCCCCCCTTCCAAACAGCTGGACTTAATTCTTTGGACTCTATGGGACGAGATCGGAGAGCATCTTTCTTGACGTCACTTCCTGTCGTGACATCACTTCCGGTGACAGCGTCTCCCCACTTCTCTTTTTAGGCTACGTGCCCTGATCACAGTCCAGTTCTTCCAGTGTACTTTGACCACTGGTCCTACCCCCACCAATTATGTTAAGGTTCTGCCTCAGATTGTACTGCGTGGTCTGGGTCCGTCCCAAAGGATGATGAACGCTGGAATGTCCATGGGGACGGTCGTCCCAGCGTCCCATCCTATGGCGTTCCTTCATCTGTGTCTGTGAGCCAGCTGCTCGCTGGCCCTCCCGGGGCCACGGAAGGCTGTGATGAGGCAGCTGCACACTCACCACCCTGAGGGTACATAAGCATCTGTCAAAAAGAGCAAATGCCAGGAAAAAGAGTGATTGTTATCAAAATAAAAAGAAATAAGGTCCCTGGTGGAGACCTACAAAACTGGCAGTGAGATGGAAGGTTCCCTCTGAGACTGTCCGTGTTTGCAGCTGCGGCAAACAGTGTATGTTATGTGTTTAAGCACTGTTGGGTTGCAATCCCGTCACGCCCCGGTCTGGAAGGGCCGAAGTCTACTGTGGGTGCAATTCATCGTGCATATATGTCATGGACTGTGGTTGGTGTGTGTGTGTGTGTAGTCCATGCACGTGATTTGAGCATGTGCCTTCTGAGACTTGTCTGTGCACTGCCCAGGTTGAGGTGTGTGTATGAGGGAGCACAGTACCCTGTTCTATTCGTGTGTGTTGATTGGGCACTCATTTACAGTGTTAAGTGTTGTCCTAGAGTGGTGTGTTGTTAAAAGAAGACTGGCACTTCTTATTTTTTATTATGAAGTACATATATGCTATTTCTATAGCATAATTTACATATATGATATTTCTACAGCGCAAATCTAGCACAAAGGCAGTGGATCACTGTCAGCCGCAGCCCGTGCAGGTAAGACCGTGTGGCCAGGTTGGGGGGCGATTCGACAGACGACTATGAGGGAAAATTAAATAAATGATTCATTTATCTTCGTTGTCGTTGGTTGAAATTTGATGGTATGGTAATTGCCATATGGTTTTCCCATGTTAAATTTCAGCAGATTTGACCTGCCGAAATTTAATGAAGGTTGAGGTACCTAATGCATCCCATTATTATCGGATGCGTTAAATAACAGCTTGTATTTGCGACCTGTCTGTAAACGGGGGTTTGCACTCCGGTCGTAACTAATCGACCCACTCATAATCTGACTCATAGTATTTGTTGGTTATCCAAAAATGCACTTGACCTGCAGAGCCCATAACGGAGCTGCAGCTTGTAATAACTTTTCATTATATACCGGCCATGCATCAGCTCATATGGTAACATCTTATTAATGTAAATGTATAATGTAAATGTATAGGCATTTATATAGCGCACTACTTACCCGTAGGGTCCCAAGGCGCTTCGACCGCTGCGAAACCCTTCCTGGCTTCCCTGAGAGATGGTCCCTTAATGGGTATCTCCAGGGTGAAACCAGGCATCCCCGGCGGTCTGGTGGGGCCGTTAGTGAAGATGAGGCAAGCTAATGCCCAGAGTTGCCGAGTGTGATCGCTGATCAGAGTGGGCACCGAGGCGAGAGAATTATCGAGTCCGCTGACCCTGGTCCAGAAACCTGCCGCGCCAGGAATCGAACCCTGGTCCCGGGCCGTCCTCTGCTCTCGGGTCTGCCGCCTCTAACCAGTGAGCCACACTACTTAAAAATAGGATAGAAGGAACATGTGTCTTTTTGAAGTGAGCCCAAGATAACACATTTAGAAACAGTGTGTATTTTATTGTGATTCAGAGGGCATTTTGCAAAATGTGATCTTTCTTGGACACTAGATTCAATTTGGAAGCCAAAAGTGGAAAGAAATTCAATTAATAAAAACAAATGCTATACCATTCTCTGTTCCCTACACATACTCCAATAAAAACGCTCTCCCACTTTCATGGCTCTGCCTAGCGTCCGCGACACACAAGGCCCAACAACACAATTTGGGGACATCACTATTTCCTGTTTTGGTGATCGGGTAGGTGTAGTATTTGGGATGGAGTTGGCCGCTATCCACGGAGATCAACGATACCCAGACAGCTATGAAAATTAGACATGCAAGAAAGTCCAGGGTAGGGAACTCTGCTTGCATCACACTGCTTCCTTACCCAGAATGCCCTGCAAAACTCAAAATGTGCCTAAATTCCCAATTGTTTCACAGATTTCTGAGACAGAAACTTCTGGAACCTGCAATAAAATTCCTATACCCAGCATTCAAAAACTTCTCCCAATAAAAATGCATCCCAAATTGGGTGGCTGTACCTAGCTAGCATCCATGACACAAAAAGCCCAAAACACAACATGGAGACATCAACATTTCCTGTCAGAATGACCTGTTTAGCAATGAGGTAGCAGCAGTATTTGGACCCGGAATTTGTCACCACCCAGGCATGGCAATTAAGAGGAAATTGGGATTCACCCCGCTCTTCTGCCCCATATGACATAAATATACTCAAAGGAAACCCAATTTCCTGCTGCATGTCAAACTGGAAATGGGGATGTTCCAGGCCCCAGGCCCCAGGTGGGCAGCTTGATGCATGAGCCTGGGTAGGTTGATATTAAACAGTGGCATAGTTAGGACCGAGTTTCCATTGGAAATAGATTTTTTGTTTTGCCAACGTTGGTAGAATTTGAGAAGCCTTCCCAATAAGAATGAATCCACCACAGCTTCTTCCTGCTAAGTTTCAGGGTGAACTGTCAAGTGAGAACTGATAAAAAAGGAGAATCCCATAGCAAGTTTTCCCCATGCAATTTTCCATCGGCACTTTAGACTATGCGCCAGCCAAAACTGCTAAACGAAGTTATGCCAAATTTAACAGAAAACTTAGATTATTGCTTTTTCTGATATAGTGAAAATCCATTCAGCTGTTTGAGAGAAATTGAGCTTCAGAATGTAACCTTCTAGTGACTCTGTACTACAGAGGGAATATAAAGAATAACAAGCATTTGCAATGCAATCGGTCTCGCCTTTGGGACCTTATATGTATTTAGCTATGCAGCACATTAGCTTGGATGCTGAAACATCTACTGTTCTTGAACAAGGAGGGAAAATAAGCACCAAACTGCGTGACATGGCAGGTATGGAAACACATGGAGAGAAATATTGCCTTTCAGTGGGAAATTGTATAATCCAAGCTCTGTTTTTAATATAAAATCAGGCATTTGGTGGTCATATCACTGAAAATACAAGATTTGAAAAGAATATTATTGTCTACGGGTGCTCATGGAAGACAATTACTGTGGACTGGAATCTAGAGAATGCTAAAGTGATTCTGTTATTTTACTGACCTCTGCTGGTCGTTTTCTATCAAGACAGTTAAATAGAGGCAGTTGTACAGAAAAAAAAGTCCCTAAGCGGAAGCAGACAAGTCCTAGGGCTGATCTCCAGAGCGCACAAAGTACATACACATATAAGTATATACTAAAGTATATACAAGAGGTCTTGAATGCTCAACCTAAAAAAATGACAAATGAAGCATTCTTATTGATTGATCCCATGGGAGTCAGACCAGTCCCACACGACCGAACACTGTGATTGGCTGGCCTTAGCATGAAAAGAAATGTTGCTACTACTATTTTAGAACTCTGGGTCTCAGTCCCCATTGGGCTGCAGTGCTGAAAAAATAAAAAAAAACATTTTTACATCACAGTGGATTCTCTGTACTCAATGAAGCCTACTGCAAAATTACCATAAGATTACAGGGGAAGCAAAAAAGTCAAGAAAATAAATGGATGGTTGTCTGTTGGTCTTGCTTGACTTTGGGGATTTGGCTGCATGCAGGGTGTTGAACGCAGGGTCTTGCCACAGGCTCTCCACCCATCCTCACACCACAAACGGCTGAAGGCATGCAGGGCAGGGATTTGTCACCCGCAGGGGTTGGGTGCCCAACTCCACTCCGCACAAAAAGGGCAAAGGTAAAAAGCACCACGCAGTGGGAGGGCTGTCTGCCCGTGGGATTTAGGTGCAGAGTCAGGTCGCAGCAGTGCACGACAGGCATTTGGGATAGTTAGGTGTGGTAATCAAGTCTAATGTTTTAATTAGGTGAAACTGTCAGTTAAAAATACAACTTTCAACTAAAAATCCACTGGAATTCACCAGTTATAGGTAATCTATGTGTGTGTATTACGCAGTGGCGGTTACCACGGTGTAGTTATAGTTAGGTCACAGTTTCCCTAGGCAGAGCTGTTTTTGTTTAGGTAATAACTTTGGTGCCGTTTGAGGAATCTTTGTAAAACTTTCTAAAAAAGTTAATTATTTCAGCTCCTCCCTGGAAAGTTTTGGGGTGATCTGTCAAGTGGCACCTGAAAAAAGGGGGTTCCAAGACCAGTTTTCCCCAAGCAAACTTCCATAGGAATTTTAAGAAAACGGCTGAACCGAATAACATCAAATTTGGTGAAAGCTAGCTCCTTACTCTGAAAGCATGCTTTTTGTGATTTGGTGTAAATCTACTCTACTTTTTGTGGGAGAAATTATCTTTTGAATTATAGTAATATCTGGAATGTTGTCTGCTTGAAAGGGGAGTAGTCATTCCTGATTGACTGGTCACATCCTGAACAAAATGTTATGGAAGCCATTTCTGGACTCAGAGCTATGGTCCCCGTGTCCTGAAAACTAGTTTGAAAGTATAAAAGGGGCAGGAAAAGCATAAACTGATCCCAAAGGGCATATGGGGTGGTCCCAAAGAGACCCCCTTCTTTTGCTGGCCACAGCATGAACAACATGACACTATGCCAAGACATAGCAGGAGTATATCTGGCCTCTGATGGCTGTACCTGGGTATATGACGATTATGCCTCCAACTGTACTTAGAAACATTAGGTTCGTATCTGACATACAATGGACATATCCGAGTAAATAAGGGTTGTTTTTTTTACTATGATTGTTATGCCTCTGATGTATTGCCTTACTGAGGGCCTTTTTACGATGAGACTCGGAAAGCCTCTGATTTCATCGCGGTTTCAGTTCCGACCACCGCATTACAATGCGTGTGTTCGAAACTGAAACCACTTGGTCATTTCGGCTAGCTTCCGACGGACTCTAGGAGTCAGACTGAGACCGGCGCGTAATCCGTATAGACGCTGTTTCCGTCATTGGGATTACGATGCTCTGTTTCTGACAGGCTTTCCATGTCTAGCTTTATGACATGGAAAGCATGTCGGAAAGCGAGTTTGTGGGCGCCCAGCAGGGTCCCCGTCTTGCTTGGGCCGCCGGTTTGGGTCCGAGGGGGCACCTATGGTGCACCCTGTTAATCCCCCTATTAATCCCTGCACCGCATGGCAGGCACTTTAAGATTAACAGAATCTACTATTTCTCTATGGGAGCTTGTGCTACTGCCAGTTGACAGCCGCAACACAAGCTCCCATAGAGAAATAGGAGTAAACCACTGCACCATGTGCATTGTGATTGCGGTGTCGGGACCGCCGACCGGAGGCCGGTCAGCCCACACACTGAGATGGTGTCTGTCGGAAGCAACTTCGACCAACATAATCAAGCCCTTAATGTATAGTTGGTAACTAAAACATGCATTTAATTATGCGAAAGCATGCAGAGGCAGAGCAGCCATGCCAGAACAGGCTTGGACAGAGCTGCCATGACCAGGCAAGAATGAACAGAGCGGGTATGCAAAAGCATGCAGGGGCGGAGCGACCATGCCAAGGCATGCATGAACAGAGTGACCATGCCTAGGCTTGCATGGACAGAGCGGCCATGCCAGAGCATACATGGGCAGAGCGGACATGGGGCATGCATGGACAGAGTGGCCATGCCAAGCCATGCAGGGGCAGAGCGGCCATGCCACTTCATGCATGGACACAGTGGCCATGCAAGCGTATGCATCGGCAGAGCGGCCGTGTCGAAGCACGTGTGGACAGAGCGGCCATGCCAAGGCATGCATGGACAGAGTGACCATGCCTAGGCTTGCATGGACAGAGCGGCCATGCCAGAGCATACATGGGCAGAGCGGACATGGGGCATGCATGGACAGAGTGGCCATGCCAAGCCATGCAGGGGCAGAGCGGCCATGCCACTTCATGCATGGACACAGTGGCCATGCAAGCGTATGCATCGGCAGAGCGGCCCTGTCGAAGCACGTGTGGACAGAGCGGCCATGCCAAGGCATGCATGGACAGAGTGTCCATGCCTAGGCATGCATGGACAGAGCGGCCATTCCAGGGCACACATGAACAGAGCGGCCATGCTGGGGCATGCATGGTCAGAGCAGCCATGCCAGAGCATACAAGGGCAGAGTGGCCATACCATAGCACATGTGGACAGAGCAACCAATCAAGGGCATACATGAACAGAGCGGCCATGTCGGGCATGCATGGACAGAGCGTCCATGCCATGGCATTCAAGGGCAGAGCAGCCATGTCGGGGCATGCATAGATAGAGCGGCCATGCCAAGGCATGCATGGATAGAGCAGCCATGCCAAGGCATGCATTGACAGAGCGGCCATGCCAAGGCATGCATGGACGGAGTGGCCATGCCAAGGCATGCATGGACAGAGCGGCCATGCCAAGGCATGCATGGACAGAGCGGCCATGCCAGGGCATGCATGGACAGAGCGGCCATGCCAGGGCATGCATGGACAGAGCGGCCATGCCCAGGCATGCATGGACAGAGCGGCCATGCCAGGGTATGCATGGACTGAGCGGTCATGCCAGGGCATGCATGGACAGAGCGGCCATGCCAGGGCATGCATGGATAGAGCGGCCATGCCAGGGCATGCATGGAAAGAGCGGCCATGCCAGGGCATGCATGGATAGAGCGGCCATGCCAGGGCATGCATGGATAGAGCGGCCATGCCAGGGCATGCATGGACAGAGCGGCGATGCCAAGACATGCATGGACAGAGCGGCCATGCCAAGGCATGCATGGACAGAGCGGCCATGCCAGGGCATGCATGGACAGAGCGGTCATGCCGGGGCATGCATGGGCAGAGCGGTCATGCCGGGGCATGCATGGACAGAGCTGCCATGCCTGGGCATGCATGGACAGAGCGGCCATGCCAGGGCATGCATGGACAGAGCGGCCATGCCAGGGCATGCATGGACAGAGCGGCCATGCCTGGGCATGCATGGACAGAGCGGCCATGCCAGGGCATGCATGGACAGAGCGGCCATGCCAAGGCACGCATGGACAGAGCGGCCATTCCAAGGCACGCATGGACAGAGCGGCCATTCCAAGGCATGCATGGACAGAGCGGCCGTGCCAGGGTATGCATGGACAGAACAGTCATGCCAGGGCATGCATGGGCAGAGCGGCCATGCCAAGGCATGCATGGACAGAGCGGCCATGCCTGGGCATGCATGGACAGAGCGGCCATGCCAGGGCATGCATGGATAGACCGGCCATGCCAGGGCATGCATGGACAGAGCGGCCATGCCAGGGCATGCATGGATAGAGCGGCCATGCCAGGGCATGCATGGACAGAGCGGCCATGCCAGGGCATGCATGGACAGAGCGGCCATGCCAGGGCACGCATGGACAGAGCGGTCATGCCGGGGCATGCATGGGCAGAGCCGCCATACCAAGGCATGCATGGACCGAGCGGTCATGCCGGGGCATGCATGGGCAGAGCGGTCATGCCGGGGCATGCATGGGCAGAGCGGTCATGCCGGGGCATGCATGGGCAGAGCGGCCATGCCAAGGCATGCATGGACAGAGCGGCCATGCCTGGGCATGCATGGACAGAGCGGCCATGCCTGGGCATGCATGGACAGAGCGGTCATGCCGGGGCATGCATGGGCAGAGCCGCCATACCAGGGCATGCATGGACAGAGCGGCCATGCCTGGGCATGCATGGACAGAGCGGTCATGCCGGGGCATGCATGGGCAGAGCGGCCATGCCAAGGCATGCATGGACAGAGCGGCCATGCCTGGGCATGCATGGACAGAGCGGTCATGCCGGGGCATGCATGGACAGAGCGGTCATGCCGGGGCATGCATGGGCAGAGCGGCCAGAGCGGCCATGTCGGGCCTGTATGAACAGAGCGGTCATGCCGGGGCATGCATGGGCAGAGCGGCCATGCCAAGGCATGCATGGACAGAGCGGCCATGCCTGGGCATGCATGGACAGAGCGGCCATGCCAGGGCATGCATGGACAGAGCGGCCTGCCAGGGCATGCATGGACAGAGCGGTCATGCCGGGGCATGCATGGGCAGAGCGGCCATGTTGGGCCTGTATGAACAGAGCGGCCATGTCAGGGCATGCATGGACAGAGCGGCCATGTCAGGGCATGCATGGACAGAGCGGCCATGTCGGGCCATACATGGACAGAGCTTGCTATCTCTTTTCTCGCCACTCCCTCGGTTGCACTTTAAATTCGTTTTCATCCGGGCCATCCACGCGTATTCGCTCTGCTTTGATATTTGCGGCGAACACGTCCGTCCTTATGTTGTCATATTCATTTCAGAGCGCTCTAAAATCGATGTTTAGCATTTAAAGCAGCAGGAATGCACAACAGATCACGCACACAGGAAGATCTTCTTCTATTTAAAAAAATATATAGGAAATTGCTCCTAACAAAGGTCAGAAAAGGCGGGCGCGCGGCAGAGGGGGTTATGTCAGGAAGTAAGTGGAGCAGCAGGAATGGATTGTGCATCCATGGCTGAGGCTGTTATTTCTGCAGGCGCTGCGCGCGCGAGGTGTTAATGCGATGTGACAGATCGAGAGCACAAGTCACCGCGGAGCCGAATCAAGGCAGCGCCGACCAATGGCGTGCGCGCGCCACTGAAGTTTGATTTAACATAATCTGATTACGCCTAAAAGCACTCTCTGGGTTTTCGGTTTGAAATGCCGTAAAATGGCATTCCTCACTGGCCTTCCTGAGTTCATGGGTATTTATTTGTCCTATAAAGGGGGAAAACCACCCCGACCAAAAGGTTTGCGTGTGAAATATTCAACATATAGCTTTGTATTTGCTTGTGAGGACTGGAGTTATACATTTTAGCCTTTTTGCAATGCGCGGATTTTAAAAAAAGAAGACCTTAATTTAAAAAAAAGCCTGCACAGACCTAGGATCTTTTAACCTGGAGGACCAGAAATGTAAGCTTAGTTAAGCGGCTTACGGTTTTGATTTCATCTCAAAAGAGACATTCTAGCACAGCGAGCTATATGTTGTGTATGGCGGGGGGGGGGGGGGGGGGGTATACTCAGTTCCCCATACCCGGACTTGACCAGTCAGCTAGAAATTTATTTCAGAACTGAGCAAGATTCGTGAAATCGGAAATGTGCAAATGGAGCTAAGCAAAAAAGAACACAGATACAATAAAAAGCTATTACTTTTCAAAGAAAATAAACAAACTTTGACACCTTGTTTCAGCGGCAGTCTCAAAACCTTAGAACATTAATAGACAAATACATTAAAAAGAAAATTAGTCAGCACGCCCGGGATCCCGCGCTTCCGCGCTTCATGCTTATCCAAGAAGCATTGTCTATACTTAGCACGTTTGAAATAAATTCTGAATATGCGATTATATCATATGGTAGAGATGATGTACTAGCTTCTAGTAGCTCCGTACTCTGCTAGCAGCATCTGCGATGTGTGTGGGGGGAGGGGTGGGGAAGGGGCGTGGGGGGGAGGGGTGGACCCTAAACATATTCTTCAGAGCCAGAGAAAATGTGAAGAGAGAATCGTGGTGAGTTGTAGACTTCGAACCAGGGGACCTGGGCATGAATCTTTATTCTTTCTTTGATAAAATGTGCGATCCGGGACAAGTTGCTTTCTCTTCAGACTCCAGACGTCCCTCATTTCTCAAAAACTTGGAAAGTTTTTAGTCTGCGAGGTTCTCTGTGTGTGTTCGACAGATAAAGATGTATATTTTTGTATATAGTTTTCTCTTCTAAAATCTTACAGTGGTACTAGACCTGTTGAAGAAACTTGCTTGCCAAGGGTAGATATTGAAATCTCATGCACAATGCCATTGTGCAGGAGGACAAAAAGGGGGCGATGGGTGGGGTTCTGCTCGCTGCCTTTTGAGAAACACCCTCACGAGACCCAAAGCCAGAAAACACCTACAGACGCCCCCCTTCCGCCTCTTGCTGAATGGATTCATTCTCTTCTACATTAAATGAGTGACACATATTGAACCCAGTCTTTTCTATCGACTGGCCATTCCACAAGATGCTCTCAGAGCTGCTACTGATAAGTTATTGTTATTTCTCTTTACAGGTAATCTTCTGTTTATGCTGCATATAACCTTCTTGTAAAGCACTCGAATATCTCTTGTCATGAAGGAAAGCTATATGAAACTGCTACGTAAATGAAAAGGCTCCTCTCTGCAGCATCAGCTCCTGAGTGGAGCAGTGTACCGAGACGAGTAACAGACATGCATGTGCGCTATGCATTTTTACTAGCATTTTTATTATATTTAAACATACAAAATAAAAGGATATCTATCGTTTTGCATAGATCCTTATCACATAACCGCTCTCTAATTTACTAAAATGAAATTAAGGGCATTATCAAGTGATTGACCTATATATATATATAAATGTATCGAACATAAGAAGTAATATGCGTGAATGATGTGTGTGTGGAGGATGTGGGAGTGGGTTACTGTATGCTCTTAGCCTGGGCGGCTGCGGATTCATATGCTCTGCATACTCCTGCCCCCTTGTGTTGGGCTCAGACATTTGCACCTTGTTTCTCTTTGAAGTCTTCGGTCTCAAGGTCAGGCGGTATAGGGACTACTCCCTTAAGTGCATGGGCACTTGCTCCAGCGGTATTTTTTTTCTGCCATTGTGTTTGGATGTGTACAGATTGGGTTCAGTGTTGGGCGCCTATAGTGCTTAGAGCCGGGCCTACGCGTTTCTCAGAAGAACCGTAAGGGGTCCTCGATCCCTCTTCATTATCATTGATGAACAAAGACAACCAGACTCAACTCGATGCACTTCCACAGGGGCCTCAGACCCTTTCTCAAGGCCTATTGTCCGTCATCTCTGTTTCCCCACCAACGAGAATGGAAAGGCCTCCCTTCCAAGGCTGCTCCCAGTGTCACCCCAAGTTGCCCATGACTAACCACCGTCAAGTCTGCAATCTCGGCCTCCCATATCTAAACCCTCCCTCCCCCATTGCCACGTGCTATTCCTGTTGAAGATAGCCCTGTGGTGCAGACGAAGCGGAGGTAGACCCATCGGAGAATTTAGAGATGAGAGTTCAACAGCACCCTCGACATCTTCAGGGACGCTACTTTATGGTGAAGGAAGAAGCCAGGCCTTCAGACCCCTAGCTGGTCCAGCCCAGTTTGGAGGTGAGCTCGTCCTGGGAGTTTCAAGAACAGCATCAAGAACCTGAGTTTCATCCACCCCCGGAGACTTAGATCGTGATTATGGTCACCACCCACTGGCAACCAGCGGCCACCCAGCTCCCCCCAACGACAGGCAGATCACCACCTCCGCGGGCACCAGGTGTCACGCCCAGAGACTCAACAACAACCTGCCAGGTCACCACTGCCTTCAGGCCATGGTCTGCAGAGACAGAAGCCTTCGGAGCCAACATCACTCTCGTCTCCGGCCACAGATGCCCCCCCCCCAGAGCCAACAGGTTTGTCGACTCCTCCACTGAAGCTGTTGCGTAAACTGATACTGCATCGAAGTCAACATCGTCTCCGAATGCCTCCACATCAAAGACCCCATCGACGCAGAAGAACACCTTGGTATTGAAAGCTCCTTTAATGGCTGGCTGCAACAACTCAGAGCAGCCTATTCTACAGTGCGTGCAGGAGGATTTGGATGCTCGCAAAAAGCATCTCTTCATCCTCCTGCAAACTGGGAAAATCTCCACCAAGCTCCCACTGCAAGGGACTCTTCCAAGTACGAGGAAATTATCTTTTGAGGCGCAAATTGCACTGGAGACTATCCGCTAAAGCACATGAAACACGAGGACAGAGGTACTAGCCCCAACCACCTCCTTCTCATCCTTGTGCTCCTTCTCCCTCGCCACCACCTCCCCCAGTACCACCACAATACGGCCCACCTCTTCCAGCACCACCGGAGGGGGTCACCACACTCTTCCTATGGGGAGGGCAGCCCTATGTTTCTAGATGAATCCTACAATACCCTCTGTGTTCCTGAGCCTTGAGATGACCAATGGGACATCTGTATGTTGACCACCCAGGTGATACAGACCCTCATCTGCAACCAGTGAAACACACTCCTCCAATGTTACTACCTCATACCATGAGGTCATACACAGGGAGGCTAATTTTCATACAGTATTTATGCATGTCATCCAAGAAGGCAATGACATCCTGGTTGAAAACTGTCCAGGACACAACGCACTCTCCTGTTCCTCCCAGTGCTGTAAGGGATGCTTAAGACCGTGCCCAAAACATTGAAAGAGCCAATCAAGGCTCAGGGCGTCGCACCTAGCGTCGATACAAAAATACAAATACTCGTTCAGTGGCCCTTCCTACATTCACAGCCATGTTCCTCCAGACTCTTGTTGTCCCTATAGCATAGAAATGCAGCAACACCCACTGTACTGGGGATGCTTCACCTCCTGATAGGGAAAGCAAAGAGACTGACTAGCAAGCATGAGGGTGACAGTACAGTCACCCTCACACTGGAGAATTGCCAGCTCGGTAACTTGCTCCCCCGATACGACAAGGTGTACGCTTATGAGATGGAGGAACTTCTCAAACAACTTTGAAGAGTATAGGCAGTGTGGGCAAAAGCTGGTTACAAAGGACATGATCTTCTCAAACGCCACCATCAGCTACGGAAGAGGTGTGGCGCCACGGCCAGTGCGAATGACACTGGACGCTGGGGCTTAAGGTTCGATCCCCAGCTCTAGCGGCAGGGGTTTGCCCAGCACCATGTGACTCTGGGCAATAGCTTGCTTAATTTTCCCAACGGCCCCCAGCGCCGCGATACCTCCGGGTAACTGTGCGCTTTACAAATACTGGATTTACAGTCTACATTTAGAGGCAGCTGACACCGCAGCCTGGGGAGTTAATACCACTATTGTACATTCAATTCATTGATTTATTTTGTAAAGTAAATAAAACAATGTCCTTAGAGGTGCTCCAAATAAAACGAAAAGTAAAATGGTTTGTGACGAAAGTGAATACAATGGAGTATGTCAACGTTTTGACACCTAAAAACTATTTCCATAGGGTCTTCATCAGGACAAGGAACAATGGTAGAAATCTATGGTGACCAAAAATCGGAGAAACCCAGTTGCCAATGTATTTAACTAGATGGTGAGCAACATTGTCAGAAGGCATAATTGTTAGCATCCATGGTGGACCTACTCCTCGATCAACACGATATGCCCTAAAGGTGAGGTGAAAAAAGACCCAATCCATAAAGAGGCAATTAGACAACATAGAGAAATATGAGGAACCAATGCTGTCCCTTTAAAGGCTTCCTGGCTGGAGAAACAAAATCTCCTAAAGTGCTTGCACCGTTACCACGAACCGGTAATGTATTCCACTCTGGGAAATGTGGAAAATGTAGAAAACCATCACAATCTGAATGCATGCAACTTTTAGGAAGCATTCACATCCAGTTGATGGACTCTGAACTTACCACGGACACCACTGTGGTTATCCTCTGATGCCGAAGGGCTGCGCATGCGTGCAAGTATGATTGAATGCCTGGGGCAGGGGGTACCCTGTGCACTCCACCCGAATGTCTAAATCCCAAACTGGGAACTAAAAAATAATAATAAAGGCGTCAAAGAAAATGACCCTCTTTAAATTTGATAAACTGAGAATCCCAGCTTGAAAGAGGTACTACACAAGGCTGTGGGTTAATTTGACAGAGGGCTACCATAAAAAGAGAAGAAATACTCCGTATGGACCAGCCAAAAGTACAGACAAATCGATTCCCAAAAATTAATATATAAACCAAAGGGAGTCATAATCCGGGCACGACTGGGAACCCAAAGCAGCCGTGACAGTTTGGTCGGACCAGTAACGGGAGTGCAAAACTGGCCCCCAGTAACAACACCGGGTACCACCTGCAAAATCGGTCCTCCACGTCTCCAGCCTGATGCCGGCAGTCGTTCCTCACGCTTCGGTGGATACAAAGGATTTTGCAGCACACTACGATTAAATTCCCGTCATTGGGCTGGCGTCTCCTCTCATGATTGGTACATGGGGAGAGGTACCCACGCAGCATATCCACATATGGTATGGGTTGAAACCAATGCAGCCGACTTGTGTTTCGTCCTCCTGGACTATCTCAAGGCTCAAAGTAAAGAATCTGACTCTTGTTGACTTGGTTTGATCTGTGCAACACAACTCTACTGAGAAGAGGCATACCACCATTTACTGGATTTGTTGTGCTTGAGTGCATTTTCTTTTCTGTTGACATAGCTTTTGCACTTTGTTTGAAGGTGCGGCTAATTTCCACCTAAGGTGGCTTGGTGTGTAGCATGACAGCACTAACACATGCTGGAACTTGAGATATCTTTGTGCTATAAGACAATCCACAACTGTGATAGATGTGCAGCCAGAAGGGCTTAGTCACCATTATTGTTATTGTATCATTTTCCAGAGGCATATTGTCATCCACCCCTAGACGGGCCAAATTCTCACATAGCCTCTGGCGTCTGGCACTCAACCTTCAAAGAGGCAGATTAGTTGTGCGAAAGCCCTGTTATTTTATGGTACATAAACGTATTTAGCGCACAAATATCCAAGGGTGTCTTTGCGCTGGCTTTGTTGCAAGAAAGAAGAAATTATAAGGAATTAAGTAGCCAGGTCATAAGAGATTTTCTAAAAGTCAAGAGCTTTGTGGGGGATTTGATGTAGAGCGGAAGCTTGTTCCAGGCGGTAGAAGCACCCAGCATGAAGCTGCGACCGCCCCAAGATACATGTTTGACTTTAGGCAAAATCACAAATTTGGTTGTCGAGGATCTTAGTGGCCTGTTGGGAATGAACCAATTGAAACTACTTTTCAAGAATGCTGGATCTTGATCATGTAAAAAGCCTTGTAGGTAATGCAAAGAGTTCTGGAGGCGATTCTCTGCCTGATAGACACCCAGTGAAGCTTCTTCAAATGTTTTGACACTGATTGATGTTTTGGGATTTTAAGAAGAAGCCGCAGCATTCTGTAAAGTTTGTAGCATGTTGAGAACAAGTTGATGTGCATTGAGGTAAAGGGCATTGCAGTAATCAAGTTACTAAATTGCTAGAGAGGTGACCAGTGATTTCTGAAGCTGCGGTGGTATGAAATGTGGGAGCTCTTTTTATTATCATGAGGGTGTAAAAGACTTTAGAGGAAACTGCATTAGCTTAGTCGGTACTGGAGAGTTTGATGTTTATCAGGATACCCAGATTATAAATATGGATAAATACAGATTAAATTAGCAAAAATGAAATATGGATAAATACAGACTGAAAAGTAAAAAAAAATACCATTAATTCGGGAGCCCTAATTATAATTAAGGCTCCCTGTTTTCCATTTTTACTGATTTTTACAGATAAATACGGACAGAAAACACGATTTTCTTGTCTGTATTTTTAATTTTTAAAGAAATATATATTTGCATTTTGGAAAACAGTTACATCATAACGGTCAAGATTAAGCAATATGAAGTTACACAGTACCTTCTCAAAAGAAACATTTTCAGTTGGTATATAGTCACAAATATACATCATTTCAATAGTTGTAGTCCACATTCTCACTGTTCGTCGCATGTCCAAGGGCCCATTCGGAATCCGAAGTGGTATCCTCAGCATCCGACGGTGGCTCACATATATTCCCCCTATACTTATTCTAGGCCCCCCATATTTTCTTCGATTTTTGGGGGCACCCCCTGTTATTTCTATCTGTTTTTTAAATGTCTCTTTAATGATTAGGTCTTTATTCAAATCAACTTTTGGGCATATTGCTTTGTTCATGACCTCATCCATATCACCCCTCCACGCTGCTAAGGTAGGTCTCTCCGTCGCACCCCACCTTTGCGCTATATTCCTCTCATACCTAATGTCGCCCATCTGTATTTTATTTTAAATGTGGATGAAAACAGAAATTGGGTTCCTTTTTGAGTAATTCGAAATACTGTCCGCCATGACTGCCAGGCCAATAGATATCTGAATTGATAGATGATGGGGATAAAAAGAAGGGAAGTTTAGTAAAGAGGCTTTAGCAGCAGTAGATATGCACAAGGTTGATACTGAAATTTGCATATTTCCATATAAGAGGTACTGGTTTATCTTCTGCGGGTATTCAAAAGCACTGAAACCTGCAAGGGTGCATATTAATCGGTTAAATAAATGTGGAAATATACTAATTTCAGCTTACCTTTTCCAGAAAACCCAAAATAAATATGGATAAATAAAGAAAAAATTAGCACAAAAAAATGGATAAATACAGATTAATATGGCAAAAAAAGAAATACCATAAAACTGGGAGAACTAATTATAAATAATGTACTCAACAGCATTGAAAATTGGGCTGAGCGGACCTATTCTGATTATTATGCTGTTTCTTTTATTGTTTCAGTTGTGTCACTGCACTCACTGCTCTATATCCTAAATAGAGGTATTGATGTATACCTTACCTTGCATATAATATGTATTTGCTATTTGTTTAGAGAGTTTCCTTGTGTTTACAACCCTTTGTATCTTATACTGAACACACTGACTGTATGTGCAATCCTACGATGTATTCCTGTTGCCTATTTTGGGAACCATTATGATTCCCTTTGGCTTATATAATAGTGTTTGGAGACAATTGTGTGCATTTGGCTGGCAGGTACAAAGTATTTCTTCTCTCTTTTTAGGTCTCGTGGCGTTAACCGCACGAAAGCGCGGTCTCGCCAGAGACCTATTGTTACCGACGCAGCTTTCCAGGAGACAGGACCTGGCCACGCGCATGACGATCAGAGCGGGCCACGCGCGCGCGAACGTGCTCGCTGTGGCCGTCTCCTGTCTCCTGGGAAGCTCCAACACACACGCATGCGCACACACAGAGACACACACACACGAGCGCCCATGCACGCACGCACGCACACATACATACATACAGAGACACACCTCCCACCCCCGTCGCACACATACATACACACACACACACACACACACACACACACACACAACACACACACACACACACACACACACACACACACACACACACACACACACACACACACACACACACACACACACACACACGCACCAAGACCCCCCCCAACAACTAAGGCCCACTTACCGCCACTCCGGACTTCAGCCGCCACCGCAGGGCTCTCCCTCTGGCATGCCCTCATCTCTGGTCAACAGAAAATAATGCTAACAAGCTTGTTGATTTCCCCCCTATATCAATTGAGGACATTGGCACTCTAATTAATCAAACCAAGAGTGGATGCCCGTCAGATACTATTCCAGCTCGTATCATGTCTCTCCTAAGGGATGATCTAGGAGTAGGGATCCAACGGGTACTCAATCTATCTCTAGGATCAGGTGAAGTTCCCTCTGATTGGAAGCGCGCCTTGGTGAGACCTCTACGGAAGAACAACTCTATTCCCTGGACGGACCTCACTAACTTGAGACCCATCTCGCTTCTCCCGTTTTTAGGGAAGCTGGCCGAGAAGTTTGTTAACCGGCATCTATCTAATTACATCGAGAGTGCAGGGGGACTAGATCCCTCTCAATCGGGTTTCAGACCTAGGCATAGTACCGAGACCGCCTTGCTGTCCGTCGCTGACAATCTTCATATGCTCCAGGACAAGGGGTACTCCGTGATCTTGGTGCTATTAGATTTGTCAGCGGCGTTTGACACGGTGTCACATGAGATCATGACCTCCAGACTAGTTAACATCGGTCTGGGTGGCAAGGCGTTGGCATGGCTAAGGAGTTTTTTCAGCAAACGCACTCAGAGAGTAATATTGGGCTCTTACCAGTCTGAGGAGGTGGAGATCTCAAAGGGGGTGCCACAGGGCTCCTGCTTGAGCCCTACATTATTTAACATCTACGTGGCACCCCTAGCTAACATCATGAGATCCCACGGGTTTATCCCTGTATCGTATGCAGACGATACACAACTCCTCTTCCCGTTTAAAATCATGACTCCTGAAGTGCGCCACTCCTTTGCCCAAGGGATGAAAGAAGTAGCACGTTGGATGGCAGCAAACCTCCTTCAGTGCAACGTCTCCAAGACGGAGGTGATGCTTTTTGGGGAAGCCAAGCGACTGTGGACTACTGACTGGTGGCCTTGTGATCTTGGCCCAGTCCCTGAGCCAAAAATGGTAGTAAAAAATCTGGGAGTCAAACTGGATCAGGAGCTCACCTTAAAACATCATGCTACCTATGTAGTAAGCTCCTGTTTCCATGTTATTGGACTTCTCCGAAGGGTGTTCCCCCTGCTACCTGATTCCACCAGGAAAACGTTAGTTCAGTCGCTCGTGTTGAGCAGACTGGACTACTGTAATGGTTTGCTTCTAGCCACCAACGAAGGGGTCATCGCTAGACTTCAAGTCGTGCAGAACACGGCTGCCCGCCTTGTTCTCAATGCCCCGGCCAGGACTCCTTCAAAGCCGCTCCTTAAAAAACTCCATTGGCTCACCATAAAACAAAGAGTGCTGTTTAAAACTTGTTGCATTATTCACAAGTGTTTGTTTGGTAGAGGCCCGGAGGACTTAAATCAGAAATTCATCCCATACACTCCCACAAGAACTTTGAGATCTGGAGACCATGAATTACTATGTGTCCCCAGATTTTGGAAGACGAGACAAGGTGGAAGAGCCCTGTCTGTGGCAGGCCCGAAACTTTGGAACAGTCTTCCACTGGAAATCAGAGCATGCAGGGAACTTTTTCCTTTCAGGAAAAAGCTAAAAACGTTCCTGTTTAATTATTGACTCTGGTAAATATTAATGACATGACAGGGCTGTTTGCTATTTGCTTTCTAACGTTACCAATGGCGCGGAGATACTCCCAAGGGAGTCGATTCCCAGCGCGGTATAAGCGTGCAAATAAATAAATAAATAAATGGGAGCTCCGCGTCTCCACTGCTCCTCTCCTGGCCAGGCGCTCCGTGTGCGCGGGCTTCCCAAGACGGAAGTCCCGCCCCACGACAGGTTTCGTTTTCGCTCATTGTCCAGTGCGCGCGGAGGGGGAACAGTGATTAACGAAGAGACGCAGCTTTAAACCCCGGCTCATCCCTGCAGTTTAGTCTGAGAAGACTTCACAGCGCAGCGGCGCTAATCCGGGCTTCGAGTCTCTTAGCTCGGACCCCAGCAGCAACCCCACGCTACAGCACTTGGAACTATAAATGATTTCTTATTTATTCGGGAGGGTGGACTGCTGGCTCCTAAAATTCACTCTGGGACACCATTCGTTTCACAAGCAAAGTAATGCAAAGGGGGGAGGGGCGCACTCGATTCGGATGTTTTCTTATCACACATAACATGAGCGCTGGAGGTAACAATCTGCTTCCTTTATCGCCCCCAAGTTGTTTGGTTTCTGCAGTGGGACCCTTCAGTAGGTAGCAAGGGTGTCACCACCCGTTTTGCTGACGCTGGATTAATAAAACACTGCATTTTCAGGGTTCGGTGGCCCTGGTGTTACTGCACCTGCTGCACCTATTGTTACTATGCCTCACAACTGAACTGGATCCGTTTCTCTTGGGAGCGTATTCCTTGGAGATGTGGCAGGACAAAAGTGCCAGGGTTCTGCACACAGTGCCGCCTCTGTCCACCTATGTGAGAGGGATCCCATACTGTACATAATAAGGATATTGCAAGGGACCTCGGCTTCCGTGTACAGATAAAGGATGTGTTTGTGCAATGCAGTGATAAACCGCACGCGAACGGAAGGCCAGCAGTGACAAAACAAAGCAGCAGAACAACTGTGCATCCACCAAGGCCAATTCCAAGCATGTCCAACGACTGGCCTTGTGACCTTTGCATCGCCACCCCGAGTCCTGGCTTTTAAACCAGCAGCACCGAGCTTACAGTTTGCAAGAATTACCTTTAAAACCCCGGCATGCATCTGATCAGCACCCGGAGTCAGTCTCACTTCACTCTCCTTCATGCATGCCCTAAATCATTCCTGTTCAGACAAGTTGAGAAAACTCTGCCTATATTCTGTCAGAAAGAAGTCTAGACAATGACAGAGACAGGCACCTAACAATTCAAAAGAAATGAAAACAAAATATGAATAGATGAAGAACCACAAAACATACCGAGATTAACCGTGCCAAACAAAATATATAAGGGACCCTTGACCCTGATGGTACACTGGAATATTGCTATGAGGGCCCCCATGCAGGCTCTGCGAGAGCTTGGTGAGTTCAACGCTGAGGTAACGATGCCGATCAATGAGTGCATTAGATTTATAGAGAAAGGTGCTACTCCACCTTTTAACGTGCCAAGAAAACAAAGGATGTAGGATGTAAGTGCCTTCTATGGGCGCTAACAAATAATGGGGTTATGAGCAAATGCGCGTTGACAGGCCTGTGAGGAGAAAGACTCCAACAGCCTCTAATGTACCAGGCAGCAATCCCATTAGTGGACGCTGATTGGATCTCTCTCCTGCCCCTCAGGGTCAGGCTAAGAGGCCCGGCAGGTACTAACAGGTGATCAATAGGTGTCAGATCATGGGCTGCAAATCCCCATCTGGGGTGAGGCCTGATTACATTATGGAACGCGAACGTGTCCCTTTGCGGCTGGATCGAACAGGCTTCTGTTTTTCTGTAGCTTTTTGTACCACATGTTTGAAGTGGTGAGTCCGACGCACTCTGTGATGGAACTTGGGTTTCTAATGGTAGCGTGCATTTAAACACCAGTGTATCGTGCTTCAGTAGACAAAAGATGGCAGGCCCAAAGGTTTTCTTAGGAACTCACTGCTACCGCCAAATGCTGTGTTCCGGAATACCGAGATTGACGAATATTGATTCTACTGCATGCCTCTTTCTTCCATCACCTTCAGCAACAACTAACAGCTACCAAAAAATCTTCCTAAAGCAATACAGACTTTCATAACAAATTTATGCAACATATTATTATATACAATGCCAATAGCTCAAACTTTAATGCTGCAAGACCTATTGCATTGCAAATGCTGGTTATGAGAGTTCTCGGAAAGCAGAGGTGACCCTGTGTGGTGTCCACGGTACGTTCAGAGTCCACCCACTGGGTGCCAATCCTTCCTAAAAGTTGGGTGTTTGAAATATCGAAAAGCATCACGATCTTAAGAGAGTGGCATACATTGCCTATTCTTTGTAATGGTCCAAGCGGTTTAGGGGTTTCTGTTTCTCCAGCTGACAATCCTTTGATGGGACACAACTGGTTTCCTGTTAATTATATCTGTTTTTTAACTGTCTCTTTAATGATTAGGTCTTTTTTCAAATCAACTTTTGGGCATATTGCTTTGATCCAGTCCTCTGTGCATGATAATCTCTTATTGCCTAGAAGAGACAGACAGTTTTGGTGATCGATTCACTCGTTGACGCTTGTTTTTCTCCTTTTGAATCATGGGGTGCCTGGTGCCCATTGACGTTAGGGCTCTTTTTGAGTCATTTGTGATCATTCATTTTACTTAGCTTGTATGGCATCCTGATGGTTACAGGATTATTTGGAAATATCCCTATGGTAAAGCGATTACTCCTTCTGACAATGCTGTTCACCATCAGTCCAAACTAGTTGGTAACTTGGTTCCTTTGATTTTGTAGGCCACAGGTTGCTACCAGTGTTCTTTGTCCTGCTGAAGACTCCATGGCAATCGTTTTTAGGGGTCAAAACGTCGATGAACTCCATTGTCACCTACTACTAAGTTATTCTGTTGTACAGTGACATTTAAGTATACCAATTCTGTGCTTTTAGAAATCTATCATTGGTCAACAGTGGTTACCTGTTGTAAATATTTCTTGCACACCTATATTCACCTTTGTCACAAACCACTTTTACTGTGCAGTTTTGTTTGGAGCACCTCTATGGACATTGTTTTATGTACTTTACTTTGAGTTGAAGATAAAATTCTGTGAATGTTATTTAATGAATTGCTAAGCGTACCAAGATTATGGGGTGACTACAACAGTTTTTAGCACAAAAACAATAATTCCCCAAAATTTTATTTTTTTCCCAGTTTCACCGTAATAATTCTCTTAGATGGATCTATTATTGCTTCAATTCCATTCTTTGCCCACGCAGTCTGATTCATAAATAACCAGATGCTTCTCTTTGCTAAACACAATAGCACAGTGTTATGCTGTGCAAAGCAGGCGTGCACTGCAGAGCTCAAGAATGAGCAAGGCATGAATCAGGAAACATTTAGCATATTGTTTTGAAATTTTCACCCACCCTACGTGGCAGCCATTGTAGAGAATTGGCAAAAGCACAAAGGAGGCGAGTGGCCACCGAATGGGAAGGAATAGAAGAACAGCTCGATGAGGAGTGGCGCAGCCTGTCTGGATTGTTTCCTTCAAGGAAATCAGGCTGAGGGGGGTTCTGATTGTCCTGTAGAAGTGTATGAACTGGTCACTTCAGGAACTGCCGGGCATCTGTTCAGTCGCAGAACAGTAGACGCAGTGCATGAGGACCTCTGAAGGCCGATAGTACAGACGTCTAACCCTTGTCTGGCCGGAGGAGTGTTTACGGTGCCCACAGCTACCCTACGGTATAGGATCCCGCCAGACGCACCTCTATCAGCCCAACTTGAACCAGGTTGTTTGAACCGAGGCAGTTGTGGCATTCGTGGTCCTCTGCGTTTTCTGCCGATAGTAGTAGGGTCTCGTTCTGGGATTGCCCTGGTCTTGTTAAATGGGTGTGGGAAGGAATCTTTCTCCTTGGGGCTTGTGGGGTTTCAGTTTATTCTTCATCATCCCTAAGATAACTACAAAACAATAGTTATTCAGTTCCTAACAAGTGTCTCACCTGTACTTCAGTGCGTGCAAAAACCTGCCCAACATTTGTGTAGCAAATTCTTGCCTCCTGCTGATCTACACTTAAGCCAGCCACTCCACCTTGTGCTTTCTGCTCAAGTTGACTATCACTAGAGACAGCCAAAGACAAGGGACATGGTGTCTAGCTAAGAGAAAAGGGCAAAGCATCGCCCAGGGGCAGCTGTGGAAGTGCTGGCAGACAAGCCTTCAAAGAGGCTGCAAGTTTGAGAGGCCTCTGTGCATACGGGTGGATCTTACTGGTGATCTTAGACCTCTTTAAATCCTTGTAATTTTATGTGTTCAATTGAGTTTCATCAATAGAGTAATAGCTATAGACAACAGTGTAACAGGACACCAAGCAGCAATAGTTAACAGGCTGGGTTCAAGGCATGCCGCAATCCGTAGAAATCCTCATAGATATCAAATTAGCAAGGGAAGACCTAGCTTACAATTTACTGAAACTGCGACCGGTGTCCAGGCCTGTGGCGACCAGAGAGCCATAACATGTCCATTTGTGATCTAAGCCAACATTGCCTATGCCATGTCACACAAAATAAGTCTCGAGAGGCCCCTAGAACTCTATAGGGTGAGCACAGGGTGAGGACTCCAGCATATTTCAGCTTGAACTCTGAAGGATCTCACGTCTTGTATCCACTGGTCATGCATGATCTCAGACCGAGAGACAGGGATGAGTTATTCCAGCAACTCAGCAGGCAACTCCAGGCGGAATATGAGCACTGGAAAACCGGAGAAACATCAAACCCTAGAGGAGAGTGGACCACTGTGGGAGAGCCTGTGGAACTGCCACATTTGTGGGTGCCTTGCAGCCAGCTCCCTCGTTTTCATCTCTCTGTGCTACCTGTGGTGTACTCCATTCTCCACATGCAGTTGTTGCAAATTTAGGAACCATGCATGCACGTCTGCTCATTATGACACTGAACCCGTTTCCCTAAATGCACTAATGCCCTAGTGTGTGCACTCTATACTGTGCCTGCAATTCTTGCAGATTTAGGAACGCTGCATGCATGTCTGTCCTCTCTGACACAGACCACAGTTCCTGAAATGCATTCATGCTGTAATGTGCATATGCCATAGTGCACATGCAGTCGATGCACATTTAGAAACTTAGCATGCATGTTTGCCTTCTGCGACACGGAACCAGGTCCTTTAAGTGCATTAACGCTTTATTGTGCATACTCCATACTGCACATGCAATTGAAGCACATTAAGAAAGTAAGCATGGACGTTTCCACTCTCCGACACTGAACCCGGTTCTCTAAGTGCATTAACGCTTTAATGTGTGTATTCCATACTGCACATGCAGTTGATGCACATTTAGGATCTAAGCATGAATTCATGCTCTAGTCTGAATTTTTTTCCAGAGAGGCTCATTTACAGGAAAGCTATGAACAGTGAAAGATCTCTGTTATCTTAAACTCGTCACAGCGAGTGGATGGTTCCAAAACAGATCTAGAACTAATCAGATGGGTGAATAACCAGTACACCGATAGTACTAATCAGGTGGATGAGAGTCATGACTAGTACACAGATAGTTGTAATCAGGTGGATGAGAGTCATGACTAGTACACAGATAGTTGTAATCAGGTGGGTGAGAGTCATGACTAGTACCCCCAACACTTCGAAACAACAAAAAAACAGGGAAAACATAGTTTTCTAGTACTTCTTATTGTTCCTCTTCCCCACCTGCCTCATGTTCTTTTCCTTCTTTTTACTCTTATTCTTTTCGCTCTTCCTTCTTCTTCTTTCTCTTCCCCCACACAGAGTTCAACCAAATGTGTGGGGGGCTAGTAAATGTTGACCCACTGGGATAAAAGGCTGACACTGGGATGTAGCATCAGTGGGTAAAACGAGATGAGGGTACACTTTAGTGATGCGAGAAGGCACTGAAATCTAGGGGTCCTGAAGGATGAATATCACATTACGAAAGATATCGTTGGCCACACATCCTTACACACTGCATGCGGCATC
Source organism: Lissotriton vulgaris (assembly GCF_964263255.1). Lineage (NCBI taxonomy): Eukaryota > Metazoa > Chordata > Amphibia > Caudata > Salamandridae > Lissotriton > Lissotriton vulgaris. The sequence goes on from NC_141693.1 coordinate 85,580,610, forward strand.
TGAAAGTGGATGCATTAACAGTTGATTCTATTCTGTGGACTGAGAATATTTTTTGTATCAATAGTAACTTTCTCTGCTTTCCGCAGAGTTAGTTCGATGAAGAGTCTGGCTAATTTCAGCTTTTAATAATATTTAACCTACTCTAAGTAGTAGTTATTGGGGAAATTCAATAAATGTGTTTGCCTGGGTTTGATCTTGTGGTGGGGATGCTGCAAAGTTGATTTGTCAAGATTGATTGACAAAAATCACAGGCGAATGAGGCTGCTTCCATTTGCCAAGAGCTCCTGAGTGGACTGGAATCTTTGTGTTTGTGATGTATTTCTGGTTAGCCCTAGGAAGGGGCAGCCACAGTTGGTCTACATTGATCAGATGAGATTACCCAAGAGAAGGGATTTAGGGCCACATGCGCAAACCATTTTTGCATTTGGAAACCAAGCGATTGGGATGTTCCGACCTACATAATGTGTTTTTTTTTATGTGCAAAGAACATTACAGAATCGCAATTTGGAATTGCACATACATACCGATTCTGTATTTGGAAGGGGCATGTTAAGGGCGTCCTTTTCAAATACAGTATTGCTGTGGTATGTATAAATGTTTTGTGACCGAGTTACGGTCGAAAAACATTCATTTTTTCACTGACTACAGAAAGGTGGTGGAACTATTCCCAAATGCCACTGCCTACTCTTAAGAAATTAAACTTGAGTTTCATGTTTTCTTTCTAAACACAAAAAACCCCAGTTTGCTTTAATAAAAAGCAATCACAGACATGGTGGTCTGTTGCCCTCAGCAGATGGTTGTGATTCCTAATGGGTCGCAAATTGAGCTCTATCCCCTTAATATTCATGAAGTAGGTCAATTTCAGACCCACTAGGAAACGCTATTTAAAAGATGTTAATTTTCTTACATCAGGAATTGTGATTTCCTAATTGCGATTCATTGAGGATCACAATTAGGAAATCACAATCCTCCATTTTTGTACATTAGGCCCTACTGGCTAAATATTTATAGAGAGGTCTGCCTCAGTGAAGAAAGGGCCATCCACTCTTTCACCAAGACTGATTCACAAAGCTCTCACTGTGATTAACAGTGTCTGGCTCTGCTCCTAGGTGAAAATTGCACCTGGATATCCAGGCCAGATACACAACATGAAAACGTCTTTGTGATTCACAAAGTATTTTCCCCGAGTAACACTTTCTTACTTAAAGAATTGCTTGCCTTCGTCATACTTAGGCCTGGAAAAAAACTCAACTACTCTTAGTAAAAGCTTTGTGTATCGAGACCAAAGATTTTGGTGCGGGATCTTTCAACATATGGCACTCCAGGCTCCGGAATGGCCTTTCCATACCCTTAAGACTCGAGAGCGAACTTCCTGACAACTGCTAAAGTCCTAAAATGCACCTCTTCTGCTTCAGCCTGGACACCTCAAACCGATCACCGGAAGCCCACACAGGACCTTTAAGCCAGGGCTTATCCACGTCCATCAACCGGCCAGAAGCGCAAGACTGGCCCGTGTATTTCAGTGACTTCGGGCCTGATTTGTATTTCGGTGGACAGGTTACTCCGTCACAATGGGGATGGATATCCCGTTCGCTGAAGTATAAATCCAATAGGATATAATGAAATTTATTTTTCGTCGGACGGGATAACCGTCACCATTGTAACTGAAGTAATCCGTCCGCTGAAATATGAATCAAACCATTAGCCTTCATAACTAGAACTCCAAAAATACAGTCAAGGACTCTCTCCTACCAGACTGAGGGATGTCACCCGGCAGAATCCCATGTGCCTCTACGCTGAGCATTGTACTATCCTTCTACCCCTGGTAAAGCGCTTAGACCAGTGGTTCCCAAACTGTGGTCCGCGGACCCCCAGTGTCCATGACACATTCCCAGGAGGCCCACAGGCAGCAGTTTTAAAAGCACTGCAAAGTTCCTTGTATAATCAGCAGTTTTCGAGCAACAATAAAAGTGTCAAGATAACTCTGGTGATTAATGTACCTGCTGGAGAGAGATGGGAGTTTTGTCCACTGGCAGCTTTGACTTATCTAAGGGAGCGCAGATGATTAATATGCCTGTTGCAAGGAGCATGTACCATGCATTTAAAAAACAGTATTTTATGTGCATAGCTCAGTGGGTTACTGCTTTTGTCACAGAGTTCGTAAGTTACAATCATAAGCTATGAACTGACATAAAAGAGCGGCATGCAAACTGCATGGTACAAGTTAGTAAGTTGTTTTTCCCCAGTCTTTTGGTATCCTGATGCTGCTAAAAACGGTTTGTTTGGGTAGAAATAAATTCTTATTATTAAAGTTAATGCTAGCCACTGTGTTATGTTTTGAATCATGAGTTTGAGCTTCTCCAGAGTAAGCACTCTTGAAAAATGCCTATCAGTATGGATGACATGAATCCTACAACTTTTAGTCCTTTTTGCCTTATGTAACATTTTCAATACACTAATTTACACATGTATGATTCATTATCTCTATATGTGTGTGATGTACAGTGCTCTCACATCCCATGCTGGTATGAGAGGTGCTATCAAACCAATGAAATACATGTGACAGAGGGGCTTTGGAGAGATGAGAGGCACTGTTGGAGGGTGATACCAGGATACAACATTCTTCATGGGGACTCTTCAATTAATCCCTCACTATGCTTTTCTTGGGGGTAGAGCCCCCCCAAATCCCTCTTTACAGTGGTCGAGGTCACTAGCTGCACTTGTTGTGTACCGTACTGGGATTTGTCTGACAATATTTGCCAGGACTGCTTTGGGTTTCCAGTCTGACCCCGGCAGGAGCAGGAGCTCGTACCATGAAATAAAACCAAACATTGAAAAGTTATTCGCCGAGATACAGCACCAATCTTCCTATTAAAATTTTTTGAATTTTGCCAATGAGTTTAATATAAAATACAACAGTCTTCAGTAATTTGAGTATTTGTTTGGTGTGCACAAGTGTGTTTAGTTTTTTTCAAAATACTATTTTAATGTTTGAAATTTAAATCATACTAATTGCTTGGGGGGGAGGAGGGGGTCTACGGCTTCCAGTAGTGACTCAGGGTCCTCAGGAGTCAACGGTTTGGGAACCAGTGGATCAGACGTAGCAATAAAATGGCTTGCAGTGCTTTACAAAATCCCTAGAACAAATATAGATGTTGGTGTTGGAATCTCTTGCTATAAGCCGTGCCGGAGGTGTATAAAGTTCTCTTTGCTTAGTAGTTTGCACGCGGAAAGAAAAGTCGTTGGCTAAATGTTATGCCTGAGAAGAATCGAGACAGCATTGATTTGTGTTGATGTTTCTCCAAATGTTGACTATGTCAGATTTTTTTCAAGTACGATTGACTGATGAGAGTTTGGGGTTATCCTGTATGGAATTGTTTGTTTGGATTGTGGAATATGTTTTGATTTTTTTTTGTTGCTAATGTCGTAGGATACACTTCTGGTTTATGATTAAATTGAAATGTAGTATAAGGAACTTAAATGAGTTTGATACTTTGGTACTATATAAATGGTATTGGGGTTAACATTTGGGACAATGGGATTTAAGGCGTTTATTTCTTTATTGGCGATTTATTAGATGTCAAAGTGCCCCAGAATGTCAAAGAAAATTGTGGAAGATGAAAAAAAAATAAGTGGAAGATAATATGCAAGAATAAAAAATAAAAGCAATATTTACAGCACCTAGATAATTTCTTTCCAGCATCTGTTATTAAAGAGTGTAGACAAAATGATTTGCCTAGGGTGTAAGCAAAAGTTATTCCATCCAGTTTAGGACAGATTGATGTGTCGCTTAGTAATCGATTCCTAATCAGATAACCAGTCTATCCTGGTGTAGGAGCAGGGAATGCCTGGCAGAGCAGGAATGGCTTGGCAGGGTCCTGCTGTTGGCTGAGAGCTGGGGGTCAGACTGTTTCAAGTTTTTCCCACTGGCACCCTTCTTCTTGAATGAAGCTGGGGTGATCCTGTTATCGAATGAGGACCTCTCATTCTAATGCGTCTTGTAGTTGTGGAGTAAATTCAGAAAGCTATTTCAGACCCAGCATGATCTGTGGGTGATGCAAACATCTCGAAGTTCACCCTCTGGTCTACAGGCAGGCAGCCTCTGGGAGGGTGAAAGGCGCGAGTGATGGCTTCTTTCCTTCATGAACAGGACTGGTCATACAGCACGAACTGAAGGCGATGTAAACTCTTCGTTGGGGACCCGTGGACACGCTTTGGAATAGTCAACCATGACCAGTGACCGGCCGAGGTCAACTATAGCTAGGAAGCTTAACATTGGCAGGTCTTTATAGGCAAACATTTGTGAAGTGAATGACTATAGGGTCAAAGGTGAATCCTTGGTTTCTTACATTAAGTGCTGAGGTATAGGTTTGCCCTATTTATTTTGAGGGCTGGGGGGCGGCTACTGAAATGGCAACTGGCTTGGATTCAGGTTGCAAAAAAGTAAGACTTGTTTTTTTTAGGTAATTCAGTTCAGAACCTTTTATTTGGGAGACAAGTTAACTAGTCGAACTTGAATATTACTAATACTTCTGGTTGTGTTATTTAAATGTATTCTGCTATAATCTCAGAAGTGGATTAACCTTTTTCACTTACGACTGGTCCACCCACAACTAACTGATCCCTTAATGAACACCTACAAGTTAGGAATTGAACCCTTCGTCTTCTCTCCCTGTCCTTCCCACCTTCTCCTTTTGAATATATATAACAAGATTTCATCCTGTACCCCATAGACCTCTTCTGGCTCCTGCTGAAGGGTGAGATGGGTAGTGACTGGCTAGGTTCATCGCTTTACTGATGGGGGTACATGACATCTGAAGAGAAGCCCCATCTTTTTCTTCTCTCCCTTGTGGCAAGACCTGGCCCTATCACCCACTGATGAGGAAGGGACGCGTCAAACATTAAACTATACCAGAGAATGTGCTTCCAGTCGTTACTGTTCAATACTGTGTTTCTCCCTTGGACAAGGCTTACTCCTTGGGTCAACATTGAATATGTGTAATTCTTCTTTTTTTTTTTTTTTTTGGAAGCCCCAATTCTGTAATCATTTATATAGAAAATTATACACAGCTCCTTTAAGCACAATTAGGCTGCAGATTTCCTTTAATGAGGTTGCTGCCAGGCCTGGTACAGTCCAGACTAAACAAGGAGGATGCGGCGGACTGGCTTGGTATATGGTGGTTGATCTCAGACTACCTCCCTTTGTCGTCTCCTTCTGAGGGTTGGACTGCAGAGGGCTGTAATTTGTCACTGATCTTCAGGGCTCTTTAATTGTGTCCTATTGAGTTGATTTGTTTTGCTGAATGCCATCTGGTCAGTTTTTGAGATTTTCTCACCACAAGTCTGGCCGTCACCGGACATGAACTGCTTTTTTTGTTGTTGCAGGAAGTGCACGCGTGTTGAGCGGTTATCTCCAGGATTCAGAGCTGCAGTCCAGGAAGTGCTTCCGACATGCCGCTTTCCACGCGCAGGCAGCGGATGTTGGTTGCCTGCTGTAGTCATAGCAGCACCCCTGTAGATGCCTTCATATGGGCATGTAATGCGAGCAGGTGCCTACCTAGTTTTACGTAAACCTTAATATGAGCAAATAACGTATTTGTAGGTGGTCCTGAGACATATGGGCGTACACTGATTTACAGAGGATCACACTGTGTTGTACAGTGGAGAAGCTGCTGCTGGAACTCAGGAATCCTACCTTTACTGTTGACTACAGAGGACCCGAATCACTCGTATGGAATTCCTGAGTGCTCATAAAACATTGAGTGTATTCATGCATTGGACATTCTGGTTCACAGAACTGTGATTTTTGCAGGCTGACGATCATTAATTGCACTTATGGTTAAAAGTCTGCGTGCAGCGATGATTTACTCCTGTAATACATCTAGTAGTAGTGGCCGGAAAGGGGCTGATGAAGGAGGGGTGGATAGGAGTGCAATAGTCTGTGTTCATCGAAGGGCTTGTATGTTGACGAGTAGTCGCCAATATTTAGCACGTAGTGGCCCAGTTCAAATGTAGGAGTAAGGTTTTTTGCAAAGTGGGGAGGAAACAATACAACTATTGATAATATATTTATGTTATCATATGGAGCGCATATAATGCCTTTGGAAAGGCTATGTATTGTCAACTGGGACTTTTTTCCTTGGTTTTGGGGTTCCATTGCAGACCATGCTGTGTGTGTAGCAAGGGGGCCCCAGGGCCTAAAGAAGAAACTGCCCTATATTTTTTAGTAAAAGACTGCCATAAATGGGGTGCAGCTACCCCGTCACAACCCTGAGCACCGCTGCTGGGCGGTCTGTAATATTGATAGCTCCTCCCCTTTCTGGAAGGTTGAACCTCCTACAGGCAATCACAGAGTACCTTTGAATGTTTTGTGCTTTCCAGAGCGCATAACCGAACTAGAACAATTGATCCCTGTGGAAGATGGCTAAGACCCAGACAAGTGATTGCACAGCATGCACATAGCAGTAAACTCCAGTTATAGTGTATGTGCTGCTGAAGCAGAACCTTCCCTTACTCAGGAGTACGACAAGGTTCTGCTCAACAGAGGCTTGCTGTGGGATTCTTCCCTTGCGGCTGTCGTTCTCCTGACATGCAGCCCATGAGCACAACTGGAACCACCCACTTCCACATGGTGACACACCTTCTGCTGAACTGCTTCAGTCTTGGAACAAAGCCACTTCTGCATAGGCCAGGGGGCTGGGCAGTGTTGCGTCCATGCATATTGATGTGCTAGTGAGCCTGCCCGCCTAGTGAAGGATGAGGGCACCATTGATGGTGGGAGAAGTATAGCCAGCATCATCTGAAACCGAACCTGCCCTTCGCAGAGCGGATACTCGTTGTCATCTGCAATAGCGGGTTTATACGAGTATTTTGGGATGGATTTTCGCTTCCGTTTCACCCAGGAGTTGAAATGGTGCATCCCACCCTGTGGACTCCCATAGACTAGATTATGGGATAGCTCTCTATGTAGTTCTGTACATGTCAAGGGTATGTGTCTTATGCTCCAACCATTCAGAAAGGCTCCTGCTCTAAAACCAAAGGGCAGCTCCTTAGGCGTGGAGGCCACGGTGCACTGTTGGTCCTCGGGCATTAAGCTTGGTCCGACTGCCCCACAGCAGTATGGCCACCATCGACAGAGGGAGGCTTCACCTGTAGCCTTACATTGATGCTGGTGTAAAACAGATGTGCAAATGTCATCATGACTTCTTGACCGTCGCATCAACATGCTTATTTGTGAATGCAAGATTGTTTCTGGAGCACCAGGTACCACGACACACCTGCTCCAGGTCTGAGCTGTGAACCGAGATGCAAAAAGCCCTTACTTAGTCATCTGACAAGTGTCAATAGGAAGCAAGATCGCAGAGTTAAGAGGATCTACCAAGTCGACGGGCACCAGACAATGGAAGAAAGAGTAGGACCTTGGAATGTTGAGAGCTCCGTTGACGACAGTAAAATAGCTCCCGGCTTAGAATGACCAGTGTGAGCCTGGAGCTCCAACATTCCAATGCGTTTCTTCCTGTTTCTCCCCTTTCATTTTAGAACATTCTAACCTTGGTTAATTAACTCTGAGCCTAAATTGCCCCATCTTTCAGGTTGTACCTTGGTTATGTTAAGTGCTTGTGGGTATTGACAGAGTGGTCCAGTGGTTTGTCACAAGCAATTTGTACACGTATTTTTTTGATAAAAAAAGCTGATGAAAGAATGTAAATGAAGTGTAAATAAGTCCTCAAAATACCCATATTTTCAGGGATAGTTTTCTGTGTTGGGGGAAATAACTACAAAAAGCAAATGTGCAAATACGTGTACTCCTGTGCACTGTCCACAATTAGTAGTAAGTGTACAGGAGCAGCAGTACCCATGGAATTCTGTGACTGATGTAGACCTGTGAGCGTTCTCCTGGGGATTTTTTTACCCCACAAACATTTCTAAATCTGTGCACATTTTACAGTTGTATTGTCTTCCTGTGCTGACCGTTGATACCCCTGTGCTGGAACTGCATTGAAGTTACACATTCGTGTCCAGAATAAGTCTTAACGGGAAAACATAAATTGGATCTGAATTATTTTGTTGCGTTTGTTTTGGTGAATCTATATTTCTGTAACCCATTTTGCCTAATCAATGAGTGTCATTTTAGGAAAATAAAATCTAGTTTTCATGGTATTTTCCTGCTTTGCCCCTCTGTAAGGTCCATGTTGTCTTCTGTGATTTAATTATTATTTTATCTATTTACAGTAGTGTAACTCTCAAGCTCTCAGCCTGCACTACTACTGTAGATGAAGGGTAACAATTCTTGGTGGAAGATTGTGATCGGCGTGTGGTTTATCTCTGGGTGTATATTTTATATCAGGTGCAGAGAGCGCGTGACAGAAATGCATTGTAGGGAAAGAAGGGCAACTAGTGACAAAGGGAGGAAGTAGGGATACAAAGGAAACTGAAAGAAAAATATAAGGAGACAGGAAGTGTGCGGTGGGGGAAAACAGAGGCATGGTGTGGAATTAAGGTGAGGAAGCCTCGGCAGCCCCCGTCCCTTCAGAAAATATTTGCCCCTGCACTCCATCTTTTAAGTGTTTACTGTTTTTACTCAGGCACAGTAAAAATGTGCGTCATGCACATGCACTTCGATCGTGGCTCTAGTGTTGGCCATTGAACCTCATTTCAGTTTTTTTTTTTCATGAGAATATCTTTGACCCCTGACTCAAACACGGTAAATTTCGTCTCCGCCTCGGTTCCGTGGAGAGGTCGGCCGCGCATGCGTGCAGTGAATCCCGGCCTGGGCACTCGTTGAATTTCTCACATTCAGCTCAAATGCTTTCCCTCGGCTCCCCTCCCCCATGCACCGAGGCATCCACGCGCTTCTCGGGCTGGACTCTGCTGCCCTCTGCTGCTCACTTGATGAAATGAAATCAAAGCCTCCCCGAAGCATTGCAACTAATGCAAGGTCAGTAAAATGCACTATTGGCGCGAATGTCACCAGAAGAAAGGAAAAGGAAAAAACAAGCATTTACAATGCAACGGTCTCGCCTTTGCAAAAGTTAGAGCTATTGGCATTGTAAATGACAACATTTCTATTTATGTTTTGGTTTTGAAAACTGATAAATAAATGGCATTTTATTTTACAATGCCAATAGCTTAATCTCTCGCAAATGCGATACCAATTGCATTTGCACCCACACACACACACAGAGCCCCACACACACACAGAGCCACACACACACACACAAACAACCACACACACAGCCACACACACACACACACACACAGAGCCACACACAGACACAGAGAGACCCACACACAGGGGCTCCCCATTACGCGGCACAGCTGAGGCTCTGACGCAAGCAGGACATCTCCTTGTAGGATTTATACTATGATGTAAAGTGGTGGCAAACGCGTGCGATATTTTGTAAGTTGCAAGAGGATAGGCGCGAGAATGATGTGATCTGGGTCAACTGCAGATACTGAAAACAAGATATTTTATTTTTTTGGTGTATACATGTAATGAAGCAGATGTGGATCTAAAGCCATGGCATACCTTTCCAATTCACCCTCCAAGCCCCAAAACGATGGTGATGGCCCTCTGATTGTTAATAATGCAATCACCAGCATCACGCCTCCACTTTCACCCATGAAACAACACAAGCAGCTGCTACTGAAGGAGGACCAATACATCAGTTACCCCCCCCCCCCCCCCCCCCCACCACGCAGGTACCACAAACACTCACCTATGGTGGAGATGAAGGTGGTGTTGAAGGCATCGTCGGAGAAGCAGAAGAGCAGGCAGGTCTTGCCCACCCTGAGTCACCGATGAGCAGCAGCTTGAACAGCAGGTCATACGTCTTCTTCGCCCCCTCCCCCATCTGGTGGCTAAGGCCTGCCACCAGATGGGGGAGGGGGGGTCGGGGGGGGCAGGGGAGGGGGGAAGGATGGGTGCGGGGTGAAGCAAGCCTCTAATCGGGTTGGGGCAGGCGGGTATCTTGGCTCTACACAGGGTCAGCTCTGGGGGAGGTGGGGAGCCGGGTCTGTGTCCTGGAGCGCGCCTGTCACTGGGCGGGCAAAGGTTGTCACAGGCAGGGAGTGGGAAGCCGGGCCTCTTGGGAGGGAGCGCGGACTCACCCACAGGGGGCGCAGCAGTCTTCCTTAAAAAAAAGTGTGCACCTTTTCCTTGTGATGGTCACCAGCTGGTTGCGGGCTCCTTTCTGGCAAGGGGAGGGTGGCAGAGACTGACCAAATGCCCACTCATGGCCGAGTGTCACTTTCGGGGCAACCCGTCCGCATCTCTCTACTTCAAGGTGCCGAAGTGAGAAGAGAACTGGGCACACGCAGGACCCCCTGGAGAATGGGGTGAACTATCGAGCCTTCCTCTCTCCCAGCCTAACTGTGACCACCTGGACCTGCTTCCGGACGGTCGCTCCACCACGCTCCTCCTGTGCTTCAGCTGCTAACTCCCTGGTATCGTTTTCAGCGCGCTGATCACTGAACTGCTGCTACCTTAATATTCTAGCGCCTCACTCGCATAGCGCTTCTATTAATTTCCTGCCTCTCTCAGCGCGACCTCGCTCAGGCTATTGGGTTCACTATTGGCTTGTCTGCGCATGTGTTATCCAGACTACTGCTCAATTTATTATCAGTAATTGTGTTTATTTGATCAGCGCTTGTGCTCAGATTGCGCTTATTGTTAACTCGCTGCATTTTTATTGTTTGTGATACCCCTGCCTGCCTTCCCTCGGACCCTCCATTTTGTTGTTGTTGTTCTCCCCTGACCCGCCCCTCAGCCACACTACCGCCTCCCTGCTGCCCCTCCCACGCTCCGCCCCCTCCACTGTCCATTAATGTCAGATGGTCCCACGCGCAGCGTCCACGCGCTAAGGCCGCGCCGAAGGTGCGCCAAAGATAAGCCCGTCTACGCCCGTCCGCGCCTGGACCGCGCCCAGCGCCAAACCCCCTGGTCCTCGTAATGCCCTCCCCACCCGCATTACTTACACTGCCACCACCCTCCTAGCTCTTAACCCCGGCCGTTCCCCCAACTGCGTCCAAGCCGCTCCTGGACACACCCATGGACCCTTCTCTTGCAACTCCTGCAAGTTCGACGGCTCAAAGAACAACTCCTCATCTACGATCACACAACAGATATCCAACCCCAACCACCTAAATTGCATCCTGCTCAACACCCGATCGGTCCACAGGCACGCCATTGACCTCTGGAACCTACTAGACACCATCTCTCCGGACGTCGCCTTCCTAACAGAAACATGGATGAATGCTTCTTCAGCCCCAGACATCACCATTGCCATCCCGGAAGGCTATAAGATCATTCGCAAGGACCGTACCGGCCACACAGGAGGAGGTATCGCTATCGTCCACAAGAAATCCATCCGCATCTCTACCACCTCGGACGTCAATCTCGCCAACTCTGAACACCTTCACTTCCAGATCCACATCGACCCCAAAACCACACTCAGAGGCACCCTCCTTTACAGACCACCAGGACCCGCGCACAGTTCAGTGAAGACATCACGGACTTCATCACTCCACACGCGCTCCCCTCTGAGGATTACATCCTTTTGGGAGACCTCAACTTTCACCTTGAAAAGAAAAACGACCGCAACACCACCACCCTTTTGGACAACCTCGCCAACCTCGGACTTAAACAACTTGTCACCACCTCCACCCACATCGCAGGTCACACACTCGACCCTATCTTCACCTCCAGCAAACATGTCTCCTTCTGCCACACCACAGATCTCCTCTGGACTGACCACAGCTGCGTTCACTTCACCTACAACAAGCCCACTTCCAACAACCACCCCCAACCCACTCTGCAAAGAAACTGGAACAAAATCACCATCGACCAGATCTCCTCATCGCTTCTTCAAAACCCCCCAGCCCACTCCTCTAACCCAGACCAAGCAGCCACTAACCTCACCCAATGGTTAGCCAACACCGCCGACATCTTAGCACCACTGAAAAAACGACAAATCAAACTAGGCAGCAAGAAGGCCTCCTGGTTCAACAATGATCTTATGAAATCCAAGAAACTCTGCCGCTCCCTTGAGAAGGCCTGGAAAAAAGACCCAACCACCAGTATCGAGGACGCCTTCAAAAACGCCACCCGCATACACCACCAACTGATCCGGACTGCCAAGAGAGCCGCTTTCAAGGACCGTCTAGATAACAACGCCCACAACAGCAAGGAATTTACCAACCCCTCGGCCAACTCCAACGACATCACCCACTCTCAAGCCCTCTGCGACTCCCTAGCCTCATTCTTCCACAACAAAATTGCAGACATCCACAACAGCTTCGACAACCGACCAGAAAACCAACCCACCCAACCCCCTGCAGGACCCCCACCCCCCCTGACCATCCTCAATGACTGGAACCCAATCTCCACTGAGGTCACCATCCGTCTGATGAACTCTATCCATTCAGGATCCCCCACAGACCCATGCCCTGACCACATCTTTAAAAAAGCAGACTCCATCATAGCACCGCACCTCCGAGACGTCATCAACTGCTCCCTCAACTCTGCAACCTTCCCGGAAAGCTGGAAACATGCCGAACTCAGCGCCCTCCTGAAGAAACCCACAGCTGACCCCACCGAACTCAAAAACTACCGGCCTATCTCACTCCTCCCATTCCCGGCAAAAGTCATCGAGAAAGCGGTCAACAACCAGCTCGCCGCCTTCCTCGAAACCAACAAATCCCTCGACTCCTCACAATCCGGCTTCCGAGCCAAGCACAGCACGGAAACCGCCCTCATCGCAGCAACAGACGACATTCGAACTCTACTGGATAATGGAGACACAGTCGCCCTCATCCTCCTCGACCTCTCCGCAACCTTCGACACAGTCTGTCACAGCACCCTTTTACAACGCCTCAGAAACGTCAGAATCCAGGGAAAAGCACTGGAATGGATCACCTCGTTCCTCACCGGAAGAACCCAGAGAGTCCGCCTCCCACCATTCAAGTCAGAGGCCACTGAAGTCATCTGCGGCGTACCCCAAGGGTCCTCACTCAGCCCCACCCTGTTCAACGTATACATGAGCCCCCTCGCAGCCATCGCACGCCAACACAACCTCAACATCATCTCCTACGCCGACGACACTCAACTGATCCTATCACTCACCAAAGACCCGAACACGGCCAAAACCAACCTGCATGAAGGAATGAAAGAAGTAGCCGAATGGATGAAGCACAGCCGTCTAAAACTGAACTCAGACAAAACAGAAGTCCTCATCCTAGGCACCTCCGCCTGGGATGACTCTTGGTGGCCAGAGGCCCTTGGAAAAGCACCTATCCCGACGGACCACGCACGCAACTGGGCGTCATCCTGGACTCCTCACTCTCGATGAACAGACAAGTCAACGCCGTTTCTTCATCTTGCTTCAACATTCTTCGCATGCTCAAGAAAACATTTCGCTGGATCCCCACCGAAACTAGAAAAACAGTCACTCACGCTCTGGTCGCGAGCCGACTGGACTACGGAAACACCCTCTACGCCGGAACCACCGCAAAAATCCAGAAAAAACTCCAACGCATCCAGAACGCTTCAGCCAGGCTCATATTAGACATACTGCGTAAAGAACACATCTCTGGCCACCTGAAAAACCTCCACTGGCTCCCCGTCAATAAGAGGATTACTTTCCGGCTCCTAACCCACGCACACAAAGCACTCTACGAAATCGGACCCGAATGCCTCAACACACGACTGTCCTTCTACACCCCCTCCCGCCAGCTACGATCCTCCAACCAAGCCCTTGCCACTGTACCTCGCATCAACAAAACCACCATGGGAGGTAGATCCTTCTCCTACCTGGCAGCTAAAACCTGGAACTCACTTCCCACTCATCTTCGCCTCACTCAGAACCACCTAGCATTCAGAAAGCAACTTAAAACGTGGATATTTGACTTATAATTCCCCTCCCTTTTTCGAAGCGCCTTGAGACCCTCTGGGTATGTAGCGCGCTATACAAATTTCTGACTTGACTTGACTTGAATTTCTCAATCTCTCTGGTTTCGAGTTGGTGTCAAGCTTGACCCAGGAGGGAAGCGCCGGGATCTGCTGAGAAGTCTATCCCAGCTCTGGGATCGGAGTGCCCATGCGGCTCAGTGATCTCCAGGGTACTCGCTTGTAAGTATCAAGGACCCCCTGATGAGGATGCGACTCCTGGGTCAGGGACAACAATTTCTTGTAGGGATAAATACCCAGGCAGACTGAAAAATACAAAAGCTGGCTGACTCTAAAGACAATATTAAAATAGCACAACATTTATATAAAAAATGATCAAAGCAATGGACTGAAATGATATCAAAAAAATACACTTTAATATAAATATAGGATGGACGTATACATAAAAAGTAAACAAATTACACAATAGACATATTATTTCATGAAGTTCATTTGTTTGTTATCAAAACGTCTTCATAAAGTTTTTTTTAAAAATCCTTTTCTTTCATAACATATGGCTGTATATCATGTGTCAACGCATTTCGACAAACTTGGTTGTCTTCGTCAGGACAGAAACGGATGTTCAGCCAGTTTTTCTAAACAAAAAAGATATACAATGGTAATATTTGAATAGATTTAAAATCACAGTGCATTGCTTTTTTATGAATAATAAAATTATTATAAGACATTTTCAAATATCTCAGCCAGACTAATGTAGTGATACATAGCATTTTTAAAGACGTGGTTGGAAAAGAGCATACATTGTTCATTGTGTCACAATTATCAAAGAAAGACTTTATCTTTAGCAGTTAAACTGCAGACATGTGCTGTGACTTCATAGAAGTCGGTGTGTCATTCATAAAGTCTAATGTTTTAAAATGGTCACCCTAAAGCTTATTAAAAAACGTATTTAGTTCAAAACCCAATTTATGTTTCCTATTTTAGTATATCTGCCAAATTTATTTAAAGTCATTTATGTGAAGAGGCGGCCTATATAGGATTGTATCTAATTTTTGTGAATTACCTGAGTTTATCTGTAGACAAGTATGGGTTATAGGTAGTATCGGACAGTTGTTTATTAAGGGAGATGCATCTGTTGTTCCCAAGGATCGAAGACAAAGAGGATAAAGTCTCTAAATTATTTAAAAACTCCCTGAATTTATAGAGAGTTGGGCTAATATTTAGTCAAAGATGAGGCTAAGGCATTCTATTAACATATGGTTTGGCTAAATCATCCACATAAAACTTTTTTTTCTTACCAAAATTGATAAAATGCCAGAAGGATATACAGTAGTTCTAGGGAGTAAGGCACCTTTCCTTCATAATATTTGGATTCGGTATGTGATAACTGGATAGAAAAAACATATTTAGATTACTGTTAAAGTTTCTTAGATCCACATGATTCATCTGATTCATCCTTATAAAATTAAATGATTGTATTGGGTGCTGATCTCACCTGTTTAGTCAGTGTTCACTGCCTTCATCTTACTACTACCTATTATTATTCATCGTCATTCCTTTAAAAATGTAAAGACAAGGGAGAGAGGTCTCAGGCCTTCAGATCCACTTAGGTCGTCTTATAGCGAATAGTGCACAGGGATGTTTGTGGCTGAAAATAAAATCATAATTGTAAAAATAACATACTTCACAAATGATATATTGTCAGTTGGATATTATGGTTTTTAGATTTTTGTTTCTTACATTTGTTTTATTCTCGTAGGGATGCGCAATCCTCAAATGCTGCTGTCGGTAATCTGAAGCGTGACACAGCAATGGAGACCGTTGTGTGCTTTCACAAGCGCTCAAAGCCCTCGGACGGCACTCTTCTGTTATTTATTACAGTTAGAATACGGCCTCTGAGGATAGAAAGATATATCCATAAGGAATTGGAGACCCGGGTTGGTAATTTTCAGACGGATTCTTAGAATTAAATAAAAACACAGCCTCGACTGTGCATTCCGTCAAGCCGGTATTAGCCTAACAACGAATTGGGGCTTTACATAAACAACCTCCGAAATCACGAGTACAAGTTGTGAGTTTCAAACTGGATTTTCGTCCCACATACAAGAGTAAACATTTTTGAACTCTATCAAGATATCCACTCTTTTCTGAGAAAAATAAGATTAAAGAAGTTTTTCCTACAAAATGATCCTTTGGATCTAGATAATATAAGCAACAATATTGTGGCCTTACCATCAACCTTTACTCCCACACTTCAGCAGGTAGGACCCGAAGTAGGTATTTTTGAGAAAGTCATCTTGAGACGACTTGACCAAGTTTTAAAATTCATACCAAAACCTAGATATAACATATCCAGAGAAGAACATGAATCCCTAGAAAGGTTAAAAAATAATGACACCATTATAATCAAGAATAGTGACAAAGGTGGGGGTATAGTCCTAGTAGATTGTAATGTATATGAGGAAAATATGAATAAAATGCTTAATGATCCTTCATTTTATAAAAAAATCAGAACTAACCCTACTGAGAAAATAGTGAAAACAATAAATAAGCTAACCACAAAAGCATTAAATGAAGGCATAATAAACAAGAAAGAGTTTGAATTTTTGAACACATCAGAGAAAAAGGTTTCCTGTATTTATGGTCTACCTAAGATCCACAAGGATCAGAGAAATCCACCATATCGACCAATTGTTTCGACAATTGGTACCCCTTTAGAAGCCCTGTCAAAATATTTAGATCAAATATTGCGCCCCTATATCTCACTATCAAAATCGTATGTAAAAGATACTGGCGACATGATCGTCAAAGTTGAGAATTTAGCTTTTAATGAAGGTAATGATATCCTCGTAACCCTTGACGTGGAGTCATTATATAGCAATATACCTCAGGCAGAAGCAATAGAGGCCACAATGTGGTTTATTGATCAGCACAAAATTCCTTGCTCCAAGCCATTCATCAAAGATTGTTTGACTTTGGTACTAAAAGAAAATTTCTTTGAATTTGGCGAAGAATTGTTTCTACAGATCAAGGGTGTAAGCATGGGGGCCTCTATGGCCCCATCAATAGCGAACATCTACATGATTCTGTTTGAAAGTAAATTCATCCATAATGAAGTTGCACCGTTCTTCGAATCTGTCTCCCATTGGCACCGCTACATCGATGACATCTTCTTTGTGTGGACCGATGGGAGACAGACTTTGGATGAATTTCTTTTATGGCTGAATTTAACAGATGATAATCTCAAATTCACTGCACATACCAGTGAATCTAAAATTGAGTTCCTTGATATAAACATTAAAAACAGAGATGGGGTTCTAGAAGTGGATTTATACACCAAGCCCACTGCTCGTAACACCCTTTTGCACTTCAAAAGCTACCATCCACGTTGTCAGAAAGACAGCATTCCCTTCTCTCAGTTTCTGAGAGTAAGGCGAAACTGTACCAGCATACATGACTTTGACATCCAAGCTGAGATCATGAAGCGTAAATTTATTGATAGGGGATACCCACATAGGTTAGTCAGAGGAGCATACAAGAGAGCCCGATTTTACGATCGGGACTCTCTTTTACACTCACAGAAACAAAAAACAGATCCTAAACTAGTATGCATAACGAAACATTCAACCATGGACTCTACTATAAGACAAATAATTAATTCGAATTGGCACCTACTAAATGTTAATGACAACGAACAAAAATTACAGAAACCCATGTTCGCCCACAAACGAAATAAAAACTTAAAAGATCAAATAGTCCATTCCCGTCATAAGGGGAACATTAGAAGTACCCCTTTTGTTCAGAAATCTATTAATGGAGCAAATGCCATTAAAGGAACATCTCGCTGTGGTTCCTGTCAATTCTGCGAGAGCATTATTGTAGGCGAAAAAATGGAATTTAACAAAACAGAAATCAGAGCTAAGGAACTCTGGAACTGCAACACAAAGAACGTTGTATACTTAATTGTCTGCCCCTGTAACCATGGCTATGTTGGCGAAACATCCCGTGCAATAAAAATTAGATTAACAGAGCATAAGTCAGCCATCAAAACTGGAAAAACAGCTGCACCTTTAGTGAATCATTGTCTAGAGTATAACCACAAACCAGAAGAACTAAAATGGCGCATTCTGGAAAGGATACAGCTGCAAAAGAACCAAGGTGGGGATAAAATCCGCAAAAAGAGAGAGGTCTTTTGGATCTTTACTCTCTGTACCTTTAATCATGGATTAAATCATGAGCTGCCATGGGAGAATGCGATAATTTAATACCATTATAATTTTAATATAAGTAGGATCAAGTTTAGATAGATGGATTTATATCCACACGCTGAATCGTCACCTATGACTGGTCTCTTGAATTAGAAAACACCCCTGTGGTTTTCCATGGTCCATAGTTTCAAATTAGCAACCCCTCTGCCGTTTTTAGGTCTCGCCTGTCGATGCGCATGCGCATCGAGCAAGGCGAGAGTATTGGCACTTATCCGCTCTTTATCCACACTGCAAGGAATCGTGGCGATTCCTTGCAGTGCACGAGAAATTTAAGCTCAATGCGCATGCGCATTGAGCTTAAATGCGCGTGCACATGCCCCCAGCCGCCTACTCTCTCTCACAGCCTCCCCCAGCTCCGCCCCCTCACTACTTGATTGCACGGCCGCTAGGCCGTGCCTCCCCTACTCTCCTCCCCCCTCCTCCTCTCCTCCCCTGCCTGCCTGCCGCTAGGCCGTGCCTCCCCTACTCTCCTCCCCCCTCCTCCTCCTACTCTCCTCCCCTGCCTGCCTGCCGTGTCGCACCTCTCCCCTCTCCGCCCCCTCCCCTGCCCGCCCCCTCCCCTGCCCGCCGTGTTACGGTGAAAGGCTTGTTTCCGTTTCTCTCTCTCCTTTCAGGTATTCCCTTCCTGTATTCTTTTTCCTCGAGCTTTACAATATTTCTCCCAAGTGCCCCCACCTTCTACCTTTGTCCCTCAATTTAAACATTTTCCTTCGGCCTCCTTTTCAATTATGCTCCTCAATTTTCTGCCTTGAGGTTCAGTCGCCCCCTTCAATGGCCTTCCTCTCCTCGTCCTTCCTTCCTCTTGCCTCTCTCCTCCGTTCCCGGTTCCCACGCTGCCTGTCCCTGCCTGTCTTTGGGGTCTCCGTCTTCTTTGGTTGTCCCTCCCCTTCCCGCCGTGTCGCATTTCTCCTCCCCCCTCCACTGGTCCCCGCAGCCTCCTCGAGTGAAGCCCCTGCCTGCGCCAGCCCTGCCTGTGAGTACCGCGTGCCTGCAGCAGCTCTCCGAATTCGACTGCCTCCTGCAGGCGACCCCTCCCTTACATGTTACTGCTCCATGTCTGTGACCGCATCGTTTCTCTCCGCCTGTGACTGCTCCTGCCTGCGATTGTTCGTTGACTGTAACTGGTCTCCAGTTGTGTGTGTGCGCTCTGTAACTGCTGCACACATGAGCCTGCTCCTGCGATTGCTTCCTGTCCGACTGTTTCTTGTGTTTGTTTAACAGTTTATTCTGACCAATTGATTTACAGTTCACATTCGGGATTTCACACGGTTTGCGAAGTTAGCTGGAAACTAAGTATATGCTGGGGCTTTGTCAGGTACATGCAAACGAGAGCAAACTTACTCAAACACAACTCCAGACCTTCCTGAAGTAAAATCCTTGTCTGACTGGCGCAGAGTTAAAAGAGGCGAACGCGCTGTCGTCGTTTGCGTTCCAACTTAAATATATCGCGCCAAAAGATTAAAAGCAAAGAAGAGCTCACTCACGCGCACACACGCAAATAGTTGTAACTTTTACAGCGCGTGCCTCTTGAATTTACGTAGCAATTCTCGCGTCATTGTTGATAAAAAAAACACGTGCTCAATTATACTATATCCAATCCTGGCTGCCCCGCTACAGTATTTGCACTGAATTATTGCTCGCCCATGTCAGGCTTCGTTTAGCGCTTGCAAACGGATGTAGATTTAATATAATGTTACCCGTCTTCAGCCATGGTTCTTTCCTTCGCGTTTTGCCTCGTTGACTCTGCGAGAACCCCTTTAACTTCCACGGCTCAGAACCGGAACGCAGCAGCCAGTCGGATACCAAAAGCAAACGAAGCCATAATCGTTGTCGCCCCACCGTCGCTCTCTTCCACAGGTTTCCCATCTCTTCGGACATCCGCTTCCAGGAACATACAGTTTCCTCTTTTGGTCACCATATAGCAGTGGGAGTCTAATGCTAAGCCTGCCGCTGCGTTTGGGTTTGAAGTTGAGCAGGCTGTGATGTCCTCGCTTCCAGGCACTGTATCTGACCCTCGGGCGCTCTCTGCTAATAGCCAGTCAAGCCCCAGCACTGTCTGCTCTTATTTTTTTCTCACTCACCCTCACTCACCCTCACTCACCCTCACCCCCTCCCTCACCCCCTCCCTCACCCTCACTCACCCTCACTCACCCTCACTCACCCTCACTCACTCACCCTCAACCCCTCACCCTCACTCACCCTCACTCACTCACTCACCCTCAACCCCTCACCCTCACTCACCCTCACCCTCACTCACCCTCAATCCCTCACTCACCCTCAACCCCTCACCCTCACTCACCCTCAATCCCTCACCCTCACTCACCCTCAATCCCTCACTCACCCTCAACCCCTCACCCTCACTCACCCTCAATCCCTCACCCACACTCACCCTCAATCCCTCACCCTCACTCACCCTCAATCCCTCACCCTCAATCCCTCACCCTCACTCACCCTCACTCACCCTCACTCACCCTCAACCCCTCACCCTCACTCACCCTCACTCTCACTCACCCTCACCCCCTCACCCTCCACCCTCACTCACCCTCAACCCCTCACCCACCCTCAACCTCAACCCCTCACCCTCACTCACCCTCACCCTCACTCACCCTCACCGTCACTCACCCTCACTCACCCTCACCATCACTCACCCTCACTCATCCTCACCCTCACTCACCCTCACTCACCCTCACCCTCACTCACCCTCACCCTCACTCACCCTCACTCACCCTCACCCTCAACCCCTCACCCTCACTCACCATCACTCACCCTCACCCACCCTCACTCATCCTCACCCTCACTCACCCTCACCCTCACTCACCCTCACTCACCCTCACCCTCACTCACCCTCAACCCCTCACCCTCACTCACTCACCCTCACTCACCCTCACTCACTCACCCTCAACCCCTCACCCTCACTCACCCTCACTCACCCTCAACCCCTCACCCTCACTCACCCTCACTCACTCACCCTCAACCCCTCACCCTCACTCACCCTCACTCACCCTCAACCCCTCACTCACCCTCACTCACCCTCACTCACTCACTCACCCTCAACCCCTCACCCTCACTCACCCTCAACCCCTCACCCTCACTCACCCTCAACCCCTCACCCTCACTCACCCTCAACCCCTCACCCTCACTCATCCTCAATCCCTCACCCTCACTCACCCTCAACCCCTCACCCTCACTCACCCTCAATCCCTCACCCTCACTCACCCTCAACCCCTCACCCTCACTCACCCTCAATCCCTCAGCATCACCCTCACTCACCCTCACTCACCCTCAACCCCTCACCTACCCTCACCCTCAACCCCTCACCCTCACTCACCCTCAACACCTCACTCACCCTCACTCACCCTCACTCACCCTCACTCACCCTCACTCACCCTCACTCACCCTCACTCACCCTCACCCACCCTCACCCACCCTCACTCTCACTCACCCTCAACCCCTCACCCTCACTCAACCCCTCACCCTCACCCACCCTCAACCCCTCACCCTAACTCACACTCACCCTCACCCTCACTCACCCTCACTCACCCTCAACCCCTCACCCTCACACAGTGCAATAGGTCTCGGAGCATTTGAGTTAGAGCTTTTAGAAATGTTTATGGCTTTTTTTTTAAATTCTTTAGCATTGGCTACAGGAAACAAAAATGCTAAAGATTTACAAAAAACCCATAAACAATTCTAAAAGCACTAACTCTAATGCTGCGAGACCTATTGCATTTCCAATGCTTGTTATTTGTAGGTAATATGCTGCCCAATACTGGCGCCTTTAATTAAGACACACATAAATAGAGTACTGCTTTAAAAATGGGCGGAACATTCCCAGGACGCTGTCAGGGGGGCGGAGCCTATCCAGGAAATAAAAGAGTGCCTCTTGTGCACTATAGTCAACCATTCCCGCTGTGACGAGGAGGTGGGAGAGATCGATGCGCTACAGCACCACGATTAAGGTAATGACTCGGACATTTATGCGGGAACCCCTAGCTAGCGGTATCACTACTTGGTAACCCGCACTCGCTAGCTTGGACTTTGTTTTTTAAAGCCCCACTCCGTTTTCTCGGCCAAGCCCGGGTTTACGGAATGCTCTGTTTATCTGAGCTCTTTTAATTTCTTAAAATCCAGTTTGAAACTCACAACTTGTACTCGTGATTTCGGAGGTTGTTTATGTAAAGCCCCAATTCGTTGTTAGGCTAATACCGGCTTGACGGAATGCACAGTCGAGGCTGTGTTTTTATTTAATTCTAAGAATCCGTCTGAAAATTACCAACCCGGGTCTCCAATTCCTTATGGATATATCTTTCTATCCTCAGAGGCCGTATTCTAACTGTAATAAATAACAGAAGAGTGCCGTCCGAGGGCTTTGAGCGCTTTTGAAAGCACACAACGGTCTCCATTGCTGTGTCACGCTTCAGATTACCGACAGCAGCATTTGAGGATTGCGCATCCCTACGAGAATAAAACAAATGTAAGAAACAAAAATCTAAAAACCATAATATCCAACTGACAATATATCATTCGTGAAGTATGTTATTTTTACAATTATGATTTTATTTTCAGCCACAAACATCCCTGTGCACTATTCGCTATAAGACGACCTAAGTGGATCGGAAGGCCTGAGACCTCTCTCCCTTGTCTTTACATTTTTAAAGGAATGACGATGAATAATAATAGGTAGTAGTAAGATGAAGGCAGTGAACACTGACTAAACAGGTGAGATCAGCACCCAATACAATCATTTAATTTTATAAGGATGAATCAGATGAATCATGTGGATCTAAGAAACTTTAACAGTAATCTAAATATGTTTTTTCTATCCAGTTATCACATACCGAATCCAAATATTATGAAGGAAAGGTGCCTTACTCCCTAGAACTACTGTATATCCTTCTGGCATTTTATCAATTTTGGTAAGAAAAAAAAAGTTTTATGTGGATGATTTAGCCAAACCATATGTTAATAGTATGCCTTAGCCTCATCTTTGACTAAATATTAGCCCAACTCTCTATAAATTCAGGGAGTTTTTAAATAATTTAGAGACTTTATCCTCTTTGTCTTCGATCCTTGGGAACAACAGATGCATCTCCCTTAATAAACAACTGTCCGATACTACCTATAACCCATACTTGTCTACAGATAAACTCAGGTAATTCACAAAAATTAGATACAATCCTATATAGGCCGCCTCTTCACATAAATGACTTTAAATAAATTTGGCAGATATACTAAAATAGGAAACATAAATTGGGTTTTGAACTAAATAAGTTTTTTTAATAAGCTTTAGGGTGACCATTTTAAAACATTAGACTTTATGAATGACACACCGACTTCTATGAAGTCACAGCACATGTCTGCAGTTTAACTGCTAAAGATAAAGTCTTTCTTTGATAATTGTGACACAATGAACAATGTATGCTCTTTTCCAACCACGTCTTTAAAAATGCTATGTATCACTACATTAGTCTGGCTGAGATATTTGAAAATGTCTTATAATAATTTTATTATTCATAAAAAAGCAATGCACTGTGATTTTAAATCTATTCAAATATTACCATTGTATATCTTTTTTGTTTAGAAAAACTGGCTGAACATCCGTTTCTGTCCTGACGAAGACAACCAAGTTTGTCGAAACGCGTTGACACATGATATACAGCCATATGTTATGAAAGAAAAGGATTTTTAAAAAAAACTTTATGAAGACGTTTTGATAACAAACAAATTACCTTCATGAAATAATATGTCTATTGTGTAATTTGTTTACTTTTTATGTATACGTCCATCCTATATTTATATTAAAGTGTATTTTTTTTATATCATTTCAGTCCATTGCTTTGATCATTTTTTATATAAATTTTGTGCTATTTTAATATTGTCTTTAGAGTCAGCCAGCTTTTGTATTTTTCAGTCTGCCTGGGTATTTATCCCTACAAGAAACTCCAGGGTACTCGCCGCAGCTCTGCTCCAGTCCTATCTTTGCAGAGAGCAGTTGGATGTAAGGCAGGTAGATCGAGGAAGGGTCTGAAGCAGCCTCTTTCCAAGGTGTGAAGTGACCCCCGCTATTTGCTGATCTCACGTGAATCTTATCAGGCACTCCCTGGTGCCTCAGCATGAAGGTGTCTGTCAGCCCAGCTCCGGAAATCTCAGGCCACTTTTGAAGAGAAGGGAAAAAGGCAGGAGGAGGGCGCGTTCTGGAGAGAGGCAGTGCGTGGGGGCGAGGACAGAGGCGACGTCTTGCCCCTAAGGGAGCCTGTGGTGTCCGTACAAAACCGCAGCAGCAGCCGTCAGAACTCCCCTCCGCTGCCCCTCAGATTACACTATTGAACACGGGGAGCCGAGCCTCTCCCATTACTTTTTGTATGTTTGATTTTCCTGCACAATGCAGCCTCGTAATTACAGAGGCATGAAAACCAGTGTTACATTGACATGCAATGGGCAACCACTGGAATCGTGGTGATTGCCTTCCAATCACCACCATCGGAAGCCATGCAGCGTTTTTGTGTCACTACCACTGGGAACCTAAATGCACTTGGTAAATGCATTTAACACAAGCATTTGCAATGCAATAGGTCTCACATTTATGCAAGTTACAGCTATTGGCATTGTAAATAACAATGCCTTTTATTTAGGTTTTAAAAACAAAAACAAACAAAAAACGCATTGTTATTTGCAATGTCAATAGCTCAAACTCGTTAAATGCGAGACCTATTACATTGCAAACCGTTGCTAATAACATTTCGCAGAGGCAGTGGTTTGGGGAAAGGCAATATACATATGTGGGCCACTTCTTTTAGCGTGCCCGGGCTGATTTTTAATCCCAATCCGACCATTGCGCCAGCTGTGCAATTTATTTTGTTTCTTTTGTACTGTACACAACACCTAAATAAACTAATACATATCTTGCATGGAAAAAAATATTCTAGGTCTAGGAGAACTTTGCCTGTTCTTTTTGGATTCTTAGACATTTTGCCTTTGCACCCCCAAACTCTGAATCATAATAATTCCATAGCAGTCACGAGTAAAGACAAGATTGTGTGTTCCAAGCCTCTAGTTAGATGGTGTGAGTGACTAGAGCTCTCCTCTGGAGAGAATGATACTGCGCGTTACAAGCCTCTTTGTGTACCAACCTAATCACATGGGCGGTATGACGTCAGCGCCTTGCAAGCCTCACTCTGGCTTATTCTCCAGCCAGTGGATGTTTGTTTAAAGGCAGGAGTGAACGGATGGAGGTCTGTGATTTTTAACGCAAGACGTCGCTGATTGTGACGTCGGCGGCCTGGGCGGTTGCTAGGACGAGGCTGAGGGTCTCCGGAGGAGTCGGTAAGGAGTGTGCAGGGGTCTGCTAGTTTGCGTTGTGGTGGCGCGGTGCTCTCCTTTATTTTGCCACCCCGTGTTTTCGGTGCAGTACCCTAGTGTTGTGTGCCAAACTGTTGACCATTTGTGCAGTGTGTCCCCACAGCTTCTTGTGTTATGCTCAGGAATGCTTCAACAATAACAAGTAACGCTGCCAGTAGCCGATGGGGCGAAAGTGAAAATGCATGTGGGAAGCAGGACAGGAGATGTGCACGTGGCTGTACATGTGCGTCCACAGACCCCAATTGCCGCGCGTGCCCCGGTCTGTACCACTTGGGAGGCAAGACAATCACGATAGGTCTCGCTGGCGACAGGGCTTTCGTGCTGCAACGCCAGTCGAGACCTAAAAACATGCGCGCAGTGGTGAGTTTTCTGGAGGGAAGGGGGCACCCCGCATGGGGTTATGAATGCAACACAGGCTGGGCCCGGGGAGGAACTGCCAGTCCTCTGTCCAGGAAAGGCTTCACTTCTGACTTCATGCAGAAAAACCAAGAAGCTGGAATTAAAATGTTTGTATGAGCAGGTTTTCAGTGGGATGAAAAATCTGCTTACACAGGCCTCTCTGTTTTTGCCCTCACCATCATTGAGAAAAAAAAGACATCTTAATTCTGCAGCCGCACCACCCTTCACAGCCTTTGATGTAACTTCAAAACGACTCCTTATAGTACTTTCACAGTCTCATCATTTCAGAATGGAGGCAATCTCAATATCATATACAACAAACCCATAGTTGTTGCTTATTTAGCTTATGCAACTAATGACCATTGACAAAGGCAATAGTCCTGTCAGTATTTAGAGAAAAAAGTATTTTTCAATATTTCTAAAGTTTCTTTATTGAAAAATGCACTCGGTCCATTCAGCAATAATCTCATGGAATCTTAAATTCCAGCTGTGAACCTTAAATCAGATTGTGGAACTTCAATTACATTGTGAACCTTAATTTACAATGTGAACCTTATGTTAGTGAACCTTAAATTCCATTGTGAGCAGTGCATTAGATTGATTTAAGGTTGACAATCTAATTTAAATTTCACTATCTAATTTAAGGTTCACAATCTAACTAACATAAGGTCTTCACTCTAATTTAAGGTTCACAATCTAATTTAAATTTCACATAATGCGCACCTTATGTTAGATAAGTTTGAGACTCATGTTAGATTGTGAATCTTACGTCAGTTAGGTTTTGACTCTTATGTCAGTTAGATTGTAAATGTAAATGTAAATGTGTATATACTTGTAAAGCGCACTGCCGCCCCGTCTCGGGGCATCCTGGTGCTGTATACCGCTGTGGAACCCATCCTGGCTTTCCCTGTGAGATGCCCCCTCCAGGGCACCCCCAAGGTGAAGCCAGGCATCCCAGCACTGTTGGGGCCGTTGTGGAGATTAAGCAAGCTATTGCCCAGAGTTGCAGAGTGGGACCCATGATTAGAGTAGGAACCGAGGCCAGAATTATCGAGTCTGCGGACATTGAGCCCAAGACACTGCCGCATCGGGAATTGAACCCTGGTCCCGGGCCTGACCTCCGCTTCAGGGTCTGCCGCTTCTAACCAGTGAGCCACACTTCTCCATTGTGAATCTTATGTTAGTTAGATTGTGAATCTTATGTTAGTTAGATTGTGAATCTTATGTTAGTTAGATTGTGAATCTTATGTTCGTTAGATTGTGAATATTATGTTAGTTAGATTGTGAATCTTATGTTAGTTAGATTGTGAATCTTATGCTCGTTAGATCGTGAATCTGATATTAGTTAGATTGTGAATCTTACGTCAGGTAGATTGTGAATCTTATGTTAGTTAGATTGGGAATCTTATGTTAGTTAGATTGGGAATCTTATGTTAGTTAGATTGTGAATCTTATGTTAGTTAGATTGGGAATCTTATGTCAGGTAGATTGTGAATCTTACGTCAGTTAGGTTGTTAGTATTATGTCAGTTAGATTGTGAATCTTATGTTAGTTACATTGTGAATCTTATGTTAGTTAGATTGTGAATCTTATGTTAGTTAGATTGTGAATCTTATGTTAGTTAGAATGTGAATCTTGTGTTAGTTAGGTGGTAAGTCTTATGTCTGTTAGATCGTGAATCTGATATTAGTTAGATTGTGAATCTTATGTTAGTTAGAATGTGAATCTTGTGTTAGTTAGATTGGGAATCTTATGTTAGTTAGATTGGGAATCTTATGTTAGTTAGATTGTGAATCTTATGTTAGTTAGATTGGGAATCTTATGTCAGGTAGATTGTGAATCTTACGTCAGTTAGGTTGTTAGTATTATGTCAGTTAGATTGTGAATCTTATGTTAGTTACATTGTGAATCTTACGTCAGGTAGATTGGGAATCTTATGTTAGTTAGATTGGGAATCTTATGTTAGTTAGATTGGGAATCTTATGTTAGTTAGATTGGGAATCTTATGTTAGTTAGATTGTGAATCTTATGTTAGTTAGATTGGGAATCTTATGTCAGGTAGATTGTGAATCTTACGTCAGTTAGGTTGTTAGTATTATGTCAGTTAGATTGTGAATCTTATGTTAGTTACATTGTGAATCTTATGTTAGTTAGATTGTGAATCTTATGTTAGTTAGATTGTGAATCTTATGTTAGTTAGAATGTGAATCTTGTGTTAGTTAGGTGGTAAGTCTTATGTCTGTTAGATCGTGAATCTGATATTAGTTAGATTGTGAATCTTATGTTAGTTAGAATGTGAATCTTGTGTTAGTTAGATTGGGAATCTTATGTCAGGTAGATTGTGAATCTTATGTTAGTTAGATTGTGAATCTTGTGTTAGTTAGATTGTAAATCTTATGTCAGTTAGATTGTGAGTTGTGTCAGTTCGATTTTGAATCTTATGTTAGTAAGTTTGTGAATCTTAAGTTTGGCCTTCATCTTTGATCTGTTCCATTTTAAAATGGAGAGCTTGAATTCAGAGTCCTGAGTTTGCTTTGTACTTGTTAGTTTGGCATAGCTCTTTGTTTTTAATTACCTTTTGTACATAATTATTTGCTAGAAAGTCTGTTTTAATGTAAGGAAAGGACTACATACCTTGTAACTAAGGCTCCATGTTTTCTGTTTTTACAGATTTTTACAGATGAATACAGACAGAAACAATGTGTTTTCTTTCTGCATTTATTTTTAAAAGTGGATAGATACAGAAAATTGTGCTGCTCTTAAGTGACTCTCTGTTGTCTTTCATGAATTGTAGCCCAACAGCTGACCAGATGGACAGCATGGGAAATCAAAAAACAGGATGACATTTCTTTAAATAATAGCATATGTCAACATGCATTTGTGGTATAATGTGAATATTTAGTGGATGTATTTTTACATAATATTTGGCAACTTAAATAGCTAAATCACGACAGACATCAAAGTATGAGTGTGTGTCTATCAGTTAAATGAATAAAGAAATGTACAATTTTACAACTTCATTTATACACAAAACACAAAATAAAGTGGACAAATACAGATAAAATGTCCAAAAAATAAATATGGATAAATACAGACGGAAATGTTAAAGTAAATACCATAAAACCGGGATGCCTTACTTGTACCCCTATGTAAACTACCGCCACCAGTCTTGAGTCTTCTTCATCAACATGACGCTCAAAACACCAGTCTTGCCAAGTGCCACGCATCAGGCGTTACACTAAAACATTTTAGTGTGGTGCTCTGCACAAATAAGAAGCAGGCAAAGGAGAGTGACTGGAAAGTCAGCCAATGATAACCAATGGGTCATCTCAAGGAACTATCATATTAAGCCCACAACATGTCTTCTCCAGCGAGACAAGTGCATTGCCTGGTAAGCTCGGCCTGAAAAAAATATGAGAGCGAAGTACATGGTTGAAATAATAAAACCAAAATTTGTGGACAGAAATGAGAAACCAATTTAACAAGCATTTGCAATGCAATAGGTCTCGCCTTAGGAAAGTTGGAGCTATTGGTATGGTAAATGACAAATTTTTAATTTATGTGTTTTTTTTTAAATAACATAATTAATAGCTTTGTCATTTACAATGCCAATAGTTATAACTTTCACAAATGTGACACCTATAGTAATGCAACATGTTTTGTATTTACGTGACTTACATGTGTTGATATTACAAAAAAAATGGCTTTTATTTCTTTTGAATAATTAATACTTAAAAGTGATTCTAATTTATAATGGCAATAGCTTAAACTTTTGTAAATAACTTGTGTGAACATTATGTTTAGTGTTCTCACCTTCTAAAGCACTCGCATGCATCGCACCGCCAGAACAGGTGAGTGTGTTGAGGGAGAGGAGGGGTGAGTGGGGGTGGGGTGTGCGCGTGTGTCTGTTGTAGTGTGTCTGTGCGTGCGTGTGTCTGTCTGCGCGTGTGTCTGTTTAAGGGGGGGGGGTGCGTGTGTGTGTGTGTATGCAGTGTGTGTATGTGCGCATGCAGTATGCTACAGACACCATCTGAATGCTATTACGTCACCTAACATCTTTTGTGCAGTATGAATTTCATGATTGGACACGAGATTCATTTATCCAAAGGATTTAAAGTGTTAGCGTCCTATAAAATATAGATTAGTTGAGTTTAACATCGACTACAACTTCTGCAGTATGTTACAGACACCATCTGAATGCTATTACGTCACCTAACATCTTTTGTGCAGTATGAATTTCATGATTGGACACGAGATTCATTTATCCAAAGGATTTAAAGTGTTAGCGTCCTATAAAATATAGATTTGTTGAGTTTAACATCGACTACAACTTCAGGCAGTTTGCCACGATGAACTTTACATAACCTCCCGATACCAACCCAAGGAATTAGCTGTAGAGTTTCCCAATCGGCCGCCTGCTTTCATGTGCGGCCAGTGATAACACTGTCCAAGATGAAGTACTAAAAAATCACTTTTTTCGAAATTAAGCCCTCTGATCAGTTTTAGCCTTCTCGAGGGAATGCGGTAATGATTAATAGAGCCCCTTAAATGACGGAATATGCACCAGGAAGTTTTCACTGAATGAAATATTGTTTCAGCCCTTCATGAGGAGAAACCCAGCTGGAAAAACTACAGCCGAGATCCCAGAGCTCTGATTCCCCTCTTCCAGCATTAATCACATTGAACGCGGCACCCTTTTTATTTATTATTTATCACTCCTCAACACTTGCGCGCGCAATTTTCAACTCCAAAGTCTTGTGTGTCGCGGATATCTTTTTATCAGAACCCCAGACAGCGTTGCTTTTCTTCGGAAGAGCAGGACAAGGGATATTCTCATAGAGAGTGCGCATTTACGATTAGTATTGTTTTAATTACTGCTCGGGCTGTAATTGAATCAGCCGGAGCACTTGGCCTTCCTCCATTTGTAATTTATTTAATTCGCTTTCGGTTTCCGGCCGTTAGAAACATAAGTTAAAGTATCTGTGTCATTTCTTGTGAAGTGTTTAATGTGATTACCCTGTCATGCTTTATTATTGTTACAGTGCTGCTTTTTTGAGGAAGAGATAGGCCGCTCCATTCAGAAGTGCACGGTCACTGCGAGTTTCTTCAGGTTCCCGCCGGGCCGCCGCGCTGCCTGCGGCGACCCGGAAGCGGTTGGCCAGCCGGCCAATCGCAGCGCGGCCCCAACCGGAAGTCCCGCCCCCATCCCGGCACGACAGAGAAGAGACTGTCCGAGGAGCCCCGAGGGCTCCTGATCGAGTCCCGGTCCCGAGATGGGGGACCGGGTGAAGAGCGGCCGGGCGCATGAAGAAGGCGGGGCTCTCATGTGGTGAGAGTGCCCCGCAAAGCGCAACCGCCGCCCGAGAGGCACGCCGAGCACCGCCAGAACAGGTGAGTGTGTTGCGGAGGAGGAGGGGTGAGTGGGGGTGGGGTGTGCGCGTGTGTCTGTTGTAGTGTGTCTGTGCGTGCGTGTGTCTGTCTGCGCGTGTGTCTGTTAAAGGGGGGTGCGTGTGTGTGTATGCAGTGTGTGTATGTGCGCATGCGTGCTGGAGCCTTTGTGTGAATGAGAATATCAGGCAGGGCGACGCGACGTGCACGCTCACGAGCTGCAATCTCCAGGAGGACAGGCTCGTCACAGTCTGCTGTCCACATTCCCTGGAAAGCGGCGACATTAGTTGTCTCTCTAGACAGCAAAGCTTCGCTTTGCTTACGTCTAGGCGAGACCTAAAAATGACTGGATGCGAGGTTTCAACTCCAGTACATTGGGATGTCTGTCTCCAAAATTACCAATAAAAATGTTAATCCTATCTAGAATACAAGCTGCATTGGCACAGACTCCAGGTCCCTCTTTATATATGAACCAACTTTTTGGGATATCATGCCATTTTGTGGCCCTTCTTAGGGCTTTATGGTGACTAAAAGGTGGACATGTCTGTTTTTAGGATTTATGGTTCTACGCAACCCTGTCTGATGAGTCAGTGGAGTGATACACCCATTGACAGGCTCATATTTTGATGCCGTGGTTGAGGTTTGGAATAATGGTAGATCCACACACACTTTCTTCTATCTGAGATTAATACAATGAGTACCGCTGTGTTGCCTTACAAAAAATATATCATCTATCAATAGCGCCAAGAGACCTTCTTCGGTTAAACAGGCTCTCTACAGCGCCAAGAGACCTCCTTGGCTTAAACAGGCTCTCTATAGCACCAAGAGACCTCCTTGGATTGAACATGCTCTCTACGGCGCCAAGAGACCTCCTTGGGTTGAACATGCTCTCTACGGCGCCAAGAGACCTCCTCAGGTTGAACATGCTCTCTATAGCGCCAAGAGACCTTGTTGGGTTGAACATGCTCTCCACAGAGCCAAGAGACCTTGTTGGGTTGAACATGCTCTCCACTGCTCCAAGAGACCTCCTAGGGTTGAGGATGCTTTTTACAGTGCCAAGAGACCTCCTTGGGTTGAACATGTTCTCTACAGTGCCGAGAGACTTCCTCAGGTTGAACATGCTCTCTACAGCGCCAGGACATCTCCTTGGGTTGAACATGCTCTCTACAGCGCCAGGAGATCTCCTTGGGTTGAACATGCTCTCGGTAGCACCAAGTGACCGCCTTGGGTTAAACATGCTCTCGGTAGCACCAAGAGACCTCCTTGGGTTGAACATGCTCTCTACAGCGCCAAGAGACCTCCTTGGGTTGAACATGCTCTCCACAGAGCCAAGAGACCTTGTTGGGTTGATCATGCTCTCCACAGAGCCAAAAGACCTTGTTGGCTTGAACATGCTCTCCGCAGCTCCAAGAGACCTCCTAGGGTTGAGGATGCTTTTTACAGTGCCAAGAGACCTCCTTGGGTTGAACATGTTCTCTACAGCGCCAAGAGACTTCCACAGGTTGAACATGCTCTCTATAGCGCCAAGAGACCTCCTTGGGTCGAACATGCTCTCTATAGCGCCAAGAGACCTCCTCAGGTTGAACATGCTCTCCACAGTGCCAAGAGACCTTTACAGCGCCAAGAGACACCCTCAGGTTGAACATGCTCTCCATAGCGCCAAGAGACCTCTTCAGGTTAAACACGCACTTTACAAATACTTCTATGTCCACCTGGTGGGGGGGACCCTATCTTTCGTGGATATCTAGAGATCTTCAGAAACTGGAAGAGAGATCCCACTCTCATCAGCCACAGCCCTTGTGGTACCCTTGGGATCCCGGCACATGACCTTGGCAGTGTCAGGTGTGCTCTCTGGCAGCCATGACAGGGCTGTGTCACCGGTTGTCATCTACAGATGTAATCTACATCCTCAGCTGAGGTTCGCCTGTACAAGCTGTGATGCTGGACCGCCTTTCGGACAGCACTCTGGGTCAGCGGAGGCCAGGAATGACCATCTGTGGCATTGCCAACTCGTGTGCTGTGATTCAGAACTCGAACGATCTCACTATTGTGTGAATCTGATTCAAAGCGCTCTGCGGTTACCACAAGGCGCTTTAAAGTGCTTCCCAAAGATCCATGTCTGTGTGTCAACCCCAGTCTGTAAGGCCACCTGCGGTCTCTACCATGGTGATTGTATCAAGAAGAACCAGGACTGGAGATGTGTAACGCAGCAGTGAACACTGCCAGTGACTTCGCGGCCACTGAAAACCAGGGGCAAAAGTAGGGCTAATGACCATGGGTAAAGCTGTAGGATGGGCGGCGGCATCATCTCCAAAAGTGCTGAACACCATCAACATACCTGCTCAGTTTTGGTGCTCAGGTATGTACCAGGTGCCGTCTGTCCACCTGTACTGTACCTCTACTGCACTGCTCCTGCGCCTGGCTGACACCCAATGAAATGCACAGCAATGAGGACGTCTGCAAGATGTCTGGGGGGGGGGGGGGGACGTATGCAGGAAACCGTCTGCAGAAAGACGTCTTGCAGAAAGACGTCTGCAGGAGGATGTCTGCAAGAGGACGTCTACAGGATTATGTCTACAGGAGGACGTCTGCTGGATGACGCCTGGGAGTGTACATAAACTGGAGTCCGAGGAGTGGCCGCTTGACCCCCATCAGGAATAATCCTGGAGTTGGAGGCAGCCTGACGCCAGACTATTGTTTTCGTATTTGGTGTAAACGGAAACAGGAAGTGTTGAATAGCACCCTCATCCTGCTGTAGTTTCGGTGTAATGTGCAGTCATCGGCTGGTCCTTAATGCCACGTGCTGGTTCTGAGTGATGGGCTTGGTTAGTACGAAATGGGGTCCCCCGGGAGCTCGATTAGTCGAGGCTTTGCATTTAGTGCGGTTGCGCAGGCGCAGTGGGTCTTGTTTGTTTAGTTTCACTGCTCTTAGGTGACGTTACGTACCCCTTGACCTCGGCGTCGCAGGTTGAACCCTTTGCCTCACCTTTAGCCCCTCAAGCTCTGGTGTTTTCCTCTGAGAGGCCTGTGAAAGGCAGGGTGTGGACACTGCAAAAAGTAAACAAGGCTCTCGCGGCCCTGTTTACGGTCTGATCCT
The DNA here is from genome assembly GCF_964263255.1 of Lissotriton vulgaris. Lineage (NCBI taxonomy): Eukaryota > Metazoa > Chordata > Amphibia > Caudata > Salamandridae > Lissotriton > Lissotriton vulgaris. Next base: position 85,615,027 of record NC_141693.1, read on the forward strand.
GTGGCTCTCGGGTGACCCCTGAGACCAGGGTCAGCAGGGACAGCGCCCCATAACCGACGTCACCCAGAGAGGCCTTTAAAGCTCCTCTGCCCGCTCTCTCTGTTTATCCACACTTGTCTACGTGCTCCTGGGCGCGCCGGCGCTGGTCACTATACAAAAGACACGACCTACTGGCCTTCTCTAGTCTATTTTAAGAAGCCTCGGGGCTTCCGGGGCTTAGAGCCAGGAAGTGCCTAAAATAGAAGGCAGCAGCAGGCCTCGGCGCGGGGGCTGCGCCCAGGGATCCCCGGGGAGGAAGCGCCGGGACAGCCCCGCATTCCTCCTCTTCATCTGCTGTCACACACGGGCCGTCAATCAGCGGGCAATGTGCGCAGGAGCACACGGTGTGTTCCATGTCACTCACACCGGCGCTGCGAGGGAAGGACACGTGTTGTATAGACTCGCAAATGAGCTTGTGCCTTTTGTGCCAGTTGTGCGTGCCATTTCTGGAGCAGATTCCTTCTAGACGTAGTTCTCGTTTCCTGGTGTGTGCTGTCCCACTGGACCCACGCGTGAGTCGACCATGACGGGTACATGGAGGAAAAAAAGGATTGTTTGCCTGAAGCGGGGGTGGCCAATGCCGGCGTAAGAAGGCCGGATCTGTATCACTATTCCAGCATATCCCCATATGGTAAATTTGCACGCCTTGAAATGGAGAACGGTTACACAGTTAAGGATAGCGGAAAATAAAGCATGGGTCCAGCCTTCCATACTAAAGGGTCACGCGGCCCTATTCTATTTAAAGTCACCGGATGTACATTTACAGCGTGTGGATATCCTGATAGCCTGGGATTGACCTGGGCCTACGCTGGACACCCCCGGACACCTCTGGGCCAAGGGGCTATGGGGAGGCCTTCCTCTACCAAGGGTCCGTTACTACTTTATTTATTTTATTTATTTATTTGAGTTTTATATAGCGCTGGCTAGACCCGGAGGTATCAGAGCGCTTTACCTAAGATTCCACAAAATTACATCAGTTACTAGAAAAACATTTCAAGAGCGTAGAAGACGAAATACATGGGGCTTAGAGGGGTAAGGGGGTGGGGTAAAGGGGTAGGAGGGAGATAGGATGCAGAGACGAAGGAGAGTCTGCCCAAAGTCCGGCTGGGTAGGTGTCCGCCGAGGAGGAAGTCCACAGCCCGTATGTTACGTAAGTTTCACTTTTGCGGTTTTGGGTGATAATTTTGCATTTGTCTACTGTAAGGAAACAAACAAGTTAAAGGCAGTTCATAATTTAATTGGAACATGGAAAGAGGGAACCAAAGACAAAAGAACAGGAAGGAGGGATACGGGATGGCGAAATAGGTGAAAGAGAGACCGTTTTATAAACAAAGCATCTGGCATAAGGGTACAGGTGTCACAATTTTTCCAATTTGAGCAGGAAACTTATTTAGAATAGAGTAACTATAGAGCGCTATACGCAACACGTGCCTATAAGTCAAACGCCACAGCTTCAGCACAGGTATAGTGCCTAGACGTCACACGCTACAGCTTCTGAAAAGGCACCTAGAAGTCACACGTGCCAGCTTCTGCACATGTACATGGTGCCTAGACGTCACACACAACAGCTTCAGCACAGATACCTGGTGCCTAGACATGACACAGCTTCTGTACTGGTACCTGGTGCCTAGACATCACACGCAAAAGCTTCTACACATGTACCTGGTGGTGCCTAGACGTGAAATGCCACAGCTTCTGCACATGTTGCTGGTGCCTAGATGTTACACTCCACAAATCCTGTACAAGTACCTGGTTCCTAGATGTCACATGCCATAAGTTCTGCATAGGTTCCACTTGCTCCAACTTCATGCCACAGCTTCTGCACAGGTACCTGGTGCCTAGACATCACATGCGACAGCCTCTGCACAGATACCTTGCGCCTAGATGTAACATGCCATGGCTTCTGCACATGTTCCTGGTGCCTAGATGTCACACGCCACAGCTTCTGCATAGGTATCTGGCTTCTTTACATCACATAAGACGGCTTCTGCACAGGTACCTAGTGCCTAGACCTCACATGCCATAGCTTCGGTACATGTACCTGGTGCCTAGACATGACACGCCACAACTTCTGCACAGCTACCGGTGCCTAGACCTGACACGCCACATAGTCTGAACAGATACCTGATGCCTAGATGTTACATGTCACTGCTTCTGCACATGTACCTGGTGCCTAGATGTCAACCTCCACAGCTTCTTCACAGATGCCTAGATGTCGCACGCCACAGCTTCTGCACAAGAACCAGGTGCCTAGACGCCACACGCCACAGCTTCTGCACATGTACCTGGTGCCTAGATGTCACACACCACAGCTTCTGCACAGGTACCAGGTACCTGGTGCCTAGACGCCACACGCCACAGCTTTTGCACATTTACCTGGTGCCTAGCAGGATCATGCTAGAGCTTCTGCACAGGTACTTAGTGCCCAGACGTCACACGCCATTGCTCTGCTCAGGTGCCTAAATGCCCCAAGCTACAGCTTCTGCACAGTTAGCTGTTGCAGAGGTACGCTGTGTCTCCAAAACACACTCCACAGCTTCTGCACAGGTACCTGGTGCCAAGACATGCCATGCCACAGCTATGTCACATGCAACTGCTTCTGCACAAGTGCCTGGTGCCTAGACATCTCACCCAACGGCTTCTGCTCAGGTACCTGGTATGTAGATGTCACATACCACAGCTTCTACACAGGTACCTGGTGCCTAGACGTCACATCAACAGCTTCTGCATAGCTACCTTGGGTGTAGACGTGGCATGCCACAGCTCTGCATACTTACTTGGTACCTAGACATCACACGGCACAGCTTCTGCACAAGTACCAGGTGCCTAGATGTCACACTCCACACTTCTTCACAGGTACTTGGTGCCTAGATGTTAGATGCAACAGCTTCTGCACAAGTACCTGGTGCCTAGACGTCACAAGCCACAGCTTCTGCACAAGTACCTGGTTCCTAAACGTCACACGCCATAGCTTCTGCACAAGTACCTGGTTCCTAAACGTCACACGCCATAGCTTCTGCACAAGTACCTGGTTCCTAAACGTCACACTCCATAGCTTCTGCACAAGTACCTGGTTCCTAAACGTCACACGCCATACCTTCTGCACAAGTACCAGATTCCTAAACGTCACACGCCATAGCTTCTGCACAAGTACCAGGTTCCTAAACGTCACACGCCATAGCTTCTGCACAAGTACCTGGTTCCTAAACGTCACACGCCATACCTTCTGCACAAGTACCAGGTTCCTAAACGTCACACGCCATAGCTTCTGCACAAGTGCCAGGTTCCTAAACGTCACACGCCATAGCTTCTGCACAAGTACCTGGTGCCTAGATGTGTCACATCACACCTGCTCAGGCATCTGGTGCCTATACATCACATGCAATAGCTTCAGCACAGCTACCTAGTGCCTAGACATCACATGCAATAGCATCCGCACAGGTAACTGGTGCCTAGACGTGACACACCAAAGCAAATGCACAGGTAAATGGTGTGAGTGAAGTATACTAGACTGCGGTACCCCAAATCATCAAACCAAGGAATTCTTCAGAATTGCCCAAGTTGTGTCCAAGAGGAGATGCTTTATGGGTGGGCTGGATTAGAAGTTCTGGGGCAACCATTTTAAGCATGTAAAAGTGTGTCCACTAGTGGTGAAAGAATATTAAAAAATCTTCCACCCCCAAGATTGTTTTCATGTGTCGCTGCTGGTTGGAGCCCTGTGGCTTGGCACTGGTTGAGAATGGCTCTGGGTATCACTTGCACTGTGGCTCAGTATTTGGAAGTAAAGTGGCTGAGAGCTCCACACGCCCATGAGGGCATAAGAGGTGTTGAAGGAGGTCGCCACATAGCTCCCCTCATGCCAAAGAAGGGTGGTGTTGGGGTGGGCAGAGATGGAGCTCTGTGCCAGAAGGGACTCTCTCTTCTTTCAGCCCTAAGGCTTCAAGTTCTGGCTCAAAGAGGTGCCCAGTCACTGGGCTCCCACCCTGGGTTGCTGCTTTGAGAATTTGTGGGTTCCATACCATGAAACTTAAAACTCAATAATTTAAATGTTGTGTTTATTTGAAGATATTTCAGATAGAAGCTCTCAAGACTTTATCAGCGGCGGCTCCTCAGCTAAGGTGGAGGAGCGTCACCCCACTGCTGTCAGAGCAGTACAAAGGAAAAAATTAATGATAACAAAACTTTATTATCATTTTAATTTATTAGTATTGAGCTTGCAGCTGCAGTAAGCTTAGGTTAGGGAGGGGTGGGGCTGGACTCCCATGACCCAGAGGGAAGAGGAGTGATGGCATTTTCTAAGTACGCATGACAGTTTGGTCACTCGTCTTGGGCCGGCCAAACCCTCATGTGCACTTTGCGTGTTCTTCACCGGTCTGTATTGTACAGCCTGGGTGGAGATCATGCACAGCCGCCCAGCCCCTCTCTGAGCACCGAACCACTACGCTCAGACCAATCACAAAGCTGCTTTACCTCCGTGTTGGGATTGCGTAGGGGAGTCTGGGAGTCTGTGTGCTTCCTGTTTCCTGCGTCGGAGGAGAGGCAGCAGCTGGCGACCAGCAGGTACGTTTTTTCTTCTCTTTTTTTTCTACAAACTATGCTAGAAACAAGTCCACGTGCAATCATTGTTTCAGTCAATATTTCTAATTTCAGGCCATTGACGTGAAGTGAGTGTTTGTTTATGTTTTTAATAAAGAGAGAGTTAAAATACAGACCCATGGGTTCAATAGCAGGAGGACGAAAGTCCCCAAATTACTTTAGCAGCTGTCCCAGGCCGCCTTCGCCTTGAATTTTCCCTGTGTTAAAGTATCATAGCCAGTTGGAGGGGCCCCTAATTTGAAGGACCCTACAAACTGCAAATCTGGTTCTCATAAAGTCCACCTTCAGTGACCCCTTGGGAACTGGAGACCCTTAAATGGCTTGTTTTACCGCATTACTCTAGAAGAGTACCCCTTCTTCTCCCTTTTCCTGAGGTCCTGGCTAGTTGTACCCTCTCTGGGATCATTGGGCGCAGGGGGGCATGGTGTGGTGGATACAATTTACTGTCCATATTTGTCCAGGACCGCCACCAAATTGATGATGTTTGTTTCCTATCTGGAGGGATGCAGTGGGTAAAAAGCAGTGGAATGGAATGCTACAGGAGCGATTGCGAGGGAGTGGGACTTTTTCAAGCAGCGCAGTCATCTCGTTGAGTTGTGTTAGTGCAACAGCGGCACTCCGAGATGACGTCTACTGTCCTGTGTAATGTATCCCTAATGACCTCCTCTAACAGGGATTACTTTGTGTTTAGGGTTAACATTTACAGTAATTATCTGGATTATCCCAGTTATCATGGAAAACCTCTGACCACAGGCCTACTGATGAGTTATTCTGACCGCTTCGGCACACCTGTCCTTAGGGGACCCCTTGGTCATTCAAACATCTCTTTGATTGACAGCTGAATGTAGGAGGGAGGATGATTGATTCACGCAGAAAACAGAATCAATCCATCCATCTCTGCTTCTCTGACCCAAAGCCTGTCTGAAAGCAGTAAGCATCAACTCCCGCCCTGCAGACTCATGGGGTGAGTACTTGCCAGGGATCACTTAGGCTCCCGCTCGTATGAGGCATCTGTGGAGCCAGACATGTCTGCATTACCAAGCAACCCCTCTGAGTAAGGAAAGCTGCCCCAACAAGTTCCAGGGTAATGGTGGAAGTGACATCCCTCACTTTTTGACCCCAGAGACATCACAGAGCTGATTGTCCCACTCTTCTGCCTGTGAACTACATCCACTATCTTGTTTGAGAGGCCAGAGAAGAGTGGGATACGGAACCTACAGATATGTAACAGGGCTCAGCGAGCCCTGGTTACTGTCTGTTTCTGCATCTGCCTTTGTGATCCATGAAACCAGGGGGATCATGGACAATGACCAGGGATACTCTGTTCAAAGAGACCACGCCACCTACTGTTCTCTATCTAAATAACTGAATACCATATCCACCACTCAAATTGCTTAATATTTCACTATACTAATTTTCAACACTAATCCTTTATGGGTTACTGAGTGGCATGCTACTCCAGAACAGGTGCTATATGAATGCAAACCTTTTTTTCCCCTTCTATCCCTCCGCTCTCCTTCTCACTCCAAATAACTGACTAATATCCACCTCTCAAATTACTTTCATATTTCACTGTACTAATTCACCACTAATCCTTTATGGGTTTCCGGAGTAGCTTGCTACTCGCCCCCCAAAAAAGTGCTTCAACACCCCATCAGGGATAACAAGCGCTATATAAATACAAACCTTTTCCCCTCTTTTATCCTTCTGCTATCCAAATAAATAACTAACCTATCCATCACTTATAATTACTTTCATGTTTCACTATACTAATTCAACACTAATCCTCTATGGGTCCCGGAGTAGCGTGCTACTCACTGAAAAAGCGCTTTGACGCCTCGTCGGGGAAGTAAGCGCTATATAAATGTAATTACAATCCAATACAATAAAACTTGACTTTTCTAATAGTGCAAATAAGTTGTGTCCTGCAAATCATATAATGTTCCATGTAGATCACATTTTTTTATTTTATGTAGATAGGTAAGTGGACTACTGCTTTGAACACAGAGATCCTTTTGTTACCTGCAGTTACTAAACTGTAATCCTTCTAGTGGACCACAGTGAGCTATGAAGGGTGTTTGACTCCTACACCTTGTAACCCCGACTGTCTCATGTAACACATCTTGTACATTAATTTACACACTTACATGAATATTTGGAATGGTTGATGTGTATGTAATGCACTCTAACACTCTGCATTGGGATGAGTAGTGCTATAAAAGAAATAAAATAATGCTATTTAAATTGTTATTTGTGTAAATACTGAGACAGACCAACCCATCTGACTTTCTTACAGTGCATGCACTTATATACCTCAAAGTAAAAAGCATGAATCTCTTAAGTACCTGTGAAAAGATAATAAGCGGTGTGCTTTTTTTCTCGCTGGTGCATTTGCATTTGTGATGTTTCAGGATGCCTCCAGTCCCATACTCGATCACAGGAGGGCTGATGGCCTCTTAACTTCAGTCTTTATCGTTGCCCAGCTGGAGGTGGGAAAAAAAGCCACCTTGCTGCCTGCACAATGCTGCTGGGAATGGAAAGCAGACAACGTGCAGGAGCTGCTAAACGTGTCCCGGTGTTACAAAATGACACTGGGACAGGTTCAACATATTACTGTGGGGCCATACTTCTTAGCTGTGGGGGCGGCGTCCACCCTGTGAAAAGAGAGGTGAGTTACAACGGGGTAGACCCTGAGAACTCCTTGACCTAGGTCAGTTAAAACAGGTACATATATAAATGGTCGGAGTCTGATATAAACAAATAGGAAAAATCTCAAAAATAACACTAAATTTCTCAGTGAAATACTTTCATTCTATCAAGGGCATCAATGTTGCTCAATAGACGGAAATAGTCAATACATTCGGTGCATATTTTATTTAGCACATCTTATGTTTATAAACTGCACGAATTTCAACCCAGAAGGTAGATGATATTGCAATTAATGCATTGGCAATATAAGTTTAGAATTAGCACATTTCTATGTTATTAAATCAACTCAAAAACATGTCAATGCGCTCGAAGTGCATAGAGAAAAAGGATTAATTAGAAGGGATGGGTAAGTGGGGGTGAAGGTGGGGACCGGGTAAAGGTGGTGTGACTGAGTAAAAATCACAGTGAAAATGAAAAGCCTTTACAGCCTATATATAGATCTGAAGGTTCCAAAAACAATCTCAAACATAGGTTCCGTAATTGTCCATTATTTAGTCCTATGTTTGGAAACACGAAGAGTAATGCTAGTCGACGTTTCGACCCCTGAAAGGTGCGGGTGATTCAGAACCTCAGGACGGGGTCTTCATCAGGACGTTGAAGTATAACAGGAGCGCCTATAAATAATGTAAAGTCCATGAATGTATCTTATACTCCTATATATTAATTGATGCACTCGAGATTGGGTAAGAAGTTACCTACTTCGCATAAGGCCCGTTTGGGCCTACAGCCTGGGGACCTTCCAAGGTTCCTTAATGGTACGTGAAAAGAGAGGGCGGAACCCTCATACCCGCGTGTACCCCCGACTCGTGCCCTGATAACAGGGGAAGTAGTGCTACCACTGGCGGGTCCTAATTCCCTCCCCAGCCTGAAACTGTAAAGATGCTCCTGAACTGGTCGGCAATGTCCTGCTGCATAGCTCTCAGTGGCAGGCACTGCAAGCTACAGGCCCACGTCATCACATGGCGAGACTATGTTGACACACATTGCATGTCCCTGACTTTGTTTCTTCCTGAAGCTAGGGCTGCCTGTTCCTTCAATACTGTGCCAACACTCTGCTGCCCTGCTGCTTGTAACACTGTTCCCGCTGGCTCAAGGAGTCTAGAAATGTAGAAATAGATCACCCAAAAGTGGTCTCTCTGCCAGTGGCGGCTGCTTCAGGACAGAGGTGGCGAAAAATAAAGATCACTTACCTGTTCACACTGCACGCTTCTTGTCGTCCTCTGCTCTTCCTCACTCCTGGAAGCAGGATGCATCCAGGCTCCCCTAGGCCAATCACGATGCTGCTGTCCCCATGACAGCAGCATCGTGATTGGTCTGACTGCCCTGGTTCGGTGCTCAGACGGCCTCTGCAAGCTTCTGCATGATCTCCACCTAGGCTGTGCATTTCAGCCCGGTGGAGAACGTGCTAAGTGCTCATGACAGGCCGGCCCTAGACAGCCGGCTAAACCCTCATACACACTTAAGGTGCATATACCACGCCCGCGCCTGAACTGTGACAGAAGCCCCACCCCTCCCAACCTGGCTCTGTAGAGAAAAATAAAATCTTAATAACATGCTGTTATTATCATTGCATTTTTCCTTTGTTGCACTGCTCAGAAGCAGTGGGGGAACGCGCCTCCGCCTTAGCGGACAAGCCGCCGCTGCTGCTGCTCTCCTCTCCTATTTTTTCAGAGATCAGAGGAGGGCCACCTACCACCCAGCTCAGTGGTAAATCTGCCTGGCAAGTCACACCCTCGCTGCTTGTGACACCTTTGTGGTAGAGGTGGGTGAGCCAACCAATGAACAGGGAGAGTGTAGTAATCAAGCAGAGACTTCTTGATGGTTAGATCCAGTTTATTCTTAGGAGACAGCTTACACAACCACCACGAACAGATGCACAGCTGTAACTGTTACTAGTAGAACATTACACTCCCAAGGATCCCTAAGAATCCCCAGGCAGGAAGAACCAAAACAATTCTAAATAGAACATGGGAAGGGAGTACATGAATATGTGGAGAGTAAAGCATGAAATGGAATACTACACACCTTCCCCCCTAAAAAAAAAAAAAAAAAAAAAAAACTTAAAGGTAATAATCATGCAACTTTACAGGAGTATGTTTCACACGAATGCTTTTCCTAAGAGAAGAATCATCATTAAGAATCACAGGACAAGATATGGGAACATTTTCACTAACAGGATCGTCAACATGGCTAGAAGATGGTTCAGTGATCTGGTTGCTATTGTCAGACAAGGACGGATTGCAATTACCAGGCACAGGAACAACACGATCAACACTCTGGTTCTCACAGTCAAAAGAGTTAAACAAAGGAGAAAAGGAAGCATCATTTTGATCGCACAGAGGCTTAGCAGTGGGAAGATCATTAGAGGAGGATGGTGCAAAACAGGGTTCGGTATGAGAAGAATCTAAACCTTTACATAGTGAAATCCTTCTAAAATTCCATATTTTCCCATCCTCAACCCTCACAGCCTTTGAAAATACTTCAATAACCTTGCAGGGGTCTGACCACTTATTCCACTTATTGTCAAAAGCTCTGCCAAATTTCACGCGGACAAAATCACCCACTCTGACCTTCTGACCGGAGCATTTAGTGGACAAAAAATTAGCTTTCATTTTTTCCTGATACTTCAAAACTCTGTCCTTAACACAAGCAGGATCTACAGAAGAATCAGCAGGTATCTTAACTTTCATCCACCAAGGCAAGAGTTTGGAACCAGGCTTCCTGCCTCTAAGCAATTCAAAGGGTGAAAACCCTGTAACAGAGTTAGGTGAAGTACGATAAGACAGTAAGGTGGAACGTAGGGTTTTTTTCCAGTCTAGATTGCTTTTAACAGCCAGCTGAATAGACTCTTTGATGACTCGGTTAAAGCGTTCCGTCTGACCATTGGCTTGCGGATTATAGTTCAACACCCTTTTATGCACGATGCCACACCTCTGGATGAATGACAAAAATTCTTTGCTTATAAATTGCGGACCATTATCCGACACAATCTCCGCAGGAATCCCTTCTCTACAAAAAACCTCATCAAGAAATTGAATAATTTGAGTGGAACCAACTTTATCAACGATTTTTAGCTCTGGCCACTTGGAAAAATAATCAATAAGGACCAGGCCAAACACATTTTGGTGGGGAAACAAGTTAAGAGGTCCAATTATGTCAATGCCCAATTTCTTCCAGGGGCACGAAACAAATTCAATGGGAGAAGTAGCAACAGACAAGGGTTTAACAGTCTTGTCACTTTTATCACAAGGGGAACATGAACGAACCCATTTGTCGACCATTCTGTCGACACCAGGCCACCAGTAGAACTCGCGGATGCGTCTTTTGGTGCCAGACATGCCCATGTGGCCTTCATGGGCCATGGAAATAATTCTTTCTCTCAAGGAAATGGGAGGAATGATTTTATCGCCACGAAAAACAAAACCTTGGTCAAACATAAGTTCATCGTTTACCTTGAAAAAAGAAAGGATGTCCCCAGATAAGTATCGCTCTTGAGGCCAACCATATTGTAAATGTCTAGTTAAAGAAGCAAGGTTAGAATCATTCGCCATAGCTTCCCTCCACTCAATTTCACTAGAAGAAGCACAAGCTAGACCACAATCGTTGACATCATCGATATTAAAAACAACATCTGATTCATTGTTCCAATTACCAGAAAAAATAGAATTGATTAAAGGCAGCCTGGACATGCAGTCGGCATGCACGTTTAACCGCCCAGGAACATATTCAACAATACATTGAAATTCTTGTAATTTGGCTGCAAGACGTGCTAGGCGCGCTGTTAAGGTTCTGCCACCACCAGCTGCCAGCGTGTTAATTAGAGGCTTATGGTCGGTTCTCAAACGGAACCTGGTTCCCCAAAGAAATTGCCTAAAATGTTCAGAGGCCCAGGTACAAGCTAGTCACTCTTTTTCAATTGTGGAGTAATTGAACTCAGCGCCCGCAAGGTTCTTGAAGCATATGACACAACGTACTCCTCACCTCTGTCTTTTTGCATTAAAACTGAGCCTAAGCCAACATTGCTTGCATCAACACACACTATACATTCTTTGTCTAGATCAAATGGTCTTAAAAAAGGAGCATTAATAATTTCTTGCTTCAGTAACTCAAAAGCATGTTGCTGATCGCTATTCCACACAAACTTCGCATCCTTCTTCAATAACACCCTGAGAGGATGAACTTTGGAAGCGTAATCTTGGACGAATTTGCTATAAAATTCTGTAAGACCAAGAAAGGAAACAAGTTGTTCTTTGTTCAAGGGAGAAGGGGCTTTGGATATACTCTTGATATGGTTAAGTTTAGGTTTGATCCCCAGGGCTGAAATCTCATGGCCAAGATATTCGACCTGACTTTGTCTGAATTTACATTTGGATAATTTAAGTGTCAACCCATATTCTTGCACACTTTTCAAAACTTTTACCAAATTTTTATCATGTTCCTCAAAATTTTTCCCGTGTATTAGGATGTCATCCTGAAAGGCGATTGCACCCTCACATCCTTCCAGTACTGTCTTCATGAGGCGTTGGAAGACGGACGCCGCACTAGCTAGGCCGAATGGCATACGACAATACTGAAACAAACCCTCAGGTGTAATAAAAGTGGTTAGGAATTTAGAGTCTTCGTGTAAAATTACCTGATGGTAAGCGCTGGTTAAATCTAGCGTGGAAAAAACACAGGCGCCAGAAAGGGTGGAAATGAGCTCGTGTATGTGGGGTAAGGGATGTCTGTCAATCCAAATCTCCTTGTTTAGGCTGCGGAGATCTACACACAGACGAAGTTCGCCGTTGCTCTTGAGGGATAAAACAACGGGCGAAACCCATGGGGATGACTCAACTGGTTCGATGATCTTTTTGGAAACCAGATCTGATAAAATTAACTTTAATTTATCACGGTAGGCCAAGGGTACATTTCTGACCCTATGTCGGACGGGAACAGCCGATTCCTTAAGTATAATACGGTGTTTGAAATTGGCAAAAACCCCCAAATTATCATTGAAGATACAGGGGAAATCTTTTTTTAATTGGGAAATAAAGTCATTTTCGGGAGGAACAACATAAACAGGGGGAGAGGCATTGGGATCAAGTTTGATTCCTAAATCAAACTGATGGGGCCAGCATAAAATGGATGCCCCTTTCGAGGAGACGTAAACCTTTCCCTTAGTAGTTCTATCTTTAAACCTGATCTCCGCCCACATATAACCTTGAAGACCTATCCTTTTACCTGTGTACCCTCCAGGATGTATATCAGGTGGTAAAAGTTCCTTTGAGGACCAAAACTTGTCAAAGACATCCTTGCCAATTATGGTGTACCAGGCACATGAGTCGATGAGCATGGAGATTTCCACACCATTAATGAGAATAATATCACTGGGAAAACCTTTGCACTCAGTATCACCAACACACAACATCGTATTAATTTCAGACGGTTGTTCGCAATCATCATACTCCTCATGTGATAAGAAATTAACTTTCTGCGAGGACTTGCACATTTTGGTGAAATGACCTGACTTTTTGCATTTGACACAAATTTTGTTCCAAGCAGGACACCCTTTATAATTTCCCACATGATCATTAGCGCCACATCTATAGCAAATTATTGGAGACTTTCTTTGGAAGGATCTATTATCTCTGCCGAAATTGTCTCTTTTAGTAGAGGTGAAGGTAGGTTTCCTGTAATTTGGAGGATTCCTGACTAAGGAAACTTCCGGAATAGTTACTTTAGTTTTGGTTTCATGACCTCTTATTTCGTTAACAAACAATTCCGATTGCTCAATACCTTTGGCAATGTTTAGGACAGCGTTAGGAGAGGACTCAGTGCCCATCCATAAACGTTCCTGTATCTTTTTACTCTTAGTACGCATCATGATTTGGTCCCTTAAGACTTGGTCAAAATCTATAGTTTCAAAGGAACACAAACTAGCTAGTGTGCGTAGAGCAGCTACATAGGTTTCTATGGATTCATCTTCTTTTTGAATTCTAGAATAGAATTTAAATCGTTCCATCACTGTATTAATTTTTCTTCCAAATCTGGTGCTTAATTGCTTAACAACTACTTCAAAGACATTTACATCACCTGCACCAGTATTATCAATTGGTGGTAGACTTTCCAATTCTTTGAGACCAGCACCACCTAGACAATTTTTTAACAAGGCGAGTTTCCTTTTGGGAGAACAGCCATCTTCTTCTACCACATCTACATAGGCTAAAAAGGTTGGATACCAAAGGTCCCATTCCACTTTGGGATCACCAGCAGAAGGTAAGAAATGTGCAGGTGAAATTATGTTATTCGATATTTTTTTTTTTTTAAACAATATTAAAAATATTAAAAGGAAGAAAATGAAAATAAAGGTCACAGTTATTTGGTTGAATCAGTTGTCAGAATGTAGTTGTACAGTAACAGCATTGAAGAAAGTCTGGAAAAGTAGGAGAGTAGAATACCTTCTCTGTGAATAAAGATGCACCATACACTTCCCTTGTGAACAAAACTGCAACCAGGATATAAATTAAGGAACAGAATAAGCCATGGTACATAAATAACTGTGGTAATAATAGATAAAAACTGTGGCGTTAAAGAAGATTAAAAAAAAAACGGGACTCGGATCGGAAACTGTTGTCATGGTGATCCAAGATGGCTGCTGGAACGCAGCGCTGTGCGTAGAACGACGCTGTCAGATGACGCAGGTACACGCAGAGGCGGAGTGTGGGGATGACGCGTCGAATCCACAAGCGTAGTGAAGAGCTTCTGGCAGCGAGTGGAGCGCACGCGAAGAGAAAGGTGAGTCTCGTGTGCTTTTTTGAAAGATGCTTTTCCACAACAAAGTCTCAGGGAAAGCGAAAAACGCCACAAAAACACCAGCAGGACGGGGACTTTACACGGAGGAAAACGAAGTAGAAATAGGATGAAATCCAATAGGTTGTGAGCGAGTGACCGCTCGGATTTCCAAATATGAGGGAAAATGCACAAAACACAAGAAAACAGCCGCAGGTGCAATCAAGGCACGTCGAGTAAAAAGTACTGCCGCTGGTGTTATAGTTTAACACATAAAGAATTTTTAAAAGTACCTTAAATGAATCCACACAACAAACGGTGAACGCTGTCTCCAAACTGGATTTTTCTTTAGAAAAAATAAATAAAAGCAGAAAATAGACGGGTCCTGTTAAGCTTCAGGCTTGATATCCCGATCGTCGCCAGATTATGTAGTAATCAAGCAGAGACTTCTTGATGGTTAGATCCAGTTTATTCTTAGGAGACAGCTTACACAACCACCACGAACAGATGCACAGCTGTAACTGTTACTAGTAGAACATTACACTCCCAAGGATCCCTAAGAATCCCCAGGCAGGAAGAACCAAAACAATTCTAAATAGAACATGGGAAGGGAGTACATGAATATGTGGAGAGTAAAGCATGAAATGGAATACTACAGAGAGCTGAGCCAAGAATCTGGCGTGGCTCTAAGATCCCTTGCATGATTCGAGCCCTGGAAAAATTTGCCATATAAATCATGCAACAAACATCATGGAAAATAGGTCAAAGTCTCTCCAAAATTGAAAAAAGAGCATTTCTTTAACATGCGGCAGCTTTGACATTAATAATTTACAATATAGGTTCATTGAGAGGTAATGAAGAAAAAGGGTGATTAGTGAAGCTGATTATCTGTTTAAAATCATAGAGGCTGGTAAAGCAGGAAAGCCGTTATGAATCCCTGGTTTTTAGGTTTCACTTTGTACAAATCCTCCACTAAATGGATAGCTAATTTTCTCTCCTTTATTTTATTTTATTTCAGATAAATAAATAAATACATTTATAAAGTTTTGTATAGCGCGAACAAGATCCTGAAGGATATTGGAGCACTTTACAATAGGATGAAAGGAAGGACATAAATGCAAATTTGTCATCAGGAGTAAAAAAGACAAAAACTGGATTAATCGCAGAATCCAGGACAATTGCACCATGGAGGGTAATACAATAAAACAGGTATAAGCGGGCAACGAAGGGGGTCACAGTATGCGGTAAAGAGGAGCAGTAACAAATGATGGTACAATGGACGTAGGAAACAGTGTCTTCGATCAGATAAGCCTAGCCCAATTAGGGTAAGAATTTATTCATAAGGAATCTTTTGGCTTTCAAGTTGAACGCAGTCGTTGAGGAGATTCTGTGTACTTCCAGTGGGAGAGAGTTCCACACCACAAGATAGCTCAATTTTTTGCGCAAGGTACCTGGGAGTATTGAAGTGAAGGGCTTTGTGCGCCAGAACAGCAGTCTTTACTGAATTCGTGCTTCATAGGGCAACCATTTAAGAGATATTACGACTGGGGATATGTTATCATTTCGTTTGGTGCCTGTAACCAGTCTAGTCGCTGTGTTCAGTGATGCCCTTAGTGGAGTCAGGGTGTATTTGCGAAAGCCACGGAGGATAGAGCTGCCGTACTCAAGCCTCGGCAAGACAAGTTCTTGGACCACCTGCTTGAAATCATTTTGTGGAAGGAAAGGCTTGATATTTCTGAGTATCCTCATCAAGTGGTTTGCTCCCTTACACACCTTGCTGATATGATTTTTCATATTTAGGTGCTTGTCCATGTTGACTCCGAGCTATTTGGCTGAGTCTATGATGAGAGGAGTGCAGTTGAAGGCAGTGAGGTGACTCAGCCACGGGTCTAGCTTGGGGATGAGGGTGGGAGGGGAGATGAGCAGGAATTCCGTTTTGGAGGTGTTGAGCAGGAGATGGTTCTCAGTTAACCAGTTTTGAGTAGACGTTGGGTTCGTGTTGAGTGAGATGATGTTTTCCGGGGAAGAGATTTTCCAATAGAGCTGCGTATCGTCCGCATACATATGGAAGAGAAGGTTAGTGGAGTTTAATGAGTTAGCTGAAGGTTCCAAGAACAGATTGAAGAGGATAGGAGATAGGGTGGTCCCTTGGGGAACCCCCATGAGACCTGGAGAGGGCTGGGAGAGAGAGTGATTTGCCTTGACTCTTTGAGATCTGTGGAGAAGAAAGGACGAGAACCATTGAAGCACCTGACCAGAAAAGCCCATCCTCTTTTTCAAAATGGATAGGAGGTTGTCATG
Organism: Lissotriton vulgaris; assembly: GCF_964263255.1. NCBI lineage: Eukaryota > Metazoa > Chordata > Amphibia > Caudata > Salamandridae > Lissotriton > Lissotriton vulgaris. Next base: position 85,631,440 of record NC_141693.1, read on the forward strand.
ATTAACCATGTCGAAAGCGGAGGAAAGGTCAAGTAGGATCAGGAGGCAGGATTCATATTGGTCAAGCATTTTAAAATGTCATCCATAACGAGAGTGAGCGCCGACTCGACGCGGTGCCCCTTCCGAAATCCGGATTGATGCTTGCCAAGGAGTTGGTAATTCTCTGTGTGAGCACAAAGTTGAGATTGTACGCATTTTTCTATAAGTTCGCTAGGGTGGGAAGTTGGAGATAGGGCGGAAGGTATTGAGATCAGCTATGTCCTTGAGATCATGCTGGGTTTTTAATTTTCTGGCATGCACAGCGAGGGTGGCAGGCAGAAGCCACATAAATGCTGGCTTGTTTTGGGCTCAAGGTTCCAAGAGGTTCTCGAGCTGAGCCGGGGCCAGGCCTCTGGCTCGAGCTTTAAGTGGCTCACCTTTAGTTTGTAGCTCCCCACCCTCTGCATTCCCAATGGTCATTCGCCTGGCTTGATGCTGAGCAGACGCAGGCACCCACCCACAGTGGCACCTGTGCCCCGGAGATGTAATCAAGAGCCACACCTGTTGTTCGCTTGGCCCTGCCTGGCTGTACTGAAGTCCATCATCGGCTAGGGGGCTCGCAGGGTCCAGAGCTCAGAGAGGGTCTCCAGAGCCCCCGAGTGTGTCCTTTTCCATCCACTCAAAGTCAGAGCTGCATCTGATATCCATGCCCAGCTCTTCCTGGACTTTATTTATTTACGTGATTTGTAAAGCGCATGGCTACTTGAGAGGTTTCCCCGCGCTAGCCTCCTCGCTAAACCAAAACCAACCAGCATTTCCAAAGAGCTGAAGGTCAGCTGTTGTTACAGAGGTGAGCACGTCCTTGTTTGAAGCAGTTTGTGAAATGCTGTGCGCGATTTACAAACTCTGTGTTTGTGGCATAGCGTTGGACCCAGATACGCCGATGCCCGGCCAACTTGGAGCCACTGACCTGGTGTCCTTGGCACCTTTCGATGTCTGGATAACCAGCTTTGAAGGTGTTCAGGAGGATCTACCTCTAACCTAGAGATGCAGCAGGATTGAGACTAAACATGCTGAAGACAAACTGAGAACTTTGAAGTGAATGTCCTCTCTGATTCTTCTCAAGGTTCTCTTATTATATTGTGTTTGGATTGATGTTTGGTTTGTGATTGTGACCAGCACTGAGGACGTTGTCTTTTGGGTGGGACAATGGTGGTCACGTTTCTTCCCTGAAGAGGACATTGGCCCTTGCTTCCTGTAAGCGGGAGGCGTGCGACCCTTGTGACTGTGAACCCCCTGTTATCAGCACATTGATTGTGATTATGTACTCATACCAAACAGTATCATTTGATTGCAATGTGGCTACTTGGTGTTGCTTCGGTGTATTCATGGTTCATACTTTGTGTTTTTTCATTTTGTTTGGTTTCCTACTTACCATGTGCACATTTTGAGGTGTTATTGGGTTGACTTCACATCTCTGGTTGGACATTTTACTTTTTTATCAGTATTTTGATGAATGTTTTCCATCGAGTCTCTGCCTGTTAATTTATTAAACATTTTACGTTACCACCTCGTCTCCGCTCAGTCTGGGCTGCTCAGCAAGGCTACTCCAGGAAGTCTAGGGGGGGAGTGGTGGTCCCACTTTCAGATGCATAACATTTACCGAGCATCCTGGCCAGGAGGGGTCACAGAGTCGATTACTAGGGGGTCTCCAATATATCGCACACCTGGAAAACGTGTGACCCATAGCACCATTGAACTAGGCTGCTTTTCCATATACCAGCCATGTCCTTGTGCGCCATCACATACACATGCTTGATGTAGTCAATTAACAAATACATTAAAAGTAAAACAGAACAGCGCCTGCAAACAGGTGAACAACAAAGCTCTAGACAACTGTTCTGGAGAGGAAGCCATAAAACGGCCTACGTGTTTGAACAGAAGAATGAAAAACATTTCGCGCCTAAAATTTTAGAAAATCATTTTACGTATTTGGGTGTATAAGTTATTTCAGCGACAATAAGGGGATGTGAATAATAACGAAGAGACCCCCTGCTTAACAATGTTATTAAAGGTAAAGGGAAGGCTGAGCAGCAGGGGGCATTCATATTGCCAAGCAGGGGGATGGGTGGGAGGGGCTCTGAGACATCGGAAAGGAAAATAAATAGGTGTCAATCTGAAAATAGTAGTGCGGCTCCAAATCTTGCAGTCCTATTTTAAACACAATGCAGTTTTTGCTAGTCCTTGACAAGCACACACTCTGATACCCATTGATGCATTCTTACACACACAGATGCATTCTCAGGGCTAACCATCTGTTGCTCTTTTACACGCATGCGTGCCGCAACACAGTGATACTTAAAGTAGGGCCGGGAAGGGGAGGGGGCTGGGGGGGGGACCTCCTGACATCTACATGCAGCCCCCTGGGCAACAGCAGCACTGGCTGCTTTTTACTCGACTCAGCACAAACATTTAAAAAAAATGTTAAACAGCAAGCATTTATTTAAAGGTTAATTGTAGTTTAAGAAAGGAAGTAACTAGGGGCGTACTGCATCCTTAAACATTAGGAACACCTGCACCCTCAAAGAAAGTAAATGTGTAAAATATGATAGGCTCTTCAGAATTCAAAAAGTGTATTTCATTAACCTGCATAACCGTTTCACCTTAGTAAATCTGATTTTAGCACTGCAATCAGTAATATTTTCTTATTGTAGTTCTCAAACATGAATTTAGAAAAGGTACTGCTCTCCCCCCGCCCCCACCCCCACCCCCACCCCCCAACAACAATGCCATTAGTGATTAAGTCCAAACACAGGTGAAGATTTTGTAAAGCACACATGCTGAATTCATGTATTTCGAGGTCCTCTTATGTGTCAAAATGAAGAAAAGGGAGGGAAATTGAAATAAAACAACTGTCCAGGATCACACAAATTGTCAAATGGGGAAATCAGGATTCCCCCAGGTCTTCTGGTTCCACATTGTACAATTCAGTTCAGCCACTAGTTGTACATGCTTTGCTTCCCCTACACCCACTTAACAGCCCCCATTTCCCCCAGACCGTCATTGCAGCCCTTGGGCATACCAAAGACCAAACTTTATGACACCTGCGAAAATGTTTGCGAGTACCCATGCCTTAACATGTGCACTGGTACACTCCAGCACATGTGTGAGTAGACACACAGTCCCAGGTGTGCAATCTCAAACAATATAATATTATATGCACTCTCGCTCACTCAAACTCACAGTTCCAGGTGCACAGTTTTCAAACACACATATTGTCAGGTACCCTCCAACAAAAGAGAGACTGCAGAATGGAATTATACAATTACACAGTCACACACTACCATAATACCTCCATTTGGCACGTAGCAAGGCACTTACAAACACCTACACACTCTCTTCCGCTCTGTCAGTTACAGTCGAAACATATCTAATCCACTAAAAGATGAACACATAATGATTTTTTTTTTTAAGAAATAGAAAATGGGGAAGGAGGGCAGAATGCGTTGCATGTGAACTATTGACAAAGCCTAGAGGTCTGGTTTTAAAGTGCTAACACGGAAAACATGCATGCACAAGTGTGCATTGGTTGTGGGGTAGCAACAAGGAAGCAGCAGTAGGAGCGGCAGGGATATATTTTCTTGGGGGGGATGGGTTTGTATAGATGAACCTCAAACCGAAGGTATCCAAGCGCTTTTCAGACAGACACATTCATTTTTTGAGGCACGGGGTGTTGAGGATTCCTGCCTGGATTCAAACCCGGTTCCCCAGCTTCGAGGTCGACTCCGTGCTTAATTTGAACCGGTGGTTTCTGGTGCTTTGCACCGGCACTTAATTGTCAACACTTGGGCTTGTACCAGTATGCCACGTGGTGGCGCTGTTAAAAATGACTAACTCCCACCCAAACTTTTCTTATAGCTTTGGGGGTCTAGTAGAATGAATTGTCACACTTTTAAGAGTGTGATGATTAGTAATTGTGTTGGTACTGCCATTGGCAGCACTGGAAGGGGCAATGTGTGGTCTAAGCTGCTGGGGCCCCATAACGAGGGCCCTGGGACTCTTTTTTTTTTAATTTTTTTTTTACAAATTAAGTACTGGGTCAACCGCTCTAACGTATAGGCCACATCCTCTCCCCTGTATGTAAAATAGTCCCTCATGCTTCGCAATGCATGCTCCCCATCGAAGGCAGACGGAGACGCCCTAACATCCAATAAACATTCGGCGAGGGAGCAGTGCGCTTGTGGGCGGAGACAAGAGATCATCGACAAACTTTAAGCCAATGGCTGAAAGGCAGTGGTTTTAAAAAAGGCAATGCTTAAAAGTGGCAGAGCTAAACACCTCTGTGTCTATGTTGGAAATAATAGGTTTGTTTGAAGAGTTGTGCTATCAAACCAGACTCTAACACGGTACTATTAAAGGTACCTTCTTAAATTGGGAGTAAAAATGGCATGGGTGGGCCTGTAGTAAATGTTGCCAGATAAGATCAGGGTGTAACAAACATTAACTTGACTCAACAGACTGTGACACACACTCACCCACTCCCCTCTCATCCACCACATACACAGGGTCCTACTCCTGCAAGCACAGGCACCCACTCACAGACATACACACTACAGACCGACGCACCACGTGATCAAAAGGAACATGATACACACATTGACATCGAGACAATTACACACACATACACACCATCACACAGACCTTTTTCTGCTGGGCTCTATTTCTGTATCAGACACACTTCCTTTTGACCAAAATAGTTGTTTTATTGTGTCCTGCTTGAAATATGACTTGCTGTTTTTGAGGACAGGGAAGAGGTTATATGTAAATACTAATATAATGGAGACGGACTTCCGCCCCCCCCCCCCCCCTCGCGCCGTCCACACTTTTACATTCGGACGTTTTCCTTCCCTGTAAATGCTGAAATCTGTGGCAGGCCGAGACGAATAGGAAAGCAAAGGCTTCTGATGCGCGTGCCCTGCGATGCCCTTCGCTGCCGGCCCAGCCACCTGGCCTCTGCAGATACAGTAGCTCATTCATTCATCCATCATTCAGTGTCAAGGAGCAGTGAGCCCCGCCCCTTTCCCACCACCAGAGAATGCACTCCCTGTTTCTGCAAGGTGGGGGTACTGGGTACGACACCAAGCGCCCAAGATCACAAGTAAGACATGCTGTGCCCAAGATCACAAGTGAACCGTGAGGCAGTGAGTCGGGATTGTAATACATGTGTGCACGGTGTTTCTTTAGGAGGGGGGAGACGGGGGGGGGGGGGGGGCTGACTGTTCTTAACATTCCTCTTTGTTAGTGCTCGTGGTGAGTGCCGGAGTGAGCTCCTGGAGGCTGGTAACCCCCCACTTCCCTCCCACCCCCCCATGTATTTAATCTTTGCTCTTGGTAAGTAAGCTGGAAAGCAATCAATTCATTAAGCGCCCATCCTAATTCGAGAGTTTACCAACTTTAAGACTGAATACATTACCCGCAGAACACCACAAAACCCAGCACAAAAACGGACCATATCGGCGGGTCGCTCAGTGCGCAGTTGTGACGCGATGCCACCGGGGCCCACCCAGATTCAAGATAAACATATTGCGCTCACGTCACGACCCTTCTCCACACTGCAATAAAGGAACAATAAAATGACAACACTGTGATATTATCATTTTATTTCTCCGTGCTGAAGCCAATTTGGGGCGGGCGGGGCTTGGCTGTCACAGCCAGCAGGGGGAGCAGTGGTAGGCACTCTCTTAAAAACACAAGAAGGTTTGGTCGGCCATCTTAGGCTGGCCAAACAGTCTTGCGCACTTAGCATGTTCTGCACATGGCTGTATTGCACGGTCTAGTTGGAGAACATGCGCAGACTCCCAGTCACTGTCTAAGAGCCGAACCAGGTGCTCAGACCAATCACGACGCTGCTGTCATTCTGGTGCCAGCAGCGGCCTGATTGGCTTAGGGGAGCCTGGTGCTTCCTGCTTCTGGGACTCGTCAAGAACAGCAGCTGAGGAGAGACAACGGAGGAGAGACTGCAGCAGTGAAGAGGTAAGAGTAATATGTATTTTTTTCATACCCCCGCCCACCATTCCTGATCCGTGCCAGCCACCACTACTTTTCCGGAAATGGCACAAGAGCCTGGAACTCTCTTCTGCCACAGTTGAACACAAAACCCTCTGGGCCATTTCAAGAAAAATGTAAAAGCAATTTTGATTAATAAACACTTACGATCTTAAGCCTGAATAAATCCCAGGTACATGGTCACCCCAATAAGGACATAGACTAACACAATTATTTACACAGGTGGCACCTGTGCATATTGTAAATAGGCAGGACCTCATGTTAAAGGCAGGCTCCATGGAAGCGCCACAGGAGCGGCAAGCAGTAACTTGTGCCATGTACAGCGTCCTGATACCCTGGGGTCATGCACCTGCTCAATTAAATTCTCAAATAAAAATAATAAAAAAAGTCAAAGTCAAAGTCAAAGTCAAAAAATTTATATAGCGCGCTACATACCCAGAGGGTCTCAAGGCGCTTGAAGAAGGATGGGGGATTACTTGTCAAATAACCACGTTTTAAGTTGCTTTCTGAATGCTAGGTGGTTCTGAGTCAGGCGAAGGTGAGTGGGAAGTGAGTTCCAGGTTTTAGCTGCCAGGAACGAGAAGGACCTACCTCCCATGGTGGTTTTGTTAATGCGAGGTACAGTGGCAAGGGCTTGGTTGGAGGATCGTAGCTGGCGGGGGGGGGGGGGGGGGGAGTAGAAGGACAGTCGTGTGTTGAGGCATTCTGGTCCTATTTCGTAGAGTGCTTTGTGTGCGTGGGTAAGGAGCCGGAAAGTAATCCTCTTATTTACGGGGAGCCAGTGGAGGTTTTTCAGGTGACCAGAGATGTGTTCTTTGCGTGGGATGTCTAATATGAGCCTGGCTGAGGCGTTCTGGATGCGTTGGAGTTTTTTCTGGAGTTTTGCGGTGGTACCGGCGTAGAGGGTGTTTCCATAGTCCAGTCGGCTCGTGACCAGAGCGTGGGTGACTGTTTTTCTGGTTTCGGTGGGGATCCAGCGAAATGTTTTTTTGAGCATGCGAAGAATGTTGAAGCAAGATGACGAAACGGCGTTGACTTGTCTGTTCATCGAGAGTGAGGAATCCAGGATGACGCCCAGGTTCTGTGCGTGGTCCGTCGGGATGGGTGCTTTTCCAAGGGCCTGTGGCCACCAAGAGTCATCCCAGGCGGTGGGGGAGGTGCCTAGGATGAGGACTTCTGTTTTGTCTGAGTTCAGTTTCAGACGGCTGTGCTTCATCCATTCTGCTACTTCTTTCATTCCTTCATGTAGGTTGGTTTTGGCAGTGTTAGGGTCTCTGGTGAGTGATAGGATCAGTTGAGTGTCGTCGGCGTAGGAGATGATGTTGAGGTTGTGTTGGCGTGCGATGGTCGCGAGGGGGCTCATGTATACGTTGAAGAGGGTGGGACTGAGTGAGGATCCTTGTGGCACGCCGCAGATGACTTCAGAGGCCTCTGACTTGAATGGTGGAAGGCGGACTCTCTGGGTTCTTCCGGTGAGGAACGAGGTGATCTATTCCAGTGCTTTTCCTTGGATTCCGACGTTTCTGAGGCGTTGTAAAAGAGTGCTATGGCAGACCGTGTCGAAGGCGGCGGAGAGGTCGAGGAGGATGAGGGCGACAGTGTCTCCATTGTCCAATAGGGTTCGGATGTCGTCTGTTGCTGCGATGAGGGCGGTTTCAGTGCTGTGCTTGGCTCGGAAGCCGGATTGTGAGGAGTCGAGGGATTTGTTGGTTTCGAGGAATGCGGCGAGCTGGTTGTTGACCGCTTTTTCGATGACTTTGGCCGGGAAAGGAAGGAGTGAGATAGGGCGGTAGTTTTTGAGTTCGGTGGGGTCAGCTGTGGGTTTTTTCAGGAGGGCGCTGAGTTCGGCATGTTTCCAGCTTTCCGGGAAGGTTGCGGAGTTGAGGGAGCAGTTGATGACGTCTCGGAGGTGCGGTGCTATGATGGAGTCTGCTTTGTTAAAGATGTGGTGAGGGCATGGGTCTGTGGGGGATCCTGAGTGGATGGAGTTCATCAGACGGATGGTGTCCTCGGTGGAGATTGGCTTCCAGTCATTGAGGATGTTCAGGGGGGGAGGGGGTCCTGCGGGGGGTTGGGTGGGTTGGTCTTTGGGTCGGTTGTCGAAGCTGTTGTGGATGTCTGCAATTTTGTTGTGGAAGAATGAGGCAAGGGAGTCGCAGAGGGCTTGAGAGGGGGTGATGTCGTTGGAGTTGGCTGAGGGGTTGGTAAATTCCTTGACGATGTTGAATGATTCCTTGCTGTTGTGGGCGTTGTTATCTAGTCGGTCCTTGAAAGCGGCTTTCTTGGCATTCCGGATCAGTTGGTGGTGTATGCGGGTGGCGTTTTTGAAGGCGTCCTTGGTGCTGGTGGTTGGGTCTTTTTTCCAGGCCTTCTCAAGGGAGCGGCAGAGTTTCTTGGATTTCTTAAGATCATCGTTGAACCAGGAGGCCTTCTTGCTGCCTAGTTTGATTTGTCGTTTTTTCAGTGGTGCTAGGATGTCAGCGCTGTTGGATAGCCATTGGGTGAGGATGGTGGCTGCTTGGTCTGGGTTTGAGGAGTGGGCTGGGGGGTTTTGAAGAAGCGATGAGGAGATCTGGTCAATGGTGATTTTGTTCCAGTTTCTTAGCAGAGTGGGTTGGGGGTGGTTGTTGGATGTGGGCTTGTCGTAGGTAAAGTGAACGCAGCTGTGGTCAGTCCAAAGGAGAGCTGTGGTGTGGCTGAAGGAGACATGTTTGCTGGAGGTGAAGATAGGGTCGAGTGTGTGACCTGCGATGTGGGTGGGGGTAGGGACAAGTTGTTTAAGTCCGAGGTTGGCGAGGTTGTCCAAAAGGGTGGTGGTGTTGCGGTCGTTGTTCTTCTCAAGGTGAAAGTTGAGGTCTCCCAGAAGGATGTACTCCTCGGAGGGGAGCGCGTGTGGAGTGATGAAGTCCGTGATGTCTTCACTGAATTGTGTGCGGGGTCCTGGTGGCCTGTAAAGGAGGGTGCCTCTGAGTGTGGTCTTGGGGTCGATGTGGATCTGGAAGTGCAGGTGTTCGGAGTTGGCGAGATTGACGTCTGAGCTGGTTGAGATGCGAATGGATTTCTTATGGACGTTGGCGATGCCTCCTCCTGTTTGGTCGGTGCGGTCCTTACGGATGATCTTATAGTCTTCCGGGATGGCAATGGTGATGTCTGGGGCGGAAGAGGCATTCATCCATGTTTCTGTTAGGAAGGCGACGTCCGGAGAGATGGTGTCTAGTAGATTCCAGAGGTCAATAGCATGCCTGTGGACTGAGCGGGTGTTGAGCAGGATGCATTGTAGGTGGTTGGGGTCGGATATCTGTTGCGTGTTCGTAGATGAGGAGCTGTGCTTGGTGCATCAGAATAACCCGTTCAGGGTTAGTACGAGGATTTTCAGCTCTGGGCTGCGCTTCCCAAGGCAATGGCCTTGTGCAGTAATTTGATTTCGCCACTAGGTGACACCCTAAGGGCCCTTCCTTACTAAGGCTTATGAACCACGTCTCAATAGAATTGTTAAAATGGGCCCCATATAATGGGAGAAAAATGCTGGCAAAATGTGAATTCCGCTTCTGGAAGAAATATTTGCACGTGGAAGGAACTTGCCACGTTTTACAAATATATGCAGCTGGTCGGATTTCGAGGAATTTCGCAGCATATTGGAAAATGTTACTTTTTTTGCAGATTTTTGGTGTCTTTCTGCTCTAATAATGGGACAATAGCAGATCATCGCATTTTGCCTTTAAGTAATTGGTGAAAATAAAACCTGTTTAGGGCTAGCTATAAGCTGATTTGTTGATGACTCTTCCAATATATGTCACCTAGTAATGCCAATGGTAAATTAATTTGTTGTCCTAGAGCAGGACTCGCGCAGAAGTCTGAGCCACCTCGGACCCCTCTCCGCACTTCTGGCACTCACTCTGCTCACACCTGTCTCTCTCACTCCCTCTCACCAACATAGGCACTTTGCCTCATCCCTTCAACTCCCTGGTCATGCCACTGGCACCCATGCCCCCACTTCTGGCACTGCCTCCACATGACCACAGGCCATGACACCTTCAAACAAGTACTGGCAATGCACTGTCGAGCCAGTCAAAAAAAATCCATTTGCATCAATGACTGCTTTCTCCCATCTCTGCTCCTGCCAGAGAAAAACAACCTACAATATCTAGTTAATGAACACACTTTAAAAGCATTACAATGTCAAATGTGTGCTCCTGAAAGTTCAAGCTCAGGCAGCTGGACAAGTAATCAAATGATCGTGGCTGCTGGAGGGCCAGCACTTTTGTGTGGAAGAACCAAACTCCTGCCTAATCAAAACATGTACTACTGGCTTCCAACATGTGGGCGGAGCCAAAGTTCCTCTCCTGGTGATTCTCACATAATTGTCTGGTGACAGCTGCCCTGTGCAAAGTGGAAAAAAGGTGATCATTGTGTATTTTTTCATTTAAGCATTTTGAGGAGAATAAAACATTTCTGAGGGCTAGCCACAAACTGATTTGCTGATGACTGAACCAACATATGTCATATAGCAATGCCTGTGGGTCATTAATTAGTTGTCTGAGAAGAGGAATCATGCACCAGTTTTAGCCACTTCGGGCTCCCTCTCTGCACACCTGGCACTCAGACTCTGCCCACACCTTTCTCTCTCACCAAGACACGCCCTTGGTCTCATCCCACATCTAACCTCTGGCACCCCCTGTCCTCACTTCTGGCACTGCCTCCGCTTGTTTATGGTAAAACAACAAGGACCCCTTGAATGGGATACATTTCCTGGGTCTGGGTAAAGCAATCGTATGCAAAGGTAAAAACCCAGGCAAATTAAAAACAAATTATCTGGAAAGAAAAGATGTTAATGAAGGAAAACACAGCATAAGGAGAAGGAGACTCAAGGAAGTTTTTTTATGATAACATGAGAAATTTAATTACACTTATAAAAATTAATATGAACATATTCAATAATACACATATTTAAAAAGGGGAAGTTTGTTTAAAAAAGACAATTCTTCAATTCAAAGGGTATACAGTAATCAGGGAAGTATTAAAACATTGATGATTCACGAAATTAATTGAAGAAGCTGATTCATGTCAACGCATTTCTGGGGATAGAAGAAAAGGTTTTTTTTCCTAACCTAAAACAACATTTACAGGAACTATGCAAGTATTTCTGAATATTTCAGAATTAGCAAAGCAGAAATGAAGCACATTTTTGTTGACTTTGAAGTGTGGTGGAACCAAATAATAGAATCAGAATTAAGCGTTGCTAGATGATGCTAGTTTCACACATTATCGTGTGTGTGTTCTATCAATTTATTAGTAAAAACTATTTGTCTGTGCAAGTGTAATTGTCATTTCAGTTGGAAATATGTTGTCTTTAATGGCAGTGCGCTACTGCAGCATGTATACTCCACTTTACACCACCCCACTCTAGTCTGCACCATCCCTTGCCACTGCACTTTACGCTGCACCACTTCACTTTACTCTATGCTACTGCACTCTACGCCACTGCAGTCTACGCCACTGCACTCTATTCCGCTACACTACGCCCCTGCATTTTACAACTCTCTGCTCTGCACTACTCTCCTCTGTGCCAATGCACTCTATGCCACTCTACTCTTCACAGCTCTTCTTTTCGCCACTCTGCAACACTGCACTCTACCCCAATACACTGTACCGCAATACACTCTACCACTCCACTCTATGCCCCAGCACTCTATGCCAATCCACTGCATGCCTCTCTAATCTACTCTGACCCACGGCACTTTACACCATTTTAGACCATTACTCTATGCCACTGTAGTCTATGCCACTATGCTTTACACCACTCTATGCTACGTCAATGCACTCTAAACCACTATACTCTACAACACTTTACTATTCAACACTGCAATCTCTGCCACTGAATTCTACGTCACTCTAATCTGCATTACTGCACCGTATGACACTGCACTCTGCAGTACTCCACTCTCCACCACTATACTCTTCTCTGCACCACTGTACGCCAATGCACTCTGCCTCTGTACTCCACTCTACAGCACTATATGCTACGCCACTGCACTCTACACCACTACACTCTACGCCACTGCACTCTACTATGCACCACTCTAATCTGTGCCTCTGCATTCTATGATGCTGCACTGTGCACAGCTGAATTGTATGCCACTGCAATCTTCCCCACTATACTCTGCTACACTGCACACCAATGCACTCTATGCCACTCTACTCTGCACCACTGCAGTCTACACCATTGCATTCTATGCTACCGCACTCTACTGTTCAACAGTCTAATCTACACCACTGCTTTGTACAGCGCTGCGTTGTACGCCACTGAACGCTGTGCCGCTTCCCTCTACACCAGTTTACTCTGCAGCACATTACGCCAATGCATTCTATAGCCTCCAACCGTAGTGCAGCCCCCAGGCAACCAACAGAAGTAGTGCATGAACTGACAGGGTCTGGGAAAAGCAGGATCTTGACTTGCCGGAAAGGACTTTATGGGTTTTTAGTGGCGAGTTGCTCTGCCTCAAGATGATACTGTGTGACCTTTGCCCTGCCACTCCTGATGGAAACTCTGGACAATAAGCGCCACGAGGCCAAGCTATCGACAAACTCTGTTCTATATAGAAATGCGTGCCCCATCTCTCTGTTAGTGATTGCATTGATTATCGGGAACCTTCAAAGCACTTATTCACTTCCATTTAATTGAGTAATAGTGGCAGGTGCAACTTTCCTTTTTTAAGGCGCCTAGAAACGACAGACAGGCGATACGATACACTGGTGTATATAAAAAATTGTTTTGATTTATATTTACGTCTGTCACCCAATTGGTTAGATTTTTAGGTCTCGCCTGTCGATGCGCATGCGCATCGAGCAAGGCGAGAGTATTGGCACTTATCCGCTCTTTATCCACACTGCAAGGAATCGTGGCGATTCCTTGCAGTGCACGAGAAATTTAAGCTCAATGCGCATGCGCATGCCCCCAGCCGCCTACTCTCTCTCACAGCCTCCCCCAGCTCCACCCCCTCACTACTTGATTGCACGGCCGCTAGGCCGTGCCTCCCCTACTCTCCTCCCCCCTCCTCCTCTCCTCCCCTGCCTGCCTGCCGCTAGGCCGTGCCTCCCCTACTCTCCTCCCCCCTCCTCCTCCTACTCTCCTCCCCTGCCTGCCTGCAGTGTCGCACCTCTCCCCTCTCCGCCCCCTCCCCTGCCCGCCCCCTCCCCTGCCCGCCGTGTTACGGTGAAAGGCTTGTTTCCGTTTGTCTCTCTCCTTTCAGGTATTCCCTTCCTGTATTCTTTTTCCTCGAGCTTTACAATATTTCTCCCAAGTGCCCCCACCTTCTACCTTTGTCCCTCAATTTAAACATTTTCCTTCGGCCTCCTTTTCAATTATGCTCCTCAATTTTCTGCCTTGAGGTTCAGTCGCCCCCTTCAATGGCCTTCCTCTCCTCGTCCTTCCTTCCTCTTGCCTCTCTCCTCCGTTCCCGGTTCCCACGCTGCCTGTCCCTGCCTCCTGCCTGTCTTTGGGGTCTGCATGCCTCTCCTGTCTGACAGGGCGGCTGGAACTAGAAGGTCAGTGTGGATTAAGGAACAGCTGGTGTGTGCGCAAACAGCACTCGGCCTCTTCACCCCCCACCTCCGTGTTCAGGCTCACTGGGGCTGCAGCGCAAATCTGGGGAGAAACTCAGCGAGCACGTTCAGAGTGCCGCACGTGCTGTGCACAATTGCGAGAGACAAGGGGAGCGTCACACTCAGTTTTGCAATGTTACCGGTTTTCTGGATGACAATAAAATGATTAAGCCAGAATAAGCCATTTTAGATGCCTCGATTTCCTTTGTTGATTAAGCCTGAGAGGCTTAGCCTCAACCAGAGGGGTTGTTGAGACTTCACACACTGTAGGACCTGTGGTTTTAGACACAAATGTCGAGTTTTGGTTCCTCTCTGTACTGGCGGACTTAGGCAACACCCAGCTCAATGCAATGCTAGTTCAAGCATGTGATGTGGTCTAGGGGTGGGGTTGATGGCTTCTAATGGTGTGTTATCCGATGGCCCGGTTTCTAATCCTGGCTTCTCTATTCAAGCACATTGTGTGATTCGGAACAATTCATTTTTTTTCTCTAAATGATTAAATTCCGCTATTTGTCAGAATTGGGAGTGCCTTAAAGTGGACTACTAACCGCTAGGCCAATAGCCACAGTATTAAGAGTTTTATAAAAACACTAAACATCTACATGGATCATGTGATCCAGTTCAGTAGGGCTGGTCGAGCTCTGCAACCGAGACCTTCCAATGGTGTCATGCTGTGTTGCCATTGCTATGATTTTGTCATAGTCTTGGTTGTTGACACCTAGCTGTGGTTCGATACAACACTTGGGTTTTGGGGTTCTAGTTACAGCTCCATGCACTATTTTTATGATAGAACACGTAGCCATGAACCGGCCCACTATGGCATTGTTGAACACCCGATTGCGCTTGTACAAGAGAACATGGCATGCCGGTATCTCACTCACGTTTTCACAGGTCACACGTAATTTTAATATGAGACATCCCATACCGTAGCCACCCTCACTCACCCTCACTCACCCTCAACCCCTCACCCTCAACCCCTCACTCTCACTCATCCTCACTCACCCTCAACCCCTCACCCTCACTCACCCTCAACCCCTCACCCCCTCACCCTCACCCCCTCACCCTCCACCCTCACTCACCCTCAACCCCTCAACCCCTCACCCACCCTCAACCTCAACCTCAACCCCTCACCCTCACCCTCACTCACCCTCACCCTCACTCACCCTCACTCACCCTCACTCACCCTCACTCACCCTCACCATCACTCACCCTCACTCATCCTCACCCTCACTCATCCTCACCCTCACTCACCCTCACCCTCACTCACCCTCACCCTCACTCACCCTCACCCACCCTCACCCTCACTCACCCTCACCCTCACTCACCCTCAACCCCTCACCCTCAACCCCTCACCCTCAACCCCTCACTCTCAACCCCTCACTCTCACTCATCCTCACTCACCCCCTCACCCTCACTCACCCTCAACCCCTCACACCCTCACCCTCACCCCCTCACCCTCCACCCTCACTCACCCTCAACCCCTCACCCACCCTCAACCTCAACCTCAACCCCTCACCCTCACTCACCCTCACCCTCACTCACCCTCACCCTCACTCACCCTCACCGTCACTCACCCTCACCATCACTCACCCTCACTCATCCTCACCCTCACTCACCCTCACTCACCCTCACCCTCACTCACCCTCACTCACCCTCACCCTCAACCCCTCACCCTCACTCACCCTCACTCACCCTCACCCTCACTCACCCTCACCATCACTCACCCTCACTCACCCTCACCCTCACTCACCCTCACCCTCACTCACCCTCACCCTCACTCACCCTCACCCTCACTCACCCTCAACCCCTCACCCTCACTCACTCACCCTCACTCACCCTCACTCACTCACCCTCAACCCCTCACCCTCACTCACCCTCACTCACCCTCAACCCCTCACCCTCACTCACCCTCACTCCCTCACCCTCAACCCCTCACTCACCCTCACTCACCCTCAACCCCTCACCCTCACTCACCCTCACTCACTCACTCACCCTCAACCCCTCACCCTCACTCACCCTCAACCCCTCAACCTCACTCACCCTCAACCCCTCACCCTCACTCATCCTCAATCCCTCACCCTCACTCACCCTCAACCCCTCACCCTCACTCACCCTCAATCCCTCACCCTCACTCACCCTCAACCCCTCACCCTCACTCACCCTCAACCCCTCAGCATCACCCTCACTCACCCTCACTCACCCTCAACCCCTCACCTACCCTCACCCTCAACCCCTCACTCTCAACCCCTCACTCTCACTCATCCTCACTCACCCCCTCACCCTCACTCACCCTCAACCCCTCACACCCTCACCCCCTCACCCTCCACCCTCACTCACCCTCAACCCCTCACCCACCCTCAACCTCAACCTCAACCCCTCACCCTCACTCACCCTCACCCTCACTCACCCTCACCCTCACTCACCCTCACCGTCACTCACCCTCACCATCACTCACCCTCACTCATCCTCACCCTCACTCACCCTCACTCACCCTCACCCTCACTCACCCTCACTCACCCTCACCCTCAACCCCTCACCCTCACTCACCCTCACTCACCCTCACCATCACTCACCCTCACTCATCCTCACCCTCACTCACCCTCACCCTCACTCACCCTCACCCTCACTCACCCTCACCCTCACTCACCCTCACCCTCACTCACCCTCACCCTCACTCACCCTCAACCCCTCACCCTCACTCACTCACCCTCACTCACCCTCACTCACTCACCCTCAACCCCTCACCCTCACTCACCCTCACTCACCCTCAACCCCTCACCCTCACTCACCCTCACTCCCTCACCCTCAACCCCTCACTCACCCTCACTCACCCTCAACCCCTCACCCTCACTCACCCTCACTCACTCACTCACCCTCAACCCCTCACCCTCACTCACCCTCAACCCCTCACCCTCACTCACCCTCAACCCCTCACCCTCACTCATCCTCAATCCCTCACCCTCACTCACCCTCAACCCCTCACCCTCACTCACCCTCAATCCCTCACCCTCACTCACCCTCAACCCCTCACCCTCACTCACCCTCAACCCCTCAGCATCACCCTCACTCACCCTCACTCACCCTCAACCCCTCACCTACCCTCACCCTCAACCCCTCACCCTCACTCACCCTCAACACCTCACTCGCCCTCACCCTCACTCACCCTCACCCTCACTCACCCTCAACCCCTCACCCTCACTCACCCTCAACCCCTCACCCACCCTCACTCACCCTCACTCACCCTCACTCACCCTCACCCACCCTCACTCACCCTCACCCACCCTCACTCACCCACCCTCACTCTCACTCACCCTCAACCCCTCACCCTCACTCACCCTCACTCACCCTCAACCCCTCACCCTCACCCACCCTCAACCCCTCACCCTAACTCACACTCACCCTCACCCTCACTCACCCTCACTCACCCTCAACCCCTCACCCTCACACAGTGCAATAGGTCTCGGAGCATTTGAGTTAGAGCTTTTAGAAATGTTTATGGCTTTTTTTTTAATTCTTTAGCATTGGCTACAGGAAACAAAAATGCTAAAGATTTACAAAAAAACCCATAAACAATTCTAAAAGCACTAACTCTAATGCTGCGAGACCTATTGCATTTCCAATGCTTGTTTTCTTTATGCCAGAGAGTTCCGCTTAAAGGACTTTATTTACAATGCGGGACACAGGTGCGCCGTTTGATTTCTAGATTTCCCTTCCTGTCCCCAAGAGCATTCGTTCTGAAGAGGCAGACAATAGACAGAAAGAATAAAACTCCCACAGTTCAAGAAAATGCTGCGAGTTACGCCGGGGACGTATTCAGCTCGAAAGCGCGAGCTTTGTCGAAATGCTGCAAATCCTGGACCTACAGATGTGCTGTCCTCACGCTGCCCGCAGACGTGCTGTCCAGTGTCCTGGCGCTGCCCGCAGATGTGCGGTCCTGGCGCTGCCCGCAGATGTGCTGTCCTGGCGGCGACTGTAGATGTGCTGTCCTGGCGCTGCCTGCAGATGTGCTGTCCTGGCGCTGCCTGCAGATGTGCTGTCCTCGCGCTGCCTGCAGATGTGCTATCCTGGCGCTGCCTGCAGATGTGCTGTCCTGGCGCTGCCTGCAGATGTGCTGTCCTGGCGCTGCCTGCAGATGTGCTGTCCTGGCGCTGCCCGCAGATGTGTTGTCCTGGTGCTGCCTGCAGATGTGCTGTCCTCGCGCTGCCCGCAGATGTGCTGTCCTGGCGCTGCCTGCAGATGTGCTGTCCTCGCGCTGCAGGCCCCTTTTGAATTGTGCTGACCTCTACACAGTGGCACTGAGTGCTCTGACTTACTGTAAGAAAGTGTCACTGACAACAAGTCTGCCTCTGTCTTCAGCCAGATGGCGCCAGTTGAAGGCGCTGCCACTCCCGCAACGGCACAAGGCAGTCTGTCGAGCCCCTTCACCAGCTGTCTGTTCTCTGTTACTCAGGGTGGCAACACAGCCACTGCCCAGCAAACAGTCCACAGTTACTGCAAGGCTGCAGTATGTTGAGTTCACAGTAACTTTAGGGCTGTGGTATGTTGAGACCACAGTTACTGCAGTGCTATGGTATGTTGAGCTCACAGTTTCTGTAGGGCTGCAGTATGTTGAGTCCACAGTTACTGTGGGGCTGCAGGTTGTTGGGTCCACAGTTACTGCATGGCTGCAGTATGTTGAGTTCACAGTTACTGTACGGCTGCAGTATGTTGAGTTCAGTTACGTTAGGGCTGCGGTATGTTGAGACCACAGTTACTGCAGTGCTATGGTATGTTGAGCTCACAGTTTCTGTAGGGCTGCAGTATGTTGAGTCCACAGTTACTGTGGGGCTGCAGGTTGTTGGGTCCACAGTTACTGTACGGCTGCAGTATGTTGAGTTCAGTTACGTTAGGGCTGCGGTATGTTGAGACCACAGCAACTGCAGGGCTATGGTATGTTGAGTATACAGTTACTGCAGGGCTATGGTATGTTGAGTCTACAGTTACTGCAGGGCTATGGTATGTTGAGTCTACAGTTACTGTAGGGCTGCGGTATGTTGATTCCACAGCTACTGTAGGGCTGCAGTATGTTGGTTCCACAGTTACCGTAGGGCTGCGGTATGTCGAGTTCACAGTTACTGTAGGGCTGCGGTATGTTGAGTTCATAGTTACTTTAGGGCTGCGGTATGTTGATTCCACAGTTACTGTAGGGCTGCGGTATGTCGAGTTCAGTTATTTTAGGGCTGCGGAATGTTGATTCCACAGTTACTGTAGGGCTGCGTTATGTTGAGTTCAGTTATTTTAGGGCTGCAGTATGTCAAGTACAGTTATTTTAGGGCTGCGGAATGTTGATTCCACAGTTACTGTAGGGCTGCGGTATGTTGAGTTCACAGTTACATTAGGGCTGCGGTATGTTGATTCCACAGTTACTGTAGGGCTGCGGTATGTTGAGTTCACAGTTACTGTAGGGCTGCGGTATGTCGAGTTCACAGTTATTTTAGGGCTGCGGAATGTCGAGTTCACAGTTATTTTAGGGCTGCGGAATGTTGATTCCACAAATACTGTAGGGCTGCGGAATGTTGAGTTCACAGTTACTTTAGGGCTGCGGTATGTTGATTCCACAGTTACTGTACGGCTGCAGTATGTTGAGGTCACAGTTACTTTAGGGCTGCAGTATGTTGATTCCACAGTTACTGTAGGGCTGCAGTATGTTGAGTTCACAGTTACATTAGGGCTGCGGTATGTTGATTCCACAGTTACTGTAGGGCTGCAGTATGTTGAGGTCAGTTACTTTAGGGCTGCAGTATGTTGATTCCACAGTTACTGTAGGGCTGCGGTATGTTGAGTTCACAGTTGTTTTAGGGCTGCGTAATGTTGAGTTCAGTTACATTAGGGCTGCGGTATGTTGATTCCACAGTTACTGTAGGGCTGTGGTATGTTGAGTTTACAGTTACTTTAGGGCTGTGGTATGTTGATTCCACAGTTACTGTAGGGCTGCGGTATGTTGAGTTCACAGTTACATTAGGGCTGCGGTATGTTGATTCCACAGTTACTGTAGGGCTGCGGTATGTTGAGTTTACAGTTACTTTAGGGCTGTGGTATGTTGATTCCACAGTTACTGTAGGGATGCGGTATGTTGATTCCACAGTTACTGTAGGGCTGCGGTATGTTGAGTTTACAGTTACTTTAGGGCTGTGGTATGTTGATTCCACAGTTACTGTAGGGATGCGGTATGTTGATTCCACAGTTACTGTAGGGCTGAGGTATATGGAGTTCACAGTTTTAAAAAAATATATGTTTTTATAGATTTTTGAACCGAAACAATCATAGCAACAAAAAAGATAAACCGATCACATATATCAGAATCATTATTGGGAAAATGCACATAAGGGTACAATGGCATAAAAAGAAATACATTAACCCAATAGGCAGCGACTTTACACCTTGCCGAGAGATATACAGTAAGGCAAATCTTGACCAACGAGAGACCATATCAGCTCATCCACTGTGTTCCAAGGAGGTATTCTCAATAAACAGTAGCTGCACAAATACCACCAGCCCTCTTCCATACTGCTAGATTGTCGTGCCAATTGATATTGTGTGAATAGACCCCAGAAACTTTCCGGACGGTTGCAAGGTGGAAGTAATTTGTTATTAACATCCGATTAGGTATTACAATATACCATATATTTTCCCCACTCTGCAGTGGTAGGTACAGGAGCCCGCATCCACCTCATTGCGAGTGTACACTTTGCTAGGTGAAGACCTATAGCAACCAGTTTGCGAACCTTCTTCCGGAGGGGCTTTGTATAACCTAACCGCGCCAATAGGGGGTAAGGAGTAAAAGCGAGACTCACAATATCATTCAATACCTCAAAAATATTTGTCCGGAAGACCTCCACTTGGGGACACAGCCAAGCTATGTGAAAAAAAACGCCGCCTGGCGTGTCACACCTTTCACAGTTATCAATGTCACGCAATCCATACCTAAGTAGGTGCTGTGAAGTATAATGAACCCTGTTTAAGAACTTAAAATGGGCTAACCTGTGGCGGCCATTGAGAGATCTTAAGTGTAACTTCACAGCAGTAATACCAGATATCATCCGTGAGTGGAACCCCAATGTCGGCTTGCCAAGCCAGCCGCGGCTTCGTGTAAGGAATCGTCTTAGTAAGTATTGCAGAGGCATAATGACGTGAAACCAGCTCAACAGGCGATTGTGAGTGCAGTAGTATGGACAGGGGCGGGACCACCAGTGGCTCCCTGTATAGCACGCATAGCATGGCGAGTCCTAAAGAATTGGAATTGCGTTAGCGCAGAGGGCTCCGCTTTGACAGCGGCCACCTCCTCCCATGTTCCCACCCGGCCGTTTTTAAATAGATCACCCATCTTGTGTATGTGTAAACTGTTTAACGAGCGAAGAATTCCCTCACTCGGACCTAAGAGATCCACTCGCAGATGGGGCGAATATAGTTGAGCGCTGGCATACATCTTAAGGAGCACATGCCAAGCATGGACCGTGGAGTTCACCGAGTCTAAAACCCCACATCGTCTTAATGGTGCTTTAGTCAAGAAACGTGGTAAGGGGTCCGGAGCAGCAGCTACTTTTTCAATCTGGAGGTGAAGTAAGTCATGTGGGCCGTGAACCCAGCTGTGTGCATGCGAGGCCTGCGCTAGCTTGTAATAAAGATCCAAACCTGGCGCACCCAGGCCCCCTGCAGTGCATGAGGCACAGGCAGACTGATTTGCATATGGACATGTCTGAACTGGGGTGGCAAAGTGGGCTAAAGAACGGTGATGGATTAAACCCAGATCTGTTGACTGGGTGTGAGTGTTTGATTGATTCAGATGCTCAGTCCATCACCACCCCCTTTTGTACCGCTTTTGGCCGCCATAAGTGTGGCAGGGTATGCTCAGACGTGAGTCCCTTGCTCACTTTGCCACTGGATTCAAGCAAGCCTGGCTGAAGACGGCTGGAATGCCAGAAACCGGTCCTCGGGAGGACATGGCTTGGCAGTTCGGGCTGGACTGTTCCCATGAGGCACAGGGTCAGACTGATTTGCATATAGCCATGTCTGAACTGTGGTGGCGGAGTGGGCTAAAGAACGGTGATGGATTAAACCCAGATCTTTTGACTGAGTGTGAGTGTTTGATTGGTTCAGATGCTCCGTCCATCACCACTCCCTTTTATACCCCTGCAGTATATGGCAACATGAGTGTCCAAGGCAATCCACGGAGTCTTGCCCGCCTATGCCAGCTTGTTCATTCGAGTGCGCAACTCCCTAAGCATATGCTGGTGCACCACTATGGGTATATTGACAAAGAGAAAGAGAAAGCCAGGGAGTACCACCATTTTCATAAAAAGAAACCGTCCCCACCAGCAAGAACGGGAGCCGTATCCATCTGTCTATATCGTTGTCCAGCTTGTCAATAGCCTTGCCGTAGTTCGCCTTAATCACTTGGTCTGCATCTGAATGAACTCGGATACCCACGTAACGAACCAGGTCGGACGTCCATTGGAGCTGTAAGTCAAGAGGAGTCTGCACCGTGGCTGGAGTTAACGGAAAAATAATGGATTTGTCCCAGTTAATCTTTAATCTGGAAAGACCACCAAAGTGCAACACTTCACGAATAACAGGGGCAGGAGGGCCTCTGGGTCTTGGATATACAAGAGCATGTCATCTGCATAGGCTGAGACAATTGATTTGTATTTGGGGAAGCGAAGTACCCTGTGACCGTGATATTCCCGCAACGCCCTCAGTAGAGGCTCAGCAGCCACAGCATATAATAGAGTCCACAGTTACTGCAGGGCTGCAATGATGATGGATTAAACCCAGATCAGTTGACTGGGGGTGATTGCTTGCATTGTTCAACACTCCGTCCATCATTCCCTTTGGTTTTGCTTTGTTCGCTCTAAGTTGGCAGGGTATGCTCAGACGTGAGTCCCTTGCTCACTTTGCCACTGGATTCAAGCTAGCCTGGCTGATGGCGGCTGATTAGCCAGAAACCGGTCCCTGGATGCTTGTTTCCGTTCCAGGGAAGACATGTCTTGGCAGTTTGGGCTGGACTGTTCCCATGAGGCACAGGGTCAGACTGATTTGCATATGGCTATGTCTGAACTGGGGTGGCGGAGTGAGCTAAAGAATGATGATGGATTAAACCCAGATCAGCATTGTTCAACACTCTGTCCATCATTCCCTTTGGTTCTGCAGTATGTTGAGTCCACAGTTACTACAGTGCAGCCATATTTTGAGTCCACAGTTACTACAGTGCAGCCATATTTTGAGTTCACAGTTACTGCAGAGCTGTATGTTGATCCCACAGTTGCTGCAGTACGTTGAGTACACAGTTACTGCAGGGAAGAAATATGTTTTGTTTGAGTCCAGAGCTGTGGTATGTTGAATCCACATTTATGGGAGAGCTGAGGTATGTTGAGTTAACATTTACTGCAGGGCAGAGGTATGTTTGAGTTCAGTTACTGTAGGGCAGCAGTATGTTGAGTCCACGGTTACTGCAGGGCTGTGGTTTATTTGGGCCCACATTTACTGGAGGGCTGTGGTATGCATGAGTCCACAGTCACTGCATGTTATGTTATAGGATATTTTTATAGCGCCTATCACCGCCGTTCTCTAAGCACTTAAACAAGAAAACATAACACACTGAAGCCCAAAAGAAAACCTACGGGTACGGTATGTTTAGTCCACAGTTACTGGAGGGCAGAGGCAAGTTGAGTCCACAAGCTGCAGAGAAACCTGTTTGCCTGTGGTTGTTGGAGAGAGAGAGCCGTGCCTGTCTTTGCCACACCACTGGGGACCACGAGTCCCAGGATCCTCCTGGCCACTGGACGCGCTTAAGAGCGCGACACTGCCTCGCGGTCGTTGTAGATGCAGAGAAGCCTGTTTGCCTGCTGTTGTTGGGGGCAGAATGCTATGCCTTTCGTTGCCGCACACCTGGGGATCATGTGTCCCAGGATCCTCCTGGCCACTGGACGTGCTTAAGAGCGCGACGCAGCCTCACGCCCGTCGGAACCCAGAGGAGGCTGGGCTGAGCCCCCCCCCCCTTTAACATCTCAACAAAAGATAAAGGCCTAAAGGATGGTTAAAGACGACCCACGCACCAGCCGAGGAGGTAACACTGACTTCTTTAGATACCTCTCTTGCTAAAGCAAATACAGTTCTTGCCAATGAGATCGCTCCTACCGAAAGGAGAATTTCGATGGGTCCAGTGGAGTGTGAAAGCGGGCTTTTACCAACTGTGAGTCTCAAGGAACATACCCTGCCTGTTGGAACCCCTAGTGTCATCTTCAGTGTTACTCCGCCCGCCATGGCTGCACCCTTTATTCAGTCTTCAAGGCGTGTAGTAACTTCTAACACTGTACAGGACACTGCATTCAAAAGGAAACCAGCATCTGCAATGCAACAGGTCTCAAATTTGTGAGAGGTTGAGCCATTGCCATTGTAAATGACGATGCCTTATATTTATGTGTTTTTTTTCAAAACCGATAAATAAAAGGCATAGTCATCTACAATGCCAATAGCTTAAACTCTTGCAAACGCGAAACCTATTGCATCCACGCAGCCCTTTATTTATTTATTTTTAAAAACACTTTATTCAGGTTTCACATTTTGTTTAACTGCAACACTCATAGAATCTCATAAAATACATTATAGATGTGCAACTCAACATACAGTTATGACCCCATCATGACACATCCCTGCAGCCCATTGGATCGTCCAGACCGGCCTTTCCTCCTTTATGAGGGGAGTAGTCCATCAAATGTAGGAGTCGTATCCCATCCGGCAGATGTCATAGCCCTAAGGGGCTGAAGCATGGCACTCAAAGATTATACAAGCACTGTCGCCACATATTCACCATATCAGATAACAAAGAACATAACACCCCCCAACTCACTCCCCCACCCTAGTCCCTTCCCATTAGCCCCGCCTCCCTCCTCCCCCTCAGACATGTCGCTCTCCCTAACAGGGCACTTGCTGCACAATAATTATACCACATGGTCCGTTGGATTTCCTATGGTAGTGTTCCATGTCTCCCTTAGGAGGATGGACCTACATTAGCCATCTCCTTATCTACCCTCTCACCCTGCGGTCTATGTTTGTGTTCTCATGTAGCAAAGGGTGATATCAATGTCCGACAAGGTCAGTCATCGTCCTCGACTGGTTTTTTAATAAGATCTACCATCGCCACCCAGGCTCTCGCTGTGTCCCACAGTTTGTCATTGTCAGTTCTCTGAGCCAGCTGGAGCCGAAGGGTCCCCTCGCAGTCCGCCCATTTTATAAATTCCTGCAGCTAGTGCGCCGCACTGGGGCCTGTGACTGCCTTCCAATGGCTAGTAATTTCTCGTTTGGCTAGGACTAACCCCAAATCCAGGAATTTACTAGTGGTTTTGTTGCGGGCAGTGTGGGGGAACCAGTGTAACAGGCACACCCCTTGAGTAGTTTGTAGTTCCCTTTCCGTTACCTCTGTCAGTTTGGCTATGGCCTCCCCCCAATACCCCTGGAGCAATGAACAATCCCAGAACATGTGCATGAACGCTGCATGAAGTCTGCATCGCGGGTAGGCAGCGCGGGAGCCAAAAAATTCATTGATTTTGCAAGGAGTGAGATACGCTTGATGAAACACATAGAATTGTATGAGTTGGAATCTCTCATTCCGAGAGCATTTCCACGCTCGTTCCAGTAGCATTTCCCAGGGTTTTGCCTCTATAGACATTCCCAGATCAGCCTCCATTTAGTGCGCAGTCCCTCCATAGGAGCCCTTAAGCCCTGCGTCAGTCTCCGGTACAAACACATAACCGCCTTGATTTTACCCGCGCAGGTGACCACGTATTTGCAAGGGAGGAAAACCTGTGGTTCCTCCATCTCTTTTTTCCAATGTTTGCGCACAGCAGCCGTCACTGCCGCATGTAGAAGGAAGTCCTGAGAAGGCAGCTCGTGCCTGTCCATGAGGTCCTGAAATGGTAAGAGGGTACCATACTCATATAGATCCCCAATGGAGGAAATCCCCAGCTCCTCCCATTCCTGTAGCCGCTGCCAATCCCCTCCGTGGGGCAGTTGCTCGCAGAACCACACCGGAATCTCAGGTACATACGCAGGACTTACTTTATTGCGCCCTAGAGCCCTGTTCCAGCATTGCCGCCCTACCCATAAATCTCCGGGCACATCTCTTTTACGCAACGGTAGCTGTAACAGAATCCGAGTCAGGTGGCGAAGCCCCCAGGTCCCTACCTCTCTGACCTACCTCAACTCCCAGTTTCTCCACCATCCACTGTGTGAACCATTGGAACTGGGCCCCATGGTAGTAAGCCTCGAAATCGGGTACTGCAAAGCCCCCTTCTTGTCTGGGACGCATCATAGTAGTCAGCACCACTCTACGCCTCCCCAAGCCCCCTAGAAAGCTCGATGCCATTGAGTTTAGTTGGGCAAAGCACTTCCCAGGCACCCAGAGTGGAAAGCAAACTGGGCAGGTGATCATTTTTAGCAATGCCACTCGTCCCACGACCGATAGAGGTAAGGACCCGCAGAATTCAAGATTGCTCTTGGTAGTTCGCAAGGCCCGCCCCACATTACCCTTGAATAAGTCAGCAGCCTCATGATAAATTTGGACCCCAAATAATGCAAGCAACTGCCTTCCCATCTGACATCGAGCCCCTCAGGAGGGTCGCCTCGCCCCCAACGCACCGGAAACACACAGGTCTTGGCCCAATTAACTGAGTCCTGCCACTCGCCCCAACCTCTCCAGCATTTCCCGGGCTCTCCGTAACTAAGCAGGGTTGGCAAGGAACATTAACAAATCATCAACATAAAGGGCAATATAGTGCATCTGACCCATCCCCTCTAAGCCCCTGTAATGCCTCCCTGTCCATGCACGAGCCGCCAGCGGCTCCATTGCCAGGGCAAACACAAGGGGAGACAGTGGGCAGCCCTGTCTCGTCCCTCTGCCTACGTCACAAGCCACAGAAATCGCCCCTCCCGTCCGTACCCTGGCCGTCGAGCGTGTGTAGAGAATCTTCGTCCAGGCCACAAATCCCTCACCTAAACCAAAGGCCCTCAAAACCCGAAACAGATAAGACCACTCTAAGCTATCGAAGGCCTTTTCAATGTCTATCGATAGTACACATGCCTCATCACCCCCCGCCGCCTTGTGCAGAAAATTGACACAATCTCCGAATATTCATGGCCGTGCTCTGGGTAGGAATGAACCCAGCCTGGTCCCCGTGCACCAGAGTTGTCATGTGCCCCATCAGGCGATTGGCCAGAATACCGCTCAGAATCTTATAGTCCATATTTAACATTCCCAGAGGGCGATACGCTGTACGGTCCCACTCTGGCTTACCCGGATTAAGGAGTGGTACAATCACTGCCTCCCTTGTCGAGCAAGGCAAATAGCCAGTCTGTTTTGACCGGTTATAAAGGGTCATCAGCTGTGGAGCCAGCAAGTCAATATAAGTGACATAGAACTCTGATGGTAACCCATCAGTACCCGGCGTTTTGTTCCTGGCCATAAGCTTGATAGCTCCCCGGACCTCGCCCAATTGCACTGGACGGCCCAGGTTCTCCTCCTCTTCTGCATCAATCTGAGGTAACTTTATGTCAAGAAAATCCCCTTTCTCTAACTCTCTAGAATCCAACTTGTTGCAATAAAGGGTGGAATAGTATTCCAGGAACTGCGTGTTAATGGCCTGCTGTCTGTAGTGAACCCCCCCCCCCCTTCCCGTAGTTCAAGAATCGGTGTACCTCTGCACGCTGGATTTGCCAATTTCCCAACGCACCGCCTGCGTATCACTACCTTGAACGCGTCCCACTCATTATACAGCCCATGTTGTGCCGGAAATAGTCCTCTATGGCGGTACCTATGGTGGTTCGGATGCCCTGGTCCTGCAAGACCTCAGTTCGGAGACGCCAATTGGGGATTACCGTCTAAGTCTAACCCAGTTCAGGGTCACTAAGAGGGGGTTATGATCTGAGGTTGTCCTAGCCAGATACTCGCTCATAGTGATCATCATGTGGATATCAGGGGAACACAACACAGCGTCTAGCCTGACGTGCAACTCATGGACCGCTGAAAAAAAAGAGTAGTCTCGGTCCCTAGAGTGATGAGCCCTCCAAGTGTCCGTAAGCCCCCATTGCTGCTGCCAGTTGTGCCTGATGTCTTCAAGCCTACAGGCAGGGGCGGGTGTGGTGGGTGGGATCGGTCCAGATCCACGTCAGTCACACAATTGAAATCCCCCCAAAAGAACAGGACCCATTAGTTCCCCCGCCAATTTCTGTGAAAGGTGTGCAAAAAAGGAGGACTGGTCGATATTGGGGGCATATATGCTTCCTAGTGTAATGCCCCGCCCAACAAGGCACCCCGTGACCACTGAAAACCTGCCCTCTGGATCAATCACCTGCCTCAAACATTGAAATGATACCCCCACCCACACCCAAATCAATGTCCCCCTGGCATAGGCCGAGTAAGTAGTGTGGAATACCTGCCCCTCCAGCGTCGCTGTAATGCCATCTCCTCTGCCTTTGTCAAGTGGGTTTCCTGAAGCAGTGCGATTTGCACTCCCCGCCGCACTAGGTAGGCGTGTATTTCGTGTCACCGACACATAGTGTGCATCCCCCGTACATTCCAAGACATAACTTTAAGACCTATGGAGGTACCCATGGATCCAACGCATGCACTCACTCTTCTGAAACCCCCCTAGTGACATGTCTGACACTCCCCCATCCCTCCCAGCCTTCAAACTTCACCCAACTCCCACACCCCAGGACAGGCACAGAAGAACAGGTTCCCATCCAAACCAAACTGGTCATATACAGAACTGTAACTAGGCGGTAACACGTGGCTTGCGCACAATGCCCCCAGAACCCCGGCCCTCCCCTCCTTTTTGGAAGCCTGCATAGTCCGTTGGGTACCCGGCAGTCCTGGAAAGTCATCTTCTGCCGTGTTGCCCCGCATCAGATTGGCCCCCGAGCCCATCAAGTGCAACTGACCTTGTAACATGTGCCCCGCATACCCTCTGCAGTCCCATCACTCAAAGATCCCATCCGCTGTCTGCGGGGTGACGTCCGGCATCTGTGTCCGAAAGTCCATGGGCGCTACCAGATCTTGGGCTCTCTGTTCCACTCTTCTCGATGTCAGTATCATTGCTCGCTGGGCTGACCACTCCTTGACTGATGGCCGCCACCGCCTGCACCACATTTTCTCGCTCCAGACGCTGATCCACCAGAGAAGTAGGCCTCCCCCTCGGCGGAGTCCTCGCCTGTCGTTCTCGGGGCGAGGCCGCCTGGGAGGCGGGTGCAGCCGCGCCACCGTGACCCTCCAGCCAGTCCCATGCTGCTTGCGGTGTAAGAAAGAAGTGGGTCTTTTCATCTGCGGTCACCCGCAGGCATGCTGGATACAGCATGGCGTATGGGAGATGGAGCTGACGCAGCTTTCTCTTAACAGCCAGGAAGGATGAGCGTTGACGTTGGACCTCCCTGGTGTAATCCGGGAATATCACCACCCTACTGTTTGCTATTTGCAAATTCTGTTGTTCTCGAGCTACCCTCAGGATAAAGTCCCGGTCGCGATAGTGTAACCGTGTCGCCACCATTGGTCGCGGTGGAGCTCCAGGTTTAGGTGGGCGAGACGGAACCCTGTGCGCCCGAACTAGGGCGTAGAATGGAGATAGGCCCTCTGGTGCTACCTCTGTTCTCAGCCAGTTTTACAAGAACTGGACCGCTTCAGCTCCCTCCTCGCGCTCCGGGATCCCCACTATGTGAAGATTGTTGCGCCGTGAGTGCCCCTCACTGTCCTCTGCTCGTACCTCCAGCACTTTGACTCTGTGTGTTACCTCATTCAACAAGTGGCGCAGGGCAGCTACCGTATCCGGGATGTCCTTCATAGTGGTTTCGTGGGTCGCCACTCTCTCCTTAAGTTTCCTGTGGTCATCCTTTAGGAGGGTGAGATCCGATCCAATGGCATCCATTTTCTTCTCGAGTGCCTCCCCTGAAGCCACAATGGCCTGCATTATTCCCCCCAATGTAGGGTCTCCATTCCTTCCCGGCCTCCATCTCCCAACGTCGCCATCCTCCTCCTCTGTGTGCTGCTCCACTTCGTCTAAGCGTAGCACCTCAAATCCCTTTTTCTTTGACAACCTGCCCATCGTGATCACCACACACTGCTGACACCAATAGCACCAAGGAGGCCCGAGATCTCACCCCGCACCAGCAAGGCACCGCCGTCCCTTGATGCCTGTTCCAGAATTCTCAGTCCCCGACTCAGCTCCGAGGCCGTGCAGGACCAACCCGTCCGTCGCCGGGCCGCCGCCACCACCAGCTCACTCTGTCCTAAACAGATTTGCGCCTCACCCCCTTCCACCAAGGCAAGGCTCCCAGAGTAAGAGCGCCGTCCCTGCAGTAGCTCTCCGGGCCAGTGTCGACCCCCACCGCCGGTGCAATCAATAGGACCCTGCAAGACAGTGATCAACATCTATCCACCCTCCGTTGGCCTTGTGGTAGCACCCTTTAGAGGAGGTTCACGGTGCCGGCCGGCCCGGTGGCAAGCAGGAAGTCTCTAAGCAGTGCCTCTGGTGCACCGCCTGCTAGTAGGTAGCCCAGTTCGCCACCGTCCGTTCTTACCCCAGATCCGCCATTAGCACAGCGACACCAAGATGCATCCCCAGTATGGTGACAGTCCCACTGTCTCGCAGGCTGCAGTCGTTCCTCGAAGTTGTCCTTTAGGGCCACCTACCAGTGGGCCCCCCAGTCTGACGCGCCCTCCTCTCCTTCACCGCCAAGGTCCGCCCTCCGGGGAGTTCGCAGGGGAGTCCCACCTCGCCCTCTCCCTCCGCAGTTCGAGCCAGGTAGTCCGTGGGAACTCACCCACTGTTATTACAGCCGTCTCCACCACCGCTCTTGGTCGCTCTTTTGATTCCCCTCCTCCGCAAGCAGACACCGGGGCAAGAAGCAGCACCCCCAGAGTCACTGAGGGGTCCAGCTGGCAGCAATGGGGGCGCGGCGCTGGAGCAAGGCGAAGGCCAAGGGCACTCCCCGCCGCTCCACTCAGGGGAAATCCACAGTGAGGTCCCAGGCAGCCACAACAGCACAGGCGGCAACGATGCAGGTCGGGGCCCGAGCTCCGCCCCCCTTCCTTAATTCCAGGCTGCTCCTCAGACCGCTCCAGTCCGCCCCAGCCCAGCAGTCATCAGGTGCCAATCGCCGATCGTCGGGCCCGTCTCAGGGCCCCCATAATCCCAGGGGACTGGCTTGTAGGGCAGACAGCAGTTGAAGAGTCCAGGCCGAGCCCCAAATGGCGCCTATTATGTCCCGGGCGCCGCCATTTTAGGATCAGGCATCCGCTGTTAGTCGGCCAGGATAAAATCGCTCACCCCGGCCGATGCGCGATGTCTCCTCACCGCCCAGGTCCAGTAAAGCCGGGATCTCCCCTCCGGTGGTTCCAGGATTGCCGCAAACACCCCCGGGGACACCTCCGATCTTGGTAGGCACCGCCGGAGTCAGGCGCCAAATCCTCTGCGCGGGGCCGCCATTTTGATTCCCGAGTCGGCGGTCTTCAGCAAGGTGGAATTAACTCTCCCTCTTGCCCTAGCGCGCTCTCCGTCATCCCAATCTTAGCTCAGTGTGGGCACCGGCTATTCCGCCACTGAATGCGGTGCAGGGGCCCCAAATTACATGCCAGGATCATCTATTTCGGAGGGCAGCCGCGGAGGAGCTCCGGAGTCCGCTGTGCTTAAGCCAAGCCCCCCACGCAGCCCTTTATAAATAAATTCCTGAGGATTCTGTCAATCCTACCAGTGGGATTTAACTGTGTTACACCTGTGCACTTCAAGTGTTGCACCGTAGAACCAGGAAACACAAATAGAAGCACACCCCGGCATTCAACCTTTAGGCTGCGCAGTTTTACGTAATTCACCAAACATGCACTGTGGTTTTCCATATACTATATAAATGCTGGCACCCCCCACCACTCTCCCATGCATGCCTGCTCTCTTTAATGCAAGCCTTGTGTCTGTCTACTGAAGAACTGGGCTTTCAGAACCCAGCGGCGCCAGGGGCACGCCCAAAGTCTTCGGATTCACCTGTCTTGGTTTACAGAGACACGGAATACTTCTGGGTGGCATCAGAGACCAAGTTTATAAGCTGCAGCCAGTAACAGTGATCCTCAAAATACAGCATGGAAGTATTTCAGGAGACTGCTCAAATTCGTAGAGCAAGACATCTCCTTTTATACACAATATTCACATTTAGAGCATACTCCCACTGCGCAAAAATCTGACTAATGAGGTACATTCTCAAACAAAGTATCACATGACAAAGAAGCTCAGTTTGCAACATCCCAACCCAAAGTTTATCATTGGGAATGTCCCAAATCCAATCTCCACAAGCAGGGCAAACCCATAATTGAAAGGCACAATGCATGTAATAAAGAGCATAGAAAAGGAAACAATGTCTGATAGTGAGCAAGATAAGGCATATGTAAGGTGACTAAAAGTTAACAATGTCCTGAACAATAATTGGCAATCTCAGACAACGATCAAACCAGGGAAATTGACTCGGCAGGGTCAGTTTCAGGTGAAGGAATGAGATCCTTGCAATTCACCTCAGAGTCAAGAAAGACCCTGTTAATCTATACCAATACATGAAGGCCAGGCCCCTTCGTTCGTTCGACCACATTAGTCGGCCTGCGTGATGGCAAGACAAAATGAAGGCTCCAAAACAAAATGGAACCCATGTTTGAGACGAAATCTCCAAATACATGGTGAACTCGCTAGCTAACGTGACAAATTCACTCCACATTATCCGCATTCGCTAAATACGGTCCGACATCTCCAAAATTGTGACGGAACCATAACCTTACGTAACAAGGCCCGTTTTCACAGAACCACACTACAATGCAATTGGTGCTGAAGTAAAGGGCTCTGATACCTTCGGGTGAAGGTTGCGCTATATAAAAGTGCAAATAAAGAAATAAATAAATAAAGGCCTACCTGCAGCACATCTGTTCTTATTCTGCGATTTCACATGTCTTCAGGTCCCTGTACTGCTTAATTGCACCTGGCTCTGGGTGACCGTAATGGTAAGAAAAATGTGTTTCGGGCCAGATGTGGGGAATGTAGCTGTTGTCCTGTGGCTGCAACATGGCGTAACAGTTTGGGGGTAGGAAGGCAAAAAGTCGGTAGTGCTGTCCCTTGGCAGTGTAATGCTGTCCTCCTTTTAGGCCGGGCAAGGGAGTTGCTATTGGCTGACGGGAAGTGCCGGGTCGTTATGCCAGCTTCCTGATACGCCGATCTTGGGCAAGACTTGGTAATTTAAAAAAAACACAAAATAGGGCTGCATGCTAAAACATGAGGCGCAGCGCCCATTCATAGTAAAGTTTTGAAAGAAATTCACATAATATGGCAGCGCCCATGGGTATTAAATTTTTTTTAAAAATAGGGCTCTGTGATAAAACATAAAGCATGGCACCCTTAAACACTGATCTTGGGCCGGCGCGGGTTGGCAAAGCGCTGGGGCCTTGTGGCCCATGTTGATGTAGGGCAGGCGAAGTCCAGTGTCACGCTGCAAAAGGGAAGATGAAGCCACTGCTGTCGCTGGTGGAGCTAGCTGCTAGAGACAGGCGGGCAGCACTGGCGGCAGCAGGGAGATAGCTACGCAGGCCATGGAAATTAAAAAAAACACACAAAATAGGGCGCCGGGCTAATGAGGGGCGGCGCCCTAAAACAACAGGAGCGTGTCTGCCTTTTATTGTAGCAGCGCACAGTGAAACTAAACCATGCAGTGGGAGCATGTGAGGCAGAGAGGAGACGCCATGCACGTGCACATTGCCTGTCCTTGCGCGCACATGGTTTTGTCTCCCTTCGCCCACCAAACCGACAACAATAGTCTTGCCAAGGCAATGCAGCACATGTGCTGCATTCACTAGGCAAGACATAAAAAGATACCATTAAACCCTCTTGTTGGACTTGGCCTTTCCCCTGAAATTTTTCGCTTTTGCCCCCCTATTCTGAGAATGTCTCCCACATGGGATTAAACCTGTGTAGGCCATGAGTGGCGTGAGACACCTTGTTAATATGTGAAGTCATGTAATGGTGTGAGCACTTGTGAATTCCCCCCATTGTAAAATGCACCTGACTGAAATGTACTGTATTTAAAATGGATGCCATGGCCATGGGTTTTGCCACCGGACTGGCATAGGTCAGCGGTCTAGATAATATTACCCAGCCACCCCTAGCTTTTGGAGGGAAAGCCTAGCACCCAGGGTGCTCACCCCCTCCCCTTGAGCCAGTTTAGGCCAGCTTTGCCAACATTCTAGAAGGTTCTGGCACTGCCTGGGAGGAGGGTATAAGTAAGGAGGATGTGCCACCAGAGAGTCAGTCAGAGCTGGGACAAGAAAGAGAGGGGACCTGCTGCGAGGTGCTACCACCACATGGGCCTGTGAGCTGGACCCTGCACCCCTAGAACCCCCCCCCCTCTGCTGTCCCCACGGGCCCCTGACAAGGGAGGGCCCCTACCCAGGTCACTGACGCTGTTTGGACCGGGTACCACGCCAGCACTGCGTGAAGAAGCGCCCAGGAGGTGAGGAGTGTGCCCCTGAGGCGGACTGTGGGACTGTTCGCCCCCCCTGTGAGGTGTGCTGCCAGGTGCTGTGCTGCAATAGCGCTGTTTTGGGGAGGTTGATGCCCCACAAGGAAGCTGTGGCCCCTTTGGAAGCGCTGGGCTGTGAGGTGCCTATGGTGAAGGGCTGTGGACTGCTGACTGGCGTAAACTGCAGTATCGCCCCCTAAGCGCTGGGAGTCCAAAGACTGTTGCTGCCTGTGGAGCTGCCTGGGGAGGATTGTGCCCCCAAGGGACTGTGCCCTGTGATTGGTGTGACCCCCGAAGTGCTGTTGGCCCTGAGGACTGTGTGGGCTGAGGGAGGAGCTGTCCTCCGAGAAAAGCACCCCTTTTTCTGTGGAGAATAGCGACAGATAAATAATTAATTAAAAGGGAGCCTACCCCTTATTGCCGCTGATATCACCACCGCAGCCCGAGGAGTGTTGGCGCTGCCTTACGCCGGTTGTAAATTGGTGAAAATCACCACCGCGGCCCGACGCCACCTTTAAGGGACCCCCACCGTCGTGGATACCGTTGCGGCGGCCCCCGGTGTGAGGAGAGGGCCGCCGATGTGAAGAAAGGGCCGCGCTAGGCCCTGAGGCCGTGAGATCCCCCATCACGTGACGGGGGCCCGGCTGCGTTATCGGCCTGCCCCCGCCAACGCCGCTCCCGGATTGGCCCACGCGGCCAGGCCTCCAGAAGGCCGCGCAGGGATTGGCTGTGGGCCGGCAGCCCGGGAAGAAGAGCAACGCAAAGCCCTGGGTCCCCGTGAGGGAGGGGGACCCAGGTGAAGTGTCGGTGCGGGGCCCCCGTAGTCAAGGGGGAGCCCTGATTGCAAGCGACCGGAGCGGGAGGCCACCCCGCCAGTCTGTGCCACTGAGTGAGGGGCCGGTGGAAGAGGTGGGGCCGGGGCACACTGTCGGTGCCAGCCCCACTGGCACAGAGGAGGCGACCTGACTGGCCCTGAGAAGCGTCGCCGCCGTAAGGAGAGAGCGGAGGGAAGGAGCCTACCCCGCCTCCGCCTGGGAGAAGTGCCCGAGTGTTGCAGTCAGAGGCTGGAGAGAGGAGGGGGCATCGAGGCACATTGCCGGTGCCTGCCCCACCTCCTCGAAGCTGAAGAGAGCCCCTCGCGAAGGCTGCCTTTAAGTTCCGGGCCCCCGTGAGGAAGGAGGGGCCCGGCTGTCGTCGTGGGAGAGAGGGGGCATCGAGGCACATTGCCGGTGCCTGGCCCCCCACGGAAAAGAGCCCTGCAGGGGAAGAGGACCCCCGGAGTAGCCCGGTGAGTGGGGCCTTAATTAAACAGTGTGGGGAGTGGAGAGGGCAACGGGGCACAGGGTCGGTGCTCGCCCCCCCCCCGGGAGACATTGTACTTGAGCTCGTGGGCCCTAATTATACACCAGAGCCCCCGGTGAGAAGTACCGGCGGGGCTGCCAGGCCTCTGAACTGGGCCAAGACATTAGTTAACCCCTACCTGGGGTGTCCAGGGGAACGCCAGCTAGTGTAGGCCCTGGGGTTTGTATTAGTGTGGCGTAAGGCAGTGCTTTCGCTGAATTTCGCGCGCATTGTGTTTATGGCCTAAGGGCACGCCCCCATATAGGTTGGCTTGAGTGTGCCGGGAGGGAACAGATGCTGAGGGAGCCTTAATTAGATGATGCACCAGTGGGGAGAATTAGGCTCATGCTCATGGTTTAATGCCTGCCATTGCTCTATAATGTGTATGCCTAATGTTCATGAAGAGGGTTGGCTGTTGTGTACACCCTGATGTCTTATGCTTATAGTGATGCCAACGTTCTGCCTGATGCTTGGGGACGGTTCCATGCCATTGGTTATACCCCCTGCCAAAGAGGAAACCTTGATGTGCCTTTTATTGCAGGTGTCCTGCCCCTTGATTTAGGCTTGCTCCGCCTGATGTTTGATACCCCTAGTTTATGGTAGAGGACGCCTTGCTGTTTTCTTACAGGTGTTCCTGGTCCAGAAGTAGGGCCCCTACCTGATGTTAGTACTGGGTGTTCTACCTAATGTTGGTCTATAGGTTGGCCTGATGTGTCATTCCAGGCCCCTGGTTATATCCCACTGATTATTTATGACAGGTGTTCCTGTTTGTTGGGATTTACTGTGATGCCCTGCAGTTTTCCTTTACAGGGGTTGGGTTGGCGTTATCGTGCATGATGTATAACTATGCTAATGTGGTATTTTGCAATTACAGCCTACCCCTAAGGATGAGAGTCTGAGTTGGCCCTGCCAGATTGGCCCCAGATCTAAAGTCATTTTAAACATTCTTCTTTATTTGCAGCTATGGACTTACAGACTCAGCCCTTACTTCCCATGTAAATAATCCCCCCTTGATACACTTGGCTCTGGTGCCAGTTGGCGCCGTGTACTGATACCACTGTTAATGCATTTTTGCCTTGCAGGTTGGAAACACTACTAAACTACTTATTTTTTTCCAACTCAAACTGGTGTCCTGCCTCTTCTGTAGTGTGCCTGGTGTGTTGTCTGTGGGTACTGCGTGAGTGCTTCACATGTCCTCCGAAGTTTGGCCTGCCCGCTTGGTTCCATGCTACGCCCTTGGAGATTTGGGTAACCCCATTTCTTACACCTCTCCTGCTAACCATGCCAAAAGACACAGAAAGGCGAAATTATCCTCAGACTCCCAAACTCGGCCAAACGGTAATCCACCAATGCCTCCAAATTGGGACCAGTTGTTTTGACAAAATCTCCTCACTATTAACACTGATTATTCATCCTCTTGAATCAATCGAAAATGCAATTAAAGAGTTAGCAGCAAAAAGATCCATCTCACCTTCGGTAGACGGGACGAGACTTCCCTCCCACCAGGTGGAATTAAAACCCTGAACATACCCATCCCAGGTATGGCCAAAAATTGACAGACCATGAATAGAACAAGTACATCACTTTCTTCGAACTTATTTGCCTTCAAGAAATTTGGGAATCAGGCCCCATTTATATAAACACAAATGAAACAATTGATGGACGGAATGCTGGACAATTCAAACCTTCACCCCCAGTGACAAGGATCTGAGTTTAATCCATCATTCTTTTACTCACCACCCCAGTTTGGACCCAGCCATATGCAAATCAGTCTTGACCCTGTTCCTTGTGGGAACAGTCCAGCCCGAACTGCCAATCCAGGTCCTCCCTGGACCGGAAACAAGCATCCTGGGACCGGTTTCAGGGCATCACCCTTCATCAGCCAGGCTAGCTTAAATCCAGTGGTGTAGTGAGCACGAGACCCAAGTCTGGGCATACCCTTCCCACTTAGGGTGACATATGCAAATGAAACAATTGATGGACGGAATGCTGGACAATGCAAACATTCACCCCAGTCAGAAGGATCTAGGTTTAATCGATCATTCTTTTTCTCACCACACCACCCCAATTTGGACCAAGCCATATGCAAATCAGTCTTGAACCTGTTCCTGAGCTCACAACGAAGATGTCCCACATACCACCTCACAACACACTTTAAAACAGAACCATGAACAGTCAACAAATCTTAAACAGGCAGATCTGGCTCTCAAGGCAGTCAACAACACATGCTGCAGTCCGCTATGTGTCCATGATGTTGGCCAGTGGGCACTCGTATACTGAAAAAAGTGACCTATCTTTAAAAGTGGTGTGGCCTGTATTATCAAGGGTGTGGCTTAAACCCGTAAACTAAATTCCTGTGACTGCCATAATGTGCCACCTGGTCGGTATTGGGACCTCTCTAAACTTTCTGTTATTACATCCCAATATATAACACAACAACTGACATACACCTAAAACCAGCCAGGTCTATTGGCTTTGTCAATGGTTGTTAGCTGTTTAAGATGAATTAGTAACAACAATGATTTTCTGGTCAAAAACAATATGATTCAAAAGTCAAATATGAGACTGTGAATTGAACATTACTCGAGCCTGTGGGTGGGATAGTTGTCTTCAGAGTGTCTCAGTGCTCCCTTTATCTTCACTCTCTGTCAGACATGCGCATCCTTTTTCTCTCCACTTCTTCTTCACCTGCATATCTTGCACCTCACAGGGCTCGAGTTGGGGTACCACGCGGGTGGACGGATTCCCCCATTTATTTTACTGGAGGACGCCGTCCCACCTGCCAAACAGCTGGACTTCACTCTTTGGCCTCTCTGGGACGAGGAGCTCGGCACCTTTCGTGACGTCACGTCCTGTTGTGACGTCACTTCCGGTGAAAGCCGCCCCCCCCAAATCTTTTTTTACGACTTGTGCCCTGGCACCTCATCTCTTTCCTCTTGTGACCCTCTGTTGAATGTGCTTCCTTGCACCTCCTTCACTTCACCTTACACAACGCACCCACTCACCTGTAAGCACTGCATTTTCTTTTTCTTTTGCCTTGTCGATATTTTGAAAACAGTATATATAACTGCTTTACACACATTTGAAAGGAATCACATTTGGAACTGGAATATGTCACAATTGTCCTGTGCGCTAGAGACGTCTCAAGAATTTTGGACGCTGTGGGCAAGATGTATTTTGGGGGACCCTGTTTGGAACACATTTGAACTTGTTTCACATTGTTTGCTCATTGAAGCCCTAACGATGCCAAACATTGAATTACACATTCATAAATGAAGATCAAAGGTTCACACTTCCTGTTGACAGCTATTCAACTAGTACCAAGAGAAAGCATGAATCAGCATGGATTAAGCCATTTCTTTTTGTGAGTGGTTGTAGTATTTTTAGTTTTGGCTCTGCTGCCGTTTCTGAAACGTTTACATTCAGATTTTCACAGATTGTGAAAGTTGGCACTTTCGGTCCAAGTTTACAAATAAAGCCGTCGAGCTCTACGCGGTGCACGCGGCAACGCAGCGCTGGACCGTGAAGGACTTCTGACTTTCTCACTCACTTTACCAGAGAACCCTTGGCAATTGCCTACACTTTCCATACCTTAAAACGTCCCTAGTGTGAGCTCTGCAGAGAGGCCAAGGATTGGATGCGCATATTTTCTGAACAGTTTTCTAACCCACTGGCAAGAATTGTGCGAAAGCCGCACTTGCTTCAGCCTCAACTCCAGAGCGTGAGGCAGTACAAGTACTTGGAGGCGACGAAGATCAGAGTAATCTGTATCAAAGAGTAGTATGCGAAACAGGAAAAAAACTGCGAAAAAAACACAACACTCTGGGAAAAGCTTACTCTCTTTCGGAACAATGAATGTAAAAACGTTGAAATAAGCCTTTATCTGTACGTTTTTACATTCATTGTTCGGAAATCGACCCGTGTTTTTGCCATTAAAGGGCATGAATATAAGATCCCTTTCAGTAATTATCGGGTCTCTGACCCGGAAGTCCCACCACCTAAAGACCTGAGTAAACGCAAGGAGTTTGGTACAGCGCTTCAACTCCCCCGCCGTAAGTCACAGCGCTAGAAGTGACACAAATCCAAGTCAGACTTCAGTCTGCGATTGAAGCATTAGGAACTCACCCTTGGGGTGTGGGGTGAAAGGGGGGACCGAAAGGTGCT
The DNA here is from genome assembly GCF_964263255.1 of Lissotriton vulgaris. Classification (NCBI taxonomy): domain Eukaryota; kingdom Metazoa; phylum Chordata; class Amphibia; order Caudata; family Salamandridae; genus Lissotriton; species Lissotriton vulgaris. The sequence goes on from NC_141693.1 coordinate 85,671,157, forward strand.
GCGATACCAAGCAGAAATTGGTGCTGTACAATTCTAATTAATAACCTCTTATCAGCATGAATCCAAAATGAAATGGTTCTTGAAAACGATTGCACTCTGCCCTCTAGTGGCCAGACGCTGCAGAGTTCTACCAGAGTGACCGCGTTGTGGGTGCTGAGCTCATACGTATAAAGAAAGCTGTTTCTTAAAATCTACCGGTGCTGAATATTGTTGCAAATCTGCATCCCGCCAGACAGCTGGTGTTTAACACAGATTCGGAACCATTGGGTGAAAAGGTTTGGCATTTATGAAGAAATCGAAGAAAGACGACATTTAGCTTTAAATACCAAGCATTGCCATAGACAATTGGTCTGGCTTTATAGGAATGTTGTATGTTAGTGTGAAGGATTACAAGTACATAGCATGGAAATGCATATGTGTTTAAGCAAAGAACAGTAGAATAACAGCGATGTAGGTTAGTTGCTCTATTAAGCCAGACCTAAACATTCATGTAGGTTAATGTCTGTCCTCCTTCCATCTGTGGTTCAGCCCAGAAAAGCACCATAAACTATCCAGCTATCTAAGACACATTAATAGCATTCCTGTGTCATGTGTGTGCCCCTGAAAGCTGAAGCTCAGGTAGATGGATAAATAAACAAAATTATCACATCTGGGTGGCAGGCTGAGGCTAGGACTTGTTTTGTGGAAGTGCACAACTTCTGCCCATTGAAAATAATCCCTCAGGCTCCCAATGTGTAGGTGGAACCAAAGCTGCTGTCTAGTGATGCTCCTGATATTGCCCAGCGTTAGCTGCACTGCCGAGCTAGCCCATAAAACACTGGCTCCCAGGTTTGAACACGCGCCACAGGTGTTTATGGCAGGTGAGTCGTGTAACAACCTGAAGAGCACCAGTAAACAAGTCCAAGCTGAAAAGTAAACGTACAGCATCTCTGCTGTGTGACGCATCAAGGGAACATATCAAGAAATTTACTGCAACTTATTTTTTGATAACTTTTTAAAAAATGCACTTGTCTTAAAATCCTGTAAATGATATATACTTATACATCTCATCAAATGCTCATTCTGTGTACAATGATCTACCCCCCCAAATCACTTTATATAATAAAATATAAGTCAACAATAAGATAAGTAAAACAAGGAGACCAAAGAAAACCAGCAAAAACCTACTACAGTGGGAGGACGGAATCCCCAATGATCAATAGTCGTATAAACTATAAATGAGGTTAATGAAGGTACAGCAATTCACTTTTGTTAATCAGCAGTCAGAGCTTCGAGCACAACAAAGGCACTCGGTTTAAACCAATAGTACCATCAGTATTCAACTAAATTAGAGATATGTGCACTGTTTTGCATTATGCATGGTGTATTTTCTTGTGTTATGTCATCCTGCATTCTGTCATTAAGGTACATTTGTTTAAAACAATGTGTGTCAGATGCAAACTTTCCAATAATATGTTTGCTCCCACTGCCTGAGTCCTGAAAACCTTTTTTTAAAATGTGGGTGCCCAACTTTCAACAAGCATTGGCAACGTCAATAGGTTTGGCTCTTCAGTGGTTGAGGCTTTAGGCACTCAAGTCACGGGTCTAGCTAGCGCTATCTGAAACTCATAATAATAATCATTATACATGCAGTCTGTCGCTCATTCTTGCAACCATGCATCAAATCACCCAAGAGGAAGAGAGCCAGTGGCTGAGGTGGGATCACCCATGCCCTATTCTGTATGTTACCATGGATGGAAAGGGAGGCACGGTATGCTTTGCATTTATATTAGAACATTGGCAGAAGAGGGCTGACCGAAGGCACCTTTATGTATATCAGTTTGTGTTAGGTCAGAGTTTCCATAGGAAGAGTGTTATTTGATTTGCTAATAACTGATGCTGTTTGACGAATCGTTAGGAAACTGAACAAAAAAAATATATATATATTCAGCCACCTCCGCTCCTTCCTGGAAAGTTTCAGGGTGATCCGTCAACTGGGGGCCGAGAAAAATAGGGTGGGGGCGAGGGTCCCAAGACGTCATTTTCCCATTCTAATTCCCAATAGAAATTTTTGAAAACCGATACAGAAAACAGGGATTGAATGTTGTTGCATCAAATTTGGCGGTAAGGTAGAACTCTACTCAGAAAACATGCTTATCATTATTTGGTGTAAATCTGCTTTTAAAGATGTTTAGGTGGGCTTGACAGGGTTAAAAAAAAATAGGCATATCTGGATGGTTGGCCCTGCTGGATTCCCATGGGAATTTCAATGCACTGTAAATTAAATGAAAAAAAGGCAATCTTATTGCCTATGGGAGCTTTGGCCCCAGTCAGTAATTTCAGTGCCCAATGACAGGTATTGGCTGCAGCATAAAGAACAAGCATTTGCAATGCAATAGGTCTCGCATTAGGAAAGTTTGAGCTATTGGTATTGTAAATGGCAAAGTTGTTATTTATGTTTTTTTTTTAAATACCTAAATTAATAGCTTTGTCATTTACAATGCCAATAGTTATAACTTTCGCAACATGAGGGGTTTAGGGGCATGAACAGGGGGAGGAGCTTGGAGACACTTCATGGGCAGCAAGAGAGGCGCTTGGAACAAAAGTGCAGATAGTGAGGTATAACATGCTGGGTGGGGAGCACGAGGCAAATGCAAACCCGCTGCGTGGACAGCGAGCCATGGCTGAGAGCACACGGACAGAGTGTGAACGGCCTGGGCACAGACAGGGTAAGGACCACAGGGCACATGCAATGGGAGGAGCTTGCTCATTCACGCTGACCGCTGCCACCTTATTTCATCACATTCCATAGACATTACACCGAAAGTGCCTTAAGGCGCCGGAGTTCAGGCTGCGCGCTACATGGAAAGCATACTCTTACTTGCCGCCTCTGCGTCGTCTCGTGCTGTGCAGCCAGTGGGGGCCCTGCTTGATAATGGCGCTACAGAAGAGGTCAGAGCGCCCACTTCCAATGCCTGTATCCCCCCCACCCCATTCCTGGAGGGCACCCCCGTGACGTGCTCGAGGTCCCAGAGAACAGGACTCTGTGTGCACTCCATCGAGGGGCCAAGGCAGCAACAAGACGTGCTTTGAGGCAACATTTCTCAGACAACCCTGCATCCAGTACGGATGCCGAGGAGAGACAGCCGGGATACTGTGCCAAGACAAGATACACTGTATGTGTAGCATAAGGAAAAACAGAACGAAAGAGAAGTGAAAGAGTGGCACAAACTGCTGTATTTCATAAATCCCCATCATTTTAGTAACATTTGAAGGATGACCAACCCAGTGGGCGCGCACGTATATGAGCCTGTGCCTTGCGCCTTACATCTTTACATTATAACTTGCAAGTGTGTTTATTGTTATACTACGGTGTGTGGGGACGGGGCAATAACTGGTACAGCTTAAAAAAAATGCAATACCTATAGGGGAAAGTGGTTGTTTTCCGTGCGCTCGAACTTTCTTTGTGCCAAAGTGAAGTATTTTCGCTGCACCACCAAAAGCTACGCACACACCGGAGATGAAATCTCTAAGATATCGCTGCACAGATGCCAGTGTCCTTGTGCGCACCATACAGTGGCACAAAAGCAATGTAAAAAAATAAATAAATACCGCAAGTCACCGCCTTCCGTCACTCTGCCGGCCTGCGACCAGGAAGTCAGGCAGGCCGGCGCGACAACAGGAAACAGGAAGTAGGAGGGCGGGAGCCTACCCCGCCTCCCACGGAAGAGCCGCGATTGGACGGAGCCGCCGTGTTTGGAGCACCGGAGCAGGCAGGAGCCTACCCTGTGCCCCGGTGCCGAAGGAGGGAAGAAGAGTCCTGCTGCCGGGCCCTGCAGCTGAGGAGAGCCGCCGCACGAAGGAAGCCGGTGAGTGGGTTGCTGAGCGGGGGAGGGGGGAGGCGGGGGAAAGTATGTGCGCGCGCGAGTGCGGGCGGGCGGGCTTTGTGTGCGTGCGTGTGTGTGACTGTGGGGGAGGGGGCTGTGCGTGTGTGTGACTGTGGGGGAGGGGGGTGTGTGTGTGTGTGAGCGAGTGTCTGTGTGCCTGCGTGTGCATGCGCTCGCCTGTGTGTGCATGCATGCAGAGGGGTGGGGGCTGCCTGCCTGCGTCTGTGCAAGGGCTGTGAGTTACTCTGCGCATGCGCGGGGACTCTGCGCATGCGCGGATCAGACGCGCGCTCCCGCGGTGAAAACTGCGAGCTCGTAACAGATTGGTGTCCTCATTCCCAGCATTCTCACTAACGGGCCACAATAGGTCTGAAGCAGACACCTTCAATGCTCACGCATTGAGGGTAGGTCTGCTCGACCTAAAAATGATGTGCTCACCATTACTGAACATGGAGACGGAGACCAAGGATGTGTCACAGTGCTCTCGTGGGACCCAGTCCAGGCGTCCTGTGATGTACAATGGAACTTCAGTGGAAATTGTACTGTGGGACCCTGCAAGCTAGTTGGAGCTTGCATGGTACCATGGGGAAGATGCCCGGTTCCTGTACAGGGGGACTACTATGGTATTGCGAAAAAAACGAAATAGGAAAAAAAATGGGTGAAGCGGGGATTGGCAATCTATGGGTTTGGGCGCATGGCTTGATAGTAGGCCAGGCCATGGGGCCAATCACAAATTGAGAACAGCTGAAGGCCCTGCGCTGCCAGGGTTTCGGCACCCACAGCCAAGACCTCCAGCCAACCCTGCGCCATGTACGGCCAAAGACTGTGTTTGGTGGGAGGTTGCCGCCTACATGTGGACTCCGTCCCTGTGTCCTGATATTCAGTAAAAAAAAACATATAAGGGGACAGGGTGGGCATACTCTTACATTTTGGCACTTTTGTGGGAGGTCCCATGGGGACAAATATATATATATATATATATATATATATATATATATATATATATATATATATATATATATATATATATTTGTTTCTGTGCCTCAGGTACCATGGTACTCCTGCGGGACCCAGCTCAGCCCTCCCACGAGGTATGGTGGTACTCCTGCAGGAATTGTACCACTGGATCCTGTAAGATTTACTCAGTGAAAATCCCCAAATCCTTGCATACAATGGTGATCTGTGTGATTCTGTGTTAAAAAAAATAATAATAATGAGTACAATTCACCTTTCCATGCCTATTGACTTTAACATAGGCTTTTCACAATAAACGTGCCAGGCATAGTTCCTATATTACAACTTTTCTAAATAGATCAAGGCCATTGCCCTGAATATTGGCTTGTCACCATAATCAATGCATTCTTGCAATATTGAATATAAGATTTCCAAAAAGGCAAAAAGAGTACCACAAGCACTCTTTTTCAGCGGAAGCACACAACTTCTGCCCACTCAAAAGCTGTACTCCATATCAGTTGATCACATAAGGTCTGTGAGTAAACTCATGTGCTTGTGCTTTGCACTTGGTGGGTGGGGTATCCCTCCTTCAGGTGGGGATGCGGATGATCTGTGCTCTTAACAGCTAGGTTGTTACCCATTAACCTGCTCTTGAGACCGCAGGTCCGAGGTCACCATTGCAATTGCAAGAACAGAAAGTAAACGGGGTCCTGGTCACTTTCTGTTGTTTTCCGCCCCTCGCTGTCACCCAGCAGGCCCCTCAGCAGGAAATAGGAGGTTGTGGCTGAGCTAAGGGTGGAGTAAAGGTTTGATCCTGTGATGTGATCAGGCGTCAAATGGTGTATGATGTCACTTCTACTACTCCTGGTACTTTGGTCAATTTTAGGTCCTTTCTGTCCTGCATCCCTTCCCAGGGCGAGAAGGCAAGGTGTAGAGAGGTGCTTCACAAACAAATGATGGACGGAATTCTGAATAAATTGTACATTCACCCCCTGTAAAGAGATCTGGATGAAATCCATCGTTCTTTTGCTCACCATGCCACCTCAGTTTAGACCCAGCCATATGCAAATTAGTCTTGACCATGTGCCTCATGGGAGCAGTCCAGAAAGAACTGCCAAGCCAGGTCTTCCCTGGACCGGAAACAAGCATCCTGGGACCAGTGTCTAGATATTACCCTTCATCAGCATGCTAGCTTGAGTCTAGTGTCACAGTGAGCACTTCTGGGCATACCCATCCCACTTAGGGTGAAAAGTGCTACACAAACAAATTATGGACGGAATGCTGACCATGCAAACATTCTCCCCAGTCAATACATCTGGATTTAATCCATAGTTCTTTTGCTCACCATGCCACCCCTGTTTAGATCCAGCCATATGCAAATCAGTCTTGACCCTGTGGCTCATGGGAATAGTGTAGAGAGGTGGCCCGGGCCCCTTTGAGACAACTTTCATAAAGACAGCGAGAGTTCACTTCAGCTTGAGAACTACACCTCTCTTGCTATGAGCAGACACCAGTCTTGGAATCTGCCTGCCAGAGTGGATCATAGGCGGAACTCTGTTGCTACAGCTTTGGATTGCAAACGGTTCTTTCACCGTACAAGTCCTCTCCTTTACAGTATTTCATCCTACCACTAAGGTGTGTCAATGAAATGCTATTAATGTCCCTGCTGGGGCTTTTTGGTCCGGCCATGATAACATGTCTACTGACTTATTCATTTGGCGGGCTGCAGTACCTGCTAAAGTGAGTTATTTAATTTGAGGTGGCTACTGCTAGCCATTACAGAAATGGTATTTTGTGTTTTAAGTTGTTGTATTTTATTGCAAAGATTTTAAGTAACTATTAATAAATAAATAAATAAATCTGAATCTGCTGATGGGAGCAGGGCCTGCCCTCACCCAACATGGCAGCTGGCAGCCAGTCGTTGCTAAAGGAGGGGACATGTGTTTGCTGTGCTAGTGTTCCCGGAAGGCTGGGCTAGAACATTCTGTACAGCCAGGGCTATGCCAGTCCCACACTTCATGCACGCAAGCACCATTTGTGATGACGTCACTGGCTAGGGTTCTGTGTCGTCACCTTCTTGCAGTAGACGGTTCAGCGGATGCTGTACCCCACAGAGGCTAGGCGCGTGTTAGTCTCTGCTGCCCACTCTAGACGGATCTGTTGAGCATCTTCCTCCTGAGGTCTCACCAGCTTTAGCTCTCTAGTGATGCAGGGAAGGACCAATCATCTTCCTCTGACCAGCTTTGGCTTCCTGGTCCCTGATCCTTGGGACTTGGCTTGCTATGCTTGGGCACAAAGCACGCTCAGTGACGTAACTTAAAATGCTGAGGGCACCCTTCAAATTAAGTTGAAGGGACACTGAAGTATGCTGATGTTATGAGCAGCTAGCAGGCTGCTCCCGGTGGGGTTTGCTATGACTTATACCTGGACTTGTTTACCTGTTTCCTGCTTACCGGATACCTGAATAAATCTACGTTGACATCCTCTCTCCAGTGTGGTCTCCTGATTACTACAGAAACGGAGATCCCCACCGTGTGTAGCATAATTGCTCATCCGTAAGCGTACCATTACCATAGGTTTTAACACCACAATGGCTGTGGCCTGCTGGCAGTGTCAGATGGCCTTTATTTGGAGTAACAACGTGTCCTGGCTTGTAGCTACCCTAGTTTTAAGGACAGTGGATCCAGGCCTGCAGAAGCTCTTCATTTTAATAACTGTGTGGTTCTGGCTTGCTGCCACTGCCGGGGGGCTTTACGTGTAGTAAAAGTGGGGTCTTGCATGCTGCCACTGTCATGTTGGTGGGAACTAGTCTCGACCATTCCATTTCCAACATTTTTCGTCCTGACAAAGACGCAGTTTGTGCAGCCTAGCAGAGGTCCTGTGTAGAAGGTGCATAGCAAAGTATTTTGTCTGGAATATAGATGGAGCAATGTTGTCCCTCGAGGCTAGTTTATTAATGTTTTGCCATCCTTCATCAGATATGTGTCCAATTGTTTCTTTATCAAAATGAGCGGCCTATTTAATAGCAAGAGAGGACTTTTGGGACGGAGGAGAGCTAAAGAGTGTCTAATATGTTTTAGAAGCGATGTGACCAGCCCTAAACCAGCTCCAGAAGTTTGCTAATTTTGGATAATTTGACTTTTAACTTTAACAACATTGTAGAAGTCTAGTTATGAAAGATTGCAAGTATCATCTAAACTAGAATAAGGTAAGGGACACAATGTATCATCAAATAGATCTTGAATCTGTAATATGCCCTTAGAAGCTAAAGACTCTGGAGAACAATTTGATGTATCAATTCTAGTTTGGGGATTATAGCACAGTGCCGCAAACACGGAGTTTTGTAATGGTCTCCGCATTTACTTATTTAACTTTGGAAGGACCCCTCTAGTGTTAGAAAAGATCAGGGGCACTGGCCTGCTGCCAGGGCAGGGAGTGGCTTTAGATCTAATGACTTCTGGTTCTGGCCTGCTGCCAGTGCAGGGAGGGACTTTAGTGTTAATGACTTTGGGTTCTGGTCTGCTGCCAGGGCAGGGAGCGGCTTCAGATCTAATGACTGCTGGTTCTGGTCTGCTGCCAATGCAGAGAGTGGCTGTAGTTTTAGTGACTGTGGGTTCTTGCCTGCTGCCAGTGCAGGAAGTGGCTTTAATTCTAATGACTGCAGGTTCTGACCAGTGCAGGTAGCAGCGTTAGTATTAATGACGGCAGATACTGGCCTGCTGCCAGGGCAGAGAGCAGTTGTAATTTTAATAACTTTATTCTGGCCTTCAGCCAGTGCAGGGACTGGCTTTAGTTATAATGACTGCAGGTTCTGGCCTGTTGCCATGGATGGTAGCAGCTTTAATTTTAATAACTGCGGGTTCTCGTCTGCTGCCAGTGCAGGTAGCAGCTTTAGTTTTGCAGCGCCTTTTCTGCATTCACTTGCTATGCATTATTCCACCATCTAGTGATTGGGTCCGGAATAGTCTTTGTTTTCTTTGTTTTTTTGTTTTGTTTTGTTTGGTGTCAGGTACGTCCCCTGTGTGACGTCAGACGGCATCCTGGAAGTCGACATGCTTCGTAGCCATCTTCAGATTATTTTTTCAACCATTGGGTCTGGAAGCATGTCGGGAAGCTCCGAAGAATTTTTTTCAGAATTTTTCCAAAACATCAACAAAAACAAAAAAAAGTTGACTGTGAAGCTCATCTCTCATCGGCGTTGTAACCGGAGAGAAGATCTCCGTTCCGTCGAAGCATGCCCGAGGGGCGGACGTCGAAATTCAAGAAGTGGACTCCGAAAAGGCCCACACCCAGAAAAAGACGAGTGAGCCAGCGAGGAAGACGGATAAGGTAAAGCACCAAACACATCCTTTGGAACCGAAGTGCCACGAACACAAGACGCAACCCAAGGCAGCCCTAACTTTGAGTAAAAAGTTGATCGAGGGTCAGCTGCGATTGAAAGAGACCCAAGGAACCCATCCAACGGTTACCCAAGAGGTAAGATCGCATAAGACCCGAAACAAAGGGTCTTAGCTGAACCCACAAATAAGGGCGCCCGCCATCGAAGTCAGACGCCAGCGCAAGCAAAAAGAGAAAATCCCAAGCCTCCAACACCGAGAGGGCCCTCAAGGTTGAAAGGAAGAGAAAAAGGCGCGATGAGGAGATGACGGCTATTCTTATAAAGAAGAAAGCGTTTGACGAATCCCTAAAGGATTTTCAAACCCCCAAAACAACAGTCCTCGAACAAAAGAATGCTCTGGTCATTGGAACAGAGAGCATCAATGTCGAAGAGGCGGAGAAAGCAGAAGGAGGAGAGGACGGTTATCTTCGAATCACCTCACACCAGCGCCCCAAGACGAAGATCGCGAGGAATATGATGACCTTCCTCACGAGGATGAAATCTCCTAAAATTTTGAGGAGATATGGAACAAACTTGCCGCCGAAAGCCCAGAAGAAGAGATATGCAGTTATCCTTCGGGGGCTTCGCCTCCAGACGACATAGCCTTTTACAATGGCATAGTCAAGAGGGCAGCAGACCGGTTTAGAGTCACCCTCAAGGAACAGAAAGGAGACACATGTTTCCTATTAGAAACTGTGACCCCTGCTATGAAGGGAGTTCAGTATCTACCTATTCTTCCCAGTATCCTGGATCAAGGCAAAGAGGCCTTCAAGTAAGCAGCCTCAAGCAAGGGAATAACACCTAGAGTGGAGAAAAAATACAAAGCATCCTCAAAGGACCCTGAGTACATCCAGGAGAACACCGTGCCAGACTCCGTTATTGTGACCACAGCCAGAATGAGAGCCAATGCTGTCTCCAATATCATCCCTTCATTAGAAAAGGAGAGTAAAAGATCGGATATGGTGGGGTGAAAATTTGAAAAAGAAGCAGCTACGCCATGGCGTATTGCTAATTCTAATGCCTTGCTGAATAGCTACGACCACCAACAGTGGAAGGACATAGAAGAGCTTCTTAACAAGCTCCCAGAAGAAGACAAAAGGAGAGCAAAATTCATCATCCAGGAGGGCAAGAACATAGCAAATACTTGACTTAAATCAGCTCCCTACGCAGCGGACACGACCAGCTGGCAAAGGTGCACAGGTACCATCCTGAGAATACCTGCCTGGCTCAGGATATCAGGTTTCAAGCAAGAAGTTCAATCTTCCATCATTAACAGACCATTCCCTGGAGAAGCACTCTTTGGAAAAGAGGTCGATGAGTCTCTGCAACAGATTAAAAAAGATAATGAAACGGCAAAGGCAATGGGAGCCCTACTGCAGAGAGGTTCATTTTAAAAGAGGTGGTTTCAATAACAGGAAAACCACAGGAAGAGGGGCATTTGGCCAGGTCCAACAAATGGCATAACAGTCACAAAGTCAAGGCTCGACACAACAAACAGGGCAACAATTAAGCGACAAAGGGTGGCAGTAACAGCAGAATCAGCCCTTTCGAGCACGAGGCTGAAGCGGAGGCCAAACCTCAAGAGTAAGGGGAAACGGTTCAAACTGACTCATTGGCGAAAAGAGACCCACACAAAACACCAGTGGGGAGAAGAATATCCTTTTTCCTCAAAGAATGACAAAACATCACAACTGAAAATTGGATATTACAATTGGTAAAATACGGCTATTGCATCGAGTTGATTAATACCACCAGCAAACCCTCCAAGGGCAAGAAAATTAAAAAAATAAGAACTAACCTTGTTAAATTCAGAGATTAAAGAACTATCGCAAAAACAAACAATAGAATTGGTGCCAAAACAAGAGTGGTTCACAGGAAACTACTCCCCATATTTCCTTGTACCCAAACAAGATCTGTCTCTAAGACCAATCCTGAACCTAAGGTTCATAAACAAGTTCATATTAACACAACACCTCAAAATGAGTACCCTACAAGAAATAATTCCACAAATACAAAAGGGTGATTGCATGGCAACCATAGACCTCAAGGACACAACTTGCATATCCATATGAACAAAAGGCACATAAAATACCTGCGATTCCTACACAATGGAACACATTATCAATTCAAGGTTCTTCCTTTCGGAATAAAATAATCACCACGTGTCTTCCCAAAGTGTCTGGCTGCAGTGGCAGCACATTTAAGAAGGAAAAGAATTCATGTCTATTCCTATCTAGACGACTGGCTCTTAAGGGCACATTCAAAACAAGCATGCCACAAGTATGTCCAAACAGCTGTACAAACGCTTCAAAAGCTGGGTTTCTCATTAAACCACAAGAAATCATCTACAAACCCAGAAAGGGAAAAGACTTTCTTAGGAGCAAGATTAAACACAATAAGTGCGAAGACGTATCCAACACAAAAGAGAATTCAAGCTATGCACCACGAGGCGACCCTTTACCAGAAGGGACAATCTCGGACAGTGAGTAAAGTCATGAAACTGATGGGCATGATGGCATCATGCGTCCCGCTGATCCTTCACGCTCGCCTACACACGTGCCCATTCCAGGAACGGCTCACCAACAGCTGGTCTCAGGCCGCAGAAAGTTGGGAAGATCTAGTAGTTGTTACACAAAGGGTGCAGGCAGAGATACAATAGTGGGCATCTAAAAACATAGCACAGGGAAGACCTTTCAAGGACCCAACTCCATCTGTGACAATAGCCACGGACGCACCCCTCAATGGTTGGGGAGCACACTTCAACCAACTCAAAGTACATGGTCAATGGAACCAACGGGATACCATAAAACACATCCGCTATCTGGAGATGAAGACTGTCTTTCTGGTGCTGAAGGCATTTCAGAAACACATTCAAAGGAAAACTGACTGATCCAGACAGACAATACCACGACAATGTTCTACCTCAACAAACAAGGAGTTCTTTCCACTAAGCAAACTAGCACAAGATATCCAGCAGTGGGCACTAACTCAGAACACCAACCTACAAACAGTGCATTTGCCAGGAGTAGACAACATTACATCAGCTGAGGAGACAGAACAACTGCTCTTACGAATGAGACTTGAAATAGACAGCAGTAGTTCAATACCTGTTCAATTGCTGGGGAACTCCAGTGATAGATCTGTTTGCAACAATGCAGAACAAGAAATGCCAATACTTTGCCTCGAGGTTTCCGCATCACCTGTCAAAGGGGAATGCGCTTTCACTCCACTGCTCACAGACAGTTGCTTACTCTTTTCCACCGATACCCCTAATACAAAGAGTACTAGGAAAAGCAAGACACACTGGAACAAACATGATTCTCATTGCTCCTCAAAGGCCAATCCTACCGGAACTATTCAAAGGGAACATAATGAGGATGAAAGCAGACCAGGATCTACTAACAATGCAACAGAGCCACATTTTACACCGAGACCCAGCAACACTGCACCTGGCAGCTTGGCGCCTGAATGCAAAGAATTTGGCCACCTCAATCTGCCCCTAAAACTATGTAAATTCTAAAGGAGGCATGAAAACAATCAACAAGAAAATGCTATGCAGCAAAATTGAAGCGATACACCTCATGGTGCACTGCTAACAATCAGTTGGGTTCAAGCAACATGCAGCAGACCATAATCGCTTATCTATCTCCTAGACAGCAACATCAATTACTCCAGATTAAATGAGCACCTAGCTGCCCTCGTAGCATACACAAGAGGGAGAGCATGCAAAAGTTTCTTCACAAGTCCTCTAATCAAAAGGTTCTTAGAAGGAACAAATGATTGCCCCACCTAGGTCAGCTTCTGTACCCACATGGAGTCTAATTACAGTGCTTTCACAACTAATGACAACACCTTTTGAACCCATGCACAAGGCAGATCTTAAACACATCACTCTTAAAACAGCCTTTCTCATCGCCATTACTTTTCTACGGAGAGTAAGTGAGTTACAAGCTCAAACAATACAAGAGCCATACCTACAAATGCATAAGGACAAGGTAATTTTAAAAACAAACCCTCACTTCATACCAAAGGTAGTATCAAAATATCACTTCGATCAAAATATTCTTTTACCAATTTTCTTCAAAAATCGAAAAAGTAAAGCAGAAAAAAGTCTGCATACCCTGGATCTAAGGAAAGCGCTACTGTACTATCTCCAAACAGACCAAATACGCGAAACAATTTTGTCGCATACGCTCACATTAACACACTATCACCAGTCACAAAGGCAACAATTGCAGGATGGATAGTACAAACCATCCAATCATGTTATGCCTATGCCAAAAAAAGAACTGATTATACGGCCTACAGCTCACTCCACTAGAAAGAAAGGAGCAACCATAGCTTTCATGGTTAATGTGCCCATTGGTACTATTTGTGCAGCACCAACATGGCAATCACCACACACCTTTACAAAGCATTACCGTCTGGACATACAAATGAGTCAGGAGGCTCAAATTGGACAGAAGGTCCTTCAACACCTGGTTGCAAAGTCTTCCTCTCACCACAGCCTCCCAACCTCGGGAGAAACTACAACGTAATCTAATGTACAGCATATGAATCCAGAAAAGGATTCATGCTGCAAAACGAAATGGCTACTTGCCAGTAGGGGTTGTTTTGCAGCTTGAAGAATTTTCTGGATTCACATGCGACCCACCCGGCCTCCCCTAAAGGAAAACAAACAGGTGGGAAAGCAAATGATTGAATCACTTATTTAATTGCCATCTCAAGGACTACCAAGCCAACATAGGATATGACTTCCAAAACCGCCCTCCAGTACGGACAACAGACTAGCACTTCAGTGCTAAGTGGAAACAAGCATTGGCATAGACCACAGCTTTCCAAACTTTTCATGTTGGTGACACACCTTTTTGTGAAAAAATGTTCAGGGACATGGTAACGCAAGGAGGCGCAGCGAGCGAGTGAGCTCGAACCACCTATGGTGGTTTCGGGCCCCACACACCCCAACCCACACACAACCCCACACACACCACCCCACAGACACACCACCCCACACACCCTCCCACACACACAACCCCACACACCTCACCCCCCCACAGACACACCACCCCACACAACCCCCCACACACACAACCCCACCCCCCCACACAACCCCACACACATCCCACACAACCCCACACACACATCCCACACTCACACCCCACACACCCCACCCCACACACCCCCCACACACAACCCCCCACACACAACCACACACACAACCCCACACACACACACAACCCCCCCACACCCCACATACACCCACACACCCCCACCCCCACACACACCCCCACACACATCACCCCACAGACGCACCCCACACACCACCCCACAGACACACCACCCCACACACACCACCCCACAGACACACCACCCCACACACACACCCCACACAACCCCCCCACACACCTCACACCCCCCCACACACACACCCCACCCCACCACACCCCCACCCACACATCCCCACACAACTCCACACACACCCACACACACAAAAATGCAAGTGTTCGTCTGTAACACAACTGGTGCTCATGTAAAGCGCTCTGATACCTTTGACTCTAGTTTGCCAGCAGCGCTCAGGGCTTGTTAATGAGCCCCAGAGTTTATACAAAGAGAGAGAGAAAGAAATAACATCCGTGTAGTCTGGCCCACACTGTGGGCTACAATCCCACCACCTCTAGTACTAGACGCACGCCATATTACTTGTGGTTTGGTTACTTCTGATGTGTGTGGTAACTCTCGTTTCCGCACACATTAGAATTCGTATCGGGGTGAATACTATAACTTGCACACTTTTCTCCTAATAAATTTTAGCAGGTCAAACCTGCATAAACGTAACAGGTGGAAATGTATGGTAAATACCTATTGGCTATGCCAATGCTTGTTTTATTTTCAGAGGGAGAGTACCTGCGTTTCTCAAGAGAGGTAATACTTTTAATTGGAGAGTACCAGCACTTCTCAGAAACAAGCAGGTACTCTGATACACAGTACCTGCAGTCCTATTGTTCCATTTTAAGCACTGCCTATAAAGCAACTCTGAATTTACAGCTATGAAAATGTAATACTTGTGGATTTTCCACATTAAGTTCCATCAGTGGGTGTAACTGACTGCATATCCTGAGGCTCATGCCGTGGGCACCTTTTTTTACCCCTAAATATCCCCTGGGTGTGCAGTGTGTGCGTGCATCAGGGGTATTAATTAATTTTGCTGTGCATCCGTCGGGAGACTACTCTGGGTGACATTCCCAATGGATTTTGGAGTCTTGTCTCTCAAGTCGTGTGATTGATGCCAATTGATGCTTTGTTTGCAACCGAGGTCCCCTACACGGCACAGAACATGAACGTTTTAAGAATCTCCGCTGTGGTCTTCTTCACTTAACCCCACTCGGAACATAATAGCATCCCATTGGGCAGAGATCCCCGCCATCAGCACGCGATCAGATCACCATCACACAGCGTCGTTCGTGAGAGCATATTTAACACTTCTCTCGATCTGCCCAGCAGGCGCAGTCTCGCTCCGTCTTAGAAGCCGGTTTGTTCTCGTGTGTGAGTTGCGCTTTTGTGGCACTGTGAGCATTTTTCATTAAATGGCCAGAGCTCCGTTGGTGTTTCCTCTGGGTTTTTATCCGTCTTCTTCCTGTGGTTTAGCTGCTGACCCTGTAATGCTTCTACAGGGATTTGTAATAAAGTAGGTTTTGCCCGGTACGAGACAAACAACTCCTACATTAACCGAGGCACACAAAAGGGACCTTTATCAGAAGCGGGGCTCTCACGTGATGTATTGTCTGAGGTACAGTCTCCTAGCAAATCTGCTTTATGATTGTGATTCAGCTCACTGAAAGTGTGTCTGTGAGACTCGAGCGCACGGACCCAGTTCATAGCCCTTGACGTCATTGCATCGCATTGCGCGACACACCTACGCATGGGGCGCGACACAGTAACGTGTCGCGCCACACAGTTTGGAAAGCTGTGGCATAGACAATAGGTCTCGCTTTTGGGACCTTACAAGTATTTAGTTATGCAGCACAATATTCTTGGTGCAACAACATCAACTGTTGCATGGCTAAACACTTATAAGGTCCCAAAAGCGAGACCTATTGGCTATGCCAATGCTTGTTTCCCCTTAGCACGGAAGTGCTAGTCTGTTGTCCATACTGGAGGGAGGTTTTGGAAGTCATACCCTGTGTTGGCTGGGAGTTTACGAACATGCGGACATTGTACTGTTGGGGTATGTTGCTAAAAACTGCTAAATCTATACTTTCGTCTGGTGGCTAGCGTCCACGGAATGATAGGTCCACTCCCCACAGGGGCGTAACGCAGTACGTAAGAGCTGATTTGTGGATGACCCCACTGTGCTGCCGCGCCTACCCATGGCTGTCTCCCAGGGATACTGGTGTGGAGGGAGTGTTCAGGGCTTTAAATGTGGGCCACACCGGCTCCGGCTCGAGCTGCGCAATGCATTCCAGTGCGCTGGCGGTCAGCACCGCTCTCTTTCATTTCAAAACAGTGCCGGCATCTCCTGAAGATAAAGCTACAGATCTCTCTGGTGCTGCCAACCCACGCCCACCCCACTCACAATCTGCTGCTGCGCAGCCAGACTGTCACCTTCAGCGGGCGGGGGACAAGGGAATGCATAAGCAAGAAAATGAAATATAAGCAGCGCCAAAACTGAACACTCAGTATGAAATAAAGTGTTTAAAAATATAGTGCAGCCATGTTGGAGCTGGAAGGTCTCTACCTTATGGGATATAAAGAGAAATATAAGCAGCGCCGAAGCTTAGCAAATCATGCAAAAAAGTGAAATACAATCAGCGCTGAAGCTGAACGTACCGTATTAAATAAAGTGTTTAAAAATATAGCATAGCAATGTTGAAGCTATGTGGTCTCTACCTTATGGGAGATAGCGTGAAATACAAGCAGCACCGCAGACGAACACTCCATCTGAAATAAAGTATTTAAAAATATAGCGTGGCCATGTTGAAGCTGTGCGGTCTGTACCTGACAGGAGATAAAATTAAATATAAGCAGCACAGAAGTTGCACACCATATGAAATAAAATGCTTAAAAATATAGCGCAGCCATGTTGCAACTGTGCGGGCTCTACCTCACTTGAGATAAAGTGAAATACAAGCAGCGCCGAAGCTGAACACACCATATGAAATAAAGTGTTTGAAAAACATAGCGCACCCATGTTAAAGCTGTGTGATCTGTACTTTTCAGGAGATAAAATGAAATATAAGCAGCGCCAAAGCTGAACACATTGTATGAAATAAAGTGTTTTAAATAATAGCGTGGCCATGTTGAAGCTATGCGGTCTCTACATTGCGGGAGATAAAGAGAATAACAAGGGAGAGCGAGGGTGAGACAAGCAGTGGAAGAGCAAGTGCGCGCTGCCACTCTAATTACAAACAGATGGCCCCTGCGCACCGCTGCTCGCTCCTGCAAGGTGGATGCCGCCACATGCACGAGTGTGTGGACAAGAGCAGACTAATTTCTGAAGGCCATCTCCTAGTGCAGCTCATGTGCGCTATGCTAGGCTCGACCAAAAAAAGAATCAGAAGAAGGCTACCATGCACGTCGACCTCCAGGATGCTGTCTGATGTCACACAGGGGACTTACCTCACACCAAATGGTGGTCGACAGCAACTGTAACAAACAACAACAAAAAACAAGAAAACAGAGCCTATTATGCACCCAACCACTAGACAGCGAAATAATGCACAGCGTGTGAATCCAGAAAATTCTTCAAGCTGCAAAACTACTCATACTGGTAAATAACCATTTTGTTCTAATGACTGCGGGTTCCGGCCTGCTGCCAATGCAGGAAGTTGCTTTAGTTCTAATGACTGTGGGTTCTGGCATGTTGCCAGTGCAGGAAGTGGCTTCAGTTTTAATGACTGCGGGTTCTGGCCTGCTGCCAGTGCAGGGAGCGGCTTTAGTTCTAATGACTGCGGGTTCTGGCCTGCTGTCAGTGCAGGGAGCGGCTTTAGTTCTAATGACTGTGGGTTCTGGCCTGCTGTCAGTGCAGGGAGCGGCTTTAGTTCTAATGACTGCGGGTTCTGGCCTGCTGTCAGTGCAGGGAGCGGTTTTAGTTCTAATGACTGTGGGTTCTGGCCTGCTGTCAGTGCAGGGAGCAGCTTTACTGTTAATGACTGCAAGATCTGGTCTGCTTTAGTACTAATGACTTTGGGTTCTGGTCTGCTGCCAGTGCAGGGAGTGGCTTTAGTTCTAGTGACTGCGGGTTCTGGCCTGCTGTCAGTACAGAAAGTAGATTTAGTTCTAATGACTGTGGGTTTTTCTGGCCTGCTGTCAGTGCAGGAAGCGGCTTTAGTTTTAATGACTGTGGGTTCTGGCCTGCTGCCAGTGCAGGGAGCGGCTTTAGTTCTGGTGACAGCGGGTTCTGGCCTGCTGTCAGAGCAGGGAGTGGCTTTAGTGTTAATGACTGTGGGTTCTGGCCTGTTGTCAGTACAGGAAGTAGCTTTAGTTCTAATGACTGTGGGTTCTGGCCTGCTGCCAGTGCAGGGAGCGGCTTTAGTTCTGGTGACAGCGGGTTCTGGCCTGCTGTCAGTGCAGGGAGTGGCTTTAGTTTTAATGACTGCGGGTTCTGGCCTGCTGCCAGTGCAGGGAGCGGCTTTAGTTTTAATGACTGCGGGTTCTAGCATGAGATCAGTGCAGGGAGCGGCTTTAGTTATAATGACTGCGGGTTCTGGCCTGCTGCCAGTGCAGGGAGCGGCTTTCGTTTTAATGAATGCGGGTTCTGGCATGAGATCAGTGCAGGGAGCGGCTTTAGTTATAATGACTGCGGGTTCTGGCCTGCTGCCAGTGCAGGGAGCGGCTTTAGTTTTAATGACTGCGGGTTCTGGCCTGCTGCCAGTGCAGGGAGCGGCTTTAGTTCTAATGACTGCGGGTTCTGGCCTGCTGCCAGTGCAGGGAGCGGCTTTAGTTCTAATGACTGCGGGTTCTGGCCTGCTGTCAGTGCAGGGAGCGGCTTTAGTTCTAATGACTGCGGGTTCTGGCCTGCTGTCAGTGCAGGGAGCGGCTTTAGTTTTAATGACTGCGGGTTCTGGCCTGCTGCCAGTGCAGGGAGCGGCTTTAGTTCTAATGACTGCGGGTTCTGGCCTGCTGTCAGTGCAGGGAGCGGCTTTAGTTCTAATGACTGTGGGTTCTGGCCTGCTGCCAGTGCAGGGAGCGGCTTTAGTTCTAATGACTGTGGGTTCTGGCCTGCTGTCAGTGCAGGGAGCGGCTTTAGTTCTAATGACTGCGGGTTCTGGCCTGCTGTCAGTGCAGGGAGCGGTTTTAGTTCTAATGACTGTGGGTTCTGGCCTGCTGTCAGTACAGGCAGTAGCTTTAGTTCTAATTACTGCGGGTTCTAGTCTGCTGCCAGTGCAGGGAGCGGTTTTAGTTCTAGTGACTGCGGGTTCTGGCCTGCTGTCAGTGCAGGGAGCGGCTTTAGTTCTAATGACTGTGGGTTCTGGCCTGCTGTCAGTGGGTTCTAGTCTGCTGCCAGTGCAGGGAGCGGTTTTAGTTCTAGTGACTGCGGGTTCTGGCCTGCTGTCAGTGCAGGGAGCGGCTTTAGTTCTAATGACTGTGGGTTCTGGCCTGCTGTCAGTGCAGGGAGCGGCTTTAGTTCTAATGACTGCGGGTTCTGGCCTGCTGTCAGTGCAGGGAGCGGTTTTAGTTCTAATGACTGTGGGTTCTGGCCTGCTGTCAGTGCAGGGAGCGGCTTTAGTTTTAATGACTGCGGGTTCTGGCCTGCTGCCAGTGCAGGGAGCGGTTTTAGTTCTAGTGACTGCGGGTTCTGGCCTGCTGTCAGTGCAGGGAGTGGCTTTAGTTCTAATGACTGTGGGTTCTGGCCTGCTGTCACTTCAGGGAGCGGCTTTAGTTCTAATGACGGTGGGTTGCCGATGTCGCGAGGGGCCTCAGTTTGAGTGACCGTGGTTCTGGCTTGGTGCTGGGTGGGCCTTCAGTTTGAGTGACAGTTGTCCTGTGCTGCTGCTGTGTCTGTGAGGGCCTCTAGCATTTATGGTGGTAACCCCAGCAACCCTGCTTCTCTGTATAGTCTCGATCAGGACACTCATTTGCTGACTGCAGAACTGCAGCTTTCCATAAGCATTTCTTTTCTAAGAGGGATTGCCTTTCCCTGTGTGACCTCAGTGAGGATATTTACTCCTTTTCTCTGCATGTTGTCATATATGGAATTACCAATGACATTGCCAGTGATGTCATTTATGATGTCACCTGTTTAGATTATGAACAGTGCATTGGTGGTGATGTGTTGTGACTGTGAAGTTAATCCTAACTGAGGAATGTCATTGTTGTTTATGTGGCCTGGTTCTGTCCGAGTTATGCACAGGCAGTAAAAACAAGCATTGACAAAGCCAGTAGGTCTTGCCATTGGGGCCTATTGGCTCAGCCAATGGCTTTTAGCTAACCTGTGCAACATCTCCTCGGGTGCTTGAGAAGGGGATGGTGAGTGCTGGTGGAAGGTTATGGCTCGTATGAACCTGGAAAGAGGAGGAGGAGGAGGGCAAGAAGAGAGTTGAGTATGCCAGGGTGGCGAAGCTGAGAGTAAGAGTAAAATAGTTCATTTGTTTTCTATAGCACAAAACTCGACCCATCCCGGTTTCAGAGCGCTATGCGAAACAACTTTGATATAAGAAGCACAGAGAAGGCACGTAGTGATATAACTACATGGCACAGTACAACACCTTGCAAAACAGGTGCATAAGAAACTTCATCTGAGATGGTTAGACGCATCACATTAGCAAACTAAGTAATAATTCAGTACGACACAGCAAAGATGGGGAGAAAAGCAGGACACAGCACGGGGATAAAAGACAGCGAAACAATCTCAGAGCGATGCACAAAACACATGCCTAGAAAAGTACAGAGAGAACTGAGTGGAACACAGGGTCGGATTGGGATCACAATTCGGCCCGGGCACTGACGAAAAAAGTGGGCCACATTCAAGAGGCGTGGCCCATATTTAAGGGGCGTGGCCCACATTCAAGGGGCGTGCCCTTTCATGAAACACCATTTGCACAGACAAGGAATGAAAGTGGGAGGATACTGTTCTTGCACACGACACAGGGCCAAGGTGACAAAGGCCTACATGCTGAGCAACTAAAAAAAATAGCAAGGCCCCTTTTTGTCACAAAATTATTCCAGCCCTCCAGCACAGGAGCACCTGAAAAGCAGCAAAGCCCCTGCTATTACTAACCTACTCAGCCCTCCCCAGACCTTCAGCTCAGGAGCACATGAACAGAGGTAAGGCCCCTGCAATTAGTAAATTAATCAACCCTCCAGGCCTTGGGAAAATGTCCTGGCAGGGGAGCACAAAACACAGCTTTCTGGGTCATCCAAGGTAGCCAGGGGGGAGGCTGAGGTGAAGCTGGTGCATGGGAAGTGCCTTCCCAGTGTGTTCTGGCAGTTTGAGTATTTACCATTTACTGTAGTATTACCCTTATACCTGTGTATGGTACCCTTTTGTAACTTGCACAAGTCACTTTTCTCTTGTAACACACTGTTTGCTACCTCTCACTTTTGTTTGCTTTAGATACTTGCACAAGTGCCACCATTGCCTACGTAACGTTTGTTCTTGTGCTGGAGTGTCTGCCATTAATTGCAGTATTATACCTGTACTTGTATTTTGTACGCTTTTGTAACCTGCACACATATCTTTTTTCCTCCTGTAATGTATCGTTTGCTCCTCTTGTATTTTGGTTGCTCACTATTGTCACTTTTGATTCATGTAACTTAATGTTTGCTTTAGTAATTTGTCCACTTATAATTTTCTCCTCCTGTATTATTGCTGTTCCTAGTGTGAAGCGCTCCGACACCTTCGGGTAAAGTCCGCGCTATATAAAATCGCATAAATAAATAAATAAAACAAAAAAATTCCAAACATCACCAGGCCCCCACAGCAAGACCCATTCTTCTTTGCCCACTTTGCCCTGAATGTGAAGGGCTGTGGGCGAGGTGTTAAGACTAACACCGTTTCTGGGCTGCATGGGCGCCAGGGGGCCGAGGTGCAAATGGCTCAAAGGCCTGAGAAACACCTGGCCCCCAGGGAGGCCGATTATTGCAAACAATCACCCCTCCCCAGCCCAGCCTCAGCTTGATTGCTTGGCAGGGTAGGGGTGAAGGAGAGCCCACAGCTGACAATCGCTGTCTGGCCGCACAGCGAGGCTGCTTTCATTTTCTCAGTCTCTGTCTCCGTGCACTCTATGGGCCGGTTTTTTTTCTCCCCTTTCCTAGTCCACTCTCTGTGGACTGGGACAGGGGAGAAAAAAAACGGCCCACTGAGGCACCAGCCCTTCGGCCCATTCCCTTATGCCCGCCTTGCCAATCCGCCCCTGGTGGAACAGGGACAGGGCGCTGTAAACCAGCATTTACAACAGGTGTAAAATGAACAACGCAGTCCAGGAAGATGTCAGCAGGGGCGGCCTTAGGCATGTGCAAGCTGTGCACCTGCACAGGGCCACCAAACCCCAGGGGCGCCACGCCAATATATATCCTTAATATAATAATCCTCTGAGGATGGATACATATTTGCGTGGCGGCCACTGGCAGGGAGCCTCAAGCTCTGTTACACTTCCAAACACCCTGACCCCGGCCCCCGCCCGGACCCCCTCTTTCGGGGCTCCCTGCCCAGGGCCGCCATTAGCCTAGAGCCGCCCCTGATGTCAGCGAGACGTAAGGAAGTGCACTTTTTTGTGGCACACCAGCTGAGCGCCTGGTAGGAGGTAACTGGGTAAATAGTAATTATATCATGAACTGGGAGCCAGCCACCTGTAACCCCTGAGCTCACATAAGACAAGGTGCATAGATCTAATGAACAGCGGCTCCTGAGTACTGCAGAAATAAAGGGTGTCCTGCAGCTGCAGAAGGGCTTCCAGGACCAGTCTGTTTTAGAAGATAATTGAAGCACAGAAGGAGGGGTGTTCCTGTCTTTGGGAGAGTTGCCTGAGAAAGGTCTGTGCAAGGTGCACTTCTTGAAAAGTGGGGTACAGGTATTTATTTGTTTTTAGGATTACATTGTAGTGCGGCGGGGTCACTGGGGAATGAGGCCTACGCAGTGCTGAAAAGACACACCACACAGCTCGTAACTTCCTGGCTGGGGGGTCGTGCATGCAAGGGATACATTGTTGTGGAGAGCGTGGATGGCTCTCTACATACATGTTTTGTGAACTTCAGTCATGGATAACTTCCGAGAATGGTAACGGTGAGTGCGGTGGCAGCTCGTCTGCTATGGTGGAGGAGCGTCGCCCCACTGCTGCAACGTTATTATCATTTTTAGGGCTCGCCTGCTGTGCGCATGCGCATAGCTGGCGAAGCTCTATAGGGGCTTAAATAGACTTTACCCGACTTGGCGATTTGATGCTGTGCCCGTGGCTTTTAGGTCAATGCGCTTGCGCATTGACCTAAAATGCGCGTGCACATCACCAAATCGCCGTCTGTTCGCCGTCTGTTCCCTCAGCTGTCTGTACCCTGCTGCTTAACACCCTCTCCCCCGCTCCGCCCCCTCCCCTGCCCGTCATGTCGCATTTCTCCTCCCCCCTCCCCACAGCAATGCCCTCCTAACAACACACAGTGCTCCCTGATGCAATGTTCTTATCTTTACTGAACACTGATTGGTGAAAGACTGAGACATACATGTCTGGTTCAGGCCTGCGGGATACACACAGGCCTGAAGCCGACTCTTTCGCCCACAGTGCTGTTAAAAGAATGGTTATCACACTTAAATGGATACCGACCTGCGCACGTATCCTTTTGGTATCAGAACCCTTCCCACAGTTACTTCTTACGCTATTCGACCTAATTATTTTACGGTGCTATAGCCCTGTACTTCACACAATGACAACTCTGAACTGAACTCCCTCGGTCTTTACTTCGACTGGTATGCCTGAATTGGCGCGACAATGCATGGGTTTTTCAGCTCACCCCGTTTTCGCTGTGTCATGTGATGCCGGCTTTTCCATAGATGACGGTGTGGGAAAAAAAAACGCTTGCGATACATAGAGATGCTGTGGTTATGTCTGTACTCCTATGTAAATACCAGGATAAGTTGTTTTGACTGCGTGTTTTTAGAGCCAGTCCATAGATACCTGCCCATTTGTTCGAACAGGAAAGTGGGCGGTTTTACAACCAAATAGGGGGAATGTCTTTTTACCTTTGACTTCTAATGAAGCAGAGGCAATTTTAGGTGAGAACAGCTAAAATGAAACCATGCTTCAGCCATTTTAGACTTCAAAAATCGTGAGTCTCCTGCCTGAACATCCACCATCAACACCACTACCACATCCACATCCACCACCACCATATCCCCCAGATACACCACATCTATATGTGTGTGTGTGTGTGTGTGTGTGTGGCTCTGTGTGTGTAGGTGCACCCACCACCATCACATCCACCACCACATTCACCACCACATCCACCATCACCTCCACATCCACCATGACATCCACCACCACCCCATCCACCACCACCACCGCATCCACCACCACCACCGCATCCACCATCACATCCACCATCACCTCCACATCCACCACCACATCCACCACCACCCCATCCACCACCACCCCATCCACCACTACCACCACCACCCCATCCACCACCACTGCATCCACCACCACCACATCCACCACCACATCCACCACCACCACCACCACATCCACCACATCCACCACCACATCCACCATGACATCCACCGCCACATCCACCGCCACATCCACCACCACATCCACCACCACATCCACCACCGCTACATCCACCACCACATCCACCACCACTACCACATCCACCACCACCACCACATCCACCACCACTTCCACCACATCCACCACCACCACATCCACCACCATCACATACACCACCACCTCATCCACATCCACCACCACATCCACCACCACATCCACCACCACCACATCCATCACCACCACATCCAACACCGCATCCACCACCGCATCCACCACCACCACATCCACCACCACATCCACCACCTCATCCACCACCTCATCCACCACCATCAACACCACTACCACATCCACCACCACCATATCCCCCAGATCCACCACTACCACATCTATATGTGTGTGTGTGTGTGTGTGTGTGTGTGGCTCTGTGTGTGTGTAGGTGCACCCACCACCATCACATCCACCACCACATCCACCACCACATCCACCATCACCTCCACATCTACCATGACAACCACCACAACCACCACCCCATCCACCACCACCACCGCAACCACCACCACCACCACCACCACATCCACTGCATCCACCACCGCCGTATCCACCATCACCACCACATCCACCATCGCATCCACCACCACATCCACCATCACATCCACCATCACCTCCACATCCACCATGACATCCACCGCCACATCCACCACCACCACCTCCACCGCATCCACCACCACCGTATCCACCACATCCACCATCACCACCACATCCACCATCACATCCACCATCACCTCCACATCCACCATGACATCCACCGCCACATCCACCACCACCGCATCCACCACCACTGTATCCACCACATCCACCATCACCACCACATCCACCACCACACCCACCACCACATCCACCATCACATCCACCATCACCTCCACATCCACCATGACATCCACTGCCACATCCACCACATCCACCACATCCACCACCACCGCACCCACCACCACTACATCCACCACCACTACATCCACCACCACATCCACTACAACCACCACCCCACCCACCACTACCACCACCGACACATCCACCATCACCACATCCACCGCATCCACCACCACCACATCCACCATATCCACCATCACCACCACCACCACATCCACCACCACATCCACCACCACATCCACCATGAGCTCCACCACCACCACCACATCCACCACCACCACCACATCCACCACCGCCACATCCACCACCACATCCACCACCACATCCACCACTTCCTCCACCACCTCATCCACTACCACCACATCCACCACGGCATCCACCACCACCTCATCCACCACCGCATCCACCACCACCACATCCACCACACCCACCACCATCACTTCCACCACCATATCCACCACCACTTTCACCACATCCACAACCACCACATCCACATCCACAACCACCACATCCACATCCACCACATCCACCACCTCCACCACCACATCCACCACCATCACCACCACATCCACCATCACCACCACCACCATATCCCCCAGATCCACCACTACCACATCTATATGTGTGTGTGGCTCTGTGTGTGTGTAGGTGCAAATGCAATGTTCTTGGATTTTCGTCACAATAAAATACACTGAACATAATCTTCACAAAAGTTATTTACAAACGTTTAAGCTATTGCCATTATAAATTACAATAACTTTTATTTAAGTATTAATTATTTACAAAATTAAAAGCCATTGTTATTTGTAATATCAAGACATCTAAGTTACGTAAATACAACACACATTGCATTACAAATGCTATAGGTGTCACATTTGCAAAAGTTAACACTATTGACATTGTAACTGACAAAGCTATTAATTTTGCTACTTTCAAAACCAACACATAAATAAAAAAAGTGTCATTTACAATACCAATAGCTCAAACTTTCCTAATGCGAGACCTATTGCATTTCCAATGCTTGTTACTGCTGCAGCAGCTTTGCAGGGCAGGGGGAGGAGTGGTGGCACTCTGTAAGCGCGCATAAATGTTGGCCGACCAAATAGTCATGCGCACTTTGCATGTTCTCCACTGAGCAGCATTACAGCATGGGTGGAGAAAATACCCAGGCTCCGGTGCTCAGACCAGTCACAACGCAGCATTGTGATTGGCTTTGGGGAGTCTGGGTACTTCCTGTTTCTGGCCACCATGGGAGAGGCGTTGCGATAAGGTAAGTTTGGTTTTATTTTTTTACACACTCTTCCCGCACCACCCCGCCACCCCTGATCCGTGCCAGCCGCCACTGTGGGTGTGTTGCATGTATCCAGACTTCTCCTTTAACCACAACGTAAAGTTGTGGCTAAGTTGGGGCGCACAGGTCAATCGGTGGTGCTGCATAAAACGAACACAAGATGTTAGCTTTGCATTTAATAAGCATATTACTAAAATTACATTATTGCACAATAATTAGGTGCTTTATATTAACACCGAACTGAGGTGCTCGAGGTTGCATCATCCAGGGGGGCCCCGGAGGGGGTCTCCCCAGCTCATTTAGATTCTATCCATAGTAGCCTTGAGTAGGCCAGAGCTGTCGCTAAACCAGAAATATGAGTTGCACCTGGCAGTACTCGGTATAGCGCTTATTCCACTGGGGGCACTCGAGAGCAAGTTGTGAGTGGACCTGCTTCCACTGTTCAAGAACAACACAATGAATGAATTTTGGCACATTTTCAACAACCGAGTCGCAACCGAAAGTAAAAAAAAAAAAAAAGTAACTTCTCTCCTCCTTGGAACGTGTTGACAAATCGGAAAAATAAAAGAAACCCAGGACGAGGCTAATTGGAAAACTATTTCCTAAATTAAAGCTGACTCGATTAGTCAAAAAAAAATGTGGAGGCCTCTTCCTGAGAGGCGCTAAAGCATCTGGGGTGGGGTGGGGGAGGTTGGACGAGGGGTGCTTTTTTGAACAAAGAAAGTTGCAAATTATGTTTTCTCTGCTTTCATTTAATGTACGATTAAGATGCCATTGTTTAGAGGACATTTACATATGCATGGCCCAGGCCCATTATGCAGAAGCACAGCGTTGTGTTAGCGGACAGTGTGCTCTGGTTTCAGAGGTGGGGGCGGGGAGTCAGGCTGAAGCTTTGGGGAGACCCCAAGATCTCCGATCGAACTGAGGTTTAATGACTAATGCTTCTCGGCGAACGAGTCCACGTCACGAGACGAGAGTGGCTTTAGTCAACCATCAGCGCTAAGCATGTCGGGACCTGCAGTTACACTTTGCTCATCAAGCGTGGGACTACAAGTCCCGGCATGCCGCGCGCTGCTGGCTAAGAGTACAGCACTTGGAGTGTGGGTGTCACACGAGGCCAAGGTGCTGCTTCGCTCCTTGTTGGGGTGCGAACAATTCTCCTTGTTTAATTATACAGTACCGACCCCCTCAGCCCCAGCCCTTTGATCAAGAGATCGCCGACAGTCGTGACACAAATGTGTGGGTTCATTGCGGCATCGCCTGCATCATTGTGTTAAAAGCTGCAAGGAAACAACAACAACTTAAAGGAAGTTATCAAGCAGTTCCTCGAGCACAGATGCGAGCTGACTCAGCGCCACGAAGCCCCGCCGAGGCGCACATTCCTGTGGGTCTCGTGCCTTGGTGGTATTTCAGTCACTGTTCCAACATCTTTTATTTTCTAGATATGAAAGTCAATATGTTAAGGATTACTTTATTCTTAATTTCTTTGATTTTGTATGCTTGTATAGTGGCAACTGAGGAAATAAAACGTTCTACAAAATACTTCCATTTCACTCTGAACTATTTGAATAAATATGCACAATTAAGAAGTCGAAGCGGTAGCCACTGACGTCCATGCTACGTGTGCGCTGACATCACCATGAGTCCTTCTACTCAGCACAGATATTCCCCATTCACCCACATTCATAAGCCACGGTTGGCAATATCTGTGGAACACCATGCCATACACGTATCCCCATTACTGACACGTTTTGAAATAAATATTTTAAATCATGGAAAATAAGAACAACCGAGTTGTAACTTCTGTTGTACCTTTCAAACCAGAAATAATGAAAAAATGCAACAAACGAATGAAATGTGTGTTAGAACATTTCTTTGAGCTGTGAAATAAAAAGAAACTGAAACCGTGATCACACCTTTAGCAGGATGGGGGAGGCTCCCCTGGTAAATAAGACAAAAAGCCCCCTGGAACTCTGATTTGTGTCGCCTCCTGTGAGTGGGTGTCTGTTGTCTATCTATAAAAGTGTAGCTCCTCAGTCAGTAAGATATGGGGGTGTTTGAATCTCAAATGTCCTAACTCAAAGAACAGTGGGACGCAGGGTGGTGGAGTGAGTGACCAGGGTTTGGGATGGACAGTTTCCATGAAGAGCACGGTCAGCTGATATGGACTTACCCATTACCCTGGCCATACTCGGTGCTTGAAACAAAAATAGAAGTGCAGGTACTCTGTACCAGGGTATCTACTTGTTTCTGAGAAGTGCTGGTACTCTCCAGTTAAAAGTATTCCGATTCTTTTTGTCAATCCCACCCCCTGCCCCTGATTCAATGGTCCCTATCCTTGTGTTTGTCCCGCCTTGGAGCATTTAGGTCTCTGTGTTTTTATTGGTTGACTTTTCTACTCTCACTCCTGACGTTTCTTGCGGTGAAGTTTTTTCTTTTCTTAATTCAGCACTTCGTGGGAGACCATTTGCTTTCTTGCTCCATCGTTTGTATACCGCTTCCCACTCACAACCACCAGTATTTTATTTGATTTTTTTTTTATTTCAGGGTGGCTTTGTTTTTTTTTAAAAAAAAGTAAAGTCATGGTGTAGCACCATTAATATTGCCAGTGCTGCTGCCCTGCACGCGTGTCCGTGTTTTGTCTCCGGCCGCATCTGTTTCACAGCTGGAATTTGGCAGGGCCGGGTGACTGTAACTGTAGAACGGTTCGTTTACTTTTTTCTCTAATTTGAAGAGAAGCCCCCTCCCCCCCCCTTTGAGCCTTTTTTCTTTTGTAGCTTTTGAAACCATCTTAATGTGTAGCTGAATGAATAGAAAACATGACAGGTTAGTAGCCGTGCGAGTGCCTCGTTGGTGATGTTTGACACAAGGCGCTTAATAGATGGAAAGCTACAGGTTTTTTTTTATCAGCAAAGACCGTAAAAAGCCATAGATTAAAAAATAAATAATTCAAATTACTGAGACTTCAAAGTCATATTCATGTTCACCAAACATATTTGCAATTCTCGAACCCTCCCCCTCCCGCCCCGCTGCTATCCAAGAGACCCCACGTGTGAAACTTCTAGCCCACCTTCCAGCCCCACCCCCACGCCCTCGACATCCCTTCCAAGGAAGGCAGGAACAAATGGCATGGTTTAGAAAGAGAAGTATATGGCTTTACTGCCCTAGAAGGCACCTCTGGTCAAAGGTTCACCAGAGGCCAATGACAGCGAGGGGGGTCGGGGTGGAGAGGTTAGGGGGGTGCTGGGGAGTTCTTCCCGGGTGCTACATCTTCTGTAGATCCACGCAAACAAAATAATAAAAACATGAACTTCGTACAGGCACTGGCAGAACTAAAACCCGACCCAAGACCAACGCTGCAGGGTTTTTTTGTGCCTGGAAAACGAAGTTGTTTGTCAGCGAAATGACACTGCCTGATTTAAAGGGAGACCTGCTTTGGCTAAAATGCTTGTGTCTTTACACTGCTTTATGTCCTCCCTTCGTCCATATCACACGGTGATAAATGACGTCAAGGAATAAGTAGAGCACTCGGCGCTACTGATATTAAAATGTCCCTCCTAGAAGCTTCCACTTTGGGCTTCTGGGAGCAGTACCGAATTTGCAATCCAGTTCAGCCTACAAGCTGCTTAAACTTACTTGTTATTTCCCAGTGGAGTATTCAAGATACTACTTTATACTGTAGGCGTGACCCCTGAGCCCTGATCTACACACATGCCTGCCTCTTGTGGACTCAGCCATTCAGCTTTTTGAGGTTCATTTTCACATGAATGTCCCCCTTTGAAATGCAGGGGGCTCCGGTGGCGAGCCCACCTCTGCAGCCCTTTGTCCCCTTAATGAAGGGGCCCTGGTTATCATGCGCAGCGCTTTGAATCTTTAAGGCGCTTTGCCATGTGAATTGGTCGCATGCAGTTCAACTTGCATCAGGAAAGGAGGCTCTGGGGGCAAACAAAACATTCTTAAGCCCCATTGGTTACACCTAGGGACACAAAGGGGCGCTGTGCAGGGAGGCCAGAGAGCCCCTCGCCACTGCTCCATTTTACCCTCACTTCACTTCTGCTCCTGCAAGAAGCAAAATGGACGGAGGGACGTCGGGGGCAGGGGCTGCCCACAGCACGAGCACTAATTAGCCAATAGCTGTGAATGGTCTCGTGACATCACACCTCACACCCCGAGTCTCTCCTGGTTGTGCAGAAGCAGCAATCTGGGTTTAAGGGTTTCAATTTACCTTTATAAGCATTGTGGAAAAAAAACTGCCTGAAGAGTACTTTCAGGTAAAAATTCAGGGCTTGAAGGAATCACAGATGATCCGGGGCTTCTTGGCAGCCACGTTTATCCAATGACTTTACTAAGGCAACTCTGCGTTTTTTTTCCCCGTTGCTAGCTCTAGGAGCAGGTTTTGCCTGTCACAAATAACTGTTTATTAGCATACTGCTGCCTGGAGTTTTTTTTCCCCAAAGTTATGTAATCACATTGCACAGTTGCCATCACCAGGGTCAAAGGTTATGTCTTCATTGATTAGAAGGGGTGCATAGCTCCAGGCGCCATATCACGTGTGACACCTTTAGCCAGTCCTGGCGACAGCACTTTGCACTGTGGATAGGGTAGCCAGAATTTTAAAGCCAAAAACCGGGACATTTCCCAAAATTTGAAGAAGAACTACAATTTTACTGCAACCCAGCGCACAGAATGACAGCGCTCCTTCTTACAGAAGAGGCTGTAAGAACATACAAAAAATAAAATTTTTAAAGGCAGTAGCATGCTTGTTAATTACATTGCTGTCTTATAGCAGCTGCTAACTATCCCTGCCTTTCAAAACATAACAAGCATTTGCAATGCAAAAGGTCTCGCATTAGGAAAGTGTGAGCTATTGGCATTGTAAATGACATACTTTTTTAATATGTGTTGGCTTTGAAAATATATAAATTAATAGCATCGTTATTCACAAAGCCAATAGCTTACACTTTCCTAAATCGACTGCTATTGGCTATGGCAATGCTTGTTGGTAGTAAGCAAGGACAGTGCTGTTGTGGTGCTGAGTGATGATGTGGTTGGGCTGAGTGATGTGGTGGTGCCCCCGAGTGATGTGGTGGTGTCCCCGAGTGATGTGGTGGTGTCCCCAGAGTGATGTGGTGGTGTCCCCAGAGTGATGTGGTGGTGTCCCCAGAGTGATGTGGCCGTGTCCCCAGAGTGATGTGGTGGTGCCCCCGAGTGATGTGGTGGTGCCCCCGAGTGATGTGGTGGTGCCCCCGAGTGATGTGGTGGTGTCCCCGAGTGATGTGGTGGTGTCCCCAGAGTGATGTGGTGGTGTCCCCAGAGTGATGTGGTGGTGTCCCCAGAGTGATGTGGCCGTGTCCCCAGAGTGATGTGGTGGTGCCCCCGAGTGATGTGGTGGTGCCCCCGAGTGATGTGGTGGTGCCCCCGAGTGATGTGGTGGTGCCCCCGAGTGATGTGGTGGTGTCCCCGAGTGATGAGGTGGTGTCCCCGAGTGATGTGGTGGTGTCCCCGAGTGATGTGGTGGTGTCCCCAAGTGATGTGGTGGTGTCCCCGAGTGATGTGGTGGTGTCCCCGAGTGATGTGGTGGTGTCCCCGAGTGATGTGGTGGTGTCCCCGAGTGATGTAGTGGTGTCCCCGAGTGATGTGCTGAATATGCCCGGAATGTGCGCGTGGCGGTAGAGTCCAGACATTTTTGTCAGGTGGTGGGGGGGCCCAACATCTAAAACAACCACAAATAAATGCAGTTTTGGGTGCCTTGAAAAACACATATACAGCATCTTTACAAGTTCATAACTCCCCCGATTTGCAAAATGTAGACCCCTAGTTTATCTATCGTATTCCCTAATTGGGGCCCCATTTATTCTGGTGCCCAGGCCTATGTGCTGTCCCAGTCTGACCTAGGACGCAGAGGTCACACAAGGACCCCACCCTACTCTGAGTGAGGGAGGGAAGCTGCGTGGAAACTATTATGGTAGGGATCAAGAGTAGGTGCCACCAGCAGCGGCTCGTGTCAGGGAAAAGAGGCGGGTCAAGTGACTGAGACAAATACAAAAAATAGAAAATAACTTGCCTGCCGCCCTCCAGCATCGTGCTCTTCTGCTCCTCTCCTCTGCAAGCAGGCATAGGCTCTCAGACTGCCCTGCAGCCAATCCTGAAGCTGCTCTCATGCATGAGAGCATGCACGAGAGCAGCTTCAGTATTGGCCTGAGCGCTGTGAATTTACGCTTCCAGACAGACTGGGAGCCTTGCCTGCTCTCTCCAACCCGGCAAAGCAGCTCGGGTTGGAGAGAGCTTCACTGCGCATGAGGGTTTGGCTGCACTGAGACGGCCAGCCAAACAGTCATGCGCACTTATAACACTGCCCATCACTCCCTCTCTAGTACTGTCACGCCCCTGGCCCGACACCCAAGATTCAGCACAAGAAAAATACAACGAGAATAAAATGGGTTTTAAACCTGTTTTATTATCGTTTTCTTTTTTCATGTTTATGAGGGGGCTGGCAGGGTGGGCGAGGGCGAGCTGCAGCTTGGTGTCACAATTTTAAACTGACGGTTTTCCTCTCGTGGCCGTATTTCTCTTAAAAATAGGTCCCATTATGGTTTAATGACGCGGCACGCCCCATGAAGCAAAACATGTAACATGGAACTCTGCCTCTGACCAGGCGCCTAGCGATAGAAGGTGCAGCAGGTGCAGTGGGATCGGGGCCCAGGGATATGATGGGGGCTTTTAACTTCTTTAGGAACTGCTCTTTACAACAAAGCCATGGGGAAGGGGGCCCAACCTCTGTGCTTTCATTAAGGCCCACTGCATCATGAACTGCTAATGTGGGATTTGCGCTTGCTACCACGCAGCAGCAGAGACAGGGTCTAAACGTGGGTTAAACTGCAGGGTAAGTGAGTGCCTATGTCTAAAAAGCAATGACACGAAAGATGTAAATTTACGCCTAAAAAAACAAAACAAATTAAATGTCATGTCAAAAAAACTCGACTGTAATTTTATAATTAATGCAATTATGTATTATATCGCATAAAAGAGCTGTACCTTGACTAGTTGGTGCTCAGCCAGGGTAGTTTGCAAGCTTACCGTGTGCTTTGTAACGCAGAGATGTTTTGCAATGTGTCCCACGGCATATGCGCGATGATGGCCTTTGCACTCTACATTAGTAACATGGCAGCGTTCCCCTGTGATGACGCAGTTCCATTGTGACTTGTGCTAGTGTTTTCAGCCAATCAAGGCACGAGGGTTTGGCACGAGGGTTCTCACATCAAACCACGCACGTTCTATTAGCGCATGGCAGCATATATTTGTACACAACACTCTGTTCGCTCGGTTTAAAAAATACAAAATATACTGCACTGAAACAGACCGAGAACATGCAAATATTACATGACGTCAGAAGATTGATGATGTCATCTGTGCCCACTGAAAGTATATATATTATTAATATTTAAAAAGCACAAATGCACCTTACTATCTTGACGCTAGGCTCTACAAAGAAGAACAAGCCAGCAACAAAACAAAAAAAAATGCGTGGCGAAAACGAGGCCTGACACGCAAACGGGATTTCCGGCCGGGAGAAAGGAGAGGCGTGACACGCACGGACTGTCCGGAAGGGGCGGAGAAACAACGGAGCGGGCTGCGGAGTCTGGACATGGAGGGACAGGACAAGAGGAGCCGGTGAGGGGGGGGTGTCGGGGTACATTGACGGTGCCCGCCCCCCCAGTGATGGAAGCCCTGCGTGTGCCCGGTGAGCGAGGTTGGGAGTGTGTGTGCGCGTTTGTGTGTGTATGTAAGCCCGGGGGGGCGCTTGTATGTGCCTGCGTGTGTTGTACCTGTGTGTGTGCCTGCCTGCGTGTATGTGTGTGTGTGGTGGGGGGGTGGCAGCGTGTGTGCGTGCATGCAGAGGGGTGGGGGCTGGCTGTGTCTGTGTGTGTGGTGAGTTCGTCTGCGCAAGCGCGGCTCAGACGCCCGCTCCAGAGGTCAAAACTGACTAGGAAAAAGCGCGCGTCTGACTCGTGTCTTCATTCCTAAATACGGGCGACAATAGGTCTAAAGCAGACACAATCAATGCTTACGCATTGAATGTAGGTCTGCTCGACCTAAAAAGATAGCTCCAACCGTCCCTCCCTGAAAACCAGGACTTAAGCTCAATTTCCTGAAATCAGCCAGGACAGCTGGTGAAAACCCGGGACTGTCCGGGCAAATCCCGGATGCCTGGTCACCCTAACTGTGGAAGGTGACGTTTCAGAATCGTAGAATGCAAAGTGCTGCGGGCAAGATGGCGTCGCAGGCGAAACAGAGCAGATTAAGCAAATGCTGGCGTTCTGTTCATGAGACAAGCAATGGGGATTTGGTAAAATACCTGCACTGGCTGACGGTGGCAGCTGGCATCATTGGGAAGAGGGGGCGGCGCACGTGCGCTCAGATAATATAAAAAAAATCAAACTAAGCGCGCACTCGCAAATATAAACTTAAACTATATTAAAACAAACACTTACCTGACAACTGGACGTCCGTCAGGAAACTCCCTTGACAAATGGGGGCGCTGCTCTCACCAGCATGAGAGCAGCATCCTGATTGGAGGGAGTGGCCTGTCTCGGTTCTCCACAGTACTATGGAGGCCTGCAGTTGCTCTAACCCAGCTGACTTAAGACAGCTGGGTTAGATGTTTCAAAGTGCGCATGTCTGCCTGGCCATCGCAAGACGGACGGACAAAAACAACCCACCCTCCTCCCAGTCCCTGTTGCTGTCATTCAGCAGCGGCCCCGCCCCTGTCCTGCCTTTAGTTCAGGACGAAGGATGTCAGGATGAAAAATAAAATGGTAATGATGAATTACCATTTTATTTTTCATCTCGTGGCATTTAAGTGGGGGAACTCTCCATCGCTCCAATGGAGGAGCCGACCCTGCTGGCAGATGTCAGAATGGCTTGTCTCCAAGAGCAGAGACAGGGGCACGCTGCACCATAAGGATTGCCTGCCTCCCTTTCAAAGCCCTGAACCACCAAACCCCGGAACATCCAACCAAGAAGCTTTCCTTCTCTGGATTTTTTTTATTTTATTCATAAAGTTTTATATAGCGCTTTATCAATTTGCAGTATATTGTTGATGTGGATTTCTCCACAATGGGGTCCAGTAATAACCTATATTCCATCGGGGAGTATTCCGGGATGAACGTGCCACTAGGTATGTGGGATCGTAGGGTGTGCAAGATTCGTACGTGCTGGTATCTCTGTGAGTGGTGTAAGTCATACTCGTTTTGGAGGTATTCGAAGGTGCGGGGGGAGTCCCCTTTCCATACACCCCCAAGGGTAATCGATTCCTATCGGTTGCCACCCCCTGAACCCAGTCAGAGCCTTGACCTCACGCAGTTGCTCACTCTGCCAAAGAGGTGTTCTCTTGGTCAATTTGCCAGCCCAGCCCAGCCCAGAAGCCTATTAGCCTCCTTCCAGCATTGTAGTACTACCTTAATGTGCTCAGGCCATGCCTTCTGCGGACTGCGGGCATAGAGAAGATGTTCATAATTGCCCCTCGGCATAGCCATTCTATCCACCCTATAGGCAGGCTTGTCCCTATCCGTATACACCCAGTCATTGATCACCTGCAGCTGTGAGGCCCAGTGATCTAGTTTATCATCCAGGATCGCCAGCCCTGCATCGAACACCCCCTATGTAGCGCTATCCTAGGGGACCCCCCGTCCCAAAGCAAGGTCTGCACTGCTGCGAGACCCATTTAAATACGCTTGTTGGGACCGGATATGGAGTGTTCTGCAGAACGTAGAGGAGTCTCGACAGTGTAAGCATCTTGAACAGAGCCCCTCTACCCATAAGAGATAACAGAAGAGTACGCAAATGAGTTAAATCTGCACTCAAGCGAGCCAACTGGGGCTCGAGATTTCCCCCCCAAAACCCCTTCCTATGACATGTGATGTACACACCTAGGTATGTAAATCTATGTAAATCCCTCTGAGACCACCGGGGTGGGATCCGAGGGGGAGAGCCCGACAAAGGGAAAATCACAGATTTCGACCAATTGATGTAACCAGAATAGCTGCCAAGCAACTTGAACAGGTGTACCACTTGAGCTATCGAGTGGTATGGTCTTGCCAAATATAGGATGATGTCGTCGGCGTAAAGGGATATCCTCTCCTCCCATTCTTCAGTCGCTGCCAGGCCCCGAATCGAGGGGTCCCACCTGATCCAATGGGCCAGAGTTTCCAATGCGAGTGCGAAGAGAAGGGGAGACAGGAAGCATCGCTGCCGTGTCCCCCTCCGCAGGGGAAAAGCCCTTGATACAGCCCCATTGAGCCGCACCCGGGCCGTAGGTTGTTCGTATAGGAGCCGTACCAAGCTGCAGAAGATCGGTCCGAATCTGAACCTCTGGAGTACCATGAACAAATATGGCCACTTGATGCTGTCGAAGGCCATAGAGGCGTCCATCGCCATCAATACCGTCTGAGTGTCTCCAACGTCCTCGGTCATGTAGAGCACCCCATGCAGGTGCCGTAGGTTATGGCAGGTACTTCTGTGGGTCATAAACCCGGATTGGTCTACGTGCACCAAGTCCGTAACAACCGACAACAATCGATCAGCCAGGACCTTGGCCTCCACATTTAATAATGATATCGGCCGGAATTGGTTCCGCCGGCTTCCCTGCTTTATGGATCACTACAATCATGGCCTCTGTCTGGTCATGGGGGAGGTTCCCGGACTCACGCACCCCCTTCAGCATCCTGAGCAGGGGGGCTGTTACAATTGTATCCTGCTGTTCATAAATTTCAATCGGGAGCCCATTCGGCCCAGAGGCTTTCCCCGACTGCAGGGAATTTAGAGCATTACTGAGCTCCTCCACCGTAATGTCAGCCTCTAGTCGTTCACTCGTTTCTTCAGACAGCATGGGAAGCTTAAAGTCCCGTAAGAACTCCGTGCAGTAGCTTTTGGTTCTTGTGCTTACTGGGGAGTATACGCGCTCGAAATGAGCTGCAAAGGCCTCTGCTATGTCCATGCTTAACGAGTAGAGTGAGCCTGCCACATTCCTTACTGTAGATACCCATGAGCGCTCCCTATCCCGACGCGCTAGCCACGCGAGTAGTTTTAGCGCTTTGTCACCTTTGTCAGCCGGTGTTGTGTGGCCAGCACATAGGCCCGTGCCTCACCCTCGACCAGGGCTTTCTGTTTCAGCTTTAGTCTATGGCAAAGTTCCACTGAGGAGGTCATTGTTCTGGCTAATTTCGAGGTAAGAGCTGTTGATATCTGCTTCACATTCTGAAATGGGTCGGAGAGCTCGGCTAGGTCAATGTACCTGATTCCTTATAGGATTGGTGGGCCATGGAGTGCCAAGTGGGGCCATGGAAGAGGCTGTATGGGGGTAAGGTGTGTAGTTACCCGGAGTGTGTGAGCAAGGAGGTTTAATCCAGTTGGGAAGGTTTTGTTGTAAGTGTAGGATATCTGCCACTTGGGAGTCTATTTTTTACTCCATTCGCGTCAGTAGTTGGGTAAGTGTGCTCAAAGGGCATGTTGCCTTCGTTGTGAGCAGTATATGACTATGGTCTGTGGAAGGAGAGGGAACTAGGTTGTGGGATTGAGTGGCATCATTGGGGGTTAGGAGTGGGGATGGATTGGACGTGAAGAGTCAGGTCGTTGGAGGAGGTGTTGTGGGTCCTGGGTCCAAGGGAGGGGAGTGAGCAATGGTAAGGAGGAAGTCCATGTCCAGAGGATTGGCAGTGTGATTAGAAGTGGGGGCAGTTTGAGCATGTGGTGGTGGTATGGGGGGAAGGGAGTGAGCAGTGGCTAGAGGGAGGTCAGTTTCTGAGGGATTATCAGTGACGTTGGGTATGGAGATGGTTTGGGCGGGAGGAGTGGGGACAGAAGAGGAGTTGAGGATGATTTGCGAGGGTAGAGTCGGGTCTCCTGAAGTCCGGTGGTGCGCTGGTATGGAGAAGCTGCCACTTCTATGTCCAGGATCCAGCTGTGGTAAAAAGGGCTCTGGGGGACACGTGATCTGTCTCTGTCGATGTGGGGAGGCTTAGATGGCCACCGGATCAGCGACCTCCTCTGCTGCATCGGCCTCCCTCGTGAGATGCTCCACCTCCAGAGGCCGGTGGTATTCTGGTCAGCTCACTCATGGGTAAATGACCTTTAGCTGTTGTTGTCACTAACCGGAAGGATACGGGAACGGCGATCTCCTCTGTTGTTGCCCCTGCCGAAGAGGCTGTCTCCCTTTCGAGATGTGTTGTGGTTCCTTAGTTTCTCGGTTGCGGTGCCTTGATGTGGCGGGCTAGTGGGCTAAAAACAGGGATGTTTTAAGTAATTTTTTATCCCAAGCCAGTGGAGCTCACTCTTCGAGCTCCTCGCCTTCTGCCATCTAGCTCCCATTCTCTGCACTAAAAGGGTTAAGACCACTCTCCATCCTGACCCGCTGTCAGTGAACACAGAACGTCACCAATGGGAGTCTCTGTCATGAAAAGGTTTGTTTTTTCTGAATCTCCTGTAGTTTGACATATAAATGCGATGCCGCTGTAGCCATCACTCATACTGTTCATCTTTAGACCCAATGTACTTAGTGATAGTCTGACTCTTGTTTGTACCACCCGCTAAAGATCCTTGCGTGGCAGTTCCAAAAGTCCTACCACCAGGGATCTGGGTACAACTAGTCTTACATCCCCTTGTGTGCAAGACTTCTCTTGACTATCTTGTGTGCAAGACTTCTCTTGACTATCTTGAGTGTATGCAGTGTGGCTACCAGTGGCAGCCAGCATGGACTGAGAGTGGTGGGGCGGGAGGCAGGGGACAGGGGGAGTGGTGAGGGAATCTAAAATAATAAAATCAAAAACACTTAACTTAAGCCACATCGCTCCTTGCGTCGGGAACGTAACAGGAAGCACCCAGTCTACCCTGACCAATCACAATTTTGCAATGAAGCATTTTGATTGATCTGAGCGCCAAGGTTCGACACTCAGCCAGGGAATGGGAGCTGCAGCATGTTCTCCACCCAGGGTGTAATGCAGCCTAGGTGGAGAACATGCAAAGTGCGCATGAATGTATGGCCGGCCCAAGCCGTCCAGCCAAACATTCATGCACACTTGATTGGGCAAACCACTCCTCCTCCTGCTCCTCTGTCATTGGAGGAGCCCCACTCGCAAAACTTCCAGACCAGGAACACATCAATTGATTATAACTTTGTTTTCATTTTATTTTACCTTTATTTCACTGCTAAAAAGCAGTGAGGCATCGCTCCTCCGCCTTAGCGGAGGAGCAGCCACTGGTGGCTACTATGTCTGTTGCTCTGGACCGTTCTGTTTTTAAATATTCAGCTGAAAGTGACACAGAAGGTGCTTTTACATAAACGTTCATGACAGTGACCCCTGACGAAGTGCAAATTATGCACGAAATGCATTGGGTTTTTTAAATAAACACTGTCCTGAATACAACATGCTCTAGTCATGTTTTCCCTGTGAAGTTCGGATGGACGCGGTGAAAACATTAGAAACCTGGAAAAAATGGCATTTAATATTTCGAGTGAGGATAATGAAAAAATGGGAAGAGAAACTTAAACGACTTTGAGAAGCAAGTCAAATTGAAAATATGATGGTATAACTGATGGATAATGTGCCAAAAGGCATTGATGCTGTGCAACGGATTGGGGCGCTATGGCGCTCCTAAATTGGTGTTTTGTTAACGGAAGTGCGTTTGGGCATTGCACTTGAGAAGTCTGCACGCAAAAAGATTTAAACTTTGAAGGAAATGGTTTGAAAATGTTTAAAATGGATAATGAAAGGAGTGCACCCGTCTCCTACTCGCTCTGGACCGTTCCTCATCTACAGCATTCCCCTTGGGCATCCCTCCCTTGCTTTCCGTGTACTCATGATTGATGGATCTGACACTGTTGCTGCTAATACATTAATTGTGCCTCCACCATTTATGGTCAATGACAAAATTGACCTGAAGATCCATCATCTGTACTGCAAGGATTCCTTGTTCTTTCTGAAGATGGTTGATGGTCTGTGATGGACCAACAGAAGCTGTGTTGTAATCTGGTGGATACGTCTGGCATATCATGACTTCCTCTTTCACCATGATGAATCAGAAATGCATGAGTTGGTAGCTTTGGAAGAGCACATGCAAAAAAAGGTAATTGGCCCTTTCCTGGTGTCAGCTACAGCTGTCGATAGGTACTATGGTTCCTATCAAAGGGTTATAGTAGATTCCATATTTACCTCATGCCCTTCAGGTTTTGTGCATGGGTCTAGTCTACGAGAAATGCGAGGTAGCCTAGAAAAGTCCCTCTGTCCAGTCACTACCCAAACAGTCAGTCTAACTTCCCAAGTTGCCTGGATCTCTGCCTCCTTGCCCAAATGGTTTTACCCTCCCGAAATCCTGATTAACCAGGAACACTCCCTGGCAGTCCTTCTGAAGGTTGGAAGTATCTGGGTTGCTCTCCTCTGGAAATGGTTTCAGAGGAGAAGAGTTCTCCACAATACGTGGAAGTCCTCCTTGCAGCGCACTCACAAACATTCTGCCATTGAAGTCACAGAGCCACAACCAAGATGTCTCTTACCTTCTTTGAATGCAAGCCATCAAAGAGGACTTTTGGCTTCCCTTGCAATAGGGCGATTATGTGACTCCAGACTGTACGAGACCCTAGGCATTTGAATACCTTTTGCTAGTTGTTGCTTTGGTGCCCTCCATGTGAACTACCCTGCAAGAGTGATGCTTTGTTAAAGAAAGACATAGGATTGTCTTCACCTTGAGCCTATCATTAGAGTATGTATTAATTGTGCTTATCTTCATTCTCATGTAGATTGACATATAAGACAATCTTACTTACCACATGATCATTCTCATACACCCAGCACAGCCTGCTCCGTATGTACGCCACTTTTGGTGATGGCCCACTGTTCCAACATCATGGAGTGCCATTGTGGCTTACAAGAGCAGACCTGCCCACACTTTTGGAAGGGAGTAGAACATCTCTTCATCCTTCTAGAGCGGGCCCAGTCCTTGAGTTGGCTCTGATAAACAGACTGTTGCAAAAACTGCATGCTATTCCGGTTGTTTTCTCATCCATATTTCATTTGTTGAACTTTGAGAGGAATGCCCCTGTTATACTTGTCCCTGCTGCCCAGCATAGAATGTATGATGCAAGAGCCTGTTAGAATGTTCTGTGTGGATGTCTGGCAGTTGAATGTGGGCTGAGTGGCAGGAGGCCACTCCTGGTGGGGTTTCTCCTTTATATACTTGACTTACCAACTAACATGAATAAAGGAGCATCAATAAACTACATGGACTACGTGGCATTTATTTATAACAGCCCCCTGAAATCTAAGGCTTGTTGTTCTTAAAATATAACCTAATATGCATTTTAAAGCACATGTCTCCCTGGCGTTTCTTAGGGCAGTTTAGCAGATGTGTACTGCTTCCAACGTCTCATTGGTGCTCATTTTATCAACCTCAAAAGGACGACTGGCTAAGTGGAGCCACTGGGGTGCGAACCTGCAACAATGGCCTCCACAGACCCCGTGGTGCAGGTGGTCCTAGCTCCAGGGGCCCCCTCGTCACTGTCCACGGCCCCAGACTTGAGAACTCCTGACTGGGCCCGGAGTGTGGGAGGGGGGCCTTCATGTACTTTGCAGGGAGGCCCCTAAAGTTTTTTTTACGCCACTGGGGTCAAGTATTCCCCCCTGCAGTAGACTCATTAGTCCACTGAGACACCAAGTACGGTGCAAAAGAATGATCCTAGATTTAATGGATTGGGGAATATTGCAGACATTGGACACCTCCCTTGTCATATTTGTTTGCCTAATGTTCATATTTTCACACCATCATACAAAATTGCATTTTTTGTTTACATCATGGTATCATATAGCAGAATTGAATAAAAGATACAAATAAATAAATACACATTATTAGATATGTGTTGGGTCTAGTTATTGCAGATCAGAAATGATTAAGATATGATAGAAAAGGGAAAAAAATATTGCATGAGGAAATGAATATCAAAAACAAATCAGAATAACAAAAGATAAGAGAAGTGCATGGTATTGTCAGTAACATCATTAAAGGTACCTGGAAAGAGTCAAATGCGTGTGATGATAACAGGCACCAATCGAAAGACAAGGCCATAGAAGGTAACGCTGGAGCACGGGCGGGTTGATGGCTGCCTGTCTGATGGCGTGAGTAGGGAGTCTTTTTTCAGTACTAATAATCATGGAGATACTGAAGCACCAAGTGATCTGCCTGCTTCCGGTGATTGTGACATCAGTGTGCATGGCACAATACACATCACTGCAATCTCCCCCCCGCCCCCCCAAAAAGTAAAGCTTGATTTTTTTACAATTTTATTTATTTATTTATTTAAGAAGTTTATAAAGCGCGCAGCTACCCCAGTCGGGGGTGTCCCGGCGCTGAGAGAGCAAGAATATCACCAGAGGAGGCAACCCGGGGTCCAACCCTCCAGCCCAGTGTAGCAGAAGCCCTCCTACTCAAGGTTGGGTGAACAGCCAAGTTTTTAATTTGCGTCTGAAGATCTGCTCAGACTCGATAATAAAATATAAATCAATCAATAATAAAATCAATCAATAAGGGAATTGTGAAGCGCACCACTCCCCAGTAAGAGGGTCAAACAGCCAGATCTTGAGGGTCCTCCTGAAGATGTGAAGAGTTGGGGTGCGTCTGATGTTGATCGAAGCTCGTTCGAGGTTATAGCCGCGATGTAGGAGAAGGCTCTTCCACCCATTCTGGCTCTGCGAATGCGAGGGGTTTCGGTGAGGTCG
The DNA here is from genome assembly GCF_964263255.1 of Lissotriton vulgaris. Lineage (NCBI taxonomy): Eukaryota > Metazoa > Chordata > Amphibia > Caudata > Salamandridae > Lissotriton > Lissotriton vulgaris. The sequence goes on from NC_141693.1 coordinate 85,715,031, forward strand.
GAGTTTTATCTTGGGTATATGGAACGAGATTCTTTTGTTGAGGTATTGGCAGGCGGTGTTGTTGAGGCATTTGTAGGCATTGGTGAGTATCTTGAAGGGAGAAGTGTGGCTCACTGGTTAGAGGAGGCAGACCTGGAAGCAGAGATCAGCCCGGGACCAGGGTTCAATTCCCGGCTCTGCGGGGTCTTGAGTCTTAAAAATGTCCATGGACTCGACAATTCTCGCTCCGGTGCCTACTCGATTCACGGGTTCACACTCTGCGACTCTGGGCAATAGCTTGCTTAATCTCCACAACGGCCCCTCGCGGCGGGATGCCTGGCTTTCACCTTGCGAATACCCTGCCGGGGTTATCTCACAGGGGAATACCAGGACGGGTTCCCTAAGCAAGCGCTTAGAAACCGCTAGGTGATTTGCGCTATATAAATTACTGTACATTTACATTTACATTTACATTACCCTCTTCTCAATGGGGAGCCAGTGGAGCTCTCGCAGGTGTTGGGTGATGTGATTGTGTCGGGGGATGCCGAAGGAGAAGTCTGGCTGTGGTGTTCAGTATGGTCTGGAGCCTGCGGAGCAGAGGTTTTTTGATCTCGGCATAGAGGGAGGTTCCGTAGTCCGTCTACTGGTTATGAGTGCGTGTGTAACGGTCATTCTTGATTGTAGGGAGATCCATTTGAAGGTCTTGCGAATGATGCAGAGGGTGTTGAATCAGGTAGAGGGAACGGCGTTGATCTGTTGGGTCATGGTAAGGGAGGAGTCTAGTATGGTTCTGGGCGCGGTCTGTGGGGGTCAGGGAAAGCTGCCAACGGGGGTTGGCCACCAGGTGTTATCCCATGCAGAGGGAGAGGGTCCGAGGATGAGGGCTTCTGTCTTCTCTGATTTCTGCTTCAGGCAGCGGCTTCTCATCCAGGATGAAACAACCTTCATTCCTTCCTGGACGATGACTCTGGTGGTGAGGGGTCATTGGTGAGGGGGAGGATGAGCTGGGTGTCGTCGGCGTAGGATACTATGCTGAGTCCTTGCTTTCTGACAATGGTGGCAGGGGGGCCATGTAGCTGTTGAAGAGTGTGGATCTGAGTGATGATCCTTGGGGTACTCTGCAGTTGAGCTCTGTGGGTTCACAGAGGAAGGACGGAAGTCTGATTTTTTTGGGTTCTGCCAGTGAGGAAGGAGCGGAGCCAGTCAATAGCGGTTCCCTGTATGCCAGCATTGTGGATTCTTGGGGTGAGAGTGCGGTGGGAGAGGATGTCGAAGGCTGCAGAGAGGTGGAGTAGGATCAGGGCCTTTGTCGACGAGGATGCAGATGTCATCTGTGGCGGCGAGTAGGGCAGCCTCAGTGCTGTGGCTGCTGCGGAACCCGGATTGGAAGGGGTCAAAGATGGATTTGTCAACGTCCAACTAAAGAAATGAATCAATTTTTTCGGTGGCTTTGACCGAGAAAGGGAGGAGAGAGATGGGTCTGTAGTTCTTGAGGTCTGTCGGATCTGCTGAGGGCTTCTTAAGGAGGGGCTTGACATCTGCATATTTCCAGACCTCTGGGAAAGTGCCGGCTTCGATGGTGGCATTGATGGTGCGTCGTCCCTCCGGTGCAATGGTGGCGGCGGCTCTGTGGAAGATGTGCGGAGGGCAGCGGTCCTTTGGGGCTCCTGATTGAATGCCTTTCATGGTCGATGTGGGGTCTTCGGTGGTGGCCGGGGTCCAGGAGAAGATGGTGGGCTGGTTGCCATTGCTGGGGGGAGGCGTGGATTTGGTGTTCGGAGTCTGTTCATTGAAGATGTCGTAAAGGGATCTTATTTTCAGGTGGAAGTAGACGCCGAGTTTGTTGCAGAGGTCCTGGGAGGTGTAATGTTCGTGGCTTTGCAGGGGGGTTTGTTGAATTCCTGAATGATGAGGAGTTCCTTGGTGTTGCTGGCGTGGATTTTGTTTTAGATGAAGGTCCTTTTGGTGGCTCTGATGAATAGGTGATATTCCGTCATGGCGTTCTTGTATGTGGTGCAGTCTTCCAGAATTTTGTTGTTTCTCCAAATCTTCTTGAGACATCTGCAGATGCGTCTGGCTTCTTGGTGTTCGGAAGTGAACCAGGTGGGGTTCCTGGGGCGCTGTCTGTTGGGGTTGCGGAGGGTGGCGAACTTGTCTGCGCAGTTGGTGATCCATCTGTAAAGTTCCTTGGCTGCAGAGTTGGCGTCGGTAGAGGTGGTGGAGGCATCACGATTGAGAGTAGGGTTGAAGTGCTCCTTGGTGACCTTGCTCCAGTTCCTTCACACAGGGCATGGTGCAGGATTGGGGGAAGTGGGTTTGTCAATGTGGAAGTGTACGCAGTGATGGTCTGTCCAGTGGGCTTGCGTGGTGTGGCTGAAGTGGATGTTGTTACCTCCTGTGAAGAACGGGTTGAGGGTGTGTCCTGCCTTGTTGGTAGGAGTGGTAACGAGTTGTTTCAGTCCTAGGTTAGCGAGGTTGTCCAGGAGGTTGGCGGAGTTGGGGTCGCTGAGGTTTGCGAGGTGGAAGTTGAGGTCTCCGATGAGTATGTAGCCCATAGGGGCGATGGTGTGTAGAACGATGAGGTCGGTGATGCTAGTGGTGAACATGGTTCACGGGCAGGGGGGTCGGTAGGTGTAGGCGAGAGTTATGCGAATAGTCCTAATGGGGCTGGGCTGGATCTGGAACTGGAGGTGTTTGGTGGTGGACGGGGGTCGCTCATTTTGGAGGTGGTGAGTCGGAGGGAACTCTTGTGTGCGATGCCGAGTCCTCCTCCTGGGCCGGCTGTATCTTGTATTCGTCGGGGATGGCAGTGGCCATGGCGGGGCGGATGTGGGGTTGGTCCACGTTTATGTAAAGAAGGCAACGTCTGGTGAGAGGGTGTCGAGTAGGTCCCAGATGCACCTCATGGCTTCAGGGATGCTGGCGTCCGGCGTGAGGGTGGTGGTTGTTGGGGTGTGGAGGATGGTGAAGGTTTGCTGGCACTGTAGGCAGGAAAACTGGCCATGGGTGGTGTTCAGCATAGACAGCTGGCAGCTGTTATCGCTTCCGGTGTCGAGTGCGTGGAGCGGAGTGGAGCCAGGGCCGGACTGGGAACCAAAACCGGCCCTGGCAAAGTGCTTGACCCCCTACCCCCTCCCCGGGGATTGCCCGGTGCCCGCTTCGGCGAGTCCGGCCCTGAGTGGAGCTGAGTCGTAGCGGTGGGTGGTCGGAGAGCCAGGGTCCCTGGCGCTAATCGCATTCGGGTCGCGGACGTGCACAGATGGGCTTACCTTCGGTACGCCTTTGAGTAGGGAAGGGGGAGAGCAGCCGGTAGGGGGAAGCGGCTGCATGGGCAGCAGCCGTGGGAAAATGATGGTGAAAAAAACGGGCACGGAGGAGGCAAACAGAGGGCAGAGGAACAGAGACAGATACAATTAAGGGCAGAAAAGTGAAGGCACAATGACAAGCAACAATACAAAAGACAGATAAAAAACGGGCACAGACACTAAGAAAGACAGTACCGGAGCAGCAGAAGAGCAAGGCTCTCCAACTAGACCACCAGGAATGATACGCAGGCAGGAGCCTTCGGGTGGAAGAGGGCCTCGAACACCTACCTAAAAGAGAGGTGTAAGGGCAGCGGCACAACAACGGAGCTGCAGAGGCGGAGAGCTAGGTCTCTGACCAGTAGGTAAGAGGATTTGCTACCTCTAGTGCGTGGACAAAATGTTCCCATCTTCCGCACTGCAGAGGTTGTAGTGTAGTTCCTATATTCCCAATAGGCTCTGCACATTGGAATAGTATATACTATAGATGTGACTTAGGACTGAGGTCTACTAGGTCTCTATCGAATATACTAAACTTAATAGTGAATGCCAGATAGCTCAGAGGTCACTAGAAACTTTCTCGAACACACAAGAAGGGATTCATTTCTGACAACCGCATAAACATGACAATTTTGTTTCCCAAGAATAAGAAATATATCTCTAGAGTCGCGGAAACAATAGATAGCTATTTCACTCAGTCAGTCGTGCATGCTTTGTTTCACCAGAAGTGCAGAGAAATAGGGAGACAGGCATTTTCAATAAAGGGTATTTATTGAACAGTCTACTTTCTCATGCAAAAGAAATGAACTGCTACAATCGCAATACTTAGCATGAAGTAAAGTGCGTACAGTAAAAAGAGTATTACAAATTAATATTGTAATAGCATGGTATGGTTTCTAAGCCATAGATAAATACATAAAATACATAAATCAATAAATAATGACTAAAAGTACTCAACTGGTGCTTCTAAAATACGCCTACCCCGGTGTACATAACCTAAGTCTAGTACAAGGGAAGAAGTAAGTGAGGTGTAGCTTAGTTTTAGTATTTTTTGCCAAAAATCTATTCCAAGAATGCTCTAATCAGCTCCGTACCTTAGTTTGGAATGAAGATGTCTGGAATCTCTTTCTCTCAGGACTCGATTTCCCAGCAACCCGCAAGGGTAGCCTGGAAACACTGGAGCTGGATTTCTCGGCAGGAGAAAAGACAGCGTCTCTCTCAGTGCGTCAGCGGGAGGGTCGGCTTCCTTCGGCACTTGCTTCGGCGAGCTGTGTCGTGTAGGTAGATAGTCGAACTGCTCCAAACCACCGTGTGTTTGCCTGGGCAAGTGTGGGCATTTTTGTACCTTGAAGGTGCTGAGTTTGACGTAAGGTTGGACATAATAACGTAATCAAAGACTCAGTTCTTTGAAAACTCCAGGAGTTCTTGGATAAATCAATATTCAAGCAGGGGGAAGTCCCTGACTGCTGAAGGCGGGGTTTTTCCAAGAAATCGTTGTGGATTTTCGGAACTAGTGGAAGTAGCCATGCCGTATTTGGACTGCATAGGCTAAGTCTAAATATGGTTAAGATTTCTATGCCTATATAAGGATAGGGTGATTTATACCTATATATGGGCATGAATCGGGAAAATTACACTAGGGTCCTAAAACGCTACACAAGAAGGTGGTGCGCTGGATGTGACCGTCTGGTAGTCCTCTATACGGGATTAAATATGTTATATTGAATGCTCATATAAAACCAAATTGTTATCTTTTTTCGGGGAGAAGGGTAAGCCCTCTGAACTAATCCTTTTGTCACAATTTACATCAAATTTTAAAATGTCTTGTTGACATTGCATTGCGAACAAACCACTGAGTTCAAACTTTAATATCTCCTCATGAGACATGTTATACTTAAATCACACCATAATTTTACATTTCCTGTTTGTTGAATCAGTCTAAATATTTCTTGCTTTGTGCGTTGTTACCTGTGAGACCAGTTTCATATTTAACTCACAAATATTATGTTTTCGCTTTCCTTATAAAAACCAATTTGCAAAACACATTTTAGCTGGTCTCTGAATGAATATGGCATTTTGATATATTTGATATAAATCACGTGATTCTTGAATACATGTTGGGAAGAACAACATTTGGTACAGGCAAATGAGTCCTTTGGTATGTCGTTTGCTGTGCCAGATCATTTTGAGGTGTCCCACAAATCTTATTCGCCAAGTAACATTTTGAATGTTATTTTTTTCCTCTGGCCACCTGTAAAGTAACCCTCTAAAATCCCTGCAATACCAGCATAGTACTTTGCAAAAAAAAGAAAGACCCAAGCATCTAGGTATTTCTGAGTGTGTTTTTTGTGAAGGTCCTACTTGGAACAACTATTGCATTGCTAGTACAGGAGTGAGGAATGGAGTAGGAAGTTGTACTGTATGACATTTGGGCATCCGCTGATGTGGTTTCTGCTGTAGTACATATTGATGTTAGCGTGGTGCTTTTATCAAATTGTGATCAATAGTTATTTTTGTGTACTTCATCTAGTATGATGGTGTTTTGCCACAACAGAGTGAATGTTCATGCACAGGCTAGACAATCAAGTGTGGATGATAACATAATTTTTTTAAATTATTATCACTAAGTCTATGATAGATGGCACTGGAAACAGTTGGCATTAAAATGCGGTGCCTTGTTTGTCATCTAAATAGAGGTTCCTTGTTCTACACACCGGAATTGCCATTTTTCTCATGTTTCCCCATCCTGTTTCCTTTTGTTTCTCTTAGTGGCTACTCTTTTCCTTACTTCTGCTTTTCTCCTTGTAGTCTTACCCCTCTTTTTAGGTCTCGCCTGGCGTTGGAGCGCGCAATGGCTCCTCGCCTGCGAGAGCTATAGTTAACAATATATTTCAGAAGGGGGCTTTAAGCCCCGCCCCTGTTTCTGATAGGTGCGCGCCGTACTTTATGCTAATCACAGCCTCACGATTAGCTTTCCGGCATTTCTAATACCGCCCTGTGGACCTTTAGGCCCGTCCATCCGGACAAGCGCACGCCATCTTTGTTTCTATGCGTCATCACTGACCTCAGAGAGGAGCCACGCCAGGATTGGCTCCAGCTGGGGGGTTGCCCGGCTACAAGGGGCTCGTCACGAAGAGGAGCTGTGTTGAGTGGAGGAGTTGCGAGACGTCACCAATCAACCTGACCCCATCCCCCGATCAGCTGCTACCCGCCCGGAGAATCAGAACACACCGCACTACCAAGGTAAACATCTGGACCGGAGTCGCTGGAGTGTGTGGTTGCCTCAGGCGGGGTACGAGCTGTGGGCTAAGAGTCATAGCGTAACAGCGAGGGGCCTGGGGCAGTCTACACACCGTTCCTCGGTGTTAGAGCTGAATGTATGATAGCCAGTTTTCTTTTTCTTGGGCAAACAAATCAACCGAGAAGCCATCTGGGCCAGGGGCCCTCCTCCTTGGTGCTGCAAACAGAGCAGGTTCCTTTTCCCCATGTAACTTAGAACAAAGTACTAGTGAGTTGAATATGACCACAGTAGTAAAAATGGTTAGCCGGGGATGGGTGAGGGGCTGCGGGTTCGAAAAAGCCCAGCCTAGCCAAGTATCAAAACAAACGAATTAAAAGCTCCTTTGGATTGCATATCAGCCCTTCAAATGACCCTCCAGTACAAATTGCTGACCCAGTGTCTCAGTGTCCAAATCAGACAAAGTACCTTATCTGTAGCAGGTCTCCGCTAGTATCCGACGTGTCAAGGGGTTAGACCTGCCCTGTCTCCTCCTGTTGCTGAAGGGCACGGATGGGCCTGCCCTGGCCAGGGCTTCGCCCGCGCGGGTTCCGCGCTGCGTGGCTCCTGCTGGTTATTTATGCGCCTCCTGGTGCGCTGAATGATGGGTTGGCGGCGCAACTGCCTTGTTATTATTATTTATTATTTTTGTGTTTTATAGAGCACGAACTTGACCCCTTAGGGTATCAGAGCGCTTTACCGAGTCGTACAGTTGTACAAGAAGCATGGGATCAAACAGTATACCATAAATTAGGGAGGGTGGGGGGGATGCTGGTTACAAGAGGCATGGAAGTAGACAAAGTACAGTTAATACTACAGTTGCTGAGGACAAGCCCCAGGATTCTTGGTAGGACGAAAGGTCGACGGAGGGAGGCAATAGTCTCTGTGGTGGTTGAGGGAACGGGGTTTAGCCGAGGAATTTACCTATGAGGAAGGATTTGTCCTCCTTTTTGAAACGTGCAAGAGAGGGGATTCTTCTGATGGCGGGTGGGAAGGAGTTCCATATTCTTGGTGCAGCCCCAGCGAACGCCCGATTATGGGTTTTTTTTCTTCCGAAAGTGTGCAGGCTGGAGTAGGAGGTTACTGGCAGACAGTGAATTTCTGATTCCTCCGGATACCACAAGTTTCTGTGTAAGATATGCAGGGGAGTTTGAGTGTAGGGCCTTGTGTGTGATGCATGCCAGCGTAAGTTTTATTCTGGCCTCGAGAGGAAGCCGTTGGACCCTGGTCGTTCTGGTCTCCCTTGTGGTGAGTCATCCGGTTTCTCCCACGCTGCGGGTCTCCTGCCGGTAATTCATGCGCCTCCTGGCGCGCTGAATGATGGGTTGGCGGCGCGACTGCCGCATTGGACCCTGGGCATTTTCGTCTTCCTTGTAGTGGGTGAGCCGGTTTCTCCTACGCTGCGGGGCTCCTGCCGGTAATTTATGGGCCTCCTGGCATGCTGAATAACAGGTTGGTGGTGCAACTGCCGTAATGGACCCTGGGCATTGTGGTCTCCCTTGTGGTGGGTCATCCGGTTTCTTCCACGCAGCAGGGCTACTGCCGGTAATTTATGCGCCTCCTGGCGTGCTGAATGACTGGTTGGCGGCGCGACTGCCGCGTTGGACCCTGGGCAATTTCGTCTTCCTTGTAGTGGGTCATCCGGTTTCTCCCGCGCGGTGGGGCTCCTGCCGGTAATTTATGCGCCTCCTTGCGCGCTGAATGATGGGTTGGCGGCGCGACTCCCGCATTGGACCCTGGGCATTTTCGTCTTCCTTGTAGTGGGTGAGCCGGTTTCTCCCGCACTGCGGGGCTCCTGCCGGTAATTTATGGGCCTCCTGGCATGCTGAATAACTGGTTAGCAGTGCAACTGGCGTGTTGGACCCTGCGCATTCTGGTCTCCCTTGTGGTGGGTCATCCGGTTTCTCCCGCGCTGCGGGGCTCCTGCCGTTAATTTATGCGCCTCATGGCGCGCTGAATGACGGGTTGGTTGCGCGATTGCCGCGATGGACCCTGGGTATTGTGGTCTCCCTTATGGTGGGTCAGCCAGTTTCTCCCTGGGTGCTTATAGTACCATTGCCACAACAATTTGTCTATCGCTGTTGCATGTGCACTAAACCATGAAGTTATCTTCAGGATAATTCCATGAACTTATGGCAGGGAACCTCATGATTCTTTTAAGAACTATAATAAAAATGGTCTGATTCCCCAAGGTTTACGTAGAGATAACTTTTTCTTAAAATGTTTTTAGATGGTTTTGTGTAGTCTATAACTCCAGAGCATTTTACAGGATTGTGTTTGACAAAGCAAAGTTTAGCTATGTAAACACAGTTTTAAAAGTGTACCAGGCTTCTTACCATTATTTGAGTAGGATGTCTTGGCATGGAACAGGTGTAGATATAGTATGAAAATAAAGTTTAGCTAGAAATCACTTTACAAGGGTGTGCACTATCTGAATTATGTGACCAATGCACCCTGACACTTGGACTATAACTATTGCACTATTTGTATAGTATACTTCATGCAGCCAGATCCAACTCTGCACTTTTGGTATCATATACTTGCACAGCAATAACAATTGTGTAAATGTTTCCAGAGGAAGCATGTAGTCCTGAATAACAATGCATGACCCACTTTGAAGTAATTGAATAGCTCTTCAGTCCTTGAGGGCACAGCTCCCAGGATAATATGCTGCATGGCTATACACTTATAAGGTCCCAAAGGCGGGACCTATTGGCAGTGCCAATGCTTGTTATCGAAGGGAACTGGGGACAAAGGGTCTGGTGCCCAATAAGCTTCATTGGTTTTGTACGAAAGGGGGAAAAAAGTGTTGACTTATGTCGTGTTTAGGTCTCGCCTAGGCAGCGCGCATACGCTGCTCTAGGAGATGACCTTTTGGATCGTCAGCTCTTTTCAAACACTCGTGCTTGTGGCGGCATATACCTTGTGGGAGCGAGCAGAGGCGCACAGGGGCCATGTATTTCCAATTAGCGTACCCACGCACACGTCTGCTTGCTCCCGCAAGGTGGAAAGAGCTGACCGGACCATCTGTTTTTTCACGTTTGCTTTTCCTGTTTTGTGGCTTTTCACTGCCCATTTTCGTCTAATGATCAGAATGTGCTTATCTTGTGCTATATCCACTTTGAAAATCTACGGCATGTTTTGTTTGTTTTGGTGCCTCAGCTCGTGTATACTCTATCTTTTCTAAACCCACATTGTGTTGGTTTTGTTTACACTCCTCAGATCATGTTTGACGGCTGGTTTTATTAGTTGCGACTTTCAAAATACAACATGCTTAATCTCGGTGTCTCGGCTTGTATAAACTGGATTTATCTTTATAAACGCCCATTATGTTGCTTTCATGTTTTTTGCTCCTCGCATCCTCTTTGAAAACTGATTTAATTTGTTTCGGGTTTCAAAGTAGAACGAGCTTATCTGTGCAATTTTCACTTTATAATCACACGGTATGTTGCTTCTGTATGCGTTCTTCTGTTTGTGTATACTGTATTTACTTTGAGCTTTTGGGGTTCAGTAGTGGCATTTGAACTTTTGAATCAGACGGTATGTTTCATCGTTATCGTCCCCCCGATCGTGTTAGAGAAGTTTAATTAGTTTTGGTTTTCAGAGAACAATGCACTCATTATAATATTTACAGATTTCTAATTAAAGCACACCTTTCTGGTGCTATTTGCATTTTATAAACACACAGAAGTTAATTTGTGTTCCACGGCTCGTGTACAATGCTTTTTCTTTGGGCTTTCGCACTTATGTGGTGGCTATTCTGTTTAAGAAAAGATGGTATCTTTCCTTTTTTATTGTTTCATGGATTTTATTTTTGTGGCATTTCTACTTCTCAAACACACAGTATGTTTCTTTTGTTTTGGGGATTCGGCACGTATACACAGTTTTTATCTTTCTAAACACACATTAGTTTCCAATCCTCGGCGAATGATTTAGGACAGTTTTTAAAATGAAATATCATTTCCGGCTTTACAAGTACAACATCGTTTATACTGTGGCATTTAGATCTCTTTTGACTACAATATAGAGACATAAACAACGAAGACAAAAATATGAAGGAGGTGAATGTATATCGCTAGGTACAGATTTACTATTCTTCATTCCACATTTGCGTACCTTGAAGATCAACATGTTGTTGTCAAGATACATGTGGAGTTAAAGTTCAGTAAACCTATACTTACCTGTGGATATTTTTTGTTCGATATTTAGTCCTCAAAATTGTGGTAAAATTCTATTTACCACTCGTTCTTCTGGCCCCAGCCCAAAGACTGTTTGTTATATGGTAATATATAGTGCCTGCATCTCGTTGTACTGACCTGCAGTGTATCCTCTAGCATTATCTTAAAATGCAGCGTGTCTGGGCATGTGTGCGCGCGCGCGCTTCACTGTAACTAACAAGATTGAAAGGTTTACGCTGTGGTGCAATGATTTGGCTAACCAAGAAAGAGGTTTTTGTGTGATGAAAAAGTTCCACATGCTACATGAAGACAGCTTGACCATCTATAAACGCTCAGCGCTGTACATTAAGCCACAGTTAGAACAACAAGCATTGGCATAGCCAATAGGTCTCGCCTTTGGGACCTTATAAGTGTTTAGTTTTCCAGCACAATATCCTTGGTGCAACAACATCAGCTGCCGCATGGCTAAACACTTATAAGGTCCCAAAGGCGAGACCTATTGGCTATGCAAATCCTTGTTTCTGGTAGAAAAGGGGGGGTGCGCTTGCAGTGTTTTGATATGCGGTTTGTTTCAGTTGACCCTGGTAAGTATTTGTTACTGGTTCTTTCCACACTTTGAGTATCTCCTATCACTCTAAATCGCGCCCATGTTTATCCTCGTTGTGCATTTGCTTAAAGGCTACACCCAGCACTTGACAGCTTTCACTTGCATGGGTGGCTGCTCAATATGGGAAATATGAGATCACTGCTAAAATTCAGAACATCTGGGGTGTTTATTGTTTTTCTTAACGACCAATGCACATTTCTTCCTTTTAAGCTCATTTTATGTTCTCAGCGAAAATTAAACACTGTTCCAGAATGTTTATTTTAGGCACGTTGCAGTGTAGTTGATCTTGGATTTTCTCGAGACGGATTATGGTTAATGCTAATAAAATATTGTTTCTGTTTTGTAAGTACACACTAATTAATTTGCTGCAAATGAAAACGGCTAAATAGAGCGTGAAGAATAGTAGAATACAATTATTTCAATCGTGCACATTTTAATAATGATGGGCAAGAAAGCCTGCTATTATGATGCTAACACTGGAGGAGAGCCTGTACTTCTGTGCTGCATGATTCTCAGGCTAGCTTACATTTTCGCAGCAGCCATGGAAATGTGGGAGTTATTTTCCGATAGACTCGTACGTGATTATTAATAGGAGTCATTAGCAATTGAAACTAAAATGCTGAGATATTTTCCTGACCTGCGCACAATTAGGCCTCAACTCCATCTTGTATTAACATGGCTGCTGCCTCGTAATGTTTACTGTGTCTCGTTGATACCGCAGCAGCAAAATGGGCACGGTTTGTTTTGTAATGACGTCATGTTCTCGAAGATCTCTGGAGAAAGCCTTTAGATACTTTTCCTTGCTCTTCCTGCTCGTATAATATAGCCCAGTGGTTCCAAAACTGTGGTTCACGGACTGAGACACATTCCTGGGGTTCCTAAAAGAATAAAAGTGTCAAGGTAACTCAGGTGATTAATGTACCTGCTGAAGAGAGGTGGGACTTTCCCCAGTAGCAGCTTTGACACATCTAAGGTTGTGCAGAGAGTTAATATGCCTGCTGCAAAATAGGTGTACCATGTATTTCAAAAAATAATATTTAATGTGCATAGCTCGGTGGGTTAAAGCTCTATCACAGAGATTACTACTGTGCAGTTCATGAGTTAAAATAGTCATCTAGCACAGTGAGCTATGAATTGCCATTAAAGAGCTGCATGCAAACTGCATGACACAAGTGAGTAAGTTATGTTTTTTCCAGTCTCTCATTATCCCAATGGTGCTAAAAAAGGTTTGTTTGGGTAGAAATAAGTTATTATTAAAGTCAACGTTAACATCTGTGCTATGTTCTGAATCATGAGTTTGAGCTTCTCCAGACCAAGCACTCTCTAAAAAATGCCTGCCAGTATGGATGACATGTGAATCCTATACCTTGTAGTCCCCTTTGCTTTATGTAAGATTTTCTATAAACTGATTCACACCTATGATTATTGTGTCTGTGTGTGTGTGTAGAGTAAAGTGCTCTGACCCCCTCCACTGGTAAGAGAGACGCTATAAAACAAACACAATGCATGTGACAGGGGGGCTATGGAGAGATGAGAGGTACTGCTGGAGGATGTAAGTGAGGGAATCATTGAAGTGCCCCATAAAAAGATTGTCATACATATCCTAGTGCATAGTAAGGTAGTCATTTACAATGATTTAAAAGCTAATACAATTCAAAACATAATGACCAATAAGTTGTAGGTGTACCATTTTTACCTCTAATTGTCTTGGGGGAGAGTCCCCGATAGCCAAGTGCTGAGGTTCACTCGCTGCGCTTGGTGTGCATCGTATGGGGACTGGTTTGATAATAGTTACCAGGGCTGCATTGGGTTTCCAGTCCAGCTGCCTTGACAGGAACAGGAACCTCGTACCTCAAAATAAAAACAAATATTGAAAAGTTAGAGATGGAGCACCAACTTTCCCGTTAAAATAATTTGATTTTTGCAATTTTTTTCAATTTAAAATGATAAAATCTTTAGTAGTTTGAGCATTTGTTTGGTGTGCACTTGTTTGTGTATTTTTTGCGAATTATTGTTCTTTTATTTGAAATTTTAAAAGTACAAATTGCTTGTGGATCTCTGCTTCCTGTAGTGACTTCATGGGGTCCTCCGTAGTCAAATGTTTTGGGACCACTGCTGTAACCTATTCACTCACTATTCCGTTCATTGTTAATTTAACCATATTTATTTTGACACTTATATGTCATCTCAGGATTGGCGTAATTTAATAATTTACGACAGCTGTGGTAGACTGGTCATATTATTATGTTTAATAATGTTGAAATGTGATTTTTCTGTAGTTTTGAAACTTAGGCTGACTGTATAATGTCTATTGATTTTTTTTGTGGTCAAATTTGTTATAAAAACCCTGTTTTGGGGGGTACAGCCAAATTCTCCCAGCGATTAGCTGCACATTTTGATCTCAGTTTATTTCGTTGACTTTGATCGTTGCTGCATCTATTTTAAATGCTAGAGGCTTTATGGCAGTGGATTTGTAGGACCTATTTTTGCCTTTTGTATTGCACTTCAATATTTAATAAATCTCATGGTTTTTAAATTTACTGATCTTTATCTTCCTTTTTGAGTCAGTCTTTATTAGTGTCTGTATTTTGGAATGCTCTTTTGAAATCTTATCACCATGGACATATTGCCTCATCCCTTCTTGAGGACAACATAGTCGCCAACCCCGTGGTGGGTGCTTTGACTTTCATGCATATTAAAAGATTGATGCTCGCTGACCGGTTGAACACGGTGCTGGCCCTAAGGCCAGAAGACCCAAAGGCACTATCAAGAAAGAGAATATACATTTGTATTCCATCTGTTTGTGAGTGCCAAGATAGTTATTCCACGTTTTCGGAAACAACCCTGGCAGTATCGTATACACCTGGTACATCAAACACTGGGAAATAATGACATTGGAGCTGCTCTTGAACCATGTGTTGCCGTGTGGTGGCCAGTGCTATATGTTATGGGGCAATATTGTAGAGGGATTAGCTTCCCGCCCAGGCTGTGTGCACTGAAATATTTTGCTTGTTATAACCACCCAGAGATATCCTTGCTTAATAAGATGGCTCCTAAAAGAGACCAATCCCTTCATTAGAATGACCTATTTTAAGAATAGTATATAGAACAATGGTCCTTAGGAAACAAGTTTAAAGAACAAACAAATGCAATATAGAACATAGTGGGTACAATAAAGTTTCGATGCCCAGCCATGCAAAGATTTTTAATATGTAGATGAAAGTACTTTTATAACAATCAAGGAAGGAAGATACAAAGGGACTCAGTCCTGCACCCGATTGAAGAGACAAAGGAACAAGCAAACAATAAGCATACAACAAAAATAGGGACACAGGCAAAAACTGGAGCATTGAAAGCTTGAAATTAGCACACAATGAAAACAAGCTAACAAACATAGTACCCATGTTATTTCATACACAATGGAGGACGGTGGCATTATTTAGTATGTCGACGACGTTTCGATCACAAGCTCATAAATTGAAGGGATCATCATCAGGACTAAAAGAATGATTTGCCTTGAAATATAAACACAAAGCCTCATAAAACCGAGGGGAAAGTTCCTATGAACAGTGATTTCCTGGATGTGATGGATAGCTTGAAGTCCGTGGTGGAGAGGCAGGGTGCCGCGATGGGGCAAGAAACGTCTCGAGGGTAGTGAGGGTTTGAAAATTTGACAGAGGTTGCCCGATTGGGCATATGGCTACCGTCCGCGTGTAATAACGCTGGCGTGGATACGTCTGTAGTGCCTTGCTCGATGGAAGGAACAAAATAGACCACGGGTACTCATAGTATGGCCTGCGGGCCTCCAGCGGCCCGGCAAGCCTTCCCTGGCGGCCCACGGACCATGCAGACATCGTACCGTGTTTAAAAAAATTTGGGGGGGAAGAGTGTCAGCAAATACCCCGGCACGCGACTCAGAGACTCTGCTGCTCTGTGGGGGCCGGGCGATTCCTGCCATAGTCAGAGTGGGGCTGCAGGGGCGCTAAGAGGTGAACAAAGCCTCATTAAAATGTGAATGGTCTTTTAAAGACCTGTTAAGTGCTGGGATGCGACTGTGTGTGTGCCCTGAAGCTGTCTCAGCCTGGGCACACACAGGCAGGGTAAAATGAAGAGGGTGACAGAGGAAGAGGGAGGGAGGTAGAGGGAAGTAAAGGGAGGGAGACCGAGTCAGACAGGGAGAGCGAGGGAGAGCGAGGGAGAGCGAGGCAGAGCGAGGGAGGCAGACAGAGGCAGACAGAGGGAGAGCGAGGGAGGGAGAGCGAGGGAGGCAGGCAGAGCGAGGGAGAGCGACGGAGGAAGACAGAGGCAGAGCGAGGGAGAGCAAAGGAGAGCGAGGGAGGGAGAGCAAGGGAGGGAGACAGGCAGAGCGAGGGAGAGAGACAGAGGCAGAGCGAGGGAGGGAGACAGAAGCAGAGCAAGGGAGAGCGAAGTAGGGAGACAGAGGCAGAGCGAGGGAGAGTGAGGGAGAGCGAGGAAGAGCGAGGGAGGGAGACAGAGGCAGAGAGAGGGAGAGCGAGGGAGAGCGCGGCAGAGCGAGGGAGGGAGACAGAGGCAGAGAGAGGGAGAGCGAAGGAGAGCGTGGGAGGGAGAGCGAGGGAGGGAGACAAGCAGAGCAAGGGAGGGAGACAGAGGCAGAGCGGGGCGAGGGAGGGAGACAGAGGCAGAGCGAGGGAGAGCGAGGGAGGGAGACAGAGGCAGAGAGAGGGAGAGTGAGGAGGGGAGACAGAGGCAGACAGAGGGAGAGCGAGGGAGGGAGACAGAGCGAGGGAGGGAGAGGGAAATAGAGTGAGGGAGGGGGAAATAGAGTGAGGGAGGGGGAAATAGAGTGAGGGAGAGGGAAACAGAGTGAGGGAGAGGGAAACAGAGTGAGGGAGAGGGAAACAGAGTGAGGGAGAGGGAAGCAGAGAGAGGGAGGGGAAACAGAGAGAGGGAGAGGGAAACAGAGAGAGGGAGAGGGAAACAGAGAGAGGGAGAGGGAAACAGACAGAGGGAGAGGGAAACCGAGATAGAGAGGGAGAGAGAGAGTGAGACAATCAGAGTGAGACAATCAGAGTGAGTGAGACAGTCCGAGTGAGGGAGAGGGAGTGAGACCGTCAGAGGGAGTGAGACAGTCAGAGTGAGTGAGACAGTCAGAGTGAGTGAGACAGTCAGAGTGAGACAGAGGGAGAGAGAGGTAGAGGGAGGGAGGGAGACAGAGAGAGAGAGAGAGAGAGAGGGAGAGATGTGTGTATGCCGGGTCTGGTGGCTCAGTGGACAAGGGCGTCCGCTGCAGGGACCGGTGATCAACCTCGTGGTCACTGTTTTTTTTGTTGCTCTAGCCCCGCCCCCTCCCCCACTGACCCCGCCCCTACCGGTGCGGCCCTCGGACACAAACCACACTGTAAATTTGGCCCCCGAGAGAAAGTTTGTGAGTACCCATGAAATAGACTATCTTGAGATTAGGTCCTGAATAAATGGCTGCTCAGGGGAGGGTGGGAGAGGGGGTTTTGACACATTTTAGTAGCTTTGTACGTTAGTTAACATACTAAATTTGATATACTGGAAAAGTACTGTGGGGAAAAACATTTAACAATTGTGTCTAAAGTAGATTGTAAAGACTGTTGAATTGTAAATGTCAATAAATAGTATTTACAAAAAATAACGTATGCCCTGCCACCATCTCCCACCTCCCTTAGTATCTCACAGGCACATTTCTAACCAAAGTTTTACACCAATATGGACGGCAATGCAAAGATATATAATTAACAGTGGAAGGATGCCACTCTTTATTATTGCTTTAATGTCTCTGCTCTTTAAATAATTGCAAAGTGCTCTGATACCCGCAAAGGTCATGTTCGCGCGATATAAAACTCTCAAACATCCCAGAGATCTTTCTAGTTGTATGTTGAACTAGCAGCAGGTTATTGCAGCATCTAATGTGGTGGATTGAGGTGCATCCTGAAGAATGTGGCAGATCCTCATGCCTTCTGCATTGGCGTAGTATAATCTTAGAGGAAGTGGCTAATAGAAGTTGAAGTAGGAGTTATCGTAACTCTTTTGAGTGGAGTGAAGATCCAGGGTAGGGCCGGATATCTTTAGGCTGTACGGTCACCTGAAGACCATCTTCAAGTTCTTTTTGGACCTTGGCCCAAAGAGGTAAATTGTATTGCAGCCGGACATCCAGTGAAGTATATTGCTAGCCTCTTTTCTTTGTACCAGCTTCAATTGTGTTGTGGGGTGTCAATGGCGCTGTGCAGCCGTAGGAAGCTCCGCTGTGCTATCCGCTCTGGAGTGGCACCCTGCCTCAAAATCCCAAGATACAAGAAAAAACCATGAGTGGCACATCCTTCTCTGTTCAGCCAAAAATATGGAACTCTTTACCCCCCAATATAAGATCCACTTACAACCACCTTATCTTCAGAAAACTACTCAAGAATTGGCTCTTCCCCACATTAGCACCATATGCAAATAGAATTATACAGCATATCCCTCTGTATATAAGTATATAACAGTCTAATATGTCCACTTCTCAAATTTCATATTTCACTATATTAATTCAACACTAATCCTTTACTGGGTTCCGGAGTAGCGCACTACTCGCCAAAAAAGCGCTTCAACACCCTATCGGGGGTAACAAGCGCTATAGAAATGCAAACCTTTTTCCCTTGATTATCCCTCCGCCATCCTTCTCAATCCATATAACTGATTAATATCCGCAACTCAAATTACTTTCATATTTCACTACACTAATTACCACTAATCCTTATGGGTTCCGGAGTAGTGTGCTACTCGCTTAAAAAGCGCTTCGACACCACATCAGGGGTAGTAAGTGCTATATAAATGCAATTACAGTACAATACAGTAAAGCAGAGTAGTCACCATTGTAGAGAACTTCAATTGTGACTTACTTCCCAATTCTGGTAGGATTCATTGAGTCTGATCATTTTTTAATTCCTTTAGCATGCCTGCGAGTTCATTTATCTAGTCAACAGTAGTGGCTGGTAGGGGACGGTGGCGGGGGATGGTGGGGGGGTAGGATCTAAATAAAAATGTAAACTTTCCTGCTGGTCGCCATTGCCATCGCCAGCCGTCGCCTCTTCTCAGCAGGAACAGGAACCACCAAGGCTTCCAGACTTCCCTAGCCAATCACAAGGCTGCTGATTGCAGCCTTGTGATTGGTCTGAGCGCTGTGGTTTAGTGCTCAGAGAGGGAGTGGAAGCCTGAGCATGTTCTCCACCAAGACTGTATTGCAGCTTGGGTGGAGCACATGCAAAGTGTGCACGACTTTGGCCGGCCCGAGACGGCCAGCCAAACAATCGTGCACTTTTGGTGCAGCAGAAGCCACTCCACCCTGTGACGTGGGTAACCCAGCCCTGACCCGCCCTAACCTGGCGGAAACTCCAATACAAAAAATAAAATCATAATAACGCTCTGTTATAATCTTTTTATTTTTTTGTTTACACTGGTGGGGCAACACTCTTCTGTCTTAGCGGAAGAGCCGCCAAGAACAACAAGAGAGAAAGGGTTTAGATGTACACTCTCACACCCCTTTTCTTACTATTTTTAAACAACAGAAGAGTGACAACACAATAAAGGATGACTTTGTGGGAAACAAAGTGTCTAGAAAGAAAGTGGAAACCCCAAGGGGAGGGACAACACAAAAGAAATTTTTAAGAACCCTCACTCACCAACCTAGTGGTGACATGCTTCATCACTGGGTTCCCACTGGAAAGACCTAATGTCTTTCCAGTGTGCTTCAACGCCACTTTCTTTCTAGACACTTTGTTTCCCACGAAGTCGTCCTTTATTGTGTTGTCACTCTTCTGTTGTTTAAAATTAGCGGAAGAGCCGCCACTGCTAGTCAATCAGTTTCTTGTCCTCTTGTAAGGTCCATCTATCATATTCGACTGAGATTTGAGAGAGGTGCTTATTGAGCACAGTGTAAGGGAGAGCGAAGGCTGGTAGTGCTGACAGGTTGTCTAGATCCCTCTACCCAGAGCTGTTGCAGTGCCTTGGGATCAAGTGGATTAACCCACTTAAGGCCCAGTGCAGCTAGAAGTCGCATATGGGTATTAAAGGAAACGGCTAGCCCAAAACTGCTTACAGGTTTTTGTTAAACATGGAGCTTAATCCATTACTTTTTTTCTTCAAATGGTTGCATCCATGTCTCTTAAAATATATGGAATATTGAAGCCCCTGTTTTATCTTTTAGTGTGAATAATCAGTAACTGACTTGAGGGTCATCTCCATAGCTTCTACTACTTTCCAAGATGGTTTATTTGTAAGATCAGTATTTTTGTTTTTTAGTAAATCTAGCCTTTAAGTAAAGATCTTCCTCATACATGAGCCAAAGAGAGTCCCCAAATGGTTCAGTGGGCCTCTTTTCCATTTAAAAGCCGAGTTCCTATCTTTTGCTTCTGTGAGGTGAACATCAAGTGTTTTTTCTTGCAGTCTGGACTGAGTAAGTGTGTATTGAGAGAACTTTAAGTATCCTGTGTTAACCCTAAGATTGTTTGGGGCTGAGCTTATCTTTGTACTGCCACAACATTATGGAACAGGGGTGGCGGTCAGGAGCTGGGTATTCGGAGGGGGGCAGTAAGGTGTGTGTAGGGGAAGTGAAGCATATACATTCAGTGGCTAAATTGCACAATGTGAAACCAGAACACCTGGGATTAATACTGACTTTACCAAATTGTGTGATCCTAGGTAATTGTTTTATTTTATTTTCCCCTCTTTTTTCTTCATTATCACATATAAAAGGATGTCGAAATGCACGGCTTCAGTATGTGCATTCCACAAAACCTTTTCATGTGTTCGATTTAATAAACTATAATGTTGTCATGTATAATAGGAACCCAGCCAAAGAGTGCACTGAGCAACTGACTTGCATCTTTTTTCACCATTGACAATGTTCTCAGGATGGGTGAAGAATAAATGTTTATAAATTCACTTTGGAAACTGTAGGTTTAACAAAAAATACTTCTCAATGCACTGATATAACACGATGTACTAAGGTAAAAAAGGTTTTGTAATTGCATGTTAATGAAATACACTTTTTGAATTTTGAAGAAACCATATCATATTGTTTGCAAGATGCCTTTAAAAGTAAAGGGGTTTCTAAAGTTAAGCAGTGCAGGATAACCTAGTTAATAAAATTCAGGAAATTTTTATTCCTCCTGTTAAGGTCATAAAAGAACACATAAAACACAATTAAAGAATATAGCATAATTACAGCCATACATCCTACAAAATACAAACAGGTAAACATATTCTTTACTCAAGGCTCACAATAGCTGCCTGCTGGCAAAACTGAACCATTCTGATAACATTTCACATTTGGCAATTTGGCCCTAATTATTATCATAAAAGATTTATATATATATGCAGAAACAACTGGATCTAAATTACATATCAATTGATTTCCTGGTTCTTACAACAGATTTAAAAAACAAACTAACCCTTAAACATACTTCAGGTGAGTTTAGTAATTGCAGGTGATATAAGGCCTCTCTGCATCTGCAAATCCCTGTGTCCTTTAATAAGGGTTTAAGAAAATAATATAGCACAAATTTAAAATAGTTACAAAAAAAATATAAAATGCAGCAATGACTGACTAGTTTTGATATCGCAGGGTCAAGGCAAAGCTTGAACTCTCATGTAGCCTGGGGCATCATTAAAACAAGGTAGTTGCCAAATTGTTCCTGCTCGAAAACGAAAAAGGAGGGATCTTTTGCAGTGTGTAAGAGCAAGGGAGAGGTAAATAACTGGCTCAACTGAGGTTAGGACCCTTTAATAGGTCGCCACTGAGTGTTTGGTTAATTCTATCCTATTTTCTTCGCAATTATCTAGGAAGTAGCACTTCACTCTGAATTTGTCCTTCTTACTAATGCTCCTCGGATTTGTGAACAAAGGGGGTAATCCCAGTACAAGGAAACTATCACAGATATAATTCAGACAAGGGATTAAGAGGCCCCTGTCCAAGCTAAGGCAGTCTGTGATAATGTCTCTGCAGAGAGATGTCTTAAGATTCGTCCACACACTAACCCATAACAGCAGGGGAGCCAGATGGATCTTGTATTGCGATATAATTTAGTTTTAACTCCGAGTGAATAATTTAACTAGTGGTAGATGTAGGAAGATGCGAAAGCTGCCGACATATGCACTTTCTTTTTTCTTCAGCTTGTAAAATGGAGGCGCTGTAAAAGCCCCATATCCCTTCCCCAAATATAGCAGCAGGAACACACTGGGCATTATATACTTTAATAAGTGGGGCGATAGGCGCTTTGCCCTTGGGTCTAGCTAAACTAGTAATTTCTGCTGCAGTCCTACTGAGCTTAAGGTGTGAGGTATTTGATAGACAATGCCAGGACTCTGGGGCACTGAAGAGAACACCTAGGTAGCTAAAATCATAATCACTCTTAAGTGACTGCCCTTTATTAATTAGGCGAGACCAATTCGCTTTTCCAGGCCCGTATGCCATTATATGTGATTTTCCATGATTGGCCATCAAATCGAGGCTGCTCACGAAAAACACTAAACGGTCTACCAGCAACCGCAATGCATTATGGGTGCGCTCAAGTAAAACTGCATCATCTGCATATAGCAGTGCAGGCAACTGTTAGCCAGCTATCCTAGGGGTTTCTACCAAGTCCAGGGTCAAATTAGGACATAAACCATAGATATAGAGAATAAAAAGCCAGGGGGCTAAAATACATCATATACGTACTCCTGTTGTAATGAAAATTCTAGTGACATTTCCCCATTAATTCCAAATCGAACTGTGACTACCAGACCTGCATGTACAGAGTGCAAGAAGTTCACCAGAGATAACTCCACCCCTAAATCCAATAACGTCAACCACAGCCGGGACCTATTTACAGAGTCAAATGCTGTAGATGGGTCCATGAGGCCAGCTACAGTGGGCAGCGGTTCATGTGAACGTATTCGCTCATTATCATGCTCAGATTTAAACATGGCTCCACTGTACCTAGACCCGAACGGAACCCACATTGCAATGGAGATAATATATTGTTCTCCTCTGCTCAGTCAATAAGGCAACTATATACCACTCTTCCTATAATCAATGTACTGTCAATGAGTGATATATGTTGGTAGCTTTTAGGGGATGTGCGATCGCCCTTTTTAAATATAGGGATAATAATAGAAAAGGTCCAGGAATGAGGGATATTAAGATTGAGGGAACAATTGAATACATTAGTAATTAATGAACCCCATAAATGCTCTCTTCACTTAATAAGTGTGATAGGAACCCATCAGGCCAATAGCTTTCCCTCCCGAACACTGCTTTATTACCAACTCCACTTTTGGTAGAGAGCCAAGAAAAGACAGCGATTGCCTCAGTTTATGTTGGAAGGTATGGGCCAAAGCTACATTATGTCTATGTGATATATGTCGGAAAAATGCGCAACGCAAACTGACGCCAAAATATTAAATTGTGATGGAGGGCTTACCGGGACATGAACACGACGACAACAGACCGGGCGATTCACCTTCTGATTTTCCCATGCAGGATTTTCATACCTGCCAGTTCTTCAGTCGGTTCCAGCACATCATACTGGACCACCAAGCACTCTGGTTTTAGACATGCAACATTAGCTTTGGTGCTGTTATAAGATTTTGATAATTCTTCTTGTTCAAATACTTGTTTCCTGATTGGGAAGTGCTTTGATAGGATTGCATCGCATATTGAATCGTATATTTGACGGATACAGCCCAATCCCTATTTTTTTTTGGGGGTCGATACATGGATGCTAATTGTTCTTGAACTTAATCGTGGAAGTACTTGGAGTACATGTTATTTTGGAACTCGGATATTGATCTTTGGGAGCAGGCACATTCCAGTATTCCATTGCCGTTGCCCTGAGGAAGTTCCCAATGAGGGTAAGAAACGCGTTGGCTGAGTGTCTTTGTTTACAAAATTTGAAATAAAGAAATATATTTTAACACTACAACTGGATTATTGGACTTTATGAGCTGCGCACCCCCTTTTTCACAAACCACAACTCTTTATCTGGAGCTCAGAAGCGCCAAACTATGGCTGGCGTTGGGGCTATCTGCGCGGCAATATTACAGATTGGAACTGCCGTGGGATGCGGAACTAGAGGTCCGCTGTTGTTTCAAGGGACATTTAGGCTTTCCGGGACATTCCAATTTTTTATTTGTTTCACCAAGTCCCAGAAAGGCTTGCTATTTTGCCCATCAGCAGTGAGTTCTAGAGATTCCCAGTCCCTCTTATGTAAAGTATCTTTCCTCATTTTAAGAGTAGTTTTATAGGTCTTCTAAGCAGCTTAGATTTCGGACTGAATTCCCGGAATGGAGGTCAAGATATTCCTCAATCTATGGATGGCCGCTAAACCGTGCTAGTTGAACCAGTGTGATAAGCCAATTCGACACAATAAGGGAGTAAGTAGAGTTTGTTTGATACACTCATTTAAGCTACCAAAATGAGTCAACATGGCATAATTTAACTAATAGAAATAGGATATCAACCGGATTTTAAAGATGCTAGATAAGCCTTAGGTCGTCGGTAGAGAATTGATTGGCGGAGAGGACATTAGTAATGTTTTTGTGTCTACCCAGAGGTAATTGAGCTGAAACATAGAAGGCATTATGATCACCCCACTTGGTTTGTATGACCTTTCCTTTAAAAACCAGGGTACAAAAATGCGAGATGCAAATATAAAATCAATGGTTGATGCATGACCCTTCCCTCTGAAAGTTGGAAGAAATACACTGTCCCCTCTGAGAGTATCAAGCAAATCAACTAACTTGTGATGTGCCAGAAAACTGGACCGCCCAGCCCTTCTCAGATCACAAAAAAGGTTTTACCATTACCCTCGGTGAGTGCTCCCGGATCCCAGTTATAGCCTACCAACTTAGCATGGACATCACCACACAACAAATAGTAAGACTGTCATTTCCTATTATCCTCTACAGTTTGCAATTGGAAAGAAAATTAAACAAAGAAGAAACATGAACACAGTATTTAAAAAATCTTTATTGTAAAAATTAATTAAATAAAAAGAGAATCATGACAAGTGATCACGTATTTTAAGAATTAAAAAAGACAGGGATCCTGAGGCAATAACAGGTGCCTCTCTACGTGGTGCCTCAGACTATCCCGGATCGCCAGATAACCTAGTTACTTCCTTTTTTTTAACCTCAATTAACCTTTAAATAAAGACTGGCCTGTTTATTTAGCTTTTCTCTCTTAGTGCTGAGTTATGAAAACAGGAGTTCAGTGCTGCTGTTGACCAGGGGGCCACATGCAAAGGTCGGGAGAGCGGCATGCAGCCCCAGGCGTACTGTCAGTAGTACTGCATATATCCAGGGCAGCTTCTAGAGCAGGTGAGAATATTGATGGAATCATTTTGCATCGAAATCTGCAGCTGCAAAGGCCCTGGGTGATGTTCACTCTCAAGTGATCCTATCTTACAAGGTCTAGTCTTGTTCCTAGATTGTATTCTTTGTTATTCCTGTTAGTGAGGAATGGATTACAGAGGGAACCAATATGGTCATTTACAGTGGCGTAACGAAACTTGAGGGGGCCCCCCTGCAAATTACATGGAACCCCCCCTTCTCCGTGCCAGTCTAGAGCTCTCAGGCCAGTGACCCACCATACTGCAGGGGAAGCGCGGCTATTGTTACGCCACTGTCACCTATCCAGCTGTTATAAGTAACACTGGATGGTGGAGTTAAAGGTTGGGCTTAGTCTGCCCGCAGGCTATCATAGGTGGTAGTTCATTCATTACAGGGTCCCTGCCATCAGTAGGCCGGGGAAGTTTGCCCAATTTTAGGTGGGTTTCCTGATGCAGACTCCTGTCATGATATACATCGGGCCCACTCATCGTTCAGTTTTGACAAAAGTGCATCCACTGCTCCTTCTCGTTTCTGTTTTAAAACATTAGACAATGCGACAATGCAGTATTTCTGTTTTAAAACATTAGACAATGCGACAATGCAGTATTTCTGTTTTAAAACATTAGAGAATGCGACAATGCAGTATTTCAAAAGCAGATGTAACTACAAAGAGCACATTTTGATAATACATTTTTATTAGTAGACAATAGCAATCTTAAGAGGCATTGCATAGCTTAATGCACACTGTGACCCCAATTCCATCACAGTCTCTCTCTCTCTCTCTGTCAGTCAATCAGTCTCTCTCTCTCTCTCTCTCCCCCTCTCAGTCTGTCAGTCTCTCTCTCTGTCAGTCAGTCTCTCTCTCTCTCCCTGTCAGTCAGTCTCTCTCTCTCTCTCTCTCCCCCTCTCAGTCTGTCAGTCTCTCTCTCTGTCAGTCTCTCTCAGTCAGTCCCTCTCTCCGTCACTCTCTCTCTGTCTCTCTCTGTCAGTTTCTCTTCCTGTCAGTCCCTCTCTTTGTCTGTCTCTCTCTGTTTCTCTCTCTCTGTCAGTCTCTCTATTTCTCTTTCTGTCAGTCTCTCTGTCAGTCTCTCTCTTTCTGTCAGTCAGTCTCTCCCTTTCTGTCAGTCAGTCTCTCACAGTCTCTCTCTGTCAGTTTCTCTCAGTCAGTCTCTCTCTCTCTGTCAGTCAGTCTCTCTCTCTCTGTCAGTCAGTCTCTCTCTTTCTCTCTGTCAGTATCGTTCTCTGTCAGTCTCGTTCTCTGTCAGTCTCGTTCTCTGTCAGTCTCGTTCTCTGTCAGTCTCGTTCTCTGTCAGTCTCGTTCTCGGTCAGTCTCGTTCTCTGTCAGTCTCGTTCTCTGTCAGTCTCGTTCTCCGTCAGTCTCGTTCTCCGTCAGTCTCGTTCTCCGTCAGTCTCGTTCTCTGTGTCAGTCAGTCTCTCTGTGTCAGTCAGTCTCTCTGTGTCAGTCAGTCTCTCTCTGTCAGTCAGTCTCTCTCTGTCAGTCTCTCTCTGTCAGTCTCTCTCTGTCAGTCTCTCTCAATCAGTCTCTCTTAGTCAGTCAGTCTCTCTCTCTTAGTCAGTCAGTCTCTCTCTCTTAGCCAGTCTCTCTCTTAGCCAGTCTCTCTCTTAGCCAGTCTCTCTCTTAGTCAGTCTCTCAATCTGTCTCTCTCTCTCAGCCGCTCTCTCTGTCAGTCAGTCTTCCAGACAGTCTCTCTCTCTCCCTCTATCAGTCTCTCTCAGTCGGTGATTCTCTCTCTCTCGCAGTCAGCCAGTCTCTCTCTCAGTCTGTCAGTCAGTCGATCTCTCTCTCTGTTAGTCTCTGTCAGTGACTCTCTCTGTCAGTCTCGCTCTCTGTCAGTCAGTCTCTCTCTGTGAGTCTCTCTCTGTGAGTCTCTCTCTGTCAGTCAGTCTCTCTCTCTGTCGGTCAGTCTCTCTTTCTCTGTCATTCTCTCAGTCTCTCTCTCTCTCTCTCTGTCAGTCTCTGTCAGTCAGTCACTCTCTCATTCAGTCTCTCTTTCTCTCTGTCAGTCCCTCTCTCAGCCAGTCAGTCTCTCAGTCTCTCTCTCTCTCTCTTAGTCTCTCTCTCTGTCAGTCAGTCAGTCAGTCTCTCTGTCAGTCATTCTCTCTTTACATCAGTCAGTCTCTCTCTGTCAGTCAGTCTCTGCCTCTCTCTCTCAGTCTCTCTCTCTCCGTCAGTCAGTATCTCTCTACCTCAGTCAGTCTCTGTCAGTCAGTCTCTCTCTCTCTGTCAGTCAGTCTCTCTCTCTGTCAGTCAGTCTCTCTCTCTCTGTCAGTCAGTCTCTCTCTCTGTCAGTCAGTCTCACTCTCTGTCAGTCAGTCTCACTCTCAATTAGTCTCTCTCTCTGTCAGTCAGTCACTCTCTCAGTCAGCCAGTCTCTCTCTCTATCTCTCTCTGTCAGTTTCTCAGCCAGTCAGTCTCTCGGTCAGTCAGTATTCTGTCTCTGAGTCAGTCAGTCTCTACTCTCTCTCCACTCTCTCTCTCTTCACTCTCTCTCTCAACTCTGTCCACTCTATCTCCACTGTCTCTCTCTCCACTCTCTCTCCACTGTCTCTCTTTCCACTTTCTCTCTCTCTACTCTCGCTCCACTCGCTCTCTCTCCACTCTCTCCCTCCACTGTCTCCCTCCACTGTCTCCCTCTACTCTCTCTTTACTCTCTCTACTCTCTCTCCACTCTCTCTCTCTTCTCTCTCTCTCTACTCTCTCTCTCTCTCTCTCTCCACTGTCTCTCTCCACTGTCTCTCTCCACTGTCTCTCTCCACTGTCTCTCTCCACTGTCTCTCTCCACTCTCTCTCCACTCTCTCTCCACTCTCTCTCCACTCTCTCTCCACTCTCTCTCCACTCTCTCTCCACTCTCTCTCCACTCTCTCTCCACTCTCTCTCTCCACTCTCTCTCTCCACTGTCTCTCTCCACTGTCTCCCTCCACTGTCTCCCTCCACTGTCTCCCTCCACTGTCTCCCTCCACTGTCTCCCTCCACTGTCTCCCTCCACTGTCTCCCTCCACTGTCTCCCTCCACTGTCTCCCTCCACTGTCTCCCTCCACTGTCTCCCTCCACTGTCTCCCTCCACTGTCTCCCTCCACTGTCTCCCTCCACTGTCTCTCCACTCTCGCTCTCCACTCTCTTCTCTCTCTCTCTACTCTCTCTCTCTCTCTCCACTCTCTCTCTCTCTCCACTCTCTCTCTCTCCACTCTCTCTCTCTCAACTCTTTCTCTACTGTCTCTCTCCACTGCCTCTTCTCTCTCTCCACTGTCTCTCGCTCACTCTCTCCACTCTGTCGCTCAGCCTCTCCACTGTCTCTCTCTCTCTCCACTGTCTATCTCCACTCTCTCTCCACTCACTCTCTCTCCACTCTCTCTCCACTCTCTCTCCACTGTCTCTCTCTCCACTCTCTCTCTCTCCACTCTCTCTCTCTTCACTCTCTCTCCACTCTCTCTCCACTGTCTCTCTCTCCACTCTCTCTCTCTCCACTCTCTCTCTCTTCACTCTCTCTCTCTCCACTCTCTCTACTGTCTCCCTCCACTGTCTCTCCACTGTCTCTCCACTCTCTCTCCACTCTCTCTCCACTGTCTCTCTCTCCACTCTCTCTACTCTCTCCCTCTCCACTCTCTCCACTGTCTCCCTTCACTCTCTCTCTCCACTCTCTCTCCACTGTCTCCCTCCGCTCTCTCTCTCTCCGCTCTCTCTCCACTTTCTCTCTCTCCACTCTCTCTCTCTCCACTCTCTCTCTCCGCTCTCTCTCTCTCCACTCTCTCTCTCCGCTCTCTCTCTCTCCGCTCTCTCTCCACTTTCTCTCTCTCCACTCTCTCTCGCTCCACTCTCTCTCTCTCCACTCTCTCTCTCTCTCTCCACTCTCTGTCCACTCTCTCCCTCTCTCTCTCTCACAAAGTAGTGTTCGTTCCACGGGCGTCCGCAGAAATGTTTCCAGGGCGGAGGGCAAATTTTTAAGTTCATCACCATTCCCCTTGCACCCTTCTCCCCTCTGCCTTGCACCCTTCTCCCCCTCCCCCTTGAACCCTACTCCCCCTCCACGTTGCACCCTTTTCTACCTTGCAGCATTCTCCCCTATGCCTTGCACCCGTCTCCCCTCTGCCTTGCAGCATTCTCCCCTGTGCCTTGCAGCATTCTCCCCTGTGCCTTGCAGCATTCTCCCCTCTGCCTTGCACCCTTCTCCCCTCCGCCTTGCACCCTTCTCCTCTCAACCTTGCACCCTTCTCCTCTCCACCTTGCACCCTTCTCCCCTCTGCCTTGCACCCTTCTCCCCTCTGCCTTCCACCCTTCTCCCCTCTGCCTTGCACCCTTCTCCCCTCTGCCTTGCACCCTGCTCCCCTCTGCCTTGCACCCTGCTCCCCTCTGCCTTGCACCCTGCTCCCCTCTGCCTTGCACCCTGCTCCCCTCTGCCTTGCACCCTGCTCCCCTCTGCCTTGCACCCTTCTACCCTCTGCCTTGCACCCTACTCCACCTTCGCCTTGCACCCTTTTCTACCTTGCACCCTTCTCCCCTCTGCCTTGCACCCTTCTCCCCTCTGCTTTGCACCCTTCTCACCTCTGCCTTGCACCCTTCTCCCCTCTGCCTTGCACCCTTCTCCCCTTCTCCCCTCTGCCTTGCACCCTTCTCCCCTCTGCCTTGCACCCTGCTCCCCTCTGCCTTGCACCCTGCTCCCCTCTGCCTTGCACCCTTCTCCCCTCTGCCTTGCACCCTACTCCACCTTCGCCTTGCACCCTTTTCTACCTTGCACCCTTCTCCCCTCTGCCTTGCACCCTTCTCCCCTCTGCCTTGCACCCTTCTCCCCTCTGCCGTGCACCCTTCTCCCCTCTGCCTTGCACCCTACTCCACCTTCGCCTTGCACCCTTTACTACCTTGCACCCTTCTCCCCTCTGCCTTGCACCCTTCTCCTCTCCGCCTTGCACCCTTCTCTACCTTGCACCCTTCTCCTCTCTGCCTTGTGCCATTCTCCCCTCTGCCTTGCACCCTTCTCCCCTCTGCCTTGCACCCTTCTCCACCTCCGCCAAGCACCATTCTCCGCTGTGCCTTGCACCCTTCTCCTCTCTGCCTTGCACCCTTCTCCTCTCTGCCTTGCACCGTTTTACACTCCGCCTTGCACCCTTCTCTACCTTGCACCCTTCTCTACCTTGCACCCTTCTCTACCTTGCACCCTTCTCCTCTCTGCCTTGTGCCCTTCTTCTCTCTGCCTTGCACCCTTCTCCCCTCTGCCGTTCACCCTTCTCCCCTCTGCCGTTCACCCTTCTCCCCCTCCGCCTTGCACTGTTCTCCCTCTCCGCCTTGCACCCTTCTCTACCTTACACCCTTCTCTACCTTGCACCCTTCTCCTCTCTGCCTTGTGCCCTTCTTCTCTCTGCCTTGCACCCTTCTCCCCTCTGCCGTTCACCCTTCTCCCCCTCCACCTTGCACTGCTCTCTGCCTTGCACCCTTCTCCCCTCTGCCTTGCACCCTTCTCCCCTCTGCCTTGCACCCTTCTCCCCTCTGCCTTGCACCCTTCTCCCCTCTGCCTTGCACCCTTCTCCCCTCTGCCTTGCACCCTTCTCCCCTCTGCCTTGCACCCTTCTCCCCTCTGCCTTGCACCCTTCTCCTCTCTGCCTTGCATCCATCTCCTCTCTGCCTTGCACCCTTCTCCCCTCTGCCTTGCACCCTTCTCACACTCCGCTTTGCACCCTTCTGCCATCCGCCTTGCACTGTTCTCCCCTCTGCCTTGCACCCTTCTCCCCTCTGCCTTGCACCATTCTCCACCTCCGCCATGCACCATTCTCCCCTCTGCCTTGCACCCTTCTCCTCTCTGCCTTGAACCCTTCTCTTCTCTGCCTTGCACCCTTCTCCTCTCTGCCTTGCACCCTTCTTGGCCACCCCCTTGCACCCTTCCCACACAATGGAGAGGGCTGCCACCTGGAACAATGGCACCATTTCAAAAGCATGATGGACTAGGGCCGGCCCACTTGGTGCGTTCTAACAAGAGTGCTTACCTGAGGGCACCATTTTGCTGCCTCATCCCTTCTCATATGAGCATGGCCCTGGAGAATGTGGTCTCTGGTGCCCCAACCCCATCCTTGTCCTTGTCTCTTCTCAGATGAGCAGAGCCCTTTGGGGAATCCTGTCTCTGGGCCCCCACTCCCATCCTTTTTCCAGGGCTCTGATTGAAGAGAAACAATGTAAGTGGTTACATTGTTTCTCTTCAGTCAGCGGGAGGGGCTCAGAGCAGGATGCAGACAGCCTGCACCTGCTTTAGAGGGAGAGAGTCTTGCTTTAGCGCAAGCCTCTCTCACAGCTCTCACCAGAGAGCTAAAGGGCCCCCCTTCATTTACTGAAGAGAGTGGGGTCCCCCGCGCTGCGGGGGCATTTGTTATGCCCCTGGGCATTTAGAAAGGTAACATTAGGTGTAAGTGTTACAATCCAAATTCAAGAGGGACATTGTCCTGTAGTTTATACATAGCAGTGCTTCTCTGCCAGGTTTAGAGATCAACACAAGGGCTGCACCCATGGCTGAACCCATCGTCTTCCCTTGCGTCATAAGCTCTTGGAAGAGCGGATGAAGAGTCCATTTAATTCGCATTGGTCAGAATCTTCTAGAAAAGATAGGAACTGTTGACTCTGGCCGGGCTTTTTTAGATGTGATAATGTTGATAGCACTGAAGTGTACAAAAACTTTTAACTTTTTTAAGTGTACAAAACTTTTTAACTTTTTTAAGGAGTTCATGACTATATTTTAGTTATTACTATATTCTTCTTGGGGTGGTCATCCCCGCACTGTGCATACCTTATTTGATTTTATGCATAAAGAGGAGGAGTAATGACATGACTTATGATCATTTGACTTGATATTCGTTATTTTTACGGGCTCTTTGGTACCTTTGGGTTTGGCTTGCTTTTCACAAGTTACTCGGCCCTGTACAATTTTGAGAAGTTCCAGGGCTTTTGTATTTATTAAGGCTAATTGAGTTTACTTCTCATTGGTTGATATTTTGCACGTGTTATCTTTGCTATTTAATTGCTGTTTACGCACAAATTGGGACATATATTTATTTTTTAACCATTGCTGCTAAGGAAAAATGAAGTGCTAGTTATATATGTGTTAAAATCCCCTAGAATTTCTCTTTGTCTGTTAACTTTTTGCTGCTATTCTTCTTTGCTACTGTAGGGAGTTTCTAGAACTGATTTTTAAGGGTTCAATACTTTTAGGATGGACTAATTTGTACATAAAATTGCTGCTATGGTACAGGTACAACTGCTGTTTATAATGAAGTGATTTTAATGTAAACTTATATTTTTTTTGCCATTGTATTCTATCTTATCCACTGTGGAATTGATAAGTGTTGGTATTTTAATATGCCTCTTGTGCAATAATTGTGTGTATTCTTTAAGTGGACCTCATCAGAGATCCAAATTCTTAATAAATATATTGAATTGAATTGATAGCACTGAAGATTTTTGTGTGTTTTATCGGGAGAATCCTTAAACTCCCCAAGACCGCGTGAAACTCTCATTAAGTCAACCACGTCTCGGTCATGACATACAATAATCTGGTTACGGTTCCTTTGGAGACTAAAGTTAGAATACGATTCCTTCAATGTATTCAAAATGTATCTATCCTTCATTAGAGGTTTACCAATTTTTAATGCATTAAGGATATGTTATCTTGGTTTTCTAAATGTAAAGTAATATAATAACACTTGATCTGGCTTATTCAAATTACCAAGCACATTGCATGCTGGCATTGTACCCAATAACTATCTCTTACTGAGCAATGTACTATATTTTGTAGTTTAAGTTTTTAAGCATTTGGGATGGGAGATGGCACTTCAGACTCACCGCACTGCTTTTGTCTATGAAGTATTATCTAAGACCTTCATCTTAATGTTTTCTCAAATACTTTATACTAACCATGATATGCCTCATTACATTTCTCCTAATAAACTGGCACATCAGTGGCCCGTGGGTACACTTTCCATATAGGGAGTGGATCTGCAAATGCCCGGCCGTTAGCCTGTGCATATGTTGTGGAAGATGAGCATTGGTCTATTGAAGGTACCTAAGTGGGGACAATCTGGCACAAGGTCATTTATGCAACAATAACTGAGGTGCGGATAAGAGAAGATAGAAACCTTGCACCTTATTGTGCCGATTTTTCTGTGATTCTTCCATGAGAAGATAGCTAGAGAGTGCTCGTCATGTTTTCAGGGTCCAGGGATGTGAATTTGTTGGGCATTTGTCTTTTTAAAATGGGCTTCGCGAACCTGGTGATAGTCAACCCTCACAATGAGGTGTGAAGCGTGATTGCCTTCTGCATTCCTTATTAGGTGTTCATACACCCTCTTTCTCTAATTCTGATTTTCTTGCAACAAATCACTATTGCCTTGAAGGAGGTTTAAATAGTATTTTTTCTGTTTGACTCTTCTTGAGCTCTTTAACCCTGCGAGACTATTACTTTTAGACATTATGTAGGTGGTTGTGAGTTGATACAAGAAGTTGGAACTCTACTTTGAAGGGATTGAATAGCTTTAGAGAGAATGTAAGGCTGTTTGCTCTGTGCTAATGGCTAAGACCACCCACTCCGCCATGAAACGTAGACGAGAGATGTCTGAAAGTGGAAGAGGGTGGGAAAAGATGAATCCCATCACCATTCTCTAAATCAACTCCTATAGGGCCCCACCAACTAACACCCAGGGTTTAACAAAAATAGAAGTAACCACAAAAAAACACAGCAAGGCAATTCCGCTAAAATCATTACCTGAAGAGCTGGAATACTATATTAATGGCAGATTGTATAATATACTTGTTCAACTGATTGGGCAGTGCGGCCTGCAAGATCAGTATGAGTAAGGTGGCCCTGCAGACGTAGAAAAGGATGGAGCAGTATCAGGCAACGGTAGAGTGTGACTAGGTAATAGATGATGTGTTTGTCCAACAACAGAAAGATAATATTGCATTGTCCATGCAAATTTACACCTTGAGTTACCTGGTGGTTAACTTTGGATGGCGAGTACAACCGACTAAAGGTTTCAGAAACAGACGGCGCTCAATTAGAGTAAAGTCGCGCATTCCTAACAACAAGGAAAATCACACTTGAAAATAAAATGGGTGGGGTTTGGTACGCAGATCTCAGCACACAAACTGAGTGCAGCAAAGCAGAACTAACATAGTAACATTTCAGTCTGTCTAACATTATGACCTGCCCTAGGATCCAAAAGGCAGCCAGGATCAGCCCTATATGTAGGTTTCAGACTAGTCTTAATCTTGCTTCCAGTCTAGAACTTGGTGACCCATTTTTTGGTTGCTCCCCAACAGATGTCGTAATTATCCAGTAGGCCCCCAATAAAACAAGCATTGACAAAGCAAACATGTCTGACTTCTATTTTGAGTCCTGAGTAAAACATTAAAAAATCTGCTGCATTTGTTAAAACAAAACAAAAACTATTGCGTGTTGCATGCTATGTGCCTATATGAGACAAATAATTTAAAGTATGATTATTCCGAAAACAACTGGAATATAGAATTGTACCTAATACATTGCATTACAGGCATGCGATATGAGGTGGAATAATAAAACAAAAAGAAAATAGCTTTAGATGAAAGAGAACTACTCCTCTGGGCAGAGCCAAAGCCCACTGTGGATGTTTTAAAGATCTGGTAAACATTAACTCCGACGGAGACCTATGCCCAGCAACACCTAAAAAAGATGTGATAGTCTGATAGTTTTCCCCGTGGGCCGATGAAAGTAAATTTGAGCTTCTCTCTATTTTATTAGTTCTACTATTGTTGAATGGTATGTGTGCAAAAAGAGTCACTGTTTTAACCCTAGTACATTAGGCGAGATCGTGTGAACTTTGAAAACGGCTTGAAGTCAGATCATCTGTAACGCATCTGTCACACCAGAAACTCAAAGAAGTTAGCAAGGCTGAGAAAGGATATCCGTGAGTTAATGTCATGACTTAAAGGGGTCCATCAAGATACCTTGGGTCATTACCCTAGCTGTTATGCTTCAGATTGTGAACACGCAACAGCCATATCATCTAGTTAGCTCAGATTGAACAGAAGCCCTTAGTCATAATTCAAAGGCACGTGTCATCTTGTTAGTTGCTTTCAGGGTGCTCAGATCAATACAATTGAGAGATTCTCCTTCATGCATTATCCTCATCTGTCTGGAAATAATAAATCAAAATTCCACATACATCTTCTGGTGATCATCCTGATTGTTTAAACCACAATATCGACGGTAAATAATATCGAGGACAGAATATCAAAAATAAAATATTGACATGTAAGTGTAGATGTTCTATACTAAACTCCACATATATGTAATACATACATCTTCAAGGTATGTAGATGTGGACTTAAGAATAGAAATTCCTCAATTTTTTGTCCTCGATATTCTTGTATCTCATTATTGTTGGTGTCGATATTCAATAGTACAATCACATCTTCCCCATCATAGGCGTTTATTCTATGAAGGGTCATCCTTTGTGCATGATGGACTTTGAAAAGTCCAGAATAATAATGCTTTAGACAACTTCCTGGGCTAATTGTTGTATTCCTGATCCATCAAAACATCAAATATGGCAGTAGAGCATTGGCATGAACATCATGGCTTTAGGGATTTACTCTCTGGATAGGTGGGTGAGAAAGTATTCCTACTTTTTGATCTCAAATACAGGAATCACATTTTAACCATGGGTTTATTTTTAGAATCCTGTGCTCAAAACAATTTCTCAGTTGGATTTTCATAATTCTTACGACTCTTCTTTGAAGCTAAGCATGTTAATACTAATTCTCCTTATATGCCTTTTTTTAAGTCGCTGATGGTTTGCTCCCTCTTTGTAGATTGCTTTTTGTATTGAAAAAAGCCTGGGCTGCTCCAGTATCTTTGTTAAGGATGCTGATTCTGCTTTCTGTCTTGGTCATCAAAAAGAATTTGCCGAGGTCCATCGTCGTGGCTGTGATGTTCATATGAACCATGTCAGTATCTGGCTTGTTGTAGCTTCAAGCACACTGATTATCATTTTCAAAGTGAAGACCAAGGGCCTAATTTATATCTTGGCGGTATGTATACCGGTATATATACTCCATTGCAACGGTCACGGAGTATACATACTGCCAAGATAACGGTCCGTCCTCCCGATTTAGATACGAGCAGACCTTAGGTTTAATCACAACAGAGACTATTCTATCGCTGCCGTGATTAAACCCCTCCGATGGCCCTGCAGGGGAAGGGCCATTTGAGGCAGACCTGTAAATCCCCCAACCTGGGCAGAATTACAGGCCAGGTCAGTTTTTCCTGCCCGTCACCATCCTGAAATCCCTGGCAGCAGCAGGCAAATTGCCAAATACTTCCCTAGCCATGAGAGACGACTCCCATGGTGAGGGGAGCATTGCCTTTATTTCCATTTTGAAAATAAAAATAAAAAACTTTGGCGCAGGGCTCCATCATGCTGATGGAGGCCTGCACTAAACAGCGAAATGCATTGACTGGAGCCGCCTTGACTGCGGTTCCTGTCAATACCTTTAAAGGGACCACTAGGTTGGTGGTCATTTATAAATCTGGTGGGTGGCCTGCCTTGGGGGGGGGGGGGGGAACAATGAGCTGTCCTCCAATATTTAAATCTGGCACATAGGGGTCGATTAGGATCGCGGACGGACTTGCGTCCGTCCGCGACCCCAGAGCAGGAGGGAACCTCCGCATGGCATGCGGAGTTCCCTCCTGTGCAATTAGGATGTGACCGCCACCCTGGCGGTCACATCCTCTATATTTAACATTGCAGCGGGTGCAGCATCAAGCTGCACCCGCGGCAATGTTAAAAATGCACGCATTGCATTTGCATGCAGAAAGAGGCAGGCACCGCGCGGTGCCTGCCGCTTTCTGCATGCAAATGCAGGGGGGTACCATAGGTACCCCCCATGTGCACCCCCCACACCCCCTTCACCTAGGGGGCCCGCAACGGGCCCCCGCAGTGAAGATCCGTATGCTTTTCCACGGCGGAAAACCCGCCGCGGAAAAGCACTTTTTAAAGCCCATCCTGATATGGCGGACGGTGTCTGAGAGACACCGTCACCATATCAGAGCTTTTCCGCCGCGGTTGTAAGCCAACCGCGGCGGAAAAGCTGCGGACGGAAACCAGGACCCACCAGCCATCCTAATGTGGCGGTGGGTCCTTGGTCAGTCCGCTGCGGTTTTCCGCATCCTCGGGGCCGGCGGTGGCTTCCGCCGGCCCCGAGGATGCGGAAAAACCGCAATCATAATCGGCCCCTTAGTTTGTTCCAGGATACTGGAGGTTCTGCTTTGGTGCTGTTCGCAGCTGTGCAGTTTTTCTTTAAATGACTTCTTGGCCATTGTACCAAGATTTACATATTACATTTGCAGATGGAGGTAAGCCATTTTGCTACCCAGGTGCTCTTTGTTTGCGACCCTGGGTCTTTCTTCCTAGAAGGAGAGCGTAAGGACCAATATTTGGCACCTGCCGTTGCAGATTTGTTTGTTAAATTATTATTACACATGGATATCTGCTAAGATGTACATATGTATTTAATGCACCCTGATGACTAAAGGTTGATGAATATGTAGTGTATGTAATGATAAAGTTGAAAAATAGAGGTATATAGGGTTGTGTTATTGTTAACATTTACAAACCACTGTAATTGCTATCTTTAGTTTATTTTTTTCATTTTTATTTTGTTGCTATGTATACTTCTGGCCAAATATATAAATAAATACATTCCTGAAATAGATTTATAACGTATACAATCAATCTAGGTGGTTTAAGATTTTCAGAAATGGCAACCACAAACCACAGTATCTAATGATGAATTCAATCTAAGCCGTCGTCTTATCTTATTGGCTAATATTGACTCCGCTACTTACTTTTCATTTGTTAAATATATTCTGAGTAAGGACTTTCTTAGACTTATGGGTGAAGTTTCGAGTATATAGAGCAATTCAAGCAGAATGGAACCTTTGATCGGTATTGCTTCACACTGTAATGGTTGCAGAGCAGATTCTGCCTGACTTAAAGATGGCTGACTGCTAACCTGATTCGCTTTTACTTGCAAGGTCTTTGACTAAATCGGCGGTATCCGATGCTGCTGCATGAAAAAATACACATTTCTCTTAGCAATTAGGAGCAGTCACCTTTGGTTCATGTTGCGCCTTCTGAATTAGGACGCTCAATCACCGTGGTCACTGTGCAAGGGTGTAGCTACCAATGGTGAAGCCACTGCAGTGGCATTGGGATGCAGATGTCAAAGGACCCACTGAACTCTGATTATTAATGTAGTTTACTCTCCAGCTGTCAGCCAGGGGGCCCATTTTTCCATGCTTTCACTCGGATCTATAGCACCCTTGCTAGCTACAACTGTGTTGCTGTAGTCGTTCCTTGGTTTACTGCGCCCTGATCTGACCTTGCGGTGTGATACGAGTTCTGGTGTTTTTCCGTAGTCCTAGGCAAAGGTCAGTATACACCTATCCATGAACATGTCTTAGATGCACCAGAAGAGAACAAAAGATGGTGTAGAGGAGCCAGCAGGTAAGTACTCAAAAAGTCTTGAAGCTCAGCCAGATTGGGGACCCAAATCAATCCTTGGCTGGAGGTGCAGTCCACGGCTGTCGGCTGACTGAAAGCCGTCTTTTCCATCTCGCTGTACTCCTCACACACCTCCATGCAGAAAAGTGTTGTTTGGGTGCTTCTGCAGCATGAAGTTATAGCTAACTCTGCCTGCATATGGCCTAAGAATGGGGAGAGAGCACCAGGTATGGCCATTGTGGGCAGCAGTATTTTAATTTTATGGTGGTTGCAAAGTCTGACTTGTGCCGCTTTTTTTCTTCTCGCAAGGTAAGAAGTAGAAACTGATATGTATTGTGGTTTGTCACTTCAATTTTCTTGTCATGCAATTGGAATAATTTCCCAGATAGCAATATCCACCATTGCTACAAAATTAAAAACTTTACTTAAAGGTTCACATGCTCAAATCATTCAAGCCAAACTGACTTCTGCCCAAGCAGGGGCATTGACTTCACCTGCAGCTCCATCTGGAATGACCTGAAACATCTCTGAGCAGAAATGGAGTGACAACCGTTCTATTGCCAGACCTGTCACTGCTTTGAGACAGTCCACCACCATCCCTCCTCCTGATGCTTAGCATCCAAGTATCCTAGACTGGAGCAGGAGACATGGCAAAACCAACCACCCAAATTCAGTGCCATACTGCGAACAGTTTGTGCAAAATAATTTTTGGGCATGGCAGCTAAGCACACCTTTTTGCTCATAAATCATTTATATTATTCATGGACTTTTAATAAAAGAACCCCAAGTATATAAAGAACTCCTTAATAATAAGGTAAGTTTATATGACAATCAAGTTGCTCCGCGTAGCAAAAATGCTAAATTTTAGTTGCCTCAAACTTTAGTTCCTTCTTTCAAGTTTGTAAAAATGTGGATTATTTTCCCCTTCTTACTCTGTAAACACAGCAAGAATGATGTCATTTTTGTCTGCCACGCATGTAGAATGGTGCAGATGGATCTGCCCTTACTCTTTTTGGACCAGTCCAATGTTTGTGTAATGAAGGCTGGACCTCTGTACTGGTTTGCAATACTGTCAAAAATTCTATGCTGCTGGGCAAGAAGAGCCCTGCTGTAGTGTGGGAGAATGGAGCCCCTGTCCTGGTCTAGAGTGAGAATAAATGAAGCCCTGGTCTGGTAGGATGTATTACGCCTTTGTCTTCCTTTAATGTGGATGAATGGAGCCCCCTCTCTAGTCTGGCTGAATGAAGCATCTGTCACGCAGTAGTGTTTGAATGAATGAACTCCTGGTTTTGGTGTAGTGTTAGAATGAATTAAATCCTGCTCCTGCTGTGTTGTGAATTAATGGAGGACCTGTACTGCTGTAGTGTTTCAAATATTGAAACCCATGTACTGTTGTGGAGTGAGTGAATGAATGAAGCCTCAGGCTTATGTTATGTTAATCTGTATATAGCACAGCTCATCGAGGAGGGTATCCCGGCGCTGAAAGCAGCAGCTGCATATGCCAAGCCAGGGATGGGGGTAGGTGAAGAGCCAGGTTGTCTTCAGTATTTTTTTTAATTCAAGAACTGAGGAGGTGGCCCTGATGTTCCAGGGGGTGGGTCATTCTAGGCTTTAGGAGAGAGGAGAAGGCACTACTGCCAGGGTTGTGTGTGAGTAGGCGTAAGTATCTGGTAGGCATGTGGATGTTTATGTTTGAGTTACATGGAGCCATTGCTCTGTAAGGCTTTGTGTGTGTGATGAGACTGAAAAGTGCTCATTTGTGGATTGGGAGCCAGTGAAGCTCTTTGAGGTGCGGGGTGATGCGAATGTGGGGTGGGAAGTGAAGGCGAGTCTGGCTGAGTTTTTTTATTGTGTGGAGTTTTCTGGTCAGTTGAGTGCTGATTCCGTACATCAAGTGTGTTTTCGTCATCCAGCTTGCTGGTCATGAGGG
This sequence comes from Lissotriton vulgaris, assembly GCF_964263255.1. Lineage (NCBI taxonomy): Eukaryota > Metazoa > Chordata > Amphibia > Caudata > Salamandridae > Lissotriton > Lissotriton vulgaris. The sequence goes on from NC_141693.1 coordinate 85,755,203, forward strand.
TCTGGGTGACCGTTCGGACAGGGTTGGTGGGGAGCCATTTGAAGATCTTCTTAAGCATCTTCAATGTGTGGAAGCAGGAGGCAGAGACTGCGTTGACTTGGTCTGTCATGTTGAGTTGGTTGTTGATTACTATTCTGAGATTCTTTGCATGGGCTGCCGGGAGGGGAGGGATGTGGATCTGTGTTCTACAAGCCACCAGATGGATTTCCAGAGTGAGGTTCTTTGCTGAAGGTTACTACTTCCGTTTTGTCTGTGTTGAGCTTGAAGTCATTGGTTTCCGTCCATCTGGCAACTTCACTCATGCAGGTGGAGGAATTGGTCCATGTGCTCTGTGTGTTGCCGGTGAGGGAAAGTATGAGCTGGGTGCCATCAGCATAGAATATGATTTTTATTCCATGGGTGCGGATGATGCTGGCAAGTGAGGTCACGTAGATGTTGAAAAGGGTGGAGCTGAGTGACTATCCTTATGGAACTCTGCAGATGAGGTTAACAGCATCTGAGTAGAATAGGGCCAGACAGACTGGGTGCGGCATGTGAGGAAGGAGCACAACAAGCGAAGTGCGGGTTCATGGATGCCGGCTTTATGCATTCGTTGGATAACGATGGGGTGGGAGATGGTGTCCAATGTTGTGGAATGGTTCAATATGATGAGGACTGCGCTGCCACCTCTGTCCATGATCATCCGGCTGGTTTTTGTGGCAGTGTTGAGGGTGGACTCTGTACTGAGGTAGGGTCTGAATCCAGATTGAGTGGTGTCAATAAAATAGTTGTTGTTGGCTTGGCATTTACAGTCTTTTACAATTACTTTTGCCAGGTAGGGTAGCAGGGAGGTAGGATGGTATTTGGCTACCTTCTTTAAGCCTGTATAGGTTTTAATGAGGAGGTGTAGTGGCGTGTTTCCAGCATCTGGGTAGATCTCTGTAATGAGTGAACCATTCAGGATCAGGTACAGATGTGCGCTGGTGTGGTCCAATGCTTTGATAAAGGTGTTGTAAGGGCAGAGGTCCCTTGTTGCTACAGAGTATATGAACTACATGGTGATTGCAGTTTCTCACGTGTGGTGATGGTGTGCTAGGTGGTCAAGCTAGGCCTCTGTGTTGGTTGAAATAGGTAGGAGAGCTATGTGGAAGGAGGGAGCAGGTAGGAGTTTGAAGTTGTCTTAGATGCTGGTGATCCTGTTGTTGAAGAATAGAGACCGCTAGGTGTAGAGGTCCTGAGAGGTGATTACGCTAGTGGTGCTTGCTGCCCGAGCGGTGAAGTCTTTCACAATGGCAAAGATTTCCTTGGCGCTGCTTTCGATGCAGTCCGTGAGCGTGGAGCAGTTGACCTTTTATTTGCTGATGGAGGCGTCTGAGGCAGATTTGTAGGTGCTCTTGTCGATGTCATCCTGACTTAAGTCTCCACCTGCATTCAAATTGCTTGCATTGGCTTTTGGTGAACCTGAGCTTTGCCATATTCTCGCTTGCTTGCAGCCTTGTTCTTGTGGCTTGTTTGGCTTTGAGCAGCCAAGGCGTGTGGGCCAGCGGTGATCCAGGTGTTGACATTGGAGATGGATTGTGGGAGGTTGTTGTGGTGGCCAGACTGATGGCGTATGAGTTCAGAAGACCAGGATGCTTCTGAGATCTTTTTCCATTCCTGTTGTGAAGATTTACTGATTCGGTTTCTGCATTTGCCTGGAATGGGTATGCTAAATTTGACAAAAGCGTGGCTGGGCCAAGTAATTGGTGTGGGCATCTCCACTGTGATGTCACTGATGCTGGGAAGGTGGGGGCCAGTAGGGATCCAGAGGCATATGTGGGGCTTTCAACTCGCTGAAACCCCCTATGAAGCCCCTGTCCTGCTATAGTGTTTGAATTAATAAAGCCCCGTTATGCTGCAGTGTTAAAATGAATCAAGCCTCAATCCTAATAAATTGGGAATTAATGTAGCCACCTTCAAGTAGCAGTTTTTAATTGAATGAAGCTCTAGTTCTAATGTGAATGAATGGAACCCTGATCATCCTATATGGTTTGAATCAATGACCCGGCCTTATTGCATTATGAATTAAATGACCCCAGCCCTACAGTATTATGAACAAATAAATGAAGCCCCATTCTTCCAGTATTGATGGAGTGCCTGGACCCCCTTGCTCTGCCATATTGTTAAATGATGCCCGAGTCCTGCGGATCCCACTGAAATATTTATTTTAAAACGAAGCGCAGACTCCCGTGCATTAATAATTTACCCATGTTTGGACCAGGTCCTGGGGGGCATTTGCATAGTGTAGGAGGGGGTACATGGGCCCCCCTCCTGGGGCTTATCAATGCCCTGGGAACACTACCTCACTGGGGCTTATGTCTTCAAAAATGGGGATGCCTCTAGGACCTGCCCATTATCAAGAGTAGAGGGGGCTGCGGGGATCACCACCCCACAGGGCAGGCTCCTGCTATGTCCTGGGGTGCCCACTCTCAGGACATAGCTGTTTGTTGTGGCTTGGCAGAAGCTTTACTGCTCCCACCAAGCCAAAGCAAACGTTCCGCTTCCAGCCAGCAAGATCATTGAATGCTCTCGCTGCTGGAAGCAAAGGAGCAGATTTGCTTTTAGACACAGGTAGCTGCCTTTCCAGCAGTGATGGGGTCCCCAGGGCCGAAATCAGCCCATGTGGGGGGCAGGGAGGGCACAGGGCCCCTCCACCATTTCAGAAAGGCCAGGCCCAGGAAAGGGGTCCACCGGCCGATATGGCCCGGGGAGGGTGGCCGCACAGCCCCGTCTCCTAAAAGTATAAAAATAAATTTTAAAAGGTTGAGCTCCAGGGGATTGGCTCCCTGGTGCTGAAATAGGCCGGGATTGGGGCCACATTGCCACCCTTCCATAATAAAAGGAGGGAAAAGGCCCCATCCCTTTCACCACCACTCTTCAAACGTGCTGCCTAGTTGGGGGATGAAGTCCCCTTGGCTGCTGAGGGTCCTTGGTGGCCAACTACCCCTCCTGTTACCTCCAGTAAGTCCCACACAGTGGGATTGCTGAGAGGTCACTCTGCAAAAGAGCCTCCCGGTGCACTACTGGTTTGGGGATGAAGTCCCCTTGAATGCTGAGGGTCATTGGGGGCCAGGAACCCCACCTGTTACCTACGGCAAGTCTCACAAAGCGGGATTGCTGAGAACTGGTTGTAGGCCCTTCCCACTTTCTCCACCATGCTACAAACACATCTCCTGGCACACTACTGGTTGGGGGATGAAGTCCTCTTGGATACTGAGGGACCTAGGGGGGCAAGAAGACCTCCTGTTAACTCCAGTAAGTTTCATACAGCGGGATTCCTGAGAACTGGTCGGAGGCCCCAGCCCCTTTCTCCACCACTATGTAAACGCGACTACTAGTTAAAAAAAATCAAAACTCAGTTAAAAAAACAAAGGTTACGAGTACGTTATAGTTACAAAATAGAATTTGGGAAACCTTAGAAATTCACTGAAAAAAACAAAGGTATACAGATATTGGAAAGAATTAACTACACATTTTTTAAGTTGCCGAATGGATGAAACAAAGCCGTCTGAAACTTAACTCAGACAAAACAGAAGTCCTCATCTTAGGTACATCCCCCTCTGCATGGGACGACTCCTGGTGGCCGGAAGCCCTCGGAAAAGCACCCATCCCGACAGACCACGCACGGAACCTAGGCGTCATCCTGGATTCTTCACTCTCAATGAACAGACAAGTCAGCGCCGTATCCTCCTCCTGCTTCAACATTCTTCGCATGCTCAGAAAAACATTTCGCTGGATCCCCACCGAAACTAGGAAAACAGTCACCCACGCTCTGGTCACGAGCCGACTCGACTACGGAAACACCCTCTACGCAGGTACTACCGCAAAACTCCAGAAGAAACTCCAACGAATCCAAAACGCCTCAGCAAGACTCATATTAGACATCCCACGCAACGAACACATCTCTGGTCACCTTAAAGACCTCCACTGGCTACCCGTCAATAAGAGGATCACTTTCCGACTGCTTACCCACGCACACAAATCACTCTACGACATCGGTCCAGAATGCCTCAACTCACGACTGTCCTTCTACACCCCCTCTCGCCAACTACGTTCTTCCAGCCAAGCCCTCGCCACTGTACCTCGCATCAACAAGACCACCATGGGAGGCAGATCCTTTTCATACCTGGCTGCTAAAACATGGAACTCACTCCCCGCTAACCTTCGCCTTACCCAGAACCACCTAGCATTCAGAAAGCAACTTAAAACGTGGATATTTGACAAGTAATCCTCCTCCCCCTTCCTAAGCGCCTTGAAACCCTCCGGGTATGTAGTGCGCTATATAAATTCTTTGACTTGACTTGACTTGATTAACAATTCTGTGCTTGTATTTGCTTGTAGCACGGATGTAATTTATATTTATACTAGGCATGAGAACCCAACAGTATTTTGTCCATGTTTATTAAACAGTAATCGCATTTAGAGTATTTATACTGTTTACAAAATGGTGATTTGCAGTGTGTCAAAGCTGTTTACAGCCGAAATGCATCCTGTGGCCTTTGCTGCCTGATTCAATAAACAGGTATTAACCTTGCGGCTTCAAGTGCTGGCACTCTCTTATTTTGGGGAGGAATCTTGGTGTGTGTGTATATATATATATTCAATTAAACAACCCTAGGTTTCAGGGACGTTATAGTTAGGAATTATCATTTAACCCCTTGCATGCTCATGACGAGCTGAGCTAGTCATGGCCTTTAGAACGCTCGCATGCTGGGCTAATTCCTCTGCTGTGCAATCGTTCTAAAGAAACGGGTTTGGTCATGATGAGCTGAGCTCATCATGAGCACTGGGGCACTGCGCGTGCCTCCCCTCCCCCCAGCACAGCAGGGGAATGTGCCCAGCAGGAAAGGGGTTAAAAAAAACCTTAGGTAAGGTATTCACTGAAAAAAACACGGGTTTCAGGGACATTATAGTTAGGCTGACATTTAACTCGTACAAACGCAGAGAAATTCAGCCGTTATAGTTAGCTGAGCTAACTATAACTCGCACCTCGGCAATGGACTGCTGATGGCATCACATTTTACATCATTCATGACATGGTCATTGGCATCACTGATGACCTCTGATGACCTCTCAAATGCTCAGAACGTTAGGCCTACCAATTGTAAAACAGCAGTCCTAACCATTACTGTTGTAAGTCTGACCAAGTTTGTGAAGGTATGTGTTAAGATGGAACATCCAAATGAAGACAGAAGACAAGGTAAGTTGAAGATGTTCTTTAGTAGGAAGCACAATCTGGCGTCCGACCACCTCAGGAGATCAGCTCCAACTGAAAGTCCTTGAGTGCCGTCAGCCTAACATTCTAGCCTGGAACCAAAGGAGAAGTTCCAAGCAAATAAACACAACATAACACATCCATATTCTTTGCAATAATAATAAAAAATCAGCAATACAACCACAAAAGTAATGTAATCCGGAACACAAGAAAAAAGCAATAGATACCTTACATTCTGACATAGTCCTGTAGATAAGAAGGTGGTTTGCGAATCCTAACTACCACACCTTCCTTTACCACAGAACCACAAGCCAAATCTGAACTCTCAGCACGCTCAAGCAATGAGGAATCTGAAACATCACTGAAATCATTACTACATGAAGTAGAAGAATCAAGAAAATCAGGCATGAACATAGGTCCAGTATCATGATTGCTGTGACCAAAGCACGTGCCACCTCTCAGATACAATGCTGCCCTACGGAAATTCCACCTATCACCACCCTCAAGGACCACAAAAAATGTAACAATAAACAATCTGCCTGCGAGTTTCTCCACCCTTGTATGAATTCCACATCATAAAGATACTCCTGTAATCTGGCTGCAAACCTGGTCAAACGTGCAGACCCTTTACCAGCACCACCCGCTGATAAAATCTTGATCAGCGGTTTGTGGTCAGTTCTCAGAACAAATCTGGTGCTCCACAAATAATCTCTGAAGTACTCTGTACCCCAAGCAGCAGCTAAAGCCTCCTGTTTGATTACCGTGTAATTCTTCTCAGCCGGTGTGAGGGTACGAGAAATAAAGGCAATAGTTCTTTCAGTACCATTTTGAAAATGAGAAAGAACCACACCAATGCCAGTAAAGCTGGCATCAACTATGTGAAAATATTTACATGTCATGCTAAATGATGCCAATATACCAGAATTGCAAATTTCACTCTTAACTCTTGCTTTTCTTCTCCCCAGACGTATTTGTTGCCTTCGCGAAGAAGTAACCTTAAAGGCTCAGTGATGTTGGCAAACCTCTTAACAAAACCCCTTTTTTCTTAACCACCGCTTGAGAAACCACCCCGAAACTTTCAAGACAGGAGGTGACTGGAGCCCCCCCCCATTAGTATTGAAAATTTCGCGAAGATTCGTCAACAGGCGCCAATGATTTTGGTAGAAGAAAAAATGCTTTTTGAATAGAAACAAGGTCCCAACTATAACTATCTCCAATAACATTTCTGAGACTTACACATATATACTGAGCTACTGCATAAGTTAAACTACTATTCTTTTTGTAAAACTGAGTGATTGTGTTTCTAACATGTCATCTGACTGTGTGGCTGTCTGTATCTGTGTGAGAATGGGGTTCTAAGTGGCTGTTTGGGCGTGAGTGGGTGTATGGGTGAATAAGTGGGTGCATCAGATGCTGTATGGGTGAGTGACTGTGTGAGTGGCTGTATTGGTGAGTGAGTGGATATGTGAGTGACTGTAGGGTGGGTATGTGGCTTTGAGAGTGGCTGTATGGGTGGCTGAGTGTGTGTGTGAGAGGCTGTATCAGTGACTAGGTGGCTGTTGAGTAGCTGTATTGGGGAATTAGTGGCTGTATGAGCGGCTCTATGGGTTAATGAGTGGGTGTATGGGTGAGTGGCTGTTTGAGTTTATGGGTAAGTGAGTTGGTGTGAGAGTGGCTGTTTTGCACAGTAAATGTCTGTGTGAGTGGCTGTATAGGTGAGTGAGTGGGTGTCAGAGTGCTTGTATGGATATGTTAATGGGTTTGTAAGTGGTTGTCTAGATGAGTGAGTAAATGTGTGAGTGGCTGTATGGGTAGGTGAATGACTGTTAGTAGCTTTATGGGTGAGTGAGTGACTGTGTGAGTAGCGTATAGGTTGTATGGGTGAGTGAGTGCTAGGGTGAGTGGGTGCGTGAGTAGCTATATGGGTGAATGAGTGGCGTTGTGAGTACATGTATGGGTGGGTGAGTGGCTATATGAGTGTGAGTAGTTAAATAGGGTTGTAAATGGGTATTTGAGTGGTTTTGCCGGTGTGCGACTGTATGAGATGGTGTATGTGGCCGAGAATGGGTGTGTGAGAGGTTCTATGGATGATGTCATCAGTGATGTCATTTGTGATGTCATGAGTGATGTTATATGGGAGGTCATTAGCAGTGCATTGCGGAGGCTTATGTTATAATTAAGGTTCTCTGTTTTCCATTTTTACGGATTTTTACAGATAAATACAGACAGAAAACAATGTGTTTTCTGTCTGCATTTATTTTTAAAAGTTGGATAAATACAGAAAATTGTGCTTCTTTTCAGTAATTCTCTGGGCAGTCTTTCGTGAGTTATAGGCCAGCAGCTGAGCAGATGGACAGTAAGGGAAATTAAAAAACAGGATGAAATTTCTTTAAATAACACATACATGTATGGTATGCTAATATTTACCATTGGATGCACTGTTATGTAATAATTGGCAGCTTAAATAGCTAAAAAACGACAGACATCATATTACGAGTGCGTGTCTATCAGTTAAATACATACAGAAATGTACAGTTTTACAACTTATATACGAAAAACACAAAATAAATATGGATAAATACAGATAAAATGGCCAAAAAAGAAATACGGATACAGACGGAAATGGCCCAAAAATAAATACCGGGAGCCCTAGTTATTATTAGCTCAGGTAACTACAACTGCTGAATTTCAATAGTTTTGTACGAGTGAGATCTTAGCCTAACTATAACGTCCCTGTAACCTTTTGTTTTTTCCAGTGAATATATATCTATATCTATATACAAATATATATATATATATATATATATATATATATATATATATATATATATAGCCTTTATACTAACTTGTGAAATACTTACATTTTCATTTTAAACACATATGTGGTAAATGTTTATGTGGAAAGAATCTGCATGGTGAAGTCACACATGGCAATTAACGCATCGTAAAGGCATGTGTGATTCCATCATACATCTGCTCTTCTGAAGTGTTTGAATGCATAAAGCCTGTGTCCTGCTGGAATGTTGGAATAGATGAAGCCCCCCATCCTGCTGAAGTATTACAATGATAAAGTCCCAGTCCTGCTGCAGTGTGAAAATGAGTCAAGCCTCGTTTCCTGAACTCTAAATGAATGGAGCACCCATCCTGTAGTACAGCTGTAGCTCCTCCGCTAAGACATAGGAGCGTCGCCCCACAGAAAAATTAAAATAACAGCACTATCTTATGATCATTTTTTCAGTTCTTGCTCTGAAGGTGAAGGGCGGGGCTGCCCACAGAGTAGGGGAAGGAGTGGTGAGCACTTTCCAAGTATGCATGACTTATTGGCCGGCTGTCTTGGGCCGGCCAAACAGTCACGCGTGCTTAGCATGTTCTCCACCGGACTGTATTGCCCAGGCAGGTAGTGAACATGCACAGCCTCCCAGCTTGTATGAGCATCGAACCAGGGCGCTCAGACCAATAATGACACAGCAGTCATGCATCAGCGTCGTGATTGGCTTTGGGGAATCTGCTTCCTGAGTCAACCAAAGAGGACGGAGGAGACGCGGTGGCCCGGCAGGTAATTGAAATTTTCCTTTTTTAGGTCTCACCTAGTGTTGTAGTGCATGCGCTGCCCGCTCTGCGAGATCTATTGTTGAGGCGATTTCAGAAGTGGAGTGGAAGCTCCGCCCATTCTTTCCATTGGCCGGCGTCATCCTTTATGGTAAATGCTGGCCTCCGATTGAAAGTGAGGCTTTTTGGTGACCACCCTGTCTCCTTTAGGCCCCGCCCACCTGGACTGGATCGCTTGCTTGACGGCTGTCGTAATGAGTTTTTCTCACATTGCACATGGCACACTTTGACTTTACTATTTTTTTTTTCATTTGCGCAATGGCGTGGTGAAAGCTTGTTTCCTAACCCTCCCACCTCACCACTACAGCCTCGTAGCAGCCGCTACTGCTGTAGTAGTTTTTGATTAATGAAGCTCCGGTCCTGGTTGGAATTAATGGAACTCTGGTCCTTCTGTAGTGTTTGAATGAATTTCTGTCATTTTATAGTCTTTAAATGTAGTGGAATGACTGGAGCGGCGGACCTGCTGGAGTTTTGGAATAAATGAAGCCCCCCGTCTTGCTGTAATGTTGAAATTAATGAAGCCCCTGTCTTGTACTAATTTCAGAATGAATAAAACCCAGGTCCCGTAATAGTGCTGGAATGTATGAAGCCCTAGTGTTTACTGTAGTGTGAATGAATGTAGCCCAGGTCCTGCAGTAGCTTCTGAATGAATGAATTCCTGCAGTAGCATTAAAATAAATGAAGCCCTGGTCTCGCAGTAGTGCTAGAAGCCTCAATACTGCTGTAGTGTTAAAAGGAATAAAACCCCGGAAGGCATAGTAGTGCTAAAATGAACGATGCCGCAGTTGTGTAGTTGTGTTATGAACAAAGCCATGTTTCCATAGTATTTCTGGAATGAATGAAGCTGTACTAGTGTCAAAATGAATGAAATCCCAGCCCTGCAGTAGTGTTAGAATTAATGAAGGCCAAGTCCTGCAATAGTGTTAGCAATAAATTAAACCCAAGTCCTACAGTAGTATTAGCAAAGAATGAAGTCCCGGTCCTGCAGTAGTGTTAGCAAAGAATGAAGCCCCAGTCCTGCAGTAGTGTTAGCACAGAATTAAGCCCCGGTCCTGCAGTAGTGTGAGAAAATGGAGCCTCAGTCCTGCAGTAGTGTTAGCAAAGAATGAAGCCCCGGTCCTGCAGTAGTGTTAGCAAAGAATGAAGCCCCGGTCCTGCAGTAGTGTGAAAGAATGAAGACCCGGTCCTACAGTAGAGTTAGCAAAGAATGAAGCTCCGGCCCTGCAGTAGTGTGAAAGAATGAAGCCCCAGTCCTGCAGTAGAGTTAGCAAAGAATGAAGCCTCGGTCCTGCAGTAGTGTTAGCAGAGAATGAAGCCCTGGTCCAGCAGTAATGTTAGCAAAGAATGAAGCCCCAGTCCTGAAGTAGTGTTAGCAAAGAATGAAGCCCCGGTCCTGCAGTAGTGTTAGCAACAAATGAAGCCCTGGTCCTGCAGTAGTGTTAGCAAAGAATGAAGCCCCGGTCCTGCAGTAGTGTTAGCAAAGAATCAAGCCCCGGTCCTGCAGTAGTGTTAGCAACGAATGAAGCCCCGGTCCTGCAGTAGTGTTAGCAAAGAATAAAGCCCCGGTCCTGCAGTAGTGTTAGCAAAGAATCAAGCCCCGGTCCTGCAGTAGTGTTAGCAACGAATGAAGCCCTGGTCCTGCAGTAGTGTTAGCAAAGAATAAAGCCCCGGTCCTGCAGTAGTATGCATGGATGAAGCCCCGGTCCTGCAGTAGTGTGAAGTAATGAAGCCCCTGTCCTGCAGTAGTGTGGGTCGATGACTGAAGCCCCTCTCCTGCAGTAGTGTGAATGAATGAATGAAGCTCCTGTCCTGCAGTAGTGTGGGTGAATGAATGAAGCCCCTGTCCTGCAGTAGAGTGGGTGAATGAATGAAGCCCCTGTCTTTCAGTAGTGTGAATGAATGAATGAAGCCCCTGTCCTTCAGTAGTGTGAATGAATGGATGAAGCGCCTGTCCTGCAGTAGTGTGGGTGAATGAATGAAGCCCCTGTCCTGCAGATGAATGAATGAAGCCCCTGTCCTGCAGTAGTGTGAATGAATGAATGAAGCCCCTGTCCTGCAGTAGTGTGGGTGAATGAATGAAGCCCCTGTCCTGCAGATGAATGAATGAAGACCCTGTCCTGCAGTAGTGTGAATGAATGAATGAAGCCCCTGTCCTGCAGTAGTGTGGGTGAATGAATGAAGCCCCTGTCCTGCAGTAGTGTGGGTGAATGAATGAAGCCCCTGTCCTGCAGATGAATGAATGAAGCCCCTGTCCTGCAGTAGTGTGAATGAATGAATGAAGCCCCTGTCCTGCAGTAGTGTGGGTGAATGAATGAAGCCCCTGTCCTGCAGATGAATGAATGAAGCCCCTGTCCTGCAGTAGTGTGAATGAATGAAGCCCCTGTCCTGCAGTAGTGTGGGTGAATGAATGAAGCCCCTGTCCTGCAGATGAATGAATGAAGCCCCTGTCCTGCAGTAGTGTGGGTGAATGACTGAAGCCCCTGTGCTGCAGTAGTGTGAATGAATGAATGCAGCCCCTGTCGTGCAGTGGTGTGGGTGAATGAATGAAGCCCCTGTCCTGCAGATGAATGAATGAAGCCCCTGTCCTGCAGTAGTGTGAATGAATGAATGAAGCTCTTGTCCTGCAGTAGTGTGGGTGAATGACTGAAGCCCCTGTGCTGCAGTAGTGTGAATGAATGAATGAAGCTCTTGTCCTGCAGTAGTGTGGGTGAATGAATGAAGCCCCTGTCCTGTGGTAGTGTGAATGACTGACGGCCCTGTCCTGCAGTAGTGTGGGTGAATGAATGAAGCCCCTGTCCTGCAGTAGTGTGAATGAATGAATGAAGCCCCTGTCCTGCAGTAGTGTGGGTGAATGAATGAAGTCCCTGTCCTGCAGATGAATGAATGAAGCCCCTGTCGTGCAGTAGTGTGAACGAGTGAATGCAGCCCCTGTCCTGCAGTAGTGTGAATGAATGAAGCCCCTGTCCTGCAGTAGTGTGAATGAATGAATGCAGCCCCTGTCCTGCAGTAGTGTGGGTGAATGAATGAAGCCCCTGTCCTGCAGTAGTGTGAATGAATGAATGAAGCCTCTGTCCTGCAGTAGTGTGGGTGAACGAATGAAGCCCCTGTCCTGCAGATGAATGAATGAATGAAGCCCCTGTTCTGCAGTAGTGTGAATGAATGAAGGAATGAAGCCCCTGTCCTGCAGTAGTGTGAATGAATTAAGGAATGAAGCCCCTGTCCTGCAGTAGTGTGAATGACTGACGCCCCTGTCCTGCAGTAGTGTGGGTGAATGAATGAAGCCCCTGTCCTGCAGTAGTGTGAATGAATGAATGAAGCCCCTGCCCTGCAGTAGTGTGGGTGAATGAATGAAGCCCATGTCCTGCAGATGAATGAATGAAGCCCCTGTCGTGCAGTAGTGTGAACGAGTGAATGCAGCCCCTGTCCTGCAGTAGTGTGGGTGAATGAAGCCCCTGTCCTGCAGTAGTGTGAATGAATGAAGCCCCTGTCCTGCAGTAGTGTGAATGAATGAATGCAGCCCCTGTCCTGTAGTAGTGTGGGTGAATAAATGAAGCCCCTGTCCTGCAGTAGTGTGAATGAATGAATGAAGCCCCTGTCCTGCAGTAGTGTGGGTGAATGAATGAAGCCCCTGTCCTGCAGATGAATGAATGAATGAAGCCCCTGTCCTGCAGTAGTGTGAATGAATGAAGGAATGAAGCCCCTGTCCTGCAGTAGTGTGAAGGAATGAAGCCCCTGTCCTGCAGTAGTGTGAATGAATGAATGCAGCCCCTGTCATGAGGTAGTCTGGGTGGATGACTGAAGCCCCTGTGCTGCAGTAGTGTGAATGAATGAATGCAGCCCCTGTCATGCAGTAGTGTGGGTGGATGACTGAAGCCCTTGTCCTGCAATAGTGTGGGTGAATGACTGAGCCCCTGTCCTGCAGTAGTGTGAATGAATGAAGCCCCTGTCCTGCAGTAGTGTGAATGAATGAATGAATGAAGCTCCTGTCCTGCAGTAGTGTGGGTGAATGAATGTAGCCCCTGTCCTGCAGTGGTGTGGGTGAATGACTAAAGCCTCTGTCCTGCAGTAGTGTGAATGAATGAAGCCCCTGTCCTGCAGTAGTGTGAATGAATGAAGCCCCTGTCCTGCAGTAGTGTGGGTGAATGACTGAAGCCCCTGTCCTGCAGTAGTGTGAATGAATGAATGAATGAATGAAGCCCCTGTCCTGCAGTAGTGTGAATGAATGAATGAATGAAGCTCCTGTACTGCAGTAGTGTGGGTGAATGAATGAAGCCCCTGTCGTGCAGTAGTGTGGGTGAATGAATGAAGCCCCTGTCCTGCAGTAGTGTCGATGAATGAAGGAATGAAGCCCCTGTCCTGCAGTAGTGTGGGTGAATGAATGAAGCCCCTGTCCTGCAGATGAATGAATGAAGCCCCTGTCCTGCAGTAGTGTGAATGAATCAAGGAATGAAGCCCCTGTCCTGCAGTAGTGTGAATGAATGAAGGAATGAAGCCCCTGTCCTGCAGTAGTGTGAATGAATGAATGCAGCCCCTGTCATGCAGTAGTGTGGGGGGATGACTGAAGCCCTTGTCCTGCAGTAGTGTGGGTGAATGACTGAAGCCCCTGTGCTGCAGTAGTGTGAATGAATGAATGCAGCCCCTGTCAAGCAGTAGTGTGGGTGGATGACTGAAGCCCTTATCCTGCAGTAGTGTTGGTGAATGACTGAGCCCCTGTCCTGCAGTAGTGTGGGTGAATGACTGAAGCCCCTGTGCTGCAGTAGTGTGAATGAATGAATGCAGCCCCTGTCCTGCAGTAGTGTGGGTGAATGACTGAAACCCTTGTCCTGCAGATGAATGAATGAAGCACCTGTCCTGCAGTAGTGTGAATGAATGCATGAATATGAATGAATGAAGCTCCTGTCCTGCAGTAGTGTGGGTGAATGAATGAAGCCCCTGTCCTGCAGTAGTGTGGGTGAATGACTGAAGCCCCTGTCCTGCAGTAGTGTGGGTGAATGACTGAAGCCCCTGTCCTGCAGTAGTGTGAATGAATGAATGCAGCCCCTGTCCTGCAGTAGTGTGAATGAATGAATGAAGCCCCTGTCCTGCAGTAGTGTGGGTGAATGAATGAAGCCCCTGTCCTGCAGTAGTGTGGATGAATGACTGAAGCCCCTGTCCTGCAGTAGTGTGAATGACTGAAGCCCCTGTCCTGCAGTAGTGTGAATGAATGAATGAATGAAGCCCCTGTCCTGCAGTAGTGTGAATGAATGAATGAAGCCCCTGTCCTGCAGTAGTGTGAATGAATGAAGCCCCTATCCTGCAGTAGTGTGGGTGAATGACTGAAGCCCCTGTCCTGCAGTAGTGTGAATGAATGAATGAATGAAGCTCCTGTCCTGCAGTAGTGTGGGTGAATGAATGAAGCCCCTGTCCTGCAGTAGTGTGGGTGAATGACTGAAGCCCCTGTCCTGCAGAAGTGTGAATGAATGAAGCCCCTGTCCTGCAGTAGTGTGGGTGAATGACTGAAGCCCCTGTCCTGCAGTAGTGTGAATGAATGAATGCAGCCCCTGTCCTGCAGTAGTGTGAATGAATGAATGCAGCCCCTGTCCTGCAGTAGTGTGGGCGAATGAAGCCCCTGTCCTGCAGTACTGTGAATGGATGAATGAATGAATAAAGCACCTGTCCTGCAGTTGTGTGGGCTAATGAAGCCCCTGTACTGCAGTAGTGTGGGCGAATGAAGCCCCTGTCCTGCAGTAGTGTGAATGAATGAATGAAGCCCCTGTCCTGCAGTAGTGTAAATGAATGAATGCAGCCCCTGTCGTGCAGTAGTGTGAACGAGTGAATGCAGCCCCTGTCCTGCAGTAGTGTGAACGAGTGAATGAAGCCCCTGTCCTGCAGTAGTGTGAATGAATGAATTAAGCCCCTGTCCTGCAGTAGTGTGGGTGAATGAAGCCCCTGTCCTGCAGTAGTGTGAATGAATGAATGAATGAATGAAGCCCCTGTCCTGCAGTAGTGTGAATGAATGAATGAGGCCCCTGTCCTGCAGTAGTGTGAATGAATGAATGAATGAAGCAAGCCCCTGTCCTGCAGTAGTGTGGGCGAATGAAGCCCCTGTCCTGCGGTAGTGTGAATGAATGAATGAAGCCCCTGTCCTGCAGTAGTGTGAATGAATGAATGCAGCCCCTGTCGTGCAGTAGTGTGAATGAATGAATGAAGCCCCTGTCCTGCAGTAGTGTGGGTGAATGACTGAAGACCCTGTCCTGCAGTAGTGTGAATGAATGAATGAAGCCCCTGTCCTGCAGTAGTGTGAAAGAATGAATGAAGCTCCTGTCCTGCAGTAGTGTGGGTGAATGAATGAAGCCCCTGTCCTGCAGTAGTGTGAATGAATGAATGAAGCCCCTGTCCTGCAGTAGTGTGGGTGAATGAATGAAGCCCCTGTCCTGCAGTAGTGTGGATGAATGACTGAAGCCCCTGTCCTGCAGTAGTGTGAATGACTGAAGCCCCTGTCCTGCAGTAGTGTGAATGAATGAATGAATGAAGCCCCTGTCCTGCAGTAGTGTGAATGAATGAATGAAGCCCCTGTCCTGCAGTAGTGTGAATGAATGAATGCAGCCCCTGTCGTGCAGTAGTGTGAATGAATGAATGAAGCCCCTGTCCTGCAGTAGTGTGGGTGAATGACTGAAGCCCCTGTCCTGCAGTAGTGTGAATGAATGAATGAAGCCCCTGTCCTGCAGTAGTGTGAAAGAATGAATGAAGCTCCTGTCCTGCAGTAGTGTGAATGAATGAATGCAGCCCCTGTCCTGCAGTAGTGTGAATGAATGAATGAAGCCCCTGTCCTGCAGTAGTGTGGGTGAATGAATGAAGCCCCTGTCCTGCAGTAGTGTGGATGAATGACTGAAGCCCCTGTCCTGCAGTAGTGTGAATGACTGAAGCCCCTGTCCTGCAGTAGTGTGAATGAATGAATGAATGAAGCCCCTGTCCTGCAGTAGTGTGAATGAATGAATGAAGCCCCTGTCCTGCAGTAGTGTGAATGAATGAAGCCCCTATCCTGCAGTAGTGTGGGTGAATGACTGAAGCCCCTGTCCTGCAGTAGTGTGAATGAATGAATGAATGAAGCTCCTGTCCTGCAGTAGTGTGGGTGAATGAATGAAGCCCCTGTCCTGCAGTAGTGTGGGTGAATGACTGAAGCCCCTGTCCTGCAGAAGTGTGAATGAATGAAGCCCCTGTCCTGCAGTAGTGTGGGTGAATGACTGAAGCCCCTGTCCTGCAGTAGTGTGAATGAATGAATGCAGCCCCTGTCCTGCAGTAGTGTGAATGAATGAATGCAGCCCCTGTCCTGCAGTAGTGTGGGCGAATGAAGCCCCTGTCCTGCAGTACTGTGAATGGATGAATGAATGAATAAAGCACCTGTCCTGCAGTTGTGTGGGCTAATGAAGCCCCTGTACTGCAGTAGTGTGGGCGAATGAAGCCCCTGTCCTGCAGTAGTGTGAATGAATGAATGAAGCCCCTGTCCTGCAGTAGTGTAAATGAATGAATGCAGCCCCTGTCGTGCAGTAGTGTGAACGAGTGAATGCAGCCCCTGTCCTGCAGTAGTGTGAACGAGTGAATGAAGCCCCTGTCCTGCAGTAGTGTGAATGAATGAATTAAGCCCCTGTCCTGCAGTAGTGTGGGTGAATGAAGCCCCTGTCCTGCAGTAGTGTGAATGAATGAATGAATGAATGAAGCCCCTGTCCTGCAGTAGTGTGAATGAATGAATGAGGCCCCTGTCCTGCAGTAGTGTGAATGAATGAATGAATGAAGCAAGCCCCTGTCCTGCAGTAGTGTGGGCGAATGAAGCCCCTGTCCTGCGGTAGTGTGAATGAATGAATGAAGCCCCTGTCCTGCAGTAGTGTGAATGAATGAATGCAGCCCCTGTCGTGCAGTAGTGTGAATGAATGAATGAAGCCCCTGTCCTGCAGTAGTGTGGGTGAATGACTGAAGCCCCTGTCCTGCAGTAGTGTGAATGAATGAATGAAGCCCCTGTCCTGCAGTAGTGTGAAAGAATGAATGAAGCTCCTGTCCTGCAGTAGTGTGGGTGAATGAATGAAGCCCCTGTCCTGCAGTAGTGTGGGTGAATGAATGAAGCCCCTGTCCTGCAGTAGTGTGAATGAATGAATGAAGCCCCTGTCCTGCAGTAGTGTGGGTGAATGAATGAATGAATGAAGCCCCTGTCCTGCAGTAATGTGGATGAATGAATGAAGCCCCTGTCTTGCAGATGAATGAATGAAGCCCCTGTCCTGCAGTAGTGTGAATGAATGAATGAAGCCCCTGTCCTGCAGTAGTGTGGGTGAATGAATGAAGCCCCTGTCCTGCAGATGAATGAATGAAGCCCCTGTCTTGCAGTAGTGTGAATGAATGAGGGAATGAAGCCCCTATCCTGCAGTAGTGTGAATGAATGAAGGAATGAAGCCCCTGTCCTGCAGTAGTGTGAAATAATGAATGCAGCCCCTGTCATGCAGTAGTGTGAACGAGTAAATGCAGCCCCTGCCCTGCCGTAGTGTGGGTGAATGAATGAAGCCCCTGTCCTGCAGATGAATGAATGAAGCCCCTGTCCTGCAGCAGTGTGAATGAATGAATGAATGAAGCCCCTGTCCTGCAGTAGTGTGGGTGAATGACTGAAGCCCCTGTCCTGAAGTAGTGTGGGTGAATGACTGAAGCCCCTGTCCTGCAGTAGTGTGAATGAATGAAGCCCCTGTCCTGCAGTAGTGAGGGTGAATGAATGAAGCCTCTGTCCTGCAGTAGTGGGGGTGAATGACTGAGCCCCTGTCCTGCAGTAGTGTGAACGAGTGAATGCAGCCCATGTGCTGCAGTAGTGTGGGTGAATGAATGAAGCCCCTATCCTGCAGTAGTGTGGGTGAATGACTGAAGCCCCTGTCCTGCAGATGAATGAATGAAGCCCCTGTCCTGCAGATGAATGAATGAAGCCCCTGTCCTGCAGTAGTGTGAATGAATGAATGAATGAATGAAGCCCCTGTCCTGCAGTAGTGTGGGTGAATGAATGAAGCCCCTGTCCTGCAGATGAATGAATGAAGCCCCTGTCCTGCAGTAGTGTGAATGAATGAATGAATGAAGCTCCTGTCCTGCAGTAGTGTGAATGAATGAATGAATGAATGAATGAATGAATGAATGAATGAATGAATGAATGAATGAATGAAGCTCGTGTCCTGCAGTAGTGTGGGTGAATGAATGAAGCCCCTGTCCTGCAGTAGTGTGGGTGAATGAATGAAGCCCCTGTCCTGCAGTAGTGTGGGTGAATGACTGAAGCTCCTGTCCTGCAGTAGTGTGGGTGAATGACTGAAGCCCCGTCCTGCAGTAGTGTGAATGAATGAAGCCCCTGTCCTGCAGTAGTGTGAATGAATGAAGCCCCTGTCATGCAGTAGTGTGAACGGGTGAATGCAGCCCCTGTCCTGCAGTAGTGTGAACAAGTGAATGAAGCCCTTGTCCTGCAGTAGTGTGAATGAATGAAGCCCCTGTCCTGCAGTAGTGTGAATGAATGAATGAATGAATGAATGAATGAAGCCCCTGTCCTGCAGTAGTGTGGGTGAATGACTGAAGCCCCTGTCCTGCAGTAGTGTGGGTGAATGACTGAAGCCCCTGTCCTGCAGTAGTGTGAATGAATGAAGCCCCTGTCCTGCGGTAGTGCGAATGAATGAAGCCCCTGTCCTGCAGTAGTGTGAATGAATGAATGAATGAATGAATGAATGAATGAATGAATGAATGAATGAATGAATGAAGCCCCTGTCCTGCAGTTCTGTGGGCGAATGAAGCCCCTGTCCTGCAGTAGTGTGAATGAATGAATGAAGCCCCTGTCCTGCAGTAGTGTGAATGAATGAATGCAGCCCCTGTCGTGCAGTAGTGTGAACGAGTGAATGCAGCCCCTGTCCTGCAGTAGTGTGAATGAATGAATGAATGAATGAAGCCCCTGTCCTGCAGTAGTGTGAGTGAATGAATTAAGCCCCTGCCCTGCAGTAGTGTGGGTGAATGAAGCCCCTGTCCTGCAGTAGTGTGAATGAATGAATAAATGAAGCCCCTGTCCTGCAGTAGTGTGAATGAATGAAGCCCCTGTCCTGCAGTAGTGTGGGTGAATGACTGAAGCCCCTGTCCTGCAGTAGTGTGGGTGAATGACTGAAGCCCCTGTCCTGCAGTAGTGTGAATGAATGAAGCCCCTGTCCTGCAGTAGTGTGGGTGAATGAATGAAGCCTCTGTCCTGCAGTAGTGTGGGTGAATGACTGAGCCCCTGTCCTGCAGCATTTAGAACGAGTGAATGCAGCCCATGTGCTGCAGTAGTGTGGGTGAATGAATGAATGAAGCCCCTATCCTGCAGTAGTGTGGGTGAATGACTGAAGCCCCTGTCCTGCAGATGAATGAATGAAGCCCCTGTCCTGCAGTAGTGTGAATGAATGAATGAATGAATGAATGAAGCCCCTGTCCTGCAGTAGTGTGCGTGAATGAATGAAGCCCCTGTCATGCAGATGAATGAATGAAGCCCCTGTCCTGCAGTAGTGTGAATGAATGAATGAAGCTCCTGTCCTGCAGTAGTGTGAATGAATGAATGAATGAAGCTCCTGTCCTGCAGTAGTGTGGGTGAATGAATGAAGCCCCTGTCCTGCAGTAGTGTGGGTGAATGAATGAAGCCCCTGTCCTGCAGTAGTGTGGGTGAATGACTGAAGCTCCTGTTCCGCAGTAGTGTGGGTGAATGACTGAAGCCCCGTCCTGCAGTAGTGTGAATGAATGAAGCCCCTGTCCTGCAGTAGTGTGAATGATTGAAGCCCCTGTCATGCAGTAGTGCGAACGGGTGAATGCAGCCTCTGTCCTGCAGTAGTGTGAACGAGTGAATGAAGCCCCTGTCCTGCAGTAGTGTGAATGAATGAATGAATGAAACCCCTGTCCTGCAGTAGTGTGAATGAATGAATGAATGAATGAAGCCCCTGTCCTGCAGTAGTGTGGGTGAATGACTGAAGCCCCTGTCCTGCAGTAGTGTGGGTGAATGACTGAAGCCCCTGTCCTGCAGTAGTGTGAATGAATGAAGCCCCTGTCCTGCATTAGTGCGAATGAATGAAGCCCCTGTCCTGCAGTAGTGTGAATGAATGAATGAAGCCCCTGTCCTGCAGTTGTGTGGGCGAATGAAGCCCCTGTCCTGCAGTAGTGTGAATGAATGAATGAAGCCCCTGTCCTGCAGTAGTGTGAATGAATGAATGCAGCCCCTGTCGTGCAGTAGTGTGAACGAGTGAATGCAGCCCCTGTCCTACAGTAGTGTGAACGAGTGAATGAAGCCCCTGTCCTGCAGTAGTGTGAGTGAATGAATGAATGAAGCCCATGTCCTGCAGTAGTGTGAATGAATGAATGAATGAATTAAGCCCCTGTCCTGCAGTAGTGTGGGTGAATGAAGCCCCTGTCCTGCAGTAGTGTGAATGAATGAATAAATGAAGCCCCTGTCCTGCAGTAGTGTGAATGAATGAAGCCCCTGTCCTGCAGTAGTGTGGGTGAATGACTGAAGCCCCTGTCCTGCAGTAGTGTGGGTGAATGACTGAAGCCCCTGTCCTGCAGTAGTGTGAATGAATGAAGCCCCTGTCCTGCAGTAGTGTGGGTGAATGAATGAAGCCTCTGTCCTGCAGTAGTGTGGGTGAATGACTGAGCCCCTGTCCTGCAGCATTTTGAACGAGTGAATGCAGCCCATGTGCTGCAGTAGTGTGGGTGAATGAATGAATGAAGCCCCTATCCTGCAGTAGTGTGGGTGAATGACTGAAGCCCCTGTCCTGCAGATGAATGAATGAAGCCCCTGTCCTGCAGTAGTGTGAATGAATGAATGAATGAATGAATGAAGCCCCTGTCCTGCAGTAGTGTGCGTGAATGAATGAAGCCCCTGTCATGCAGATGAATGAATGAATCCCCTGTCCTGCAGTAGTGTGAATGAATGAATGAAGCTCCTGTCCTGCAGTAGTGTGAATGAATGAATGAATGAAGCTCCTGTCCTGCAGTAGTGTGGGTGAATGAATGAAGCCCCTGTCCTGCAGTAGTGTGGGTGAATGAATGAAGCCCCTGTCCTGCAGTAGTGTGGGTGAATGACTGAAGCTCCTGTTCCGCAGTAGTGTGGGTGAATGACTGAAGCCCCGTCCTGCAGTAGTGTGAATGAATGAAGCCCCTGTCCTGCAGTAGTGTGAATGAATGAAGCCCCTGTCATGCAGTAGTGCGAACGGGTGAATGCAGCCTCTGTCCTGCAGTAGTGTGAACGAGTGAATGAAGCCCCTGTCCTGCAGTAGTGTGAATGAATGAATGAATGAAACCCCTGTCCTGCAGTAGTGTGAATGAATGAATGAATGAATGAATGAAGCCCCTGTCCTGCAGTAGTGTGGGTGAATGACTGAAGCCCCTGTCCTGCAGTAGTGTGGGTGAATGACTGAAGCCCCTGTCCTGCAGTAGTGTGAATGAATGAAGCCCCTGTCCTGCATTAGTGCGAATGAATGAAGCCCCTGTCCTGCAGTAGTGTGAATGAATGAATGAAGCCCCTGTCCTGCAGTTGTGTGGGCGAATGAAGCCCCTGTCCTGCAGTAGTGTGAATGAATGAATGAAGCCCCTGTCCTGCAGTAGTGTGAATGAATGAATACAGCCCCTGTCGTGCAGTAGTGTGAACGAGTGAATGCAGCCCCTGTCCTACAGTAGTGTGAACGAGTGAATGAAGCCCCTGTCCTGCAGTAGTGTGAGTGAATGAATGAATGAAGCCCATGTCCTGCAGTAGTGTGAATGAATGAATGAATGAATTAAGCCCCTGTCCTGCAGTAGTGTGGGTGAATGAAGCCCCTGTCCTGCAGTAGTGTGAATGAATGAATAAATGAAGCCCCTGTCCTGCAGTAGTGTGAATGAATGAATGAGGCCCCTGTCCTGCAGTAGTGTGAATGAATGAATGAAGCCCCTGTTCTGCAGTAGTGTGAATGAATGAATGCAGCCCCTGTCGTGCAGTAGTGTGAATGAATGAATGAAGCCCCTGTCCTGCAGTAGTGTGAATGAATGAATGCAGCCTCTGTCCTGCAGTAGTGTGAATGGAGGCAGCCCGGTCCTGCCGTAAGGTCACGCCCCAGTGCCCGTGCCCCAGGCTCACCTCTGCCGCCCCCTCATTTGAATGTTAAAGGCCTCTCGGCTCTGACATCAGAGGCTATTTGCATAGGGCAGGGCTGGCCCGTGCTGCAGCGCGGTGTCAGAGATGGGCTGGGGGCTGCATTGTTCGCATGCTTCGCGGATCCGGGGGCTTCGCCAATGATGCTTTCTATGGGCGACGGGATCTTTTTCTGGAATGAAGGAGGATTCCAACTTTATGGAAGGTAATGTCGGGCTCCGTGCTGTCCGCGGAGCGGGGGTCCGAGACCACGGATGCCCCCGGGGCGGATGTCCGAGCTCCGCGGTGTCCGAGGGCGGATGTTCCCGGGTGGGTGTCCGGGCTCGGCCAGGTCTGCAGAGCGGGTGACGGAGAGCGGTGCTGTCCGCGGGGCCGATGCCCGAGATGGTGGGTGTCCTGGACGGATGTCCACGGAGTGGATGTTCGTGTCTGGTGGCCGTGTCCGGTGCAGTCCACCCCAAGCACGGAGCCTGGCCGCCGGGGGCAGATCGGCGGAGGTCGGGTCTTACCACAGCCCAGGGCGAGCTGCGGGCTGTCACCGATGACCCCGGCGGACAGTAGCCCCCTGTGCACCCTGCGGGCTCGGGCAGGGCTCGAGGATATGTACGTGTCGTGCGGGGGAGAGGTCTGCAGGGCCCTCGGTGTCACCTCACTCCGCGAAGTGCTGGGCGATCAGGATAGAAGTGCCGGCACTGTCCACTTCAGGCTATGGGTCGGCACTTTCTGTTTCCAGCTATGTTGGGGACACTGTCCTTTTCATCCTATAGTGACCCTGCCAAGAGGGCTAGCCTGGTTCTGCCCCTTTCCTGTAATGGTGCTGGAACTGTCCGTTTCATGCACGGTATCCATTGAGAAGTGCTGGCACTGTCCGTTTCAGGCTCGTGCCTGGCACTGTCCCTTGTGGTGATCTGGCCAGAAGTGCTGGTTCTGTCCTTTTAATGCTTAGGTGTCCATAGAGAAGTGCTGCATTCTCCTTTTAGGCACTATGGGTACTGTTCGGAAGTGTCACCACTCTCTATAAAGTGCTTTGAGAGCTCCATTTACCTCTTGGTCAAATGCTTTAGGACCTGTATGTACTGCCTATGAAATGTTACGAGATCTGCACGATTTATGTACGTACTGTCCGATGTGTGTATGCACTTCCCAGTGGAATGCTGTGTATGTAGTTTTTAGAATTCGGCACTGTCCTATGAAATTATCTGTGTGAGCGTGCATATATTATCCCATGAAACGTTTGGGGACTTTCAAATTTGTTTGGATCTGTTTGTACTGCCACATAAAGTGCTATTGATATGTTTGTACTGCCCCATTGATTGATTTTAGATCTGTTGGTGCTACTGCCCTGTGAAATGCCCAGGGATGTGTATGTACTGTCCCGTGGAATGCTGTTAGGTCTGTTGGTTCTACTGCCCCATGGAATGTTCCGGGACCTGTTTGCAGTGCCTATGGAATGTTCTGGGAATATGTGTGTGTACTGTCCTGTGAAATGTCCTGGGATCTGATGTTGCTGACCCAGGAACTGCTGTGGAGTCGGGTCGGATGTATTGATAATGTCCCATAAAGTGCCGTTGAGAAGTGCTGCTTGTGTCCCTGGTGATGCTCTTACATCTGCTCGTGTTTCCCCCATTCACCACACGTGCCGCAGATTTGCACAGATCGGTGCCATTCATACTGACCCTCCTGCTGAGAAGTGCTGGCGTGTCCCGTTAAAAGTACGCTAGGCGTGAAATGGGCAGTTCCTTTAAACGTGATACACCGTTCTTTTCAAAATATATATTTTTTATTGAGACTGAAGAGATAATAAAGAATACAATGGTTCAAAGAGATGTAACAAGTTAAGCAACACGGTTCTAGATGCGAAGTGCTGCTACTGTGCCATTGAAAGTGCTTGAAACGGTGAAGCGGGTGGTGTCCCTTCAAATGTGATGTAGCTATGGGTGTGAACTTCTATGACTGTCCCATTGGTGGGTTACAGTTTTTCGATGTGAATTGCAGGTACCCGGTAATTTGGCTGATTTATTCTTCCTAGGGTATTGGGTGAGTAACTGCTCTTGTAGCTGGTTTTATCACGTCACCGTTAACCCATTCAGAACAGTGTGGGTTTTGTTGGCCATCCAAGCTGGGAAGAGCCAATGCAGTTTCATGAAAGTGCCAGCTCTATCTGTAAAGTGTCGCTACTTCCTAAACTAATGCCGTACTGTTGGAAAGTGCTATGATCGCCCCACGTAAAGTGTCGTGGTCCTCTTTGTGAAGTGCTGCTAACAAGCACATTCGAGGCACTACATTTAGAGCCGTACTAAAAAAAATAGAAGTGCCTTGCCCCCACCTAGACTGTACCTCCCCAATAAAAGTGCTGGTATTAAGTCCTACTATTAGCTCTTTATGAAGCAGGGTTAGTGCTTCACTGCCGAGTTGAGCACCTCTAGGCACGTGGCTCAAGTGCGCTGAGCCTGTTCACCACCCGTACACTTATTTTTGATGTTGTCATTTCCCCGGTTACTATCGCTCCGTGCGTCATTGCATTAAAGTGCACCGTTACATTTGTAAATCAAATATAAAGAACCCAGTTAAAATAAATGGCTTAAAACGAGTCTTTTTTTGTAAGTAATTAGGTGCTTTCGATTTTGCCGAAACTAAAAAGCAGACTTATTTGGAGAATCAGTATATCAATATATCGATTTTAAAGTCGCATTGATTGTTTTAAAATTATTTTTTATGTTTTGTGTTTTTTTCTGCATGATCTTAGGGGTGAAACGTGAGCATTTTCCCAAACTTCCCTTTTTTTTCTTTTAACCCGAGATGTTAGTGTGGCAGGCTAGCGGCGTTAAGTGTGAGGGGCGCATTGTTGGCCGCTGGATAAAACAGAGGCCCTATCAGTCCACTCCGATAACCCTGTAGCAATAAACGGACTCCAAGCAAGGGGTGACCTTAGGGCTTGAACTTTGCCATCACATGACCAGCTTGTAAACTGACCTGCAGGGGTGAGGGTGGCCGCCCCAGCAGGCCAGGCCGGAGAGCGACGACTGGCAGCGGATACATGAGGCTGGGCACCAGACCGCTGCTGCCCGGCCTGTAGCGCTCGCTGGCCCTCACATGGCTTCGAAGCACACTCGGAGGGGCGTGAAATGGACCCATGGAGAGGTGAGCAACAGATTCATTCATAAAATGGTAGTGTGGGGTTTGAGGGCACCCCCCAAAATGGTACGAACGGTCCCCGATTAAATTTGCGAAAGTTGTGGCATGTGTCCACCCCCTTTACCTTCACTCTGTCGCTCATTTTGACGACTTCAGATGTTGCTCGTTTTACGGTTGTGATGCTTTTGAGGGCAATTACACGTTTTTTTTAAATTCTACATAAGAATTAGGGCTGCAGCCCACTAATTCGCGAGCCTGATTGAATTGGCAGCTGCGGGCAGTTTCTGATTTCAGGCACACGCGCTGTGTGCTCTGCGGCTCCTGCAATCGAAATTCCGTAATCCGCGCGGCCATCTGGAAAAGCTTTGTTTTGTAGTGTTAATTATTGACAGTATTGGTGGGGGTGGGGGGCAGCAGCCTCCGCCCTCCAGGGGCTAAAGCCGGGTCACCGATCCCTCCCTGCATACTGACCGTATTTGTGATTTAAATGCCACTGGGGCGACGGCGGAGCTGGCCCGGCCGGTTTGCGGCGCTGCCCCGGTGGCCGATGGCGGGCCAAGGAGGGGCAGATCGGCCGTTATTTTTGGGAGAGGCCGCTGCTCCGCCTGTGTTGTGGGCGCTGGCCCTGTGGCCAAGTTAAACCCACGACCCCGCCCCCACCCTGGCCGGGCAGCATTTGGTGCAGCATTTTCCATCAATGTCACTTCAATTGCACAAGGGGCGGGGCCAGCAGCATTTCTACAACTGCCGAGGCCTCTCATCCAACTCCATCCTCGCTGTGCGTTTGATTTAAAGATGAGATATCAGTTTACAGGGCCCCGAACTATCCAGCAGGCCACAATGTATGTGTCACATTTAATTTATTTATTTTGACCCTTTGGTATGGGCGATATTCACAGAAGTGTTTTTTCATTGGGCCAGGTTTGGGCTCAAATGTGGTTTTTTTCTATTGTTTGTTTTGGCCATCATGCCCCTTTCCTTAACATCAACGGTGTTCTTGCAGAGCGTTGAATGAATGAATGAATGAAAGCAAATTTATAACGCGCAAACTCAGCCCAATGGGCCTCAAGGCGCTGTGTGAGTGACTTTGGCATATTGGTCAAATCTTTAGGTCTACATCTAACAATGAAGGCTTTTTTCTTCTTTTTTGAGTTTTTTCAGTAGATCAGTTTGTCAGGTGTCTCTATGACGTGTATATGACGTCGACCCGGTCGTTGTGCTGCCAGGCCCCATTGGATGATTATCAGTGCCCTTTCTGCTGCGCGTCACATTTGCGCTGCAGATGAATTTGACCGCCTTTGCCACGGAGAAGGATGTATCGTTGCCAAAGAAGTGTTGGCCGCAATGGGGTTCTTCCTATGGGGATCTATAAAACCCATCAACTAATGGACAATTCCTGTGGCATTCTGACCTATAGAAAGAGCGGGCCATCCTTACATACCCCATAGGGGCCTACATCTGTAGCCGTGGGCACAAAGACATGTTAGGCCAGTCTTGGGCATGTCAGCTAGAGGACTTCATGGGGTCGCACCTTCTTGAAGGTTTGCAGATCACTAGCCA
The DNA here is from genome assembly GCF_964263255.1 of Lissotriton vulgaris. Lineage (NCBI taxonomy): Eukaryota > Metazoa > Chordata > Amphibia > Caudata > Salamandridae > Lissotriton > Lissotriton vulgaris. Next base: position 85,781,863 of record NC_141693.1, read on the forward strand.
TGAAAGGACAGATGCCCATTTAACAGATCAAATATATTTTGGGGAGTTTTGCCTGGGTAGTGTAATATCACTTCGATTGCCGACGGTGGGTCTTACTCAAGCCTTTACATTTCCCTTTGAAAGTAGAAAGACTCCCCTAGTTACACAGGTGGTATAGTCCTAAAGTTCTATAACCCAGTTAGGGGCCTATTCACAAAAACGTATTTTTCCCTGAATAGGTGTGATTTACCTCTAGAAATTCAGGAGTAATTAAGAATAAGCCGCAACCACTCCCAAAAAGCAGTCTTTGTGAATTATTCCCTCTATTCACAACTAATTAAGGGAATATGGGCATATACGGTTTTTGCCAATGATTTGCATATCATTTCTTTTTTTCTTTTCCTATATTTGCCAATTCCCCAGGAGTAGGGCTCAGACCCCTACATCAATTTCTATGTATATCTCTTCTCCCGAACCTTGAAGTCTGATTTGCTACTAATATAGAAACTGTGCAGAAGTAAACATGGCGAAAATGTTCTATTTTCCTTTTTTTATTGCTCCTGATGGAAATCTTTTTTCTTTTCCGTGTTGGAAAGTCTTTCCCTGTACTCTCTGAAAATATGGTCGACACATTCTGAGGCTTTCCTAAACTTTTTGCACTTACTCTAAGCATTTTCAGGGCTAAACTTGTGTTTGCAGGTAATGTGGCAAACGTCATTGAGAATGTTACTGAATACACACGTTCAGTACAATTTCGTGGTTTTCCATTCTTTGCTAGAAGCCACGCCCCTGGGACCATCCATTTCCTAGGCCTCTATTAAATTCAGCCAAATCGAAGATTTTCCCAATTGTGACATTTGTGGTAAAAAATCATCACGTCTAAGCCCTGTTTTTCAGGAATGTGTGATGTTAGTCCATGCATACATACTGTAGACTTATAGTTACAACTTATAGTCCCAGGGTTACATATGCACTTTATAGCTACCTTGTTATAAGCAGAGTTACAAGATAAAATGGATACTTTCGATTTGCAGTTAAGTAATTACTTAATATAGTTTGTGTTGCATACACACTTCCGTTTCATAGTTTCAGAGTTCCAGCTTAACATCCACACTGCAGTTTTGCGTTATATAGTTACATAGGTAATACAGTATTAGTGTGTAATAGACACTTCAGTTTCACATTTACTATATGCTCTACGTTTAGTTACTTACTTACATCATTTGTTATGTTCTAGTGTTTCATTTATAGTTACGAGTTATATCTCTAGTAACACTCCCGAGTTACATGATACTGCATTTTTACAGATTTACAATTACAGCTTTACGCTGTTAGTAGTGCTGCAGTGTAAAATATATATATGCCACACTTCCACAGTTGCTTACTTTTCTAGCTCATATACTTGCCTTGGCACATGGTTAGTGTAAATGCATAGGTTACAGAGTTGCTGTAGTTGTACAGTTTAGTATTACATAGTTACATACTTATGGGTGTGCAGTGATATATTAACTACTTTATTATTACATAGTCACATAGTAAGTGCCTATTATTGCTAGGTACTATGTCCAGTTGAACTTTTCTCCAGTTGTTGGATGATGCTCTTTGATCTACTGTATTATTCTTTAAAAGATCTTCAAATGAACTCTAATTGCACCATGAGCCACTTGTCTGCTATTTCTATTATTTTTAGTAAAAAAAAAAAAGCTGTATTGAACATCAGTGTCTTAATTTCCCAGATACTCATCTACCCTGGCCTTAGAACACTGGCACAGACAGGAAGAGCTACTGGATAGGGAGGCCATACTCTAGGACAAACGTTTACACTGCGAACAAGCATTGGCAAAGCCAATCGGTCTTACGTTTGCTTGCAACCGTTTGGCATTGCCAATGCTGGTTTTGCCATGGTGTTTGGAAAACGTTATTGTTTGGGAACTACCAAGTATATATATATATATATCCAAACTGCGTTTCCCCCAGGGATCCCAGATCACCCGGTCCAAAACCAACACGTTTCGTTAGCTCCCCACAACCGTGATCAAGTTAGTGGGGAGCTAACGAAATGTGTTGGTTTTGCACTGTGACTTATGCTGCAGAGGATCTGAAAATAAACTAACCTGTCTGATACAATCTAAGTGACTGGAGTGGCGGCTTCTTTGGTTTTGGACCGGGTGATCTGGGATCCCTGGGGGAAACGCAGTTTGGATATAGAGCGGTTTGGTTCCACCGCATGAAGCCACGCACTTGCAAGTAGCGCTAACTCGGAAGGAAACTTGAACCACTTCAGTGAATATATATATATATATATATATCCAAAGCTGCAGGTTGCTCTCAGGGTTGCGGTGGCCCGAGGGAGGTGGCGTGAACGCCGGCCGAGCAAGCCGGTAATCATGTAAATACAACGGTTCTAATGTCTAGTAACACGCTCTCAGAGTCCCGAAAAACACCACACGAATCAGCAGAGTCCAAGGGTGTTTATTAACACCTACTACATGTTTCGGCTTCCACGAGGCCTTGATCACGTGATTTTATATATATATATATATATATATATATATATATATAAAATCATAAATCTAAACCCAAACCGTTTTTAAGCTCTCTAAAGTCTTACATTGGCAGAATAGCCCCTGACACTCAAGGGAACTCCTTTGCATGTAGATGTGCTTTTTATGAAAGACAAAAATGCTGCCACTCACACTGAAGTTAACCAATGAGTGAAGTGCGCTGACACATTGCTCCATACAGTATGCTGTAGTGGGCAGAAGAACAATGTGACTGACACAGTAACAGACCAATGGATGAAGAGGGGCTGGCTGAAAGCCCCGATAAGTATGTATCATAAATATGTAATTTAGTAGAATCAAAAAGTCTTGGCCCCAGTTCTGCGGTCCAGCAAGTGTGCCTTTTCCCTTCCAACTCTGGACACAGTCACCGGTGTGAAGTGTAACATCCCTGTGCTTCACACAGATGGCAAACATTGAGTTTATAACTCACCAGGCCCCGCCCTCTGTGAATGTCTCTATCTCCATCCCCAACTAGACCTATACCGTGATATATGATGGCTTGTGTTATGGAAAGCCCATCCCAGGCTCTTCTGTGCACTATTTCACTTCACACCACTGAAGCTACATTGAGTATTTAGAGCTGTTATGCCTGTAACACACCTATCTAATGTGTGCTCTGTGTGTTGTGTGGCTCTTCAAACTGTTGTAGGGATGTCATTTTTTGCTCTTCGACAACTAAACACCCAAAACCTCTATATTTTCCCCCTCGTTTTTTTTCTGCTTTATTTCCCTTGTGCATCCAATACTCTAAAACTAGTCTTCACTGTCGCATTTACACTGCCGTAAACCTTGAACCCCTGGGAGCACACACTACAAACAGCCCTGCAAAGCAATATCTACACACAGGTGTTTCCCTAAAAGGTGCTTAACAATTCAAGTCGCCAGGCATAAAAACAGATGTTCAAATATGGGATGGGTCTCCACGCCGAATGGCTTCTGAAATAACTACTGCTTGATAAGCATCGTGTCTGTGTAATAAACAAACTTACATGAGTAGTGAAGCAACCCCTTTTATGATACAGAAAAGGCTGTTCTTTCCACCCCCTTGAAATTACATTTAAAGGCACAGCCCTGTTTATTGCTGCAGACAAAAGCCCTTCACTCACTATGTCAGATGGACGATATTTACATGATCTGTGCAAAATTCTCACCCCTTTAATGCCTGAATAGGTCAGCCACCGGGTGAAAGGTCACCAAACCAGTTTACCTCTGTAAAGTGGCTGCACTTCATGTGCACCACTTCCTCTAATGTAGTCAATTAGAAGTAGACACCTTTGTGTTGAATTGTGCAAATGATGCAGTATTTGGTCAACTATATGCAAAAGCAGAAAGTTGATAGTAACTCAGGAACCGTCTTGTACCACCCATGCTGCGAAAGAGTTGAATGTTTTCGTGAAACTTGTAAGATCGGTCTTCCTGCACCTTTGCAGTTAACAGAAAATCTCCCAAAACAGACAGAAGTTCCATCCGCACTTGGCTACCCTTTGCAGAGAGAAGCCTGGACGATGTCCCCGCGCCTCCATGTGCTTGACAATGTTTCACCAGAAATGGCGGTGGTTCAGCTGCTCGGTTTCGACTGACTGATCATCATTCTGTTTTGGGGAATAACCCTTCCCCCCCTCCCATCCCAGCGCACCATGGGTATCAGAGTTTCATAGACCGTGAGACGTGTGCTCTTGGCCTCCTCGCCATACCCCTGGCATGTTGGCGAGGTTAGATTTGTGGACCGAGACAATGTACCCCACTTCGGGGCTGGATTGCCAATGAGCACGCTGGGCTGGCTGCCACTCAGGGGTGCATTTCCACCCGTTTTCGTCCCCAAGATGGCGCTGTCCTGGGTGCTACAGCCACATCCGTTGAAGACTTCCATCTGTAGTGATGCAGTGGGCTACACTTTGCAGATTTTCCTCCAAGGTCTTCCCTGTGGGGGGATCCGCTGCAATGGCGGATGGAATACCCGCTGTCCAAAGGGTACGTCTGCCCCCGTTCTGTGAGGTAGCGAAGGGCGGCAGGGCTGACTTGAACACCCTTCGTTATTGGCAAATGGTGTCCTTTGTCCTGAGATCTAATGGTGGGCGCGTCCAGGGTGGACAGTAACGTTGCAGCATCCACGTCTCACGATCTTGAAGCGAGTGTCCGGGACCCGGATGTGAGGTGAATGATAAGGCGCCCCCCCCCCCCGGCCCTGCCACTGGAAAAGGGGACACCCTGTCTGTTCCACACACAAACATCTGAGTGCAGCCACATGGCAATCCTGGAAGCCCTGCTGTGCCCTGGTGAGGGGCTCGCAGATTGGGGAAGAGCCTTCCTCCCGCATGGGTCCTTTACCCCTTCTCTGGCCCTGTGCTCTACTCTGTCCTGGCCCCCCTTTCCTCCACTTATGCGACCCTTTAGCCAGAGGGCTGCATAGAGCTCTGTCCAGGCAACCCACGAAACCTATTGCTTCTCTGCATGTATTAATACACGTGTATGTTATCTGAATTGCTTGTCTATACATTACTGCATGCATGTATGCGAGGCCTCACAGGTTTGAGATTGCTCATTAAGCTAATGACCATGAGTGGAGGCCCCCCTCTAGCGAGTGGAGGCCCCCTCTTGCAAATGGAGGCACCCCTCTTGCGGGTGGAGGAACCCCTCTTGCGAATGGAGGCACCCCTCTTGCGAATGGAGGCACCCCTCTTGCGGGTGGAGGCACCCCTCTTGCGCGTGGAGGCACCCCTCTTGCGCGTGGAGGCACCCCTCTGGCGCGTGGAGGCACCCCTCTGGCGCGTGGAGGCACCCCTCTGGCGCGTGGAGGCACCCCTCTGGCGGGTGGAGGCACCCCTCTGGCGGGTGGAGGCACCCCTCTAGAGAGTGGAGGCACCCCTCTGGCGAGTGGAGGCACCCCTCTGGCGAGTGGAGGCACCCCTCTGGCGAGTGGAGGCACCCCTCTGGCGAGTGGAGGCACCCCTCTAGAGAGTGGAGGCACCCCTCTTGCTGAATAGGGGCACAGAAGGAGTGGTGTACCTGCTGCTGAGGTAGAAAGGAGGCAGTGGACCGCGGTTTATGAAGACTGTGTTAGAACATGATCTCAGCAGGACTTTGTCCAGGGAGGACAGCACATTGCCCTGCAGATAGTGCAACATGACACTTGTCTTAGTGCTCAGAGGGGCGGTGGGAGGATGGTGGTGGAGCTAGAAGCGAAATGAGGGTGATATTACACAGTCTGTTCCATCAGTCGGATGGATGGATGGGTTGCTGGATGGATGCGGATGGGTGAGTGGACTGATCAATAGGTGAATGAATTGGCTCATGTATGGATGGTTGGAGGACTGGGTGGACTGATCAATTGATAATTGGTAGTGACGATTGTCATTTTCTTGGTCCCATTATCATACGCGGGCTATCCATTTCATATTGTTGCACACAGAAAACATTTCTATTAGACGTCCTTTTAGTCAGTGTGAGTATATGTGAATATCCAGTGATCACTGAAAGGTTACACACATCTTTATGAAGACTTCTCGCAGCCCAATCTGTAGACCAACACCTATAGCTCCTCCATGCTTTTGATGCAGGTAGAATATGTTTACTGACGTGTGTGTACTGACTGTATTTTTCGTCGCCATGCAGTGCTCTGTAAGATCAATCCTGTCAACATTGTGGCTTGTACAAGGGTGGATATATCTAATCTTTTGAATTTTATGTCTACAGGTCAGTCTCAAAGCTGCCAGACTGCCCAAGTGTGGGAACCTGACTTCAGGGAAAGTAAAACAGGTGAGGCCAATAGCCCCAGTTTGATGCACTTTATATATTTTATTCAGACCAGAGTTCATGAGCTGTGATTTGGTCCTAGTGCGGCCAATGTAAAACAAATACAGCTTCCTGCATTTACAATTCTGTACTCAAACGATATCTTGTTTTAAATAATTTAATGTAATAATAATACTTATCATTATTATGATTGCCATTTGTATAGCGCTGCTGTTGCTTAGAAAGGCGTCCTGGCGCGGCACCATTACTGTTCCAAGCCGAACCAGCCGACTAACAGATATAGAGGCGGCCTTAGCTGTCCTCCTAAAGCAAGTCAAGTCAGAGATGGAGCGAAGAGAGGGGGGATTGCTCTTCCACAGACTGGAAGCTTGGACGGAGAACGCTCTGCCCCGGTCCGCCATTGGTGAATTTGGGCTTTATGAGCAGATTGGCTTCTGGGATGGAGCAGGCAATGGGCGCTGGAATTGGTCCTACTTGATGGATAGATCTATGCACTATGCACAGAGTATTGAAAAGGATTCGTTTAGACAAAGGGAGTCGATGAAAGTTGTCTGGAGTGGCAGTAGCCAACGAATGACGAAGGAGGGCTAGGGCCAATCGAACTGCGGAAGTCTGTATTCTGTACAGGCGGTAGGGATGGTCAGACTACAGGACTAGTCGGATCACTCAAGATTGCTGCTTGAATTCGTAGAGGACAGTGGTATGGTGAAAGAAGACGCTATATCTTTCACCATGTTTACGAAAAAGAAAAGCAGGGAGACGCCAGCTTATCAACATGGAGTTGAAGAAAGATCATTATCAAATTAAAAACCTAGATTTCAAATGGCATATAAAAAAGAAAAAATTGTAGGGGTAGCTCAGAAGTTGTAGGGAGTGGTCGATGTATCTTACTTCTGGAACAGCAAAGGAACTTTGTCTGACCGCCGTTAAACTTAAGGGTATTGTGCATGGACATTTGGGAGTAGTCGGGGTCGCAGGTCCTCCTGGCACTTCGTTTGCTACCCCTGGCCTCAGAGGGAGCAAAATCTTTGCCACGTCTGAGGACGGGGATCTCAAAGAAAGTGACAGGAGTACAGGGAGCAACTGGTAGAGGTCACTCGAGCAACCCCGGACAACTCCCAAATGACGACCATGGCATTGTGAGTCAACCAGTTGGTCATTTTGCTCACACAATGATCAAAATGTTCATAGGATACTGTCACCGATTGATCCACTGAGGCGATAAGTTGGGTGCCATCCGCATAATTTAGAAAATTGACACCCGTGTCACGGATCAGCTGGGTTAACTTTCTTAGTTAAAATGTTGATGAAAGTCGGGCTTAATGAGGGTCCCCTGGACGGATGCCTGGACGGACGGGCCTCAACTCAGATTGGAAAGGAGGAAGGTGGATTTCTTGAGCTCTGATCCGAATTGGCAGTGCCATCATTCATGATTAATTCTAATCTTGAAATCAATAAATAGTTTCCAAATACAATGGCTTTTCAATAAAACTTGTTAAAAACTACCCAAATAAAATAAAAAACACAAATAGGAAAAATATTTTCTCCCAGGGTCCTCCCCTTGGCATTTAGGTTTTGCAGGTCAACCCAGATGATGCGCACCAAGCAAGGTGGAGGGGAATGCCAATTGTAGCCCAACATCCCCTGTCCTAAGGATCCTCACAGGATTTCTGTTGGCGTCACCTGAATGAAAACCTCTGGATGAGAGAGAGGTGGGGAGGCTTGCAATGGGATAGACTCTCACGCCAACATGTGGAAGGCCAGGAAGGAGAATGGTGACAGGTGGGGAGGCTTTCAATGGGATAAGTCTCTTAAGCCAAGAGGAGGAAGGCTTGTGAGGCTTGCAGTGAGGTAGACTTCAACAGACGAGAAGCCGATATGGACAAGAATGTGAGGTGGGGAGGCTTTCAATGAGATGCCTCTCAGGCCAACAGGTGGAAGGCTTGGGATGCTTCATGCCGACCAACGAGATGCTGATATGGAAATGAATGAGAGGTGGGAGGCTTTCATTGAGATTCCTCTCATGCCAATAGGTGGAAGGCTTGGGATGCTTCATGCCGACCAACGAGATGCTGATAAGGACAAGAATGAGAGGTGGGAGGCTTTCAGTGAGATGACCTCTCATGCCAACAGGTGAGACCTGGAAGGATAATGGTGAGAGGTGCAGAGACTTGGAAAGAGATAGACGTTCATGTCGACAGGTGGAAGGCCTGGAGGTATCAGGGTGAGATGTGGGGAAACTTGCAATGAGAGGCTTTTCTGCCAACTGATGAAGTACCTGGAGGACTAGGGTGAGAGGTAGGGAGGCTTGCAATGAGATAGGTTCTCATGCCAACAGGTGGGAGGCCTGGAAGGCTTGCAGTGATATAGACTCTCATGCCAACAGGCAAAAGGCCTGGGAGGCCTGCAGTGAGATAATCTCTTATGCCAACAGGCGGAACGCCAGGCGGGATATGGGTGAGAATTTGTGAGGCTTGGAATGAGGTAGACATGCCAACATGCACCTCTGAAACATCCCTTAGGGTCCCAGGAAGGATTCTGAGGGATGGATGGAATAGGTTAGAGTGGAGTTTGCCTGTAGAACAGCCTGTGCTTCCTCCACAGTCTTCTCTTTCCACCTTCTGCAGTCCCCGCCTCCAGGGGGTTTCTATGGAATTCACACATCTGCATTCCTTAAATTAAGATAGCTGAACACGGTGTATCTCCTGTATGTGTCATTGTATTCCATAGATGTTCTATTCTGGCAAGCAACCGAGGCCAACATGTTGGCAATATGTGACACACCATTGGCGGTACCAACCAGGAGGTAAATATCAGCTGGATAGATGCTTGCAGCAAAGACGGAAGTCCTTGGTCCCCCGAATTTTGGAACTGAACTCTAGGTCCTAACCTTTGTCAAACGCAGATATAGCCCATGTTTTTAGGTTAATGTGCTGACTAGGAGTTTGTAGGACTTGACCTGAATCAGTTGCAGTCCGGTTCTCGGACCTGCCAACTTGTCAAATATTTGCAGAGGGGGGTGGGGCCTTTGAGAGGGCGGGGACTGGCGCTCAGAGCCAACCAAGAGGCACTCTGCCCCTCACAAGCTCCCCCAACCCCTCCAAAAAAACAACAACAAAAAACAAGGCTCATCAAGGCTGTCGCCAGTGCCCTGGCATGTTTTCACATGTTTTACAGATATCTCCTCTTAACCCCTTGCATGCTGCCGGGATTCTGCGCCTGTGCGGCAAAATCGCGAGTGGGCTGGTTTATGACGGCCCCCAGCCGTCATCAGCACACGAGTGCCGTAGAGCATGACGGATGGGGGCCGTCATCAGCATGAAAGGGGTTAAAGCTTCCAAAAATGAGCTGAAATCCGTTATTTACAGTGGTTTTCAGCTAGTTTTCCCTGCCACCGTGTGATTTTGGCTCCTCCCTGTGAGACGGTGTGAAGGGGGCCGAAATTGCGTGACACACGGTGCCACCTTGTGAGTTGGCAGGTCTGGGTTCTTCAATGCAGGCGGGTCAGGATCCGAAGGCCAGGGTGATAAGTCGCCATCCTTTGAAAGGTGCAGGCCTGCTATCGCCCAGAATCCGTCTTCGTGGTTCCTGTTTTTTTTGTCTTCTGATATTGAACAAGGCTCACACCTAACAATTTAATCAAAATTCGGTTTTGTTTCCAAACAGCTATCCTGAGGCATGGATCAGATTTTAAATTCTGCTCCTGGAACCCTTACAATGTTTGAGCTTTATTCATGCCTTTAGAGTTTTACTCACAGGTGATATTTCCATAAGACACGGTTTAGGGAGAGCCATCTTGAAATCCCACCGCCTCTCAACCAAATGTGCACACTGCCAATGACAGTGCAGCACCACGCTCCTGAAACCAGGCCGGTTTGCATCCACCCTCCCTGGTGAAACATTTCCTGAGAGAGCATTTCTCTGTAAAATGCGGTGGCCTTGATTACATGCGAGGGGTGATGCGCGCCTGCTTTCAAATGGCTGTTCAGGTGCATGATCTTTCTTTGACAGTGTCTGAGCCCAACCTGTGATTCTGCTAGAGTTATCAGAGAGGGGGTGCTGCCATCAATGTTACATGACTGAAGTCCTAGAGATTGTGTCAAATCCAACCTTATCCAATGAACAAGTAGAGTAAACGAGCCCCGCCCATTCAGCTGGAGAGTGGTGTGGGTGTGGCATGTGGCTGGTGGTGCATTTAGGAGCACACTGTTGCAAATATATTTCTAAAGCATCGTGTGGTAGCGCACTGCAATTTACATGCACCACATTTTCCATTGAAATGGCCACAAAAGTCGCACTGACCTGTATTTTCACTGATGAAACTATAGAGCGCACAAATGATAGGTTTCAGCAAATATATATCATGTGCTCATCACCTAGTAAAGTGTCTGGATTTAGTTTGTTTACACTTCAGAAATAGAAAAAGATGCTTCATTGGTGCTTTCCCAACTGCTACGCTTTGAATTATTTGTACCGTTCATTTACAGGTATTTAAATATTAGATAAAACGCAACATCCTACAGCCATTCCTTTCACACTCCCTTGTACCCCTGCAAGACTATTAGCTCACTTTACAAAATCCTGTAACTTTAGAGAAAAAGAGAGGTAAACACCAATCTCCACGTTAAAGCAAGAAGCAGCAGTCTGTTAGGGGGCACAGCCTGATATTTGACCTCGGTCTTCGCGGCACAGCAAATTTTTTTTTTGTATTGTATTGTAATTGCATTTATAAAGCGCTTACTACCCCTGATGAGGCGTTGAATCGCTTTTTCAGCGAGAGTCACGCTATTCCGGAACCCATAAAGGATTACTGGTGAATTAGTATACTGAAATATGAAAGTAATTTGAGCGGTGGATACCTCAAGCTGTTACTTGGATTGAGAAGTGTAGTGGAGGGAAAAGGTTTGCATTTATATAATACTTGCTAGCCCTGATGAGGCGTTGAATCGCTTTTTCAGCGAGAAGCACGCTACTCCGGAACCCATAAAGGATTACTGGTGAATTAGTATACTGAAATATGAAAGTAATTTGAGCGGTGGATACCTCAAGCGGTTATTTGGATTGAGAAGGATAGTGGAGGGAAAAGGTTTGCATTTATATAATACTTGCTACCCCTGATGAGGCGTTGAATCGCTTTTTCAGCGGGAAGCACGCTACTCCGGAACCCATAAAGGATTACTGGTGAATTAGTATACTGAAATATGAAAGTAATTTGAGCGGTGGATACCTCAGGCTGTTATTTGGATTGAGAAGGACAGTGGAGGGAAAAGGTTTGCATTTATATAATACTTGCTAGCCCTGATGAGGCGTTGAATCACTTTTTCAGTGAGAAGCACGCTACTCCGGAACCCATAAAGGATTACTGGTGAATTAGTATACTGAAATATGAAAGTAATTTGAGCGGTGGATACCTCAGGCTGTTATTTGGATTGAGAAGGACAGTGGAGGGAAAAGGTTTGCATTTATATAATACTTGCTAGCCCTGATGAGGCGTTGAATCACTTTTTCAGCGAGAAGCACGCTACTCCGGAACCCATAAAGGATTACTGGTGAATTAGTATACTAAAATATGAAAGTAATTTGAGCGGTGGATACCTAAAGCGGTTATTTGGATTGAGAAGGATAGTGGAGGGAAATGGTTTGCATTTATATAATACTTGCTACCCCTGATGTGGCGTTGAATCGCTTTTTCAGCGAGAAGCACGCTACTCCGGAACCCATAAAGGATTACTGGTGAATTAGTATACTGAAATATGAAAGTAATTTGAGCGGTGGATACCTCAGGCTGTTATTTGGATTGAGAAGGACAGTGGAGGGAAAAGGTTTGCATTTATATAATACTTGCTAGCCCTGATGAGGCGTTGAATCACTTTTTCAGCGAGAAGCACGCTACTCCGGAACCCATAAAGGATTACTGGTGAATTAGTATACTAAAATATGAAAGTAATTTGAGCGGTGGATACCTAAAGCGGTTATTTGGATTGAGAAGGATAGTGGAGGGAAATGGTTTGCATTTATATAATACTTGCTACCCCTGATGTGGCGTTGAATCGCTTTTTCAGCGAGAAGCACGCTACTCCGGAACCCATAAAGGATTACTGGTAAATTAGTATACTGAAATATGAAAGTAATTTGAGCGGTGGATACCTCAAGCGGTTATTTGGATTGGGAAGGATAGTGGAGGGACAAGGTTTGCATTTATATAATACTTGCTAGCCCTGATGAGGTGTTGAAGAGCTTTTCAGCGAGTAGCACGCTACTCCAGAACTCAAACAGGATGTGACAAAATCAAAACAACATTTCCAGGCATATGTAATGCTGATTTTCCTTGTGAACAACAGCATAATTATTTTCGGTCTGCTGAAGCACCCGCCTCCTCTACATCCGGCGCCTATGGCCCCAATATACTCCCACTCTCGGATAGGTTCCTGCTCTCGCTATTTTCTGCACCCCCAACCTAGCAAGGCTCTTTTGGGGTGACACTTGCAATGCCAGTGTAGGCTATAATTTCCGGGAGCTGGCTAGCGAGAAATAGCAGAGGTCTCATCTTTGCTCACGAACGGACCCCCTTCACGCTAACAGAATAGGACATTTTAGCTACATTGCAGTGGCTGCCATCTTTTGATGGGTGAGGGGGGAGTTTGAGAGGGGCGGGTGGGGACCTACCAGGGGGTGATGTTGGGGGGTCTCAAAGCTTTAAGATTAATTCAGAACCTCCCACCACTAACCGTGAAAGGATTGAAGTAGGTATTTTGTTCGTTCATTCTGCATTTTATAAAGCACATCTTTTGATTTTTTCCCACCCTCCACTATTTAATTTAAATAATTTAAAATTGTATTTTGTCTTCTTACTCATTATAGATCTGTGCAGTGTGCAAACTGTCACGAATTCGCCTTTACTGTAATTGTATTTGCCGGAAGACTGCTAAAAATACCTTTTCGAGCCCTTTTCTATTTAAATGAATCCTTGCCACAGCTGGGCACACGAATGTTTTTGTTTTAGCTCACAGAGGGTTAATTCCATTCAGCCTTTCATCATCTCGCGGGCCTGATCCTCCTCGCAGCAGCGCAATCTGGCCTTTCAACATGTCAGTCACTGGGCAGGAAGTCTTACTTCAGAATGGGGGCTGGGCCAGGGGGTGGGGGAGGGGGTTTGAAAGGCTCTGTACGGATCAATAGCTGCAGAACCACCCGGGGCCATTGTGTCCGCCCGGGGTACTGTAGATGGCATCTCGGTGTGATTACATGTTGATGCTCTGCAGCACGAATACTTGTCAGAGTGACGAGTCCATTCACTGCTCCTGCTAGCCCCCTCAGCTAATTTGTGGCCTCGAGATGGCCAGGCGCTCGCCACATCCCTCCAACGCAGCAAGTCAAGGATAATGGGGTTTCACCTAATCCTGAATTAATCTAAAGGGTATTTGCTTGCCGTGGCTACTGTAATCTCTGATTGACGCTGGTGCAACGTTTATTCTTACAAATCCAGGCTACATAAAGCCCCATAAAACAATTTAAAAAAATCTGTTGCCACATGAGAGTTTAGGGCTCCCAGTTCTCGTGTCAGGAAAGTAGGGCTTCCTTAGAATTCAAGTAACACATGTGTTGACCTCCCCCCCCCCCTCCCCTAACAGCTGTTATTGACTCTTGTAACATAAACAAAGTAAGGCAAATACCAGAGACAGGACTGGACCCCACCCCCGATTTAGTGTAAACCAAAAAGCCGAATAAAGCCCTGTGTGTAGATATTGTCGCTCATATTTCAACGTCAGACACGTTTCTGATTTGTAAACAACATTTTCTAAAATTCTATTACATTTTTTTGCCCGACATTGATTTGACTTGACGTGTGACCTTTCCGCATTTGGCTACTATTTAGGCGCCCTGCTGTTTTTTTCTGATGTGGCAAACAAGCCCGTAGTTGAAGTTATTTCTTAATAAAACGCCTTTGAGCATATTGTCCATTGCTTAATTTGTGGCGGTGGTGGGCACCAGCACTTGTTTCTGGAGACTGGTTCTTGTTTTCCATCATCAGACTTTGACCCACAACGAAAGGGGGGAACAAGCAAACGAGGCAGAAAAGGGGCAATGAAGGAGAAAAAGAAAGATGGGAAGATGGTGACAAAAGGGAGAGAGTGGGAATGAGAGAGAATCAGTGAGATAAAGAGATTGGAAGTGTAGTGCGGTGTAAGAGAGAGGCATGAGGGGGATCAAAACTAGGCAGCCTTGGCATTAGGCATCCATGCCATGTGCCACCAGGTGTGGCAGACTCCTAAGAAATATTTCAGGCCCCTGCATTTATTTATGGATTATATTTATTTGTACACATCAAGCACTGTAATGTCTGTGTGTAGGGAAAGTGAGTGATATAGAATTTGGGAGGTTGGTTCTTCAGATAAGAAGGGATTCCCTCCGCTTTATCGAGCTCCTTGGCTGGGCATGAAAGATGCCACCATTTTTGAACAGTAAATAAAAAATCAAAAATGTGCCCACTTATTCCATAGGAGAGTGCATGTAGTGACACAAGCCCGTGCATACGTCCTCATACATGTGTGAGCCTAGGAAATGGCCTCACCATCATGCCTCTTTGTTTTTGCTCTTATTTTTACGATGCTGCACAGCAACGGAAAAAAGCACTGGCAAAATCAATAGGTCAGACTGTTGTCTTTTGCCTGATATTTGTAACGCTTTCAATTTAACACTGCTTCTTTTTTTAATCCTTATCTTATCAGAGATGATGTGTACATTTTTAGGACATTACCAACCAATGTATTTGTGGATATGTTCTTTTTAATGCTTTTTTATGTGCTTTTAAGATTGTCTGATATAGCACTCGAATAAAGCTTTATTTGACTTTCTCGCAACTTATTTTGGAAACCCCTTTCATACAAGTAGCATTTGCTTTGCCTACACACGTGGATGAGGTAAAACCCGTTTCTCCTCGGATAGTACAATCTTGTGTTTCACGGCACTTTTTGGTGAGAAATGGGCTCTTGTGAGTCCACAGAGCAGCACCAGTGCTCAAAACCTTAAAGTAAGGCCTTTCGCCAACTTTATACTTCCAAGCAAAGGAAACTGTAGTGAGCAGGAGGGTTGTGAATCCTCACAAGGCATTTAATTCAACGTGTAAAGAGGTTTATAACCCCTTTGAGAAGCTTTAAATCCGGCTTTGCGTTGGTAAACCCTTTACCAAACGTCTTCCTTAGCTGTGGCCAGAAAATATATTTGTTTTTAGAGCAGGCCCCAGATTTTGGTACATATCTTTAATCTCTATGTCCTCCAATAATGAAACCACCTTGTCTTGAAAATGTTAAATTTGATCAACCTTTCTCCAATTAAGAAACGGTATTGATGAAAAACATAAATTCCATTTTTTTCTCGTTTTTTTTTTTTTTTTTTTTAACCCCTTCATCGGAGGGAACGACCCTCGCTGGGCCGGCTCCCGTCCTGTAAATCAAGGCAGCGCCCTGGCAGAGTTTACATTGTATTAAAATGTGCTATGAAACCTGCCGTGACCTTTGAAAACAATGCCCCCTTTAATGTGCCTCGGGGGAGGCTTTAATGAGGGGAGGCCATAAAATTCTCCAGAGTTCAAGATGCGGTTGCGACTTTGCGGGCTCTTTGTCATTTTCACACACAGGCTGGCGCTGCAACTGTGTGTGACTGAGATGGATGACAATGGCACAGGAACAAAGCTGCCACAGCGCCCATTTGGTGCTGGCATCTGGGCGGGGCCAGGGCTTCACCCTGTGGAGGGCTCTGTTTGATAACATCACTTTAGGGCAGGTAACAGAGCGGGGAAACGCACAACACTTGCAGGATTCTGGGAGAGGTTCGCGGAGAATTGACCTCTTTTGTAAAATACTCACGGGCACTGCCCCGGTCAATTCACTCACCTTTGGTAACATTTTGTTTAGTGAATAGCATTTTTTTTGTTTTTTTTGCAGACGCGTAGGGTATTTCTCGTACAAACGTCACCTTTATGACTTTTGGGAGTGTTTTGTGCTTCCGTTTTTGTGTTGTCACTTGAAAGGAATAGCCAAGCAGGGAGAAAGTCCTGTATGAAGTGCTGACGACTGACCATTGCTACTCCGTTCTAAAAATAACAACCCCGAGCAGGGTGTGTACCTGTGTATCATGAAATCTAGAAAACCCACTAATTACGAATAGGTCAAGTACCTGGAACTCTGCTCGGGTGTAGAAACGTTGCACACCAGCTGTATTGTTTTACGTTATCCTACAAGGGGATTCCTGCCACTGGCCTGGCCAAGTTTCTCAAGTTGAGGTTGGCACCTTCTCGCCTTCGTTTCCGTGACCCTACTGCGGCCCAGAGCCTGGTGGTGCTTGTACGAAGTAGTAGGTAGAGCGAGGATCATTTCTTGTTTATCATTAGACGTTTTGTAAGTTTGTTTGGGACGGTGTAGAGAAATTCATGGCAAATCAGTGTCCAGTGCAGTGGGCTTGACGCGGCTTCCAAGTTGCGTGGAGTGTCTTCCACTGAAGGCCGCAATATCCACGAGTGGCTTGTATTATTTTCTTGTGGCCGGAGTAGTTTAGTCTTAGGTCTCAAGAGCTTGGCCCTGGAAGCATGTTGTAGGCATCAGCCACATGACATCTGGCCCCACTTCCTGGTTGTCTATGGGGGGTGCTTCCAAGCAGTGGCTAAGGTGGGTTGCTACTGCCGGAGCAAGGCAAGCATTGCGCCCCCTAACCCATGCACCGTGAGTGAATCCTCAATGCTATGTCGAAATCGAAGAAAGGTACGAGCACAATTTTTTTCTCTTTTAAAATGTTGCGCCCCTAAGTGTTTTGCGCCCCGGGCAACCGCCCCTGCGGCCCTGCCCACGCTGCGCCACTGCTTGCACGTTGAACGGTAGACGTCAATAGAAATGCTGCGGTTGCGCGTGCCAGCCACGCAGAGGCCTGGGATTTCACAATCCCGCATCTTCTCAGTATGTAAATCTACTGAAATTTCAAGGTTAAAGGGATGGAGCCGGGCAATCCCAGCGCGAGGCTGCTTTACATATGTTGAAAAGCCCAGGGTACATATAGAGGTCATGGCTAACCCTAACATGCCCCCCCCCCCCCCCCCACCCCTGATGCCGAGGCTCCCACGCAGGCAACCCGCATTAATGAGGGGTGAGAAACAGCAGAGGTCAGGAGTTGGCGAACCGGTAGGGCCCCCGTGGCCTCTGCACGGAGGTCAGGCTGAATTCCTTTTGGTTTTTTTTTAACCGGCAAACACAGTCTTCACTATTTTGTTTGCTAAAAATAAGGAATCTAATTGGCTTTCAGCTGGTTGTTTGACTTCAAATAAAAGGGAGCACCATGGGCGGAGCTTAGCATCGCGAGAGCAGTCCTACCGCGGGCCTTGCGAAGGAGCAGTTCTTATATTTGTGGGTTTTCCGCTTCTGCTTTCTTTTGATTGGTAGGGGTTGCAATCGCAACAGAAAGTCCCAGCGCAGGACCTGAAAGAAGTAGTTGCCAGTTTGGCAATGTAAGACTGTTTTAGGCAGCCACACTGACTGGGTTAAGAGGTCAAACACAGACAGTGCTGCTGATTAAAATAAGATAAAAAACAAACAAACAAAAACAAAAATTGAAACCTCCATTTAGTGACATTGCTTGGGTAGGGCGGCGTGTATTATTTCCTTGTCAATTTAGGCAATGTTTACGGTTTGTTTTATTCCAGTCACATCCATCCGGACGATCTTGGTACCAAATGTGTTTTTTTTAAACCATTTTGTGAGCGGCCTGGCACATGCTGTTGACGACGGGTTCTTTGACTGGAGGGCTCTTGTCCCTTAAATGTCCTTTTCAGCGGCTTCTCAGGCCGTGTCACAAGGGCGCGTAATCCTTCACACTTTGTGACACCCCCGATTTGTCCTTGCACTTTGGCAGAGATGTGTTAATCTTTTTTTTTTTTTTAACTCAGTATGCGAATAATCCGGCAGTTTTTTTTGTTTTTTTTTTTGGGGTGGGTTTCGCTTGTGCCCGGAGCCTGTCAGCGGTGCATGCCCGGTGGCACGGCTGCTCTTTAAAGGTCTTGGGAGTTCAGCTATTCCTTGTAACCATGGCACCACTACATCTGTTAAAGGATTTATGGCTTGGTTGATAGGGAAGAAAGGGGCGGGGCGCTGGGGGAGGGGCTGGCCCCATAAACCCAGATCCAGGGATTGAGATAGGACAGGGGCGCTCCACTAAACCCTAAACCCTCCGCCCTATCAGATAAACGGGGCGAGGATTAGGCGCGGCCGCACTACAAAGTGCTCCGGGTGGCTCCCTTTCTGGGGGCGAGATGGGGGGGCAGATTATGAAGCTGTTACACTGAAGGCTGCCGCCCCCCATCCCCCGGGGCCTGTCCTCGTGAAGTGGGCCTGAGCGAGGCTCGCGCTTGGGCTCGAGTTTGTACCATTTCCAGCATCTCATGGGGGGAGAACGAAACTGGATTAGCAATGGAAGCCACGAACACCTGTCTTTTAGGGAGATATGGCGATGGGGGAGGGGGTGGAGAGGAATACCAAACATAACTGTACCCCACAGACTTAATTTTTTTAACTAAGCCGAGTGACCTCGGTGTACAGCGCTGGGTGGGGTCAGTCATATCTCCCAAACAGCCTTGGTCCAGCCCGGGAAAAGCCACAGTGAATGTCCACTCCCGTCTCCAAAGGGCAAGGCGAGGTTACCGTGTTTTGTGTGTTTTTGGTTTGGGCAAAGGATTCTGGGGAGACAGATTCGTGGATAAATGAATAGGTGAGAGCCAAGTCTCAGAAATTTCATTTTTTAAAAAACTTTTTTACTTTAAATCTTCTCCACCCCATATAGTTGTCCCCTCAATACCGGTTTCATGTGGCGGATTCTTCAATGTAATGTGTTGTTGTGTATACACCACTTGCGGCTCTTGATCAATGCTAATACGTCAGGTGAATATATAATGACATATCGATATGACTCACCCCTAAACAATATGTAATGCTCCCAAAATCAATATCCACAGACCCCCAAAATCAATATCCACAGACCGCTTTGGATTGATCAATGCAAATCCAAGAAATGTAAAGATTTGGAAAGTGCTTCCAAAATCATTATAGAAATACACACTACAAATATTCTTAAGAGAGAGAAGCAATATGTTGCATGTGGGGTATGGCTGGGAGCACAAGGTGAGGCAGGGTAAGGCCAGCAGCACAATGTGCTACGATCAACTTGTGGCGTCCGCAGTCTTCAAAATTAAAAAGCGCGCATGAATCCCATAACAAAATGTTGCTTTCACAAAGTGCCGCCATAAGCACAAATGTCTCTATGGACTTGAGATTCAAAGTAGTACTAGGTGGAACCCTTGGGATTTTGCTCTGTTGAATACCGTGGAGTTGCATAATTACGCAGAGTTCCGCCAATGGGCGGAAAATATGAGCCTCGCGCTGTAATTTAGCAGCAATAGTGCGGAAAACAATGAAAAATAAGCGCGAACAGCATCATGCGCTGCACACTTGTGGAGTGGTGTGGCTCGCTGGTTAGAGACGGCAGACCCATAAATAGAGGACTGCCCGGGACCAGGGTTCAATTCCCGATGTGGCAGTGGACCAGGGTCAAAACGGACTCGATAATTCTCGCCTCGGTGCCTACTCTAACCAGGGATCACACTTGGCAACTCTGGGCATTAAGCTTCTCTCATCTCTACAATGGCCCCCCGCAGACGCCGGGGATGCCTGGTTTCACCTTGGAGATACCCAGAAGGGACCATCTCACAGGGAATACCAGGACGGGTTCCCCAGCGGTCTTCAGTGCCAGGATACTCCATGGAGTCGCAGTGCGCTTTACAAGTACACCCACATTTACATTTACATTTACAAGAGCTCGCGGACATTCAAGTTGATTTTGCTGCCACCCGAGGAGAAAATCTACTTGAGCAGCAGGAAATCTACTCGAGAAGCAGCGCTCAGACCACGACTGCTTGCATTAGAAAACCGCCTATGGGGGATGCCAAAACCTCACTTGCGCTCACCAGCTCACACTTCTGGAGCCTTGCAGGATAAAAAAATTGACCATGTGGCGATTGGCAAACTTTTGGCAGAAATCTTCGTTACAAGAGTAATGCAGGGTCGCCAAATGCAGCCAATTCCACGCCCTAATTCAAAACCCGTGCAAAGTGTTCTCTTTGAGGGTGATGGAATCAGAGACTTCGATTGGATTGTCCACGCTCTCTGCATGCTTTAGTGGGATTCTGTTGAGAACTAAGTGGATGCAGTTCTACTCAGTAATGAAAAGTAGAAACATCCTTTTTAACCCTGGACGGATTTAAATTGTTATAGATTAAAAAGTACAAGTGCACTGCTAAACTTTGGGTCTGGTTGATATCAAACCACTAGATTGTCTTGTTGCTGTGCTGTGGCAATGTTGATGGTAGAGACTGTTTGTACAGTGTTGTGGCAATATTGACAGTAGAGATTTTGAGTGCAGTGTTGTGGCATTGTTAATGGTACAGATTATTTAATGTGTGTAGTATTTTCACAATTGTCCAGTGTAAGTAGTATTGTTGCAGTGTTGATGGTAGAGGCTATCCTACGTTTAACATTCTTGTAGTGTTGAAACCGAAGCTATATATTAATTTGTTTTATAGAGCCCTCTATATCACACTCCTCCCAATTCAAAGTGCTGTAAACAACAATAGTTTCATTAATCTAAAGCTACCATAATTTGTTGATTTACAAGGAATGGAAGGCTGAGTCGGCCATGCTGCGATTCAGTCTTGTGAGCCTCAGACCACGACATGGTCAGCAGGGGGTATTGTGCTCACTGAACCAACCTGCTGGTTGCACAGATGCTATAGATTGGGGGTCTTTAGTCCCGCATCGGTAATGAACTTGAGCTCCTCAAACGTGTCTCTTGGGATCAATGGCGGCACAGCTTGGATCGGTGATCCCAGAAGGCTCTGTTCTTCTAGCTGCTAAGATAAAATCTCATCACATTTCTGACAAGAAGCTTAATCGTTACCTTTGTGGGATGTGAGGTCTATGGAAATTATGGCACGGGCACTGACTGGCTAGGATGAACATTTTTCATAACCTAAGAATTCGGTGTACGTTCATCAGCAGGATCAACTCTACCCTACTTCTCTGTACAATGAACCCCTACAGAACAATTAAAGACCATCTGTTATACAAGATGAGAAGCACCTCAGAAATTCTGAAAGTTAGAAACTTGAATGCGTCCCCACCCCTTAAGATCTTCAATGCAAGTTTGTAAGAACTTAGAGAATAAATCTTCCGATACGTGCGGAGAGATTCATATAATGAGCCCATATGGCTGCTTCCTTCCTTCACGCCTTCAGAGGTGCCAATTCTTAAAGGTAAGTGTAATGTCTTATTTTTGGTTGTCAAAAAAATTCTACAAATAGGGATAATTTGGAAGGATGGCATTGCTACCTAGCAAATATCTTTAGACTGTATTAGTTGTTGAGGACTATCATTTCACATAATGGCATTCTATTGATAATGTCTGGCCAGACCCAAGTTATACAGGGAACCATTTAGCTTGCTGGAGTTTCATCTCTCATTTCTTTCTGGTTTACATTATCCAAATCTTACTGTGATCTTATGATTTTGGCTCTCACTTATTTGTTTCCCAATTTTCTGTTGCTTCTCAGAAATCAGTAGGACAGACCTTGACGGACCCGCGTTGGCAATTGATGGTATAGCGACTTCTGAAAGCTACAGACGCCCATCCCACAACTGTACAGGATCCAATGAAATCCTATTGGGTGAGTAAATCCTAAGTGCTGCATTGGATTGGAAACTGGTTATTATTTTTTTTACCAGATGCAGTTTTCTGGAGTGAGGTGTAAGAGTCCGCAGGGGTTCTACAATCCAGGTTAGAATATACATAGGTCTTAAGACAAGGAATTGCAATTGCAGATTTACTTTGAATTTAGGTAAAATTGTAGAGTGGGATCTTAATTTTGCATGGTCCTTACTAAAGGTGTTTTCAGTGCTGGATCACCAAGCCGTGTCCGGCCCAACATTTATTTAAAGCCCATTATGATGTGTTTCCTTTTTGCTATTTTTGAGTTCATGTTACAAGTTCTTCTCGATTGTTCATCACAATTGATTTAGTTGTGTGATCTTTTGGGTATGTGGAGATCCTATAAATATCTTGAGACTTAAGTTCAAAGGCACTTTAACATATTGTAGCTACTGGTAACCAAAATGAAACCTACAAGTGCACAATATATTATATTGTAGCGTGATACCAAACCACATCACGTTTCTGTTAATAGACACGAAGGAAACCAGAGTAAATCTATCTTAACTAAAGCAATCAGAATACTCTTAAATTTATTGTGAAAGCTTAAGACAATGAAAATAATATTGCAGTGTACTTTGCCTTGTTAGAAAACGACCAAGCAGGTTGGGTGTAGCAAATTCTAAATGCTTGGTTCGAATGATAGAATCTGATACTCATCATTCCTGTTTAGAAATCTGACTTTTCTTTCCCAATCAGATTTTAACATTTCAAGTGTCACACATTCTCCCTTGATACACTCTGTACTCCACTTAGTGTGATTTACCCTTCAGTGAAAGCCCAAGCACTAGAAGGCCATCTTGTTAACATTTCTATAGTTAGGAAAGGAAAAGGGACACTACCATTGTAAAAATAAAGTAAAACAAGTATTTACTGTCATTCCGCTACATATCACTGTGAATTGAAACCGAATCCTCTCCTGTTCCACTGTCACGTAGAGTGTGAGAAATTGCTACAAGTGGATTCCCTTATTCATATTTAACGAGTTGACACACACACTGGGCTCACTAACCTTAGCATTGCACATTCACTGACACCTCTGTGATCTTCCACCACTAGTGGCCAAAAGCTGGCTTACTACACCAAGGTGCTGATGAAACTGCTGGCGAGGCACCTGGACTTGGTGCCCACACTTGTCCAGCATCCTGACCTCCAGCCTCCAAAGGGTCAATTCTTCTTGAAGTGACCTCAAGCCTCCAATGGTCAACTGTTCTTGAGGTAACCTCCAGCCTCCAAAGGGTCAACTGTTCTTGAGGTGACCTCCAGCCTCCAATGGGTCAACTGTTCTTGAGGTGACCTCCAGCCTCCAATGGGTCAACTGTTCTTGAGGTGAATTCCAGCCTCCAATGGGTCAACCTTTCTTAAAGTGACCTCCAGCCTCCAATGGTCAACTGTTCTTGAGGTGACTTCCAGCCTCCAATGGGTCAACAGTTCTTGAGGTGACCTCCAGCCTCCTATGGGTCAACTGTTCTTGAGGTGACCTCCAGCCTCCAATGGTCAACTGTTCTTGAGGTGAACTCCAGCCTCCAATGGGTCAACTGTTCTTGAGGTGAACTCCAGCCTCCAATGGGTCAACTGTTCTTGAGGTGAACTCCAGCCTCCAATGGGTCAACTGTTCTTGAGGTGACCTCCGACCTCCAATGGGTCAACTGTTCTTGAGGTGACCTCCAGCCTCCAATGGGTCAACTGTTCTTGAGGTGACCTCCAGCCTCCAATGGGTCAACTGTTCTTGAGGTGACCTCCAGCCTCCAATGGCTCAACTGTTCTTGAGGTGACCTCCAGCCTCCAATGGGTCAACTGTTCTTGAGGTGAATTCCAGCCTCCAATGGGTCAACTGTTCTTGAGGTCCCTCCTTTATGCATAAAGTGGGGATTTTAAAACGCCCACGCATTCGTCATGGAATTCATTTTCGTTTAGGGAGCCTTGCTGTGCCCTTTACCTGTCTCTCACACAGTTTTGTTTCATGATGCATGTTGTTGAAGCAAGATAGGTGGTACGTTCTGTTAACTCTGCCTATCACTGTTGCCGAAAGCATCTTCCAAGAGCCGTCTCACTCTCCCCACCGGTGTGGTTTGCCCAGAGCCCAACTTTGCCACTCAACAGCACATTTGTCTTTTCCTTTCAGGTTCTGGGCAGCTGAGTCCTGCCTGTAAAGGAAGGCTCTGCAGCTCGGTGCTGCTCACTACACTGCTCACTGCACACATCAGTCTATGCTTCCAAAAGGGGTGTGCATGTACAGGGCCAAGCTTGGCAGTGCTGATGCATATGGTGGTGACGCTTTCGTAAAAACATGTTTATTATCATTTTAATTTTGCTTTCCTGCTGTTTTGAGGCAGCTGGCGGGGGGACGGGGCGACGCTCCTCCACGGTAGCGGAGGAGCTGCAGCTGCCAGCCAGGTATGCTGGGTAATTCAGTTATGTTGACCATCATGTCGCTTTCAGTACATGTCTGAAAGTTCCCAATGGTGTAAGTGATTGCATATACTTCGGAAGAGAATTGCAGGTCATAGGGGCCAGTACTAAGAACCTACGATCTCCATTTCTAGTTTTACGGAACCTGGCACCTCTAGCAGCGTAGCCTTGGACAATCGCAATACCCTTACTGGGACAAACCTTGCAACTCGTCCAGCACGAATATCGAGGGCCAATCTAGGAGCAGCCTTAAAAACTAAGTAACTGACCAGGTGTTCTAAAAGAGGGCAAATGTGTCACCTACCAGGGGCCTTGAACATCAGCTTGGTGTCTGCATTTTGAAGTAGTTGGAGTCACCTCTGATCACCATCTGGCAAACCCAACTAAATACTGTGTTGGTATAGTTCATTATGCCACCAGTAATTGCCATCAGAATCATTTACATGGCTCCTGAGAGATTAGGATTATTTCTTCACTGTCCAAGGAATGAAGATCCCTTTCGAAACCACATTATTCATTTAACGCTCTCAAAGATAGCTGCTGGTCCACTATAGTCCCAGGCGTTTCCCAGAAACGTTAGCTGCTGGAAGAGGTCCCATTTCCTTAGACTAATAGTGGTTAGTCCAAACTCCAAGATTACCATGGAAGACTGCAATTTCTGTCTTCTCTGTGTTTAACTTGAAGAAATTTGACTTCATCCACCCATAGATAAAGCGCATTGAAGCTAGAAAGAGAAATTGGACATATTCTGAGACTCCACGCATAATAAGATCCGTGAATCGTCTACATAGTTGAAAATGTGGCAGCCTTGTTTAGGCTGCATATAGATATTGAACAAATGAGGTGCGAGTGCCGACCCGATACACTCCACAGTCAATTTTGACTTGGGCTGCTTTAAAGGGCGAAATATTTACTGCTTGGGTTCCATTGCTAAGAAAAGAAAGTAGCCGTTTGTGTACCATTTCTGGTATACCTACAGCTCTCTTACGAGGAAGCAATATTCCAGGGTCAAATGTAACGAAAGTCATGGTTAGATCAAGCAGGACTACGGCCAAAGCTTCCAGATTCCAGATATTTCCTCTAGTCATCAATGACTGATTTTAACACCGTTTTAGTGTTATTCTTTGGTCGAAAACCCTGCTTTGTTGAGGGGAACGCAAGTTTCGCAGTTTGCAAATAGATCCATAATTTCTGGCCGACACGAGATTCCAGGATTTTTGCGCAATAACACAAAGCTATAGGCCTGACCATCTCAAGGTCATCATTCGTCTTTTTAAGCAGAGGAACAACTATGGATAAAAACATCTGGCACTACACCTGTCTGTGGAGAACTATTAAGCAAGGTCTTTAGGGGTTCTATTATAGCGGGCGCTATGGCCTGCTTAACACTTTTGGCTGTTAGCCGCAGTAGGGTGTTTTCCCTCACAGGAGAAAAATTGTCAAGGGCAGTTTCCACATCCATCTTATCTTCAGGCACTATCTAATCCACCATTGGGCTGCCTATGAATGATTCTTTGACAAGGCAGCTTTTGGCTACGAAGAATTTATTAAGCTCATTGCAACGAGTTTGCGAGGCCACCACTGGTTGGCTGACTATTTCTGTAGTTGAGAGATCCAGCATACATTTAAAAATCTCTGCCTGTGGGTTGCGAGCTTCACAAATCCTTTTTGAGTGGAAGCACTGGTCTGTTCGGCTATACATCTTCATATAGCTCAACAAGGCTTCCTTATGCTTGTCCTTATGATCTGTCTCCTAATTTCTGCGTTCTAACTGTCTTTGCTCCAATTTGGCTTTAATTAAATGTTTTGAAAACCAAGGCGCCGACAGTCTTTCTTGCTACTGAGTTTATTCACCGGAGATCAAGTACCTTCCCGTCTTATCCAGGGAAGTTCTAATAGTACTGGATGCCTTCGTTCATATTGTTCCTCAATTTTGGCTCAATCCACTCTAATATCTTAATTATCTTCTCCTTATCCAATTTTACCCATTCTCTAACATCCCGTAATTCCTTTGTTCGACCTCTAGTTATACAACGGATAGCATTGTTTAACCCCTTCGCTGCTGGGTGTTTCCCCCCGCTGTGCGGGGGGGGGGGGGACCTGCGCAGCGCTCCCATGCTGGTGACAATCTGAGCTCATCATGAGGCACAGTGGAGCTGCCCTAATGACTAGCTGAGCTCGCCACGGCCGCACCCGTTTTTAGAACTTTCAGCACAGCGGGGTAATTACCCGCGTGTGCGAACGTTCCAACGGCCGTGACGAGCTCAGCTCGTCATGAGTACAGCTCAACTGTACTCCATGACGAGCTGAACTCATTACCAGCATGGATGAGGATAAGATGGTGATCTGACCAGACACATGGTTCAATGTTGGAGTTTCCCAATAAGCAGTCAAAGGTCCACATAAGATGCAGAACGTAGCCCTTTTGATGGGTAGGTTTATTTATGTGTTGCATCACTGTAAGAGGGCGGGTTTGATAAACAGGCGTGGAGGCGGTAGTGGTGGTTTAAAGGAAGAAGGTTTATTTAAAGAAAATGACGATGTGATAGGAACTTGTAAGGTTTCTTCGAAGTGGTCTTCTTCTTCTGAGGTTTCTGGGGAAGTGTCAGGTGATGAATGGTCCCGTGTGGTCTTCGCTTTGTCTTCTGGACGTGGTAGGTCTCCCCGGTGGCTCATAAGAGAAGGAAGGAATGAATTAGGGGTCAGTGGGAATAACTATAATAAATTTGGAGAGACGTTGTTTCCATTCACCACACCTTTGTGTCACTGCCAGTCAGTAGAAGGGTGATGGAGCATGCACACAATAGAGAAGTCCAAGGTAGGTTTAGAGCTAGGGGCAATAGTTTTAGGGTGCCTGGGGTAGAACAATCAGAGTGCTCACAACTTTATAGTGCTTAAGAGGAGGTAGTAAGTGTGGTCATATATTGCCCATTAGAAGAAAATCAACATGAAAAACAGTGCGCTGTGCATGCTTAGTTCAAGTATTTCACTATATATCACGCGCTAGTGCTGAGAAGAAAAACAAAGGCAAATAGCCACTTTAAGCAATCCCTCCCCGTACCATTCCCACCCGTTACCCGCTCAGTTTCCCTAGAGCCGATGTCACTCACCGAACCAGCCGTAACTCTTCCTAGAGTCACGGCCGCTCTCCAGCATCCACCGGACACCACCAGTCCTCACACCAGCTGTCTTTGTCGACGTCCGGTTCGGGGGCTGTCTGGAATTCTTCAACGGGTCCCGCGTCTTCCTGCACCGGGTCCACGTAGTCTTCAAGGGCTCCTGCCTCTTCAACGGGTCCCGCGTCTTCTCTCTCCGTCTCTGCCGATAAACTCCTTCCTCCGTCTTCCGCGTGGACAAATGTTTGTTCCGCCCTCGCCTCTTTGTAGGCGTCTCCAATTCGTCCTGCCGTGCTGTTTCTGGGTGATTCCTCCTGCACTTCCGGGTCATTCCTTACACCGCGTCCGAGGGTCTGAGAAGAAACAGCAAAGGAGCGTGGTTGTTGTGGGCCGCCTTGAGGGTTGCGAAAGGTATGGTTCTTTCTTATTTCAGTCTCCTTCTTACATCCCCTTTCCCATGCTGTCCTTCTTCTAGAGTCTGTACTTTGGGGATATCTAGACAGATAATCAGCGTTGCCTTGGTCTTCCCCTTTTCTATGCTTCGTATGAAACCTATAGGCTTGTAAGGATAGAAACCATCTAAGTACCCTTTCGTTATGGCCTTTATTTCTGGCTAGCCCTTCCAGGGGTGCATGATCAGTAAACAACTTAAACTCCCTTCCCTCTAGATAGTATCTCAAGGAGTCAATGGCCCATTTGATGGCCAGGGCATCTTTTTCAATAGTCGCATAGTTTTTCTCTCATGGAAACAGTTTGCGACTAATGTATAAAATCGGTTTCTCCCCTTGTTGAGTTTCCTGTGATAGAACCGCCCCCAGGCCTTGGTCATAAGCATCTGTCTGCAAAATAAAGGGCCGGGTATAATCGGGATTTATCAAAACAGTATCTGAAGTTAGAGAATGTTTTAGTTTGTTGAAAGACTTTACTACATCAGCAGGTGGAGATCTCAAGATTGTTTCGGTTTGACTATTTTTTTGAAGGTGGGTTAAGGGGGCCGCCACCTGAGAAAAGTTCGGGATGAACCTTCTATAGTATCCCAACAATCCCAAAAAAGCTCTCAAATCTTTTTTGTTTCTGGGCATTGGAATTTGTGAAATGGCTGTCAGTTTAGATGTCTGAGGTCGTATCACTCCTTCCCTAACAGATATCCTAGGTACTTCACTGTTTGTGCAGCCAAATGGCTTTTGGCGGGATTTATTCTCAATCCATATGATCCCAAGGTCTGAACAACCTGAGAAAGATGTGATAGATACTGGTCCCAGCTATCGCTATATATCACGATGTCATCGATATAAGCCCCAGCGTAATGGTTATGAGGTCTCAACACTATGTTCATGGCTCTCTGAAACGTTGCCGGGGCTCCATGTAAACCGAACGGCATTACTTTGAATTGATATAACCCGTCAGGGGTAGAATAAGCTGTTTTTTCTCTGTCTTCCTCCTTGAGAGGAATTTGCCAGTACCCCTTACATAGATCGAGGGTAGCAATGTACTTGGCTCTTCTTATCCTCTCTACCATTTCGTCCACCCTTGGAAGGGGGTAGGTATCAAAATCAGAAATTTTATTGACTTCGCGAAAATCTATGCAAAATCTGACTGAACCATATGGTTTAGGTACAAGCACAATGGGCGAATTCCATTCGCTTCTAGATGGTTCAATGATATCTATCTGTAACATGTTTTGTATCTCTTCAGGTATCACTTGTCGGCGTGATTCTGGGATACGATATGGTCTTAACTTGACTCTTTTACCCGGTGGAGTTTTAATGATGTGTTCAATCAGTGTTACCCTCCCGGGACAGGTAGAGAAGACATGGGACAAAGGCTGTAACTTCTGAATCAACTCTCCTTTCTGTGGAAAGGGTAGGTCTGTGTCAATACTCTGTTGAAATAAAGGGACTGGGGATTCCACCACATTCACTGTTGCTGGTGCCGGTCCTTCCCATTTTTTAAGCAAATTAATATGGTAAATTTGGGTGACGTGTTTGTCAGCATCAATTTCAATGCGATAGGTAACTGGGGTGACCTGAGCAATGACTTTATAAGGTCCCTGCCATTGTCCCAAAAACTTTTGGTCTGAGGTAGCCATCATGAGCAAAACGAGATCTCCTATTTGGAATGATCTCTTCTTAGTCCCTTTGTCATATTGACCTTTTTGGTTACTCTGAACATTTTCCAGGTTAGTTCGTACAATATCTCGAATTTGTCTCAAATGTGTCTTTAAGTTTGAGACGTATTTTGGAAGGGGTTTCGTATTGTCTGGTTCATTCTCCCACTGTTCTTGAGCCATATAAAGTAAGGTGCGGGGCTTATGTCCATATAACAACTCAAAAGGAGAATATCCAGTACTTTTCTGCTCCTTACACCTAATGGCAAAAAGAGCTAGAGGGAGAATGTCTTCCCACTTCCGTGCTTCTAACGCCAGTAGTTTCTTTAACGTGGTCTTAATGGTGGTATTGTATCTTTCAACCAAGCCATCAGTCTGGGGGTGATAGGCTGCTGTCTTTATTTGTTTCACGTCCGACTGGATACAAATGTCTCGCATCATCTTAGAAACAAAAGGGGTACCTTGGTCGGTCAGGATCTCTTTGGGGAATCCGACTCTAGAAAAAATGCCAATCATGGCTTTGGCAATGTTGGCAGTGTCTGGACTGCGAAGGGGTATCGCTTCGGGAAATCGTGTAGCATAATTTACAAGTACCAAAACATATCGACAACCACTACGTGATGGCAATAGAGTCCTATTATGTCCATGCCTACTCGACTGAATGGTTCAACGATAATAGGAAGAGGACGCAAAGGCACTCTAGGGGGCTGATATCGACTGTGTATCTGGCAAATTGGGCACTCCCTGCAATTTTGTTTCACCTGCTGGTATATCCCTGGCCAATAAAACCGCTCTAGAATGGTTTTCTCCGTTTTATCTGCCCTAAAATGTCCCCATAGAAGATGACTATGAGCCAGGTATAACACTTTGTCACGAAACTGCTTGGGGATTATTAACTGAGCTTTCTGATGAGGTCCTCCTTTCCTTTTTAACAAACCCCCTTTTACAAAGAAATAAGGACACACATGTTGTGGTTCTTCGTTTTCATGAGCCTTATTCCATGCTTCTTGGAGCAAAGGGTCCTCTCTTTGGGCAGCATGGAAATTCCTGTCTGTTTCCCAGGGATTCTCTTCAGGTATTACAGGCAGAACCATGGGCTCTCTCCCTTTTTCCGCCCTTCTTTGTCTTCTTCTTTTCTTTGGTTTGGCTGAAGGCCCTGTGTCATTGGAAAAAGGTGCAGTGGACAACCATTCTTCTTCGGGTGCAGGATCATTTCGCAATAACTGTGTCAACTTGGGATAATCATTCCCCAAGATTACTTGTTCTGGTAGTCGAGGTATAAGGCCTACAGTCATAGATGTACCAGCATCATGAGAATGTTGGATCTGAACCTGAGCAGTGGGGTAGGGTTTAGTATCTCCGTGAACACATTTAATGGCCACCATTCCATCGATAGGTCATAACCTTTTTCCCAAATTTTGTGACCTGACTACGCTATGTAAACAACCTGTGTCAGCCAAAGCAGTTAAAGGTTGTCCGCTTACTGAAACCGTACACTGTATGGGGGTGGCTTCTTCTCACTAGGTGAGTAGTAGTAGTTACGTGCCATCCCAATCTCCATGGGTTCCTCTTTCTGGGGACAGAACCTAGCTATATGTCCCATCCCTCCACACTGAAAACATTGTGGGCCTACAGAAGGTGGACGCAGAGGAAGAGGAGGGAGAGTTGGAGCACTTGGCATGAAAGTCAGGGATTCGGGTTTCTTTACAAACGATGGTCGGGGATGTCTAGCTCCCATTTCTCCTCCTGTTTTCACTGTGGATTCCTCTTTTCCTTTTTGAAAATCCAAAGCTCTGTGGTAGGCACTAGCTATCTCAACAGCAGTTTCTAAAGTGAGGTTTGCCTGCTGTCGCACCCATCTTTGAATTGGAGGATGTAGAGAGGACAGATATTGTTTCAGATAGATCTTGGCCATAATCCCATCCTTATCTGTAGTAGCAGGTTTGAGCCACCGATCTGTCATATCTTTTACTCTGAAGTATAAGGCACGCAGTGTTTCTTGAGGGCCTTCTTTCATTTGCCTTAACTTCCCCCTATAAGTTTCCTCATCTATTCCTAGTCTCTCCAGTATACATCTCTTGATATCCGCATAGGGAACTGCTCCTTGTAAAGTGGCAGCTTGGTATGCGGCCTGTAAGTCACCTGATAACAGAGGTCCCAAATATTGGCCCTGTTTCTCGGCCGGCCAGGATGCTGCAGTGGCCATTCTCTCAAAATTATTAAAGAAAAAATCGGGGTCTTCTCCTGCCACATATCGTTGCAACACTACTGAAGGTAACGTGGTAGGGCCTCTTTGTTGTCCTAGTACTTCAGTAAGTTTGCCCATAGCTGCTTCATGTGTTTGACCTTGTCCGGATATGACCTTTTGAATCTTGTCCCGGTCTTCTTTCACAACATTCAAAAACCGTTCCATGATTTTTCCCAGGTGTTCTTGATTCTCAGCCATCTTTGCCATGGCAGCCTCCATCTTGCCTTGTGATCCCACTTCTGACACCACTTGTAAGAGGGCGGGTTTGATAAACAGGCGTGGAGGCGGTAGTGGTGGTTTAAAGGAAGAAGGTTTATTTAAAGAAAATGACGATGTGATAGGAACTTGTAAGGTTTCTTCGAAGTGGTCGTCTTCTTCTGAGGTTTCTGGGGAAGTGTCAGGTGATGAATGGTCCCGTGTGGTCTTCGCCTTGTCTTCTGGACGTGGTAGGTCTCCCCCGTGGCTCATAAGAGAAGGAAGGAATAAATGAGGGGTCCGTGAGAATAACTATAATAAATTTGGAGAGACATTGTTTCCCTTCACCACACCTTTGTGTCACTGCCAGTCAGTAGAAGGGTGATGGAGCATGCACACAATAGAGAAGTCCAAGGTAGGTTTAGAGCTAGGGGCAGGAGTTTTATGGTGCCTGGGGTAGAACAATCAGAGTGCTCACAACTTTATAGTGCTTAAGAGGAGGTAGTAAGTGTGGTCATATATTGCCCATTAGAAGAAAAACAACATGAAAAACAGTGCGCTGCGCATGCTTAGTTCAGGTATTTCACTATATATCACGCGCTAGTGCTGAGAAGAAAAACAAAGCCAAATACCCACTTTAAGCAATCCCTCCCCATACCACTCCCCTTCGAGACAACCCTCAAGCCATGCAACCGCAATACCACCGCGTATCGGGGGAACACTTGCGGCTTATGTAGGAGGAAGTTTCGGCCCTCTTGGCCAAGGGGGCCATCGAGCGCGTTCCTGGGCCAGAAGTAGGACGTGGTTGCTACTCCCACTACTTTCTGGTACCCAAGAAGGGCAAAGGGGGCCTACGCCCTATCTTGGACCTACGGAACGTCAACGGCTTCCTCCGGAAGGAGAAGTTCAAGATGCTGACTCTGGCTCAGGTCTTAGCTGCCCTGGACCCATGAGACTGGATGGTAGCGTTGGACTTGCAGGACGCCTATTTCCACATCCCCGTCCTGCCGGCCCACCGGCGTTACCTGCGGTTCACGGTAGGCCACGAGCACTTTCAGTTTACCGTGCTCCCCTTCGGCCTTACCAGCGCCCCACGGGTGTTCAGAAAGGTGATGGCGGTGGTCGCAGCTCATCTGCGCAGGTTAGGGGTTTCAGTCTTCCCTTACCTCGATGACTGGTTGTTAAAGGAGGGCTCGCCCCAGACAGTCGTCGGCCACCTCCAGACAACGGCAGACCTCTTGCACCAGCTGGCGTTCTCCATCAATGTGCCGAAGTCACACCTGTGCCCCTCTCAGAAGCTCCTTTTCATCTGAGCGGTTCTAGACTCGGCGCAGTTTCGGGTGTACCCACCCGAACAGCGGGTTCGGGATATACAGGCTCTGATTCCAATCTTCCAGCCTTTATTCCGGGTTTCGGTCAGGTTGACGCTGCGGCTTCTGGGGCTGATGGCTTCCTGCATCCTTCTGGTGCATCACGCCCGTTGGCGGATGCGGGCTCTGCAGTGGGACCTGAAGTTTCAGTGGGCCCAGCATCAGGGCAACCTGTCCGACCATGTCCTGATCTCGGACTGCACTGCGAGACAGCTGCAGTGGTGGCTCATGGATCGCGATTGGGTCAGCGGCAGATCCCTCTCCCTTCCCCAACCGGAGCACATAGTTTTGACGGACGCGTCCCTCCAGGGCTGGGAAGGTCACATGGGAGAGGCGGAGATCAGAGGCCTCTGGCAATGGCTGGAACATCAGGGCGTTACTCTGGTGGTTCAACACCTGGCAGGTTCTCTGAACGCCAGGTCGGATGAACTCAGCCGCCGGTGCATGATGGATCACGAATGGCGTCTGAACTCGGACGTGGCGCAAGGTCTCTTTCTGCAGTGGGGAGAGCCTTGGTTAGATCTATTCGCCATCGAAGAGAACGCGCAATGTCATCAGTTCTGCGCATTGGAATTTCCAAGGCGGCACTCGCTCGGAGACGCTTTTCGTCGCAAGTGGAGTTGCGGTCTGTTGTACGCCTTTCCGCCTATACCACTTCTGCCAGAGTGCTGAAGAAGATCAGGCGCGACCGGGCACAAGTCATCCTTGTGGCTCGGGACTGGGCACGAAGGTACTGGTATCCTGAGCTACTCAGTATGTCAGTCGATCCCCCGGTTCGTCTGCCTCTTCAGGAGGACCAGGGGACGGTCCTCCACCCGAACCTGTCCAGTCTCCACCTCCATGGTTGGAGATTGAGCGGCGACAGTTGAGGCCAATTGACTTGCCTCCTGAAGTCTGTACAATCATTCTGGCAGCCAGGCGTCCCTCCACAAAGTCGGTATATGCCTGCAGGTGGAACAGATTTGTGGCATGGTGCACAGCAAAGGCTGTGGATCCTCTCTCTGCCGCTCTTTCCGAGGTTCTTCTCTTCCTTCTTTCTCTTGCCCAGCAGGGCTCTGCTCTGGGCACAATTAAGGGCTATCTTTCTGCCTTTTCAGCCTTCCTAAGGCTGCCTGGTCAACCATCTTTGTTCAAGTCGCCAATTGTAAATAGATTTCTGAAAGGCATCACACACACGTTTCCACCTGTTCCCTTTGTGATGCCTCAGTGGGACTTGAACTTGGTCCTTACATTTCTGATGTGCGCTCCCTTCGAGCCACTTCACAACTGTCCTCTTTGCCTTCTCACTTTAAAGACTGCCTTTCTGGTAGCCATCACCTCTGCCAGGAGAGTGAGTGAGCTCCAGGCTCTATCCTGTAAACCTCCTTTCCTTTCAGTCCATCCGGACAAGGTTGTGTTAAAGACAAGACCTTCTTTCCTACCCAAGGTGGTCACGGCCTTCCACATTGGGCAATCCATTACCTTGCTCACCTTCTTTCCGCCTCTGCATCCCTCGAGAGAGGAAGAGAGGCTCCATCGTCTGGACCCAAAACGTGCGCTCTCATTCTATCAGGATCGCACACGCCAGTTCTGGGTGGATGACCAACTCTTTGTTGGTTACGTGGGCGCTAAGAAGGGGAAAGCGGTACACAAGCGGACCATCTCGCGGTCGATCATCTTGTGTATCCAGGCGTGTTACCTCTTGGCAAAGAAGGAACCCCCTGTTGGTCTGAGGACTCATTCCACTCGAGCCACAGCGACTACAACTGCCTTGGGCCGAGGTGTGCCCTTGCAGGACATCGGTCAGGCAGCTACGTGGGCCTCGCTGCACACGTTCGCAAGACACTACTGCCTGGACAGCCAAGTCCGGAGGGATTGCTTCTTTGGCCGTTCCATCCTCTAGGACTTTCTGGTGTGATTATTGGTTCGTAGACCCACCACCGGGGTTGGTATTGCTGGGGTATCTATTCTAAGGTAAGGAGTCTATCACTAACGTGTCTCTTTAAGATGCACAAGTTACTACTTTTGTAACAATATATCTGTAAGAGACATTAGTTGGTGATAGATTCCTTACTGGCCCACCCATCCTCCCCGTTCTGCGAACCGATATCTAGGGTTAAGGTCATCCCCTTCAGGGCCCTAGTTTCAAGGCACTAGTGTTGGTTTTTGGGATAGCTCTGCGTTTCTGGCACTGAAAAGCTGTGTCTAAGAACTGACGTCAGCACGCGGAGGCGGCGTCTAAGTACTCCGACGACGTCATCACGGCGCCCACAACGCCGACAACGGACGCGGAGCCGCAGACGACGCCTACCGACTGCTACGCAAAAGTTTCCGGATCCAATCCGACGACTGGGGATATTCTAAGGTAAGGAATCCATCACCAACTAATGTCTCTTACAGATATATCGTTACACAAGTAGTAACTTGTGCTTTAGTTATACCTATTCCATTGCCGGTCGTCTTTCCCCGCTTCCCACCCCACCTCACCCCACTGCTCTTTTCACAGAATATAACGGCATGTCAACTCAGATCCTGGTTAGCTGTACATCAGTTCTATTCTCTTTCCACTGGAATGAAGAAGCTTTAGCACCCCAAATTAACCTGACAGCTTCTTGTTCTCAGAATCGTGCATGATATTTTTTTCTTCACCTCTATCAATCTATGAACAACTTAAAATGGAGCCGCAAAACCCAAACGTAGTGTCTTAACCTGATTACCTCATGTTTAGGTTTGGTGCTAGTCAAGACTTTGGTTTTTATAGTATACTTAAATACAAAGCCTTTCAGTAGGGTGACCAGAATTTTAAAGCAAAAGAACGGGACATTTCACAAAAATAGAAAAAGGACTATACTTTTACGTCAAGCGATCACACAGAATGACAGCGCTCCCCAGCAGAGAATTACAAAACAGGCCGTAAGAACATACATAAGATGCTATTTTTAAACTCAGTAGCTTGCCTGTGAATTCAATTGCTTTCTCGGAACAACTGCTAACTATCCCGGCTTTGTAAAACATAAAAAACAACTCCCCCTGTTTTTAGTTGACCCTCTTCAAAAACCGGGACATGAGCTAAATTTCTCGAAACCTGCCCGGACAGCTGGTGAAAAACGGTGACATGTTCTAGCACATCCGGGACACCGGGTCACCCTACTTTCCGGTCAACCATTTTAATCATTAGTCTGCTGCAATGCCATTCAAAGATTGCTTCCGCTGATCACTGCATACAGTATGGGCCAATGGGTCAGCCCACTACAGTCATTGGCTCGCCTGTCTGTGGCCGACTGCATTCAGGGCCGGCTTTAGCGCTGGTGGTGCCCGGTGCGACAAAGTTTGTTGGCACCCCGAATGACCACCTTCACCACAGATATCTTCACCACCACCCCTCGTCACCATCATTAATATATCTCTCTCTCTCTCTGAGATGCATTTCTTTCGTTATATAGCGCCACTCATACCAGTGTAGGGTGGCAGAGCACTATGCATCACACAAACACATTGCACAGAGGCAGTTAATCATACCTTTGTAAATCAGTGTGTAGGAATTGTTACATTAGACAGATGCTTACAATGTGTAGGAGTCATGTCACATCTCCCGAACGCTTAGAGGGAAGTACTCACTTCCGGTTCGTCGGCTAGCCGCCATCTTGGTCGGCGGTGTAGCTGCTCGGACCTCCCCTGCACACCGAGTATTTATTCGGGCTCGAGACTGGGACCAGGTTGATACTTGTGAGGTGCGCCTACCAACCGGCCTATTTTTAAAATTACTAATTCGCGCTTTTAACCATTTCTGATGCTACTGTGTGCACTTTATTTTGTTTGAGCTAACGAATTGTCATTATGTTTTGCCACCTACCTTGGGATAACATTTCTGGCCAAATTTACTTTGTTTGCTCGAGACGCCCCGGTCCACCGCAGCCATTCTGGCTGATTGTTGTGGAGGTAATAATGATAATTACGCACTTATATTGTGCACGACTGCCCGGAGGCATCTCAGCTCTTGTACGAATACCGCCGAGGAACCCTTCCTGGCCTTTCCCTGTGAGGAACCCACTCCTGGGCACCCCCAAAGTGAACTCAGGCATCCTCAGCGTTGTTGGGGCCGTTGTAGAGATTAAGCAAGCTATTGCCCAGAGGTGCAGAGTGGGGCTCATGATCAGAATAGGCACAGAGGCGAGAATTATCAGGCCCGAGGAAATTGAGCCCAAGACCCGCCGAGGCGGGAATTGAACCCTAGTCCCGGCCAGACTACTGCATCAGGGTCTGCCGATCTAACCGGGGCGCCCCGAACAAGTACTCACTTCCGGTTCGTCGGCTAGCCGCCATCTTGGTCGGCGGTCTAGCTGCTTGGACACGGGTACCAGGAGTATTTAAGAGGGCAATGGTGCGGAAGCCCAGTGGACGCGCGCCGGTGGCCTTCGGCGCCCAAAGGCAAGCCCGCCTGCGCCCGCCCTGGCCCAGGGGCCACGCATTATGGCCAATTTGCTACCTACTCCTCCGCGAAGCTTCGATCTCTAACACATACCTGTCTCCCCTGTCTGGATACTGTAACACTTTAAGGGCTAACAGCATTCTCCATTCCCAGGTGTGTGCTGTTCCCCCTTCCATACCTAAATCCTTTCATTCCTCTCGCGAAAAAAACCTCAGTGACTAAGGATTCCACCTTCCGCTGTTTTTACCTGAACACCCGTTCTTTGGTAAAACATCAACTGGACATTTTCTTGCTTCTTACCACCGACAAACCTGACGTTCTACTTATCAGTGAAACGTGGCTTACTCACGATTCCCTGCCTAAAATTCTTGCAGCCCTCCCTTCTGATTATTATATACTGTCAGCCAACCGGCCTTCCAGAAGCCGGGGGGTGGTGTTGGGGGTGGTGTTGCAGCCATCATTCATAAGGACCACAAATTTACCATTCAGTTCCCCCGGGTTCTGCCTGAGGTAGAGAACTTAGTTGTAAAAATCGATACAGAGATTGAGACCTTGGTGCTAGTACTTATCTACCGTCCCCCTCATGCTATGCCCACCTTCCCGATTTCTTTTAGTGAGCAACTGGCAGCTCTAGTCGTCAACTATGCCACGGTCTTACTCGTCGGCGACCTGAACTACTGGTTTAATGATCCTGCGTGCGGGCCTCAGGCCAGCTAACTTTCTGAGCTCCTTTCTCTCTTGAATTTTA
Source organism: Lissotriton vulgaris (assembly GCF_964263255.1). Taxonomy (NCBI): domain Eukaryota; kingdom Metazoa; phylum Chordata; class Amphibia; order Caudata; family Salamandridae; genus Lissotriton; species Lissotriton vulgaris. The sequence continues at coordinate 85,820,561 of NC_141693.1, forward strand.
TTCAGCACGCTCGGACTCCCACTCATGAGAAAGGACACATTTCCTATAATGTCTCCCTGTCTACACCTTTGACGACTCCATGTATTTGGTCAGATCATCACCTAATACAGTTCTCGATCACCATGTATGGCCAGTTAAAGACCTCCACCCCAGTGGGAGGATTGACAAGGAAGTGGAGATCATTAAATAATCAGGACTTTATTAGTGCCCTGGCCAAATCAGTACCTATCCCTAGCCACAATGTTAACTCTATGGAAGAGAAGGTCTCGGAATGGCTTATGGCAGCATGCAATGAACATGTGCCACTTATCAAATTCTCTCGCGCCCGACGATCAGATGCTCACAGATGGTTTTCGTCTGATCTCAAAAAACAAAAACTTGAATTGCGCCATTATGAGAGGAAATGGAGACATGGCTACTACGTTGAAGACAGGGAGCTATATACTACTGCTCGCAGAGAATATAAAAAAGCCATATTGAACACCAAAGCAGCTTTTTTCTCAGAGAGAATTTAAAATGCTCATAATAAATCTAAGGAAATTTTTAAGGTTGTGAACGACTTGTGTAATGATGATAGAACAGCCTTTTTTGCAAGTTCCCACTCAAGAGCTCTGTAACTCCTTAAATGATTTCTTTCTGGATAAAATAGCCATTATTCAAGAGAGCATACCAAAAAGTGCCAGCCTGTACTCCATTGAAGATATGCCTAGCAATCCCTCCATATTCGATTCTATTCCTCCCATCGATCACTTTATATTGGCCGAACTTATGACCCGGGTTAAATCGGGTTCACCCAATGACTGCTGTCCCCCTCACGTCTTAAGACATTTTTTCGGCTTTACCTCATAGTGTACTCCCCCTCCTCAATGAGTCACTTGCGCAGGGCAAAGTTCCTGGCGCCTTCAAAAATGCAACGGTGGTCTCCCTTATAAAAAAAACAGGGGCTGATCCTTCCAATGTCTCCAACTACCAGCCCATATCTCTCCTCCATTTTGGAGCAAAAATTTTGGAAGCACACGTGGCCAGGTGTCTTTCCAACTTCACTGAATCTTAAGATTACCTGGAACCCAACCAAGCCGGCTTTCGTCCCCGGCGCATTCAACTGAGACTGTGATCCTAGCAGTCCTGAACACTATCAGATCCAACGCTGACAGGGGTATCCATCAAGCCTTAGTGCTCCTGGACCTGTCGGCTGCGTTCGACATGGTCGACCATACCATCTTACTGCACCGTGTCGAACAGGCCGGCCTGCGGGGTTCCGCTCTCAGTTGGGTTAAATCCTTTCTGACTGACCGTACCCAGGCTGTCAGGCTTGGGAACTTTGTTGCGCCCAAGCTTGTCACTCCTTGCGGAGTTCCTCAAGGTTCTTCACTGTCCCGCTCTTGTGTAACTTATATCTCAAACCTCTACTACATTCTCTAAAAAACATAAAGGTTACAATTTTTAAATATGCTGATGATCTGCAACTAATATTCCCTCTGGTCTCCCCGGACTGAATTTCAGGCCACCATGCTGCACATTCAGCTGTGGATGGATCAGAACCATCTTAAACTCAATCCAGGTAAGACCGAGCTGGTGCTTCCAGATAAAAGCGAGGCCAGCTGGGGCCCTCAATTCTGGCTGACAGAACTGGGGCCATCTCCCTCGCCCTCCTCCTCAGTGAAAAGTCTCTGGATTATTATCAATGCAGATCTTTTACTTAGAGGACAGATGGGAGCTGTGATCTCTTCTAGCTTCCATCAATTGCACAAAATCAAAAAAATTGCCCACCTGCTGACCCACTCTGCTCTCATACAGGTGGTGCTTGCACTGGTCCTCTCACGGCTGGACTTTTCGAATTCCATCTATTTGGGCTTACCTGCATTTTTAATAAGGCGCCTGCAAATTGTTCTGAATCAAGCGGCCAGACTCATCCATAAACAACCCAAATGGCGATCAGCAAGACCACTACTGGCTGATCTCCACTGGCTACCTATAGCCCAACGGGTCGCATTTAAGGTCCGCTGTTTGGCCTTTAGAGCCCTTCATGGAAAAAGTCCCAGGTTTATTAACAGCATGATTGTGAAGCATGTGCCTACCCGAAATCTCCGTTCTGCTCATCTCTACTTACTTACCATCCCCTCCTTTAAACGGAAGCGACAAGGAGGCTGTTGTTTCGCCTACCTTGCTCCTAAAGTCTGGAATGCCTTCCCTCTGACAATCAGGAGCTGTAAAGATCTTATGGTGTTCAGGAGAGCCTTAAAGACCTGGCTGTTCAAGCAAGCATTTGCATAGATTATCTGCGGCAATTTTCCTCACTCTCAGCGCCATGAAACCCTTGGGCGCCTGTGCGCTTTAGAAGTTGTTATTAACATAACATAACATAACATAACATAACATAACATAACATGTCATCCATATTAGTAAGTAGTATAGTTTAAGAGTGCTTGGTGTAGAGAAGCACAAACTCAGAATTTAAAAAGGAACACCATAGTTGGGGGTTCTCTTTAATAATAAGAATTGATTTCCACCCAAAGCAACCCGTTTTCCTACAATAATCTATACTCTACACTATACCTTGCAGCGTGCATGCAGTTCTCTGATGAAAGTTAATAGCTCACTGTTCTTTATTAGGATTTTAACTTATAAATAGCAAGTAACAAAAGGATGTCTCTCTTAAAAGCAGTAACCCACTATCCTATTTACATTACATGTACTTTGTAATCTGCATGGTATTCACAAGTTCTTTGCAACAGGCATATTAACCCTCTGCGCTACTTTATACTGGGTCAAAACCTTAACTAGGCTGAACTCCAAATCTCTCCAGGTAGAACATTTATCACAGGAGTTAACTTAAAAAAAATGTGTTTCCTAGAAATTGCTGGAGGAAAGGAGCGTCAACAGGTGCTTTAAAACCATAATAATCTTGCAAACACCCAGAAGTCAGTGGTCGCACTGCCTTAGAGCCGGCCCTGACTGCATTCTGTTCTTGCACAATGTGCACATCTGCAAAATATGTTCTTTTCAGCGCCAAGGACTACTGGTGCAATGTGTGCCTTTACATAAATATATATATTTATATATTTAATAATTTTTTTCTCACAAAAAACTAAACTTTAAAGTTAAGTTACAGTTACGAAAACAAAGTTATATTTAAGAAACCTTTCCTCCATTCACAGTCTTCTTAACTCAGTCACCACACTACATTAACTAACTCGACATCATGCTATGCAGCATGTTCGGGCAAATTATCATATTTGAAATCCCATAAGTGTTATTAATGTAGTGATTTCACACGCTTCAACTTCTATAATATGCAAGGGTACAGGCAGTGCATGGAGAATGGGTGAGTTATAATTAATGTAGTGTGGAAAGTGAGGTGACAAGACAGTGTACAGAGGTGCTTGAGTTATCTAAATTTTACTGTGCTGTGGAAGTATAATGTGAGTTATAAGCATGACTAAGTGGTTCTTAAATGAGAAATAAATATATAACTATACTAGTAGAATTTCTAATGTTTCTGTAGTTTTTTGGGTTTGCATATCAAACACAAAAAAAGTTTTCCTAACTATAACCTATCTTTAACCTTTGTTTTTTGTGTGAATTTCAATGTTTTTTCTAATGTTAGTTACAAATGTGTAATATTGGTGCAGTTTAGTGGTGTGTACGTTTTATTAAGCAGAGTGTGGAAGAAGGTGTTGTAAAGTGTACTGTTGGTATACTGGAGTGGAATAAAGTAGAATTATGTATATTGGAGTGACGTACATTGGATTAGAATACAGCGGGTGGCATAGAGTGGGGTCTCATACAGTGGAATGGCGTACACTGAAGTTGGATACAGTAGAGTGCCGTATATTGCAGTATCTGGTGTATAGTGGTATACAGTTCAGTGGTATACAGTAGGATAGCATAGAGTGGAGTGTGGTAAAGTTGCGTTACATCTTGTAAATGCAGAGTGTATTTGCCTAGACTGCAATGGCGTACAGTGGAGTGCTTTACAGTGGATAGTTGTATAGTGTGGTGTCATATATTGAAATATTGTATACTAAAATAGCATACAGTTGAGTGCCGTACAGTACAGTGTGATGCAATGAGTTGTGTAACCTGGAATAGCATACACTAGAGTGGGGTACAGTGGAGTGCCATACAGTGGAATGGTGTACAGTTGAGTGCCGTACAGTGGAGTGTGATGCAATGAGTTGTGTAACCTGGAATAGCATACACTAGAGTGGGGTACAGCGGGGTGCCATACAGTGGAATGGTGTACAGTTGATTGGTGTACAGTGGTCGTACGTAAAGTTAGGTGTCCTACAGTGTGGTGGTGTGAAATACAATTGCGTATAATGGAGGGGTGTATATTGGAGAGCCGTGCAGTGTAGTCGTGCAGAGTGGAATAGCGTGCAGTACAGTGTAATAGGGTACAGTACAATGGCGTGTTGCGGAATATCCTAAAGTGTAGTGCCTTACGGTGGAGTAGCATTCAATAAAGTAGTATTTACTATAATCATGTAGAGTTTAATGGAATAAAGTTTTGAGACAAACATTGGAGTGACATATCGTAGAGTAGTGTACAGTAGAGCAGGGGTCTTCAAACTGGGGGGGCCACTCTAGAGGGGCCTTAACTGGTCCCGTTGGCAGCGCCAGGTTCGGGTTAAAAGAAGCATTCTGCTGATAGTAGTGTTTTGTTTTAAGCTAAAAACAAATGATCAGAAGTAAACCACTCTGTGATGAGCCGTCACTAATGTCTTTTGTCATTTATATCTTGGTGGGAGTATGTGTCGGAAGGGAAGGGACCCCAAATATTCTTCAAACTTCCTCACCACTATTTCGGATAATCGCTCTGTTGATACATTTTCACGTTAGTAGTGCCCAGCTAGCCAGGATAGTATGTTTGGCAATCAAGTATTTGATTGCATTTTTAAAAGATCTAACATAACTGTAATGTTTAAATAAGTACAGATATATTAAAACATTGAATTTAATAGAATGATTGTGAATAATTCGTGGGGGCAATGGCTTTGGGGGGAGGAAGGGGGCACAATAAACTTTGGAGACCACTACACTAGAGTGTTGTACAATTCAATATGGTTAATTATAGAAGCATAGAGTCTAGTTACGTACACTGAATTGTCATTTAATGGAGTGGCACAGAATGTAGCTTTATAAAGCGAAATAGCATACAGTACATTGTGGTACTCTGCAGTGGCGTAGACTGCACTTTAGTAGAATTGAGTTCCGTATTGGCAAAGTGGTAATAGATAGAGCTAAATATTTTTAAGTTACTATATATATGTTTTAATAACTGCTGAATAGTGCGGGAGTACTGTGGTAGTCCAATTTTTATTTCTAAAGTTAACATTGTTATTTATACCTTGTCCTATATTTGTTTACCAGTGTATGGTGAACTGATGGTTTTAGTGGTAATTCTTACTACTTAACGCGCTACCCCATACAATTTTTTGTGCATATTTAAATATGTAAACAATTGAAGAAACACTTTAGTACATGATATTATTACAATACATTGTCTTTTAACAAAAAATGGCTCTGGGTCAAACAGTCGAATGAATGTGTGTGAAAGTCGCACGCTATTAACTAAATAAGTTCGATAATTCGATATGTTTGCAATGTCAAATTGGTGTCTGCTAGCACCCTTGAAGAACCTGAAAGTGGCCTAGCCCCTGAAAGCAGCTAGGGCTCTGACATTCATCAACTGTGAGAGGTATACCGTTATTACATTTTAATCAGTCATGTACATTATACATTTCAACAGATTTAGTTCATCTGTTTCATACAATACATAAACACTTATGTCAAAAATACAAATTATACAAACAAATTTTATACAATACATTTCAATATATAACCCAATGCATTTCGGAACAAAGTGTTCCTTCGTCGGGGGTTCTGTTGAGACACAAAGATAATGGAAAACATATTACTTCTGATGCTTGATATATAAGGTCGGAAAATCAATATAATTATGTACGTGGGCTGAGGTGGTAAACACTAGGGAGCTTATTAAGTAATTTTACAGGGGATGAAAGGTATGACGTTTCCTTACCAAATTTGAAAAGTTTTGGGGGTACTGTGAAACGCGAAATGCCACTGCTCGATACTGGGATCTATATGCGAAGAACAAAAAGCATAGTTTCTGTTCAAAAAGTGGAAGTACAAATTTCATGTCATTCAAGCTATATACCCTGGGCTTTTTTGAGCTTACCTGTGTCCACAGGTGTTTGGATAATAGCAATGGCAACCTAAAGATATAAACGAAGTCTATTCAAATATTTGAAAAAAGAAGAACCAAAGAAAGTATTCCATGTTTAAAGATAAAGGACTGACCTGCGTAAACCGAGAGCTGGTCAGAAGATACGAAAGTCGGGGAGCTTGTCTAAGCAAATTCTGTAAGGATAGAATGTAGCTTTATAAAGCGAAATAGCATACAGTACATTGTGGTACTCTGCAGTGGCGTAGACTGCACTTTAGTAGAATTGAGTTCCGTATTGGCAAAGTGGTACTAGATAGAGTAAATATTTTTAAGTTACTTTATATTTGTTTTAATAACTGCTGAATAGTGCGGGAGTACTGTGGTAGTCCAATTTTTATTTCTAAAGTTAACATTGTTATTCATACCTTGTCCTATATTTGTTTACCAGTGTATGGTGAACTGTGGGTTTTAGTGGTAATTCTTACTACTTAACGCGCTACCCGTACACTTTTTTGTGCATATTTAAATATGTAAACAATTGAAGAAACACTTTAGTACATGATATTATTACAATACATTGTCTTTTTAAAAAAATGGCTCTGGGTCCAACAGGTCATGCTTGCAGAAAGCAGAGATTTCCTCGGTTTCCCTGCACACAAATATCGTGCAGGGATACAGATGAAAAATTGCTCTGACAGACAGGGAGCTGCCTATCAGCAGCCTCCCTGTCTGTCAGAGCAATGCTGGCTTCCGCAGGAGGCAGGGAGCTGCCTGGGACCGCAGGGGCTTTGAGGCTCCCGCCTGGTTCCATTGCACCCTGGCTGCCCTAGGGATACCCAGGTGAAATAGCTGGGGAATGGGGTCCCTGGGGCCAAAATTTGCCCAGGGCTGGGGGTCGTGCAGCCCCCCTCCCTACTGTATAATGGCAGGGTCCCAGGGGATGGGGTCCCTAGGGCTGAAATTGGCCTGGGGAGAGATAAAAAATGAGCATAAAGAGGCAAAATAGAGGTCAGAAACGAACAGAATTCAAAATAAAGTTCAGAAAAAGCAGAAAAAGGAAGCAAATGAGCAGAGAACAACTCAGGCACTCATGCGCCCACTCATATATGAACTGACACACGTACACCTACTCACAGACCCAGTCAGACATTCATGCACCCACTTACTCCCACTCTCTCTCTCACCCACTCATAGACCTACTTAGAGACTTGTGCACTCACTCAAAAGACCCACTTAGACACTCATGCATCCACTCCCGTACCCACTCAGAGACTCAGGTACCCACTCACAGACTCACTCAGACACTTGTGCACTCACTCACAGACTCCGTGAGACACTTACGCAGGTACACCCAGTAAGACACTCACACACCTAGTCACACACCCACTGAGACACTGTTGCACTCAGTCACACACTCATTTTCAAAGGTTAAAGTTTACAGTTAGGAAACAGAATTTTAAAAACCGTGGATATTCACTGGAAAAAAACAAAGGCGGCAGAGACGTTATAGCTAGGCTCACATTTCACTTGTACAAAACCGGTGAAATTCAGCAGTTGGAGTTACCTGAGCGAACGTATAACTATATACATATATACATAAATGTATTTTGTTGGCTTTTGCACAATGCTTGTTTTCAATCAATCAATCAATCAATCAAAGACATTTATAGAGCGCACTACCTACCCGTAGGGTCTCGAGGCGCTTGGGGGGTGGGGGTGCCGCTACTGCTCGAACAGCCAGGTCTTGAGCTTCTTCCTGAAGGAGAGGTGGTCTTGGGTCAGGCGCAGGTCGGCCGGGAGGGAGTTCCAGGTCTTGGCGGCCAGGTAGGAGAAGGGCCTTCCTCCTGTGGTGGCTCTGCGGATGCGTGGGATGGCGGCGAGGGCGTGGCTGGCAGATCGGAGGTGGCGTTTGGGAGCGTAGAAGTTGATGCGGTTGTTGAGGTAGCTCGGACCTTGATCGTGGGGAGCTTTGTGTGCGTGGGTAAGGAGGCGGAAGGTGATTCTCTTGTTGACCGGGAGCCAGTGTAGGTCTCTAAGGTGTCCGGAGATGTGGCTGTGTCGTGGGATGTCGAGGATGAGTCTGGCTGAGGCGTTCTGGATGCGCTGGAGTCTCTTCTGGATTTTGGCGGTGGTTCCGGCGTAGAGTGCGTTGCCGTAGTCCAGTCGGCTGGTGACGAGGGCCTGGGTGACGGTCTTCCTGGTCTCAGTGGGGATCCACCAGAAGATCTTCCGCAGCATGCGCAGGATGTTGAAGCATGACGAGGAGACGGCGTTGACTTGCCTGGTCATGGAGAGAGAGGAGTCCAGGATGAACCCCAGGTTGCTTGCGTGTTCCGTCGGTTTGGGTGTGGTGCCCAGGGCGGGGGGCCACCAGGAGTCGTCCCAGGCGGAGGGCGAGGAGCCCAGGATGAGGACCTCCGACTTATCTGAGTTCAGTTTCAGGCGGCTCGTCGTCATCCACTCGGCTACCTCTTTCATCCCTTCGTGCAGGTTGGCTCTGGCGGCGGCGGGGTCGTTGGTCAGGGAGAGGATCAGCTGGGTGTCGTCGGCGTAGGAGATTATGTTGAGGTTGTGTTGGCGTGCGATGGCCGCGAGGGGGCTCATGTAGACGTTGAAGAGAGTAGGGCTCAGCGAGGATCCTTGAGGGACGCCGCAGATGACTTCGGTGGCCTCTGACTTGTACGGTGGTAGGCGGACTCTTTGTGTTCTTCCGTCGAGGAAGGAGACGATCCATTCTAGTGCCTTCTCCTGGATTCCGGCGTTGCTGAGGCGCTGCACTAGGGTGCGGTGGCAGACCGTGTCGAAAGCCGCGGAGAGGTCTAGGAGGATGAGGGCCGCTGTTTCTCCGTTGTCCATCAGGGCTCGGATGTCGTCAGTGGCGGCGATGAGGGCTGTCTCGGTGCTGTGGTTGGCATGGAATCCGGACTGAGATGGGTCGAGGGATCCATTCGTCTCGAGGAAGGCGGCCAGCTGTTTGTTGACGGTCTTTTCGATGACTTTGGCTGGAAACGGGAGTAGAGAGATGGGGCGGTAATTCTTTAGTTCGGTGGGGTCTGCTGTAGGTTTCTTGAGTAGAGCGCTGAGTTCGGCGTGCTTCCAGCTCTCGGGGAAGGTGGCGGTGTCGAATGAGGTGTTGATGATGTCCCGCAAGTGGGGTGGGATGACAGCGTCGGCTTTGTTGAAGACGTGGTGAGGGCAGGGGTCGGTCGGAGATCCGGAGTGGACGGAGTTCATCATGTGGACGGTGTCTTCGGTGTTGACCGGGGTCCAGGCGCGGAGGGTGGTGGTGGGTGGCGTTGCTGCGGTCGTGGCGTGCGTCGGTTGGGTGCTGAAGCTGTTGTGTATGTCCGCGATCTTGTTGTGGAAGTAGGAGGCGAGGGAGTTGCAGAGGTCTTGTGATGGGGTGATGTCGTTGTTTCCGGCGTTGGGGTTGGAGAGCTCTTTCACGATGTTGAAGAGTTCCTTGCAGTTGTGTGCGTTGTTGTCCAGTCAGTTCTTGAAAGCCGTTTTCTTGGCGAGCTTCAGGGTGGTCCTGTTGTCCGGCGTGGGTTCCTTTCTCCAGGCTTTCTCGAGGGCTCGGCAGTTCTTCTTGGAGCTCTTGAGTTCGTCGGTGAACCATGGGGCTCTCTTGTTGCCGGGTCTGCTGGGCGGGATCCTCAGAGGGGCGAGTTCGTCCGCGCAGTTGCTGATCCACTTCGTGAGGTTGTCGGCGGCCTGGCTGGGGTTCGCTGAGCTGGCCGGAGGGTGCTGGCTCAGGGAAGCGGCGAGCTGGTCTGCTGTGATCTTGGTCCAGCTTCTACGAGCAACCTGTTGCTGGTGGTGGTGGATCGTCGTTCTTCTGAAGGTGAAGTGGATGCATCTGTGGTCCGTCCAGTCGAGTTCTGTGGCGTGGCTGAAGGCGATGTCTTTGCTGGATGAGAAGATGGCGTCGAGTGTGTGTCCGGCGAGGTGGGTGGGGGTGGGCACCAGCTGCTTGAGTCCAAGGTTGGCGAGGTTGTCGAGCAGGGTGCTGGTGTTGTAGTCGTTGTTGTTCTCCAGGTGGAAGTTGAAGTCCCCCAGGAGGATGTAGTCAGCGGAGGGGAGGGCGTGCGGGCTGACGAAGTCGGCGATGTCCTTGCTGAATTGAGTGCGTGGTCCCGGAGGTCGGTAGATCAGGGTGCCTCTGAGGGTGGTCTTCGGGTCGGTGTGGATCTGGAAATGCAGGTGTTCGGCGGAGGGTGGGGTGTTGTCGGTGCTGGTCGTGATGCGGATGGTGTTCTTGTGGATGATGGCGATGCCTCCTCCCACCTGGTTGGCATTGCGGTCCCTCCGGGTGATCTTGTAGCCTTCTGGGATGGCGATGGCGAAGTCGGGCGCTGAGGAGGCGTTCATCCAGGTCTCCGTGATGAAGGCAACGTCAGGGGCTGTGGCGTCTAGGAGGTTCCAGAGTTCGATGGCGTGTCTGTGGACGGAGCGGGTGTTGAGCAGGATGCACTTGAGGTGGTTGCTGCTGGTGTTCGGCTTGGCAGGTGCAGGTCCTGGTGTCGGGCAGGTTCGGATGCAGGTGAACTTGCAGGTGTTGCAGCTGAAGGGTCCGTGGACGCGTCGTGGGGTGGCTCTGCAGCATCCCGGGACTCGGCCGGTGTTGAGTGCGATGAGGGTGGCGGCGGTGTACGTCAGGCGGGTTGGTCGGGGTCCTCGAGGGCCAGGGGTCCTGGCACTGGGCGCGGTCCAGGCACGGACGGCGTAGACGGGCTTACCTTTGGCGCGCCTTCGGCGCACAATCGGCGCGCCCGCTGCGCGTGACCGATGCGCGTTCGCACGGTCGCCATATATGGCGAAGTGCGCGGGTGGGCGGAGCAGCTGGGAGGCGGGAGCGGGGAGGGAACAGAAGGAAAAAAGGGGCGGGGTCAGCGGTGGTGGCGGGAAGCGGGGAGCGGGGAGGGAAGACGGAGGGCGGCAGCAAGCGGGAAAAACAGGCAATACGGCGGTAAAAGTACAACAATAAACACAAAAGCAATACTACAGGCAATACGGCGGAAAACAGTAATAAACAACTATAATACAGCACAGAGAACACACCAGCGGCAGAGGGAGAGGAGCGCTGATCACGGACCACGCCGCTCGAAGGAGCGGGCGTGGTCACGAGCCGGCAGACGGGCAGCGAGGCACAAAGGGATGGGAGGCACACGCAGCATAGTGCATGACTTCATAAAAAAATTATCCAAGCAAAAATAGCATTTACAAAGCAAAAAGGCCAGCAACTAAGACCTGACCTGTTGACTTTGCCATTGCTTGTTGATCATGATAGTGTGTCCACCTTGTCTCTGACCCATTCACAATGCTTTCCCTGCAGTGCGAGAAGTAGCCCCAATATATACAGATATTACCTACAGCAGTTGTGAATATCCCACAAATATGGGCTTTGAAGTTATGATTGGGTCTGTCTCGGTGAGGCCTGATTCTTGGAGGTTCTGGTTTTTTTCAGTGTGAGCCTCATAGGTTCACATGATGTGCATATATTCCGCCACCTAATGGTTAAAGCAGGTAACAGAACTACTTAGTGCTGGGTGTGCTGAGAGGGACTCCTGTGCCTCTCACCCTTAATTGTGATGGTGCTTTCTGTAGCCTGTAACATTAACATGCACCAGTCTGAAATGCTATTTCTAGGAACATTTATGGGACAACATCTCCACTATATTAATCATGCTTTGAGATTGAGAAAAGCTATAAATGTACTCCTGCTCCGTAGGAACTTGAAACATTTCACAGCTAAAACCAGGAATACATGTGTGAGAGATTCAAGGATGGGCGAGCAGAGAGAAGGTGTAAACTAAAGACTGATGACTCTCTTGGTAAGAATACATGTGGGTATTGGGTTCAGGGAGACCATAATAGAGCAGGGTCAATGACTAACTTATACATGTTGTTAAGCAAACCATGTGGTTCTCATTCTGATCCACCGGCCATGCCAGAAATCAGACTTCATCCTGGTGGGATGAAGGACTGAACCAGAGAGCAGTCTGTGCATCCTGGTGGGATGAAGGACTGAACCAGAGAGCAGTCTGTGCATCCTGGTGGGATGAAGGACTGGACCAGAGAGCAGTCTGTGCATCCTGGTGGGATGAAGGACTGGACCAGAGAGCAGTCTGTGCATCCTGGTGGGATGAAGGACTGAACCAGAGAGCAGTCTGTGCATCCTGGTGGGATGAAGGACTGGACCAGAGAGCAGTCTGTGCATCCTGGTGGGATGAAGGACTGAACCAGAGAGCAGTCTGTGCACCCTGGTGGGATGAAGGACTGGACCAGAGAGAAGTATGTGCATTCTGGTGGGATCGAGCACTGGACCAGAGAGCAGTCTATGCATCCTAATGAGATGGAGGACTAGACCAGAGAGCAGTCTGTGCATCCTGGTGGGATGAAGGACTGGACCAGAGAGCAGTCTGTGCATTCTGGTGGGATCGAGCACTGGACCAGAGAGCAGTCTGTGCATTCTGGTGGGATGAAGTACTGGACCAGAGAGCAGTCTGTGCATCCTGGTGGGATGAAGGACTGGACCAGAGAGCAGTCTGTGCATTCTGGTGGGATCGAGCACTGGCCCAGAGAGCAGTCTGTGCATTCTGGTGGGATCGAGCACTGGACCAGAGAGCAGTCTGTGCATTCTGGTGGGATGAACTACTGGACCAGAGAGCAGTCTGTGCATTCTGGTGGGATCGAGCACTGGAACAGAGAGCAGTCTGTGCATCCTGGTGGGATGAAGGACTGTACCAGAGATCAGTTTGTGCATTCTGGTGGGATCGAGCACTGGACCAGAGAGCAGTCTTTGCATCCTGGTGGGATCGAGCACTGGACCAGAGAGCAGTCTGTGCATCCTGGTGGGATCGAGCATTGGACCAGAAAGCAGTCTGTGCATTCTGGTGGGATGAAGGACTGGACCAGAGAGCAGTCTGTGCATCCTGGTGGGATGAAGGACTGGACCAGAGAGCAGTCTGTGTATTCTGGTGGGATCGAGCACTGGACCAGAGAGCAGTCTATGTATCCTGATGAGACGGAGGACTAGACCAGCGAAGTGTCTGTGCATCCTGGTGGGATGAAGGACTGGACCAGAGAGCAGTCTCTGCATCCTGGTGGGATGAAGGACTGGACCAGAGAGCAGTCTGTGCATCCTGGTGGGATGAAGGACTGGACCAGAGAGCAGTCTGTGCATCCTGGTGGGATGAAGAACTGAACCAGAGAGCAGTCTGTGCATCCTGGTGGGATGAAGGACTGGACCAGAGAGTAGTATGTGCATTCTGGTGGGATCGAGCACTGGACCAGAGAGCAGTCTATGCATCCTAATGAGATGGAGGACTAGACCAGAGAGCAGTCTGTGCATCCTGGTGGGATGAAGGACTGGACCAGAGAGCAGTCTGTGCATTCTGGTGGGATCGAGCACTGGACCAGAGAGCAGTCTGTGCATTCTGGTGGCATCGAGCACTGGACCAGAGAGCAGTCTGTGCATTCTGGTGGGATCGAGCACTGGACCAGAGAGCAGTCTGTGCATTCTGGTGGGATGAAGTACTGGACCAGAGAGCAGTCTGTGCATCCTGGTGGGATGAAGGACTGGACCAGAGAGCAGTCTGTGCATCCTGGTGGGATCGAGCACTGGACCAGAGAGCAGTCTGTGCATTCTGGTGGAATCGAGCACTGGACCAGAGAGCAGTCTGTGTATCCTGGTGGGATGAAGGACTGGACCAGAGAGCAGTCTGTGCATTCTGGTGGGATCGAGCACTGGACCAGAGAGCAGTCTGTGCATCCTGGTGGGATGAAGGACTGGACCAGAGAGCAGTCTGTACATCCTGGTGGGATGAAGTACTGGACCAGAGAGCAGTCTCTGCATCCTGGTGGGATGAAGGACTGGACCAGAGAGCAGTCTGTGCATCCTGGTGGGATGAAGGACTGGACCAGAGAGCAGTCTGTGCATTCTGGTGGGATCGAGCACTGGACCAGAGAGCAGTCTGTGCATCCTGGTGGGATCGAGCATTGGACCAAAAAGCAGTCTGTGCATTCTGGTGGGATGAAGGACTGGACCAGAGAGCAGTCTGTGCATCCTGGTGGGATGAAGCGCTGAACCAGAGAGCAGTCTGTGCATTCTGGTGGGATCGAGCACTGGACCAGAGAGCAGTCTATGTATCCTGATGAGACGGAGGACTAGACCAGTGAAGTGTCTGTGCATCCTGGTGGGATGAAGGACTGGACCAGAGAGCAGTCTGTGCATCCTGATGAGGATGGGAGAACTAGAGCAGGGTGCTGTCCGTTCTGTTCTGCTTTCCCCTTCAGTGTGGGTTGATGGGCAGGCCAGGGAGCAGACCGTGCATCCCGGTGATGACGGACACTCATGTTGGAGAACATTGCAGAGGTTCCGTTGAGGCTGTAGGCCCATTGGCTAGAAGTCTTTCTGCTCGCATTAATTCAATCCTCCTCGATTTTTAGATATTTTGCGCCAGTTGCTAGGGTCGCTGGGTGAATCTGGGATTCACTCTACCGTTGAAGAGACCCAATGTGGCAACGGCACGTGCCTCACAAAGGGCTACACCCAAGAGCCATGGGGAAAGAGATACTTCGAGTTGGGGTTGGAGGTCTGTGCCCCTTAATCCGATAAAGTTAACGGAATAATAATTTCCAAGCGTTGTGTAGAAGGCTTTTTCAAAATCGTTTTGCCCGGTCCTCAGAGACCACGTCATGATATTTAAAGTATGGAACGTTAGGACACATTCCAAATGTTTGCCTTAAAAAAGCCCTCAGCCAATTGGCCACTGGGCGAAACACGTGTCGGCTCTTGGTGTTTATCTGTGTGATATCTATGTTGGAAAGAAACAATTAAAAAATGGCAAACTTTGCTGACTGAGCACTACTCTCCACAACGCTTGGAAATTATTATTCCGGTAACTTTACCGGATTAAGGTGCACAGACCTCCAACCACAACTCGAAGCATCTCTCGAAGTTTTACAGCGGTTCCTGCTGCAGGGCGGGCGGCAGCCTCTTGGATTATCCAAGTGGTTCTCTTTTCCACCCGGCAGGAGGGAATGTGGAGTCAGAGCTCCACCCCAGCCCCGCCCACCACCAGCACTTTGTTGTGGACGCCCCCTGTACGCACCGCAGAGCACGCCAGCGTCGTGCAGGCTCGGGGTGGCTTTGTGTGTTGGCAGATGTTGGGGTGAGCCGAGGACAGGCTTCAGAGTCGAGCCTCGGGAAGGCTTCAGTGTGCCTGGGACCACGTGGGCATTGAGAAAAGTTGAGTGGAAATTTCCCAGAACTCGTCCAAACGCAGGAAGGTCGCGTCTGGCTCCCTCTCTTGTTCTGCTCCCCACCCCTTATTTTCACATTCTCGCGTGACCTCTTATCTGTCATTTATCTATCTCCCTTCCCACTACCTTGCCTAGCTCTGTCTCATTCACCCCCACCTTCTCTCTTTCATCCTCTCTCCTTTCCTTCTCATTCATATTCTCCATTCCTTCTCTTTCCTCCTCTCTCCTTTCCTTGTCTTTCATCCTAATTTCTTTCCTTCTTTGTCATCCTCTCTCCTTTCCTTCTCATTCATTTCTCTCCTTTCCTTGTCTCTTTCATCCTCTCCTTTCCTTCTCTCTTTCTTCCTCTCTCCTCTTCTTTCATCCTCTCTCCTTTCCTTCTCTTTCATACTCTCTTTTCATTTTGTTTTTCATTCTCTTTCATCTTCTTACCTGTCTTCTCTAATTCATCCTGTCTCTTTTCCTTCTCTCTTTTACCCTGTCTTTACCTTCTCTCTTTTCCTTCTCTTTCATCCTCTTACCTCTCCTCTTTTATCCTGTCTCCTTTTCTTCTCTCTCTCATCCTCTTTTCTTTCCGTCTCTTTCATCCTCTCTCCTTTCCTTCACTTTCATCCTCTTTCCTTTCCTTGTCTCATTAATCCTAGCTCCTCTATTTCATCCTTATTCCTTTCCTTTCATCCTCTCTCCTTCCTTCTCATTCATTTCTCCCCGTTCCTTGTCTCTTTCTTCCTCTCTCCTCTTCTTTCACCCTGTCTCCTCTTCTTTCACCCTGTCTCCTCTTCTCTTTTATCCTTTCTCATTTCCTTCTCTTTCATACTTTCTTTTCATTCTGGCTTTCATTCATTTTCATCTTCTTACCTCTCTTCTCTATTTCACCCTGTCTCTTTTTCTTCTCTTTTTCATCCTGTCTTTACCTTCTCCCTTTTCCCTTTTCCTTCTTTCATCCTCTTACCTCTCCTCTCTTTTATCCTCTCTCCTTTTCTTCTCTGTCATCTTCTTTCTTTTTCTTCTCTTTCATCCCCTCTAATCCCCTTCTCTTTCATCCTCTCTCCTTTCCTTCTACTTAATCCTCTCTCCTGCCTGTCCTTCTCTTTCATCCTCTCTCCTTTCTTTTTCCTTTAACCTCTCTGATTTCCTACGCTCTTTCATCACTCTCCGTTCCTTGACTCTTTTATCGTCTCTTCTCTCCTTCTCTTTCATCTTCTCTCCTTCTCCTTCATCATCTATTTTATCCTTTTCATTCTTTTATCCTCTCTCCTCGCCTTCTCTCTTTTAGCTTCTCTCATCTCCTTCTCTTTCATCCCCTCTCCTTCCTTTGTCTCTCCCTCTTCTCTCTCTTTCTCATGTACTTGGAGTTACTGAAGGACATGTGATATGTCTCTCTCCCTCCCTCTCATGCTCCCATCAACAATAGAAGTGGGTGAGATTTGGGAAAGCGTTACTCCTCTACCTCCTCATCCTCCTATCTGTCACTCTGTCTGTCACTCCATCTGCTGACGTGCACGAGGAGATTAATGTATGTGAAAGTTTTCGTTCTACCTTTCCTTCTTCTTCCCTCCTGCCAATCCATTCCCTTCCTCTCCCTGACCCTGTCTCATGCACTTGAAGTGATTGATGAGCATGTGTCAGCCTTCTTCTCTTCCATTCTCTCTCTCTCCCTGTCCCCCCTCTCTCTCTCCTGCTTTCCCTCTCACTTCCCCTGTCTCCCTCATGCACTAGAGATGGGTGATGCTTGTTGTAGTGTTCTCTCTCTTTCTCCTCTCCCTCTTCTTCTTTGTTCCCCTCTGCCAACCCCTTTCCACCCTGCCTGTTTTTTCCTCTTTCCCCTATTTGTCTCACCCTCTCTCTGTCTCTCCCTTCTCCTCTACCTAACTTTCTCATGCATTAGAAGTGGTTAATGAATGTATTGTAGCCTTCCTTCTCATTCATTATTCCCTCATTGTCTCTCTCTCACTCCCTTCTCTTTCTTTGATTGTCTGCTTGTTCACTTCTCTCCCTCTCCCATCTCTCCCTTGCCTTCTGGCTGTCTCTCTCGCTCCCTCTTGCTGTCTCTAGTTCACTCTCTCACCTTTCCTTATCTTTCTCATGCACTCGACGCATTTGATAAATGTGTGATAGCTTTACATCTCTCTCATTCGCTCTCTCCTTTTCTTGATCCTGTCTCTTCGTCTCTGTCTCACAGACAGCCCGGTGCCTAATTTGTTAAAAAACATAAGTGCCAGGGCCATCATCGGGAGGCCTCTGCAGCTTGCACCACCCATTGCCACTGCTGGCGTTGCCAGTGAAAGTACATACACAACTATTAACCATCACACTCCAGCAAGTGTGACAATTCAGAGTATTCTAGGCCACCGAAAGCTAAAAGAATGGCTTAAGCTGCAGGTATTAGTTGTTTTTAATGTATACTGAATTAATGAACAATTGCTGTTTTGCTCATCGCTAAGTTATACAAACAGCGCCACCATGTGTCAGCTGTCATAAGTGCTAGTGTTAACAATTAAGTGCTGGTGCCGAGCACTGGAA
This sequence comes from Lissotriton vulgaris, assembly GCF_964263255.1. Taxonomy (NCBI): domain Eukaryota; kingdom Metazoa; phylum Chordata; class Amphibia; order Caudata; family Salamandridae; genus Lissotriton; species Lissotriton vulgaris. Next base: position 85,838,541 of record NC_141693.1, read on the forward strand.
ACCACCGACTTAAATTAAACACTAACCGACAATCTACTAGAAACAGTTTGTGAACTTGGGAGGCTATGGGACTTCTTTCCCCATGCTTCTGTTTTTTTTTTGGAAAGATCAATGTTATGACATGCCACGCTGGACTGCTGCCAGCATGCACGGATCCCCTGAAAAGCCTTTTGTTACCAGATCATGTGTTACGGGTTTCCCTGTAAGGATGTAAGGGCCAGGCCTGGGCAGGAGTGTCTTAAGCCACCTTTGCTTCCCAGTTTCTGCATCTTCACCCCAGGACTCCTTGCCCTTCCCGGTAAAGTCCTATGAGTAGCCATGGACGTCATTTAGGGGTAGCTATGGGTCGCGGCTGCAACTCCTGGCACTGCTGTTGCGACCTCTGGGCTCAGGTAGCAAAATAAGTGCCAGAAATACAAGGGCAACTCGTTCTTAGGAACTTCGGTTGCGTCTCCGCTTGCCTTGTTTTCTGTCAATTTTTTATTACACTAGTAGTGAATAATGTTTAATTATTCACTATTACTGTAATAAAGAATGAATTACAATGAACTGAAAAATGACCCTCCCTAGTAGCTGAGGTAATTAAATTATAATTTCAAATTGAATTTGTGTGCATGTTTGAGAGTGAAAGTGTGTTTGAGTGAGTGTGTAAATGAGTGCATGTATAAGCATGCATGTGTAAGTAAAAGTAAAGCTTAAATGGCATGTGATGTCACTTCCGCCACCCCAGGCATTTTGGTGAATTAGACATTCATGTGAGTAACGCTGTGTTACATTCACCACTCAAATTTCTTTCATATTTCACTATACTAATTCAACACTATCCTTTACGGGTTCCGGATTAGCGTGCTCCTCGCCGAAAAAGCACGTCTACTCCTCGTCAGGGGTAGTAAGCGCTATATAAATGCAATTACAATTACAATTAGCAACGGGTGCGTCTGGGATCCCCTTTCTGTTCCTAATGTGCCACTCGAGGCATATTACACCTAAACCATTTCTAAATTATGCAAATAGTCACAAATGACATAAAGAACTCTGGGCTGGTATTTTCTTGCTCACCTACATCTGTTGCTCTGTCACACGCCTGAAAAGAAGGTGTTAACTTTATATTAAGCGTAGGTTACAAATCTAACTTGTCTCGTAGTGTGGGAAAGGTTGGCATTAGGGATGCCCCTCACTCACAAATCAGCTGGTGCAATCTACACTGCACTCTGCCCCCAGCAACGCACTTAATTTGAAAATCCAGTTGGTTCTTGAGAGCGCATGGATCACAGCTTGCTCTTTGATGTCGTAGATGTCGCTGTGTGAAGCGAATTGCCACTAACCTCAAATGGATTATGCAAAAGAAAACTCCCAAGTATAAAACTTCCTAGTGCTTAGAAGCCATGTGCCGTACAGTGCAATGCACAGGTTCTTTCACCAGAGAGTGCCATGCTGGCTTTGCTGAAGTCTCCTTGTATGTCCCTCGTCCTGTTCCCCACATACTGCTCTCATATGTATTTGCAAGAGGTTGCTAAGCGTTGAGGAAGGGATGTGTTAGGTGCCTGTTTTTTTATTTCGTTTTCTTTGTAATTCTGCAAGCTTTGTGCTGAGGATGTAAAGTTCAATTTGCGGCAAACACACTTCGTAAGGTAGGATTAGCAAAAAATAATGGGGATTTGCCTACATTTAGTGCAGAGAATATCTAAGATTTTATTCAAGGCAATGGGACTTTCTGTCAATGACCTTGTTTTGCTTTAGCCCTCCCCTACCTTACAAAACCTTTTACGTGTCTGTTGAAGATCCATTGTGAACAACACCAATAGTGGGTTTGGTCCAGCCTGTTGCCTACCATTGGTTGGCTTGTTTGTCAGTCTCTTTTTTCTTGCATCTTATTTGATAATTTCACCCTTTTCTTGTATTTGTTGTTCTTCTCCTGGATCATAGCTTCTTCACCTTGCTTTTGATTCCAAGAGTTATATATTTCAACTGCTCACACTGAAGAAATTACTGTTTTCTTTCAGCACTGTATGGGACTACGTGTGTTTTCTTGCTCTCTTCCTTGTCTCCCCCCCCCCATCAATACCCACCCCCCTCCTGATATATGTTGCTTCCTCCTCCCCAACTCATCTGTTGCTTCATTCACACCTCTACTTTTTTTTTTACTTGTTCTTTTAAATTCACCCCTACCTCAGGCTCCTCCTAACTCCCCTCACTTCCTGTTTCTTGCTCCCCACACTTTGCCTTTTCCTCATCCACTCCTCGATCGCTCACTCGCCCATCCTCCCACAATCTTTATTTAATAAAATACGTTTTTTTACAAAACAAAATGGTGGTGCATAGCAACTGCGATTTGCTGCCAGACTGCTTCACTCCTTTTACAAATGGTGGTTTTGTGCACCTTTAAATTATTTACTTACGACACCGTTGGAACAGCACGGAAATTATCTCCCATGGCGAGGGTGGTATTTTGCAGTTTTCTCCGTCACTAACCCCCAGAGTTTTCCCGGTGGTTTCGGGCAGACATACAGGTCAACCTCTGACGTTCTTTACTCCATCTGGCTATGGGAGGAGTGTAACCGCAGCGGACACAGAGTAGTCTCCGCCATTGTTACACCAAAAGTCTACCCGCATTTAAATCGGGTGGGCGGACCATTATGTTGGCGGACAGGGTACTGCGTCACCATTGGGACAAAGTACCCTTTTTGCCAACATATAAATCGTACCTTAACCGCGGCGCAAATTCCGCCACAGAGCAGCGGTTTAAATAAGTGGGCGAGGCCACGTCGGCCAATGGACGAGCGCAGCACTAAGGAGGTAGTGCTCGCGACGGCTGTTAGCCGACAGAAGAAGCAAAGGGGCTAACAACTGTCAGGGTGTGCCTAAAATCTGCCAGCAAGTGCCTGTACTTTGTGGGGCAGTAACAGATAGAGGGGCCCTCTATCTGTTACTGCAGGGATACAGCAGTGTGACCCACAGGCGGTTCGGTTTGCCTGTGGGTCACACTGCTGTATCCCTGTAGAACACTATCTTTAGACTACAGGACTCAATATTTAACTGTGCCTATAAGGACTCTGGGTATTGTAAACTACATTGTAAATGTGTTTCGAAGCACTACTCTTGATGTGAATACACTTCTAACTTAATTTAGAAGAGTAGCAGCTGTTTGCCCCTTGCTGATTGGTCAGACCCTGGAAGAGGCTGTTGTGAAATTCTTGTTTAAATCTGACCAGTGTGTAATTCTCCTGGTGTGACTCGTTTCTCGTCTGTTGTGACTTTCGTGTAATTCTTATAGTGCTAACTGTCTTATTCTCTTGGGGTCAGTCGAGTATCTCTTCCAGTTTCGCTGGTGTCTCTCCACTGGACCGAGCCTCCTGTAATTCTCCTGGTTTGACTGGCTTCCTCTTCTGTTGAGCCATTTGTGTAAATCTTCCAGTGTAACCGGTCTTAATCCTTTGATGTCAGTCATGTATCTCTTCTTATATGACCCTCCTGGTATTCATGTGGTATCACACGTGTAAATCTCTTGGTGTAACTTTTGTACTTCGTCTGGTGTCAATTGAGTATCTCTTCCGATGTGAAACCTGTGTACTTCTTCTTGTCACTTGTGAATCTCTTTCACTTTGCTCCTCGTGTAATTCTACTTGTGTGAATCGTGTCAATCTTCTGGTGTCACCTGTGTATCTCAGCTGGTTTGATATTTGTGTATTTCTTTCTGGTATCACTAGTTCACTTACGGTGTGACACTTGTTAAATGTTTCTGGTGTTATGAGTGTACTTTTTCTGGTGTTTAGCTGATGTCACTAGTGTACGTCATCTGGTTTGATACACATGGGATTTGCTTGGTGTCACTATCTTGTATATAAATCACCCATCTTTTGTGGAGTCCTGATGGGACCCTCACTTATTTCTCTGATGTGACTCTAGTGCAAATCTCCAGGTCTGAGTCGTGTGCAAATCTCCAGGTCTGACTGGTGTGTAAATCTCCAGGTCTGACTGGTGTGTAAATCTCCAGGTCTGACTAGTGTGTAAATCTCTAGGTCTGACTGGTGTGTAAATCTCCAGGTCTGACTGGTGTGTAAATCTCCAGGAGTGACTCTTGTGTAAATCTCCATGTCTGACTGGTGTGTAAATCTCCAGGAGTGACTCTTGTGTAAATCTCCAGGTCTGACTCGTGTGCTAACATCCAGGTCTGACTGGTGTGTAAATCTCCAGGAGTGACTATTGTGTAAATCTCCATGAGTGACTTGTGTAATTCTCCTGGAGGGCCTATTGTGTAAATCTCCTGGTATGACTCTTGTGTAAATCACCAGGAGTGACTCTTGTGTAAATCTCCAGGAGTGACTCTTGTGTAAATCTCCAGGAGTGACCATTGTGTTAATCTCCAGGAGTGACTCTTGTGTTAATCTCCATGAGGGACTTGTGTAAATCTCCTGGAGTGACTCTTGTGTAAATCTCCAGGAGTGACCATTGTGTTAATCTCCAGGAGTGACCATTGTGTTAATCTCCAGGAGTGACTCTTTTGTTAATCTTCTAGTCTGACTCTTGTGTTAATCTCCAGGAGTGACTTGTGTAAATCTCCGGTCTGACTCTTGTGTCAATCTCCAGGAGTGACCATTGTGTTAATCTCCAGGAGTGACTCTTGTGTTAATCTCCATGAGGGACTTGTGTAATTCTCCTGGAGGGCCTATTGTGTAAATCTCCTGGTATGACTCTTGTGTAAATCACCAGGAGTGACTCTTGTGTAATCTCCAGGAGTGACTATTGTGTAAATCTTCAGGAGTGACTTGTGTAAATCTCCAGGAGTGACTCTTGTGTAAATCTCCAGGAGTGACTATTGTGTAAATTTCTAGGAGTGACTCTTGTGTAAATCTCCTGGAGTGACTCTTGTGTAAATCTCCAGGAGTGACCATTGTGTAAATCTCCAGGAGTGACCATTGTGTTAATCTCCAGGAGTGACTCTTTTGTTAATCTTCTGGTCTGACTCTTGTGTTAATCTCCAGGAGTGACTTGTGTAAATCTCCAGGAGTGACTCTTGTGTAAATCTCCTGGTCTGACTCTTGTGCAAATCTCCTGGTCTGACTCTTGTGTAAATCTCCTGGTCTGACTCTTGTGTAAATCTCCAAGAGTGACTCTTATGTAAATTTCCAGGTCTGACTCTTCTGTAATTCTTCAGGCTTGCTTCTAGGAATGTTTAAGCCAAGTGTGAATCTTAGGCAAGCCTTGTGGTGTGATCCTTGTGAAGTTCTTCCTGTGTGGCTCTTGTGTGATCCTCCTGGTGTGTCACCCATGTAACTCTTCAGAGATGACCCTCTTGTTATTCTCCTGACGAAGCTGAAGTCATTGTATGAGACTATTTCATCCTGATGAAGTAAGGGTTATGGATTCTGACTGCGCCTTTGCTTCCCTTCCAGATGACCGAGTGGACCTCCGTGCCTGCCTCATCTGTGGAGACCGCGCCACCGGCCTCCACTATGGCATCATCTCCTGCGAAGGATGCAAGGGCTTCTTCAAACGCAGCATTTGCAACAAACGCATTTACCGATGCAGCCGGGACAAAAACTGCGTCATGTCTCGCAAGCAGCGAAACAGGTGTCAGTACTGCCGCCTGCTCAAGTGCCTGCAGATGGGGATGAACCGAAAAGGTAAAGACACACAGACTCTGCTGCCTATTCATGTGCAAGTGTCAAGAAAGCCATGTTTTCCAAAGCCAGCCTCTTGCATGGTGCATTATTAAGGTATATTATCACTGCGGCCTGGCCCTTTTTCTTTTTTAGCTTTATTTGAGTTTTCAGGTCAAATGACAGTGCGGTTCGCCCTTGTTGACTGCATGCAGCAGTGCTAACTTAGATTCTCAATGCAGTGAGTGGAGAAGTGTGGCTCACTGGTTAGAGGAGGCAGACCTGGAAGCAGAGGTCAGCCAGGGACTAGGGTTCAATTCCCGGCTCGGCGGGGTCTTGAGTCCCAAAATGTCCATGGACTCGACAATTCTCGCTCCGGTGCCTACTCGAGTCACGGGTTCACACTCTGCAACTCTGGGCAATAGCTTGCTTAATCTCCACAACGGCCCCTCGCGGTGGGATGCCTGGCTTTCACCTTGCGGATACCCTGCCGGGGTTATCTCACAGGGGAATACCAGGATGGGTTCCCTAAGCAAGCGCTTAGAAACCGCTCGGTGATTTGCGCTATATAAATTCCTGTACATTTACATTTACTTCAAGCAGCCACTTTCCCACACATATTGATTCACCAAGATGCCAGATTGAATGGGAGTGACATCATCACCCACCCTTTGATCCCCGATGACGTAGAAGGGTTGGTGTCTTTTACCACTGTTGGCACCGTAACACTTTGTTGACGATTGGCGAGGAGAAATGCGTGTAGTGTACCCTCTAGAAAGGATACAGGGTTCTTGGACCACTGAAATACAACTCTTACTGCCTTTGCCTCATGACCCTTAGAACAGGGCGGCAACCGGTCAAGCCCAGTCAAGCACCCGCCTCACCCACGCACCTTCGCTTGTCCACCTCAGGAGCAGTCGTAAGGCAATTTTGGAGCATCGCCTTGTCTCCAGCTGAGGAGAGATCCCTCTTCCCTGTCCATCGCACCTCCTGCATGTAACAAACACCTGCCATGTTTTGTTCCCTAGCCTCCGCTCCCTTGATGCCTTGGGCCTACGAGAAATTGTCAGTGAGCATTGAAAGAACCACTTCTTGACTAAGAGACGTTTAAATTCTAGTGACCAAAGGAGATATTAGCTGAAAAGCAAAAGAGTGGAAAAGAGCGTGCTTATTTTATGTCAGTAATTAGTGTACTGAAATATGATCTTGGGCAAAATGTACATTACACGAGAGATGTTCACGAAATTCCTGAATTATGAGTTGCATGCAAATTACAACATTTCTCATTTTGCAGTAGAGTGATATGTGCACAAAATGTCTCGCTGAGAGACATGTAATTATGATCGTATCAGTTGCATCTCCCTATTGAAATATTGAGTAAAATATAAAAATAAAATCAACACAATAAAAATCCTTATAAAAATACACAAATAATTTAGCTTCATGCACAGCAACGCTGGAAAGTCTGAGTTTCTAACTATCCATCGCACATGCGCATATGTGGTTTTATACAATAATACTGCTATGTCAATATGCTATCTTCCATACACATGTTATACCCCTTCTGTGTAGTTATGTATCTATATGTTTATTACTTCACTCCTACTGCAGAAGAGAAGAAAGGAAAAAAACCTTTGACTCCCTGCAAGACACTACTCTGGCTCACCCTATACCTCTCTCAATACCTCCTCTACCTCCACTCGGACTCATCCCAAACCTCATCTTACTGCTGTGATCTCCAAAATAACCCTTTCTAGCCTCTTCCCTCCTCTATCCCTCCTTCGACTCATCCCAATCCTCATTTTACTGCTATGATCTCCCACGTGACCCTTCCTAGACCCCTCCCACTTCTCTCCCTCCATCATCCTCTTCAATCCAACTAACAGGCTTGCATGTCCACCGCTTAAATGACCCTTTATATGTCTATATACTAATCCACCACTAATCCTTTTTGGGTTCCAGAGTACTGTGCCACTCACTGAAAAGCACTTTAGCGCCTTGTATGTTGTAGTAAACGCTATAAAAATACAACTACAATTGCCATTTTCTGCTTTAACAGTCTCCTCATGGTATCTCACTTGAGTTTATTTCACACAAAGTATGCCCTCGTGATAAATTTGTACAGAACATCTTTTCACATTATGTCAAATCAGTCACTTAATTTCTGTTGTTGGTAGTCCTTTGGTTGACTTGCGTAACAGCCATATATAATAGGAGACATTTAAATGAAATACATGTGTATTACGCTTTGAGTATGTCTTTTGTCTGGTGTGTTTTGACTTGCATGTCTGTTTCAAAAAAGATTACTCTAAACATGAATTGATTTTGATTAGTTGTCATTTATACTAAGCAATTGTATGACCCAACAGCACACATTGTAGACTTAACTATGCAGAACTGTGAGTATCACACAGGCATTGGGGGGAGGAGGCTTGTCAGCTGCTCAGTGCATGTGTGTAACTGCCCCTCCAACCCTTCTTGGGGTCTGAAAGGGCCCTTGAAGAGCCAGGGGGCCCAGGTGCAGATACTCAGTGGTTCCTGCCTTAGTATCAATGCCTGCTCTTGGCGTCCACAGCCTGCATTCAGAAGGAGACAACGGAGGCCACCGGCGTGGCATGGAATGGGTAAGAAGAGGGGCCAGGTCCCCCTTTCGGACCTACCATGATCCCTGCTGTAGTGCGTCTCCTCATGGGTGGCACACACTCACGGTGTCCCTCCTGAGCCTCTTTCCTGTGCCTAGAGGCTGGTCCTAAATGGCAAGTGCCTAGGTGAATGGATTCCTCATTTGCATGACGTCACTTCCCTCATGACAGAGCGAGGCTCAGGAGTGTACCCCGCAAAGGCCAGTGTTTGTGCACAGAGTGCTTTTTGTGGATTTTCACAACTACTGTAAAAAAGTTTGTCGATAAACTAACTTTTTATGTTACGTTAAATTAACTTATAAAACGCACAAATACCCATGGGTGTTTTGGATCTTTTTAAGGTTTCGTATTATGATAAGAGCATCAATTACGACTGAAGTTGTTTGGTGGAAAGATAGAGATGTGACAGAATTGAGAAATGCTATGATTGAAATGAGCTATTTCATAGAGTATGTTTACAAAGATGGAAATATGATATTGTGACAAAAATCCTAATGGGACATTGAAAGAGGCAAGAGGGGTAGAAGTGAAGGGATTGTAAGGTGTACACTTATTTTAGTCCTTTCCGTGGCACTTGAGTCGGTGAGTGTTTGTTTCTGCTGACTCTGCATTCTGATTTAGAGATTAAAGATCTTTGCCCATCATGGTTTTCAGATTTTCTCTCAGATAGATCTTACCGGATCTCGCTTCCGCCCTCTCAATCCTAAGCAAGATTGTAAATATTTGAAATACCCCGGAGCCCTATCTTGTTGATGTTCTTTAATCTGTATGTAGTCCCTCTAGCTCACCTTATTTCATCTTTGGGGTCCAATCTTTTCCTTTGAGTATCAGATGATACCCAATTTTATTGTAAAGCTCGATGAAGAACTGCAGCATTTTGTGACTCACCTGCATGATTCCCTCTCAATATCCATCTCTGGATCAGCGCTGACTAAACTCAATGTGGACAACATGGAAGCCCTCTGTCCCATCACGCCATCTTTGTTCTGGGAGTTACCTCTATGTCCAAACACTCTGGACCATGTGCTGATGCCTGCAAGAGTCATGAAAGATCTTGCTGTAAAAATCGATTCCTCTCTGAATTAAACCGATCAGATCTTTTAAAATGTTTTTCCACGTTTTGCCTTTTGTCAGTGGCGCACATTAGACAAGTTCTCCCATCTCTTTTCTCCATCATATAAGGTGTAAATCTTCTATGCATTTGTTTCTCCTCGACTTGATTATTGAAATTCCATTTTGATTTATCTTCACATACATCGAAGGCGCCATATTATTCCAGTTTTTGCCTCTATGCTCTGGACAGTTCATTGCTCTGGAATAGATTTCAGTGGCACTCTCCAGTCGCAAGAATACGTTTCTTTCAAATACTCCTAAATTTAATTTAAAGACCATAGCTGGCAGTTGTGTTTTTTTTTATTGGTATTATTATTATTTTGGCCTCGTCCAGATGGAATTCTATACCATTGTGTTTACGCCAATAACCTGATTTGCTGAAATTCAGGACAGACCTGAAAGCTGGGTTAATTTCCACTTCTTAGTTTGTATTTGTAGTTTTGTCTAAACCTTCTCTTCTGACTGTATCTGAAATGTTTAATTAGTTTGTGGTTACAAGCACCAAGTTACCCTAGTTAGAGGGAATCCTGCAATCTATAAATACCAAATATCGAATACGTGTAATTCATTTTGTTCAAGGCAGTTCATAAAATAAATTGCATCTCCTGGAAGAGAGTTAGGTTTACAAGGAAAATCTACATTTCAGCACAGGAAGATGGGCCAAGGGAGCTGCCTGCCTATCAGAGTTTCAGGATATCCACATGATATAAATTTACATAAAATGAATGTAATTGGATTACTGTTGCCAGGGTCTGGTCTCTGTACAAAAAAATGATTTCAGAAGTTGGAAAAATCAAAGAACCCCCAGAAATTAAGATGCAAAATCAAAATGGCAGAACACCCTTCTTTGAATAGGTATGGTCCAGGTGACAAGAAAATAAAGCAGAAGAGAAAATGTTCTTTTTTTTAGCAATGTTGAGAGATCAGTAAAAGGAGATTCTTGATAATAGTTAATTTTATTTTGAAAATAAAGGTTTTCTGGGACTTCCTTCCTTCGCTCCTGGTTTCTCTTTGTTTCTCCAGTGATTATCTGACCAGCAGCAGTTTAAAGTATTGCTTTGTTGATAATAAGCATTTGTGTGAATCGGTGAATGAAGGTAATAGTTTTGAGTGGCTGGCACTTGTGGATTGAGTAATCTCACTCAAACACCAGACAATTGCAAAACCGTGTGGTAATCTGTTCATAGGAAGTAGATTATTTGATTGCTATGGGTTTTATTTGATGAGGGTCTTTCCACACTATGTTATATTAGTAAGTTGGTAGAACAACTCCTACTAGGAAGGTAAGGAAGGGATCAAAACAATATGAAAATATTATTCCAAAATATAAGTATATAAATGAAAGACTTGTTTCATTGTCTTTAAAACTAATTGAATGTGCTCTTGTGCAAGGTTGTTTTAGCCCACCACCAATATCTTATTTTACCATGTGGGTGCTCCCTCTAATACAGCAGCTCGGCTATTTTAGGCCTTTGGTTACAATCTATCACCCACTTGTGGCCATCTTGAGCGGTGCAGTAAGGCATATACCTGCGGCGGCCATAATTTAGTATGGGCTGTGGGGTGAATTGCATATCAGTGCCAAATGATGGTTGTGTCCACCCTAGGCACTATAAAAGAGTTCTATCGCTCCTAATCACGCATGCAATAATGTTGTTACAACTAATGATGGAAGTAAGGTTCTGTAAGAGGAAACATATAAGAAAACGTAGAGCCTGTTGGCACTCGCTGCTGTGTGAGAGCACTACATGTGAGCAGGTAGGATTATGAATCATAGATTTGTGCTCGCGACCTTCGTTGAAAGGCCCTGGTGCAGGGTAGGCTGTAGGATTTCTTAAGATACCATCTCTTCTTAAGTCGCTTAATCCCGTCTGAATACAACAGGTCCCACTTCACAAACTTGCAACTTGGGTCCCAGAAAGTGCGATACAGTAGTAAATTTAATTTTCTCAGGTGTAGAATGAGGATTTGGGGAGTCACAAAGGTATTTCCAAACACTATGAAAACAGATTTGCTCACGAGAAACCCACGTAGAGGGTCTCATGTGAAGGAAAGACTACATCCTTTACTATGAAGTGGAAATGGAGAAAATACTTTAATAAGAATGTACACAAAAGATTTCTCAACATGGAAAAAAATAATCCTTTGTAGGATAAAAATGTGCAAATGCTTATGTCCGCATTTGGTCTACTGCACGGTTCTCCAACGAGTAGCTTGTAAGCTACTAGTGGCTCTCCAGCTGCCTACAAGCAGCTCTCCTGTTTCCTGCCCAGTGAATGATGGTTGAATTTCTAAAATATATGCAGCCTCCGTCAGTGGTTAAAAATAAGGCTTTTTGGATGTAGGAGGCGAGTTACGACCTCTCACATCCAATGGTGGGTCGACATGTTTCAGCCAGTGCCTTATGACTACGCTGGCTTTCTTCAGGACCAAGATAAAAAGGTGTAGGTGTGAATTAAAGGTAATGGGTGTGTAATCCAGACTCTGTGTATACACGCCTTAAAGTGTTTATCTATGTGTGAGAGGGGGATTCCCTTCTCAAAAACACCTGTACATGTAACATAGGGGACAGAGACAAAACATACAAGGAAAAAAGAGTCACTAGAGTGTATAGTGTCATACATATCAAGTTGCCGGCACTATAGCGGTAGGGGTGCTGACTATAGACGGCTACAGTGTAATGGTACTGGTGGTACCATTATGGTGAGGTTCGCACTAGTAATGCGGGCGTGGTGTGGCTAAAACACGGGTATCACATAAAAGGTGCATAAATGTGATGAGGCGCAAGAGGACCTTCTTACGCTAGTTTTAGCTGTAAATGACTTCAAGGTAGAGAAGTGGCAAGGGGATGACCCTGTGGGAGGAAAGGTGGGCCACTTAGATTAGGAAACCTGTAAGGAAGGAAAAGATAGCGCTTACCAGTGGTTGTAGGTGTAGTATCTCATACTCACAGCTTTTCTGGGCAGAGCCTGCCTGGGACCTGTTATGCCTCCTTCGCATACCGGTGGTTTGTGTCCGGTTTTGCAGCCTGTTATATACTGTAGAAAATTGGCTGATCGTGTCCACCTGAGTAAAGGGAGCAAGGGTAGATGGACTCGAAACCGAGTTTTTCGCCGAGTCATTGGAGCTGGTAAAGCGCCTGGGTGCTGAGGTGCCGCTATTCCGTTCAAATGCGCATGAGCATTGACTACGGAGCGTTCTGCGCATGCGTGGCCATGTAGTATTACGCTACGCGCATGTGGGGGGCTTCATGGCATTTCTAATGAGCAAGCAACGTTGAAAACACTGCCTGTGTGCTGGGCGCTCGTTATTGACCGCTATGTGTAAATAAAGGAAGGGGATACATAGACACTCCTCGGTAAAGATAAAGTGCCTTGACTATTTAGTGCCCAGAGGAATATTATAAGGGGGGTAATGGCACTGCAAATGGAATCAAGGGGGGTCCATGACCCCTATTACTCATAACTATGGGGCTCTGATTACATATATGTCACCAAGGGGCTAATTTTTGATGGTTTCAGTATATGTTACATACCAACACAGGCCCAGGAAGTGTGTGTGGGTGGCGGTTAGTTACAGTGAAGGTGATCTCTCTCTCTTGATACGCATATATATAGGCAGCGCACAGCTGTGAGAGCTACCCTAAGCACCATGGCGGAAAACCATGGCCTGACCTTTAACGAGAGTGACGTGGCGGACATCCTCTCTGACTCGTCCTTCCAAGCAGACTTCAACATCGCGAGCACCATCGCTCAGACCACTGACTGGGAGACTTTAACAGAAAAGAAGCGCAACAGGATACGCACTATCCTTCACGGGACAATCCTAACCCAATATATCAGAACTAACACGGCTCCTAGGGGACTTCTAGTAACCAACGGTAACCAACGCCCCCAGGATCTTCTTTGATGACCCCACCTTCAGGAAGGACTGGGCCCAGATCGCCTGGCACTGCACCAGGGACTGGTTGATACTCATCATAAAAACGGCCAAGCGTCTATCAGATACCATCATGATCGAAATACAAGCTACCGAGAGTCACTTCAAGACCACAATAACCTCATACAAAAAGAAACTGGATGACCAAAATAAAGAAAAAAATGAATACCAGGACTACCTCACACAGGCTAAAATCAAGAAATTTGACAAAGACTTAAAGTAATTTAGCTACGCTAAAATATACCCATATTCAGAAGATGATTACACCCCACAGACCAAGAACGCCAGCATGTCAAACTCATCTGGCGATGACAGTTCCATCTCGAGTGACTCAAGCACTGGCTCATATACACGGGGAGGGAGAGGAAGACACGGACAACGTGGAAAACGATGGCCCAACACATGGGAAGGAGGACAACATGGACCATTCTACGGTCCCCCACCCAACTTTGGCCACATGCAAAACCCATACTTTGGTTTTCCACCCATGTACCCCCAAGGACCAATGCCATTATTTGCAGGCAACCAGGGACCACACATTCCTTTTTTAGGACAGGGCGGAAGAACAAGGGGCAGAAGAAGACCAAATCAACAACAACCACAGGTTCACTGGGCCGAGGAGGAGAACCCAGTGAGCTCCAACACACGCCAGAAGGCGAAAGAAACACCAGGAACCAGCAAACATTGAGGCCCAATGACCAACCATCGCTAGTATTCAACCTATCTAGCACCCCCCTGACTGATAAAGAACAGTCAGTACTAGAGAAGGGCCTATAATTTGTCCCAACCACCAGACTTGACAAATTTAAATTACACGTAGAATTGGCCCAGTTCTTCAGGAAACTGAAACTGAAATCCTTCTTCGAGAAACCCGCCCCCGAAATCGACCTAACTAACCAAAATCCTAACATCACCGGCCTCAGAACGAAATCTACGACATTACCCCCCTTATAATATTCCTCTGGGCACTAAATAGTCAAGGCACTTTATCTTTACCGAGGAGTGTCTATGTATCCCCTTCCTTTATTTACACATAGCGGTCAATAACGAGCGCCCAGCACACACGCAGTGTTTTCAGCGTTGCTTGCTCATTAGAAATGCCAGAAAGCCCCGCACATGCGCGTAGCGTAATACTACAAGGCCGCGCATGCGCAGAACGCTCCGTAGTCAATGCTCATGCGCATTTGAACGGAATAGCGGCACCGCAGCACCCAGGCGCTTTACCAGCTCCAATGACTCGGCGAAACACTCGGTTTCGAGTCTGTCTACCCTTGCTCCCTTTACTCAGGTGGACACGATCAGCCAATTTTCTACAGTATATAACAGGCTGCAAAACCGGACACAAATCACCGGTATGCGAAGGAGCCATAACAGGTCCCAGGCAGGCTCTGACCAGAAAAGCTGTGAGTATGAGATACTACACCTACAACCACTGGTAAGCGCTATCTTTTCCTTCCTTACAGGTTTCCTACTCTAAGTGGCCCACCTTTCCTCCCACAGGGTCTTCCCCTTGCCACTTCTCTACCTTGAAGTCATATACAGCTAAAACTAGCGTAAGAAGGTCCTCTTGCGCCTCATCACATTTATGCACCTTTTATGTGATACCCGTGTTTTAGCCACACCACACCCGCATTACGAGTGCGAACCTCACCATAATGGTACCACCAGTACCATTACACCGTAGCCGTCTATAGTCAGCATCCCTACCGCTATAGTGCCGGCAACTTGATATGTATGACACTATACACTCTAGTGACTCTTTTTTTCCTTGTATGTTTTGTCTCTGTCCCCTATATGTTACATGTACAGGTGTTTTTGAGAAGGGAATCCCCCTCTCACACATAGATAAACACTTTTTGGCGTGTATACACAGAGTCTGGATTACACACCCATTGCCTTAAATTCACACCTACACCTTTTTATCTTGGTCCTGAAGAAAGCCAGCATAGTCATAAGGCACTGGCTGAAACATGTCGACCCACCATTGGATGTGAGAGGTCGTAACTCGCCTCCTACATCCAAAATGCCTTATTTTTAACCGCTGACGGAGGCCCAGTTATTAAAGTTTATTTTACCCTCGGGTACTGGGACCCCCGCCAAGCCGTTTTAACATCACTATACCTTACACTGCACACTCAGCAATATACCTGCTCCGCTGTAATCAGGCGTCAAAGCACACCCGGGACACGCTAGGTGTTACTGGGTGGGCCCGATGATGAAGCATGCCACCAACTAGGTTGGTGGGTGAGGGCTTCATGAACACACCTACAAAGTGTTCCTACCCCCTGACAAAACATACTCGAGTCCTTTAACTTAGTAGTTGATGAGCTAGTCTCCTTTTGATTAAATATGAATTTCTAAAATACCTTTAAAGCTAGTGTTTGATACAAATCAAATGGTTTTCGCTAGACTTTTAACTATATCAGTTTGCTGCAAGGTGAATTACAGCTATGGCTGTTATGTTTTACTCATGTGGCGGCATTTCATGGTGGCAAAGCATTTTTTTTTTTACATTACTGCTTGAATCAAACCTGATGTACAGTTAATCATGGCTGGTTATATTGCATTTGATGGCCACTCATGTATCCTTGTATTATGTGGTTACTATTACTTCTCTAATAATAGTAGCTCCGAAGGAATTTCACTGAACATAAGTAGCTCTCATTACAGAAAAGGTTGGAGACCCTGTTGTGTTCTCAACAGGTTTAAATACATTGCAAACGTAGAAAGAAAATTAAGAGTAGTTTTCAATTTTTAACTACCCTGTGAATGAGGCCCAGTGCATTTCCCATTTAAAAAAAGATATATTTCAGAGAAAGTTTTCCCTGAGTGAGAACGTCTTTTGATATGATGGGCCTGCAATTGTTTATTTGATGTAATCTTGCTACTGGCTTCAATAATTCGCACATATAGATTATTAATTACACTAATTAAAAAGACTGTGTAGGCTCAGCCTCGGACAGCCTACAAATCATATATTTTGCATTGCCAAGTCCATGTGTTGACTGCAGCCTCCCCCCTCCCCCCTGTAAGACCCCCTTGTAAGCAGTGCTGGGGCTGCTTTCTTGGGGCCCTGCTGTCTCAGAGTATTCTAGTTTAATCCAGTTCGGTTGCGGGGACCCGTATCTGCTTTCAGGGTAAACAAACATTGTCTTCTTCGGTGTGTAATTAGATTCGATTATTCGACCTGCGCCCCGCCCACGGAGGATTCTGTAACTACTGGTAAAACTATCCAACCCCGGCTGAGATTAGATCAAGGCGTTCCGGCAGGTTGGATGGGGGGGGGCCGGTGGGGGGGTCCCCCTGTGCAATCCTGGAAACACAATCATCTCCCAGGAATGGGGAAGCTCGTGCTTTCTCAGAGAGCTGCCCTGTCCCGGGGGCACGCTGTGTCCAGATGAGGGGGGAGGGCCGCCCCTCCCTACTTTACGGGAATCCGCGGTGACGTCATTGAGGCTCGTTCAGATGTCTAGGGCATAATTATGCCATAATCTCAGGTGCCGGTCAAAGTGCCAGCTATTCGGACGAGGGAGTATAAAACATGAAATTTCATGATTACAGACTTATTTCTGCATAATGATGTTATTTATAATCTTTGCGAGTCACTCTGGCGCCCCGGTCCTGAGTGGCATTTCGGTTCAATGTTTTGTGGCGCAGGTGCGGAGGGGCAAAGGTTACCCGGTGAGCAAGGATGTGTTTCGACATGGTTCAGAATGTTTAATCCCTAAATAAACTGGAGTGGTTAGATTCAAATCCATTTATTTCGGCTTTTCTAAACTGTGCTTGTATTCTGATCGACGGTTTTCATGTTTAATTTTTACTAGACTGTACATCATCTGATAATATGTAAAAACAAAATATGGTGCAAGTATTTGTTTTAATCGGAAGTAAAAACTAAAGGTAAAAAAGTCGGTGACTGACATATATGTCTAAGAAATAAAACAAAATTACAGAAGTGAAAAAGTGTGATTTTTACCACTCTGTGAATTGTACATGGACATACATTAACGTATAGAGAGATGTCTTTGTGCGGACGGGTCCCGCGCCCAAATTCTAGCAGAACCAACGTAATTTAGTCTTCTAACTTTGATAAAATAATATTGCATCATTAAACCATATTGACGCACACATTGGTCTATACCTATTTTTTGCCAAGATGACATTTTTCTTCTAATGGTAAATATGTTAACACTACCCCATATAAATCAGAGGGTGTTACTTACTTCTGATTGCCTGGACATGACATGCGCTCAAACATTTTTCATCACTGAATTTCGTTATAGATTTTCTTTGTATTTCACTTTTTGGCAATCTATTAATGTTGCCTTGAAAAAGAGAGATATATTTTTTAGGAACTGATATATTTTGATATTCCTCTTACAGTTGTGTTTTTTCCCCATTAATTATACTTTTATCTTTTAGGGCTTGCGATTTTTGTGTGCTGCTCTTGGATTATTTGCTGTCTTTTTTTGATGTCTGGCCTAGAGACAGATTTAGATATCTCGCCATTCTCATGTTTCCCAAATATATATAATAAAAACACTTAAATACATAGAGGGCTTTCAATCGGCACTCTAAATCTGTTGATCTGCTTAAACGCCTTATACATTTTGCTTCCCCCCAGCACAGGTAACAACTGGGGACAGTGCCCGCCCTCGACACCCATTGGCTGCTTTGCTCTCTGATTGACACCATTTCGCCTACTCACATGTGCACATTCGCTTGAAAGGAAAAATGCTTCAGCACCGTGGCTCCTGTACCTGAACTCCTCGTCACATATTTGACCTTTTCTGCGCATTGCATATGTATGCAAAACAAAATACCTAAATTGCACCCTTCCCAATGAGAAAGCACTAGATTTGCTAATGCTCCTTTCTGTCCAATGCTCCTAACGAGGTTGATTAGGTTGAGGTCTTCTGACTCCCAGAATTTAGGGGCCAATCCATCTTTATGCTGGACTCTGAGGAGATCTGGTGCACACGACCTTTGACCCCATGAATCTAGGGCCCAGATCCACCCATTCACATACGCCTATAGCAGGTGACCTGGTGCACGTGACTATTGACCCTAAGAATCCAGGCCCAGATCCTTCTTCTCTACACACACCAGAAGCAGAGGTGACCTGGTGCTCCCAGCATCTACAGCCCAGATCCATCCATTCCACATGCGCCTATAGCAGAGGCGACCTGGTGCACGTGACTATTGACCCCATGAATCCAGGCCCGGCTCCATCTACTCCACTCACACTGGGATCAGAAGTAATCTGGTGCACGTGCCTTTTGGTTCCAGAATCTGGTGCCTAGATCGGTTTATTCCACGGGGGCTTGAAGTGGCGGTGATGTCGAATGCTGCGATCACTTGTGCAATGATCTGGGAGGGGGTTCCCATGAGTAGGTTCATTGTTCAGGGGCATGCATAGAGGGTGATTGGGATCACGTACTGTTGCACCCAACTCTGGGAACATTTCCCAGGACCCCTCCCCCTATGACTGATCACCGTGAACAGCTGCATTCCATCCGCCCCTATTAAGTCTATTTTAGAGCTGTCCCCGCTTCCCCTTTCAGTGTTTTGGGTTTTCCACATTCCTATTACATGACTGCACCCTTCCTTTAATCCTGTGTGGCTAAATTTAGGCCTCCGCCTGCCCCATGGCTTCCGAGCTCACACGTTTCGTCACATCCTGTTAATGCCCGCCTGGCAAGTCATGACTTGACTACTTCCTTTTCTTCAGTTTAAAGAAGAGACATCTGCTTCCGGGTCCAGTTCTCCAGGACTAGTGACCCAATTCCCTTGGTGTTATTGTTCTACAGGTCTTTCTTAATCTCCTTCCGCTAGCTTCATCTAGTAGGGCTCATCTCCCGACATTGGCATCAGCTGTGAAGTAGTGCGTCTGCGCAGAGGGAAAAACACTAGAAGCATGTTGGTGTGATGCAGCTAAAAGTGCGGGACAGGCTCCCTGATGGAGGGTGATGGGAACATTTGTTAGACTAAGTGGCGGTATCTAGCTCTGCCCAAGGCGTGCACCAGGGGAAGCTTCTAGATTTATGAGTTCGAACCTGCCCCGAGACAGCAAAAGGGTGCAGGGCAGGGAGGCTCAAAGTGCAGTGAGCACAAGAAAACACACTTATGCGCTCAATGCCAGAGCAGCGGGCCCACCTTACCGTGTGCCCTTAAACTGAGGTTACATTTATTTATTTATCAAGTTTTATATAGAGCTAGCTAGACCCGTGGGTTTCAGAGCGCTTTACATGCACAAGCAAAAGAAAAAGATTGCATAACATCGCAGGACACGAGGGTGCATAAAAATAAAGCAAAGACATAATACTTATGTTTCCAGTGAGGGGAGAAGGACGCAGGTGGCTGACACAGTCCAAAAAAACACCATCCTTGAAGGTCAAAGTGAGGGGGAGTGCACTAGGTCAGTTTATGTTCATTTTTACTGTGCACCCTTTCCAGCACTTCTAGTCTTTCAGACACTGTTTTTGTAAACTCTTAGGGCCAGATGTAGGTAATCCCAGTTTACCTATTCTTAAATACCGAATTTTACCGATTCCGTATTTAAGAATAGGTAAATGGGATGTAGGTAATTTTTCGTTAAAAATGACCAAATCTGTAAGATTCGGTAATTACCGAATCGGTATTTACCGATTCGGTAATTGCCATTCATTCCTGAATGGCAATTACCAAATCGGTAAATACCGATTCGGTAAAAGGGGGAAAACATTGAAGGGTGGCAGGGTGTCACTTTGACACCCTGTTGCACCCCTCAATTGTGTATGGGTGCACATGTGGCAGACATACATGCCCTAATGGCATGTATGTCTGCCACATGGCACCTTTGAAAATGCACAGATTTGCATTTTCAAAGGTATTTGTTATTTACCACCATAACGAATCCTAAAACAGGAAAAGCACTCATTTGAGTGCTCCCTACATTTCAGATTCGGTAATTTACCGATTCGGTATTTTTAAGAATCTGTAATTTACCGAATTCTTACATACCGATTCGGTAAATTACCGAATCTGAAATGTAGCCACCTACATATGAAAAGCCCAATTCCGGTCGGTAACGGCGGGCGAAATTCGGTAATTTCGGCCGTTACCGACCGTAATTAGGCTTCCTACATCTGGCCCTATGTTATCAATTCAGTCATGGCAGTATCTTCATATTTAATGAATGCTATTATGACATTTCTATATAGAAACTTTTATGAGCGTCCTTCTAAAGGGTGTCTTTTGAAGATAGAAACGAATTTACCAGATCACTGATCCATATTCGTGTTGTGGAAAACACATCCCCTTCTAATCTTGGACCTTTAGCGCATGGATGCGTTTTAGTGTGAGAAGTAGCGCTATAAAAGCCTTATTCGCGCCCACTGGTTTCTATGGATTGAAGACGCAGAAGGGCGACCGGGCAGCGCTGGACGGGCTGGTCTGACTGGTCTGTGGGTTTTCTGGCGGTTTGTGGCCTGTTTTAGGGTCTGCTGGGCCGGTTTGTATTGTTTTTCCTGATATTCCCACAGACCTCGCCTGCAGCAAGCTCTAATCCTTGCATTCTCCCACACCTTGCAAAACACGTATTCAGCGTTTTTCACAAGTTCAAAACGACCCCAATTTGCAAGCATGGGACACTTTTCTAACTGTTTAAATTCATTAATGGGGCCACTTTTTTTTGGTATCCGGGCCTATTCTCTGCCTCAGTTTGAGCCTGCTAGCAAGTAAGCTAGCTCAGGAGGCTAAGCTCTAGCCGCTGAGATGTGCGCTGCTACCCAGAGCCGTGGGTTTGAATTGCGGAAAGGCCAGTCCGTCTAGCGTCCATTCCGAGGGCGGTTAAATGGTGACTTATATTGTACAGTAACGACGGTATTATCCCATCAGCGTTATTACAACGTCGTTTCGGTACAGTATAAGGCTGTTTATCGTTTTGAGGGACAACAGCGACACCTCGTGGTAGGAGGAGAGGTTGTCGTTATCACCTTTAATCGTCCCTAATGAGAGATTGTACACACTACCATGATGTTCCAAGAACTATAATCTATAATTAACAACGTTTGAACTTTTTCAGAGGCTCCTTTTAAAGCAAAAAATTACAATAATGTACTTTCTGGTCACGTGAAAAAAAATTGTAATAGTGGAGTTATTGATGCAAATATGCACTCTTTTAGAACTAAACATGCTGCCTGCCCCCCTTCTTAAGTTGCATAGTGATCTGTGAATCATTTGAAAATGGTCTGAGCACAGTTTGTATGTCATGAAGGTGCCTGGTTACAGCACAGAGCCCAGAACAATTATTTTAATTTTTTTTTCTTAGTTTGTGTATACGAGGGTGGCGAATGACCACTAGGGTCCACCAGCAGTGGCCCACTAGTCCTGTAAATACAGGCCAGGGGCAGGAAAACTCCATGCCTTATTTTAAAGACATGAGACCCCAAAGTGCCTTTTCCTTATTTCCGCATTACAATGTCTTTCTCACTTGATTATTTAGTATATAGTTGTTCAGATGGGTTTGTACATACAAGTTCACATTTCTCTTTCTATTTTATAAATCACCATATTTTTTGCTTATACTAATAAAAAGAGCGTTTGATTTAATTCTTAACACCTTCGTTGCGACGGCTATTCCGCCGCAGCGCTAAGGCGGCGGGGGGCCGCGCGGTGCGCCCATGCTGGTGACGGAACCGCTCCGTCACCAGCCTCGGTTGAGCTGTGCTCATGACGGGGCGGTTCCGTCATGGCCCCGCCCGCTCAATGGAGCGCCCAGCGCAGGCGCGGAATCCGCGCCGCGGCGTCGGGCGGGCCATGACGGAACCGCTCCGTCATCAGCACAGCGCTACCGCGGCTGATGACGGTGCGGTTCCGTCATCAGCACGGAAGTGGTTAAGAGAAGCCTTCATCGTTTATTTTATTTGGCTAAGCACCCAACACGTGTTTCGCCCCTTGTTGGTACCCAGGCCTGGGGCTTTTTAAGGCTCTTGAACTATAGGATGATTGTGTCCTAAATGCTTATCCAACCTGTGATAAGGAAATTGCGTATTTCCTCATTCTAGCAGTCTTTTTCAAAGACAGCTTGTTTTTCGTACAGCTCAAGATTATCTCTGTTATGTGGGTTTACGTAAAGGCTTGTTATATAAGAAAGCATTGCGTCTGTTGCTTCAACAAGGGTGAGTAATGTGGGAGCCGTCCGAGCGCACTTTCAGTCTCTGCGGTCTCAGCTCGATTCGTAGTCTGCGGCGGGCGACTGCTCAGTTGGAAATGAGCAAATACCGCTATACTGACCATAATTGTATGTACAAACCCATTTAGAGAACTATATAGTAATTAATCGAGTGTGAAAGAAATTGAAATGTAGAAATAAGGTGAAAGCACTATCCTTTTTCATATTGACTCACCGAGGAGTAGTGGTGATGTCACTGCATATTATACAAATATGTTTGTGGAAAAATGCAGCTAAAAAGACATTTAAAAAACGAAAATATATTTTTATGGAAAAAGTATTCATCGGCTCATCATAAAGCATACAAAGCCTTGAGTGCCATAAGTTTGTTGACGAATCAAAGTTTTTGGGCTAGGTTTGATAGTGTGACCGCGTTGATGAGGAACCTGCCTGGTGAATAAACCAATAACACACGTCCCAGGAGTGCCCCAACTCACCACCATAAATTCTCACCACAATTAAAAGACCATCCAGGAGGTACTTAGGGGGTCATTATGATTGCGGATTTTCCGAATCCTCAGGGCCGGCGGAAGCTACCGCCGGCCCGGAGGATGCGGAAAATCCGCAGCGGACCAACCAAAGACCCACCGCCACATTAGGATGGCTGGTGGGTCCTGGTTTCCGTCCGCAGCTTTTCCGCCGCGGCTGGCTTACAACCGCGGTGGAAAAGCTCTAATATGGTGACCGTGTCTGTCAGACACCGTCCTCCATATTAGGATGGCCTGTTTCAGATGCTTTTCCGCGGCGGGTTTTCCGCTGTGGAAAAGCATGTGCAACTTCACTGCGGGGGCCCTTTGCGGGCCCCCTAGGTGAAGGGGGGGTGGGGGGTGCACATGGGGGGTACCCATGGCACCCCCCTGCATTTGTATGCGGAAAGCGGCAGGCACCGCACGGTGCCTGCTTCATTCTGCATACAAATGCAACACCTGCATTTTTAACATTGCCGCGGGTGCAGCGTGAAGCCGCACCCGCCACAATGTTAAAAATAGAGGATGTGACCGCCAGGGTGGCGGTCACATCCTAATTGCACAGGAGGGAACTCCGCATGCCATGCGGAGGTTCCCTCCTGCTCTGGGGTCGCGGACGGACGCAAGTCCGTCCGCGATCCTAATGAGGCCCTTAGTTAGTTGGGCATTTGTCTTATGAGTTTTACATTTTAAATATATGACAGGCTGCCCTGGATCTTCAATCTAGTGTAAAAGCGCTGATAGTTCTGTAAACAGGAGGCCTCGCCCAGAGGCTGCTGTGGTTCTAAAACAGACGTACACGTTTGTAATGTTTCACTAGTGTAGACTTGGGGTGGTGGCAGCTGCAAGGGAAATATTAGGAACATGCAATACTACTGTATGTAAAACGGGTCTAAAAACAATCTGTGCATCCAATTTCCTATTTTTCGGCAACAGCGTAAACATTGGCAGAAATTAAGAAGACAAGGCAGAGCAAATGTTCCCTGTGACTGCTTTATTCACCAGACCAGATATACAGTTATAACCAGAGTTCATGGTTTTAAAACGGAGGCAAATTTGGTTATTGAAATTGACTTGGCTGACTTAATCCACTGACTAGGTTGGCGTAAGGTAATAATAATATTTTATGTTAAACGTGTTTTTTAGACAGCACACTGATGTCAGTTACCTTTACCGGCATCTTTATTCCATACTGATTTTGTAGTATTTAAAAGAGACAAGGACCAGATTGCGTAATCTATCCGGGTGATACCAATTTGCTCAAAACTGGTATTAGGCATCATTTCACCCTCAAAGGAGGAAGGAACAATCATACTAGCATTGAATTGAGAGGCAGAGGAAACCCACAAGACCCAGAAAAATATCACCGGTTAACAAGCTGAAGTCATGGTTTCAATGCTACAAGGGCTCAGGGATGCAGGAGGTGGACTCCTCCTTCCTCCTCAGCAAATCCAACTCCAAGGGCTAATTTGAGATTAGAATCCATGTAAATACTCAACAAATAATTATAAACTAGATTTACAACCCTCACCTCCACTCACACAAACTCTCCCAAAGTCCTTAGGTTTGCACGGTGAGCGCACACCTCGAGATCTTCAAAGATGCAAGAAGATGGGCCTAACTACAGAGGTCACAAGGGCTAGGAGGAGGTAAAATGACCCACGCCCCACAAAGACCATCTTCTAACACTTCATCCCTGTACAGAGTTGGCTGACAGACCAGTGACAGAATCTCCCTCTGCAAACAACTCTACTTCTACTGTGGGTCCACAGACCACCTCAGCCAACGCGACTCTGAGCTAAATCTCAAAACCCCAAATTCGTGCGTCTACAGATAAAAGCATCTAGTGACCATGGACTTGGTGCGGTGTGCTGTATGATAACAGCATTACATCCCATGATATTACTACATATTTAAGATGTGTGCTTTTGTTCTATTTATTAATGCACTGGGCATTGTTTTTTTTCCTTCAAAATTCAAAGAATCATTTAAATTTTTGCTTACAGAACTGAATGCCACAAGAGGAAAATAGCACACATTGATAAAGTGTTATTTCGTACTAAATAACAGCTCATTGTAATTTAATAATTGATATCAAACATAATGTCCTTGAGACCCGATTTTAAAACGTGTAGTACTTTTCACCGCTTTCATTTCTTTCAAATCTACATTTAGAGAGCAGTGTATAAAGATACCAGGGGAATCACAGACTTCAAGGCCAAGAAAAGAACAGTTCAAGGTAGCTTGAAGTTGACAACAGTTGTCTGTGTATTTTTTTCTCCTTTGTTCATGAGAAAATGATCCTTCAAGAAGCTCTGAAAAAATCACCATGGACTATTGCACTATTTTTCTATTTTGCGCTACTGCGTTAAGCCCGGTTTGTCGAAGGCGACCCTTCGCATAGCGAGCACTTTCATCCTCTGAACACATAACAAAACCTTCAGTGGATGTTGTCTCGATTCCAGCCGATGTTATATTATTTGTAACACATGCATCTCACCCATAAGGGTATTCAAGTACGGAACGAAAGCTATTGCCTGGAGGTTTGAAACTAAGCTAGCTATAACAGTCAGGTTTTAGGTTTCTTTCTAAATTCTGAGAGAATCACGGGAACCGATAGTGCAGGGAAGAGTATTTTGAGCTTCGGAATCTAGGTAAAAAAAAAGTGGAACCCTCCTGCTATAGCGTGCTAGATGCAAAGCTGGCGAACGAGCAGGTGAAGTGTAGGTCGAGGTTGTTTAGAATGAATGTAGAAGTGTATGTGACTGCTAAGGAAGGAGGGGCCAAGGTTGTGCAGTGCTTTGTAGGTATGCGTAAGAAGCTTGCAGAGGGAATGCTTATGGATGGGCCGCCAATAAACATAACGCAAGTGGGCAGTGATGCTGGTATGAGAAGGCAGATTGAGGACAAGCCTGTCGGCTCTTGATAAGGTGTTCTGAAAAGTCAACATGGAGAGCATTTCCGTAGTCCAGTCTGCTGGTAATGAGTGCTTGAGTCACCGTTTTCTGTGTGTTCAGGGTCAGCCGTATTCTGTGTCTTCGAGAGAGAAAGGATCAGCCGAGTGAGTGTCAATGGCTTACGAGGTATTATTAAAACTGGAACATCTCAAGATAGAGGCCAGTGGCATTACATAAACATTAAACAATGTGGGACTCAGGGAAGACCCGTGGGGCACACCACACACATCATTGGAAGCCACAGACTGAAACAACAGGAGACCTACCGATTGGGCCTGGTTAGATAGGAAAGAAGTAAACCAGTGAAGAGCACAATCGCAGATCCCTGCATCGAAAAGGCTCCTGAGCAGAATGGCATGCAATACCGCGTCAAATGCCACTGAAAGATCTGAAAGGGCAAGAGCAGCACCCTTATCGATGATAAGTCGATATCATAAGTGGTGGCAAAGAGAGCAGTTTCCTCAGATTCAGGCACATCCCAACAGCCCAGCGTTCAGTCCTCTGTTGTTTTTAGACCTAAGACTTGGACAGGTCTGTGTAGGGCTTACTGCACTAATCAATCTCGAGTAGCATTGAGTTAATCTGGATAAAAGAAATGTAGTTCTTAAAAACTCCAGTGGCAAACAAGGACATCAAAATAAAGATACCCTCTTCTTCAAAATCCCCCTTGTTTTGTATCACTCCAATCCCTGCACCAATCCTTTTCAGGGGCTGCCACCATCTATTGGAACATCATTCAAAGGGACCTCAGACCGAAACTGAACTTTCTGTTGAGATTTAAAGACTCACCTGTTTAGAATGCATCTCAAATATGTACACGGCGGCGCATCACTAATTTGGCGAGTGGATCCACCAACTATATGTCGGTCGGTTTCCAACTCGCTGCGATGGCGGTCAGACGTTTGAATGACCTCCATCGTAATTAGGTCTATTGTCACTTTAAGGATGTTACATGGAGTCAACAGTGACCAGGACCGGCTGTGGATTAATGGATCCACTGCGGGGATCTGTGTCTAACCACATGTCACTGGCGCAAATCCTAGTGTGGCCACTGAGCTTTCTATCCCCCTGAGCTGATAACATGAGGACCATTTAATTGGTAGCAATAAACATCTGCTGATAGTAGCAAGTACAGATTCACATAACCTTTTATTGGATCTGTGTTCTGAACAGGTGAAGGTGACCTGGCTTCAAATGAGCCATTTCAGAAGTAGTTTTAGCAGCCCTTTGTCTAATCTGCAAGCCAAGCACCTTTCCATCTTAAACAAAAACTCACATTGCCTGGTGCTCTGTTGGGACATTCCCTCTTCGATGAAGAAATTGAGCTTCCGGGGAACCAGCGGTGTACGCTGGTGGCAGGTTTGCACATTTTCCATCAGTGGTGATGTTACCGCATGATATACAAATATGTTGCTGAAAAATGCAGCTAAAAAGACATTTAAAAAACAAATATATTTTTGTGGAAAAACTGCGTTGAGCGGATTATCATATATATAGTTTATAAAGCCTTGAGCGCCATAAGTCTGTTGGCGAATTGACGTTTTTGGGCTACGTTTGATAGTTGCCCGTGTTGATAAGGAACCTGCCTGGTGAATAAACCTATAACAATGTTCACATCACTTACTAATTATTTGTGATCTGTACATTTTTCGACAGCAGAACTTAACAAGGTGGAAATATGCGTTTATCACCGGAGAACTTCATAATGGGCAAATCACAAACTCCCACCGTCCAGTAAATGCTCTGACAAACAAGTAATGTCTGATGGTTAAGGATTTGCAGATGTCCCACAGCCACCTTCATTAGATATGAGGAAACTCCGGTCAAAGACTCCTATCAGACCAGCAGGGTATTGGTACTGGGGCCATGCTGGTCAAAGTGAACTACTGTTAAAGAAACCACAAACACAGGTGTAAAGACCTGTTGGGAGTTGTCATTTGGCCATGTTGCATGCAATCGAACACTTGTAATCTCACATTATACGCAATAGTTCATTGGACACCCATATAACTCAAAACATTTGAATGATTTTTCTTGATTTTGCCATCTGTGTAAGATGTGTCGGTTAACTAAAGTTTTTTTTTCCACTTCATTACTTATAAAAGTATTTTTATCATTACTACATTGAGTAATAAGGTAGACGCACGCGAGTCCATCGTAAATGTACCGCGTTTGTTTTGTGACTCGACATGTCCTAAGGCCATACTGCCCTAGTAGTGGCCGTTGTTGTCTGTAGAAGATACACTTGATCGGTTGCCTTTTCAAAACGCTGTACCTGGGGACTTACATTGGAAGACTCTTCAACCATTGACTTGTGTTTGATACTTAACCCCCAATGGGTGTATCACATGTCTACGTGTCTGAGGTCTGAAAATGTGTCTCGCTCGCTTTGTGACCTTTTCAGTATTCTCTCTTCATTCTGGCTGGGGGCAGCTTCCACGAATCCGCTTTTTTGCAGCTCTCGAGAGGGAGCGTGAACTCCGGCCGACCGAATACAGCAAATGTCATAGCGGGCAGATGAGTATCGTATCAGCCTTCATCGCCCTGCACAGCTCGTACGCCAAATTTGAAATTGGGGAATGTAAAAACTGCACTGTATGGGAAGATGTTAGCAAAATATGTGATGGATTCTTTCTCTATCCCATTGTCAAGTCACAATAAAGACAATTCCTTAGCTGTCATTTGTTTAGAAATAATACTCATCCCCTTTTTTGGTTACTTTTCCAGTACGTCTACCAAGAAATGCGACTCGTATCAGCCATGACTCCAGGGTGGACAAAAAAGATAGAGCATACCTAGTCCAGCCACCCAAGACCCGTCCACAGAGCTGTCACCTCTTCAGATCAGGTGACACCGCCACACCATAACCGATAGCTCTTCTGGTGTAGCCGCTTAGTTGTAGGCGAGGTACGGGAAACTATGCACATATAGTAGTAGTTAGTCCTAAAGTTTTGCTAATTAAATGCGTTTCTTATGTTTGTATTTCATTGAGTATGCACTAAAGCAGAGTTCTATAAAGCCGGTCCTGGTTGGCCGGATCCATGCCAGATTTTTAGCATATCCCCATTTAGATGGATGTAGTTATTTTAAAAATCTGGCATGGATCCCGCCCTCCTGGACCCACTTTGGAAAGCCCTGCACTAAAGCATTGGCTTGTGAGAGAGGACTACATTCGAGCACTAATAGTAGTGGCGAGGCAGTACTTGAGATAGTCGAATCCCTCAGAAGATTGAGGATCCATTGATCAATAATCTCATGATGCAGGACAAGCTCCAATGTACCACTGCACTCCCTGGAACCCTGTCTCTTTTTGCAGAAGGGGAGAAGTCCCAGTGGATTCAAGGTCGAATATGGAAGCCTAAATGAAGATGCTAGGCTTCTGTTCATTTGTTCTCTTGGAACCTGCTTAATTTTGACGATTTCTGAGATGTGGGCACAAGAATACAAACATTTCTGAAGTTGTGCACCCAATACTTGGCTCAGCCTCAGACTGCAACATCTGGGGTTAATCTGGTCTTTCCAGACACGTCTGCTTGCTAGATCTCCAGCTGTGGTTGTTATTGTAGCTTAGAAATAAAACCTGTACATGTCCGTATACATTGTTGATCCTATCAAATTGCTCCACAAGCTGACAGAAAATCAAAAGCAAATTCTTCGCTCGGAAACCAATCCCACTCTGGGGTGTTTGGGGTATTTTCTCCCCTCTTCCCGATCCTCTCCTGTTGATTCCACCCATCTACTTCTCCGTTGCCCCTCACAGCCCCACCATCTCTTTATTTTATTTAAAATGTTCACGCTATTACTTTATTTTTTGGAATTAATTTACCAATCCATCTCGGATCAGTAAATAAAAAAAGTCACCCATGTCATTTTGTACATGCCCAGGCATAATGGAAAGGTCATCACATGTGGACACTTCCTACAGAATGACGTAGTTGTTTTGTAGCCTTTGTTCTGACTTCCTGCGCCTTCTGCAACCCGAGTTTCATTTCACTGAGTGACTTGTGTAAACCTTGTGGGTTGCAACAGAGGCATGGTGGCCGCAT